>NW_026606206.1:5017500-6217500 GCF_029834395.1 Sorex fumeus | reverse complement strand
TCTCTCTCTCTCTACTTTGATTACATTCAATTTTTCAACACAAGACCCACCATTATTATTTGGAATTTCCCCCCAACAATCAGACCTGCTGAAAAGACATCGTTAGATAATTTGTTTTCTATTGCTGATTATGAAGAGCACATGATGTCACAAAAGCAGCCACGTGATTTCAAATTTCTGATATTTTAGTAATTAAACCCGGAGGGATTTCTGCCAAAAGCCACTGGATTCCAAGATTGGTTTGTGTGCCTCTGGGATCATGGCTGTTCAGGAGCTGGAAGAGCCATTCATGGGCGGCAACTTGGGGTCTCTTCAGGGCAGGGAGAAGAGCCGGTTCCACCCCCCATCCTGTGAGGCCCCACATGTCTCATCACTGCAGGCTCGAACCTCTCTGTCCAATAGGCTCTGAAAGATGGTGGTCGCCATGTCACCGAGGATAAAAGGCGGAGGGGACAATGCCCTTTCCCGCCCAGGGTAGCATGGTGCTGTAGCTTAATTCAGAGTCCAGATGCATTTCTGCCCGAAGCCGCTGGGTTCTGGGATTGGTTTGTGTGCCTCTGGGATCATCGCCATTCAGAAGCCGGAGGTGCCATTCGTGAGCAGCAACTTGGGGTCTTGTCAGGGCAGGCTCTATTAATTTTTTTTATTGAGAACAAAAACTTTTTCTGTAGCAGGTGCTCTCTCTCTCTCTCCCTCCTCCCCCTTCCCCTCCACACTCCCTCTCCCTCTCCTTCTCTTCTTCCTCTTAACACCCACTTCAGTGAGTCTAGTGATGGGAATGGATGCTTTTTCTTTCTCTTGCTACTATGTCCTGCCAGTAGGGGGCACTAGAAGGCCAAGGTGTCAGGAGGTGGAGCCAGAATTTTCCTATGTGAACCACCTTGGCCCTTTATCCCGATAGAACAGCTGGTTTCAGATTCCAGTCTTCCTCCCACACCCCAACCTGCCTGGCTTGTGTCTCTCGGTGTAGTAGCTGCCACGTTTTCTCCAGCCTCTCAGAAGCCCCAGCTTCACAGACCCCTTTTCTTTGGAGCCTCTTGACTTTGATAGGCCCTGTCATTTGGGTCACCTCAGAGACCCTTTGCACTCTGTTTACTCCTCACTCATCTCATGTATGCACTCCCCCTACACTAATATCTCTGTTGAAATAAATACCCACAGAGAGGTTTGTTGACCTGATTGGTCCCCGTTCTACTAGTTATTCTGATTACTTCAAAAAACGTCTGAGTAGCTACCTTATTTTGATAATAACCACCTTTTAAATGGCGTCACCTGAGAAGCAGAAGCAGCATTTGCAAGGCACATTAAGCTCGAGGCTAGCAAAGGTATCGCCCACGAATAGGTCCCGGCTGCACCTCCGGGATCTGCTTCCCACAAAGACACCCGTTGCACCCAGGGCTAAGCCCCCTTGGCCTGGGATCCTCCTCAAGTGGCCACAGACCCTGCTGTGTGGTGAGCCCTGCCTGCCCTGAGCATTGCTGCATCTGCCACCTCACCACTAGGCCTGGAAATATCTGGAGGGGACTGACTCTGTTTCAAAAAATAAAATAAAATCGAAGCCTCATCCCAAGAAACAACCTGTTGCTAATTATTAACAACCGATACAGAAAAGCAAAGGTGTGGCTCTGAGTTTCCTTTTGGGACACCTCGGTTGGCTGCAAACTGACATGCGTCAGTGCCAACCCTTGCCCAGTTGTGCCTTCTATATTTCCTTACAGTTCAGCACCCTGGAGCGGTGACTTTTTTTTCTTAAATTTTTATTAGTGAAACACCATGAGGTACAGTTGTAGACTTACACATTTTTGTGCTTGGGTTTCAGTTATACAATGATCGAATACCCATCCCTCCACCAGTGCCCATTCTCCACCACCACCAGTCCCACTATCCCTCCCACCCCCTATCCCCCCATCCCACCCTACCTCTGTGGCAGGTATTTTGTTATTGGAGCGATGATTTTCATTCAATCATTTTATTCAGCTGGTCCAGAACCAGTCTGCATTGCTGTGATAGAAAATTACTGTCGCTTACATGACAGTGACTGTCCGATGAACTGGTAGAAAGGTCTTTTGGACCAGTTGTGGGAAAACAGTTTTCTAGGGCAATGTTTCTCAGCCTGGTATCTGACTTCGCCCCCCTCCAACCCCCCCCCCCCACCCATCCTGCCTGTGGTCCCCTAGTCTAGTGCACACTGCCCATCTCCACTACTAACATAATTTTCTTTCTATTTTTTAAATTTTTATTAGTGAGACATCATGAGGTATAGTTGTAGACTTACAATTTTTTGTGTTTGGGTTTCAATTATACAATGATCAAATACCCATCCCTCCACCAGTGCCCATTTCTCACCACCACGAATCCCAGTATCCCTCCCACCCCCCATCCCTCCCATCCCACCCTGCCTCTGTGGCAGGGCATTCCCTTTTGTTCTCTCTCTCCTATTGGGTGTTGTGGGTTGCAAAAGAGGCAATGGGTGACAATCATGTTTGGTCTGTAGTCTACTTTCCGCATGCTTCTCCCATCCTGGGAGGATCCTCCCAACACCCTCTTTTTGGTGCTCCCTTCTCTAGCTGAGCTCCCCTTTCCCCTAGCATATGTGGTTGGCCTCCAAGCCATGGAGTAAAATTCCTGGTACTAATCTCGACCATTCTTGGGTGTTGGTCTCCTATTTTGTTACTTTATTAACATAATTTTCACTTGTGGCCTTTAGGGAATATCCTGGAGGTTTGGTTGAGAAATGTTCTAGGACATACACTGATGAACTTACACTCCCCAAACCTACATGTGTTTCTCCATCTCTGAACCAGCTTCCAGGGAGCCCAACCCAAGACAGGTGTGCTGAATAAAACATTAAAAAGCTAAGCTCATACCGAAAAATCGAAGAAATAACACGCTGGACCCAAAGAGTTAGCGCAGTGGATAAGGTGCTTGCCTTGCACATGGCCAACCTGGGTTCAATCCTCGGCATCCCATAAAGCCCCCCCGAGCTTCACTGGGAGTCATTCCTGAGTGCCGAGCCAGGAGTAAATCCTGAGCACTGCCAGATGTAGGTCCACCCTCTCCCCCAATCAAAAATAAATAAATAAAATAGCACGCTAATGTCACTAAAGATACTCAGCTGGAAAAAAGGTAGGAAAGCAATGAGAGTCAATGAATAAGGATAACACAAGGCTGGAGGGAGAGTCATTGAGCACACTGACATGAAATCTTGACTTGAGCCTGAAGCAAACACTACTCAGAGGGCGTGAGGAGCACAGGGACTTTCCTGGAGCTTCTCTGTGAACCACAGAAGGTTTCATTCCCTAGAGCCAAGGGGAGCAACCACCACTGTTTGCCTTAACTCAAGTGGGCAGGAAAAACTCTGCTCAGGGCTTCATGTGAACACAACTTCAATATGCCTACGTGTCCAGTCCTCTGAGGCCTAATGAGTGAGTGCATGCTGGTCTTGATTTGCATCTGGCTTAGGGCATGGAAGGATGGTGACTGGCCAGTGCTTCCTCCCTGCTAAGCAGAACTGGCATTCCATGCAATACGGATGCTGACCAGGGAATGCTAGCCTGGACCCCTTCCTGAGTCTTAGGCAGTCTGCTGAGGAAAGAGCACTGCTTTGGAGGCTTTTCACTGTAGCAGAAGGGCTCTGGGCTAACTCTGTCTATGCATTGGCTGGTGCAGAAGGGAAGGACTCAGAGAGCCAGGCTGGGCTTTTCAGTTCTCCGGGATCTAGTACGTGATCCTTTATGTCCTGTCCCAAGCTAACTCTTGGAAATGTGAATCTTTTTCATTCAAGCATAACACGTCTCTTTCCCTGTTACCTTTTTTTCCTGTGGCTTGCCCAGGTTTGTCTAATCAGCAGGCTGGTTAGCACAAGTCAGAATACGTCAAAGGGGAGATGAGTGGAGGCAGGGGTCAACCACGCTTTAATATTTAACTATATTACTTCCAAGCAGCTAAGGGAAACACATTTTAATTTTAAACTTCAAAGAGAGGCCAAGGGGACTTTTTGAGTGTCTCCTGTGACCACATGGAGAAACAGCGTGTGTTGAAAGACCAGCAAGATAAGTCAGGGAGTCCTCTCTATCCTCATCAGAGGCTGGTCCTGTCTGGAGCCCTGGCATTAAAGGGAAATAAGACACAGAAACACAACAAATGGTGTTATGAATGTGCTAGACAATTATACTACTTCAGGTGACACTAGACTGCATCTTTAAATGCATTTTATAGTGCAGTACTAATTCCTTTAAATGCATTTAATGTAACTAATAGAGAGGTCATCTTGGAAATGAACTACAGCAGAAATCTGATTAGCCAAGGTCTTATTATCAAATGAGTGGAAAAAACAGATTTCTGGTGGATGTATATATTTGAGCAAAATACAAGAACTTCAGCTAGAATTGACAACCTTACTTGGAATATTTAACAGGTTCAAATCTTTTGAAACATTTTTCAAATGACAATAGTGCACTTTCAGATATTCAGGAGTTTTTTTTTTAAGGACATACTATCACAACTGGGCACCATAATTATTTTAAAAATGGCTATGGGTAGAGCCTTCTTTTTATGCATTAAAAGGTAATCAATGAGCCACTGCGGTGTATTGACTCTGAACTTAGCACTGTGGTACTAGGTGGAGGGCGAGGTAGACACATGCATGGGGTAGATGTGGCTTATAGTTTTGTGGGAAGAAAAAGGCCTTAGAACATGTACAACATTAGTTGTTCTGTGGGTAATGCTGAAAAGACATACTCTTGCTCAGAAATCAAACCAGGTCTCTCTGAGAAGGTAGCAGTCTCTTAAGGCCTCCTTGAGGACAGATTATCTCTTTAAGGGAGAGAGACCTTTCTTTGAGGGGAGAAGAGAGTTCCTGGAAAGAAAAAGCATCTCCAAAGATGCCAACACGAGAGAGTATAAAGGTAAAGGTAAAGGCCCTCCCGTTGATCGTCGATTTGCTCGAGCGGGCCCAGTAACGTCTCCATTGGAGACTTTGTTGTTACTGTGTCTGGCATATCGAATACTCTCGGTAGCTTGCCGGGCTCTCCGAGAGGGGCGGAGGAATCGAACTCGGGTCGGCCATGTTGGCCGCATGTAAGGCGAACGCCCTACCCGCTGTGCTATCGCTCCAGCCCGAGAGAGTATAACGTGTATAAAAAGCTGACAGCTGGGGAGGATCCTTTCTGTCAATGATATTGGAAATGATCAATCTGGACAAGAACTGAGTGATGCAAGCAGAAAAAGGGATATACATGAGGGGCTGGAGCTATAGTACAGCGGGTAAGTAGGGCATTTGCCTTGCATGCAGCCATCCCGGGTTCGATTCCCCAGCATACCTTATGTTTCACCAAGCACCGACAGGAGTAATTCCTGAGTGCCGAGCCAGGAATAAGCCCTGTGCATCAGTGGGTTTGACTGCAAAATACAAAAAAATAAGGGCTGGAGCGATAGCACAGCGGTAGGGCGTTTGCCTTGCACGCAGCCAACATGGCCGACCCGAGTTCGATTCCTCCGCCCCTCTCGGAGAGCCCGGCAAGCTACCGAGAGTCTCTCGCCCGCACGGCAGAGCCTGGCAAGCTCCCCGTGACGTATTCGATATGCCAGACACAGTAACAACAGAGTCTCACGATGGAGACGTTACTGGGCCCGCTTGAGCAAGGGGGGATATACTGATAAACTTTCAGTATCTGTATTGCAAATCATAGTTCCGAGAGAGAGAGAAGGAGAGAGAGAGAGAGAGAGAGAGAGAGAGAGAGAGAGAGAGAGAGAGAGAGAGAGAGAGAGAGTGTGCAGGCTGGGGCAGGGGGTATAGTGGTTGGTGAGAAGGAAACTGGGGACCTGGAGAAATTGCTAGTGGGAAATGTGTATGAGTGAATAGTGAAGAGACAGGTGTTGGAACATTGTATGACTGACACCCAATCACGAACAACTTTGTAACTCATATCTCACGGTGATTCAATTAAAAAATTAAATTAGGGTCTGGAGAGATAGCACAGCGGGTAGGGCGTTTGCCTTGCACGCAGCCAACCCGGGTTCGATTCCCAGCATCCCATATGGTCCCTTGAGCACCGCCAGGAGTAACTCCTGAGTGCGGAGCCAGGAGTAACCCCTGTGCATCGCCAGGTATGACCCAAAAAGCAAAAAATACATTAATTAATTAAATTTTTTTTAAAAAGCTGAAAGCAACTCCAGAGGGAAGTATGTAGACTAGGTAGGCCCAGGAGGAGGTGAAAGAGCAGTAGTGAACTGACTGCCTTCTGGGCTAAGTTACTGATCGGCAGCTTACACGTTCACTCACTCTTTTGTTCACTTATTTAGGACATGGGTGTCTACCAGAAGAGAGAAGGATGGGTGAGAAAAGGCAAGGAAGTGATGCAGTGAGGCAGTTAGGAAGGGGATGTTAGTCATCTAGATTTGAACAGGATGGTAGTATTTCATAGAGAGGGATTAAAGGTATTTCCAAAATACCACTTGGAATTTGGTATTAGCTCCTGTTCTTCTGTGTGCTGTTACAATCCCTTATCTACTTAATTTACTCATTTACTTTCTGCACAGGGAGGCAGAACAAGGCACTTTAATACAAGCACAGCAACCCTATAGCAGTGGGGATCTTAAGCCAAAGGTATATGGAGGGGGGAACCCATAACCCTTAGTGCAAGAAGGGACCGGAGGAAGCAATTTTCTTGGCTCCTTATGACTGAAAGTGCAGCCTAAGGACCAGTCGTGGGCTCCTGGCCTGGGAGCATGATAGACACAGAATTTCAAGCCCTACCCAAGCCAGCTGAGTCAGAACCAATATTTCCTCAAGAGCCTCAAATGATTCTCCTGAACTTCCAGTCTGAGAAGACACAGACCGAGCCATGAAGCAAGGTCCCAGGGGGTTGCCTATAGCCTCACTGCCCTGCTCACTCTCCTGTTCTTCCGTGTGCTGTTACCATCCCTTATCGACTTAATTTACTCTTATAACTCCTTTCTTCTTACTTTCTGCACAGGGAGGCAGAACAAGACACTTTAGTACAAGCACAGCAACCCTATATCTGTGGGGATCTTAAGCCATTAATATTGTTCCTGCAGATAACCTTGTTCCAATCAGGTGTGAAACCCTAGCCCAGGGCTTACAGTGCAAATTGACTGCAGCAAAGTTCTGTTTTACAACATCCCTAGGAAATAACTGAGGAGTGTGTTTTTTGCTTTTCCATTCTTTTAAATTAAAAATATATATTTTTTAGAGCCAGAGAGATAGGACAGTGAGTAGAGTGCTTGCCCTGTACACGGTCCTACCTGTGTTCAATCCCAAGCATCCCATCTGGCCCCCCATGCATGGAAAGGAGTGATTCCTAAGTGCAGAGCCAGAAGTAAGCCCTGAACATTGCCAGGTGTGGTCCCAAAACAAAACAAAAAAAGTTTTAAAATATAAGCCATTTTATTGAGTCTATAGGATTGCAGGACTTTGGATGAAAACTTCCACACATAAGTAACATGAGACAACTCTGTTTCAGAGACTCTAGTTAAATACTGGCACGACCTCTTATTTGGAAAATTCTATGTAGAGTTTGAGGCTCTGGGGCTTTAAAAGTGTTAAGAAAAGCCTAGAAAATGTTCAGAGATGACAGTATTGGTTACAACACTAGACATTCATGGCTGAAGAGATAGTTCAAAGGGCTGAGTGCAAGCTTTGTTATGTGTGAATCCACAGTTCCATCCTGGGCACTGTAGGGTCTTCCAAGCATTATAGGAAACAGCACTTAAGCACAGATTCAAGCATATCCCCTGCTAATACTGGAGGTGTCCCAAAAACCACTAACAAAATATATTAGGCAATCAAATCTAAGAGGAAAATGTTATATTAAATAATGGACCTTAAACCTTACACTAAAGAGTGAGAAATGATTAAACATAGAAAATTAATGACATTTTTACTAAGATTTCATCCGTCATTTTATTCAGTGTTTTTGTTGTCTTCCTTTTAAAATATAATCAGAAATTCTCAGAACGACAAATTACTGAACAACTGAACATATTTTTCTCAACTTTCTACTCATTAGCTCATTCCTATTTATTGTACCAGACACTTTGCCCTGATAATCTTTTATTTTGCTCTATTTTCCGTGAGAATATATCCTTCTAAGAATTGTAAGTCAATGGTATGTCAATGGAGACAGTAGGTTCATTTAAGATAACATCTATGATAGACTTTTGTAGGAACTTTAATATAGAAGCACTTTCTTTTTTTTTTTCATTTTTATTAGTGAGACACCATAAGGTACAGTTGTAGACTTACAAATTTTTGTGCTTGGGTTTCAGTTATACAATGATCGGGTACCCATCCCTCCACCAGTGCCCATTTCCCACCACCACGGATCCCAGTATACCTGTCACCCCCAGTTTCCCCCCTCCCCGCATCCCACCCTCCCTCTGTGGCAGGGCATTCCCTTTTGTTCTCTCTCTCCTTTTAGAACCACCAGTTCATTTAGCTGAGAATTGTCAATGGGGCTTGTGGGGCTCCTGAGCACCACCTGGGAAACACCCACGACAGTAAAAAGTACATAAAGATAAAAGATGAAAATGGGGGGGGGGGAGTCTTTTTTTTTTCTTAAATTTTTATTAGTGAAACACCATTAGGTACAGTTGTAGACTTACAAATTTTTGTGCTTGGGTTTCAATTATACAATGATCAAATACCCATCCCTCCACCAGTGCCCATTTCCCACCACCATGGATCCCAGTATCCCTCCCACCCCCCCATCCCCCCATGCCACCCTGCCTCTGTGGCAGGGCATTCCCTTTTGTTCTCTCTCTCCTTGTGGGTGCTGTGGTTTGCAAAAGAGGCAACGGGTGACAATCCTGTTTGGTCTACAGTCTACTTTCAGCATTAGAAGCACTTTCTTTCTGTGTCATTTAAATTTCCATGACCTGTGCTCCACTGATTTTTTTTTTCCAGTCTTTGGTTTTTTTTTTTCCTCATCTCTTCTGCCATCTCTACTGTCTGTCAGTCTAATTTTTTTTTTCTCAATATATGGAACGCTCAGTGTGCATTTCCCTCCACTGAAATACTTTTTTCCTGAAATAAGTAACACTTACACACTTTTCAATGCTTTGAAACCCTTCAAGATTTTAAAACTCATATTCTCTGCACAAGCTTTTAAAAAATTAATCATTACTTCCTCTGGAGGTATACAATTATATAATTCTTTAGTTGCTTCCCCTCCCCCCGACATTGGACCATATGAAATGTGAGAATTGTGAGAACTATACACATGCCAATTTAAACCATGACCTTCACAACTATTCTTTTCTGTACTCAGTGCTAAGTTGTCCCTGTTTCTTCATGTTTCAAAAGTAAATAAAATAAATATGGAGTTCTATTTCTTAAAAAAATATGTCACCCCCAGCAGTACCACTCCTGGGAATATATCCCAGAGAGGCAAAAATGTGTAGTCGAAGTGACATCTGCACTTGTTTGTTCATTGCAGCACTCTTTACAATAGCCAGAAACTGGAAGAAACCTGAATGCCCAAGAACAGATGACTGGTTAAAGAAACTCTGGTACATCTACACAATGGAGTACTATGAAGCTGTTAGAAAAGATGAAGTCATGAAATTTACATACAAGTGGTACAATATGGAAAGTATCATGCTAAGCGAAATGAGTCAGAAAGAGAGGAATAGACATAGAAAGATTGCATTCATCTGGGGGATATAAAGTAACAAAGTATGAGATTAATACCCAAGAATAGCTGAGATCAGCACCAGGAGGATTACTCCATAACTTTGAGGCCAGCCGGGTATCCTAGAGGAAAGGGCAGTTCAGATAGAGAAGGGAGCACCAAATAAAGGATGTTTGGAGGATCCTCCCAGGAGGGGAGATGCATGTCGAAAGTAGACTATGGACTGAACATGTTTGCCACTCAATGCCTCTTTTGCAGACCACAACACCCAAAAGGAGAGAGAGAACACAGGGGATTGCCCTGCCACAGAGACATGGGGGATGGGGGGATGGGGGTGGGAGGGATATTATCCATGGTGGTGGAAGATGGGCACTGGTGGAGGGATGGGTATCTGATCATTGTATGATTGAAACCAAAGCACAAAAAATTGTAAATCTACAACTTTAAAAAAAATAAAATAAAATAAAGGGAAAAAAAACATGTCATTACCACATATTGGAGAAATCGCTCACATCTATATCTTACTTTCTCATTCATAAAGAGGAGTATATTTAATACATTTTCCATTTTTTCCTGTGTTAGACATTGGTGACTCATGAAAATAGGCGAAATAGGAAAGATAAAAACAAGCCTGGGTATCTTCTGTCTATATTATTATTATTATTATTATTATTTTAGTTTTGTGGATATAATATTGCAATCATTTTCTTTTGAGAATTATTTGCTTTTGAGAATCTCAATTATACTTAAAAATGTGAGCAAATAATCTTGAGATTGGTGATAAATATTCTCTCTAAATCTTTGCCTTTTTGCTTTCAATTCTAACATTTGTTCAAGTATTGTGAACTCTTCATTTCAAGTTGCTGAAAAATGTTTTCTAACAAGTTGAATGTTACAATCCCGTGATGGTTTACAGTTACTGTCTCTGAATTTCCAAGACCTTATTATACTCCTAGCTGTGTCTCCACATAACCTCTCACTCTTCTTAGGCAGTTACGACATGGGTAGAAGAACTTTATCTTCATACTTCTTAAAATACAGTTGTAACTTGGAATCATAGCCTTTCTGAAATATCTTATACCTCATTATGATGTGCTGAAAAAAATTGTGTTACAAAGATAGGCTCTTGTTTATGGTGCTTTCATAAGACAGAGGCATTTCTGAATATTTTTGCGTAAAGAACGTGAAAGCACTAATTTGAAGTAACACACACATGTATTATCATGTTTGCTATAGCATTAAAAAGAGATATAAACCATCTTCAACATTTGACTAGAGAAAACTGTAGACATAAATACTATTCGACTATTTATTAAAGAAAGAGAAAATCCTGCTATTTGCAATATTAAGTGGGCATAAAAGGTAGTATATTTTGTGAACTCAGGTAAACAGAGAAAGTTAAATACTGTGGGAAATCATTCAAGTTTAACATAAATATGAACTAAATTAATGAAAAATGAACCTTTAGCTCATCAGGTAAATTTGTGGTTATCAGAAGCAACGAAGTCTGAGTCAGTTAGGTAAAAAGGAGATATGTCTGTTGGAAGATGGAATTTGACTTTTTTGCTGTGAGCTCAAATGTAGAGATTAAAGATGATGGTTTATAATGATGTACAAATGACACCTACATATTACTCTAAACCAATGCTAGTTCAATAAATAATTAAAATGGACAAAAGGGGAATATAAATATCCACAATTCCCATCCAAAAGGAACCAATTTCTGTACTAGCAAAAGCAAAGAGATGGAATTCAATCAAGAGCTAGACAAGTCATCCTGAAACCAATCTGTTGAAAAACTCAGTATTCTGGTCTTTGACTGAAAACTTCAAGTTTTCATGGAGCTGGGCGTGGGCTACCTCCCTTCATCTCCCCATTCTTCTGGAAGGCCCAGAAGGCCCACACACATGCCCCAAAGTTGCCACCCAGTTACAAATTTAACTCTACCTCAAACTCTACAACATTGATAAACTAGTAGTATCACACCAGATTGAGTGGGGTGTAATGTGGAAGGCAACTAGCCTCGATTAACAAAATATGAACGCACAAGTCTTAACCGTAATAACATCCCACGAATCTCTTATACAAGGGCTAAATGGCTCTAAGGTAGAGACAACAATCTTCACTTTCTTCTAAGAAAATATTTTTGATCATTCTTTTAGCAAATTGTTTATAACAAGCAATATGAAATAAATTATTGAGGGCCAGCTATGGGGGCAGAATCAAGGGTGGTTGGGAAAATTGGAAATGATGGTCATGGGAAGGTGTAATAGTATTTGGATTGGGTTTGGAATATTGAATGTCTATAGCAAATTATCATGAATAACTATAAATCATAGTGTTTATATAAAGTCTAAGGGGAAATAAAAATTTAAAAAGACAGGCAAGTACATATCAAATTATCTCCATTCCTCCAACAAATACATCTTCCCTCCCCCCTCTCTATCCTCTATCCTGTTTCTGTGCCTTGATGACCACATATTCAACTGAAAAATTAAAATAAAACAGAATGAATCAGGGATATTTGTAATCTTTAGACACTTCAATTTATCATAATGATCTACAAGTTGACATTTTTTCTATTCTTAAGAATCTGATTATTCAGTGTTGAATAAGTAAAAGGATTCATTCTTATACTTCAGTATAATGAACTAAGAAGAAATCATAATCAAAACACGATAGCATTTAGGAATTTTGGGACAACAGCGACATTGGTCAGGCAAAACTGTCGATTGAATATGATGTGGTCAATTTCGTTGTGGAACCATCCACCAGGAAACTCCCATGTCCAACGTTTATATTCGGCCTTCTGGAACTGTGAGTTACCATGGATGGTCTTGGTCGACATGATGAACTCAGACAGTCTCTCACCCTGTTCGTTCCATTCTAAGCCATGGGTCCCAATGTGGAGTTCTTCGGCTGATCTTCTCGGTCCTATCCTGGCATTAAAATCACCCACAATGATCTTGTAGAAGGCGTGGTCTTCTTTATAGAACTTCTCCAGCTCCATGTAGAACTTCTCAATTTCTCCTTCATCATAATTGGATGCTGGTGTGTAGAAACTGCCAGCAGTGAGCCACATCTATTCAAGTGGAATCATCCGATTCGGGTTGTTAGGCATTTGAATGAATCAATGCTCATGGCCAAGGTCGTGTTGACAAGGACACCAAAATTCATGCAAAATTCACCACCAATGCCTCTTTTGCCACATGGTCAGAGGAACAGTTCTTCTGTTACAAATGGAATCGAACCACCGTCTCCTTCATGCAAAATTCTACTTCACGGAGTGGGGAGAAAGGGCTGCAAAGTTTTTTTTTTTTAATTAGTGAAACACCATGAGGTACAGTTATAGACTTACAAAGTTTTGTGCTTAGGTTTCAGCCATAACAGTGATCAATGGCTGAAACCCATCCCCCCACCAGTGCCCATTTTCCACCACCACGGGTCCCAGTATCTCCCCCACCCCCATCCCCCCATCCCACACTTCCTCTGTAGCAGGGCATTCCCTTTTGTTCTCTCTCTCTCTCCTTTTGGGTGTTGTGGTTTGCAAGAAAGGAGAGAACTCCCAGAACGATCACCAACTGGGAGCTCTTTGGCACTATTTCGGCAACATGGGAAGATGCCGGCATGGACAATATTGACAAGAAATATGGAATATGATAGACTGATTCAGCACCTCCATGATTGTGCAAGGAAGAGAAAGAGAGAGAGAGAGAGAGAGAGAGAGAGATCCACAAAAAGGCACCTGTCTTTAAAACCTCTTGAGCTCACTCGCCAACGTGGTTTGGCACAAGCCTCAGGCAACCACAAGCGAACAACTGAGCTTGCAAAGCAGTGCAGAGAAGCAATAAAGGAAGACCTCAAAGAGAGAAGAGCAGCAGTGGTGGCAGATGTGGCAGAAGCTGGGAAAAGCATTCACAATGCCTGCCTGTCCTTCGCCAACTACAAGACCAAGATGACTGCCCTCTGATGTCCTGATGGAGCTATCACATCTTCCAGAAGGGCAAGGAAGAAGATTATCCATGACTTCTACTCAGATCTCTTTAATAGCCACGTCCACCTGCCCACATACAAAATTCTGCAGGATCGATATGCCGTTTCCAATGTTCTCCCTTCCAAAATCCGACACACCATTTCATTGGTAAAGAACCAAAGAGCACCCAGCCCAGACAAGGTCAGACTCGAGCACCTGAAGAACCTGCCATCAATACACTGGCTCGGCTCTTCACATGCTACCTGTCTGAATGCAAGGTTCCATCCCAGTGGAAAACCAGCAGGACTAGACTACTGTATAAGAAGGGAAACATCCACGACATTGGCAACTATCGCCTGATCTGCCTGTTGTCTGTCTTCTACAAGCTGTTCACTCGAGTCATCCTGAATAGGATTGGCAGAACACTAGATGAAGGACAACCATGCGAGCATGCAGGGTTCTGAAAAGGATTCAGCATGATCAACCATATCCACACAATAACCAAGCTCATTGATGTTTCTCAGGAGTTGAAGATGCCACTCTGTCTAACGTTCATTGATTTAAAGACGGTATTTGATTCTGTTGAGACTGAAGCAGTCATCGAAGCTAGCCAAAAAGGGCATTCAAACTCAATACATCAGGATCCATTGTGAGCTATATTACAGATTCACTATCAGGATCTCACCATTCAACAAGGAAGTGATGATCCATGTCAAGAGAGGGGTTCGACAGGGTGATACCATTTCACCAAAACTCTTCAGTGCCACCCACGAGAACGTCATGGAAATAGGAAGGAATGGGAGTGAGGATAGATAGTCGGCAACTACACCACCTCCGCTTTGCTGATGACATCATTCTAATAACAGCAAACATTAGCCAAGCAGCACAAATGCTGGCTGACTTCGACTGTGAATGTGGAAAGGTCAGACTATGGCTGAATCTCACGAAGACAATGTTTATGAGAAACAGTTTTGTTCCTGACATTCCATTTGCTCTCAAAGGGACGAACATCTCCGAATGCAACAGTTATGTGTACCTAGGTCGAGAAGTCAACATGACAAATGACTTGGCATCTGAGTTGCGCAGGAGGAAGGGAGCAGCTTGGAATGCCTTCAGGAGAAGAAATAGCTAAGAGGATGAAGAATCTACAGCTCCTGGCACATCTCTTCAATTCCACAGTTCTTCCTACACTAACATACGCCTCAGAGACCTAACCCTATTGAAAACATGATGGGAACGCTATTCGTGTTTTCCAAAGAGGAATTGAGAGAGCTATGCTTGGAGTATCATGCTTCACTCAAATGAGAGAAATAATCTGGAGTTCCGATCTCTGTCAACGATCAAGAATCAGGGACACTGTCTGGTTTACCAAAGCATCGAAAATCAGATGGACTGGACACATAATGAGATTTGGAGAGGATCGCTGGACTAGAGCCATTACCGACTGGATTCTATGGGATGTCAAAAGATCATGTGGCCACCTACCTACGAGATGGTCAGACTTCTTCGTCAAGACCCTTAACGATTGGTTTGAAGTTCTTCGTGTTCCTAGAACAAGCAGATGCCATTGGGCTACACTAGCACACGACAGGGATGAATGGAGACATTACTGGCACCTGCTTGAGCAAATTGATGAGTAAGAGGATGTCAAGTGATCAAGTGATAGCATTTAAAATAATGTTTTCAAAAATATATGTTATTCTAGTAAAAAAATATAAAATTGCACATATAGTATTATTTTAATATTTTAAGTAAAATCCACTTATGTTCTCATCACTGTATCACTGTATCACTGTCATCCCATTGTTCATCAATTTACTTAAGCGGATGCCAGTAACGTCTCCTCCATTCATCCCAGTCCTGAGATTTTAGCAGCCTCTCCTTACTCGTCTTTCCCAATGCTGCCATATTGGAGGCTCTTTCATGGTCAGGGGAATGAGACTCAGTATTGTTACTGTTTTTGGCATATCGAATAGCCATGGGTAGCTTGCCAGGCTCTGCCGTACAGGCGGGATACTCTTGGTAGCTTGCCAGGCTCTCCGAGAGGGACGGAGAATACAAGCAAGTATGTTAAAACCAAACACATGTGTGCTGCTTTTGATACATCCGTGGGCTAGACTAGAAGAGGTCAGGTGTGTTCTCCTATAGTGAGAAATATATAGGGTCAAATTGGAAGGCTGAACATACCATTCTCATTGGGGGGGCCAAACAAGAAAGTTATAAAAATCAGAAAAACTGAAGATGTCTTAGAAAACAGAACAAAGAAAAATAAAGGGGAAAAAACTAGAAGGGCTCAAAAGGGTTCAAAAGAATTCTGTTCCAAAGCTGAGAGCTGTTTTGGAGTCAGCATGGAAATATAGTGGGTAGGACACTTGTCTTGCACAAGGCTGACTTGGATTTGATCCCCAACACCCTATATGGTCCTCTGAGCCAGCCAGGAGTGATTCCTGAGCACAGAACCAGGAATAAGCCCTGAGCATTGCCAATTGTGACCCCCAAACAAACAAACAAACAATAAGTTGGGAGCTGTTTTAGTCACTAAGAATCTAAGCTACTTCAAGCTTCAGTGTTAACTGTACAGTGTGTGGAGGGGTTTTTCTCTATCATTATCTGATTAATTAGATAATTTAATTATGAACTCCTTGACTTATCATGATCCCTGATGTCCCTCACATGATGATGAAGCTCTGGACACACTGTATTTACATCAATCAACACTTTATTTATTTTATTTTTCATTTAAATTCATTTTAGTTTTCTAAATATAAGGGCAATCTACATCCTGTATAGTCATGCTCAGAATACTTGTTTGGCTCCTTTAAAACTTATTTTCTTTCTGATGTAAAAGTCCATTTCTGAGAGCCCAGGGGAAAGACAGCCTGGATGAAGTTACTCAGGGACCCAGAATTTCCTTTTTTTGTAAGTCTTACTATCAGGGGCTATCTAGACTTCTCTGTTTACCTCAGCTCCCATATACTTCCCCCAGACCCCAAATATTCTTCATTTTCAATGAGATTTTTTTCTTTTTTATGAAAATTAATTAAAGCATCATATTTTTATAATATTCATAAGCTCGAGTGCAAAATCTGCAAAGGTTTCACTCAATTTATTTTGTTAAGGTTGTTAACAATTATTTGTTAACATTCAATATTCTAACATTAAACCCACCACCATTATACCTTCCCATCACCATTATTTTGAATTTTCCCACCACCATCCAAGCCTGCTCCAAAGACAGATCCTAAATAATTTCTTTTGTATTGCTTGTTAAGAGTAATCTGCTAGGGCATATGGTGCTGCCAGAAGGTCAGTCTGTACCTGTGAGGCAAGTGCATCAGCAGCCTGATGGCACTGTCAGACTTTCAGATATCCCAAAATTGCTGCTGTGCCTTCAGCCAGACCCCAAAAACTTGGGGCAAAGTTTACCAAGAAAGTAAACGGCCAAAAGTTAGGTATGTGGGAGACACACCCACAAACCACCTCAGGCTCAGTTATATAATTGGAGGCAAGGACTCTCTCGTTCCTGATCCAACTGCTTAGCGGCCATGATCCCAGAGACTCAGAGACAAATCTCGGAACCCAAAAGTTTTTGGCAGAAATGTGTCCTGTTCCTGCAGTAGATTACTAGCGCTGGGCCACTCCAGGTGGGAATAGGTTTATTGCCTTGGCCTGTTCCCCATGGCGGCCCTGTGGCCGCCATCCTCCAGAGGCCACTGGACAGTCAGGTTTCGGCCTGCAGTGACGAGACACGCGGGGCCTCACCAGATGAGGATGGAACTGGCCCTTTCCTCCCCAACCCAATGCGACCCCAAGTCACCACCTACAAATGACCTCTGGCTCCTAATCAAGCTGCTTAACGGCCATGATCCCAGAGACTCAGAAACAAATCTTGAAATCCAGCGGCTTTTGGCAGAAATGTATCTGGACTGCATACAAGGTGGCTGCCGCCTCAGAGCTTATTGGAAAGCCAGGTATGAGCTGGTGGTGATGGGGCAACTGCAGTCTCATGGGAAGGGGGGCAGTACCGGCTCATTCTTCACGCCCTACCGAGGTCACGAGTTGCTCCCCACGAGCGACTCTCCAGCACAGCCATGGCTCCAGAGGCAAAAGGACTTAATCCAGAGCCCGGCAGCTTGCAGCAGAAAAGTGAATGGACCATGCGTTAAACTATGGCGCCATGCCTCCCCGGGAGGGAAAGGGTGTTGCTCCCTTCCTCCTTTATCCCCCCAGCAGCAGGGTGGCCGCCACCTCAGAGCTTATAGGAAAGCCAGGTATGAGCCAGCATTGATGGGGCAACTGCAGTCTCATGGGAAGGGGGATGGTACCAGCTCGTCCTTCACGCTCTACCGAGGTCACAAGTTGCCCGCCACGAGTGGTTCTCTGGCACAGCCATAACACCAGATGCACAGAAACCAATCTCATAATTAACTGGCTCTTTGCAGAAATCCAAAATCATTATGTGATTCTCATAACCAGCTATAGAAAACAAAGTATTTCACAATGCCTTTTCAGTAATTCTGATTGTTGGGGGGGAAATTCTAAACAATAATGTTGCATCTTTTGTCCAAATAATGAATGTAATCAATGTAGAGAAGAGTCAAAGAAATCATCTGCCTCACAGGTATTGGGAGGGGTGGGGGGTATATTGGGGGATTTGGTGGTAAAAAATGAATACCGGTGAAGGGAAAGATATTTGATCATTGTATGAACGAGACTTAAACCTGAAAGCTTTGTAACTTTTCCCACAGTGATTCAATAAATATTATAAGAAGAAAAAAAAGAGTAATCTGCTAAAAATGATCCAAAAAGTTTTCTTTAGAGAAAAGTGTATGAAGATTGTTGTATTTCACCTTGGTGCCGTAAAGCTCTTATATAAGATATTGCTAACATGTTGTTATAGGTTAAGCTTTGTGTGTGTATATATATGCATACATATATGCATATGTTGTTGTTGTTTTTAAATCAAGACTACTTGCCTTTTATTTTATACCCCATCAAACGTGGTATATTACTCTTGGTACATCAGTGGCGTAGAGTTTGAGTATGAATGTTGCTCCAGGAATTCTAAAATTTTAAATAGGGTGATACCGTTGGAGTGAAATGCATGTCTGCAACTTGTTGCTCTCTTCTGGGATTTATTTGTGAGTCTCTAGATCATGGCTGTTAGTGAGCTTATATGGTGCCCGAGGCAGTTCATGGGCATGACCTCCACTCTCTGGAAGAACAGGGAGATGGGGGAGGTGCCTATTCCTGACTCTATGAGAGCTTGGAGATTTGGGTCACAAAATGCACAAACCTGAATTGTTTTTTATTAGTGAAACACCACGAGTTACAGTTATAGACTTACAAATTTTTGTGCTTGGGTTTCAGTTATACAATGATCGAATACCCATCCCTCCACCAGCGCCCATCCTCCACCACCACGGATCCCAGCATCCCTTCCACCCCCATACCCCTTATCCCACCCTGCCTCTATGGCGGGACATTCCCTTTAGTTCTCTCTCTCTCTCTCTCTCTCTCTCTCTCTCTCTCTCTCTCTCTCTCTCTCTCTTTCCTTTTGGGTCCTGTGGTTTGCAAAAGAGGCATTGAGTGGCAATCATGTTCGGTCTATAGTCTACTTTCAGCATGCTTCTCCATCCTGGGAGGATCCTCCCAACACCCTTTATTTGGTGCTCCCTTCTCTATCTCAGCTCCCTTTTCCCCCAGTACATGTGGCTGGCCTCCAAGCCATGGAGCAAAATTCCTGGTACTAATCTCAGCCATTCCTGGGTGTTAGTCTCCCGTTTTATTACTTTATGTTCCCTAGATGAATGCAATCTTTCCGTGTCTATCCCCCTCTTTCTGACTCATTTCGCTTAAACATGATACTTTCCATGTAGTACCACTTGTACGTAAATTTCATGACTTCATCTTTTCTAACAGCTACATAGTACTCCATTGTGTAAATGTACCAGAGTTTCTTTAACCAGTCATCTGTTCTTGGGCACTCAGGACAAACCTGAATTTTTCAACAGTTTCATTCTCACATATGGGGGACTCATCTTGAGTCTGTGGAGTTGGGCTGTGAGCCTGGTGGCGATTGGGTTCTAGAGGTTTTCGGCTGCCAGGGTTCGGTTGGGGCAGGTGGTGGGCTCTCTCGCCCCCACCAGGGTGCCTGATGAATTCAGCCTGGCGTGGGCTGTGAAGCCATTTTTGCAGCTTATTCCTTTCTTCCAAGATTCCTTTGTGAGTCTTTCAATCACCACTTTAATTCAGGCACTTAGGTGGTCTATCAGAAAAGCAAAACTTGAGAAACTGTATACAATCGTAAGAGTTAAGGTGAGAAGAAGCAAAAAGAAAAGCAAATCAAGAGGTACTTCTGTTAGGAGAGTTTTGTTTTGTTTGATCACATATATTCAAAAGAGGCACCTCCCTACTCCAGGATGAGATAATCATGCAAGATAATCTATTTGCATACCTGCACGGTTTCACTTCACCACCCTAAAAGATGTCTCTTTTAATCAGTACTTCACCTACCAGAATGGTTATTGCCGCCATAAAATAGAAAAGCTGCTACGTAAATTACTGACAATAATATCACTGTTTCTTAGAACCTAAGCTGATTGACTTGCAATGCCATGCGTCTGAAACATCCATAATGCGACTACAGCAATAAAAACTTAGAAACAAAATTTCAACATCCAGTGGACACAGATCAATTGGACATTGTGCCAAAGGACTTTTCTAGAAGATGGTGCAAAGAGAGATTTCCCAAAACTACCTCCAGCTAAAATTTGTCAAAGAGAGAACACAAGGAATGAATGGAAGCTGTTTGACATCTGCCAGCTCAAAAAGGCCTTTATTCCAATCTCTGGGGAAAGTTTCAAAAGCAAAGAAAATAAGGCAGAAGAGGAAGAGGAGGAAGAGGAGGAAGAGGAGGAGGAGAAGGAGAGGAGGAGGAAGAGTGCTCAGCGAACCTGCATGTGTGAAAGGCTAATCTAGATATCACTCAGTAATCACCACCATGAATCAGACCTCACTCTCTAAGCCTGTGTCTCACCTCCCGCAAAGTCTCACTTTCTACAAACCGAAGCGACCTTCTGAAATCTAGCTCCTGTACCTTGGCTCCTGGCCTCATGCCCCTCCGTGCAACAGCTTCTACACATCATTAGCTTCCTTCCAAAGTCCTCTGTACTTCTCATCCTGAGCCCCGTGCTTTTCCTGTTTTCAAGAGAAGGGGACTGGTTCAGGTGTCCAGTAAACAAACTCTGCGGAACAGAGGGACACTGAGATTTTGAGGCATTTGCGAATTGCAGTGGAGACTTTGAAAGAAGGGGGAGGCTTCTTACAGTTCACTTGTAACTCAGAAGGCAGAAGAGCACTTAGAAGTCCACTGCCCTCTGAGTTCAGAGCAGCACGCGTGAGTGTCTCATGCTGAAAGGAATGGATTATGGAAAGAGCGGTTGTGATTTCAGATCATTTATTTGGCTGTCTACACAAGGGCATGTTTCCTACTGCTTGCTCAAGCAGTTTTGATGAACGGTGGGCTTTTAGTACTACTACTACTACTACTACTACTACTACTACTACTACTAAATGAATAAACTGTTTTACACACAAGGTTTCCTTGCATTTCCATAGGCTCGCCTATAAAGGGTTGGAAGTTGGAACAGGAGGATTCTGATTTCTTTTTCTTTTTATTGAATCACCATGAGATACACTTGCAAAGCTTTCATGTTTGAGTTTCAGTCATACAATGATCGGACACCCATCCCTTGTACATTTTCCACCACCAGTGTACATTTCCATCACCAATGTCCCCAGGATCCTCCCCCCCATCCCACCCTTCCCCTGCCTTTATGGCAGACAACTTCCTGGTTATTCTCTCTCCACTTTGGGGTTTGCAATACAGATACGGAGCGGCTATCACGTTTGGTCCTTTATCTACTTTCAGCACACATCTCCCATCCTGAACGAGTCCTTCCAACCATCACTGACTTAGAGATCCCTTTTCTATCCCAGCTGCCTTCTCCCCAGCTCAAGAGGCAGGCTATCAACCATGGAGCAATTAGGAGGATTCTCACTTGGCTTTCACTGGATCCCAGATTGCTTCTTTGTACAAGGTGGGTCTCTGTTTTCCTCGGAACAGCTGTTTCTTCATCAGCTCACACTCACTCTATCTATCTACCTATCTATCTATCTTTCTGTGTGTATTTCTCCACCTTTACTTGGTGTCACCTCACTTGGTCTCGCACACTTACTCTCAGGACTTGGTAAGAGGTGAGGTCAATGAAGACAGGAGGGCCGGCCGTGGAGTGAGGGCAAGAAAAGTACAGAGTGTAGAAGCATAGAAGACCATCAAGGCTCAAAGTTCTTCTCAAACAGATTCTGTAAGTGGAGTTTTTTTGGTGTTTGGCTCTTTTCTGAGTTTTTCCTCCATCCTGAAGTTGTTGTAGCCTGTGTCTTTTCTTTTCTTCTGTATTTACAATGACTCTTCTGTTTGGGCTTTTATTCCTTCAAAACGGATGAAGAACAGTATGCTTTATCTCAATCCTTGTGGTAGAAGCAAGCATACGTGGTCTTTTGTGTCTTAATTTTAAAAAATAATTTTCATGGCTCGTGACTGTAAAAAAAGAGGAATCACTACAGTAGAAACAACAAGTAATAAAAATTGTTAGAGAGAACCAGTCTTGGTTTTAGTTATTCTGGGTCATTTTTGAGGTTTCAAAGGAGAAATAGGCATACAAAGCAGTGATGCATGGTGGTCCTGGGCTATCACATGCACAATATATATTATGTGAACATATAGCTATAATTATTTAGTAACATATAACAATAAACACAAACATGCAAAAATAACTTCAATGTAAATCCTTTACTGGTATGTTTCAATCACCGTGAAGGAGAAACATGATTCCCAGCAGTCCTGCCTCTTTTCAATTACCTTTTGCCCCTCTCTCCACTACTCCATCATTTCCTGAAGATTCTCTGGCACTTTCTCCTTGATTTCTTACCTTACCCCATATGAGCTCCTCAAATATATGGAGCCTAGGACTTGCTCCTTATGTAAATATTATGTAAAGTAATTGTGTCCTCTCCTTCACTGTTGGTGGGAATGCTGACTGGTTCAGCCCTTTTGGAAAACAGTATGGACGATTCTCAAAAAATTAGAAATTGAGCTCCCATTTGACCCAGCAATATCACTCCTGGGAATATATTCCAGAGAGGTAAAAATGCATAGTCGAAGTGACATCTGCACTTGTTTGTTCGTTGCAGCACTGTTTACAATAGCCAGAATCTGGAAAAAACCTGAGTGCCCGAGAACAGATGACTGGTTAAAGAAACTTTGGTACATCTACACAATGGAGTACTATGTAGCTGTTAGAAAAGATGAAGTCATGAGATTTACATACAAGTGGTACAACATGGAAAGTATCATGCTAAGTGAAATGAGTCAGAAAGAGAGGGATAGACATAGAAAGATTGCATTCATCTGGGGAACATAAAGTAACAAAATAGGAGATTAATACCCAAGAATAGCCGAGATCAGTACCAGGAGGATTACTCCATAGCTTAGAGGCCAGCCGGCCATTCTAGGGGAAAGGACAGCTCAGATAGAGAAGAGAGCACCAAACAAAGGGTATTTGGAGGATCCTCCCAGGAGGGGAGATGCATGTTGAAAGTAGACTATGGACTGAACATGATTGCCACTCAATGCCTCTTTTGCGGACAACAACACCCAAAAGGAGAGAGAGAACAAAAGGGAATGCCCTGCCACAGAGGCAGGGTGGGATGGGGGGATGGGTGTGGGAGGGATACTGGGATCTATGGTGGTGGAAAATGGGCACTGGTGGAGGTATGGGTATTTGATCATTGTATAATCGAAACCCAAGCACAAAAATTTGTAAATCTACAACTGTACCTCATGGTGTTTCACTAATAAATATATATAAAAAAGTAATTGTGTCCTTTCATCCTCTTGTTTGATTTAGATCTTGCGTGTTCCTACCCAATTTTTCACACCCACCCACATCTCCCAGTCCCCAAAACCATCTGAAAGCTCTAGGGTAACAGGAAACTCCTAAAAAGTTATTGGAGATTGAGAACCTATTTGATAAAGTCTGAGTTCTTGTTACCCTATTGGAACTGGAGAGAAAACAGAGAAACGCTTACTTGCTCATATATTTATGTATCCCAGACACTAGACTATCTGTCAGACCAAACAGCCTGATTAATCCTCTAGTTCTGATCTACCACGCCCACACCCCCTTAAAAGTGACTTAAAAAAAGAGGACTCAGATACTAACCCAATGCTTAGGCAGGTCTCATCATGAGAATTTACTGCAGAACTTAATAGCAGTGGTGGTTTTTAATCTACCATTCACCAGTTTATTTTATTTTATTTTTTTTGCTTTTTGGGTCACACCCGGCGATGCACAGAGGTTACTCCTGGTTCTGCACTCAGGAATTACCCTTGGTGGTGCTCAGGGGACCATATGGGATGCTTGGAATCGAACCCGGGTCGGCCGCGTGCAAGGCAAATGCCCTACCCGCTGTGCTATCACTCCAGTCCCTCATTCACCAGTTTTAAAACACGACTTTTAATGCAGGCCTATCAATTGGGAATCTGCTCTTTTCCAGCATTTTGGAATTCATCAGTGATAATATCAATCATGATGAGAATGGTTAAAACTTACTTTGACAGGCACATTCTATGTACCAGGTACCATGCAAACACTCGAGACAAATGATCTCATTTTGTTTATGGTTTAACAACTTAAGCGGCATGTGCTCACCAGGCCACAGTTTCCTGGGTCAGGAACCTGGAAGGAACTTCTGGGTTCTTGACTTTAGAATCCTTCTGATAAGGTGTTGCTTGGAATCAGGTACAACTATCTTAAAACTTAAATGGACAGAATTTTATTTCAAGTTCAAGTGGCCACTGGACAGATGCAGCTGCTCTCTGGCTTGTGGGCTAAGGGCCTCCGTTCTTTACTCACTGTTGGTCAGAAGCTGTCTTCAGTTCCACTCTTAGAGAGAGCAAGTCCTGAGGGCAGTTGCAAGCACTAGCAATAGAAAGTCATACTTACTGCTTTGTTAGCTCTATGGATATGCTATCCCACCGTTTTTGCTATTTTGTTTTGGTTAGCATAATCTCATTAAGACTCATCCTCATGCTCTGTCCAGTCCACATTCAAGAGGATACTGAAAGCAGGAATCACTGTGGGCATGGTGGGGTAGCTGGGTAACTTGTTATTTTAGAAATCTTCCAATCTCAAGACCCACTGAGAGAGTAGATTGTTTTAAGATTTTAAGAATAGTTGGAAAATCTACAGATGGAAGTAGTTCAGGGTAGGATTTGAAGTTAATTAAGGTAGAAGTTATAAAGTGGAAAGGGAAGTGACTTAAATTGTTTTTCATCCCATGCTTTTCTTTCCTTCTAGTCCATATTATGAAGGTAGAGTTGACAAGATGTTGGATGGATGATAAATCACTGCAAGAGACTCTAAGGCTCCGTATAAAGAACTACTATTTCCATTGGGAAGTGAATGGGGAATAATGGAGTATTATTCCCCATTAACATCCGAGGTGGATGCCTAGCAAATATATGAAGATAACCTTTCTCGACTAAAGTGATTCAGATTTCCCCCAAGCATTAAATGAAAGGGAAGAATTAGAGCACGAACAAGCTCTGGAATTGGAAATCTACAAAGACAGTCAACAACAAAAGAAACAAATTTCATATAGAAATAAAAGGTAAGTTTTGGAAGGTCTTTTGTTTTTTGACAATGAAAAGTTTATTTGTTTATTGGGGCTAGAGTCAGAAGTGCTCACTGATGACTCTTTGCTCAGGAATCACTCCTGGTGGTGTTCAGGGGACCATACAGATTGCCAGGTATGAACTTGAGTTGGTTGTATGTATGGCCAGGGGTCTTACCCACTATACTATCTCTCAGGCCCTGGACGACTAAGCAGTGTTTAGCTGCATCTACCCAAACAGATTTCATTCAGATTTCATTTAAGATGTGTTAATGAGTGGGTAGAGGAAGAGATTACAAGACTCTCCAGAGACTTTTGCATGCTAGTCTGTTCTGGAAAACCATAAGGTGTGTGCAGGAGGATGAGTATTGAAGGTCTTGCTTCTCACGAACATTTATTTGTTTGTGAAGTGCACACGAGGGAGGATGCCTTTTTTTTTTTTTTATCAAATATCTATAGTCTTTTTCGAGAACCAGAAGGGTGGTGTTTAGTTCAAATATTTCTAGCAAGCCAAGAATGGTGAGTGATGCAAAAATACACATATTTAACAAACACCTATATGTTAAATGGAAGTGATCCTGGGATCTCAACAGTTAGGCTCCAGCAAGAGGAAGTTTACAAGACCAGAATCAGAGCGAGTCACTAGATATTGATTTTTTACAACCATCACCAGAAATCTTCCCAGATCCCCAAGTTCAGCCTACTGACATCTTTCTTTCCATCAATGTCATCCCCTTTCTTCTTGATGGCCATCTTCTTGAAAACAGAAAAGAAATAAGGAATTCACCTTCAGCTTTTCTGTTGGGTTCCCCATTCCCTCAATATTTCAGCAGGAGGGCAATGCAGTTGGATGCATTAAAACAGGCAAAACTGAGATGTTAATTACCTTTAAAAATTGTCTTCTCAGTTCTGGGCAAGAAAGAATAAGGGCAAGACTTCCTGCTATGTCATGCACAAAGATAGTTTATCCAGATTCATCATTTTACTAGCAGAGTGAAGAATTGCTCCATTAAGAGGCAATGTCCTTTGAGAACTCTTCCTAAATAATCGGGGTCAGCTGAGGGTTTCACCCAGTTCAGAAGAACAAGACAGTCATGAGAAGTCACTGCCTCCCACAGCACACAGTGCTGTGTTTTTAGCTTAATCCTCCAAGGATATTAGAGTTGCATTCAATGGTTAATCAGTAGCTTCTAAGTGCCTGCTTCATTTAGTTGTCCAAAGGCCAGTTAATCCCAGAATGTATAAAGCTGCGAGCCGGCTAATTGAGAGCATTCTCTCCGTGCAAGGGAAGCAAGGGAGTGGCAGGGTCAGTGAGTGGGGTTCCAAAGGAGCAGGGATGCGGAACACGACTGGTCTAGTTTTCTGTGCCCTGGCCCCCCTGACAGGCTTTCTGATGATATGCCTGGGGGCCTACTTCATTTCCTCAGATTCAATATTCAGCTGTTGGGAGAACATGGTTCTCACCTATTTACTTCTGCCTCTGGGGTTTGTGATTCTTCTGAGTGGAATTTTCTGGAGCACCTATCGCCAGGTGAGAGAAAGCAAAGGAATGTTCATCCAGGACCTCGAACGACATTTTCATCAGGGGGCAGCCCTGCCCTTGGCCACAGTGGACAGGTATGTGCTGAGAAGCCAGAGGACTGAGGAGGGTTAGGATGGGACTGAATGGAAGAAAAGTGGAATGACTTCTAATTCTACTGTGGAAAGATTTCAGTTTCTTATGGACTGCTGATCTAGATTCGTGGCTTTCCTGTTGGGGAATTAGTCTGGCATTAGCCCTTTGGAAGAATGGTGTTTTCTTTAGGAGAAGCTTTAAGAGGGGTTTATCTCAGAGAGATAACCGCAATTTTGAACCCTGGCTATTCACAATAGCCCAATGATGGAAACAGCCTATTCAGCAGTAGATAAAATGTGGTATAAGCACACGGTGGAATATTATTTGGCCCCCAAAAGGAAGAAAATTCTGATGCATGATACAGCGTAGGCAAAGCTTTCAGACATTATGTTAAGTAAAATAAGACAGGCACAATAAATGACAAATACTAAGGTATTACATTATATAATATACCTATAGTTGTCAGACTCATAGAAAGAAAAAGTGTTTACTAGTAGTTAGGAAGAGGAGTCGTTGAGGAATACGTGCTTAACTCGTACAAAGTTTTAGTTTGAGATAATGAAAAACTTCTGGAAATAAATGATGTTGATGTTTGCACAACAAGTAAACATTTATATATGCATTATATATAATCATAATAAGAAAGGTCGTTAATCTTATGGTCAGTATAATATGGCCAGAGACCTTCTTGGATGAACACAGACTTTAGGGGTAAAACTCTCAGGCATTATCCTACAAGACTCTAAGATACATTTGTTTGGTCTCTTCACCTGCCTAAAATACTTTGACTATTCCATGTATCTTAAATAAAGCAATTTATCTCGATGGTTGATTTTGATAGTACTATGCTAATTAAGAAGTTACTAACATGTTTCCAATGTTTATTATATTAAACAAGGAGATCTCTGGGTTCGATTCAAAATTATGATAGATTGCAGAAGATCTTTTTGGATGATTATTTGAGGGGAAAAGGATATAGATTCGATATAGATATGATTACTTGTTCCTGAGTAGAATTAATGATCAGAGTAACTCGTTACCTTTAGAATGTGGCTCCAATTGACCAACTTGAGTATAATGTATATCAAGCTGAAATATTTAAAATTATGGGTAGCACAATATTTTTACTATTTCCTGCTGCATAGAGATACAGCCCACTCAGAATGGCTATGGAGTCAGCCAATGGTAACTTACATTTCTCTAAAAGGCCCTCCCGTTGATCGTCGATTTGCTCGAGCGGGCCCAGTAACGTCTCCATTGGAGACTTTGTTGTTACTGTGTCTGGCATATCGAATTCTCTCGGTAGCTTGCCGGGCTCTCCGAGAGGGGCGGAGGAATCGAACTCGGGTCGGCCATGTTGGCTGCGTGCAAGGCAGACGCCCTACCCGCTGTGCTATCGCTCCAGCCCTACATTTCTCAGAGGCACGTATATTCAAAATGAATCCCAGGTGAAGGTCTCAAAGCAAAAGAATTTGCCGTGGTGGAATGCCATCGTATTCAGGGGAGTGGCAATATGGAGTGGTATGGGGGGATTGGGAGAGGTGATGGAATTGGGGGGCAGGTGACTGCAATCCTGGAGTTGCTCAGATCACGTCCGGGAAGAGTTCACCTTCTCGTCTTGCATGTCTTTACCCATGTGCCATGCGAGGCAACTCTGACTCTTCCGAGTGAAGGCTGAGATGAATGCTGTACAGTAGGCAAGACAGCTCCTCCAGTTATTTTGGCTTTGTGCCTGGTGACATTTGGAATAGGGCTGTGGCTAGGAAAGGCAGTCTGGGTTCTGTTATGGTTACATACCACAAACAATCCCTAAAGGTCCTGGGAGGATTTGCTCTATAAATATACAACTGGACAAACTCACCCTCTCTCTTCCTCATCCCCACCCCACCCTCAATCCCATTCATGACAGAGAAGCCAGAAAGATTTAGCAATGAGCAACAGTGGGCCAGATTCTCCCTGGGCACAAGGCTCTGGGGTAAGGCTCCTTTAGCCACGGGCCTGTTGGTATCTAACTGGCTGCACCTGGAACGTACCTAAAGTCATCGGCTGAAATAGCTGGAGAAGCACGCACACGGGTATGCTCTTTTGGAAGCAGGCTGCAGTGATTTAAGAGTGGGCAAGAAAGAAGCATCTGGTGTCCTTCAGGAGTCGACGCGGAGCTTGTTTCCAATTCTTACCGTGTTGGCTTTGGGGTTCAGAGGCAGTGAGCACAATTATACTGCTTCTGTGTGAATGGGGACAAGGGTGAGCCTGCACTGAATAACTGGGTGGAGAAGTTCCACAGCTGAGGCCCCCATGGTGCTGAGCCCCGATAAGGCTCTCACACTTAACGTTCACCGGTTCCAATGAGTAAGAGAAGGCATGGCTTGGAATTTCCCTCTGGAAACAATGGGGCTTACAGAGACATACATTCCCTGGCTGATAAAACGGATTCTGCAGGAGGAGCAGGCGGCTAAAACACACACACACACACACACACACACACACACACACACACACACACCCCACACAGGAGAAAAACTGGGGATGCTAGGGATATAGTACATCTGTTTCGAAATCAGTGTTTCTTAACAGTTTAACTTCACACAGTGGCATCTGAGAGAGGCAGGCATATGTCTCCTTGGCATTAACCATTGGAATAACACATGTCTGTTTGTGGCATTTTGTCCCCCAGGCCAAACTTTTATCCTCCTGCTTATGAAGGAGGGGCTGAAAAGAAGCCTGGTTGGGCAGAGGGAGCGGCCACCGGGGTTCCTCCACCTCTCTACAGCGAGACGGACCTTGAACACCTTGAAAGCACCAATCTGGCCCCTGAGGCCCCACCATCCTATGAAGAGTCTGTAGTAGACCAGATGGCTGCGACCAGGCCAGGCCTGCAGTGCTGAGGCAGGAAACTCCAGCTCCCCATGGGTTCCAGCTGCGGGGAAACACAAGCAGGAGACACGGGGAGGAAAAGCAGTGACAGTCGCCCAGCATGAGAGCTCAGGGCCAGCACCATGCAGCGGGACAGCAATTCCACGGATGTCTGGGCCTGTCCGGGCCACTGCAGGCTCTGAACAAGGAAGTCAACACCAAGGAACTGTGCCAAAGGAGTGGCTCTCAGCACGATCACCTTTGCACAGCAAGAGTGGGGAGATTCCGGCATCCCTAGAGGCTTTCGCTCTCCTCCCTACCCCCCTCCCCAACCCTCCCAAGAATTTGTGTATGAGGCTTTCAAGATACACTTTCGTGCATCTTCAGACTTGGGGCCTTGATTTTAAAACCTGGCTTCCTCTCAATTACGCTTTCTTGTGTGTTTTTACAGAGGAGGTTAAGTCAGGAGACAGGGCGGTAGGAGGAGGTGCAGCCCAATGCTTTTCTGCTTGCACAAGAGCCTTCAACTTTCTGGGACTCAGTGTCCTACTCTGTGAAGTGAGGGATTTCTGTAGCAGCTCACCTCTAACAACCGAATGCCCTTTATGCGGCATGTTCTCTGTTATGAATTTTTTATACTTTGGGTTTTTTTTTAAACAGGGAGGGACCTTACCTGGTTACTCCCGAAAATGTGCTCCCAGAATCCTGCTTGACAAGCATGTGCATATCTGGTTGAAATAATTCTCCAGATCTGTGTTGCTTCTTTTGCCCTCATTCACTGCTTCAGAAAAGGCCAGTCTCATTTTACAGAAGCCTATGCTCTTATGTTACATTCATAAGTTATGGAATGTTCCCAGTAGCACACAGGAGCATGAGGAAGAGCCCATAAAGGCACGTTGGAAGAGGTATTTGCTTCAACCTTTGGTGCAAGGCTAGCTTTGTCTTTTCTTGCTCCTTCTAGAGGGAAGTATGAATTTCTCTGACCTATCAGAAAGTGGGTTCTAGCAAGAAATGAAACCCTAGCGTTCCAATATGGAAAACTTTGGAGAGGTAGCAGGCATTGCTTTAGGCCAGGGGAGATGTAACTCAGCAGAAGAGGACTTGCCTTGCCTGTGTGAGGCCCTGGATGTGTTTCTTGGCAATTGTCCCCCAAACCCCTTCTCCTCATACCCCCAGAAGCCACTTTAGACTTAATGGGCTTCTATTTTAAAATATAGTTAAGAGTTTCAGAGTAATAGTACAGCGGGTAAGATATTTGCATGCATGTGGTTGATTCTAGTTTGCACCCAGCCCCTGCCCCAAACTCCACTATGGTCCCCTGAGACGGCCAGAGATGATCCCTAGCACAGAGCCAGGAGTAAACCCCCCAAAACAATGTAGATGTAGATAAACTGAGCACATTTTTCATGTGGGAGCTTAGTCCTACCCCCTACGGTGCAGTTTCCTTCTCATCTATGTGTTACACATGAGTGAGGGATGGTTCCTAACAGTATCTGCCACCTTTGGTAAATGGATGCAGGAGGGACTTTGGAGAAGGGTGGGAAGGTTAAAGGTGTTTCTAGGAGTAAGAGGTATATGGAGATGGGATGGAGTCTTTGTAGTACCCTCTTTTTCCTGATTTCCAATCTATACTGAGTGTATAGACGGAGGACATCCCAACAAATGCACAGGACACTTCATAAAAGAAAATCCTTGCTCTGTCACACAGGGCATGAACTTGGGAATCAGTGACTTGAATTCTTGACACAGGAGACATAACTGGATGTGAAGGTCACTCATGCTTGCTCAGGAGGAAAGTAATCATTTATTAAAAGTGCAATTTCTTCTTCTTCTTTTGTCATCTCTTTGTGTGATCCCACTGAGACCATTATCCTGAAAATGTTCCCCCTGGACTCTGACCGCATCCACTGACCTGAATGAACAAGCATCAACACTGGGCTTTCATCCAAAGTTTGCATTTGTAATAGATGGCTTTTCCAACTACTAGTAGTCATGTAAAACAAATGTTAATTTCGGTTTACATAGGAAGGGTTTTAATCTCTTCTCTGCAATAAATTTTGTACTTAAACTTTCCCTTAGTTTTTAAATCATCTTTTTAAATTAAAAAAAAATCTGTAGTGAAACATAAGTCCAAGCTATAATATCCATATGTGCTATCATAGTTATCCGGATGAATTCATCCTTTCTTGCAAACCTAAACATTAATGAACACAAAGTATTGATTCAGAGAATAAGTCAGTTGCTTTTTGAAAGAAAAAATATTAAAAATAAACAAATCATGTGAACTCTGAAGAAGTATTAAGGACATTGATATTGTCCCAAGCAAATCCTACTTTTGAGAGGCCCAGGAAAAATCACAGGGCAAGTCTTTTTTTGGCTTTTTTTGGGTTACACACAGCAATGCACAGGGGTTACTCTTGGCTCACACACTGAGGTATTACTCCTGGAAGTGCTTGGGGGACCACATGGGATGCTGGGAATCGAACCTAGGTCGGCTGTGTGCAGGACAAACAGTCTACCTGCTGTGCTATCACTCCAGCACCCATGGGCAAGTCTTGTGTTAATAATAATTCATTGAACACTCCCAGTAAATTCACTCAGGGGAAGTGAGTGTTGTATCCATGCTTCTCCGTTATTTTTCATAAAATTAATGGTGATAAATTAGGAGGCCTAGATCCATGAATGTCAAAGAGGGTGCTCAAATTTTAAGAATGGGGAGAGAAGCAAACCTTCACTGCAATCTTTCCATTCTCTAAAATGTAAAGGGTTCTGATGGGGAGTATGCTGATATCTGGGAACCTTTATTTTTCTTCGGTCATACAGCCATCCACACATGACTTGATGGCCGGAAAATAATTAAAGTAACACAAAAGGAATAAAAATGTTAATTATGTGTGCATAGAAGTCTAGGCCTAGAATAACAAAACCTTTCATCTGGTAGTTCCAGTGAAGTTCTATCGTCTCTAGGAAAGTATCAGTAGATTTAGAAGGGCAAGACCAGAACAAAAAACACTGAAAATTAAATAAAAGGAGCTTAGCAAAGTTCATTCACCTAAGTTCCCAAACTAGTGCTAGCATCCTTCATCTAGGGTGACAAGGCTGTTTAAATCTCCTAGATTACTTCAAATACTTATTTTTCTGATTTTAGGGAGACATATCTTTAAGCAAAAAAAAAAAAAAAAACCACCCCCCTCCAATAAAACCCCACCTCAAGCCATTATTCAGCTCTTCTGTCTCTTGATTTCTTTCAATTCAAAGTATTAAGCCTGACACTAAGATCTAGCCTGGGGCAGCTTGTCTTTACTTTCAACCAGAGGCTCACAAGACAATAGGCAAAGGAACTGTGTCTTTAAGAGATAAGTATGACAAAGGTCAATTATGGAATGAATTGTATTGGATCTCTGCAAATCTGAGATGGAGTGTATGTGTTTTTCCACTTTTCACAGACTCATATTGAGGGTCCTATGTCCTTCAAGATTTTCCTTGAACCCATGGTCTTTGGTGAGGAAACTCTTCAGCTCACTTTTGTTGCAGGGCACCTACTGGCTGCTGAAATACACGCAAGATAACAAAGGCAAGAGTTCCTCATGGGGACTGGAGCAATTGCACAGCCATAGCGGGTAGGGCATTTGCCTTGCACATGGCCGACCTGGGTTCGATTCCCAGTATCCCATATGGTCCCTTGAGCACTGCCAGGAGTAATTCTTGAGTGCAGAGCCAGGAGTAACCCTGTGCATTGCCAGGTGTGACCCAAAAAGAAAAAAATAAAAGAGTTCTTCATCCATGTCCTCAATGTCTTCTATAACAGTCCACCTAGGTGGATTCAGATAATGAGTGAACTGTTCAATAGTCCGAGCCATTTTCGTGATAAGAGACTACAAATGTCTGGAGTGAAGCAAACTCTTTGCTAAGCTCTGCTACCTCAGATAATCTCTTCTGCTTGTAACAGTCAAAGGGTCAGCGGCTGATTTTCTGGCAGTGACACCATTTTTCTCTCTTTTTAAGAAACCAGGTTTAGCATTTGGCACTGCATTAAAAGCATATCAATTTCGAGATGTGCAGCATTGAACATGGACCAATGAAAATAAATGTGAAATGAACATGGAATACGCTCTCCATTGAGAGGTGACATCATCATCAAAAGTGCACAGTGTTTCCAAGCTTCCTCCTCTCCCTAGGGGAAATTCTTCAATGCAGGTGCATGAAATACCAGTGTCCATGTGCTTCAGGAACTCACCCCCTTCCCCCAGTGCCTGAGCCAGCAATAAGACACTTTGTGCCCACTTGTTCTTGCACATGCTTTTCCAATCTCCAACACCTGCTGTGGCTGGTGGCTAAAACCCCCAAAGTAAATCCCATGCTTTATGCTGGTCCACAGCCGGCTGGTCAGTAATTACCCACCATCATCCCTGTCATTGCCTGGATTGCCAATAGGGATAGTGGCTCAGCACAGCTGCGCTCGCCTCCATCTGAGACATACTATATTTGAAAAACCTTTGGGTCATGGTCTTGAGCCTACCCATAGCTGCCTACCCATTTTCAAGATCAGCAAAGAAACTCCAGAATCCTAAGTGAGGCAAAACAACTTTATGTTCTGAGGCACTGGCAGGATCCTCATTCCCTTCCTACTAAATCCTTCCCTGGCGCGCATGCGTGTATGTGCGCACACACACACACACACTCACACACACACTCACACTCAAATACACACACTTTCTTTCTCACACACATTCATTCTCTCATACACACACACACTCACATACACACACTTTCTCTCTCACACACATTCATTCTCTCATACACACACACACACACACACACACACACACACACACACTCTTCCAAATCCCCCTGAATGCAGGGGAGGTGGGTTGAATGCCTTAGATAAACTGTCACTTGTCTTTGCTCTGGAAATACCCAATCTAAGAGTGATCCGCATATCAACAGAAAACTAGCCCAGAGATGACTGTGTCCTGTGGCCTCACTAAACTTTTGGACATCTCTAGTCATTTCCTCTTAACCAAGGCTCAGGGCTGGAGCTTTCCCTTCAATACAGGAAGAATACAACACGCATTAGAGTGACCTTCTTGTCTCTTCTCTCTCCTGGGAATGAGGCAGGAGAACAAGCGTATGCAATTGGTGACGAGAAGCTCAAAATTTATGTCAAGCAGAAGTAATACCTTAGCAATATTCATTTGGCCTGTGCTGGACATTTTCCCATTATCTTCTGGAAGATACTGTACTTTAGGGACAATGCAGGACTTTGCAGCTTAACTGAGGAAACCTCTGCAAACAAGGGGTCTGCACAACTGTGTCTTTCCAGAGCTGGGACCAAGCGTTTGCTCTGCTTGATAATTACAAGCATGTGTCTGCTTCAGCCCCTTTCACCCAGTGGAGCTCCCAACAAGCCTCTCCAGCTCTTCTGACCCCCAACTCCTACTCCTTGATCTTGAAACATTCACTTCTGATGAAATTAGATAAATGGTGACAAGTTCCCCAAATCTCTATTGGGGGGGGTGAATTTTTCCAAGGCCTAGAGCTGAGGTTCCCAAGAATTTTTGGGGGGAGGGGGTTATTTTTTTTTTTTTTTTTTGGTTTGGGAGCCACACCTGACAATGCTCAGGAGTTATGCCTAGCTCTATACTCAGGAATTACTCCTATGTAACCTAGAGGACCATATTGGATACCAGGGATTGAACCCAGGCCGGCCACATGTCCCCAATCTGCTCTACCATTTATTTGTTATTTATTTATTTTCTCCCATTTCAAAGCCTCCTGGAAATGAAGCTCAATTAAGCATACAAAGCACCTTTTGTTTCCCCCAAGGCCATTACTACCAGTGTCCCTGTTCCTATTTCCTGAAGTGGTGGGTACACTTCTAGTACTCCTCAAGGTGGTATCATCCATTTGGGGGGAGCAATGGCCTAGAGCCGCTCTGACTCAGCATCTCTGTGTGTTCCCACTGGGCATGCTTGTGCCTCTACGGTAAAACTCATGTCCACCTGATGCTTTGTGGACATTTGTCATAGCCCCTTGACCCCAAATGACAAATGCACAAGAGCAGGAGAAATGTTTTAGACACCTCCTTGCCAACTCCAACACACGACCCTACACAGATCACTTATTGAACCTGGATGACTGACTGAATCAATATATGTATCTGAATATGAATAAGAACATGTCCAGACCCAGATGATTCTGTGTTGAAATAAGCAGAATTTTTAAATGAGGCTCGATTTACAGTCGAATTTCCAAAATCAGAGATTATGCAAATTTCAGCAACTTGAGAAAAATGTAAAACTTCCTCTATTCAGTCAAAGGACACAGTCAGTCGTGCTGAGTAACTCAGGGGTGAGTTGGCTGGCCAGTCTCCTCTCCCTGAAAGAGGAGAGGCTAGTTGTATCCCACTGCAGATAAACTCCACAACTAATTCTTTAGAATGGCAGCTGGAAGGCAACCTCCTGTTACTTTCATACTTCTGATGAAAGCCTGGATATACCTTTAAGTTTCTGTTGGTTCTCTACGGCCATTTGAGCAATCTGCCTCTTTCTGTCCTCTTTCTTAAATCAGTCCCCCAGCTTCTAGTAATGAAAGCCCGCCCTTGGAGGGATTCCAAAGAACTGATCGAAAATAGGTGTCAGTCGCTGGGGTGTCTCAAACGCCGAAACAAATAAAGAAGCCAGACTCCACAAGCCTTCTGGAGAGTGAAAGAAGGAATCTCTTTTTTATTGGCTATGCAAAAGTTCTAACACGTGTCTGGCAGAAGCAGAGAGAGAAAAGAGAAACAAATCTTTGACTGGACTGTTTCCCTGCTTACACTCAACTTGACTCCAGCACCCAGGCATTGCTTAAGACTCACAGTGCAGCACGTCATCTGCACAAAGCACACGCAAGTGAGAGTGCCGTTCCCAAGGAACCAAAACATGCAAACAGGGCCCAAGCACCCCGTGTCCCATGAGCCCACACCGAGGCTGTTAGAACTGCATATTCTTTTCCCGGGGCCAACGAAAGCCAGTTGTGAGACTCCACTTCCCAGAAGGAGTCCCTACCTTGCCCTCCCAGCCCAGCCCCCTGACTCTACCCCAGAAAGGGCTCCTCCCAACTTTGACTTCATGCCTTGATTTCCCCCCTGTGGCATTATCGCCTTTGCCAGCCCCTACAGGTAAGATCTGAACTGTGTTCAAACAAGTGCATTACTGGAGGTGCTTGGTGGGAGGTAGGAGAGCAGAGGGAGATCCCAGGGAGAGGGCAGACATGGTGACTTTTTTTTGGCCATCAACAACAATCTGTGGTGTCTAGGAAGGACCCAGATCAGGGAAAGGAAACATTCATTTGGGGTGTCCTGCCAATCCACTGCTTTCTACCGGAACAACGAGCGACTAAACCTATGGGAAGGCAGTCAGCTTAGTAGCTAAAATAACATTATTTACAGAAAAAAAGAGAGAAAACGTCATTTGATGTGTTTTACTGAGAGCATGCCTTTGTGATTTGTAGAAAGCGCTAGAAGATGTGAAGGGAGGGGGCACTGGGGTTTGGAAATAGGAACAGGGACACCGGCCCATCAAGGAGTGGGCGGGTGTGAAGTGGGCTATGAGGCATTCTAGAAAGTTCCCTCATGGAAAGTTTTAGCTTTTCCTCTTGGTCCTGGAGGAAAAGTGAAACCTCCCCCATGCTGAGGATTACCGGGGCCATCTGTGGCTTAGGGGCCACTAAATTTTGGCACCCCTCTTTTGTCAGAACCTCTTCTCACCTGGTAGCAATAATGCATAGATGCCCCAAAGCAGTGTCTTAGCCCACTTATTCCTTGTTACAGGGAAGGGGGTGCCTTTGTGTGAGGAAATGGAGCTATCAAATGATAGTGGAGCTTTAACAGACAACTGAAAACCCTTTTTGCACTGGAAGAAACGGACAAAAACCCAACCAAACCAATTATTTTTCTTTTCCCAACCACCCTCCATCCCCTACCAGTAATCTTTTATTTTATGTTTTTGTTTTTGTTTTCCCCAAAGGCATACGAGGCACAAACAGGTAGCAAGAAGGCTTGGTGAAGTGTGTCCTGCAGAACATTCTTTTGTTTCTGGTGATGATCTTCCCTCTGCTCAAGTGATGACTGTGGGACCCCTCCGGCCAGTTCTCTCGTGAATCTGGGATATTTTCAGTGCGATGGCTATGAGAGGGCTCAGCACAGTCTGGAAAAGAAGGGAGAAGTCTGTGAACAACCGAGTCAACCCGGAAGGCCATGTGATGAATTTCTAAGACAAGCATCTGGATTCGATTTCACTCTGAGACCTCCAGACAAAGTCCTGGAGGGTTCATCCTCCACACGGAGTCCAGAAGAGAATCTCCCTAGGCTGACTCTGTTCCATCAAGACAATGATCTAATACAGGAAGCTGCAGGACCCAACGATGAGAACATGGAAGCATTGGTGAACAGAGCCGTGTGAATTGTGGGCAGTCCTTGCTACTCACCCCCCTTCTCCACAGGTGCACTGCCCCATCTCCAAAAGTGCACATGGACTTGAGGGAAAATTCTCCTCTGGCCTGAGGAACCAACAAACTTGCTGCTTTGGCAAACATGGATTCACTGGCTAATGCTTCAGGACAGATCTATAATTTCTCTCCATCATGAGATGCCTTTCTTCCTACCAATGGTTCATGAGGCACCTTGTGTCTCCCAGAAGGAGGTGGTGGGCATTAGAAATGTAAAGAGGGGCTGGAGCAATAGCACAGCTGGCAGGACATTTGCCTTGTGTGCAGCCGACCCGGGTTCAATTCTCAGCATCCCATATGGTACCCTGAGCACCGCCAGGGGTTAATTCCTGAGTGCAGAGCCAGGAGTAACCTCTGTGCATCACCAGGTGTGACCCCAAAGAGCAAAAAAAAAAAACCCATAAGGAACACAGTCTTGGGCAAGTGAAGAACATGAAGAGGAAGAAGACCAGGTCTTTAACTCCTTCCCATTGCATAGGAGAGAGACTTAGTTTTCCAAAATCTGGGTTACAGAAATCCCTCATTATGATTTTTGATGGTCTAGAAGATTATTCTATTTAATTTTTTACAAAGCATTTTTATGGAGGGCTGGAGTGATAGCACAGCAGGTAGGGTGTTTGCCTTGCACGCAGCCAACATGGCTGACCCGAGTTCGATTCCTCCGCCCCTCTCGGAGAGCCCGGCAAGCTACCGAGAGTATCTCGCCCGCACAGCAGAACCTGGCAAGCTACCTGTGATGTATTTGATAGGCCAAACACAGATGACAAGTTTCATGATGGAGACGTTACTGGGCACGCTTGAGCAAATCGATGAGCAACAGGAGGACTGTGACCGTGACAGTGATTTTTATGGAGGTACTGGAATTTGCAATACTGTTAACCATACTTTCATGCATCCATCATTCCACCACCACGCCCATCATCAAGAGCCCGTTCCCCTCCACCAGTGTCACAAAGACCCCTCCCAAACCCTCTTCCTCTTGTAAACTCAGTTCTATAGACAAAATATTCAGTTCTGATCACTTTTGGCCATTTGCTGTTTCTCTTATTATGTTCTCTTTATTTTAATCCCACATATAGGAGATATTGCCCCCCCTTTTTGGTGGAGTTGGTGACACCTACACACAAAGAGATAAATAGGGTAATCTTCCTGATTATTTTAAGTGTGTGTAGACAGGGTGTTACTTGCAAACGAGTGAGAAAGTCATTTTGCTTTCCTTTCTTCTATTCTTTAATCCTTCTAATTTCATGTAGAAGAAATCCTATCTGTTGCCAATTAGAGCATTCTTTGGGCAAGAATTATTCTGACAGAAGAAACATCACTTACTAAATGGCTTTACTGAATCTATTTATTCTTGGAGGGAGCCATACCCAACAGTACACAGAGCTTAGTCCTGGCTCTTGCTTGGGTCTCTCTCCTGGCAGGGCTCAGGGGATTGTATGCGATGCTGGGGATTGAACCCAGGTTGGCCACATGCAAGGGAAGGAAGCACTCTCTCTGCTGTACTATCTCTCTGACTCTTACTAAATTTATTTTCATGGTGAGCTTGTATTTGTCAAGGGATACTGTTCTCCCACCCTCACCCCAAGGAGTGCAAGGATGAAAAATTACTTTAATAAATATATATTTTCAGGGTTGGGCAGATAGCACAGAAGGTAGAGCACTTGCCTCGTGCGACCTGAATTTGAACCCCAGCATCCCAGTTCCCCTGAGTACCTCTAGGAATAGTTCCTGAGTGCAGAGCCAGGAGTAACTCTTGAGAGTTGCTGGGTGTGACCATTCCCAATCCAAAAACAAACAAATAAAAAATATTTTTTTAAATTCCTCAGCACATTATATGTTAACCAGAGGCTGTCAGGAGTTATCTATGAGCACAGCTGATGTGTCCTCCCCCCTCCCCTGCAATCCATGCTTTCCCGCCAATAAATGTATTATCGTAAAGACAAAATGTGTCCATGAAAAGACAAATACTAACAAAAAGAATCTGTATGCTGAAAGTAGACTATAGACCAAACATGACTGCCACTCAGTGCCTCTCTGGCAAAACACAGGACCCAAAAGAAAAGAGATAGAACAAGGGGGAATGCCCTGCCACAGAGGCAGGGTGGGATGGGGGAACGGGGGGGTGGGAGGGATGCTGGGACCCATTGTGGTGGAGGATGGGTGCTGGTGGAGGGATGGGTACTCGATCATTGTATAACTGAAACCCAAGCACAAAAATTTGTAAGTCTATAACTGTACCTCATGGTGTTTCACTAATAAAAAAATATTGAATGTAATCAAAGTTTAAAAAAAAAGCACACTAGAGAGTCAAGCAACTATAGGGACTTAAGTATCTTCCATCCAAGGGCAATTGAGAGGATGGCCCTGCAAGTTCAAGATAATAAAAATCCTTTCATCAGGAAAAAAACGGAGCTGATAGAAAATAAGTTTGGATGTGATGGAGGTGGTGGGAGGGATGCTGGGAAAATTAGTGGGGGAGAACGGGCACTGGTGGAGGGATGGGTAAGCGATCATTGTGTGACTGTAATGCAAACACGAAAGTTCTTAAGTTTGTAACTGTACCCCACAGCGATTCACTAATAAAAAATTTTTAAAAAAGAAAATAAGTTTGGGAAATACTGGGACAAAGGAAGATAATCAGACTCCAGCTTTGGGAAACTCAACTGCATTTTCAGAAGAGAGAGGGGGACAGTGCTCTGTGTATGGCTCTCCTAGTACTGAGGGATACAGGGATGCTCGGATCACTTGCAGGTCAGGCAGACAAATGTGCAAGTAGATGCCCAAGAGAAGGCAGACATTGTTGGAATGGTCTAGCAACTTCCCCCCACCCCACGAGGAGATGTGTAACTCAAGCCACACATCTAAAATGCTCCACACACCTGCCAGCACCTCCAGCTGCGCCCAGAATGTCCTAGAGATATCTTTCTGTCACTCAACAGAGGATTTAGTCAATAAAAATATTGCATCATTACTTCCCACTCCTCAGTGCTTCTTGAAGTGCTTGTTACAATTTTTCTACACTCAGAGTAGGAAATAAGGAGGGGTTACCTTGGCAATGGACCCACTCCATGGCATTCACATAGCTGCTTCAGTCCTTCCTCCATGTTGGAAGGTTGGCTGGGTGTTGGTGTTACCAAACTAAAGTGGGAACCTGAGCATATTTGTCTTGGTCACCGAGGGATTTTTGGGCGCTGTCTTAAATTTTGCAATGGGCTAACCTCACTCTCATCCCAGCCCTGTGTTAGATGCTAACCTGTTCAATCCTACAGAAGCAGAGAGAGAGAGAGGATTTCTATTTCTACTTTCTTTCCTTTCTTCTTTCTCTATGTAGCTTCTGTGTGTCATGCACATTCATATAAAACTAGGTCATGAAAACAAAGCCCTGAAAAAACTGAACCTGACTAGCAACAGATAGGAGAGATGGTCTGAATGTCACAAGACTCAAAGTAAATAGTTAACTAATTTTTTTTGGAGAAAAACCTAACTAGAAACACAACTACTTACTAAGCAAGATTTTCAGAAATCATTGAGGGAACCCAGCGTGGGGCTGGTCCAGATGCATTGAGAATCAGGGAAGCATCATGTGTGATAATGAGTGAGACATATCTTAGTTCATGGTTTGTAGTAGAGAATACAACTCAGAGCCGTCGGGTCCCTTGACATAGAACACGATGGTATTCTGGGACCCATAAAAGAGAACTTTTTTTTTCCTTTTTGAATCACACCCAGCGATGCTCAGGGGTTACTCCTGGATCTGCACTCAGGAATTACTCCTGGCGGTTCTTGGGTGACCATATGGGATACCAGGGATTGAACCTGGGTCGGCCTCATGCAAGGCAAACGCCCTACCCGCTGTACCATTGCTCCGGCCCCAAAAGAGAACTTCTTAATAAGTTCCACGTAGCTGGTCCTCTAGGGAAATTTGCACCAACACTTCCATTGAGGTTAAATGTAGGTTGATTTCTCATGATTTCATTTAGACATTTGCTTTTAGTCCTTGTGTCATCTGCTTAATCTAGGGAGGAGGTCCTCAAATTTTTCTAGGTGGTCTGGTAAGGCACAGATTGTTGGTGCCTTCCTTGGATTACTGATTTCAGAAGTCTGAGGCAGGATGGGGCCCAAGAATTTGCATTTCTAACAAGTTCCAAGTGATTCTTATGCTGCTGGTTTGGGACGCACACGTTAAGAACCACCCTGGTAAGCCATATCCATCACTATGCTTGTCAAATTCATTATCCCAGCATGAATGCCATTTTGTCCCATGCTTGGAAGTTTCCTGAGAGGGTAGAAAGCAGAGGTGCAGTTGGTGCCCATTGGGCACAGCTGAAAAGCCACAACTGGAAACCCAGTCCAGGGCCCTCTCTCTGTCCTTTGTCAAATACAACCAATCTACTGGACACTGCTGTTTAGATACACACACACACACACACACACACACACACACACACACACACACGCCCCCTGCCACACATACAAAGCCAAAATAAATAAGCAGTTCAAATCACCGCAATTTCTTCCTGCCTCCTCAAATGTCCCTGTATCGTCTTTGTTGGCTGCATCCACAGTAGACGTCAAAGGTGCCCTTCATGTGGAGCAGACTTGCCAGTTTAGACAGAAACTGGAGTTGCTGGCTCATATCATCGCTAGTGGCATTGTCAGACTGAAGGCAGAGGCGCCAAAACAACTCTATTGTTAGAGCAACAGCAAGGATTCTCCTCCTAGCAGCCACCACCTATCATCTCCCTCTGTTCCCTGCCCACATATGAATCAAGGTCTAGGTTATCCATTGTCACTTGTAAATATTTGGATTGGGGGGAGGCTGGCCATTCCCGATGGTGCTCAGGGCTAGGCTTACTCCTGGCCCTGTGCTCATGGATTACTCCTATTGGTAACCCAGGGAACTAAATGCTGAGAATTGAACCCAGGTCAGGCTCATGCAAAGCAAGTGCCTTATCCCCCTGAACTATCTCCCCAATCCCTGCCATTGGAGGGTATTGGGGGTGGGCCACACCCAGCAGTGCTCAGGGCTTAATCCTGCTTCTGTACACTTAGCGACTTGCAATCTAATGATTCATTTTGTCATGTCACCTTCACTGTCTTCCCATTGTTCATCGATTTGCTCGAGTGGGCCCAGTAACATTGTGAGACTTGTTGTTACTGTGTTTGGCATATCGAATGCGCCACGGGGAGCTTGCCAGGCTTTGCCGGGTGGGCGAGTTACTCTCGGTAGCTTGCTGGGCTCTCTGAGAGGGGTGGAGGAATTGAACTCGGGTCAGCCATGTCGGCTGCAAGCAAGGCAAACGCCCTACCCTCAGTGCTATAAAAATTAAAACTGCATGCTGACAGAACCAGGAATATTCCCTGAACACTAACAGATGCTCACGCCACCTCTGCCCCCAAACTACAGCTATGATTCTATTTTCCAGATTTGTACATTGGATAGCACAGTGGTAAGGCATTTGCCTTGCGTGTAGCCAGCCCGGCCGATTTGGGTTCGATTCCTCTGCCCCTCTTGGAGAACCCAACAAACTACCGAGAGTATCTTGCCCACACGGCAAAGCCTGGCAAGCTCCCTGTGATGTATTTGATATGCCAAACACAGTAACAACAAAGTCTCACGATGCAGACGTTACTGGGCCCACTCAAGCAAATCGATGAACAATGGGAGGACAGTACATTGGAAAGTGTTCTCAAATTATTTGTCATTCTAGGGGCTGGAGAGATAGTACAGAGGGAAAGGAAGTGCTTGCTTTGCTTGCAGATGAACTCAATTCTATCCCTAGCACTCAATATGTCCCCTGGAGACAGCAAGGATAATCTCTGAGTACAGAGCCATGGGTAAGCCCTCAGCACCAGGAATATACCTACCAAGCACCAAGCACCAAGCTCTTGGTAGGCTTGGGGAACCATATGGGGTGCTAGGGATCCAACCCAGATTGGTTGTGTACAAAGCAAAGCACCCTACTGGCTCCATGGTCACGGTCACGGTCAGGTCCTCCCGTTGTTCATCGATTTGCTTGAGCAGGCCCAGTAACGTCTCCATCGTGAGACTTCTTCTTACTGTGTTTGGCATATTGAACACATCACGGGGAGCTTGCCAGGCTCCGCTGTGCGGGCGAGAGACTCTCTATAGCTCCGAGAGTGGGGGAGGAATCGAACTCGGGTCGCCATGTTGACCGCTTGTAAGGCAAACGCCCTACCGCTGTGCTATCGCTCCAGCCCACTGGCTCCATAGCCATTTTTTAATGACTGGGCTCTTATGGTTTAGAACAATGCCATGATCCATCTTGACCTTCTGATTATGGTTCTGGAAAACCAGTATTGCCTTTTCGAGGTGAATTTAAAACATAACCACTGTCCTCCCGTTGTCCATCGACTTACTCGAGCGGGCCCAGTAACATCTCCAGTGTGAGACTTTGTTGTTACTGTGTTTGGCATATCGGATACGTCATGGGGAGCTTGCCAGGCTTTGCCGTGTGGGCGAGATACTCTCAGTAGCTTGCCGTGTTCTCCGAGAGGGTCAGAAGAATCGAACCCGGCTTGGCCGGGCGGAAGACAAGCGCCCTATGGCTGTGCTATCGCTCCAGCCCTTAAAACATAACCAGAATCTCCCAAAGCTTGCTCGAGGATGAAGTGAGAAGCTCTGAATGGTGCCTTGGACCCATTATGGGGAAGCAGCATTGGTGAGTCTAGGTGCCAGGCCCAGTGTGCTGCACCTCTACCTGCTGTCATGCACTGTAGCACTGTCCTCCCATTGTTCATCAATTTACTCGAGTGGGCATCAGTAATGTCTCACAACAAATTGTGAGAACTTGTTGTTACTGTTTTTGGCATACCGAATACATGACGGGTAGCTTGCCAGGCTCTGCCGTGTGGGCGAGATACTCTCGGTAGCTTGCCGGGCTCTCCGAGAGGGTTGGAGGAATCGAACCCGGATCAGCCACATGCAAAAACCCCAGCCTGGAAACCCCTCCTGCGAGGTTCTGTGCTGTTGATTCTAGAAGGAACTGTGTAAGCGACAGTGGATGCCTGATCTCTGAAGCCAAGCTGCCGGTGGTGAAAAACTGGCTCTTCCCCTTCTAAGCAAAGTAAGGTTTGGGTCAGTCATTTCATTCCCAGATTTTAACCCTCCTTTTCCAAAATAGGGAGCCCTTACCTCAGAGAGCAGATTAACAATTCAGGAAGCCAACAAATGAATGGGAAACACCTTACCAGCAGCCTGGCCCTCAGGGAGGTTGCATAGGTAGCTGCTATTATCATACAAACTAGGGGCTGGAGAGGGCACAGAGAGTGGGAAAGAATCTTCCCTGCTTGCGGCTGACCCTTCTCTGACTTCTGAGAACCACCAGGAGTAACTCCTGAATGCAGAGCCAGAACTAGCCCCTGAGCATCACTGGGTGTGGCCCCAAAAATAACCCAAACCAGAGAAACAAACCAGTGACTGGATGGAGTTAGTATTCAAGTCCCTTTCCCACTGGATGGAGTTAGTATTCAAGTCCCTTTACCACAACCCACCAGACCTGAAACCTGATACCCACTGGAGTCTCATATTTTCTGGTTCAATTTATACATAAATCTATTCGTTCAGTGGAATACCTTGGAATACAGGTATTCCTGTATTCCACGCTTGGTTAGAAGTGGAATACCACACTTCTAACCAACAGCTTCTTGTTGCTTTATGCCCTGCTCATATTACTGAGTTATCTGAGTGGTACTTAAATTTCTGAGCCCAGAGTTTGCATATGTCCCTTCATCAAAAGCAGGTCTTGGAGCTGGAGTGATAGTACGGTGGGTAGGTGCTTCGTTTACATGCAGCCTACTCAAGTTTGATTCCCAGCATCCCTTATGATCCCCTGAGCACCACCAGGAGTAATTTCTAAATGCAGAATTGGGAGTAATCCCCAAGTATCACTGGGTGTGGCCCCAAAACCAAAGAAAGAAAGAAATATGGTTTTATAAGTAATAAGGTGGGTGGTGGGAAAGTTGGTGTGAGGACGGCTCACACACATAGAGCAGCTTCTGAGTATGACTTTACCTATGAGAGAAAGACCCATGAGGATAGTCCGAGGGAGCTTCTAGCTGGCCTTCTGGCTATCCACAAGCAAGATCATCTATCCTCATCCTCTACACACTGGAAGAGTCTTTATGGCTACACAACCCGGGATTCAACATAAACTACTTAGCATAAGCCTGTATGGAAGGAAGTCTCAGCGGACTGGCGAGTCTTGGTTCTATGTGGTCATGGGTCTTTTCTCATGGGACACATCAATGTGAAAACAAGCTTGTGTCATCAGCCAGCTCCCCATAGCTCCTCAAATGAGAGGCAGGCCACTGGTTTTTTGTAACAAAATGTGAATATATATTTACATTCTGACGCTTATTTATTGCTCTTCACTTGATCACTTGACATCCCATTACTCATTGATTTGCTCGAGCAGGCACCAGTAATGCCTCCATTTGTCCCTGTCGCGTGCTAGTGTAGCCCAATGGTGTATGCTCGTTCTAGGAAAGTGAAGAGCCTCAAACTGACCATTCAGGGTCTTGATGAAGAAGTCTGACCATCTCGTGGGTGGGTGGCCATGTGATCTTTTGATGTCCCATGGAATCTAGTTGGTAATGGCTCTAGTCCAGCAGTTGTCTCCAAATCTCATTACATGTCCAGCCATCTGATTTTCGACACCTTGGCAAACAAGACAGCATCCATGATTCTTCAGCATTGATGGAGGTCGAAACTCTGGATTCTTTCTCTACTTGAGTGAAGCATGATACTCCAAGCATAGCTCTTTTGATTCCTCTTTGGGAGACCTGAATAGCATTCTCATCCTGTTCTCAAAGGGCCCAGGTCTCTGAAGCGTATGTTATTGCAGGAAGAACAGTGGAATCAAAGAGATGTGCCTGGAGGCAGAGGTTCTTCGTCCTTTTAGCCATTTCTTCGATGTTCTTGAAGGCGTTCCAAGCCGCTCTCTTCCTCCTGCACAGCTCAGGTGCCAGGTCATTTATCATGTTGACCTCTCGACCTAGGTACACATAGCTGTTGCATTCGGAGATGGGGCATCAGGAACGAGGCTGTTTCTCATAAACATTGTCTTCGTAAGATTCAGCTGTAGTCCTACCTTTCCACACTCACGGTCAAAGTCGGCCAGCATTTGTGCCACTTGGCTGATGTTTGGTGTTATTAAAACAATGTCATCAGCAAAGCGGAGGTGGTGTAGTTGCCGACCGTCTATCTTCACTCCCATTCCTTCCCATTCCAGTAATTGAATGACGTTCTTGTGGGTGGCACTGAAGAATTTCGGTAAAATGGTATCACCCTGCCGAACCCCTCTCTTGACATGGATGATCACCTTCTTATAGAATGTTGTGATCCTGGTAGTGAATCCGTAACATAGCTCACGGGAGATCCTGATGTATTGCCCTTTTTGGTTAGGGCTTCGGTGACTGCTTTAGTATCAACAGAATCAAAGGCCTTCTTTAAATCAATGAATGTTAGACAGAGCGGCATCTTGAAGTCCCGAGAAATCTCAGTGAGCTTGGTTATCGTATGGATATGGTCAATTGTGCTGAATCCTTTGCGGAACCTGGCTTGCTCGCATGGTTGTCCTTCATCTAGTATTCTGCCAATCCTATTCAGGATCTAGGCTTCTAAATGATCTGTCATATATGAATGTGTCCAAAGCCTATCAAATTCAGAAATAGCTCAGAAAGACTATTAGACTTTAGCTCAGACAGTTCAGTTAACTCAGAAAGACTATTAGAAAGATAGCTCAGAAAGACTGTCCAAGTAGCAAATGGAAGCTCCCTTTCTTCCAAGGCATTCAGCCATTACTATGTATTACTATGGTGCTATATACCAAATTCTAGCTTTTTCCTCTCCCTGACATGCTTGACCAAGCTTCCAGATCCCAGTATTGTCAGGAGAGATATTCTGATTATTTCCCAGCTGATTACAGAGTAGAGAAGAGTTTTTGTTCTCTGGAAATCAGCAGTTTTCAGTGGTAGCTATAACTGAGGGCCACAGAGCCAGCTCAAGTGGTAGGACACATGCCTAGATGGGGAGGTCACAGGTTCAATTTTTGGAAACACGCTCCCTGGAGTACTAAGGTGTGTGACCCACAAAATACTATTATAAAGAATGGTTTTAATTTCTTAAGTTTTTCATTGATTGAGATTCTGTGGTTCACAGCACAACTAATATTGGATTCTCATCCATGTACTTTTAATGCCAAGATAGGACCGAGAAGATCAGCTGAAGAACTTCACATCGGAACCCATGGCCTAGAATGGAACGAACAGGGTGAGAGACTGTCTGAGTTCATCATGTCGACCAAGACCATTCATGGTAACTCACAGTTCCAGAAGGCAGAATCTAAACGATGGACATGGGAGTCTCCCGGTGGACGATTCCACAACGAAATAGACCACATCATATTCAATCGACGGTTTTGCCTGACTGATGTCGCTGTTGTCCCAAAATTTCGAACGGGATCGGACCACCGTCTCCTTCGTGCAAAATTCTACTTCACAGAGCGGGGAGAAAGGGCTGCAAAGTTCAAAAAGAGAACTCCCAGAACGACCACCAACTGGGAACTCTTTGGTACTATTGCGGCAACATGGGAAGATGCCATTGTTGACAACATTGACGAGGAATACGATCGACTGGTTCAGCACCTCCATGAATGTGCGAGGAACGCCAAGAGAGAGATAGCCACAAAAAGTCGCCTATCTTCGAAAACTCTTGAGCTAATTCGCCAGCGTGGTTTGGCGCATGCCTCAGGCAACCGCAAGCTAACGTCCGAGCTTGCAAAGCAGTGCAGAGATGCGATCAAGGAAGACCTCAAAGAGAGAAGAGCAGAAGTACTGGTAGATGCGGCAGAAGCCGGGAAAAGTATTCGTAACGCCCGCCTGTCCTTCGCCAACTATAAGACCAAGATGACTGCCCTCCGACGTCCTGATGGATCCATCACATCCTCCAGAACGGCAATGGAGAAGATTATCCATGACTTCTACTCAAATCTCTTCGATAGCCATGTCCACTTGCCGACATACCAAATTCCACAGGATGGGTATGTCGTTCCCAACGTTCTCCCTTCCGAAATCCGACACGCCATTTCGTCAGTAAAGAAGCAAACAGCACCCGGCCCAGACAAGGTCAGACCTGAACACCTGAAGAACCTGCCGTCAGTACTCATCAATACACTGGCTCGGCTCTTCACTCGCTACCTGTCTGAATGCAAGGTTCCATCTCAATGGAAAACCAGCAGGACCGTACTACTGTTCAAGAAGGGAGACATCCATGACATTGGCAACTATCGCCCGATCTGCCTATTGTCTGTCATCTACAAGTTGTTCACTCGAGTCATCCTGAATAGGATTGGCAGAACACTAGATGAAGGACAACCATGTGAGCAAGCAGGGTTCCGCAAAGGATTCAGCACCATCGACCATATCCACACGATAACCAAACTCATTGAGGTTTCTCGGGAGTTCAAGATGCCGCTCTGCTTAACGTTCATTGATTTAAAGAAGGCCTTTGATTCTGTTGAGACGGAAGCGGTCATTGAAGCCCTAGCCAATCAGGGCATTCAAGCCCAATACATCAGGATCCTCCGTGAGCTGTATTGTGGATTCACTACCAGGATCTCACCATTCTACAAAGAAGTGATCGTTGATGTCAAGAGAGGGGTGCGGCAGGGTGATACCATTTCACCAAAACTCTTCAGTGCCACCCTCGAGAACATCATGCGACGACTGGAATGGGAAGGAATGGGAGTGAAGATAGATGGTCGGCAACTACACCACCTCCGCTTTGCTGATGACATTGTTTTAATAACACCAAACATCAGCCAAGCGGCACAAATGCTGGCCGACTTTGACCGTGAGTGTGGAAAGGTAGGACTACAGCTGAATCTTACGAAGACAATGTTTATGAGAAACAGCCTTGTTCCTGACGCCCCATTCGCTCTCAATGGAACGACCATCTCCGAATGCAACAGCTATGTGTACCTAGGTCGAGAGGTCAACATGACAAATGACCTGGCACCCGAGCTGCGCAGGAGGAAGAGAGCAGCTTGGAACGCCTTCAAGAACGTCGAAGAAATAGCTAAGAGGACGAAGAACCTCCGGCTCCGGGCACATCTCTTTGATTCCACTGTTCTTCCTGCATTAACATATGCCTCAGAGACCTGGGCCCTACGCAAACAAGATGAGAACGCCATTCAGGTCTCCCAAAGAAGAATAGAAAGAGCTATGCTTGGAATATCACGTTTCACTCAAATGAGAGAAAGAATCCGGAGTTCTGACATCCGTCGACGATCAAGGATCAGGGACGCTGTCTCATTTGCCAAGGTGTCGAAAATCAGATGGGCTGGTCACGTAATGAGATTTAAAGACGACCGTTGGACTAGAGCTGTTACTGATTGGATTCCACGGGATGTCAAGAGACCGCGTGGCCGCCCACCTACCAGATGGTCAGACTTCTTTGTCAAGGTCATGAACGATCGGTTTGAGGCCCTCCATGTTCCCGGAGCGAAGAGATGCCATTGGGCTACACTAGCACGCGACAGGGACAAATGGAGACGTTACTGGCGCCCGCTCGAGCAAATCGACGACTAACGGGAAGTTAAGTGATTAAGTGATTAAGTACTTTCAACAATGGTTTTAGTTTTGCCTTAGTGGTCTGCAGAATATTTCTTTTGTTCTTACCAATTTTCATGTGTAAAAAGTTTAATTATTCCTGTTCTAAATAAAGGTAAAGGAGGCAGAATCAAATCATTTGATGGGTTTGTTCTGTTTGTAAGATAGCTTTCTAATTAGAAATATCTATTAAACATCTATGGAATACGCATGTCTATAAAAATCAAAAACACTGTACCTGGAAAAAAATCAATATGATCAATAAAAACTTCTCACCATAAAAAAATAAAAATTACTGTTCTAAATAGTGCTCATTGCCTAGCCACTCATTAGGTAGGAAAAGAAGTTAAAGGTTAAGAGAAATGGGAGACCAGATAACATGTTGGTTGAATGCTTAAATCAGTTAGTTTGGGGTTCAATACCAACTCTAGGACTTATTGGGCAAGATTCTTCATCATTTTGAGCCTGTTTCCAAAAACTGGGATGCTACAGAGGTAGAAAAAGATGATAGAAAAAGGAAAGATCTGAGAATGCTCCCAAAATACCAACACAAAGGTAAAGGTAAAAGGTAAAGGCCCTCCCGTTGATCGTCGATTTGCTCGAGCGGGCCCAGTAACATCTCCATTGTTACTGTGTCTGGCATATCGAATACTCTCGGTAGCTTGCCGGGCTCTCCGAGAGGGGCGGAGGAATCGAACTCGGGTCGGCCATGTTGGCCGCTTGTAAGGCGCACGCCCTACCCGCTGTGCTATCGCTCCAGCCCACCAACACAAAAACCACATAAAATCTGAATTAAACTCTGAATCCCAGGGTGGGGGAGGGGCTAACCTCACTGAGAAAATCCACCAGAAAATCCAGCCACTGTGCCTGGGAAATCTGCCGCTATGGAACACAGAACAGAGACTGATTTCAGAGCTCAAGAGTATTTCCCCAGTGTGGGAAGGAGCAGAAACTGAAAACTTGGAACTTGAAATAAGCAAAGAGATGGGCAAGCTCAAATTTGGCAGTGGGATTATATCTCCACCTTAAGGCAAGGGTTTGTCGCACCCTTAGGTTTTTACCAAAGTCCAGTTTTGTGCATGCAGCTGCCGAGTGGGAAAGTGACTAGCAGGTGGCAGCGTGGACAGTGGCCTCATGCCCCAGGTGGCAGCTGGAAGCCATCATAGCTGAAGCGAGCTCTGTCTACTGGGTCAGCAAGTGAGCAAGAGCTTGGCAGACTCATTTACTGCTTAAATAAGTCACAAATTTTGCCTGACCCTGCAAGCGGATCAGATCTCCAAAACATTGGTATCTCTCAAGTGCTGGGGGAGAAGGCAGTTGGGGTGAGAAGGGACCACTGCGACAAAGATAGTCAGAAATGATCACTCTGGATAAGGAATATGTGCTGAAAATAGATAAAGGAACAAGTATTATCATCTCTCAATGTCTGTATTGCAAACCCCAAAAAGATGAGAGAGAAGAAAGGAGGAGGAGGAGGGAAAAGGGAAGGGGGGAGGGGGGGAGGAGGAGGAGGAGAAGGAGGAGGAGGAGGAGGAGGAGGAGGAGGAGGAGGAGGAGGAGGAGGAGGAGGAGAAGGAGAAGGAGAAGGAGAAGGAGAAGGAGAAGGAGAAGGAGAAGAAGAAGAAGAAGAAGAAGAAGAAGAAGAAGAAGAAGAAGAAGAAGAAGAAGAAGAAGAAGAAGAAGAAGAAGAAGAAGAAGAAGAAGAAGAAGAAGAAGAAGAAGAAGAAGAAGAAGAAGAAGAAGAAGAAAGATTGACTTCCATAGAGACAGCAGACGGGGTGGGGGGGGCTACCAGCAGGATGGAAACTGGGGACATTGAAACATTGTATGACTGAAACTGGACCATGAACAGCTTTGTAACTGTGTATCTCACAGTGATTCAATAAAAACAAAACATTGGCATCTAGTGAGGGGCTTGCAATTAATCCTGTGGGAAAAAAAGTAGGACCGACACTAGTCTGCTGAGTTCTGGATGATTGGGAGGCCCTATCTGCTGATCAGGACTTCCCAACAGATGCATGAATACTTTGGGCCATTTCTGATCCTAAGTCTAACCCTCCAAGGTTAAATGAATCCAGCCTTTAGCTTTCGTTGGCCTCACAAAAGCCCACATTCTCTGTTCAGTGCTACCCATGTCCTTCAAAATTAGCAGCCGGTGGCACCTCTGTTTCTAGCAACCAGTGGAAAGGTGTCACAGACAGGTAGACAAATAGTACACAAGGAGCCCAATTGGCCTAGTGGAATTTGATGCAGACCAAGGAAGCAGGCACTGTGCCACCTGCCCAGGTCAGCTTTCAGGGCTCTTTGAATATAGCACTGGCATTCAGGCATATGGGGGATATTCAGATAATGAGTTTATCTGGGAGCAGCAACAGTCCACTCTAATTTGGTATCACAGACCTATACAAACACTAACAGCATTACAACATGGGTTGTTAATAGATCTGTTGAACTTCGTATAATTTCAACTGGTACTGGCAAGTGCAACCCCCCTTCCCCCTTCCCCCAAGTAGCTACAAAGATCAGCTCACTGAACAGCTATTATTGAATGCACATGATCACTATCCACAGTTACTGCCCAGGTCAGGAGGACTTTGACTCCACATCAGTTGCCAGACACCAGCAACTGTGAACCCAGGGCCAGAACCAGGCTACATGAACCTTGGCACTATAACAGCGACAGAACACTTGTGACCAATTCACCAGCTGCCATCAGACACACTTAAACTCATAGCCATTGTCACAGGCAGTTTAATTTGGCGAACATCTGTTGGGCTTCCCAACAGATGCATGAACACTTTGGGAGTACCTACCATTGCAGGGGGCCCGCCTGTACTTGGTCATGACACCCAGCCCTTATGCTGTACCAAGAGTAATGAAAAAAATAAATAGAAGAATTCATCTACTTCAGCGGATGGGGACAAAAGCACAAGAAAACCTTCAAACACACAATAGCTTTCTAACTATCCAAGAATGATTTCAAAGCAACAATATTCTTGATGTTCAATGAAATGAAGAAATTAGTGGACGAGAGCATTGCTAAGGTTCAATAAAGTTTGAAAGTATGAAAAACTCTCATCCAAACAGAAATGAAAGAGCTAAAGAAATGACTCAAAGTAATTCATGCCCAGTTCAATCAGCTAATCAGTGGCTGAATGAATAGCAGTACTCAAAAAAAAAGTAGCAGAATTTGAGTTTTACATGTAGGAGACCTGTTTGTTTTTTGTTTGGTTGGTCTTTTGGTTTGTTTTTGGACCACGCCTGGTGATTCTTAAGGCTTATTTCAGGCTCTGCAATCAGGAATTACTCCTTGCAGTGGGATTCTGGGGATTTAACCTGGGTGAGCAGTATTCAAGGCAAGTGACCTACGTGCTGTACTATCTCTCTGGTCCTGCAGACCTGTGTTTGATCCCAACCACTACCGGCATCACAGGACGCTTCTTTAAGTACTGCACCAGGAGTAGTTCCCAAGAACTTATGGGTCTGGTCCAAAAACAATAAAAGAAAGAAAAAAATGCACATTAAAGGGATGGTGCAGCAAAATAGAAAAAGTTAAATCAGTGACCTTAGGGACAAGCTATTCAGGACATCAGGAGCTGAAAGAGGGAGAGTGAGAAAGAGACATATACACAGAGAGACAGAGAGAGACAGAGAGAGAGGAGAGAAAAAGAGAGAAGAAAACTGAATACTTAAAAATGAAAATAGTTGGGACTGCATTAAAAGAAATGACATAGACATCATAGGGATTCCTGATGTAGAGAAGGAGAGAAAGGGAAAGCATTGCTGGTAAAAGAAATTATAATTATAGCTGAGCATTTTCCAGTATGAGGAGGGAGACATCCCTACCCTGATCTAGGAAGTCCAAAGAATTTTCACAAAATAATCCAAATGAAAGAAAACTAGACACAAAGTCATCAAAACTGGGGGCAGGGATAGGTGGGGGGAGAGAGAGAGAGAGAGAGAGAGAGAGAGAGAGACAGAGACAGAGAGACAGAGAGAGAGACAGAGAGAGAGATTGCTAAAAGCAGCAAGCAAACATACTTATGAATAATGGAACATCTATAAGATTTACATCTGATTTTTCTTTTGTTATTATTAAATCACCTTGAGATAACTATGAGTCACAAAGTTGTCCATGATCCACATCTCACTTTTCAAATGAACATTTCAGGCCCAAGGAGCCTAATGCAGTTAAAGTCTTGAAAGAAAAGAACCACTGAACAAGAATCCTCTGTTTTGCCAGGTTATTACTCAGATTTGAAGGAATAATAAAAAAAATTCAGAAAAACTACAGTCAAAGCAATTTTTTTTACCTGAAAACCAATTCTCAATAAATTCTAATGATCTTCTAAAAGGTTAGGAATAACTATGTGAAAGCAGAAAGATACATCAAGAATCATAAGAGGGAGGAAAGATTGAGAGTATAAACTTTAGACTTAACTTGCTTGAAATTTCAGAGGGTAAACAAGCTTAGAACTTTAAATGTAAAGTGTATGATGGCCTCAAAGAATATTCTTAGGATAAACCAACAAGAAGAAAAAAATTAAACAGGTTTACTACCTTTTTAGGTCAGCCTTAAAGCACATGTAGAAAAAATAAGAAAAGCTAAAACGTGAAGACAAACTGCTAAACACCCAAAAGCTTCACAGAAAAACGTCAATAAATTCTTTTCCACCAATAAATTCTCTAAATGTCAGTGGACTGAACTCCCTCAATAATACGCAATAGGAATTAAGTGGCTCAGGAGTTAAAATTCAGCCTTCTACTACTTATAAGGGCAGTAGTAGTTTATAATGATAAACACAATCTCCGGTAAAGGGTTGGAAAACAATCATAAAGGTGAATGGAAAACTAAAAATCATAAGATCATATCAGCAGATGTATAGAGGGCTTTTTGACAAAGTTCATCATCCAGTTATGATAAACACTCTCAACAAAACAGTGATAGAAGGAAGTTACCCCAAGATATTAAAGGTCATACACAGCAAGCTCACAGATAATATCACACTCAAGAGCCAAAAAATGAAACCATTTGTTCTAAGATCAGGTACAAGGCAAGGATATCCACATTCTCTATTATAATTTAACAGTGTTGAAAGTTCTAGTCACGACAATTAGGCAAGAAAAATAAAGCAAAGGTGTCATTTAGAAAAATCAAACCACCACTATTTGCAACTTGATAATACTTAATAATATCATGCTATCCACTATGCAAACACACACACACACACACACACACACACACACACACAAAACCCTTCAGAGGCAATTAAACAATACAGTAAAGTAGCAGGCTACAAAATCAACATGAAAAAAATATGTTGTATTTCTATATGCCAAACAATAAACTAGAAGAGAAATAATTAAAAAAATATTTTAAGTTGTTTCCCAAAACTTCAAGTACATAGGAATCAACTTAGCAAACAAAAAAGGGACTGAGGGAGAAATTAACTGTTCAATGCAGGCATTGCATGGCCCCCTCATCATCACTAGGTGTGGCCCTGGGAGTTTCAGAGCACCACTGGGGTGTTCCTGGCATCTCTGGCACCAAAGGGTCTGACCAGCATTACATTTTTGGGCTCTTACATCAAACCACTAGCCCAGCCCAGATGGTCAAGTATTTATTGATTGGAGAGGCCTCACAGACCCCTGTGTACCAGTTGCAAAAACCCCAAAATAAAACAAACAAAAAACAAAGGGGGGTGGGAGTCTTATACACTGCAAACCATAAGTTACTGTTCAAAGAAACGGAAGAAGATGTAAGGAAATGGAAAAATAGCTCATTGTACAAATGTTCACAGATTGGAAGAATTAACATTGTTAAAATGCCCACACTACCCAAAGTGTCATACAGATTTGAAGCAACCCAATCAAAAACTCCAATAGCATTCTTCGAGGACATAGAACAAATACTTACAAAGTTGTTATGGAAACAAGAAACTCCTGCTCAGAATCAAAGGGATTCTGAGAAAAAAAAGAAGATGAGAGGCAACAAATGTGACTACATCAAACTAAAAAGTTTCTGGACTGTAAAAGAAACAGCAGCTAGAATAAAACGATGTCCTACTGAATGGGAGAGAATATTTGCACACCATACATCTAACAAAAGGCTAATATCCAAGGTATATAAATCATTCACAAAACTCAATAACAACAACAACAAAAATCTCATGGAAAGGAGAAAAGAGGTTGAACAAACTCTTTCTCAAAGGACACAGGTGGGTGGTCAGTAGGCTTATGAGAAAGTGTTCATCGTCACTATCATCAGGAAATTCAAATAAAAATGACACTAGTGAAAGTAGCCAGAGGGAGAGAGACAGAAAGAATGACTGCACTCATTTGTTGGATATAAAAAAAACATAATATGAAGCTCATACCCAAGGACAGTAGAAACATGGGCCAGGAGGACTGGTCCACGGTCAGAAGTGTGTCACACGTGTTGTAGGGAGAGGGCAGTTAGGACAGAGAAAAAAAACTACTATGACAATGATAGCTGGAAATAGGTAAAGGAACAAACATGATGACCTTTCAGCACCTGTATTGAAAACCATAAAGCCCAAAAAAGGAAAAATAGAGAGAGAGAGAGAGAGAGAGAGAGAGACAAAGACAGAGAGACAGAGACACAGAGAGACAGAGAGACAGAGAGAGAAGTTCCTGCCACAGAGATAGGCTGGAGTGGGGGTAGGGGGATGGGAGGGAAACTGGGGACATTGGTCGTTGGTGAAGGTGAAGGTGTTGGAACATTGTATGACTGAACCCAATCATGAACATCTTTGTAACTGTATCTTACGGTGATTCAATTAAAAAAAAATGACACTAGTGAGAGTGGAATACAGCAAAAAGACAAGAAACAACTAGTGTTTGGGGTGGGATGGGACGAGACATAGGGAGAAATTCATAACTGGTGGGAAGTTGTCTAGTTCAGCCTCCATGGATAATAGTATGGAGCCTACTCAACAAGTAAGGATGGAATAAGTATATGACTCTGTGATTCCACTTCTTGGCATCTATCCCAAGAACACAGAAACATTCATTTGATGGGTCTGAAGAGATAGTGCAGAGGACAGGACACTTGCCTTGTTGATTGGGTTAAAAATCTAGCACCATTTGGTCCCCCAAGCCCCAACTAGGAGTGATCTCTGAGCACAGAGCCAGGAATAATCTCTGAGCACTGACAGGTGTGCCCCCTTCCCCTCAAAGCCCTCCATTTGAAAAGATCTACGTACACCTAGGTTCCTGGCAGTGCTAAGTGCAAGAGCCAGGATGTGGGAACAGCCCTAATGCCAAAGAAGTTGTAGAATACAAACACAACGGAATACCACTCAGCAATAAGAAAAAAAGATTTTCTTAAAACTTGGCTGAACTAGATGGTATTATGAAGTTGGAGGGAGAAAGACATACGTCAGATATCATTCATAGGTGATGCATAAAGAAATAAAGGAATGAGGGGCTGGAGCAATAGCACAGCAGGTAGGACGTTTGCCTTGCACGCAGCTGACCCGGGTTCAATTTCCAATATGTGGTCCCCTGAGCACCGCCATCAGTAATTCCTGAGTGCATGAGCCAGGAGTAACCCCTGTGCATTGCCGGGTGTGACCAAAAATTAAAAAAAAAAAAAGAAATAAGGGAATGGACTGTGTCCACTGAAAAAACTCTTTACTCTTTTTTTTCTATTTAACAAAACAGTTTGATTTAATTGCAAAGTAAAAAATGTTTAGGTCTAAATTTTCTTAATATTTAGAAGCAGTAAATATCAGGGCTATATAGGGTTTTGAGGATAATTCTTGAATTATTGATACTGTTACTTATTCAATATTAGAAAGTGATGTTCAGAAACAGTTACCAGTCTGGAGAGATAATAGAGCAGGTTCAGGTGCTTGCCTTGCATATGGTCAAGCTGGGCATACGGTCCCTCATGCACCACAAGGAATAATTACTGAGTGCAGAGACAGGAGCAAGGCCTGAACACTGCTAAGTATAGCCCCCAAACAAAAACAAAAGTTGCAAGAACAATTTTTGTTCTTGTTGAAAAGAGTTTTGGGAAACTTAGAAATTTTTAAGAAAATTGATTTCATTTTCAATTTATTTTGAAATTTTTTATTAGTGAATCACCATGAGGTACAGTTGCAGACTTACAAACGTTTGTGCTTGCATTTCAGTCATACAATGATCGAATACCCATCCCTCCACCAGTGCCCATTTTCCACCACCAATGGTCCCAGTGTAGGATAACACTCTTTTGTCCTTCCTCAGGTAACTTAGGTTTATCAGGTCACACCCATCTAAGGATACTGAACTTGTATTATAAGCAATGCCCTTTCTGTATGGACACAGGAAGACAATATTATGCTTTGTAAGTTGGGAGTTGATTGACTCCGAATAATATTTACTCCTGGGCATCTGATTTCTTGACTCACTTGCCCTTAGTTCCTAGCACCCCAAAAGTAGGGTCCCGACGAGGGACTGAATGGACCCAGGGCAAGCGGTGAGCTACCTTGGCATCGAAATGGGCCAGGCCAAAGAGCCACGATACTCAACTATAAGTTGAGGGCATGATCATGGACACCAGCATCCCTTCCACCACCCTCACCCCAACCCTCCCACCCCACCCTGCTTCTGTGGCAGGGCATTCCCTTTCTCTCTCTCTCTCTCTCTCTCTCTCTCTCTCTCTCTCTCTCTTTCTCCTTTTGGGTGTTGTGGTTTGCAACAGAAAACGCCTTACTTTTGATTACAGAAATGAGGTTACCAATTGCAGGCATAGTTTCCGAGTACTGCCATGTGTGGCACAAACACAAAACAAAAAATTAAAATAAATAAGAGTTCCTGTGTTGCAGGGTGTCTGTGAGGCACGAAATGAAATGATACCTGGAGACACTTAGCCTGTTAACACCATATACCACTTAAGGTAGCCATTCAAAGTATTGCTAAATGCCCCAATTCAATGTTAAATCTTATGTTCGCTGCCTGATTGCATGCCAGTGTCAAAGCGACCTTCGGAGAGACAATCTGGTGGACTCTTTTCCCTACAGATCGGTTATCAGAACCCAGGTCTGAAGTGTCTGCCCCGCTTACATTGTCACTAAACCACATTTCAGAAGGGTTCTTGAAAATGAGCTCTAATGAGCATGGAGAGGGGATCTTTTTCACATCATCACATGGCAGGGGGTCCTCGTTCTCAATGCATTCCACAGCTGAAAACAATATCCAGGAACAGGCTTGCACAGTTGTTACCAGGCAGACAGATGTAAAAACAGCATGGCCCTCAGCAGTGTTTGCAGGCCTGCATTAGTGGCCTTGTCACCAAAAACTGCCAGCAGGCTTTACCCTCTTACATATGCAGCTAGCACATGTGAACATCAAATACGTTTCCACTCTTGCCTAAGCAGATTGGAAGCTAGAAAATTTTGTTTTCTGGCTGGGTTTAGTTCACAGGGAACAGAATTATCTCCGAACAATTGAACTGATGTACTGACTTGTAAAAGTCTTGAGAAAAGGAAATTTCCCCTCTGGCCTTCTAGAGTTTGTGCTTGTGATTCTTTAGTGATTTTTTTTTTCTAACAGCTGACATGGAGTAATCACTCTCTGCAATTGCACTACTCCAACTGGATTCATGTGTTAAGTTGCTCTAGTCTACAAAGTATGTGCCATTTTCTCCAATTTGGCCCGAGCTCGAGCGGGCCCAGTAACGTCTCCATTGGAGACTTTGTTGTTACTGTGTCTGGCATATCGAATACGTCACGGGGAGCTTGCCAGGCTCTGCCGTGCGGGCAAGATGCTCTCGGTAGCTTGCCGGGCTGTCTGAGAGGGGCGGAGGAATCGAACTGAGGTGGGCCATGTTGGCCGCTTGTAAGGCAAACGCCCTACCGCTGTGCTATTGCTCCAGCCCATGCAATTTACAAATGAGAAAATTGAAGTTCACAGGTATCAGAAATATTGTTCACAAATACCACAAAGAACGAGTTGAGCTGAACTTGGATCCCAACAGTGCTGAGATTTTTTTCTTTTTAATTTTTATTAGTGAAACACCGTGAGGTACAGTTGTAGACTTGGGTTTCGATTATACAATGATCAAACACCCATCCCTCCACCAGTGCCCATTTCCCACCACCACGGATCCCAGTATCCCTCCCACCCCCCATCCCGCCCCCCCATCCCACCCTGCCTCTGTGGCAGGGCATTCCCTTTTGTTCTCTCTCTCCTTTTGGGTGTGGTGGTCTATTTGCAGAATTTTTATCATAAGTCTGTGATGCGTTTTCATCAAATGCTTTCTTGTCCCCACGTTGTTATCACTTTCTAAGTGAATGGCCCTTGTGATAACACTCTGCTATTTATGCCCCACTGGGTGTTAATTTCTTTTCCAATTTTTATTGCATCACTGTGACTCGCAATACTGTTAATGAAGGAGTTTGGTGCACACAGTGTCCTAGCACCACACCCTCTCAAGAGTGTCCTCTTCCCGCCACCCCTCTTGGTGGGATGTTAATTTGTATATGTTCCATCACTGTCACTGTCCTCCCGTTGTTCATCGATTTGCTCGAGCGGGCCCAGTAACGTCTCCATTGGAGACTTTTGTTGTTACTGTGTTTGGCATATCGAATACGCCACGGGGAGCTTGCCAGGCTCTGCCGTCTGGGCGAGATACTCTCGGTAGCTTGCCGGGCTCTCCGAGAGGGGCGGAGGAATCGAACTCGGCTCGGCCATGTTGGCTGCGTGCAAGGCAACTGTCCTACCGCTGTGCTATCGCTCCAGCTCATATGTTCCATATGGCATACAAATGATTTTGATGATGTTGATGTTGATGTTGTTTGTTTGATGGAGCATCTCTAGATGTCCAGTAAGTCAAGTACGGTAACTATTGTTCTAATTTATTTATTTATTTATTTTACTTTTTGGTTCACACCTGGCCATGCACAGGGGTTACTCCTGCCTCTGCACTCAGGAGTTACTCCTGGTGGTGCTCAGGGGACCGTATGGGATGCTGGGAATCGAACCCGGGTCGGTCGTGTGCAAGGCAAACGCCCTATCTGCTGTGCTATTTGTCCAGCCCCATAACAGCCTAATTTAAATATCTACCTGTTCTACGGATTACTAAGAAAGATGTTAAAATATTCCAGTACCATTGTAGATTTCTCTATTTCTTCTTATAGCTCCTCCCCCCTCCAATTTTAATAGGGCCCACTCCCCGGTGGTGCTTAGGAGTCATGTCAGAACAGGACTCAGGGGCTCAAACATTCACATGTGCTAAGCATGTGCATTGCTATTTGAGACAAATCTCCAATCCCTTCCTCTACTTATGAAATTTTGTGCTTTTTAAGTTTAAAATTGTTAGATCTTCTCAGGAAAGTAAATCTTTGATTCTTCTGAAGAATCCCCTGAATAAGACTCTTAGAATTTAGTTGAAATAAATAGAGCTGGACTTAGGGTTACTGGTTGTATATATCATTTTCTGATTTTTAGCTTAAATTTAATATTTTTGTATTAAATATAAGTCTCCTATGAATTATATTTGTCTTTCAAAAATCTATCTTTTGTTTTTTTCCCCTAGAATACTTACTCCATCTATTGTATATGACTATATTTGTGTTCAAATCTCTTATCTTAGATGTTTTATCTCTGACCCATTTGTTTTTGAAGTGCTCTGGGATTGATTTATAAAGTTATCCTATGCTTTTTTCTCTTATAGGGAAGTAAAAGCCTTGTCTTGTATTTCTGTGATATTTCCTAGAAATTAAAACAAGAAATTTTTACCTCTATCAAGGTCTAATAATGGTCTATACCTTAACTTTTCTCCAAGGTATGCAAAGATTGCAGCACACCTTAGCTATGGTAACTCTATTGCTGATAGTATTACAGTTTCATTTTCATTCTCTATAATATCCATATTAAAAATATTTTCAACATCATAGACATGACTATGAATATTTTATACAGCCAATATTAATTTAAAATAGTTTCTAATTTTAGTCTTTTTCTTTTATCCCTTGCCTCATCTCTGAGTTTTCAAGTGGGATCTCTTTTCTTCTCATAACTAATCAGTTTTAATAAGGTAAATAACTTGATAATTTACTTTTGTATGTGTCTCCTGATAGCCTGTTTGCTCAGTTTCACTTGTATAAAAGTATTTTTATTTTGTTTCCATTTTAGGGAGTTTCTAGATTGTTATTTTATTTCAGTCCTCTGATTTTCAATGTAAGTGTTGAAAACTAAGTTGTCGATTAAATGATTTTTTCTTTGCCTTTGTTTTTCTGCAGTTCCCAGTCTGAATTTATTTTTATTTATCTAGAACCCATGAGTTGATTTTGTTCATTGGTCTGGAAAATTCTCAGTTAATACCTTTTTTATTTATTTATTTTATTTTTTATTTATTTATTTTTTAATTTTTACTAGCAAGACACCATGAGGTACAGTTGTAGACTTACAAATTTTCGTGCTTGGGTTTCAGTTATACAATGATCAAATACCCATCCCTCCACCAGTGCCCATTTCCCACCACCACAGATCCCAGTATCCCTCCCACACCCCATCCCCCCCATCCCACCCTGCCTCTGTGGCAGGGCATTCCCTTTTGTTCTCTCTCTCCTCTTGGGTGTTGTGGTTTGCAAAAGAGGCATTGAGTGACAATCATGTTCGGTCTAAAGTCTAATCTCAGCACGCATCTCCCATCCTGGGAGGATCCTCCCAACACCCTTTATTTGGTGCTCCCTTCTCTATCTGAGCTGCCTTTTCCCCTAGCATGTGTGGCTGGCCTCCAAACCATGGAACAAAATTCCTGGTACTAATCTCGGCCATTCTTGGGTGTTAATCTCCTATTTTGATACTTTATATTCCCCAGATGAATGCAATCTTTCTATGTCTGTTTCTCTCTTTCTGACTCATTTCGCTTAGCATGATACTTTCCATGTAGTACCACTTGCATGTAAATTTCATGACTCCATCTTTTCTAACAGTCACATAGTACTCCATTGTAGTTAATACCTTTTTTAAGTGTGGCCCACACCCTAATCTCTGCTTTTGTTTGAAAAAGTTTCTTTTTTTATTATTTTTTTTCTTTAGAGTTTGCCTCTGTAATTTTTTAAAATTTATTTATTGAATCACTGTGGGAAAAGTTACAAAGCTTTCAGGTTTAAGTCTCAGTCATGCGATCATCAAACACATTTCCCTTCACCAGTATTTATTTTTCACCACCAAGAACCCCAATATAACCCCCTCCCAACCCTCCCAATGCCTGTGAGGTTTTTTATGAAAAGAACTTGAAACCTAGACAACTACTATCTTCCTCCTCCGTTTTGATAAGGAAACCAGTGATCAAGATTCATGGAATTGTGGCTTAGATCGCAGTCTTTACTCTACCTTGGGGGGATTCTCTTAGACTTTGCAAGCAGGAGTTGTTGTTCCAAGATCTCAGTTTCTGGTAGTTCTTAAGTCAAATAATTTTTCCTTCAGACTCATAAACACATTACACAGGTGTGCCTCTTAGATGACTTCTAAGGAGGGAGTCCTGGGAGTCCTAGGGAGTACTGTGGGTGGCAGAGGGACCTAACCCTGGTAAAGTTCATCAAAACTGGATGTTCTTAGTATTTGTCTTGGATAGGCAAATCTCCCAGGACAGAGAGAGTTTTGGCACTTTTCCCTAAGTTTCCAATCCTTTCTGGTCTTGTTACTTTATTTTAGATTCTTTCTTTTAGATTCTTTCTTTCTTTCTTTCTTTCTTTCTTTCTTTCTTTCTTTCTTTCTTCTTTCTTTCTTTCTTTCTTTCTTCTTTCTTTCTTCTTTCTTTCTTTCTTTCTTTCTTTCTTTCTTTCTTAATATGTCTTAGCTCTTTTCAGAGAGAGGGTTAAAAGAATGGTCTATCCTTATAGAATCTATAAGTCCTACATTCACTGATACAGTCACTGTCATCCCATTGTTCATCGATTTGCTCGAACGGGCCCAGTAACGCCTCCATTGTGAGACTTGTTGTTACTGTGTTTGGCATCTCGAATACGTCACGGGTAGCTTGCCAGGCTCTGCCGTGCGGGCGAGATACTCTCGGTAGCTTGCTGGGCTCTCCGAGAAGGGTGGAGGAATTGAACCTGGGCTGACCGGGTCAGCTGCATGCAAGGCCTTACCCACTGTGCTACTTAAGGAATCAAACTTAGGTCTCTCCAGCCCTCTTATATTCAATGTGGTTTTTTTGGTAATAATTTTCATGTTAATCACAGTCACAGTCCTCCTGTTGTTCATCGATTTGCTCGAGCGGGCCCAGTAACGTCTCCATTGTGAGACTTGATGTTACTGTGTTTGGCATATCGAATACGTCACGGGGAGCTTGCCAGGCTTTGCTGTGCAGGCGAGATACTCTCGGTAGCTTGCCAGGCTCTCCGAGAGGGGCGGAGGAATCAAGCTTAGGTCGAGGAGCGGTTGCAAGGCAAAAACGCCCTACCGCTGGAAACAGTGTGATGATCTCCATATTAGTAAGCCTACATTTTACCTGCATAATAATAAACCTACATTCATGCATGCCTACACATGTATGCATGAATCTAGGATGTTCCCATTAAAATTTTCTCTTTTTCTTAAATAGAGATTCTCGCCATGAGAATCTTTAATTGTTCTGAGTGATCTGAGAATCCCTTCTCACTTCCTCATCCGAGAGACTGTATTCTCATAATGAACTCAGCTGGCCCGGAATAAGACACGGAACTCTAATCCAGGAACTGACTCTTCATCACCTCTCAACTCAGGGCTCCTGTGGGTGCATGGGACCTGGAGCCGAGGTGCTGAGAAGCAGGCCACAGTCAGGAGAACTGTTGGCTGGAACATCGGGTGGACCCAGATCCACCCAGGAGAAGACCGTTTCAGCTGGCCATCCTACTTCTTCCAGGGGTGGGGGTAAGGTTATCAATCTCGGTACTTCCCATAATTGCCATGCAGTCTCCTTGATGGAACTGGTTCCGGGGAGCACTGTGGATTCTCCTGCTTCTAAAAGGTATAGCCATTTGTGAAGGATCTAAGGACATATTATGGTGCAGGAGATCGGAGAAAGTAGTCTTCCCACTCACTCTGGAATTAAGGGACCCAAGGATTGCACCTGAGGACTGTTGAGGATTGGGCTTGAATAGAGTGCAATCATGATTTGTCAGGCTGATGAGGCTCCTTCTGGTTACTCTAATGAGTTTATGACAGACGTGTGTGTGTGGGGGGGGGAATTCCCACATATTTTGATGGCACATAAAAAACAAAGCACATTAGTGATGACCATACAGGTTCTAGGACCAGAGTCTGGAGTCCAACACTAGTTATACCACTTAGAAACAGTAGGTTATTAACTTTTCAGGACCCGTGTTTCTCCTTGGTAAAACAAGGATGAGTAAGAACCTGTCACACAGGATAGTAATGAACACTCTACCTAACGTTAAAAAATTGAAAAACACACAGCGCTTTCTACCTAGTTTTAATACAGGCACAGGACACATGCTAGCAATCTCTGAGCAGTGCTTGCTATGAACCAGGAAATTCGCTAGCTAGAAGAGTTGAGTAGAAGTGAGCGGAATAGCATTCTAGCTCTAACAGCTTGACCTTTGATAGAGACAACACCTCCTCTGGCTTCTGCCTCCTTCTATATAAAACGATGTTCCTGTAATCGTTTCCAATGGAAGGTTAGATAGAAAAAGATTAAGGATATCAGAAGCGTTCTCAGTTTTTACATGGAAAGTTACCCAAAGCTAAGCCAATCAGAAGTGAGAGTTCTCTGCGCCAATACGATGCCCTTAGCCACAGGGAAGCTGGAACGTTGGCCTTTTCCCCACCCTGCCATGAGCAGTAGGTCTAAGCTGTTCCAGGAAGAGGAGAGAACCAGCAATCAGGATGCAATTGGACAAGATAATGCTGAACCAGACGTCACAGTACTTGGAACACAGCCCTTTGAGGTGCATCTGTTTCTGAAGCAGCTCGTTATCAAGGAATGCCATGCTGAGCACAAGTAGTAGAAGCAAAGCAGGAAGAAAGAAAACTGTTAAATCTTATGGCTCCTCAGCAGATCAGTGGGTGAATGATTAATCCCAGGCACTAAAATGATAAAATTGAGCCCTTAACTCCAAGAGAGTTTCTTTCTCTCAAGTTAGACTGTAAGCGGGATTTATGGACAGTTAATATGCATTTTATGAGTGCAATGACACAGTTTTCTTTCACATTCATCCAAAAAACTTATTCTTTTGTGGACTTTGCCTTTCAAATGCAGCAGCCATATCATCCTTAAGTATTTTAAATAATTGGCCTTTTCCTAGTAATTGAAGTGGCACTAGACTGTCTGCCTACCATTTTAGCAAGGCTTGGATCTTGGTAAAATCAAATGGGAACTTTCTCTACATTCCCCACGGGTTATTTTAAATCTCTCAGTTCAACTTGTCTAACAGGATGAAGAAAACATAGTCTAACACCAGGGAGTTGATAGTGAGGTAGGGTTTCTATTTGGATGCGAAATGAAACCATAGATTTTCTGCTTGTTTTTCTTGCTGACTTCACTTTGGGAAGCAGATACAAGTCTTTCAAGGTCTTGGGAAATTTGTCTGAGTTCTGTATGGTCTGCACTTCTGGTTGTTTTCCGAAAGTAGGGGAGGGAATAGCCAAGTCAACCCAAATCAGTGTTTCTTAATGGCTTAGTATTCGAGGGGTTGATTTGATCGGTAGGGAGAGTCAACTCTGCTATGTAGGAGTAGGAATAAAGATCCTGGAAGTCTTTGCAAGAATTTCTCAAACGCCAAAGCATGCACAGACCAAGTGGACAGTGAAAACATCACAGTGATTCAGCAGGTTTGGGAAAGGGCCTCATTTGTGCATTTCTCAGATGCAACAGGGTAATGCTAATGCTGTTATACTAAGGAGTTACCTTGGGTAACAAGAGTTTAAAGTGCTATTTTAGGCCTTGCATATGCTGCCCTTCCCTGCCCCCCCCACCAGATGCTTTCTGTTATGCAGCCATGGTCAATGGACTGTGTTCATCAGCATCACTGTTTATGGTGAGACCTGGAGACACAGTCCCTTTGCAGACAAACGATCACGATCACGATCATCCTGTTGTTTGTCAATTGCCTCGAGCAGGCACCAGTAACGTCTCCTTCGTCCTAGTCCCGAGATTTTAAAAAGTGCCATATTCAAGGCTCTTTCAGGGTTAGGAGAATGAGACCCATCATTGTTACTGGTATTTGGCATATTGGGCACGCCACGGGGAGTTTGCCAGACTCTGCCAGGTTACTTTCGGTAGCCTTCCAGTTTGTCCAGTTTTGCAGACAAAATCCCAAAGGAAGCAGAAAAATGTTGGTGCTCTGAACATGGGAGAGAAAGGATTTGGTGTAAAAGTTCCGAATTTCAGAGAATTATCTCAGGATTTATGTGCCAGGCCATAATGGCACCAACAGCAAGTCTATCTGTGGGGAAAAGTCAAAGGATCCTCAGAAATACAGGTCCTGTATCTTCTCAATGGCAAATTCTGGACCCAACACAAACGTTTCTCAGTTTTTCATCCACAGTGCCAGGACTGGCTGGATGGAAAACATGTGGGTTTTGGCAAAGTGAAGGATGACACAAATATTGTGGAAGTGATGGAGTGCTCTGGGCCCATGTATGGCAAGACCAGCAAGAAGTTTATGACTTGTGACAGAGGACAAGATAATAAATATGATTTGAACCGCCAGGCTATTCCTTCTGTAGCTCAGAAGAGCACCCTTTTACCCCCATGTACTTAAAATCTTCTATGGTCCATGTACTCTCCGCTCTCCCTGTAGTTCTTTGGGTTCCATATTTTGCAATTCCCCCGTCCAAGTTTAGTTGGATTATGGGGTTACTTATGATTATAAAAGAAAAAGTAATTAACAAAAATTAAAGATGGTTACAGAAATCATCTGCATAAAGAAAGTATAAATTATATCATGTTAGTCAATAAGGGACTGAGCGATAGCACAGTGGGTAGGGCATTTGCCTTGCATGCGGCTGACCCAGGAAACCCAGGTTCAATTCCTCCGCCCCTCTCGGAGAGCACGGAAAGCTACCAACAGTATCTTGGCCACACAGCAAAGCCTGGCAAGCTACCTGTGATGTATTTGATATGCCAAACACAGTAACAACAAGTCTCACAATGGAGAAGTTACTGGGCCCACTGGAGCAATCAATGAACAACGGGAAGACAGTGCTACAGTACTAGTCAATAAGATTCACTATAGATTCACCTTTTAGCAAATTTTGCTCACTAAAAGGAGCGAGCAATATTATAAAAAAAACACACTATATAAATATAAATTGGGTTAGCAGCTTGATTCACCAATACAGAAATGCCCATAGTTGGAAGATCATAGAAAGTGTACAAGCAGGAAGATTATAGTATAGTATCAAAGTATCTTTGCCTGCATCATCCTGATCTTCCTACCTGTAATTCCTAAGAATATAACTCAAAGTCAAAGAACAAAAGGCAATAATACTTCTTGCTTTTTAATGGATGTGGGGCTCTCGTGATAATGCATCAGCAACTCTGGTGACAGCACACTCACACAAGACAACACAATGTCAAGGGATTCCTGGCTTTGGATCACCTTTGCTTCCCATCCTTTCTAAGTACTCAGTAGGATTCTCTCATATTTTTTCCATTCTATTTGTTTGTGAGTTCTTAATACTATTCTTTTCCCTTCTGGAAATCGCTATGTTCTGTTCATCTGAAAATTATTTGTAAGCAGTTGCTCTAAATAGGACAAGAAGGAAGCTTTCTACAAGAAAGCAAATACCTGAAAAGGGAATTTCATTTTATGTGTGCAAACATGCTCTAAGATACTTTGCTTTTATGTTGTTCAGCAATTAAACAAAACAAAACAAAACCCAGGTGTTCAGTCTTACATGACTGGTTTGAAGATTTCCAAAGGTATTTAATCATTTCCCTTCTAAAACTTTAGTATTTGATATGCCAGACACAGTAACAACAAAGTCTCCAATAGAGACGTTACTGGGCCCGCTCGAGCAAATCGATGATCAACGGGAGGGTCTTTTATCTCTTTATATGAAAGCATAATTTAACCTTTTAAAAATTGTCTTGTCTAGCCAAACTTATTTTGATCCTCGCTTTGCTGGGCACCGTCAGATATTATGCATAATGCTTTAAAAAATTCCTGTATGTCAAGTGTGAGCAGAATTTTGTCCTTAGGCAAAATCTGATTGGCCATCTGGCTTTGTTAAAGCTTGCAAACTAAGAATGATTTTCACATTTTTAAATGACTGAGAAAAAAATCAGATGAATATTATACAACATGTGAAAGTGATGTGAAATTTAAGTTTCTATAAATAAGTTCACAAATGTGTTCATATTGTCTGTGGCTGCTACTTTGTTATAAGGTTAACTGAGAAATTGCAGCACAGACAATATGACTATATTGTAGTTCCCAAATTCCTTCCTGAAGTCCTAAGAGTAACCTTATTTGGAAAAGGTCTTCTCAGAGGTAATCAAGTGAAAATGAAGTTACTAGCATGGTCCTAATAAAATATGAGTAGATGGACTATGAGAAGGGTGGACACAATTGCAGCTACAGAGAAGACAACGTTGAGAGACATAGGAAGAAGGCAGTCAGTCTAGCTACAAACCAAGGAGAGAGCCCTAGAAAACATCCTTCCTTCTGGCCCTGGGGAACAACCATTCCTACTCCTTTCTTTTTTTTTCCTTTTTGGGTCACAACCAGTGATGCTTAGGAGTTACTCCTGGTTTTGCACTCAGGACTCACTCCTGGCGGTGCTCAGGGATGCTGGAAATCGAACCTGGGTCGGCCGCGTGCAAGGCGAATGCCCTACCAGCTATGCTATCTCTCCAACCCCCTCCTACTCATATCTTGATCTTGAACTTGGATGTCTGGTTTTCAAAATTTTTATGACTATAGATGTCTGCTGTTTTCATCTAGACAATCACTGGCACCTTGTTACAGCTGATCCAGCTACTAAGTAAAACTAGCAACACTGAAGTACTTACTATCTGGTACTTTATAGAAGAAGCTTGCTAACACCCCATGGGACAAACTTTTGTGCTTAACACTTTGAAGTCAGCAAGCACATGCCTCATTGACCTGCAAGGGAGTTCCAGAAGCCCTTGGTTAATCAGACTCCCCTTCTTACAGCCAGTTCTAGTTGAAATGCTCTGTCTGACACATGATCTAATAAGAGCCAACCAAATGCACATTATCTTGGATAAAACAAGATGACTAAAAAACCCCAATACAACCAATTCCTTTTGTTTAGAGTTGGATGAATGAGGATGTCTTAAGCTAAGGATATCAGAAGCTATCAATTATTTGCCCATTTCCCAGATTCAGTTGGCTGTAGAGAATTTGATGGGAGTAGATATTTCAAGGCCATTATAAAACAAACTTATAATTATTCTGTGAATACTTGATCCTCAAGTGATCAGAAAACAGGGTTATGTGGTTACAAATAAAAATGATGGCATCACATCTTTATAGCACACAGCTGCAGAGAAGAAAGTCCGCATGGGGGGGCTCCACAGCTCCCGGAGAAGACACCAGATCCCAAAAAGCGCCGAGATCACCGGGAAGTCCCAGATGGGGTAGGTGCCGCATCCCACCTCCTCCAGATGGAACCCCGGTGACCAGAAGCCTCTACAAGCACAGCTCGAGTATGCGGGAACTAGGAGTTTTCCTCCAAACCGTGCGGCCGCTTGCACGGCCACGCGACATCTCTGTTTATACAAAGTGATCAATGAAAAGTAAATCATCCAAGGTTTCTCCCTGAAAATCAGGCTTAACTCTTATACAAACCACAACACCCAATAGGAGAGAGAGAACAAAAGGCCTGCCTGGGTTGGGGAGGGTGGGGGGTGGGAGGGATACTGGGATCCACGGTGGTGGGAAATGGTCGCTGGTGGAGAGATGGGTATTCAAAATAAATAAATAAATAAATTATTAAAAAAATGATGGCATCAGAGCTGGGGAGTTCGCGCATAGAATCATCAAGCCAGCAATGCTGGGTGTGAATCCTATGCACCACTGGAGAGGCCATAAGAATGAATGAATGAATGAATGAGTGAATGAGTAGAATGAACAATACAATGTCTACTAACATTTATTGAGTCCTTTAATGTGCCAGGTATTATTCAAAATGCTTTCTTTAGATTATCTCATTTAGTCACCAAAAACGTATGGCTAAAGAGTACATTTATCATTATTTGACTATGAACATAACTGAAGCTTAGAGAAATTAAATGAACAAGATTACAGAATTGCAAAATGGCAGAAATGGGAATCAAGACCAAGAAGGCAGCATTTTAAAACCCTACTCTGATCAATAGTATGTTAAAGGGCAAAATCTTTTTTTTTTAATTATTGAATCACCATGAGCTACAGGTAAAAAAACTGTCATGTTTGAATTTCAGTCATACAATGAGTGAAAACCCATCCCTCCACCAGTGCACATTTTCCACCACCAATGTCCCCAGTATCCCTCCCCCAATTACCTTTGCACCCCCTACCCGCCCCCCCCCCCCGCCTCTATGTCAGATAGAGCCCGGCAAGCTACCGAGAGTATTCGATATGCCAGACACAGTAACAACAAAGTCTCCAATGGAGACGTTACTGGGCCCGCTCGAGCAAATCGACGATCAACAGGAGGGCCTTTACCTTTACCTTTATCATATTCATAGTAATATTCTGTGTGAACTGTTTCTAGGAAATAGAAAAGTGATGCTTACGTCAAGTCCTAACACTATAGTAGAGAAAAGCAATGCAAAGGAATCATTTTAAAAAATACATATTTATGCCTTTCTAGCTTCATCTTTAGTAATTATATATGTTAAATTACTATTGTTGTAATTAGAGTTTACTAATAGATCTAAGTAAAATGTGTTAATATTTTTCTTATATCTACTTTTGATGTACAATATTTTAATTAGTATAGATGGAGCGTTAGCATAGCGGATAGGGCGTTTGCCAACATGGCCAACCCGAGTTCGATTCCTCTGCCCCTTTCGGAGAGCCTAGCAAGCTACCGAGAGTATCTCGCCCACACGGCAGAGCCTGGCAAGCTCCCCGTGACGTATTCGATATGCCAGACACAGTAACAACAAAGTCTCCAATGGAGACGTTATTGGGCCCGCTCCAGCAAATTGATGATCAACGGGAGGGCCTTTACTATTCTCTCTCTCTACTTATGGGTATTATGGTTTGCAAAGCAGATAATGAGAGGCCATCATGTTTGGTCCTTTATCTACTTTCAGCACACGTCTCCCATCCCGAGCAATCCTTCCAACCATTATTGACTTAGTGATCCGTTCTCTATCCCAGCTGTTTTCTCTTGCAGCTCAAGAGGCGGGCTTCCAATCTTCTTGGCCCTTGTCTCTACTGTCCTTGGGTGTTAGTCTCGTGGTATTTTATATTCCACAAATGAGTGCAGTCATTCTATGTCTGTCCTTCTCTTTCTGACTCATTCCACTTAGCATGACACTCCCCGTGACCATCCACTTATAAACCTATTTCATGACTTAATCTTTCCTAACAGCTGCATAGTATTCCATTGTGTAGGTGTACCAAAGTTTCTTTAACCAGTCATCTGTTCTCAGGCACCCGGGTTGTTTCCAGAATCTGGTTTTTGTGAACAGTGCTATGATGAACATATAGGTGCAGATGTCATTTCTACTGTGCTTTTTTGCACCTTCGGGATATATTCCCAGAAGTGATATTGTGGGGTCAAATGGAAGCTCAATTTCTAGTTTTTCAGAAAAGGCAAAATCTTGGTGCACCCCGGCCCCCCTCAATTTTATCCACCTGTAAAAGTAACAGTAGTTTTGTCTTTCTTTTTTTGCTCTGTATTAAACATTCTACTTTTGTTTCTATTATTGCAGTGCTCTGGGGTCCTAAGGTAACAGGGACTGCCCCAAGGCATCATATACAAAGCATGTCTTATGTATGTGTTCTACTCTGGAAAGTTTATGTCTTCGACTTTTTCTGACTCTAGGATGACAGCCCCTAGGGTTTGTTAGAGTTTGCAAATACTTCTCGTAGGAGCACAGCCTTCAGTGAAGACAGTCAATCCAAAATCAAACCCCAAATACCTCCCTTATTGGGTTTTCATCGGAATCTCACACTTGGGTCATTATTTCTCTGACCTAATATTCCAGGGCCAGGTAGTCAAGCCTGGAAAATTAGTGCAACTAACCGATCTAATTGCCTTGCCTATTCTATTCCTTCCCACAGAAACCACAAAAGAAAGTGCCTGCCCATATTTCTTAGCTCCTTCTGCCTCTTCACCAACTGTGATGCTACCAGAGTGGTTCTGGATGGAGTGGCATGGCCCCTCCCCTTGGAAACTCTCAGTCACAGCTATCTTTTTCATAGGAAGTGTCCCATAATTGGTCTGCCCATATTTAATATTAAAACACAGCTTCATTTCCGCTCCTATGATCATAAACTTTGGATCATACAAGCTTCAACCTACCAAATAATATTTTGCACCAAAAACTGCTCAAAAATCAAAGACACACACACACGCGCATATACACAAGAATTTTCTAACCCTTTGGCTACTCTTCCTCCTGCCCTGTGTATTTCATAACTGAAAGGCTCTTCTCCTGAGCTGTCACACCTCCCAGCAATCCTGCAGGGCAGAAACACAAAGAGTGGGCAACTCCCACAGTTGTATCTTGAACAACACATTTCTCATTCTGGGATTTGAGTGAGAGTCATAAGATCTGCCAAGAGCAGGCAGGAGAGTTAAACCAGCTACATTCCTCTCTCCAAGTGCTGGGATCTTGTGTTGCCCACAGGAATCAAATCTGATGGTGGTCGCCTCTTCATGATGCTGCTGAGTGTGTGCTAGAACCTGCTTCTGAAGGTCACGGCTAATCTCCAGGTTGACCATCAGTACTCATTTGCCAAGGTGCACTCTTATGTATGAGGAAAGCAAATGATTTACCAATCACCAAAGAAGGACACTGTTGCAAAAAAATCTGATTTGCTGCCAGTCCACGAGCCTCGGGCAGCTTTCTGCTGAGAGGCATGGAAACGTGGTTGTGTTGTGCATCTGGGCTGGAACAAAGAGGATGCTGGGAAAGCGAGCCTGCGCTGGTCACAGCCTGTCAAACTCATTCAGAGGGACTGATCATCTGGTGAGAGAAGTTAAGACCAGTGACCCTTTGTACTTGGGTGACCAACACAAATTCATTCATGCTCAGGCCAAGTAAACAAGATCCAGCAAGACTGTGATTTGTGGATTTAAACAGCAATGGATTAACCATGGCTAAGAATTACTTTGGACAGGGCGAAGAAGAGGTAGGCACCAAATGAATAATGTAATAAGAGGGGAAGGTAAAACATAGGTTGAATTTCTTTTTATTTCTTTTTATAGCATTTTTTGGTTTTAGTTTTGTTTTAGTTTTGCCTTCTGGCCACACCTGGCTGTCTCCAGGGCTTGCTACTGATTCTATGCTCAGGGATCACTCCTGGAAGGGCTTGGGGGACCATGTGGGGTGCCAGGGATGAAACTCAGCTCAATCACATACAAAGTAAGCTCCCTACCCACTGCACTATTGCCCTGACCCCCTTTCGTTTTGTATTTTGAGGTACATCTTGGAGAAATGAGGAGGAAAAATACAAGTTTTTTTCAGGGATGAGGGTGTATAAACATTAATCCAAAATTCTCCCAAAGCCAGGATTAAGGCATGGCTCTTAGTTCTCTGCTTTGTAAGGCCACTGGGTTCTTGAGATAAATCAGCATAGTTTAACAAGAATTGGAATTAGGATCTATTTTTCTATACACCGTTAAAGAGGAGAGGGGTTGAGTATGGCTCTGTGGCTATGATGAAATGGCCTATGCTGTATCTGTCATGAAAACACACACTTGACCAATGCTCAGATGTCGGTGGCTGCAGTGTCAGGGGGCAGATGACAGCACTCATCTCTTCAAGGGAATTTCAGTGCTTCAGAAGCCAAAGAAAAGGTTCGTTGTCAACAAAACTCTCATCAGCAATGAACGGTTTAGGCTCCTGGGAAACCCCTATAAATTGCCAGCCGAAGGGAGTGATTCACCTACCCTCAAATTCCCATCTTACTGAGTGTTTGCAGTTCCAGGAAAAACAATCTACAGTAATCACAAAATATGAATCCAGATGTCACTATGAAAGTGAGGAGGAGAAAGGAATGTTTCCCTGTTACTACCCCTCAACCCCAGGAGGTAATGCACTCAAGTGAGTTGAAATAAGTTAGATGTGTGTTTTTTGTTTGTTTATAAGTTAGATGGATTTTTAAAATTTTGTTTTAGGGCCACATCTGACAATGCCCAGGGGTTACTCCTGGGTCTGCACCCAGGAATTACTCTTGGCAGTGCTCAGGTGACCTTATGGGATGCCGAGGATCAAACCCCAGGTCTACTGCATGCAAGTACAAGCAAGTGCCCTATCCACTGTGCTATCACTCCAGCCCTTGTCCTTGCTTCTTTCTCAAGCTTAAACCTCAGTGTCTGGTTTGGGAAAATGCATCAGAACTTCATTCCCTTCTATGCCACTAGAGGGAAATCTAATCCATCTGACCAGAACATACTCCTCTGCTTTAAAAAACCAACAATAATAATAATCTTCCAAGTTTCAAAGCTGGACTCTGTGGAGAAACTATCTTGCCCCATCCTTATCACCCGACTCATATTTAAAAATTAGTTGATCAGATGTGCTTACAGAAACTTCCAGAAAAGCACAAACTAAGTCATTAATTGGGCCGGAGACCTCACAATTGAGAAACTGGTTCTAACAGCCAATCTGAATCCCTTCCAGTTCAGCTTGAGTTTATTTCCTCAAATTACGTATTCATTAGTTATGGAGAACAGCTGGTCAGCTTTCTCTGCGTCTTATTATTCTTTAACTTTCTGAGGACCTCTGGGTCATGCCTTTCTTCATGCAAAATGAGCCAACTCTTTAACTAGGCCATAGAGTTTCTATCCCCGCCCATTATCCATGTGCTTTTTCCCAAATTTTCGCTCCAACACCCCACCCTTCCTGCTATTTCCAAATTACACCAATACTTAAATTTAAACTCTGAGGAGAAAAATAAATATCAAGTATTTCCTCATGGTTTTTCTTGCATTATATTGCTTTTTCCTTGCATATAACTGCTATTAATATACTCCATACAAGTTTATAAAAATAGCAGCAAGTTTTCCATACATATTTAGTATGAGTCCCAAACCATATGTACCTATGTTGTGTGTGTATATGTCTATATGTGTATATAGATATATACAGACATAAATAGACAAACCTATACACATGTACATAAATACAATTTTTTGTCTTGTCACAAAAGTCAAAAGTCTGAATATCCAGTTAAAGTCCCACTTCTGAGTTCCATTATTTCCAACTCTTCTAAATCACGTTACTTTAGTTTCTAGCTTTATTCTCCAAGTTCTTAGCCATTAACGTTAGATCCACATTAACTGTAATATATAACCAGTATATATTTTGATTAGTCTTTGTCACTGTCACTGTCACTGTCCTCCTGTTGTTCATGGATTTGCTCGAGCGGGCCCAGTAACGTCTCCATTGGAGACTTTGTTGTTGCTGTGTTTGGCATATCGAATACGTCACAGGGAGCTTGCCAGGCCTTGCTGTGCGGGCGAGATACTCTCGGTAGCTTGCCGGGCTCTCCGAGAGGGGTGGAGGAATCGAACTCGGGTCGGCCATGTTGGCTGCGTGCAAGGCAAACGCCCTACCGCTGTGCTATGGCTCCAGCCTTAGTCTTCTAATATGAGAAAAAATTATTCACTGCAAATTTAAATGTTGGGAGTCTTCTATACAAGTTTTAGGGGTTTCTGGGTTTAATTCCACTGATACCCAGTCAACTAGACATGATAGTTCAATACTTGGGGGAGGGCGGGTTCCAGCATTGAATTCTCACTGGGGTGAGAGATATGAGGTGTCATGGATCAAACTCTGGGCCTCACATATGCAAGTTAAGGCACTTGCATTCAAATTCAATTCTCAACATCACAGGATTCTCTGAGCGTGATGGGGTGCACCCCTAGGGGTCCTGAGCACAGTCAGGTGCTAGGAAATCCTCTGTACCCACAGAGCCGAAACAGCACCCCATTCTCAGGCCTTTGCTTCAAAGTTCCAGACGAGTTGACCAAGAATTTCTGTGAAGAGGCTCCAGGCTCCCTGATTATTACTTGGGAGATCCTCAAAATTAATTAAGAAAGAGAAAGTTATTTATTTCCAAAGCACTCATACTTATCCACATTTACAAATGTGGTATAATAGAAAGCATATTTGATCTTTGTCTCTGATTGCTGGCACAGAGCACTCCAAATCCTCTGAACTTCCTGAACGATAACTTTTGGTTAATCATAACAAGCCTCTTTTAAGCTTCCTTCAGTTAATGAGGTGACCCTGGTGGGTCCCTACATAGCTTCAGAATAAGGTTGTAGCCAGAGGAACTAGCAAGAGCCTAGTTAGAAGGTTGAAGCTCTGTCCCCCTGCTACACCTCGATGACAAGGACAGAAGCTGAAATAAATCACTCAATGGCCAAATATTTAATCAATGATGTCTACACAAGAAATCTTTTAAAAAATAAAAAAACAGGGAGCTGAAGCAATAGCACAGGGGATAAGGCACTTGCCTTGCTGGCTCCAGCTCAATCCCCAGCACACAAATGGTTTCCCAAGCACAAACAGGAGTGAGCTCTGAGTACTGAGCTAAGAGTCAACCAAATGTGGCCAAAACAAAGAAGTAAATCAAAAAGGATTCAGAGTGCTGTTAAACTGGTGAACACTCCAAGGTGCTCTAAGGGTGATGTCCCCCAAATATAAGAAAGGCATGAGCACCCTTTTCCAAGCATATCTTTCTTTCTTTTTTTTTCTTAATTGTATGCATCTCTTTATGGGCTGGAGCGATAGCACAGCAGGTAGGGCATTTGCCTTGCACACGGCCGACCTGGTGTTCGATTCCTCCCTCCGCCCCTCTCGGAGAGCCTGGCAAGCTACCGAGAGTATCTCACCTGCACGGCAAAGCCTGGCAAGCTCCCCGTGATGTATTCGATATGCCAAAAACAGTAACAACTCTCACAATTTGTTGTGAGATGTTACTGGTGCCCGCATCGAGCAAATCGATGAACAATGGGAGGACAGTGCATCTTTTTACTATCCTAAGTGTATTAATATATAATTATTAGTTATTAAGAATTAGATATTTTAGATGACACATTTAAGAGATGGAGAATTCATTCGTGGTTCCCCACCAGTAAGGAATACAGCTGTGGGGTAGGCAGAGGAAGGTAGTATGGTTCAAGCATCTCTTTCATGTGACTGTTATGCCAGCTTTGTCCAAAACTAGTGATTGTAAGCAAAACTCCCTCCTGGATTTTATGAACCATTCTAGCCATTTTCCAAACCTAAGGAGAAGGTGAGCATACCTGAATTTATAATCAGTCGAAAAGAAAAAAATGTATCCTGTGGGGAAAGTTATGTGAGTCTCAGCTCTTAAATGTGGGTTCTGGGCTGTTTAGTGTGAGAATTGAATTGAATTGTTCAACATCCAGTTAATGGTCAAAGAATGAGAGAACTGTTATGAAAAAACAAGAATCCTCTTTTGTGTGTGCATGTGGGGGGCACACCCACTAGTTCTCAGGGCTTACTCCTGGCTCTGCACTGAGGGATCATTCTAGTGGGGGTCAGGGGACCATATGTGATGACAGGGATCGGACCTGGGTCAGTTGTGTGCAAGGCAAGTGCCCTACTTGCTGTGCTATTGCTCTGACCCGAAACAAGAATCCTCTTATTAATATCATTTGGACTGAAACTCCAGATACAGTGTTGGCTTCAAATACAGATAAGAAGTTCCTTCTTCTCATAATCTCAAGCATTAGCATAGCCAGTATGGTTTTTTCTGTTTGATTTTTAATAAAACCTACTGTGAATCTTCATTTTTTTTGGAATAACCTATTTATAGGTCTGAACAGCTTCAGTCAAATTTCCTCAGTCAGAAAAGCAGGATGATGATCCTACTTTGGGGACCATCAGAATGACAAGATGATAGATGTGTAAAATGATACCTGGTTTTGGGGCTGGAGCAAAAAATGCAGTGGGTAGAATGCATGTGGCTACCCAGGTGCCTGTCACCCTTGTTGGTCCTCTGAGCCCTACCAGGAGTGATCCCTGAGCACAGAGCCAGGAATAAGCCCTGAGTACAGTCTGGTGTGGTTCAATTCTCCTGATCCTCCCCTCTCCCTACTCCACCCCGCCCCCCAAAAAAAGAAAGAAGAGGGAGAAAGGGAAGGAGAATGGTACTGGCACACTGTAGAAGTCTTATAAATGGCAACTGATTTTACTCAAATGCTTAATCATAGGAGAAAATCTGAAGGCAACACCAAAGTTCATACGGAGTAGAGAATACATGTTTGTTTCTTGTGTTATATAATCCCCCTGAGAGAGCCCCCAAATAATTACTAAGGATTTCATTTGTTTCAAAAATTGCACTGGGTATTTACCAGATGCCAGGTATATTATGTGTTTGGGGAATACAGGGGAAGGAGAAAGCACAAGTTTCCTGGTGCTTTGAAGCTAGCGGGGTGGAGATAGCAATCTCTTGGCCCCAGTGGAAGTGGTGAGAAAGGGCGGGCTCTGGTTATTTTATAAAGAGCACAACGACAGACTTACTGTTGGATAGAAGGTTTGAGAAAAAAGCAAAAAGTAGGAGTCACAGGACTGGACAAGTAATTCAACGCACAAGAGGTTTGCCTAAGTGCAGCAAATATGGTTCAATTCCTTGCACCATATATAGTCCCCCTGACGTCAGAAGTAATCCCTGAACACAGAGCCAGGAGAAAGTCCTAAGCACATCTGGGTGTAAAAAAAAAAAGGAGAGGAAAAATAGAGGTTAAGGATGAATCCTAGGTTTCTGTGGAATCAATCAGAAGGAGAGAACTATCATAACACCAATTACAGAGAGAAGATGACACTGAAAGAAATAATATGGTTTGGTGGTGGGAGGTAGAGAGGCGCTTACTTTTCCTGATGTCTCTTGGAGATGCCTATAAGACATTCATTAGGAATTCGACAGGCAACTGAATATTGAATTCCAGAGTAGTGTTCTTCAACCTCTCTAGTTCTGCTGATCAGCACCTGTTCCACGAACTTGCAGTTAGAACCAAGGGAGCATTGGTTTTTCGAACTTTCTGTGCCTGTAGACCAGCACTGGACCGTGTAGTGGCACTTGAAGGTCACTGGTCTAGAGGATAGTGACCCCAACATGCAAGGCCATTGAAACAAGTGCTGCTCTTCCTACAATTTTAAAGAATTCAAGGTCATCCTGCTGGAGTGTCACAGTTAACCTAACTATTCTTCAATCCCTGGATTAGCAGCATAGTATAACCTGGGAGCTGGCCTGAAATAAGGACTCTGAGACTTCCTGTAACCTGAGTCTAAAATTTAGTTTCGAATATCTCTCTCCCCCAGCCCCCTGGATTAATATAATCATTAGAGTTTCAGAGGCACCTAATGAGAATCATCTGTAAAACTCTTGTCCCCATATAACACAAAATGAACCTGTTTGTTTCTGGGTTATTGAATCACACTAAAGACAAATGACAGATATCCCTTGGTTTTGAATAATAAATTCACTCTAGTAGGACTCCTGGCATTTAGATGTTAGTCCCTAAATTATTCTAGATACAATTTAGCAGCAACGCATGCATAAATTCCCTTAATTGGAATGAAGGTTGGGGAAAACCGTCCCACCCCCCGGGGTTGGGGTGAAACGGGGTGTGGTTATATTCTGTAGTGAAAACACCAAAGTTGATTAGCCATGAAATGATTATTAGACTGTGATTATCCAGCTCATAACAAAGCTTCTCTTTCCTTTTCCTCTTGGATCTTTTATTGTTCATTATCTACTCCACCCACTGACTCAAAGGGACAAGGAAAGAAGGGGGATAATAACAAACTGAATTTGACAAACCTACTTGTAAATTTGGTGGGAAAAAAATTGGACACAATGAGACTGTTTGTGCTTACCTGTAAAATTTAAAAATAACTGGGGAGGAAGGGGGGAGATCATCCATTTTTCCAAAATCATCAGCTGGTTTGAGAGCTCGGTTGAAAATAACTGATTTTGCTAACTGCCAATAATGAAAGTAATTCTGTATTTTTCAAACTTGGTAATTTCCAGAAAGAGGCCACAGAAACTTTTGTTTCTGATTTAAAAAGGACATGAAAGGAGGACAAGATTCCTTCCTATCTTTATGTTCTAAGTACCAATACAATTTTTTTGTTTGTTTTTTTTTTTTTTTTTTTTTTGCTCGAGTAAAGGCCCTCCCGTTGTTCGTCGATTTGCTCGAGCGGGCCCAGTAACATCTCCACTGGAGACTTTGTTGTTACTGTGTTTGGCATATGGAATATGTCACGGGGAGCTGCCGTTTTTTTGCTTATGGGTAGAAATTTTTTTCTTTTTTTTTTTGTTTTGTTTCTTGCTTTTTGGGTCACACCTGGTGTTGCACAGGGGTTACTCCTGGCTCATGCACTCAGGAATTACTCCTGGCGGTGTTGGGGGACCATATGAGATGCTGGGAATCGAACCGGGGTTGGTTGCATGCAAGAAAAATGCCCTACCCGTTGTGCTATCACTCCAGCCCCCCCAATTTTTTTCTTTTTTTCCCAATAGAATTTTTAAAAGATATAGAGTCAGAACAAAAGTACAGCAGGTAGGGTTTGTTTTTTTTTTTTTTTGCCTCTGGCTCACCTGGGTTCCATCCCTGGCACCATATATGAACCCTGGCCACCAACAGGAATGATCCTGAGCACAGAGCAAGGAGTAAGCCTTGAGCACAGCTGGATGTGCCTCCAAAGCCAAACAAAAAATTAAAAAATTATTTCTATGGGCTTGGAGAGCCCGGCAAGCTACCGAGAGTATTCGATATGCCAGACACAGTAACAACAAAGTCTCCAAAGGAGACATTACTGGGCCCGCTCGAGCAAATCGACGATCAACGGGAGGGCCTTTACCTTTACCTTTATTTCTACGGGGCCTGCGAGATAGTATAACAGGTAAGGTGCTTGCCTTACATGCGATTGACTGGGATTTGATCTCTGGCACCTCCTGTGGCCCCCAAGACCTACCAGGAGTGATCCCTGAGCAGAGGCCACAGAGCACAGGCCAGAACACAGCCATGCGTGGCCCCCAAACCTATACAAAGGTATATTGCAGGCTGGAGAGATAATACAGAGAGTAAGGTGCTTGCTGTTCATGCAACCTGGAATCTGAGATTGATCCCTGGCACCCTATATAATCTCCTGAGCCTTGCCAGGAGTGATTCTGGATTGCGGAGCCAGGAGTAAGCCCTGAGCATTGTTGGGTGTGCTCAAAAAAAGAACTTACACCACCACCCACAAACACACACACACACACACACAAAACTTACATTACACCAACTTAAAAAAATAGCATAATTTGCTTTAGATGTACAGGCACAACTATACAAAAGGGTTCAGATGGAAAAACTACAAGCAGTAGGAGAGATTTATGTACATCACAAGTCAAGCCTAAATGGCATCGGTAGGCAGTTACTAATACTTTCACAAGAAACCACAGTTCAAATCTGTAAAATATGTCCTGGTCACAGTTGTTTAAAACATCAGAAAAAGAAACTACCCACATACAAAGTAAAATAGCTAGATGCTAAGACAGTTGAAAGTAACCTTTTGGTTCTCTTGCAAAATAACTTGAGTACAGAGGGACACTGGGTTAGGGTAGTTAAGGCATTTAGACAGCCTGTTCTGTTAGAATAAGGTAATCTGTGGAGTCTCTGCTGACGAGAGAGGTGCTTTTCTGAGTAGTGGAGTGAATGGAGGGATGGAATTTGTTCTCTTTTCTGACTGTCAGCAAACATGGTGGAAAATGCTCTCTCTGCAGCAGAGAAAGCCACACAAGATGCTACTTCCTTGATGGCCCTTGGGTCCATAATAATATTTGCATCTTGAGGAGACTGTCTTATCTTTACTCTCTTAGCAGTTAGTCAAAGGCTTTCACTCTAGACTGCTTAAAGGGAGAAACCAGAGTTCTACTGTAAGGACCATTGGGACCCCAGGGAGATTCCAGAGTTAAAACTCTACTAATTAGTAACTCTCCCTTTCCTGCCCCCTCCCTAGTAGAGCCTTAGCTGTGAAGTCTTTCCTTATTGGGTTGTAAATTCTGAAACCATTTGTTGACTCTTCCCTGCTGGGATGTAAATTCGGAAACCATTTGTTGGCCCTTCTTGATCTGTTACCTCTGTTAGGAACTTTTCCCTTATCCACTTCCACCTAATCAAAGGGAGCCAGGTGATAACCAAATGTCCACTAGCCACAACGCCTATATACGTAAATGCTGATCTTTGAATCTATAGGCTAAGGAGTGATGTACTTTCAAATGGATTGGTTAAGAAAGTATATGTTGTTACAAATCTATTGGTTATGAAATGCGCGGGCTATGGTGTAACGGCCAGTGAAGGCCTATATAAGATCCCCTTTGAAGAAGTTCGAGGTCTTGCCTTACCTATCTGACCTGCGTGTCTGTGTAGGTGGTGGGACCCTGGCTAGCCAGTCTTACAATAAACCTTGCTTGCTGTTTGCAGTCTCTGGAGTCTCTTTGTCGTTAAAGGGAGATCAGGATCGGCGTCCTAACACTACAAAGCAAGGCCATAGGTAGATTCCAAATACTCAGAATTAAATGTCTTGATGAGATTCAGCAGTAATTAGTGTTGTGATAATAGCTCCAAACATTTTAGGCCTAACAATTGATATGTCCTTTCTCCCTTGTGACAAGGAGCTTTGGTTCATTGAGTCACACTCATCACAGTGCTCCCAAGTTACTCCCATTCCTTTGTTCATCTGTAACCACTTCTTTGTGCTCTCTTCCCCAAACAGTTAATCAGCTTTTCTCCTAATCAGAATCTGTTAATTTGTAGGGTCAGATCCTTCTAGGACACTGAACTTGTATTGTAAGTTAATATTGCCTCTCTCCTCTCCTTATGTCTCTTGAATCGTTTACTTTAATGCAATGTCCTTTTTGTATAGATACAGGAAGAGAGTTAATATTATGCTTTGTAATTTAGGATTTAATTGGCTTTGAAATGTATTCATTTCCGGACATCTGCTTTCTCAACTTAAGCCTCAGTTGCCCCTCACTTCCTAGCACCCCCAAAAGCAGGGGACTGGATGGAACCAGGCAAGCAATAAGTTATGTGCTACCCTGGCATCGAGATGGGCCAGGCCAAAGCGCCACAATTCTTAACTATAAGTTAGGAGTTTGATCATAGACAAATGCTGTCACGATCCAAAAGTAACGACTAGACTAGGACCCTGCTAGGGATAGGAAAGACTATCTGGCCTGAGCACTGTAGTCTGAGATCGAGATGGCCCTAGGAGAGCAATTCTATGAGCTTAAGGTATTTCTTACTGTGTTCATACAAAATGACTTATATTATGTATGCTTATATGTTTGTTGGACAAGGAGAGGAGAAACACACCCAGAGGACTCTGTTCTAGGGTGGATTGATCTGCTAAATGAGAATCTGTCCTCGAAGCAACTTTCCCATGTGTCCTGACTGGCTTGGATGAGACTGAACATTTCTCCCCTTCAAACTGCCTTCAGTAAATAATTTCAATATATTGTAAGAGGGAGTTTTCCTTTCCTCACAGAAACCCGGCTTGTCCTTGACATGCAGAGCTCAGGTGCTAGTGAGGCCAGATCTTTGGGATGTAGATTCTAGGCTCTAGCCAGACCAGTCTTTGGGATGCAAATCCCAGTGCTTGTAGCTTGTGAAAGTGCTCGTGAAAGGTTTCAGTTTTGCTTTTGTATCTTCTTTCCAGGCCAAAATTGCTGGCCAGCAGATGCAAAGAAACAATGTATGTTTTGCCACCTCAATGTTCTTTCTGTAACTCCTTTTGATGACATCACTGCATTGCGCGCCCTTTAGACGCACCAAGATCTATATAAGGAGATTTTCGGGGCTCTCTAGGGGGGCCGGCCTGAGAGAATTGGGGGTCACAGGTCTGAGAGAACCTGGGCCCTCCATGACATAAATTTCTTTTATGGGATATAATGAGACTGTAAGAGGGGGCTGAGAGAGGCCGAGGAGAGACAGGAGTGAATGGAGAGAGGATTGGAATAAACTGCAATTTAGACCAACCAGCCTGGCCCTCCTTTCTTTCCTTTGCCCGCCCATCACCATCGACCTCCCTGGAGTGAGGGAAAAGGCCTGAGACTACCCTACCGAACGCAGGCAGAGGGAGAGATAGACCGCTGTCGTCCTTTTGTGTTAACACAAATTAGGACAGATAAACCTACCAGAGAGAACCGTTATCCCTCTTAGGAGATTAGAGGTCTTTTAAAATATTACTCAGAATTATATGCTGACTTAAGTGTTTAAGCTATAGGGATTTAAGTGGTGGAATCAAGGATCTATGGTATTTTAATATCTCCTTTCTTAATTTAACTTTTAGTGAAGTCATGTGTGAAATACTCTGAGGTCCACCTCACTAGGTCTGAGAAAACCCTTGCCTTTGATTAGAGAGAGAAGGAATATTAGTCATTAGAAAAGCAGTATCAACACAGGGTTCCCCAACCATTCAAAAATGGCAAACTCCTTAAACTCACAGGATGGAAATTATATAGCAGTGAGGCCTAAAATAAGCATTACTTTTATTTTCATTACTTACAGATTGAAGTATACACTTCATAGACAACTCTTTGAAGAGTAGTGAGCCAATGGCAGATTTTGGCTTAAAATCAAAAGCAGCCTTCAAAAGAAAATTAAAAGGCACTCAGCTTTGATGGTGGCACTTTGGTAGAGACCTCGGGGTGAAAGAATCCATATTAGGGCATCAAATTTTTGTGTACTTTAGCTAACTTGCAACATTGCTTTCTGTAAAACTGCTTGGCTGCTTTGCACCTGGGGGAGAGGAGACTTGGAAAGTGAACAGGGCATAACTTCTTTCTAAACCAAGTGTGACAGGATTCAGGTGTATTTACTGTCCCTGAAATGTATTGTCTCAGTAAAGCACCCTGCAGATTTGGGTAAAGGATAACTCAGGATGCGGGTGGTGGGGGGAAATTGCCCTTTCCTGGAATGTATTGTCTCACTAAAGCACCCTGCAGACTTGGGTAACTCAAAACGAGGATGGTCAAGGGTGATTACCTAAGGCTTAATGATTCCAGCTATAACCTTGCTTGTGCTGACAATCGATATACGTAAATGCTGATCTTTGAATCTATAGGCTAAGCAGTGAGGTACTTTTAAATGGATTGGTTAAGAAAGTATATGTTGTTACAAATCTATTGGCTATGAAATGCGCGGGCTTTGCTGTAACGGCCAGTGAAGGCCTATATAAGATCCCCTTTGAAGAAGTTCGGGGCTCTCAGCCACTGCCCGTTTTTGGGGTATGCTGCGGAGCCCCAGCATGCTGGTCTAAATAAACCCCGTTTTTACTCCTGCAGGAATTGTGTCTATCTGGTCTCTCCGCGCCTCCCTGGGCTAGGGAACTCCGGATCCCAACAGGAGCAGAGAATTGCTTCTACACAGGTTGAATGGACTGTCCTGCAGTCAGTGTGGAAAGTAAATAAAAACAAGCCAATATCATAACCACTTACCTCATACAGACAGGGGAAAACATACAGAAAAAAATAGCCTCAAGACGGTGAGTCAGAGCTGGCTAGGCCAGGAATATCCTTCCTCACTCTATGGGTAGCTCAGGACTTTGACGCTCTCGCTCTCATTTCATCTCCCAAAGTGAGGTGTAAAGAGCCCTCTACAGAAAGAGAGAATAAGCCTCCAATTCTTTTATGGTTTGGCACAGTCCTAGGTGACATGCACTCGCTAGAAAATTATGTGGGCAGAGTGTGGCCCTCACAGCAAGCTGCTATCCTGAGATCCAAGGGCCAAAGTCTTTGTACTCTGTCTCTTCTCACTCTCTGTAACTTTGAGAACAAATATTGGTCTTCCAGGCCTCTCTACTTCTCCATCTGGGATTGTTTTACTGTAAAGAGATCTTTTGGCTACAGGGTTTGGTAGAAGGATTTACAGTGTCATTTTTAGCAGATTCTTTGACTCTTCCAAGTAATATATCAGCAGGGGATAAACCCCACTTAAATTACTGATGACAGAATTTTATTCCATACATACATATGAGGGCACAACTCTAGCAAATGATAGCTAGAAATTCTGAGAGCATTAAGTGTTGCTGTTATTGTCATTGTAGCAGTGCTCAAGGCTCCACATGATGTCAGGGATTAAACCCAGGGACCCACACATGTAAGTTATGCCCTCTTTCTGTTGAGTCATAGCCCAGGCCGGCAGTAAGATTTTCTTTGCTTTGCTCCTTCTTCACAAAGAGAAGCACTGCAGATGGAACCAATGTAAATCTCATCAAGAACACTACTATAAAACTTAGATCTAAGTAATTACCAAGGGGACAGGACAAGTCAGCGATGTAGCTGGACGTATCTTACAGAAGAGCAAGATCTTTTGAATATGATCTTAATGTTGCCTGGAGTTTGAACCAAATTGGGAGTGATGATGCTTCTGCTTGTGTTATTTATTTTCCAAGCTGTTAATGAGCTCGGGGCTGGAGCGATAGCACAGCGGTAGGGCGTTTGCCTTGTGCGCAGCCAGCCTGGTCGACCCGGGTTCGATTCCTCTGCCCCCTCTTGGAGAGCCCTGCAAGCTACTGAGAGTATCTCGCCTGCACTACAAAGGATAGCCATCAAGTCCCTCTTCTCAAAATGAGCTTTACAGCAACCTCAGAGAAGAAGTAACTAATATTGTAATTAATATGTATTAGATATTGGAAGTGATTAATATTGCATCTCAAGGTCACGGTCCAGTCCAGATTTTTCCAAACACCTGAAGATTCATAATTTACATCAGTACAGCCAAGGATTTGGGAAGTTTGATTAATTACACACTCAACTCAAAAATTCTTTATCTAAGACAAGATGATTCTCTTGGATGTCACTTTAATTATCAAAGTACAGATTAATCAAGAGAGGCAAATTGTTTGGAAAATGTTCGTCTAAATGCATCACGTGTTCTAGAGAGAATTTTTTCTGTTCCAAACATTATGATGAATGACTTAAATTTTTTGGATCCAAGTCTGCTTTTCAGTTTGAGGTATTAATACAGAATTTACTTTCCAGGAAGTAATATTACTTCCATAAAAGACTTGTAAGGGCCCTTTCAGTTTTCTGGCAGGTATGAGATACACAGAGAACAAGTCTGCTTTGGTACCTGGGGCTCCTGGTCATGGCCGCCGGGGTCCCTCTCGTAACTCTCTGCATACAGTCTGATGGTGGCCCGTATGCCGCTGGAGGAACTGAGCCGAAAGATGAGCCGAGATGCATCTGAGAAAATGATTCTCAGGCCCTGAAACCAAGAATATCCAGAGTGGGGTTATGAATAAATGAAGATACAATTGCAATGATTAATACCTATCTCGGAGATCAGTAAATTTCTCTAATCAAAGGACAAACAAGGTCCTGGAATTTTATACTCAGCATTTGACACTCCCCACAGCAGAACAGCAGGTGAAGCTAAAAGTTACTTAAGGTTTCCATTTGTCTTTTATTCTATTTCTGTTGTCTTGTGGTTAAAATTGGGGGAGGGTTAGGAGCAAAATGATGAACAGATGTTCAAGTTCCCTTGGTCTGATGAGATGAGAATCAAAAAACCAGGTAGCTCTAACAAGGATAGAAAAAGATTTAATGTCCCTAAGGCCAAAGCTTGTCCCTTAAACAGTTGTTGGATACAACGGGGGAGTAAGCATTTTGTCTACTGCAACAACATAAAATACCTGTGCTAAGTTTATTTCCTTAATCTCAAGAGGAAACTTTAAGTTCCTGGGGGTTTTATGTGTGTGCTGGTGGTGACGGTGACAGTTCTGGTCATGTTGATGAGGGGCCACACCCAGTGGTGTTTGGGAGCACATGGGGCCAAGAATCAAAACCAAGACAGGCATTTGTCCTACCACTTGAGCCACATCCCAACCCTAAGTTTATATTCTGATTTTTCTTTCCTTGTCCCCACATTCCTACCGCAGCAATGTAATTCTACAGTAAAGTGCTCAGGTCTAGAGTCTGAACTGGGTGCAAAGGCTGCCTGAGTACATCTTCATCTTCTTGCCTTTATCCTTACATGGAAGACCTTGCTTGACTGCAGAATGTACTGAAACAGAGCTGTGACTACCCCACTGTCCGACCAGTACTAATTGGGCTGGGCTAAGAACATATCTATCTATTCTCTCAATACCACTTTTCATTAGTGGCGAGGTATTTTTAAAGTGACTATAGATCAAATTGTGACTTTTGTGGAAAGAAATTTGTTTTCCTAAGATGACTGATAAAGCCATTGTTATCAAAGAGCTTATTGCCAGCGGTCAGAGGAAATAGAAGGGAACAAAATAATATGTCTGGCTACTTGTTATTTCTGAAAAAGGAGACAACTCAGGAAATTTTGATACCAGACATTTTCCCCTACAAAATGTACCCTTGACGTGTCTCTGATGCTAAATCCTGCTAGTTAAGAATAAACTGTTATAAAAATATACTCTACCTGCCATATAAACCTGACAGTCAATTCCTTATTCTATTCCCATGTAGATTCAGGAGTGCTGATTCCATCAGAGTGATTTTTCTGCTTTTGACATTTTATAGGTATATATTGTCCCAATCCTTAATTCAAAAGCCTGAGTCTCCTGAAGCGGTATAATATGTGCTTTAATTTGTATAACAAAAGGGGACCATTTCCCTAACTGGCAAGCCACCATGATATGATAGTAGTTTTGCAAATAGGAAGCTGTTTGTGAGGACCCTCCCAGGGTGGGAGAAGCATGCTAAAAGTAGTCTATAGACCAAACATGATTGCCACTCAATGCCTCTCTTGCAAAACACAGTACCCAAAAGAAGAGAGAGAGAACAAGGGGGAATTCCCTGCCACAGAGGCAGGGTGGGGCGGGGGGGATGGGAGGTGGGAGGGATGCTGGGACCCATGGTGGTGGAGGATGGGCACTGGTGGAGAGATGGGTACTTGATCATTGTATAACTGAAACCCAAGCACAAAAATTTATAAGTCTATAACTGTACCTCATGGTGTTTCACTAATAAAAAAAATTTTTTTTAGCTGTTATTCAGGATTCATTCATTAGACAAACATTTCAGAGCACCTCTCCTTGGATGGATGAGCTCTGGGCTAAGCTCAGGTTATACAAAGATAATGACATAGTACTTACTCTCCATAAGCCTTAATGGGTTATGGTAATTACATTATAGTGAACTGAACCCCTTTTCTTAATCACTGTAGAAAGCTGGAGAAGTCAATAGTTGTAAAATTCGGAATGCAGCAATTCCCTGCTATCCACAAAGTATACACCATACACCAAATTCAAACTGATAATGAAGTCTTTAAAGCTTCCACAATCGCATTCACAGGCATGTTTTTACAAATTCTTTTGCAGTTATAATTTCTCATTAAGCCTACATTTTCACTGTCACCATGTCTGATACACAAGACAAAGTAGTTTCATTATTTAGGACTATAGGTTATTCATAAATCAGTTACAGTAATATCCAAGGCTGAAACCATAAACCACTTGTTGATTCTAAATAACTCTTCTAATGATCTTTCAGACTCACCCATTTGAGATAGTTCCTACAACACAAGTAAACTTCCAGATTAGTTTGTTACCAGTGAAAGTTATTTAAGAATCCAGGCCATAAAAAACCAGCAAGATATGTTATCTACTCCTAACTTAGTCTTTTTTTTAAAAAGGAAATTATGTTGCATTTTTACCCCTTGAGTGTAGTTGTGCCTTTAGCTGTAACAGAAGACTAATTAGAACCTATATCTGACAGCCTGAAATAGATTATGTGAAAATATGGAAACCAAGTGAATAACAAACATCAATCTACTGCAAATAATTCAACATCTTCTCTCAGAAGGAACCAACTATGAGATCTTAATAGAAAATTAGGTGCTTGGGAGACCTCTGGGGAAGTAACAGCATGACTCTCTTTTCCCACATGGAACGATAAAACTTTAGAGTCAGCTCAGTTCTTTGCTATACCAACACTAATTCCATGTCTGAAGACTGTCCCTTTGTATAAACAGTTGTACGGGATTGCATTGAGAGTGACTGCATGTTCCTCCAATGAACGTGAGGCGTTCTCAGTCTGAATATGAGCCAAATTCTCTCTAGCATGCACCATCACCTACTATCTGTTCAAATATGAGGTCAAAATCAACACTGGCCAAGACGTATCAAATTGATAAATATTCCTTAATCCTAACAAAAAAATTATAATTTTCCTCCTACTCCCCTTTTAAAAATAAACCAGGAGTTGACAGTATATAGATTGTTGCCCAAATATGACCTTCTACCTGTTTCTATAAAGTTTTATTGGATCACAGTCACACCCATTCACTTCTGTATTCACATGATGCTTTTGTACTATATATCTGCAAAGCTGAATGGCTGTGACATTGGCTGACTAACAAGAACAAAAATATTTACAATCTGGCCCTCAACCAAAAACATTTTTTTTGATCTGTGGTAGAAACCATCATATACTCCCAACTTAGAATATCTTCCCTTCAGTCTTACCTCAAAAAATGGAAAATATAACCATCTTCCCTATAAAAATCCCCAAAGAGAGAACTTATGCTTATGAATATTAAGAGTGTCTAACCCATCCATTTCCCAGGTATTCCTAGTCATATATTCATCTGGACACATATTTGGCAATGTTCAGTGCACATCTGACCACCTACTCCTGAGAGAAAAAAATGATTACATTAAATTGCATTTTAGTTTATTTTACTTTTGTGAGAGGGGAGAGGGGCCACACCTGGCTTGCTCAGGGATTATTTCTGGTTCTGCACTTAGTGAACCCTTCTGGTGGGGTTGGGAGATCATATGTGGTACCAGGGATTGAACCGATGTTTGCCACATGCAAGTGCTCTACTCACATACAAAACTAAAATGCTCTGGTCCAGCATTTCAGTTTTATATGATAACTTATTGCAATGTATTATGCACAGTCTTATAAAGTCTCATTTTGCAGTCATATAGGAATATCACTGGATGTTGGATAAAACTCTACACAAGACATTTCCTAAAGTGCCAAGTGTTAGGAAAGACCCTCATTCCCTGTGGAACTGGTATTTTCCCCCTTCTTTATGACAGTAAAAACTGTATAGCTAATAATATTTCCCCTTTTCAATATAGCTGCCAGAACACCAATGCCAAATTTGAGGTTCAATCCAAGTGGATCCTTATGACTTGCACAACTGAATTTTCTTCTTCTGTTCTTGACTCTGTAATCTTATTCATATTTCCCTAGTCTTGATTTCTGTTTTTTATTTATATTCTAACAGCTTCATTATGTATTTTTGCCTTCATAATCCTATTGCAAGGTCCAATGCAAGTGAATAAATTTCCCAACAGTCTTAACCAGAGGGTGTGGAAATTGCTCAACGGTGTCTTTGGGCCCTTCATTAGCTATGAGCTCTGGCAGGGAAAAGCCTGATATTCCCTGTTCACCATTTATCTGCATAGCATTGATCAACATGGGTGCAGAGTTGACCCTCATAAATATTTGTACAATGACAGAACATCACTGTACACTCCACAGTAGGAGAGAGTATGACTAGAAACTCTCCTCCTTCCACATTCATTAAGTTATCATAGGACAAATGAAAATACACTCATATTTTCATTGGTGAACTGGGGATAACCTACTTTGAAAGGTAGTGGTACAAGATAAAATCATGTCTAGGAATCTTTTACAAATCATCATTATAGTACCTGCTCTATGGTATTTATTTATCTTCCACTGACAAAATTTTAGCTTTAACTAAAAATAATAGATTTCAACCGTGATAGGATCCTGTCCCAAGCTGGATGACCTTGGGACAAATTGTTACCTGTTAATGGCAAACCTTGTTTCACACTGGACTCATCTGAGAGTCCTTAAGAAAGAGTGATATCTATTTGTCACGTCCTTAGGACTTAATGTGTTGGTGATCTGACTTGAGTGACTGACAAAAGGTCTCTTGGTGATTCCAATGAGTAGACTCTTAGAGTCACCTGCCTCTTGTATCAAGTGAACTGATACAAGAGGCAGGTGGTTCTTAAGAAAGATCCATTTAAGACCTTAGGCAGGCAATAATAAAATCATCATCTGGTTGCTGAGTCCTGAAACCCTCCTTCAAGAGACTTCTCTGAAGTCCTCCACTGAGGCACGTGGTTCTAACTGGTGAAGACACAATCGTCCAAGAAGCTCTTGAAGAGTGAAGGACTCCAGAACATCATCACTGTCACAACAACTAGTACTGTAAATCATCCAGATGATGAAGGATAGTCACAAATTCAAAGGAGAGAAAAATATTCCTTCATTGAAGGATAGTGTTTGTTAGTTATGGGATGGATGTATAAAAAGAGCAGATCAGTTTCTACCCAGCATTGCATTCCTTTTCTTGTTTTGTTTTCTGGCTTTTGGCACATCTGGTGCTGCTCAGTGCTTATTCCTGGCTCTGTGTTCGGAAATCACTCTTGGCTGGGCTCCAAGGATCATATGGGCTGCTGGCATCATCAAACTTGGCTCAGCTTAGTGCAAGGTAAGTGCCCCTGCATTCCTTTCAAATACGGAGGTTGTAAACTTCAGTGATAAGTGTTTGACCACCTTTGCTTTGTCCAAGAGGACAGCTAAAAGATGATTTCCCCATAAAGATACCTATCCTTGCACATACACAAAATTCAAATTTGCCTTCAAGGATCAATGTAGCCTTTATTTCTTTCAGACTTCCCCCTTCTTTGAGATGTAATTTATAGAGTCAGTTTGAAAATGATACTGAATAACAACTAAAGCCTGGCTGACCACTTAGTCTTAAGTAACACTGTCTGTAGCACTATCGACCCGTTGTTCATCGATTTGCTTGTGTGGGTCCAGTAACCTCTCCATTGTGAGACTTGTCATTACTGTGTTTGGCATATGGAATACGTCACGGGTTGCTTGCCAAGTTTTGCGGTGCGGGTGAGGTACTCTCGGTAGCTTGCCGGGCTCTCCAAGAGGGGCAGAGGAATTGAACCTGGGTCTCCCGGATCAGCTGCGTGCAAGGCAAACGCCCTAGTGCTGTGCTATCACTCTAGCCCAGTCTTAAGTGTAGTCTTAAGTAAGTTGCTTAACTTCTTTAGTCTCAGTTTCCTAAAAAGTAGATGGAAAGTAATTTAGCCTGGCTTACTGGGTTGCTGTGAGCATCCTATCAAAAGGGCTTTGAAGCGGCAGGGGCCTCATGGGAAGGGGAGCGTTCTGGGCCGTCCTTCACGCCCTACCGAGGTCACCAGCTGCCCCCCACGAGCGGCTCTCCAGCACGGCCACGACTCCAGAGCACAGAAACCAATCTCTTAACTATCTAACTTTTAATAGAAATACTTCCAGGGTTAATAAGTAAAATAGCAGAAATCCAAGACACCATTTTATTCTTAAACCCAGCTGTAGAAAGCAAATCATTTCACAACGCTGTTTCAGCATATCTGATTGGGGGGGGGGTCGTAAACTCTAAACAATAATTGTGCATCTTCTATCGAAACAATGTATCTAGTCAAAGTAGGTAGAGTATTAACTAGAACTCATCTGCCTCACAGGAATTGGGAGGGGTGGGAGGTGGGGTTCTATTGGGGTTCGCGGTTAAAAATAAGTATTGGTAAAGGGGAATGTGTTTGATACTTACATGACTGAGACCTAAACCCGAAAGCTCTGTAACTTTTCCCACAGTGATTCAATAAAGAAATAAATTATAAAAAAGGGGCTTTGAAAATGACAAATCATATATGTGAACAATTATTATTCTTTGTTAAACTTTAAATGAAAAATTTAAAGTTTAAATCTTTGCTCCTTGTTGCCCAGACTTCAGATTCTGCAAGACAACTTAAAAAAATTTAAAGAAGCAAGAGATGAAAAGTAAGATACATACAATGGAAAGTCCACACGATTCACAGAAAATCTATCATATTAGACTCTCTGAGCCAGAAGAGAATGGAGGAATCGAGTATAAAAACTCAATGAAGTGAACATGTGGCCAAGAATACTCTATTCAGCTTGATTATCATTCAGATTTGTAAGAACAATACTGAGCTTCATGGACAGGCAACAGTTAAAGGAATTCATAGCCTTGAAACCAGTTTTATAAGAATCATGATAGGAGTTTCCATACAAGTACAGACAAACTTCTCAGTACTTTGCCACTGTGTATAGCATTCACTCATGGTGCGTAAGGTTGGCCTCTACTAGACTCAGAAGAGTATGTTTACTCCTAGCTTGCTAAGAGATTTTATATCCTTCCAATAGTGAATTCATATTTCATTTATATTGAAAGTTCTATGTTTGCTTAGGTCATTTTTATACGTAGATCTTTTGTTATAATCTTTACTTAGTGATTAGACACTTAAGCATCACCTATAATATAACATAAAACAAATACTCCCTTTTTAGGTAAAACACCGTTTTATAAGTTTATGGGCCTATTAAGATCTCTCCGTTAAGACTTTCTCTTTTTTGTTTGTTTTTTTCTTTTTTGGGGTCATAACCGGAGGTGCACAGGGGTTACTCCTGGCTCATGCACTCAGGAATTACTCCTGGCAGTGTTCAGGGGACCATATGTGATGCTGAGAATCGAACCTGGTTCTGCCATGTGCAAGGCAAACGCCTATCCACTGTGTTATCGCTCCAGCCCCAAGACTTTCTCTTTTTTTAAAAACTTTTTTATTGACTCACTGTGAGATAGAACCTTACAAAACTGTTTATGATTGAATTTCAGTCATACAGTATTCCAACACCCATCCCTCCACCAGTGGCCCCAGGTTCCCTCCCATTGCCCCCCACACCTCATCCCCTCATCCCCTGCCTGCCTTTATGGCAAGTGCTTCTCTCTCTCTCTCTCTCTCTCTCTCTCTCTTTCTCTTTCTCTCTCTCCTCCTCCTCCTTCTCCTCCCCCCTCCCTTCCTTTAGAGCATACCAGTAAGACTTTCTTAGTTCTCTTCATTATTACCAAATTTTTGCAGAATTTATCTATTTCATGTAATTATTTATTTATTTATTTATTTTTGCATCCCACCCGGTGATGCTCAGGGGTTACTCCTGGCTCATGCACTCAGGAATCACTCCTGGCAGTGCTCTGGGGGCCATATGGGATGCCGGGGATCAAACCTGGGTCGGCGATGTGCAAGGAAAACGCCCCACCCACTATGCTATCGGCTCCAGCCCCTCATGTAAATTTTTAAATGCACTGGTATAGCACTATTCATACAATTGAAAATTATATAACGGTAAAAGGGAAGATAAACAGTTTTTGAAAAAAATTAATTTTTATCAACTTATCATTGATTTGGGCTGGAGTGATAGCACAGCGGATAGGGTGTCTGCCTTGCACGCGGCTGACCCAGCCGACCCGAGTTTGATTACTCCGTCCCTCTAGGAGAGCCCGGAAAGCTACCAAGAATATCTTGCCCACACGCCAAAGCCTGGCAAGCTACCCATGTTGTATTAAATATGCCAAGCACAGTAACAACAAAGTCTCACAATGGAGACATTACTGGGCCTGCTGGAGCAAATCGATGAACAACAGGAGGACAGTGCTACAGTGCTATCATTGAGTTATAATTTTGTGGAATTTCAAGAGTTTAGCTTTATAGGTGTTCCAGTGTCATTACTCCACAATAATAACTCATACGTGGTATATAAAGAAACAGTAAGAAAAAAATAGTAAGAGGGCAACAAATGGTAAAAGTCATCAGAACTGGAGATTTTGTCTATAGAACTAAGCTTACATGGGAGGGGGCTTGGAAGGGGTCCTTGGAACACTGGTGGGCAGAAATGGATACTGGTGATGTGTGTGGTATTGGAATAATGTATGCACAAAAATGTACTTCACAGTATTGTGTATCTGGCACATCAATAAAAATGGTAAAGAAAATTCTAAATGGCAATGGTTTAGGTGCAATGGCATGTATTTTAAAATACGAAGATTTGGGGCCGGAGTGATAGCACAGCGGGTAGGGCGTTTGCCTTGCATGCGGCCAACCTGAGTTCGATCCCGGCATCCCATATGGTCCTCCAAGCACCGCCAAGAGTAATTCCTGAGTGCAAAGCCAGGAGTAACCTCTGAACTTTGCTGGGTGTGACCCCAAAAGAAAAAAAACACCAAAATACAAAGATTTAAGATCAGTTTTATTTTCAGGACTTTGCCCTCTAAAAGCCACTGTTGGAAACTGTTCCATTTTTCTCAGACCTCCCACAGAACTGGCTATTTTGGCAATACAATTTTTCCTCCCAGGCCGGTCACTTTAGACCTTTGAGATCCTGAAGGAAATAATATAAAATCAACTATATCACTTGCTCCTTTTATGAGAAAGAAAGGCGGCCCAGGGAAATCTCAGCGGCAGAGTGCCTGCCGTGTAGGTGCGGGGCCAGGAGTTCCTTCCCTGGAACCCCACCCTGTGCTGAGTGTGATACTGGCAGCACTGCTGTTGTGAGACCCTTGATACCATATCAAAGTGTGTCATCTCTGGTGTGGGGAGAATCAAGTGCAGGCAAGCACCCCACTAAAGGGCGTAACTCCTGGGGAGCACTAAACCAAGGGTGCAAACCCCATCCTCAAAACAAGGAAGGAGGAAAAAAATTTCAAAATAAAAGAGGGGAGATCTAAAACAACACAATTTGCCGAAGGTGAAGCAAGCTTCCATCAAGATCTTCTGCCTCCAGCATGAAAATGATGGAGGGAACCCTTTGCAAGTGATAATCACAGAGACTGTCTCCGATGAAATAGCTGAACAATATCTCATGCTTTGTACGGTTCCCCAAACTGCCACAGAGCCTTTCGTAAAGTAGGTGTCCAATAAGTGATAGACTATTAGGGGGTTATTATTATTTTTATGATTATTACTTTATTATTTTTGGGAAGGGGTAAGCCCTTGTGCAAATCAATTCAGGGAAATCTCCAAGTTGCTGAATACTCGCAGAGCTGCCAGATGTTAGTTTGGAGACCACAGGACATGTTGCAGCCAGGCGGGGAAGGAGGAACTTTACATTACCAACAGTTACTTGGCAACATCTGACCTAGTCAAATAGACTTAGGATGAATTCCAGGGGAAAGCAGCATGTGAGCCTGAAATCTGGTACAATGTCCCATGTACAGTCTGTTGGCCACACCAGGCACGAGAACCTTGGAGACAGGACAAGCTTGGAAGAGGCAGACTGTGGGCCTAACTCAGATGTTTATCTCCCACAGGAAATCCCAGTGGTTTATCTGGAAGGCTTCAAGGTGAAAATATTGCAGAGTAACATCTGAACCACATTTTGTAGAAGAAAGCATGTAGCTTATAAAGCAGAAGATTAGGACAGATGTAGCTCTCCAAGAAAATAGAAATCACCTAGAACCAGCCACGTTTTTGTCTTTAAGTCAGAGAGTTGGCTGAGAGTATGGTCAAAGTGGCTGAGCAGGGCAGCACCTAATTCATACCTTGCCCTAATATAAATTACAAATAGGTGACTCCCTGCTTCTCCCCTTGACAGATGCTATAACTGGCCTGGACTTCAGCTTCTCTTCCACCATCCAGAGGTGCCTCTGTAGTAACTGCAGAGCTCTCCGCAGAAGCCCACTCTTGGGAGCAATTGTTATCTTAGCCTGTCTTACAACCCAACAACACTCTGAAGGGTCAAGGATCACAAAGAACTCTCTTGGGGAAAGCAAAGTCTACTAGTCCCTTAAAACCTCTTTTCAAGCACCCATTTAACAAAAACCACATTAGGCAAGGAGATGGTTGCTAGGAAAAGGAAGAGTTAAAAGTTATTTCTCATCCAGATTCCAGCTACCAAATTTGGAACCAAGGAATTAGGTCACACACATTTCATGTCATTGGCCCCATGTCCTTAGCCAAAATGACTGCTGATCTCTGTTCACTCAACACCAGCCCTGGTTCTGGGATTCAGAGACACTTTCCCCTGAAAACAAGGGTAGCTTCCTCTCGGAGTTCCTCTGAGAATTTGCAGCTTTTTCCTTTAATATTTATGTTTCCTGGTGATGATTGCCTTTCTGGTCATATACAGACATTAATATACTACGAATTAACTGTAATGCTGTTCCAGAGTGCTAGATTTTACCATCTATCTTAGCAGGATTCTACTACTAATATTTCAGAATATATTCCTAATACAATCAGAGTAAGGTAATTCACAAAAAGAAATTAAAATTAATCAGAAGCAGGGGAATAAGAACTTCCTGATTACCTAGAAGAGTGTCTGCTCTATTTTTTAGTCAGCAAAGGATCATTATAAAATAATGAATATGTGTTGTTCTTAGAAGGAAAAAAAAACTCAAATCATAGCAAAAGTAAATCCTGGAGGAAATAAAAATCCATGGTTTTCAATGTATACAACAATAGCTGCAGTTGTTTTATTTACCAGGGCAATGAGCGATAGCACAGCGGTAGGGCGTTTGCCTTGCACGCAGCCAACATGGCCGACCCGAGTTCGATTCCTCCGCCCCTCTCGGAGAGCCCGGCAAGCTACCGAGAGTATCTCGCCCGCACGGCAGAGCCTGGCAAGCTCCCCGTGACGTATTCGAGATGCCAGACACAGTAACAACAAAGTCTCCAATGGAGACGTTACTGGGCCCGCTCGAGCAAATCGATGATCAACGGGAGGGCCTTTACCTTTACTGTGCTATGGAATGAAAACTTAAGGTGAGAACCATAGCCACGGTAACAGCCCACTGAGAATGCTATTGAACCCTGCTTAGAAAGTCTGGATATTAATTTAGGAAGCTAGACAATAATATATCTACATTTTGATGGAAAGAAACACCCAGTCTGATATGACTGTTTCACCCAGGTCAGTTCCTATTAATTCTTCAGGACAGAGTCCAACTATCACCTCCACAAGGAAGAACTTACAGAGCTGTGACATAAGTTAGTTCCTTCTGCTGGGTCCCCCCAATAAGTATATTCTCTCTAATGCCATTTAGAAACTCTATAATAATTACAAGTTAGATGTAAGTTTGTATTCTCTGCTAACTCTTCTGTATGCTACTGAATCCTCAATGCCCAGCAATCTCACTGACAGACCAGGTATTGAGTAAGTCTTCATTAAATAAATGATGACATAAACAAATCAATCTTTGATTGTTTGTTTGGTTCACACCCAGTGATACTTAGAGGTTACTCTTGGAATAACTTACAGGTCACTCTTGCACTGAGGAATCACTCTTGGCCAGGCTCAGTGGACCACAATCCAGGTTGGCCGCATGCCAGTCAAGTACTCTCCCGACCTATTGCACTCTCTCCAGCCCCAAGAAGTAAAAATTTTATTGCCTTCATCATATTGTACAAAGGTAAGAAAGGAATGTATACCCATTATGAGAATATTTTTCAATACCATAACCTACAATAGAAAAAGTATTTTTAAACCCAGTTTTAATTACAATATATGTGTGCTTATTAAGTCATCACTCCCTAAACAGTTCTGTCACAAAATAAGAGCATTATTTGTAGATACTATCGTATTCAAGTTTTATTCGTGGATTAATCAGTAAGACTGAAGTGATTTCTTCAATTCCATATTTGGGTCCACAAATCACACTCCAATAAAAGTCATATTATAGAGACAATGATATGTTGCTAATGTGACAATCTCACTATTGATAAGGGTATTATGATTAAGGTTAATCTTGAGGGTTGACCTGTTAACTTTGAACAGAGAATCCCTAGCTGGGTTCCTGATTTTCCAGGTGACACTGTTGAGTTGTTCTCAGAAAAGAGATCACTAGAGCAAAGATTTCCATATACTTTTCTGTTTGCTGACCAGGGGTCATCATCACCATATATAGGTTGGACTGAAATGAATTTTAAGATTACCAGTTCATTTTATTATTTCTCATTACTGAAATGTAAAGTTGCAGATACCACCATGCATTTTTTTTTCTTTTTGAGTCACACCCAGCAATACTGAGGGGTTACTCTTAACTCTGCACTCAGGAATTACTCCTGGCATTGCTTGGGTGACCATATGGGGATGCTGGGGATGGAACTTGGGTCGGCTTCATGCAAGGCAAAGGCCCTCTGCTCTGTATAATCGCTCTAGCACCCATCATGCATTTTAAAACAATAACTCTAAATGAAAATTCACTTCAGAATCTGTCTTCAATGTAAGTTTTTTCTTCTGAACTAATTTCAAAGGGTTCTGTTTTCCAAGTTTAAAACATCAAATGTTTCCACATAGCCTACATTAACTTGAAGAGATACTAATAAGCTCCAAGTTGGCCTGACATAATCAGATTGGACTTGGTTTTCTACATCAGCTAACTGGTATGTGTTTCTTTACATCAGGCTTTTAAACATCAGCAGAAGTGTTACTTGTAGATTACTTCATCACTGATAGAATTTCATGATTCTTGATCCTGGTAAAGAGAATATCATTCTTGGCTAATATATAAAGACTTTGTTACATAAAATTTTCTTCTAAAGTGTCAAGGTCACTTGTCTCTAAACTAATTTTCAAAATATAAGCCATAACTATGGATTGATGCCTACTTTGGTTTCAATACATTACTCAGTGAATGCACAACTACTCAATATTGGTTACCATTTATTTGACAGTTTTTCATTCACAACACCAGATCAGACTTGACAACTATCAGAGCTAGTGGTACTGAGAAAAGATTTCAGATTTGGGGTACAAGACGGGAATGTGGAGGAGGAGGAGGATTAAAAAAGAGTATCAGGGTAGTAACAATTTTTCTTTTACAATATTGATGAGAACCAGAACCAGCCACCACCATGCTGAGACCACTCTCCACACACATGAAGGTACCAGCTGAGGAACAAAGGCATGCAGGTCCCGGGGCTGAGCTCTCCAAGCCTGCTCGGATCTGGGCTGAGCATCCTCCACCCAGATCCTCCAAATTCCAGTAGGCAGGGGTCACACTCACCAACTGGCCCCCTGGCGCCGTGTAATCCCATCAACGGCCAAGACCTGGAGACTATAAAACCCAGCTCCCGGAAGTGCGTGGCCACAGTTATTGTGACATTTTATTATCTCATTCCTACTTTGGACAAAATGGCAGGGTACCAAATGTAACGTGCCCACACGGTAGAGTCTGGCAAACTCCCCGTGGCGTACCCAATATGCCAAATACCAGTTAAAATGATGGGTCTCATTCTCCTAAAGAGCCTTGAATATAATCTCAGGGCTAGGATGAAGGAGACGTTACTGGGGCCTGCTCGAGGCAATCAACGAACAACAGGATGGTCGTGATCGTGAATATTGATGAGAGTAGGAGAGGCAGTGCCTAGCACCATGGGAAAAAATAATTTTTTTTGGTTCTGGGGCCACACCCAGCAGTGCTGAGAGCTTACTTTTGACTGAGTGCTCAGGGATGGCTCAGGCTGGACTCAGGAGATTCCATAGGGAGCTGGGGTTCCAACCAGGTGGGTCATCCTTCAGGTCTTTGGGGCTCTCTTGGTCTTCCTTTTCTTTCTCATCTCTTTATAAGTCTTTCATTGGAAACCTCTTAAATTACTCAGCAATATGATCAAACAGCGGGTAGGGTGTTCGCCTTACAAGCGGCCAACATGGCCAACCCAAGTTCGATTCCTCCGCCCCTCTCGGAGAGCCCGGCAAGCTACCGAGAGTATTCGATATGCCAGACACAGTAACAACAAAGTCTCCAATGGAGACGTTACTGGGCCCGCTCGAGCAAATCGACGATCAACGGGAGGGCCTTTACCTTTATGATCAAACAACCCCTTTACCCTCGCAGTGGCTAATTGACTCAACTGAAAAGAGACTCTCATTTCATTCTCATTTAGAGAAACCATCATTACTCATTCACGTGACATTTCTTTTCATCTGTTAAAGCAGCATATTCTCGCGGGACCACATAAGGACGAACCCTACTGTTGGATCGTGACCCACTAAAATTCTATTTCTAAACCAAAGTCTCTCTTGGGTTCCGTTTAGTAGAAGATAGGTAGCAACTTTTCTCTTGGTGCGCAAGGTAACAAAAATATTAGGTACTTGGAAGCAGCTATACTTAATTCTATGAGAGTCGCCTGGTCACTGAGAGAGAGTTCACATGAGGAGTTTCCCTTGCACTCATGGACCGACCCCTGCAGGATCTCACAAGCATGAGAGTCTGTTGAGCGTTTCCACCTTGGCGAGCGGATGCATGTCTTATCAAAAGAGCAGGATTTCAATTTCACTTTGGATGGAGAAGCATTTTATCTCTAGAGATATATGTGAAACAGCTCCCCCACCCCCAGTCTGTTTCCTGCCTCTGACCTCAAGTGAAGGACAAAAGAAAAGATGTGAATTTTTTAAAAAAAAATTTCCCTTCTGAAGTCAAGTGTGTGAACTGAGGCTGGGACTTAGGGAAGCAGAAACACGATTCTGAATCAAATCCCAGAAAACTCAGAAACGACAGAGTTCTTCCCACGATGCTCTGCAATGCACCCTGTATGTTTCCCTGCCTTTTCTTATCAAATATGGCTGATGAAGTGCCAATATCTTTATTTCCCAAGAATGCTTTTGTAATATAACTCATTTCAGTTGACCAGTTAACTGGTCATTTATCGTGAGCCAAGGCTTCGCATGCATTATCTCAATGATCCCAACTGGGGTTATGAGATAACCACAATTACTCTCTCTTTACAGATAAGGAGACAGGCCCAGAGAGAGACTGGAGAACACCACCTTAAGGCACCAGCAAGGAGGCAGAATTGAGATTTCAAACCAAGTCTTTCTGACATTAAAGTCTGTTTGTTTCAGCACACCATACTTCTCCTGCTCCGTCTCCACCCTTTCCTCGAACTGGCATTCAGCCAAATTAGGATTCTGGCAGTGGAAAAGGAAATGGCATTTCTTAAGTATCATAGCCCCATTATGATTTTATAGAACTGTATTCTAGAAGTTCTTCATATCTCTAGATGTTAGGGTTTTTTAAAATTTTATTTATTTATTTTTATTAGTGAGACATCATGAGGTACAGTTGTACACTTACAAATTTTTGTGCTTGGGTTTCAATTATACAATGATCAAATACCCATCCCTCCACCAGTGCCCATTTCCCACCACCACGGATCCCAGTATCCATCCCCCCCTCCATCCCCCCGCATCCCGCCCTGCCTCTGTGGCAGGGCATTCCCGTCTGTTCTCTCTCTCTTATTGGGTGTTGTGGTTTGCAAAAGAGGCAATGGGTGACAATCATGTTCGGTCCATAGTCTACTTTTATCATGCTTCTCCCATCCTGGGAGGATTCTCCCAACACCCTTTATTTGGTGCTCCCTTCTCTATCTGAGTTGCCTTTTCCCCTAGAATGTGTAACTGGCCTCCAAGCCATGAAGAAAAATTCCTGGTACTAATCTGGGCCATTCTTGGGTGTTAGTCTCCTATTTTGTTACTTTATGTTCCCCAGATGAATGCAATCTTTCTGTGTCTATCCCTCTCTTTCTGACTCATTTCACTTAACATGATACTTTCCATGTAGTACCACTTGTGTGTAAATTTCATGACTTCATCTTTTCTAACAGCTACATAGTACTCCATTGTGTAAATGTACCAAAGTTTCTTTATCCAGTCATCTGTTCTAGGGAACTCAGGTTTTTTCCCAGATTCTGGCTATTGTAAATAGTGCTGCAATGAACAAACAAGTGCAGATGTCACGTCGACTATACTTTTTTGCCTCTGTGGGATATATTCCCAGGAGTGGTATTGCTGGGTCAAATGGGAGCTCAATTTCTAGCTTTTTGAGAATTGTCCATACTGTTTTCCAAAAGGGCTGAACCAGTCGGCATTCCCCCCAGCACTGAAGGAGGGTCCCTGTCTCGCCACATCCGCGCCAGCACTGGTTGCTTTTGTTCTTGTAGATATGGGTCAGTCTCTGTCTAGATGTCAGTTTTTGCCAGCATACCCTGCCCCCTCCCTTGAGTTGATACTCAGAGAGACTAAACAGTATATCTAAAGTCACAAATCTAGGTAGAGACAAGTCAGCCTTCACACACATGTCTGTTTGACTCTAGCATGACAGAACACTGGAGTGATCCATAGCCATCTGCCCCCCACCCCAAATAGAAATATTGTCTTATCTTTCCTTTGGAATTTGCTAGGTAAGGCAATAACATGGAGGAATATTTCTGTTACTTCTTCGGGTGGATACATCTTCTAAATAATTTTGTAATAATTCATAAATTTATTATATATGGATAGGTTATTTTAAAATTATAATTTTCTATATAATTAAAAGGACTAATAATATGAGTTGAGTTTATTAAAATGTACAGAAATGCTCCATAGCTGGAAGCCTGCCTCATGAGCAAAGGGGAGAAGGCAGCTGGAATAGAGAAGGGATCACTAAGAAAATGATGGCTTGAGGAACTGGTCAGGATGGGAGATGTATGCTGAAAGTAGATAAAGGACCAAACATGATGACCTCTCAAGTGTCTGTATTGCAAACCATACTGCCCCAAAATAGAGAGAGAGTATGGGGAATATTGTCTGCCCTGGAGGCAGGGGGAGGGTGGGAAAGGGGGGTATACCAGGGATATTGGTGGTGGGGAATGTGCACTGATGGAGGGATGGGTGTTTGATAATTGTGTGATTGTAACCCAAACATGAAAGCTTGTAACTATCTCATGGTGATTCAATAAAATTTTAAAAAATGTACAGAAATGATACTAATACCCAAGGACAGTAGAAATAAGGGCGGGGGATTGGTCCATAGTTGAAAGCTTGTCACAAGTGCTGGGGGAGAAGGTAGTTGGGATAGAGAAGAGACCACTGTGACAATTCTAGTTGGAAATGATCACTCTGCATAAGACCTGCATGCTGAAAGTAGGGAAAGCAACATGATAACCTCTCAGTACCCATTATTGCAAGCCATGATGCCCCAAAGCAGAGAGAGACAGAAAGAAGAGAAGTGTCTGCTATAGAGGCAGACTGAGAGGATGGAGGGTGGCAGGGAAGAAACCAGGGACCTTGGCAGTGGGAAATATACACTGGTGGAGAGATGGGTGTCAGAACATTGTACGACTGCAACCCAACCATGAACTTTATAACTGTGTATCTCATGGTGATTTAACAAAAATAAGTTTTAAAAAAATAGATAAATAATAAAAGTACAGAAGTTGGAATCCTTATATACTGCTGAGTATAAAATAGTGCAACAGCTTCCTTTTTTTCTTCTGGGTTTTGAGGCCATGCCTTGTGATCCACAGAGCTTACTCCTAGTTCTGTACATAGGGATCACTCCTAGTGGTACTTGGGGTACCATATGCAGTGCTGGGTATAGAACTAGGGTCAGCCACATGCAATGCAAGCTCTCTCCTTACCCTGTACCGTACTATCTCTAACTGTAGATACTGTACTATCTCTCTGGTCTTGTTGTTCAATTGCTTTTAAAGACTGAGGGGCAGCTACTCTAAAGGTCAAGCAACAGTTATTTATTTGACCCAAAAATCATAATCCTTGTTGGCTGGATTGAAAACCTATGTCTGCACCAAAACTTGTATATTAATATTCACAACAGTGTGTTAAAAATGCAAATGTCTATCAACTAATGACTAATGATAAGCAAATTACGGTAAATGCACACGACATAATACTACTACTCATCAATAAATTGAAGTGCTGATACTGCAGTACTTGAAACTACAGCTCAAAGTAGCATGCCTAGTAAAAGAAACAAGTCACAAAGGATCACACACTTTGTGATTTCACGGTCACGGTCACGGTCCTCCCATTGTTCATCGATTTGCTCGAGCGGGCCCAGTAACGTCTCCATCATGAGACTTGTTGTTACTGTGTTTGGCATATTGAATACGTCACCGGTAGCTTGCCAGGCTCTGCCATGCAGGCGAGATTTATGAGAATATATGTGAATGTCCAAAATAGAAAAGTCCACAGAGATAGAAAGTAATCTGGGCAAGAAGTTATGGAAGACAATGAAAGAGTTAAAGGTTTCTATTGGAAATAATAAGTACATTCCAAAATTGATTTTGGCCATTACATAACGCCACAATCATTCTACAAATATTAAATTGTGTAACTTAAATGAAGGAACTGTGACTTACATCTCAATATGGTGATTATTTATATTAGATTAACCCATAAAAGCCATTATTATACATAAATAGCCTCTCAAGAATATCTACTGTATGAATGCACCACAATACATGGGCTATTTGGAAATAAAACTAGCTCATTTAAATTCAAATAGGTCTTTTAGGAATGCATAGTATTCACTGTAATGACAAGGTTCCATGCTGAAGATTCAATTATCCCTGGATTTGAATGCGGATAATTACAAATATCCCAAAAGTGTTGAAAAGTTGTAAGAGTTTGGAAATAGCCCAACTCTGCAGGAACCCCTCACCTCACCCGACCCTACCCCACCCCACCCCAATAGCAGTATCTGTGGATTGCTGACAATCAGGACACTATGGAATATTGACTGGTCTCTTATCATCCCTCATGGAGCCAAACCCAGACCTGAAGAAAAGTTCCAGTGAGACGGGGCCATTCATTAATGTAGATGTCGTTTGGGTCCTAGCATAAGGGAAGGAAGATGAACTCCTTTGTTACTAGAAAAATATCCTAGACAAAATTGTGATAGCACTTATCTATTTCTGGCCACCTTCAATATGAGATAAAGAACAATGGAAAGATCAAAATCGATTAATTCCAGAGTAAAACAGAAAAATGGGGACAAACAGATAGTGAATCAGGTAGGATATTTGCTGTACACACAGTCAACCTGGTTTTATGCACGGCACTGCACCTAATCCTCCAAGCCTCATCAGGAATGATCTCTCAATACAAAGCCAGGAATAAACACAAGTATAGCCAGGTATGGCCCAAATAGAAAATCAAAATAAAAAAAAAAATTAAAAACAGAACTTTGGACAAACTTGCAGGCTATCGAATGTAGCCTGCCAACACGGCAGAGTCTGGCAAACTCCCCGTGGCGTACCCAATATGCCAAATACCAGTAACAATGTAGGGTCTCATTCTCCTAAAGAGCCTTGAATATAATCTCAGGGCTAGGATGAAGGAGACGTTACTGGGGCCTGCTCGAGGCAATCGACGAATGAATGAATGAATGAAAAACAGAACAGAAATCAATAAACAGGGAGGAAAGGGACAGACTAGAATAAAAAGAAATCTTAACTTGAAATACTGTTAATAGAATAAGACAGATGCAAAGAGTTAAAAAAAAATGTCTTGATGTGCTGAGTGCATCGGAGAAGAAACAGGGCAGAGTATTTGCAGGTTTAGCACCAAAGCAAATGAATTCAACAGATAATCTTTGTGTGAGCAGATAAATCTAGAAAATCTAGCATTGTTTCAAAGAATAGTCTTTATGCCTTCCTCCCATGGGAATTAAAAAGCTTCACAGGGGTACTTTCAACATTAATTTTATAGCATTTGAACTCTACCTCAGACTTGGATTTACAAAGTTTATTCAGATGGCCCTGTGCAAAATAGAAGCAAAAATATGGAACAAGACTGCAAAAACTTATATGATACAGTGACTCCAGGAGAACATGTGTTGCTCTCCCTAATTTTCATCTCTGGAGATTCCTGATGTTATTAAGGAGAGAATTTACCCCTCGAGTAAAACAAAAGACAACTACAAAAGTTTTATTGAGCTGCCCTTGTGCAAAGGATATGTAGGAGTTTCTGTGTTTTCTTACCTTTCATTTCTAAAATAATTCCTTGAGAATGAAACCACAGTTCACAGAAACTCAGCGACTTCTCCAGCTCTGTAGTTGCCACACAAGAAGCACACAGTAGGAGTAGGATTCAGTGCTGGGTCTTGAAGCTACTTAACAACAATTTTCTCTACCACCACTACTTTGTCCACTTACTTTTTTGAAAAATAATATTATATGGTCGATTGCCTCGAGCAGGCCCCAGTAACGTCTCCTTCGTCCTAGCCCTGAGATTTTAAAAAGTGCCACATTCAAGGCCCTATCAGGGTTAGGAGAATGAGACCTATCATTGTTACTGGTATTTGGCATATTGGGTACTCTACGGGGAGTTTGCCAGACTCTGCTGTGTGGGCAGGTTACATTCGGTAGCCTGCCAGGTCATCCAAAGTAAGAATGAGATAATAAGATGTCACGCAGCCACGATTATATGGTAGTGGCAGCTATACATAGCCTTCTAGAATAAAAGACTAACATTTTGAAGGAGAAAAAGTATCATCACAAAAATAAGTAGATCAGATAGAGCAGACAAGAAAATAACATGAGGGCAGTAGACTTTGGAGCATCTGAATGTCAGGGGACCCAGAATGAATGAAATGCTAGCAAAACGAAAACAACAGTAACTACCATTAAATCTAGTCCTTCCAAACCCCAGTTTCTGATAGATTTGGATTTGTCAGTAATTAAAGAAGAATAGCCAAGAAGATAAGAACTTGAAGATTTTAGAATGAAACTTCTCTTAAAATTACTGCCTTATTTATACTGTAAATGTTTATACATAGTAACACAGTATGAGATTTGTCAATGCTTGTTATAAACAAAGAAAACAGAGACAAAAATAATTATAATACCTCCAACTTCTCTTACGCAAGACGAAGTGAAGGTAAAAGAAGTTGTGGTTCATTTTGCCACATATTTATTTAATAACCAATAACTATACAAGTGGTTTTGGAGTGAGCAAATTTTCAAACCATTCTTTTCATTAAGGGAGGAACCCATCAAGCTAAGCCACTTGTTCTCAATGACACACATAATAAAGGTGAAATATTCTTGTATTTAGATGTTTCAAGGAAAAACTCTTTTGCTTTTGTAAACTTCGAATCCATTTCAAGTACTGATCAACACCTGAAGAGCCTGCAGGCTGCAGCCACATTGACAAAATGTTGGGCATCTGGTTATCGTATCATCTCTTTAGTTAGTTTGTGGAAAGAGAGTTGGAGTGAGGTTCTAATCTACTCTCTGCCTCAAAGAGGTAAGAAAACCTTCACCAAGATCTCTCCTCTTTCCTGCCAGCAGGGTTGGCATCTGTAATCAATGGCTCCAAGTGGATCATCCCTAGAGATCTCTCTGGCCTAGGTTATTTAAAGGCCTGGTTCTCCCTGATAAACTTTTCCGTTGCTGATTTCCTCACAAGTACCTGCTTCCTAGTCACGGTGCCATCCACAGGGTCCACGTATTCAAAGCTGTCTGTCTTTGCCACACTGTAGACATGGCTTCCCACGGCAAACTGCTGGCCAATGAAGGACTTGTCACAGACAAGGGCCTCCAGGTCTCTCATGATGTAATAGGTTGTCTTGGGCTCTAGACCCTCGTAATCAAACCTGGTGAGGGAAGGAAGAACAAAGTATGAACACAAACCTCTTCAGAGAACCAGTGATTGGGGAGACCTCTCAAGATCATCTACTTTTGATGCAGTGTCTGCCAGAGAACTGCAAAAAAAAAAGAGCACCCTTGCCCAGTCTGCCTGCTTCCCTCTGCTGCTTCCAAGCCATTCCTCACACAGCAGCTACATAGACTTTGTAGATGCTGTGCTGGTGAGAGCATGAACAGAGAGAGACACAGGATGGGATAGTGAGTTTATTAGACGATCAGCGTTGAGGACCCCAATTTGAAAGAGAAAGAAACTCAGAGCCCTGTCTGCTAAGAGGGTCTCTTTTTTATTCTTTAAGAGTGAGCTATATAATCCACAAAAAAGGAAAAAAATGTAGCATCTTTCCCAGCCTTCAGATACCCCCCCAAAACAAATTAAAAATGTCTGTGTCAGTACCTCGTGCCCATTTGGTGTGACCTTCATATGTTGCCTTCCATGTATTCCCTAAGTCTGCCCGACCTTGGGCTCCCCGGTGTGCCTTTATCTTACCTGACTAGAGTCATACAAAGCAAAAAAAAAAAAAAGAAAAAACTCTTCCTCCCTTCTCCGACTGACATTGGGTCTGGTTTCAATGTCTCAGTTCTCATTACAGTTTCATAATTCTCATTACATACAGTTTCTTTTTTTAAAAAATTTTATAACAGAGCATTTAATTACATCAGTTTCCCATCAATATGCAAAACATTTAATGATGATTATATTGGCCATTTCCATTGGTTGGCAGGAGGTTCTTCGACTAAAGGCTCCCATGGCTTCCATTGCATCATTTTTCTTGCCAGACTTAGTTCGTTTTCAGCCTGCAGAATCACCTCTTCTATTTGGCCCCTTGAAGCTTTTCTTCTAATTTTTTAATATCTGGTTCTGCTTTAACCGTACCCAGCTTCTCATTTGTTATCTGTTTGGTATACTTCCTATAGGCTGCATTTGTAGGCATTTGCTCAAGAACATCAATAATCTTTCTGTATAGAATTCTTAGCCTCTCATGCGGACTCTCGCAGACCGCCAAGCCTACCAGGCCAGTTGTCTTCTTCAGCAACCCCGCCATGAAACATACAGTTTCTTATTTGCAATTTCTTATTTGTCATTGCAGTAGAAATCAGGGCTGGAGCAATAGCACAGCGGGTAGGGCATTTGCCTTGCAAAGCAGCCAACCTGGGTTCGATTCCTCCATCTCTCTTGGGGAGCACGGCAAGCTAACCAAGAGTATCCAGCACGCACAGCAGAACCTGGCAAGCTCCCTGTGGTGTATTCAATATGCCAAAAACAGTAACAAGGCTCACATTGGAGATGTTACTGGTTCCCACTCGAGCAAATTGATGAACAATGGGAGGAGTGCTACAGTGCTACAGTAAAAATCAAATCAAATTGTATCACTATTTTCCTTAAACCCTCTAAAATATGCCTGGCACATTGAGGACAAGACTCAAAACTAGCAATCTCCGAACTGCTATGAGATCTGACCCTGACCACCTCCTTGATGAATTTGTCCTACTCTTGTCCGTGTTCACTTCAGCCACTCTGCCTGAGATACACTTCTGAGATACTTCCTCTTTGCTGCTTCTGGGATATTGCCCAAGTTCTTGGTCCCCTCTGCTTGGTGTTTGGGTTCCAGCTACTCAAATAGTGCATTCTCTTTCTCTGTTTTCTAATTGTTATCTCTAGAAAGTGACCATCTCTTGCTATCATTCTAACCTCTAGCTTCCTTGATCTAATCACCCTTTGTGTTTCTTCTCCCAATCTGTATTGCTTGTATATTTGTTTATTGATTTGGTTATCTTGCCGAAAAAAACTTTGTTTGGGATAGGTAGTGGAATAAAAAGTGGTGAGGGGAAGAAAAGAAGGAAGGAGAGAGAAGAACTAAGAGAGGTAAAAGAAAGGATGAGATTCACTATAGGGTAATTAAGGTTCTTGTCGTGCAACTCAGTTAAATTATCAGCACCACTGATGTTCCCCTGAGCACTACCAGGGAGTAATCCTTGAGCACAAAGCCAAGAGTAATTCCTGAGGATGGCTCTATGTTGTCCCCAAATCAATTTTTTTTTAAAAAAGAGGGATTCCTAGGCTGGAGAGATAGTTCAGAAAGTGAGACATTGCGTGGTATATGGCAAAACTGGGTTCAACCCCCAGCACCCCTGAGCTCTGCCAGGAATGATCCTTCAGAACCAGAAGTAATTTCTGAGCACTGCAAGGTATGGCCCAAAAACTAGAAGGGAAGGGAAGGGAAGGGAAAGGAAGGGAAGGGAAGGGAAGGGAAGGGAAGGAAAGGGAAGGGAAGGAAGGAAGGAAGGAAGGAAGGAAGGAAGGAAGGAAGGAAGGAAAGAGAAGTCCAATGTAGCTAAAAATATGCTCAAAATTTCAAAGAAGTATCATAATTATTCACTTAAAAATATCTCTTAGGCTTGCTCAAGCCCCTGTTTTGCTTGAATACTTATCTCTCTTACTTGTCTCCGTGTTTCTTTGTTGCTATGTTCTCTCTTGAACACATCTACCCACTTTCTTTTTTCTCATATCTTTCACAGTGTGTTTCAATTTAAAAACTACCTTACTTCACTAAGAAATATAACCTCCTGGCCAGAATCAGCAAGTATCACAATGGGGCTGGGAGGTTATGGGGTGGGGGTGAGAGGTTAATGGAAGAAATACTAGAAATCCTATAGTACCTATGTATGTCATTTGGTATAAAATATGAAAATGCACACCAAGTACCCGGCACAGAACCAGACAACTGTCCTCAATACTTTTAATTACTCTTCCTCTTAGTCACAGCCATAAAGAAACTACAGGGTCTTTTCTGAGGTTGGATAGTCTTGACTGAGACTTGGAAGCTCACTAGAAAGATCCATTTCAGAGGAAGCCTTAAGGAGGGTCAGCTCATCCCAAGTGGCTATGGACGGATTTCAATTTGGGGCTGTTTGTAGCACAAAGAAGTGCGTTCTGGGTGGACTGAAAGAAAGGTAATCTCCAAAACTGTAACTTTTCCCCCGACCCAAAAGGGGTCTTAGCCAAAATGGAGAACATGGAGCGATCCCGGTGGCATCCTTGTCCACACATCTCTTTCTTTTGTTTTCTACATCCTACCCAGGTGAGTGCTCGGTTGTCTCAGACAAAACAATGAGGAATTCCATCATCATGTTGCTTTTCAGTAGCACAGGTGTCCTGAGCCAAAGGCTCCCTTTAAAGAGAGTCTTTATGGGAAGGCAAATACCCAACTCAGCCGATGAGCTAAAAGGGTTTTCAAGAAATAGGGAGTCATCAAACGAGATCCAAAAGTTGATAAAATCCACTAATGTGATCATCCATGTCTGTAACTGAAGTCATTAGTCCACCCAAGTTCTCTTCATAGAGGTGGAACTGTTATATCTATCCCAACATCACCATCACCATCACCATCGCCACTACTTTAATGCTGCTGCTACTCCTACTAGCATTAAGTTACTACTCTCTCACACCTCCAGAAAGACCTCTTTAACCACCTTCACCACGAATATACTTTCACGGACAGGAGCTTTCAGTGGAGAATACTGTCAGAGGTTCACTGATGCCAGGAAAATACTCAGAAGACACAACCTGAAGCCTGGTATTATCTCTTCCCTGCTAAGAAAAGTTTCAGGCTAGAAATCACTTAGCTTTGTAGGCACTGTTGACCCTGTGTTTGCGTAATGCTAAAGGAAATGTTTACTTTCGTTCTACCTTTTCATTCCTCCCTTTTATTTTATCTCTGTGATCTTTTTTGGCAAGAAATCTGAAATATAATTTGGTGACACACAAGAATTTAAATCCCCACTGCATATTATTCTCTAATATGGTATTTGTTATGAAGAAACTAATTATTATGTAAGCTCTTAGCCAGAAAAATGATCTATATTATAAATACACTTATCATAACACCATGTCTTCAAAACACTGGCAGAAAGCGAGAAAATCATTCCACAAATTATGAGGAACACATCCTGAACTCGAACTGATCTTGCTGAGCCAGAGATTGGCAATCATAATACATTTTATCAGGCTGAACATTCTTAAACAGTTTCATGCAATGAAAGGACTCGCTGTGCCAATTAGCCCTTTGGTTTGCCAAAAATGAAACTTAGTATATTTTATACACTTACTACAAATACCAGTGAATGAAACAAGTTTCCACCTGCGTGGAAAGTCCTTGTGTTAGGATAGAAAGAAAAGACTCGGGAGTTTGCAGGCCACCATACCTACTTGTAACCTTCTAAACTAAGCAGAAATAAAAATATTATGGCATTGCCGACATTCCGCAGAGCATTACAGTCACTTTGATTTTATTAGTACTAAGAGGCTTCCTTAACTCTCTGATGTTTATCTAAGTAAACTAGTAAATGACTTCTTAAAAGAAGAAACAATAACCTTATAAGGGAAATCCAAAGTTTTCTATCCTTCAAGATTTCAAAACACAACTAAACATTCAAACTACATAACTCTTCATAAAGTAAATGTACCACAATCTCTTCATACACAGAGAACATTTCTGAGACAATCCAAGAATTTCCTTACCCCTTCTCAAAGTTCATTCCTACAGTTACACCCCCATGCCAGGGATTGGTAAAAGCCCAGGTACCTAGTAGATTCCAATACAACTCCTAGTCAGCAGCTACATAACCCAGAATCTCGAACTGGTCTCACTTTCTTCAACAACAAAAACCTGTTAAGAGACCTCCAGCCTTTTTTGCCCCCCCCCAGACATGTTCCACATTTTCTTTACATTTAAAGACAAGCTTTAATCCCAAAATCATATAGCATACACCTATTTCCTTTATGTTGACATCATTGAAACTTTTATGCATGGTTTGTCAAAGACTGTAAACAAGTATTTACCATGTCTGTTACACGGAACTCTCAGGAACGCTTTTAACAGAAATTCATTCACCTCTCCACACATTTTTTTCACTTTTTTTTTCATTTTTATTAGTGAGACACCATGAGGTACAGTTGTAGACTTACAAATTTTGTGCTTGGGTTTCAATTATACAATGATCAAATACCCATCCCTCCACCAGTGCCCATTTCTCACCACCACGGATCCCAGTATCCCTCCCACCCCCCACCTCCCATCCCACCCTGCCTCTGTGGCAGGGCATTCCCTTTTGTTCTCTCTCTCCTTTTGGGTGCTGTGGTTTGCAAGAGAGGCATTGGGTGGCAATCATGTTTGGTCTACAGTCTACTTTCAGTATGCTTCTCCCATCCTGGGAGGATGCTCCCAAGACCCTTTGTTTGGTGCTCCCTTCTCTATCTGAGCTGCCTTTTCCCCTAGCATGTGTGGTTGGCCTCCAAGCCATGGAGCAAAATTCCTGGTACTAATCTCGGCCATTCTTGGGTGTTAATCTCCTATTTTGTTCCCCAGATGAATGCAATCTTTCTATGTCTGTCCCTCTCTTTCTGACTCATTTCACTTAGCATGATACTTTCCATGTAGTACCACTTGTATGTAAATTTCATGACTTCATCTTTTCTAACAGCTACATAGTACTCCATTGCGTAGATGTACCAAAGTTTCTTTAACCATCTATTCTCGAGCACTCAGGTTTTATTTTTTCAGATCCTGGCTATTGTAAAGAGTGCTGCAATGAACAAACAAGTGCAGATGTCACTTCGACTATACTTTTTTGCTTCTCTGGGATATATTCCCAGGAGTGGTATTTCTGGGTCAAATGGGAGCTCAGTTTCTAATTTTTTGAGTATCATCCGTACTGTTTTCCAAAAGGGCTGAACCAGTCGGCATTCCCACCAGCAGTAAAGAAGGGTCCCTTTCTCGCCACATCCGCGCCAGCACTGGTTGCTTTTGTTCTTGTGGATGTGGGCCAGTCTCTGTGGTGTGACATGATATCTCATTGTGGTTTTGATCTGCATCTCCCTGATGATTAATGATGTAGAGCATTTTCTCATGTGTCTTTTAGCCATTCGGATTTCTTCTTTGAGAAAGTTTCTGTTCATTTCATCACCCCATTTTTTGATCGGGTTGGAGATTTTCTACTTGATTCCACACATTTTTTAAAAATTATGAATTCAGTATCAAAGAAATTCTGAACTTAATTTTGATGCTACTACTAGTCAGCAACCATACTGCTTTAATACTCAACACAACTTTTGACAATATTCATTTTACCTGCGACTTTAGACAATTTAAATTGTAGCTTTCACTAAGATGAATAAAAAATGCATGCCATTTCTGGTTTTCCTTCTTGAGAAATTGACTTTTCAGAAATATCCATGCTTCCCAGTCATCTGACCCTTTTCACCTTGCTTTCCCATTGTAAACCTGAATTCTATTTTTGAGCACTTCAGGTTGATGCCTAAATGACAGTGTCTTAACAAGAGAAAAAAAAATTGTACTATATCTTTCCTCCTGTTACCTGAAAACATACTGGGTATATAACCTTCTTATAAATGTCCAGGTCATGTTTTGTCAGCTGTAATTCTTTAATTTAATGTGTGGGTAGTTTGTATTGTAATATTTAATCAAGACATTAACATGAGTAGAAGGTTGTTGATTTAAGACAAATTTGAGATCCATTAAAATTAATTGTATGTTTGTTCTTCTCTTGACTATAGAAGTTTTGTATTTTCTTTGGCATCATTAGATATCTTAGCTCTTGAAGTACAGCTTTAATGCAATATTAGTTTTGCCATTTTGCTAATACTGGTACACTCTTTGCATCTGCCATTCCACTGGAATTATTTATTGCATTCATATAATTAATATTATGGTTATGAATCTAACTGATGGAGAAGCTTCTGGGTACTTAGGACCACGTTCTACTTTCAGGCTTTCTATTACATTTTCATAATTTTTCTTGGTGTCCCAATAATCATGTCTGTACACCTTGTAAGTGTGAAATCTTCCTCACCTTCAAGGACCTAGCTAACCATAGTATCAACTACTCCTTTTTTGCTATCCTTCAAGTCCTTCCAACTTGAATTTTCAAGCAAAAATTATAGGGAACCTTAACTCCTGTAGAGACCACCATCTTCTGACCATCAACCTCTCCTTAATATCTGGCTTGCTGGTCCCTCCACTAATAGAGCCAGAACTTTAGCAGAATCAACTGTATGGCCTTTTAGAGGATATCAGCTTAAATTTCTTTTTTTTTTCTTTTCAGCTTAAATTTCTTAACATTCTTCAAGGAAGAAAGATAAGGGTAGGGAGAGGATGACACAATCTAACAGAGCTTTTTTCCCCATTTCTTTTCTTCTTTATTGATAATTATAAGTTGAAAAACAACAGGAAAGCTCCTGATTTGCTGCACTACTCTCAGAGGTGCTAAAACACACGCGAAGGCTCTTCTGTTCACTTTCTCATGGGATAAATTCTCTTTAAGAGATTCGCTTTCCCACCTTACAGTCACTGAGTCCTGGCAACACCTTTAACCTCTGTCAGGGATGATCTGGTGCCAGCCTGTGTGTGCCTCACTTTTGCCTGAAGATCTCGCCTGATGTTTCTAGCTACCATATTTAGAAAATATCTCTCAAAATAGATCCCCAAGGTCCATACAGAGACCCTGATCCTTCTCACCTGCAATAGTAGTGACGGCCAAATTTGGCCCAGTGATCTCGGACAATTTCCTCCACACCTTGCTTCCGGGCAGCAAGAATGGAGAGCCAGACCAAGACAGCCCAGAGGCCATCTTTCTCACGAAGATGATCAGAGCCTGGAAGAAAAAGAAATAGCTAGGATTAGCTCCCACAGGAAAAATAAAAGCTAAATGACAAAGATCAGTTAGTGAGTGAGGATTGTATTGAAGTGGTTGGAAATATGTTCCCATGGTTTTAAAGACATATCCCATATATACTTGCACTTTCAAAAACTTGCCTCTGAAATTCAAGTAACATAAAATAATATTAGAAACTAAAAGTCCTGAAAACTGTCAAAGGGACAAAGGGAAAAGTGAACACGATGTGCTGTGGGGAACGTCACACTCAACATGGTTTATTCCTGACTCTGCACTCAAGGATCACTCTTGGCAGGGGTTGGGGGACTATATGGAGTGCCAGAGATAGAACTCAGTTCAGCCATGTGCAAGGCAAATGCCCTACCCACTACACTAGTTCTCTGGCCCTTTGAAATCGCTCTTGGGGCTGAAGAGATAGCACAGAGGGTAGGGCGTTTGCTTTGCACGCAGTCGACCGGGGTTTGATTCCCAGCATCCCATATGGTCCCCTGAGCACCGCCAGGAGTAACTCTTGAGTGCAGAGCCAGGAGTAACCCCTGTGCATCGCCAGGTATGACCCCCCCCAAAAGAATAAATAAAAATAAAATAGCTCTTTACTCAAGAAACTTGATTCAAGTTGTTGAATATAGGCAGCAACAACAACAACAAAAAAGTCAAATACAACTGAAGGATCCATCAAATGAAGAAAGAAGAAAATGGCTCAGAAGAAAATGGACTGAGGTGATGCTGTCACAAAGTGTGACCATAGCTAATATTTTTAGCAGAGGTAGCTCTATGATTGAAAGGTGCTCCCTCCATGGTTGAATGAAGCTATCCCAAACCTGTGAATGTGACGTTATTTGGGCAAAGTCTCTGTAAACATAAAGTCAAGTATATGTAATAAAATCATCCTGGATTGTCCAGGTGAACCCGAGATCCAATCACAAGTGTTAAGAGGAGAAAACAAGAGAAGACAAGGAGAAACACAGAGAGATGTGTGCTACTCAAAGACAACAACATAGACTGAAGTTATGTTGCCACCTGCTAAGAAACAAACGAAGCCTCCAGAAACGGACAGGCCAGAAGGAGTTTTTCCCAGAGTCTCCAGTCTGCACACCTTGAGTTTTGACTTCTGGTCTCCAGAATTCCAAGAGGATAAAGTCATGTTTTCTGGGTTGGAGGTCATTTGGGGCGGTGGTGTTTGGAAATGACACAGATTGGCGGAGTTAGCTCCATGAAGTGATACCCAGCAAGGCGTGACCCACATCTCACCCACACTTTGACTTCAAGCACTTCAGTGTAGGGATGCCCTCTCAAATAAAATCAAACAGGTCAATTAAAAATTAAATTTTCTGTGTGCATTTAAGAAAAATTTGTTTTCTCTTTGTAGGGTAGATGGTTTGAGGATGTATGCATACATGTGTCTCATATGTCAGATATATATATATATATATATATAACAAATGAAGGTTATTCAGTATATATTTGCCAATTCAAGTTTTATTTTATTGATTTATTTATTGTTATTTAGTAACAGAGTTAGTGAACACCTTAATTTTATCAACCACTTACATAGTCATCCTTGAGTCACTAATGATTTTGCCTTGATGATAACTAGGTCTGTTTTTTTTGTGTGTGTGTGGTTAGATTCTTCTTTGTCTTTTCTTGACCAAAGAGAAACATAATTCTTTTTGCTATCCATCAGAGAGATTAGGAAAAAAAGATTTAATTAATAACAAAATTAGATCAGTTGTTAAAAATTTATAGGGGATTTAGAGGACAAAGAAATGTGTTAAGTGACAAAACAGACGTACTATCAGTAAATTTTAGATTTGGAGATCCAGTTTCTTTAGGAAAACAAATTACAAGGAAAAAAATATAAGACCGAGGGATTAATCGAGATCTATCAACCAACTGCAACACTATAGACATTCATGTTCTGATTCAAGTAATCAAATCATAAAAAGAAAACGAATTAAATAACTTTTTAAAACGGGTTAAAACACGGCTCCTCCAGATGGAACCCCGGTGACCAGGAGCCTCTACAAGCATAGCTCGAGTATGCAGGAACCAGGACTTTTCCTCCAAACCGTGAGGCTGCTTATGTGACTGCGTGACATCTCGCTATATACAAAGTGATCAACTTAAAGTAAATCATCCAACGTTTCTCCCTGAAAATCAGGCTTAACTCTTATACAAACCACAACACCCAATAGGAGAGAGAGAACAAAAGGCCTGCCTGGGTTGGGGAGGGTGGGGTGTGGGAGGGATACTGGGATCTGTGGTGGTGGGAAATGGTCACTGGTGGAGGGATGAGTATTCAAAATAAATAAATACATTTTTAAAAATGGGTTAAAACTGTGTTGGCTAGTTAAATAACTTTGAGAACCTCTTGCTAAAGTTAAGTGCCATTTCCTCTTCTAGTCTCATTCAGCATCAAATTATTTTCTTCAAAAAGGGAAAGCATAGAACTTTGAAGATACTTTTTAAAAAAGTAGTTAGTTTATAGTTCTTCCTGTGTGCTGATTGTGGTTTGCAATGGCCCTTTCTCATCTCATACTTTTTAGTATGAAGCAAACTCTTCACACTGCTACAAAACAGACGTATAGATGACACTAGGTTAGTGACACGGCCAAGAAGTAGGAAGAGTGGGAGGAGACCTAGGAAATTCTGCCCAGGGGGATCATTTCAAAGCCCTTGTCCTTTTATAGCTGAAGAAAAATCACTTTTATTTACAAGTTAAAGAAAAATACCCTTTTGTTCTAAAGCATGGACTCTGCATACCTTGGCTCTTCAGCTGAATGACATAATCTGAAGATAAAACCATTAGATATGATTAATTCTTTGAAATAAGATTTCATAATTGGTGGTATACAGACAAAAAAATTCTTTAAACAGATTTTTTGAAATCCACCTCAACCATTTTTAGCTAATTCATAGTAAATTGTAAGTTTGCTTTAATATACAAATGTTTGCCTACAAGACAAACATTTGTGCTGATGATCAACTAAGATGAACTTTTTACAACTTTACACAGATATTTGCATAGAAGGTTTGGGGAGATAAAGCTCTCCTTTTAAGAACCTTCAAAGACAGGTGTATTGTAATATCATATTAGTGACAGCTAAATTAAACATGAAAAGCAGAAAGACAAAGGTATCAATGTATTTCTAAAATCCCACCATAAACAGTAAGAATGGAAAGAAGACTTTACATTATGAAAGACAGGGATAAAAGATTTCATGTTGTAATGTGGCTTTTATTAGTCAACAAGAAAAGGAAATTCTAATAGAAAACTATGTAAAATAATACAATATGCAATTTTCAAGAGAAAAACACTAATAGTAAACACTTGAACAAATGTTCACTGTTATTGTAGTCAAAATCCATAAAATGAGTTATGCTTTGGGGATTGTCAAATTAAAAACTTTGGTTAAGGGAAGGGGAATACTTCACAAAGTATTATCTTATATGGCTAAATTGTGCCCATTTGGGCTCAAAGCTGGTCTGTACTATCTATCTCACATCGAGGCCATGTTGTATAGTCTGTTGGGACCTCTGTCATATCTTAGATCTGTCAGTCACCAAAATGTCATTAAGTAATGGCTAATTGTATTTTTTTTCAAAATTAAAAACAATAATTTCTTACTGGCATGGAAAAGTTCACATCTGAAAGCAATCAATTCCATTTATCAACAGCTAGTTGGAATGGTCAATAGATCTGTATCACTAATGAAGAAGTAATAAACTCTGTACCTCTTGATCATTTCCTTTTCTAGTCCGGGGGGGGGGGGTTGTTTTTAGAACATATAGATTGTAAACAGCTTCTCTGTGAGACTCACACGTGTTGCGTTTAGGCCTTAGTCACGATCACGACCATCCTGTTGTTAGTCGATTGCCTCGAGCAGGCCCCAGTAACGTCTCCTTCGTCCTAGCCATGAGATTTTTTAAAAAGTGTCATATTCAAGGCTCTTTCAGGGTTAGGAGAATGAGATCCATCATTGATACTGGTATTTGGCATATTGGGTACGCCACGGGGAGTTTGCCAGACTCTGCGGTGTGGGCAGGTTATATTCAGTAGCCTGCCAGGTTGTCCAAAATAGGAATGAGATAATAAAATGTCTTCCGGGAGCTGGGTTTTATAGTCTCTGAGTCTTGGCCGTTGATGGGATTTCACAGCGCCAGGGGGCCAGTTGGTGGGTGTGACCCCCGCCTACTGGAATTTAGAGGATCTGGGTGGAGGATGCTCAGCCCCGATAGGCCTTAGTACCTGATGGCAAGTGAAGCTGGAGGAAGGCACTGCTAAAGTTGTCCATGTTGGCACTGGAAAAAGCTAGACTGGGCAAAAGACCACCTCCCCGCACTGGTAACCTCAATCACAGGACAAATTGCAAAATCATATCAACAGCCCAGAGTATTTCCATTTTTGAGAGGCACTCACCCAACCTATGTTTAATCCCAGGTAAAATCTCTAGAATTTTATTCTGAAAATAGTTCAACTGTAGTTTGTGGGGAAAGTAAGGAAGTGTCCTCATTTGACATATTTACATCTTTCCCATCTACAGATAATTAGATCCCAGAAAAAAAAAATTCTCCTACGCTAAATTTATACTTATTGTTTCCAGAATAATTTTAATTTGTTTTCTAATGTTTAGGGAAGCTTTATTTGTTTTAGCTTCATGGTAAAAAGTGAATGAAAAGTACAGACTTCCCATATTCCGCCAATCCTCACACAAAATACCACCTCAGGCTAGACACGTCAACAACAATAGAGTCCCATGTGTGAGGTCTGGGCCTGGATCCCAGCACCATAATCAAAAGCATAATAACACCTTCCCTAGTATCAACATCCCCAAGCAAAGTGGACCATTTGTTCTAACTGACATTGACATAGCATAGCCTCCCCAAACATATCATTTACATTAGCCTTTACTCTTGGGGATGAACCCACCATCACGGTGGATACAGACTATCAGAATAATTCTACTGACTTAAAAAAATGCCTTTGTGTTCTACCTGTTCATCATTCTTTCCATCCAGGCCTTTAGCAATCACTAACCTACATACTAGCTTCAAAGCTATTTTTTTAACCTTTTCCAGTTGGGTTCATAGAGCTAAAAATCATCCCTTCCTGCGCCCCCCCCCCCCCCCCGCGCCAATTTTTGGTTCTTTCATTGCTAAAATGCATTTCAGAATCTTCCATGTCTTTTCATGATTTGATAGCTCATTCCTTTTTAGTGACCCTTAGATATGTGAAGCTTGGTTTCTCTGGATTCCTAGCTAAGCTGCAGTCAGAACTCGTCACCTGGTCCAGGAAAACAACAGGAACGTTTGTCTACATTCCCCAAACCTTACCTTCCTTCAATCAGGTCAGGCCAGGTCCAAACCCACTCAACCTTACCCCGAGAAGCAACTGTTCCACTAAGATATCAAAAGCATTCAGCCTCTCCATGCCATGGTGTAACTTGAACAAAAATTGGCAGTAAAAGTCTTCATCATTTTTTTCCAACAAAAATTTCATTATATCCCCTTTATCCAAACTGAACTTTGCATTTCTCAAGATTTAAAATCATAGTACTTTGAGTGAGGTCATTACAAATAAGTATAGCGACTTCACAAAAGAAAAAAAGAAAAAGAAAGAGTATACTTAATCAGGTTTTCAAAGGAATTTTCTACAAATGGAAATCCCAGCATGGGCAAATCGACTCAATAAGACATTATGCATATTACTAGCAAATCAAGTCAGCACAGCTAAAACTTGGATCAGGGAAGTCTGATTTTTTTCAATTAGGAAAATCGAAATAATTCTGTACCTGTTGCTAACTCTAGGCTAGAATACAGGTCAGTAATTCTCGATCCAGATTTTTCCTTACAATCCCTAAGGTACTTCTAAAAATTTCCAATAAAGTCCTCTCTGAACCAATAAGGTCAGAATTTGGCAGTGGAATCTAGGATTTAATATTATTATTTTTGATGTTATTTATGGACTGGAGCGATAGCACAGTGGGTAGGGCATTTGCCTTCCAAGTGGCCAACATGGCCTACCCGAGTTTGATTCCTCTGTCCCTCTCGGAGACCCCAGCAAGTTACCAAGAGTATCTCGCCTGCACAGCAAAGCCTGGCAAGCTCCCTATGACGTATTCAATATGCCAAACACAGTAACAATTGTCACAATGGAGACGTTTCTGGGCCCGCATGAGCAAATAGATGAACAACCAGAGGACAGTGACAGTGACAGTGAAAGATGTTATTTTAAGTCCTCTCAGTGATTCACATGGGCAGACAGGGCTGAAAGTCATTGCTTTACCAAAAATGTCCTTAATAGTCTTCAGTTTGGGGCAAATTGCTCAGGAGCACTGAATTTGACCTGTTCCTCTTTTTGTTCGCATTTGACACTAACAGCAAAGAGACCCCTGTGGTTCTGTGGATGCCTCAGGTCTGGTACAAGTGGATGGTTCTTAGCCTCAGTATCCTGGCTTCTTCCTGCCTTTCTGTCTGGAAAACTTGTAATGACTTTTTCCACTTTGGGTATTCAACTCACCTCAACCTCTAGTAGATACTTTTAAAAAGAAATCCTTAGTTTCTTCAGAATTCTTTCATCTGTGAGCAATGGTATGATTTTCCAGGATTCCCATTCCCAAGAATGTTTCAATGTTCACAGGCTCAGAGGCCCAACTCCTTTCTTTCCACTCCTCACTGAAGTTTCACACAACATCCCCCCTCTTGTCCTATTTCAATAGCTTGGAGAATGGATTGAAGAGTCAGTAAAATTAGAGTTGCAGATAAGTCGAGAAAATAATTTTATGTGAAGGTGACATCCTCCCCCTCCAGCTGGGAGTTTATTTCCCAGCACAGGGATTGATCATTTGTAGGGGGTCCACAAGAGAGATTCAGGTTTCGACTTCACAAGGCAGCTCTTGGGGATGTCAATCACATCATTTCTGAGCTCTGGCTCTGCTGAGATTGAATTACACATGGACAAACAGCCTGTTTCAAACAGTCCAGCTAAAAAATTTCTCTTTTAGCATTGATAATACTGTCATCACAGCCTCCTCACCCCTCATTGGAAATCCAGCCACATTTACATAAATTTGTCACAAATGAAAATAAGAAATGCAACAGAACTTCAATAATATGAAAAATACAGACAGATAGGCCTCTTTCTCTGACCCAAGTGTAGAAAGATGAGAAGAGAAGAGAAGAGTTAATGGTTATTTATACAGGGGACAGTCTAAAGTGCTCTTTTAGTTTAAACTTTATAAAAAATGCACAATTATCAGGCATGAAACTACAAAATTAAAAGTTTAGAACATAAGATATATACTAGAGGACTTCAACATCAAATTTTCATTTGAAGATTAAGCTCCAATGGCAAAGTAAATAAAATAATAAACAAATGGCACTCTAATAAATTTAAAAGCGCGTACAGTAAAAAATACTACCACAGAGACAAAAAGAAAACCTGGAAATTTGGAGAAGAAATTTACACATTATGCAAATGGCAAGGGATCAATACCCACAATATATCAAAAGTTTATAAAATTTCATAAAAAAGAGGAAGCAACCCAATCAAAATCTGAGCCAAAGATCTGAGCAGACACTTTTCCAAATAAGGCACACCAATGGCCTACATATGAAAAACACAGTCAACCTCACTTAGTATTAGGAAAATGAAAATCAAAACTACAATGAAAAAGAGTTGCATCCAAAGATTAAAAAGAAAGAGTGTTGGTGAGGACGTAGAGAAAATGTACTTCTGGTACACTCTTGATAGGAAGGTAAGCTTATGAAGCCCTATGGAAAGCAGTGTGGAAGCTAATTTAAAAATATGAAAAGAAATACTAAATGATCAAGCAGCAATCTTAGGTATTTATCCAGAAGATGAAAATTCTCTTTCAAATGTTCATAGAAGGCTATTTGTTTAATAGCCAAAATATCAACCTAATCAAACTGTAACAAAGGGGTTAATTAAATAGCTTCAAGAACTGGAGCATAATCCTGCACACACAAAATCCCAGGTTATATCCCAACACTTCATTACACATCCAGCCCCAGTCCCTATGCACTTCCTAGTGTAGGAATTCCTCTGGTAGAATACTTAACACTTACTCGGATGAGTATCACTAGGACCACAGCTGGGGTAAGGGGATCCCAATCCACCCAAAGTTGTGGTATATATACTCAATGGAATATTACTCTGTCATAAGAAATCACCATATTTTCATGAGAGATTGGGTGGAACTTGAAATGATTTTGCCAACTAAATACATGAAATAGTAAGGAAGTCAAAGCAACTCCTGGATGATTTTATACAATTATGGAATATGGATCACTAAAGAAAAGGAATGGCCACAAAACAAATTTCAAGAGCTGGAGAGATGGTCCAGAAGGAAAGGCTCTTGCCTAGCAATGTAGCCAATCCAGCTTTGATCCCTATCATCCAGTATGGTTCCCTGAGCCCTGCCAGCATGGTCCCCTGAGCACAGACTCAGGAGTAAGGCTTGAACACAACACAACTATTTGTTTGTGACTCCCAAACAAATAACAAATTCTAAGACATAAGAAAACTATGGTAGGTACCAGAGGGAAAGATGAGGAGGGTGATGCAAGAAAAATAAAGGTGTCCTGTTTGGTGGTGGAATGTCACTGAAACTTTGGTGGTGGGAAGAGATAAGAATCATACACATACAAAGGCATAATATTAACACTTGACACTAGAATACTATAAGCCAATAATAATTTTTAATTGTTTAAGTATATAACATTAAATGAAACCACTATATAAGTAAGAAACAGTTACACCAATTCTAAATATGTGCAATAGTATCACTGTGACCCCAATCTTGAATTTGGATGAGCAAAAAAAAATGGTCCTGAAAGTATTATGAGCCATGGGACTATTAAGGGAAATAAAAAATGTTTATTCACAAAGCAACTGGAGAGTGAGTCAACAAAAAACATGACAAAGCAAAAGAGCAAAGACTGTTTATGCTAAAGGTCATAAGAGCTTAGTATATAAAAAAGGTCATGAGAGTTTAGTATATGAAAAAGGTCATGAAAGTTTAGTATATGAAAAAGGTCATGAAAGTTTAATCCAGCCCACAGTTGCACATGACAATTAACAAACCGTTGTCAGCAACCATATGCATAGGAAATAAACAAGTTAATAAAACAAATCACAAATATTTACTATACGCTGCTTTACACAGATTTTGGGAAAGAGTATTCCTAGAAGAACTTTGTTAGTTATTATTGATGCTGATTAGCTACTTATGTTGATATTGATATGATGTTGACAAGATGAAAATTTTACTTTTTAATTTTGTACAATTTAAATTTAACTTTAATTTATTGTGTCCCTTTGATTCCTTTACAACTGGCCTATATTTGTATGAAATTGTTTTTTATAAGTGAGTCCTACAAACTCTGGGCAATCTTAATGCCCAGAATAATAGAAATACATCTACACAAGTATAACTGAAATATGACTACTAATAATGCACAAAAAATGCTAAATGAATAGTTTTCACGTTCCTTCTTTTCTCTAATTCATCTTACTTCCATCAAAGGAGAATTTCTCCTGTCCTTTCTCTCTCTCTTCCTCCCTTCTATATTTTTAATCCTTCTATCTGGCCACACTTTCAGGACTACACAGATCAAAGGAATAGGGATAAACGAGATAGATAAAGTCCCTATTCTCGGCACATTTATAATTTCTACATAGCAAGCAGAAGGATCCAGAAAATATCAAAAGAGATTAAAAAAATTCTTGGAATTTTCTGTCACATCGAATGTACACATAATTGTGAACATCTCACTTTTTCTGCTAGAGCCCAGGCTGATGTAAAAATAGCCAACCTCAAAAGCAACAAGCTGTACTCTAAAGTTCACTGCGGAAAAACTTGGTGTGACAATAATAGATAAGCTATGTTAGTGCCAGGAGACCTGGATTGAATCCCAAATTTTAAAAAGAGAAGGTTGTGGGGTTGGAGAGATAGTATGGCAGAGAAGGCTCTTGTCTTGCATGCAGCTGGCCTGGGTTTGGTCTCCAGTACCCTGTAAATTCCCGTGCTACCTGCCAGGAGTGTACCCTGAGATTAGAGGCTGGAGAAAATGAAGAGTACTGCCGAATGTGCCCTCCCCCCCAAAAAAGGAGAAAGTGAGAGAAAGTCGCATGTAAGTGGCTCCACATTGTCCCAGCTACAAACTACCTGCACATTTATTCTGAAAATTCATCACAGAGCACTTCCTAGGAAATTAATGAATGGTGCAGTCTTGACTGATTTTATTTGGTAAATTTGTATGGCTATTGACACAAACTTATGAGGTCATTTTTTAAATTTTTAAATTTTTTAAACACGTGAGATAGTTACAAGCTTTCATGTTTGGGTTACAATCACACAGTGATCAAACACCCGTCCCTCCACCAGTGCACATTCCCCACCACCAATATCTCCGGTATACCTCCCCTTTCCCAACCTCCCCCTGCCTCCATGGCAGACATGATTCCCCAGAATCTCTCTCTACTTTTGGGCATTATGGTTTGCAATATAGACACTGAGAGGTTATCATTTTTGGTCCTTTATCTACTTTCAACACACATCTCCCATCCCGACCAGTTCCTCAGCCATCATTTTCTTAGTGATCCCTTCTCTATTCCAGCTGCCTTCTCCCCTTTGCTCATGAGGCAGGCTTCCAGCTACGGAGCAATCTTCTTGTCCCATGTATCTACTATCCTTAGGAGTCAGCCTCATGTTATGTTGTTTTATACTCCACAAATGAGTACAGTTATGAGGCCATTTTAATTTTAAATATATATTTGAATATACATTTACTTTTAAATATATGCTTGGGAGTGGGGTGGGGTTCTGAAATAGTTCTCAGGAGTCCCAGAGGCTCCATTAAAGATTATTAGTCAACTAGATCAGAAGTTCAATGCAATATCTTGAGCATGAGCTGCTGTTTGGTCTCTGTGATGCCCAGGCTACCCCACCAGTAGGGAACGCCATCTGAAGGGATCCTCCAGAAGTAGAACCAGGTTACTGAGGACCATGGGGCACAGGGAATTAAACACAGTTAGGCCTACGCGAGGCATGCACCCTAATTACTGTACTATCTTCTGACGATGCATAAGTACTATATATAATAAAAATAGTGAAGCTCCAGATGATTATTCATTTTGGAGCTTTTGCAGGTGTTCACAAAAAGAACAATTCTTAGAGGCAAGTTCTGGATTGTGACAATTCACACACCCCAAATAGTATCACTTCTTAAGTACTGATGACAATGATGGAAAACAGTAGAAAAATCATCAACGAATGCCAAAAAATCTTCAATGTTTTGGGTGTTTTTGATGAACTCAATCTTAGTTTTTGTATCCTGTCTATCCCCTTTTGTATATGGGAATAAGTCCAGAGTCCCTCAAATATAGAACTTTAGAAAAGAAGCCAGAATACCACTTCAGTGAATAGTTCTCTTCTATTTAAAACTCAGTGGTATTAAACATTCTCCTTTCTCTCTATAAAGAAGTTTCCAATCATCTTCCCAGGAAGTATGTGAATAACTGGTAATAGCACTAGAGATGAATTTGCTTCTTAAACAACCTTGGTCTTTGACAGAAGAATAACCACAGGCTTCCCTTAGACCAGTACTTAGACTTTCCAGAGAAGGAAAGCTCAAACTTCGATTCTGTCTCCAGCTTGTTAACTTAGAAAGTTATGGAAACTCAACAAGGAAAATTTCCACTCAGGTTATATCTTGCTCATGTTGGCCAAAGATCTTGGCACCCTTGAACCAAAAGAAGATTCCTTGGCAACCAACATTGCATTCCTAGTTGGTATACAGATCCACGCTGGAGGGACTCTGGGAATGGCCTGCACTTGAGAAGCTCAGATACATTTTAGAGTCACCCACTGGTCTCACCTCTGAAACTTTTCAATTACTCCACCCTTTACTGTTCCCTTTGACTGAAAAACTTTATTCAAAGATGGAAAGGATTCCCTATGATCAGCTGACTTTTTTCTATATTGTTAGAGCTGAGGGTCCAAGAGGTCACACAGCTGATCTTAGTAATGGGTGAAGGTCTTGAATGTCATCATCAGTTTCTCACTCCTGGGTCTCTAGACATTCTCAATCAAACCTAGAGTGGCCTCCCAAATTTATTTTTGCTACCATTCATGATAAAAAATGCCCATTTTTCCTAGTCATATTTCTTTTTTTTTGTTAGTGAAACATCACGAGGTACAGTTGTAGACTTACAAATTTTTGTGCTTGGGTTTCAATTATACAATGATCAAATACCCATCCCTCCACCACTGATTCCTAGGTATATATCAAAATCATTTGAGAAGACTTCTTTTCTTTTTTTTCCTTTTTGGGTCACACCCAGCGATTCACAGGGGTTACTCCTGGTTCTGCATTCAGGAATTACCCCTGACGGGGCTCGGAGGACCATATGGGATGCTGGGAATCGAACCCAGGTAGGCAAGGCAAATGCCCTACCCGCTGTGCTATCACTCCAGCCCCAAAAAGACTTATTTTAATACAGATTCCCAGACCTTCCTCTGCCAGAGAATCCAAGCAGGGAAGCCTAGAAACAAACCTTGTTTGTAGTAAGCTTCCCTCATTATACTGACAGTCGGCCTAGTGTTTTTCTAAGAAACGGTTTTAAGAAAGCCCAAAATGAGAACAGAACGAAGCCACTTTTTCCTGCCAAGACTGAGGGGTCCATTTCCTCAGACCTCCTAACAATCATCTGCTGTTAAGTGCTTGAAAAAAATGGAATTAGTCATTGCTTTGATTGGAACAACTGATCTGTACAATAAAAAGTGGTTTAGAGGGTGGTCGGGATGGGAGATGTGTGCAGAAAGTAGATAAAGGACCAAAAATGATAACCTCTCAGGGTCTGTATTGCAAGCCATAATGCCCAAAAGTAGAGAGAGATTATGGGGAATCATGTCTGCCATGGAGGCAGAGGGAGGGTGGGAAAGGGGGGGTTTACCAGGGATATTGGTGGTGGGGAATGTGCACTGGTGGAGGAGGGGTGGGTGTTTGATCATTGTGTGATTGTAACCCAAACATGAAAGCTTGTAACTATCTCATAGTGATTCAATAAAAATTTTTTAAAAAGTAGTATAGAGGGTATGCCGGGAGACCAATCATTTTACTCAACTATACTTAATTAAAGCTGAGACCTTTCCTAGGCTCAGGGGTTATGGGCAAGTCACTTAACTATATATTGGGCTCCATCTATCAAACCAGGCTAATGTCACTTTAACCTGTAGTGTGGTAAAGGTAGAAATCCCTTTAGGGTTCAGGCACCAAAAATCCTTATTCCCTTTGAAAGAGAAATAATAGATGAATAGAGCCACAAGTAATTAATATTCCCTTCCAACCCAGCCTCCATGTTGCAATCCACCTAAGTCACTGAAAAGTAAAGTTTGCAGCAAAGTGTTTGCAAGCAGAACGTCTCCTGGGCTGACCCTGGTTTCCTGTTTCCACTGGAGTCAAGTACCAACACAGGAGCGAGGCAGGCAAAGGACTTCAAAATTGGTCACATTTCACTCATGTTTTCAGTACTGTTTCTTGATATTCCCTCTTCGACCCTATACATCAGAGGTTAGCTAGCTATGACCCATGGGCCAAATTTGGCCTTAGGCCCATTTTTCTAAGTAAAGTTTTATTGGAACTCAGCCATACTCATTAGTTTATGTCTCTGTTATGGTTGCTTTTGTACAATGACGGCAGGGTTGAGTACTTGTAAAGAGAACCATAAGTAGCCTCTTAATACAGAAAGCCTAAATTATTCACTATCTATCTCTTTTCAGAAAAGTTTGCTGACCCTAGCTATATGTCAATTTTTCTTAGACATTTTAGGCCTTATCCTACAAGAGCTATAATTCAGCTACAAGAGCTATAATACTGTGCATATTTGTATCTACACATTTGTCAAAATAACATTAACCTTGAGTACTTGTGAAACATTCAGTTTCTTGCCTTGGGCTTTGCTGTGAGTTCATGACATACTAATCTCATGATTACAAGTGAGTCTTGATCCATATTTGGAAAGATACTGTTCTAGTCCAGGGTTTCTTAAATTTTTTCCACTCACACCCCTTCTTCTGCCTGAGAAATGCAACACAGACAAACACTGCCAGAAACACCTTGGATTTATCATGCAGTTGATTTTAAATTAATTTTTGGTCGTTGCACATTCAAAAAACTTTTGCTCTTACCAGATTTTTCACAATCCCCTTCTCCACATCACATTCAGCTGAACCTCCTGGATGGGGTCACAGCCCACAGTTTAAGAAGCCAAGCTCCAGGGAGGCTGCACTGACTGACTAGTAATAACACACATCTCCTGCCCTACCAGCTCTTTTCTGGTCTTCACGTTGCTTCCTCCATTTCACAGACCACGACCCTTACATGTTCAATACCTCCCTTCGACAAGAACTAACTCAGCTTCCATCTCTATCAGGAAGTCAGTTTTGAATCTCTGGGTCCCAATGCATCTTTTCTTTTTCTCAGCTTCCCCGGGGGTGTTTCTAGGCCTCTACTGTGGAAGGTTAAAATTCCTGCTTTTAAAGAACAGTCATGGGGAGCTTCCTAATTCAATGCATGAAAGAACTAAAGAATTCCTAAGAGTAGATTCTTAAAACACAACTAAATCATTTGCATTTTGATTGGAGAACTAGATTACCAGAGGTCAGGAGGATGGGCATGAAAATGAGAGGGCAATTTGTCTTGGTGGCCACCACGGTGTGGTATCACACACGTGAGAGCTGTGAACCTGTACTTCCCAACAACTGGTATTGGAAACCAATGCAAACTTAATTGAAAGATTACATATATGTACATATGTTTTACATTATATCTGTTTTTGTTGTTATTTTGTTTGGGGCTGGATGATCAGGGATTACTCCTGGCTCTGCATCCAGAAATCACTCCTGGTGATGCTCAGAGACCATATAGGATGCCAGGGTCCAACGAGGGCCAGCTGCATTAAAAGCGATTTACCACTCCAGTTCTATCACATTTCATCTTTAGGAAAATTTAGGGAGAGATAACTTTCTTTACTAGTTTCCATTTTAGTTTCTAACTTTCTATTTCATTAATAACCAGTAGGAAAAATTATATACAATATATATCGTAGGTTCATTTTTTTAAAAGTGAAACTTGGGAGGAAGAGACATTGTTTCCATCCTAGTTTCTTTTCTAAAAAATTTGGGGGAATGGGGCTGGAGCAATAGCACAGTGGGTAGGGCGTTTGCCTTGCACGCAACTGAGCTGGGTTCGATTCCCAGCATCCCATATGGTCCTCTGAGCACTGTCAGGCATAATTCCTGAGTGTATGAGCCAGGAGTAACCCCTGTGCAACGCTGGGTGTGACCTAAAAATCAAAAAAATAATTGGGGGGGATTTTGGGCCACTCCTGGTGATGCTCGGGAGTTACTATTGGCTCTGTGCTCAAGAATTACTATTCTTGGTGCTCAGGGGACCATTAATAACTAATAGGCAGATGATAAACAATATATAAGACTTGGGTTTTGTTTGTTTGTTATTTAGTCATTACCACTATATTTATATCCACAGAACACTAGGGAGGAAGAAAGCTTTGTTTGTTCACTCTTCAGCAGAGAAATGGTGTAAAAATTCCGTTGTCTAAAGTTCTAAAGTGGCTCCTCTCTGGAAAGAAAGATGGCGGCCGCATGGGAGCCTTGTGGACAGCAGGTTTGAGCCGGGGGTGGGGGGCGGCAGGGGCCTCATGGGAAGGGGGGCGTTCTGGGCCGTCCTTCATGCCCGACAGAGGTCGCCAGCTGCCCCCCACGAGCGGCTCTCCGGCACGGCCACAGCCCCGGAGGCACAAGGACTTAGCACAGAGAGCCACCCGCTTGGAGCAGAAAAGCAAATGGACTATGTGTTAAACCGTGCCACCAAGTCTGCCCGGAGGGGAAAGGGTGTTGACCCACCCGCCCGCTCCTCTCTGGAAAGAAAGATCCAGAGCACAGAAACCAATCTCTTAACTATCTAACTTTTAATAGAAATTCTTCCAGGGTTAATAAGTAAAATAGCAGAAATCCAAAACCAGACATCATTTTATTCTTAAACCCAGCTGTAGAAAGCAAATCATTTCACAACGCTGTTTCAGCATATCTGATTGGGCGGGGGGTCGTAAACTCTAAACAATAATTGTGCATCTTCTATCGAAACAATGTATCTAGTCAAAGTAGATAGAGTATTAACTAGAACTCATCTGCCTCACAGGAATTGGGAGGGGTGGGAGGTGGGGTTCTATTGGGGTTCATGGTTAAAAATAAGTATTGGTAAAGGGAAATGTGTTTGATATTTACATGACTGAGACCTAACCCCGAAAGCTCTGTAACTTTTCCCACAGTGATTCAATAAAGAAATAAATTATAAAAAAAAAAAAAACCCACCACATACCTACAAAGCATGTGCTCCAAAAAAAAAAAAAAAGGACAACTCATGGACAATCAAAAAAAAAAAAATAAAGTTCTAAAGTATAGATGCCCCACAGGCAGCTTTAGTTCAAGCTCAGTTTGAATAGTCATCCTTGAGAGAATGTAGTACGGTCTCTTTTATTCCCAAGGAAGCAAAGATAGCAGCTATCCCATGCCTATGGGCAGTGATGCAGCTAGGCACTAAATGGGTTCAGTAAGAGGAGAATGTTGTCCAAATTGAGATTTCTCCGGAGCTCTAACCCAACACAGTCATTATAGTCATTTAGAGTAACTCTACTACAATATGATTAAGCATAGCAAATAGGACGTGGTCTCAGGAATTCAAGTATGCTTTTTATCAGTAAATCAATCATGATATTACATTATAAAATAAAACTCACACAATTGAGGAGGAAATAAAACCAGATTAGCATACCGCTAAACTGTGAAAGTACTAATAAATTCAGCAGCACTTTCTAACATGATTTGAAGTAAATGAGAAAAGAAAAAAATATGGAAAACTAACAAACATTTGAGCAAATAAAAAAGAGAAACATCAAAACAGATGGAAAAATATTGAATTCATTTCTATGAAAATCATGAACTATTGGTTTTTATTTATTATGTTGAATGCACTAGCTAATTCAATAGGTAAGAAGATAAAATACCAACAAAATGTCTTGGTCATAGACCACACTATTATTTACTTTAAAAATTTCCAAGAGTATGTAAAAATATTAGAAAATGAAATGTTATAATTAATAGTAGAATGTGCTAAGGTGCTTCAAACCAGAGAAATGTTCTATGTGGCAGTATCTTCTTTTAAAATAAATAACAAACTAAAAAGGAATGAGAATTATAATATTAAAATAAAAGCCACTAGAATTTCCATACACAGATGGCCCAGTGTTTTTAGTGACCAATTTAGAAAAGATAGAAGAAGATTAATAGAGAGTTAAATGGCATATCAACAAGTAATAATGTAAGATCTTTTGTACCCTATTTTATGCTGATGGTGATAATTTGTTTTATTAACAAATTGCTTTGGAGTTTCACTTCTCCATTCGTGAGGATAAGGACATCTGTAGGAAAATACTATTCCCATCCTAGCAATAAGAAAAGAAAATCTGCCAATGAATAACTCATTATAAAGAAATAATAAGGAAAATAAAGTGAATCCGAGTGATTGAGGCTCCTCTCTAGGAGAAAGGGCATAAAAACCTTTGTGTTTCTATCATTTTACCTTTGTTAAAACATAGGAAAAGAGGCTAGTTCCATACGGGTGAGTAAGGGGAGGTTACATAAGAGTATCAAACACTCGTAAAAGCTAAGTATAGACAATCCTATTTCTTGAAGTCCAAGATCCACAGATACACTTTCTTGGTCTCAGGTTTTCCTTGGAGTCTCACGATAAAGACTAGGAACAGGGGATCAAGTGATGGTACAGTGAAAAGGCACTTGCCTTGCATGCAGCCAAACTGGGTTCTATCCCTAGCACCCCATATTCTCTGAGCACAGAGCCAGGAGCAAGTCCAGAATACTGCCATAAGTGCTCTCTCCCCACAAAAAAATAAGAAGAAAGGAATATTAGTGACTTTTAGGAAATAAAGGGCTACTTTTGGGAAATATATATAAAGTGCTTCCTTCAAACCATACTCTCATCAGGAAAAAACTCTTGGATGTGTGAGCTGCAAATTTTCCCATCACAAACTTTCTCAGACCAACATCCAATGCTATTGAAGGAGGGGTAGAAGTGAACACACTTTGCCGCTAGGTAAAGGAGTAAAAACTATCCACAGGCCCAGACTCTTCTACTAAGCAACGATCTGCTATCACTGGAGAAGAATCACATGCATGGGGAAAGAGCGCGGTTTGCTGTTCCAAACAGGCAGTAATGCTTAAAGTTGAGAATGAATCGGAAACACTAAAAAAAAAAAATCTCTCTAGCAGCTCACCATCAGTTTTGACACTAAGGAAAAATAAACCACTTCTGGAGGAATTTGAAACTTTTGGTTCACTAAAGGGGATAACAGAAACAATAAAATCCCAATCCAACTCCTGTCTAGATGTACTCAAAGTCACATGCTGATGAACATCTTGATAGAGGAGGGGTGTCCATTATTTGTACACACATTATCTAGCATTCAATTTTATAAAATTGAGATGTACCAAAAAGAAGGGAAAAACAAATCACTATTTCATTCAGAGAGAATCAACTGAAACAGAGTCAGAGATGAACTAGATATCAGAACAAACAGAAAGGAAATTTAAAATGACTATGTTGTGGTTTTCCAAAGAGGCATTGAGAGGCAATCATGTTTGGTCTATAGTCTACTTTCAGCATGCTTCTCCCATCCTGGGAGGATCCTCCCAACACCCTTTATTTGGTGCTCCCTTCTCTTTCTGAGCTCCCTTTTCCCCTAGCGTGTGTGGCTGGCCTCTAAGCCATGGAGCAAACATGATTGCCTCTCAATGCCTCTTTTGCAAACCACAATACCCAAAAGGAGAGAGAGAACAAAATGGAATGCCCTGCCACAGAGGGAGGGTGGGATGGGGGGTTGGGGGTGGGAGGGATACTGGGATCCGCCATGGTGGGAAATGGGCACTGGTGGAGGGATGGGTATTTGATCATTGTAAAATTGAAACCCAAGCACAAAAATTTGTAAGTCTACAACTGTACCTCACAGCATCTCACTAATAAAAATTTAAAAAATTTCAAAAAAATGAATATGTTTGATAAGTAATTGATATTATCAGAAAACATTAACGACATACATAAATAAAAAGTCAATTTAATCATGGAGATGAAAGCTATTAAAATATAAAAAGAGGAACGCTTAAATAGAAATCACAAAATCAAAGATGAATTACTCCTTCACTGGGCTCTAAAGCCAGTTTAACACAGTTAAGGAAAAATTCATGATTAAAGGTATACCAAACAGAGATGATTTCTACTTAAATACGTAAAGAAAAATAGTGAACAAGGTAGAACATGTAAGAGCTTGAGAACTCTATGTGGTCATAAAACATCTAATATATGTATAATAGGAATCCTAGAGAAAAGGATAGAGAAGATGGAAGGAAATATTTGAAAGTATAATAACTGGGAACTTCCTAAAATGAATGAAAGACAGCAAAAAATACATTCAAGAATCCCAGAGAACCAGGGAGGAATGGTTTAAAAATATACACACCTAGACATATAATAATCGAATTATTGAAAACAAAGTATAAAACATTGTACTGATGGCAGAGAGAGGTTATTGTTGGGAGAAATTCACATACAGAGGAATAGGAATGGAAACCACAGTCTAATTTTTCTGATGAAGACATGAGATTGGCTAGTAGACAAATAAGTGCTTATTACCATTAGTTAACGGTCACGGTCACGGTCCTCCCGTTGTTCATCGATTTGCTTGAGCGGGCCCAGTAACGTCTCCATCATGAGACTTGTTACTGTGTTTGGCATATCGAATATGTCACGGGGAGCTTGCCAGGCTCTGCCGTGTGGGTGAGATACTCTCGGTAGCTTGCCGGGCTCTCGACAGGGGTGGAGGAATCGAACTCGGGTTGGCCATGTTGGCTGCGTGCAAGGCAAACGCCCTACCGCTGTGCTATCGCTCCAGCCCACCATTAGTTAACAGAGAATTAAAATCAAAATGACAATAAATCAGCTCACACCAGAAAGAATGCTATATATCAGAAAGATCAGAAATAACAAGTGTTAGAGAGGATATAAAGTATAAAATGAACTTTGGGAGCTGGCGCAAAAAGACAGCAGGTGAGGTGCTTGCCTTTAATGTGGACGACCTGGGTCCAATCCCCAGCACCCCTTATGGTTCCGAGAAATGCCAGGAGTAATCTCTGACAGCAGAGCCAAGCTAAACCCTAAGCACTGCTGAGTATGACTCAAAAACTTAAAAAGAAAAGGCATCTGTATTTATCTGACCCAGTGATTTCACTTCTTGCCACCTATACCAAGAACACAAAAAAAAATTAAATTGAATTTTTTTCACAGCTGGGGCTGGAGCCATAGCACAGCGGTAGGGCATTTGCCTTGCAAGCGGCCAACGTGGCTGACCCGAGTTCGATTCCTCCACCCCTCTCGGAGAGCCCGGCAAGCTACCGAGAGTATCTCACCCGCATGGCAAAGCCTGGCAAGCTACCTGTGACGTATTCGATATGCCAAAAACAGTAACAACAAGTCTCACAATGTGTTGTGAGATGTTACTGATGCCCGCTCGAGCAAATCAATGAACAACGGGAGGACGGTGGACAGTGCTACTTTTTCACAGCTATTTCATTGTAGTACTTAGTACAGTACAAACAACATTAAAATAAACCAAATATTCAACAACAGATTAATAGATAAAGAAGCTGTGATATCGAGAACAGATGACTGGTTAAAGAAACTTTGGTACATCTACATAGTGGAATACTATGCAGCTGTTAGGAGAGATGAAGTCATGAAATTTGCTTATAAGTGGATAGACATGGAGAGAATCATGCTAAGTGAAATGAGTCAGAAAGAGAAGGACAGACATAGAAGGACTGTAGTCATTTGTGGAATATAAAATAACATAATATGAGGCTGACACCCAAGGACAGTAGACACAAGGGCCAGGAGTATTGCCCAATAGTGCCTGCCTCATGAGCTGGGGGAGAAGGCAGCTGGAATAGGGAAGGGATCACTAAGTCGATGATGGTTGGAGGGATCATTTGGGATGGGAGATGTGTGCTGAAAGTAGATAAAACGTGATAACCTCTCATTATCTGTATGCAAACCATAATGCCCAAAAGTAGAGAGAGAGTACTGGGGAAATTTTCTGCCATGGAGGCAGGGGGAGGGTTTGAAAGTGGGGGTACACTGGGGAGATTGGTGGTGGAGAATGTGCACTGGTGGAAGAATGGGTGTTTGATCATTATATTATTGAAACTCAAACATGAAAGCTTTGTAACTGTTGAAACTATCTCACAGTGATTCGATTTTTTTTAAAAAAAAAACATGTGGTATATATATACACAATGGAATACTCTGTGGCAATAAAAAATAAAATCTTGCTATAAATTTGCTACAAGTTGGATGAAACTGGTGGGTATCATGTTAAGCCAGAGTGAGAAGGAAAATATTAAATGATTTCACACATCTGTGATTGATGATGAGTGAAACTACGGTGATGAACTCATGAGAATAGACATAACATTCTATTCATTCATTTTTTTAAAAAATTTACATAATAGAACTTTCATTCATTCATTCATCATCCTGTTATTCGTCGATTGCCTCGAGCAGGCCCCAGTAACGTCTCTTTCATCCTAGCCCTGAGATTATATTCAAGGCTCTTTAGGAGAATGAGACCCATCATTGTGACTGGTATTTGGCATATTTAGTACGCCACGGGGAGTTTGCCAGACTCTGCCCTGTGGGCAGGCTACATTCGATAGCCTGCAAGTTTGTCCAAAGTAGGAATGAGATAATAAGATAATAGAACTTAAAGAAATAAAATGCTTCCAAAGAAGAAATTTGTAGAGGGCAGAGGAATAGTACAGGGTTTAGGTACATACTTGGCATATAGTCAACCTGTATTCAACCCCCAGGCTCACATGGATCCTCAAGCATTGCCAGGTATGACCTTAGAGGTATCAAGTGCTGCTGCGTGATCTGCTAATACCTAGAACCACAGGGGCCAAGTAACTCTGCACCCAGCATCCTTGCATTGAACTGCAGGTCCAGTTGGCTGAGAGCTGCCAGGAGAGGCCCTCAGGTCTCCTATGCACTATGGTAGCCCATCCCACTAAAAAAAGTAATGGGTAGAAGGAGAATGTGTATCATAGCACACATTCCACTAAGAATCTATGACCATTTTTTGCCTCTAATTTCTTCTTGGTCCTTGATTCAAAACAGGTTCACAGGTCTTAGAGTTCTGCATTCCCTTTCTCTAGTAATAGTAGCCCAACCTACCAGTGCCAAAGCTCTCTTCTCCACACAGCGAACATCGCCCTGAGTCCATCAGATTTGAGAAGAATCTCCATCCAGCTGGGGTCTCATATACAGGAACCTTCATCGATTTGGCCACTCTGAAAAATAAAATTTGAGGCAACAATCAATTTATAGTCTTTGTTTTCTCAGCACAGAATAAATCATGAAACTGGATTATAAATTTCAAAACTATATTTCAGGACACCCTGAACAATTTTAACAATATCTAAGACACTGCCATAGGATAAAAAAAGAAGATAAATAAACTTTCTAATGGTTCTCAAATTTTCTTTCCCAATAATGTAGAAAAGAATATTAAGTTAATGTAAAGAATTTTTTCATATTTCCCATCTATAAAGTAAAGGCCCTCCCGTTGTTTGTCGATTTGCTTGAGCGGGCCCAGTAACGTCTCCACTGGAGACTTTGTTGTTACTGTGTTTGGCATATCGAATACGTCACGGGGAGCTTAAATGTTCCTTTATATTTGTATTAAGATCCTATTTGGGGGATCTCTGCATCTAAATTAATATGGCTGCTCAATATAAAAATTTTGGAATATTGTTTGACAGTATCTTAAAAATAAATGTAATATAGCCTATGGACAACCAATTCAACTTTTAGAAATTATTAATGACATGCATTATTCACATCCACAGTGAATATTGTGGAAAACTGCTACATTTTTACCATGCACGTGAACACACACACATTTTAGAATGTTTGTAACTGGAACACTTATTCTTCCAACCGATAGGAATACTGATGTTCAACAGTTCATAGATGTAATCCCAGACTCTTCCAGAGACATGTCATTCGAAACTACAAAATCTTACCCAGGTGTATTGACACTCATGATGGAGGTATCAGCCCTCCTGTTTATATCCAGTGAATTCTCTAGGGCGATCTCTAGGACCACTCAGCTGTCCCACCTCCCTGCAATTCCCCTCTCCCTCTCACAGCACACACACACACACACACACACACACACACACACACACACACACACAACAAGGTTGGGGTAGGCCTTTGTTGTGGCTGCATTGAAATTTAGTTTCTCTGCTCAATCCTCACTCACTCCCCCCACTTTCCCCACAGGCACTGATCTGGAAGAAAACTTTGAATTTGATGGCAGAAAGGAATAAACTTTCTACAAAGCAAATCTCTTTGAGAACTCATTCTTGAGGACCACAATATGTGCTATGACTCGTTAGAATGTGTACATGAACTTTTACAAAAATGACTGTAGAATCACAATTTATATAACCAAATAAACCCCCAAATGTCTTCAATATATACTAAACAAAAAATTGTCATATACATACATATATATATAAAATGTAATTCCACTGGATATATTACTACCTTATGCAACAGCTAGAATGAATATCATAAACATAATAATAAATAAATAGTAGCAAAAAATGTGTACTGTATGGTTCCATTTAGATTAAATTCTAAAGCACCTAACATTAATTTATTTGGAAAATGATAGGCTCAGAGAATCAAAAAGTTTAATTATGTTGCTCAAGACTTGACGTAATTAAGAGGCAAAGTTAAGTAGGGACCAAAGTCTACTTAATTTTTACTGTTGTTCCTTTCTATGACACAGTGCTTTCTTTCCAAATGTTTTAGTGCTTTCAGAGGTACAGTGCTCTCAAAGAAAAGTTGAAGAACGAGCTGGCACTGCATGTAGATAATGGTGTGAAGAATTTCATCTTGTCCACATGCAAGTAACTAAAAGAAAAAAATGACCTCGGCCTGCAAGGTTTGGATCTTTGAATGTTCAAAGTGCAGTAGGTAGTTGAAGAGAAGAGCCAGTAACAGAGTCTTGTTGAAGAAATGCACACAGAACAAAGGTCACAGTATGATTTTTTTCCTTAAGGCTTGGTTTGTGGTCATCTCGAAAATATCCAGAAACTTCTGATGCAGAAACATGAACCACTCTTCTCCCATGAACCCAAAAAAGAGTTAATAGGTTCAAAAATTGAAAACTTTATTCTCTTTCAACATTGCTCAGGGAAAAAAAGGCACCTTTTAGGAATTTTGGTGTTACATAAAAATGTCTATTTTCATTTTTCATTCAGTGGTCTGAAGTTGTTCAAACCATAATTGGAATTATGAAACAAGTCCCCCTCTAAATTTCAGTGCAAAGATAAATTTTGAGAACCATTAATTTCGTGGTCAGAAGCTCAAGGAAGGAGAAATAAATGACAGAGAAGCTTCCCAAGGGCAGTAGATGGGAAAGCCTGTGTCAAAATTAATTTAGCAAATATAAATACTTGTGATTATCAAGTAGAATGTACAAAGTAGAATGGTGAGGGTAAGAGAAAGGGTTAGAGGGTGTGAGGATGTATATCATCAAGGAAAAACATTCTTGGTTCAAAGTCAAATTGGCAGATCTTCAGGGAAGGGAAAGGATTTCCCCAGCTCCCACCCTTTCTAATTAATCACTGCCAAGAGAGGTCATCAGGCTGAAGACTGAGGTGGATTTTAAAGGACCAGACAGTTTTATGACTATGAGCCACAGTTGCAGTAATGCAAGCTAAGATAACAATATGGGTAATTAAATTCTGGGATCCTGAGCATGAGCCGATTGTGTTTGAGGGTCAGAAAGGAATTCCCCTTCTTCCTCCCTCTCTTTAACTTGGGATCCATCCCAAACACAGCATTCAGCTGATAACTCTAGCTAGAATGTTTTTTGGCAGGAAACCCTGGACTTCTCTGAGATTTTTTTGGTACAAAAAGTTAAAATGAAATTTCTCATGCTGAGGGTCTGCACTCCTCTCCTTGACTGCTACCAGCATGGACTGGAGAAAAACATAAAAACCCATTTTCTAGGAAAGACCAGACTATGAAGGAAAAGAAAGAAAATTAAATCTGTGCCATCGATTTTGTGAAAGTGGGAATGAGCCCTAATAGAAAAATAAAATTCAATTTTTTAAATTTTGGATTATTAGATATGACCTCCTCCAGGTAGATTTTTTTTAAATCTCAAAAAGAAATGTAGTTTGGAGGATCCTCCCAGGAGGGGAGATGCATGTCTAAAGTAGACTATGGACTGAACATGTTTGCCACTCAATGCCTCTTTTGCAGACCACAACACCCAAAAGGAGAGAGAGAACACAGGGGATTGCCCTGCCACAGAGACAGGGGGATAGGGGGATGGGGGTGGGAGGGATATTATCCATGGTGGTGGAAAATGGGCACTGGTGGAGGGATGGGTATCTGATCATTGTATAATTGAAACCAAAGCACAAAAAATTGTAAATCTACAACTGTAAAAAATAAAATAAAATAAAATAAAGGGAAAAAAAAAGAAATGTAGTATTGGGTTGAAAATAGTCAGGTCAGCAGTCCTGTGATTGACCACATCATATTCAATTGATGGTTTTGCCTGGCCAATGTCACTGTTGTCACGAAATTCCAAACGGGATAGGACCACTGTCTCCTTCGTGCAAAATTCTACTTCATGGAGCAGGGAGAAAAGGCTGCAAAGTCTAAGATGAGAACTCCCAGAACGACCACCAACTGGGAGCTCTTTGGCACTACTGTGGCAACATGGAAGATGCCATCGTGACGACATCAGCGAGGAATGCGATCGACTGGTTCAGCACCTCCATGACTGTGCAAGGAACGCCGAGGGAGAGAAAGCCACAAAAAGACTCCTGTCTTCAGAAACTCTCGAGCTCATTCGCCAATGTGGTTTGGTGCAAGCCAAGTCTGAGCTCGCAAAGCAGTGCAGAGAAGCGATCAAGGAAGACCTCAAAGAGAGAAAAGCAGCACTGCTGGCTGATGGGCAGAAGCTGGAAAAAATGTTTGTAATGCCCGCCTGTCCTTCGCCAACTACAAGACCAAGATGACTGGCCCCCAATGTCCTGATGGATCTATCACATCTTCCAGAAGGGCAATGGAGAAGATTATCCATGACTTCTACTCAGATCTCTTCCACAGCCATGTTCAACTGCCTACATACCAAATTCTGCAGGATGGATATGTCGTTCCCAACGTTCTCCCTGCTGAAACCCGACACACCATTTCGTCAGTAAAGAAGCATACAGCACCTGGTCCAGACAAAGTCAGACCAGAACAGCTGAAGAGTCTGCCATCAGTACTTGTCAATACACTGGCTCAGCTCTTCACACACTACCTGTCTGAATGCAAGGTTCTGTCCCAATGGAAAACCAGCAGGACCATTCTACTGTACAAGAAGGAAGACATCCACAACATTGGCAACTATTGCCCAATTTGCCTGTTGTCCATTGTCTACATGCTATTCACTTGAGACATCCTGACTAGGACTGGCTGAACACTAGATGAAGAATAACCATGCAAGCAAGCCGGGTTCCAAAAAGGATTCAGCACAACTGACCATATCCACACAGTGACCAAGCTCATTGAGGTTTCTCAGGAGTTCAAGATGCCGCTCTAACATTCACTGATTTAAAGAAGGCCTTTGATTCTGTTGATACTGAAGCAGTCATCGAAGCCTTAGCCAAACAGGGCATTCAAACTCAGTTCATCAGGATCCTCCATGAGCTGTATTGCGAATTCACTATCAGAATCTCACCATTCTACAGGGAGGTGATCATTGACCTCAAGAGAGGGGTTCGGCAGGGTGATACCATTTCACCAAAACTCTTCAGTGCCACCCTCAAGAGTGTCATGCGATGACTGGAATGGGAAGGAATGGGAGTGAAGATAGATGGTCGGCATCTACACCACCTCTGCTTCACTGATAACATCGTTCTAATAACACCAAACATTAGCCAAGCGGCACAAATGCTGGCCAACTTCGACTGTGAGTGTGGAAAGGTCGGACTGCAGCTGAATCTCATGAAGGCAATGTTTATGAAAAACTGACTAGCTCCTGATGTTCCATTTGCTCTCAATGGAATGAACATCTCCGAATGCAGCAGTTACATGTACCTAGGTCGAGAACTCAACATGACGAATGACCTGGCACCTGAGCTGTGCAGGAGGAAAAGAGCAGCGTGCAATACCTTCAAAAGAGTCAAAGAAATAGCAAAGATGAAGAACCTCCGGCTCTGGGCACATCTCTTAGACTCCACCATTTTCCCTGCACTAACATACGCCTCAGAGACCTGGGCCCTACGAAAACAGGATGAGAACGCTATTTGGGTCACCCAAAGAGAAATTGAAAGAGCTATGCTTGGAGGCCACGAGTTGCTCCCCAACTAGCGGCTCTCCGGCACGGCCATGGCACCAGAGGCACACGGACCTAATCCAGAGCCTGGCAGTTTGCGGCAGAAATGTGAATGGACTATGCACTAAACTACAGCGCCATGCTCTCCCCTTGTCCCGGGGGGAAAGGGTGTCTGTCTCTTCCGCCTCCAGCAGCACGGTGGCCGCCACCTCAGAGCTTATTGGAAAGGCAGGTATGAGTTGGCGGTGACGGGGCAACTGCAGCCTCATGGGATGGGGGTGGATTCGGCCGTCCTTCATGCCCTACAGAGGCCATGAGTTGCCCCCCACAAGCAGATATCCAGCACGGCCTTGGCACAAGACGCACAAAAAGCAATCTTGTAATTATCCAGCTCTTGGCAGAAATACTTCCAGACTTAATTAGTACAATATCAGAAATCCAAAATTGCATGGCCGCAATTGCGGCTGCACAAAATTATATGGTTTTCATAACCAGCATTAGAAAACAAATTATTTCACAATGCCTTTTCAGCAGTTCTGATTTTTGGGGGGAAATTCCAAACAATAATGGTGCATCTTTTGTTGAAATAACGAGTGTAATCAAAGTAGAGATAGAGTTAAGTAGAAATCATCTACCTCAGAGGCATCAGGAGGGGTAGGAGAGGGGGTATATTGGGGTTCTTGGTGGTGAAAAAGAATTACTGGTGAAGGGAAGGGTGTTTGATCATTGTATAACCGAGAGTTAAACCTGAAAGCTTTGTAACTTTTCTCATGGTAATTCAATAAATAAATTTAACAACAAAAACAACAAAAAATTAAACAACACCCATGAGAATGAAAAAAAACTTATTCACAGATTTCCCTCATGACACTATTTAAAATAACTATTTCAAAAAACAATTCTCTTTGACAAAGGACCTTGAGCTATAGCAGTAAGAAGTTCACTTTTTGGAATGAATATTCGATATAAAAATACCCTATGGTTTCAAAATTATTAAAATCCTTTTTTCACTTATTAAAAAAAAAGGAAAGAAAGAGCTATGCTTGGAGTATCACACTTCACTCAAGTGAGAAAAGGAATCCAGAGTTCTGACCTCTGTCAACGATCGAGAATCAGGAATGCTGTCTCATTTGCCAGGGCATCAAAAATCAGATGGGCTGGACACGGAATGCAATTTGAAGACAATCGCTGGACTAGAGCTGTTCTGAGTGGATTCCACGAGATGTCAAAAGAACGCATGGCCGCCCATCTATGAGATGATCAGACTTCTTCGTTAAGACCCTGAACAAATGGTGTGAGGCTCTTCGTGTTCCTGTAGTGAGCAGACGCCATTGGGCTACACTAGCATGCAACAGGGACAAATGGAGACGTTACTGGTGCCTGCTTGAGCAAATTGATGAGTAACGGGGTATCAAGTGATCAAGTGATCAACCTCCTCCAAGTAGATTTTTTTAAATCTCAAAAGAAAATGTAGTATTGGGTTGCAAATTGTCAGGTCACCAGCCCTGTTCCTTCTTCAGAACACACAGCTGGACTACAGTAGCTAACTCCTCTTCATTTAGCAATGATTGTATTTCAGGGTTCCACCTAAGAGAATCTGAGAGGAAATGATGTCTACCTTTTTCAGATTTGGCCATAACAAACTCCCTATCCTCCATGTTCTTTTTCTTCCTGCCACCTTGACATGGACAAACCCAGAAGTCCTCAGAGGGACCAGTGTGATACTTCATTGGGTAGAGCACTTGCCTTGCACATGACCAACCTGGTCTCGGATCCCCAACAACACACATTTTTCCACAAGCCTTCCAGGAGTGATCCCTGAGTGCAGAGCTAGGAATTAGCCCTGAGCATCACTGGGTGTTATCTACAGACAAAAATAATGTCCTGGAAGTGTTTTGATGATGAAAGACACACAGAGAGAAGAATTCAAATCTGTGAATCACTTTGTTTGAAAACGAGTCAGCTGTCTATCAGAATACCTGTTTTTAAGTTTTGATGATTGAGAAAGTATCTTTACTGTGTTCAAGACATTATACACTTCTGTAGCAAAGACTCCATTATCATAGTGAGTTTCATTCTTTCCTCATCATCACAATTAATGCAAAGTGCCCAGACTTCCATTTTCTTGGTGTGGATCTTTCTGGTCACATTGTCGGTGCATACACTTTCCCTCCACACATAGATACCACCACTAGTGTGTTAGCTTTCCCTACAGGCTTATCTTTATATCACTTTAATGTCCAGGATATTATAGCACCTTGTCAAACTTGTACTCAGTACACACCATCTGATTTCAGCTGACAAATATCCATTAAGGAGTATTGTTGGATAAAATATTTCTATTTTATAATATTTTCTCCTTGTAGGTTCATATCTATATAAATAAGTCATTTCCGCATGTTTTATTGAAATTAGTCACTTTCAGCAAAGGGAATTTCTCCAAGTATTAATCAGTGGGATTATCAGGATAAGACAAAGGCATTTCTTGGAAATAAAAGAACTTTCCTAATTGGGGCAGTAACTCAATAAGTGTCAAAGGTTGAGGAGGAGAAAAACATATTATTTCTAATTTTCCATTCTGCTAATTTCTATCCTCATATGATCAAGCAAGTTGATAATTACAAAAGGGAACTAAAAGTGTCCTGAAGAGGGACTGACAAATTCATGCTTAGTCTCCCAAATCCAACACAGAGTATGCTCATAGTAGGCGTTCAACAACATATTATAAGAATTATAGAACACTATACCTTTGTGTAAGATAATATTCTACAAGAGCATCAATGGTGATTGATGATCCTCCTTTTTACCAATTCCCGTCTTTTCTCTTGCAAGAGAATAATCAATCGCACATGCAACAACCCATTATGTCAAATGGAAGAGGCATACCCAAGTACTTTTGGAATACCACATCAAGAAAATGGCAATATCTAGAAAGTACAGGTCTGTATTCCTTTGATTTATCTTCAGATTTCCATTTCCTGAGAGTTTAATTGTACTCAAGGTTTTTTTCTACATGCTGACCCATTCCCTTTTAAGGTTTTCAACTGTAAGTATTAGGAGAAGACATTTATATCCTACAGGTACAAAAAGAACTAAATATATTTTTCATTGTAAATAAATCTGAAAAAGCAACCTTTAAAAATGAGATTAAAGTTACAAAAAAGACAGTTTTTAAGATGCAAGGCTTGAATAGCATGCTGAAAGTAGACTATAGACCAAACATGATTGACATTCAATGTCTCTTTTGCAAACCACAGCACCCAAAAGGAGAGAGAACAAAAGGGAATGCCTGCCACAGAGGCAGGGTGGGACGGGGGGGACTGGGGGTGACAGGGATACTGGGATACGTGGTGGTAGAAAATGGGCACTAGTGGAAGGATGGGTACTTGATCATTTTATAATTGAAACCCATGCACAAAAATTTGTAAGTCTACCACTGTACCTCATGGTGTTTCACTAATAAAAATTTAAAAAGAAACTGACCAAAGAGAAAATTTCAAGAGAAAACTATGCAAAGTTGAAATAATAACAGATTCACTATTATTGATTGGGCTCTCCAGCAGTGCTCAGAGGCCCTAGGAGCCACTCCTGGTAACTCTCAGCCTGAAGTCCTGATGGTTCAATGCTGCAACACAAAACTGTGGCACTGCTCAAGCCCTGTGACACCAAGACTTGGGAGGTTGTGCAGTGCCGGGGTTCAAATTCAGGTTCATGCACCTGCAAGGCACGTGCCTCTGACCCTTAAGTTATCTCCCTGAACCCAGGCTCATTCTTTTAAACTAGTGAAAAATCTGGAAACTTCTGTCTGAGAATTAACAAGCATCCCTGTTTACAACCTTGATGTGTAACCTTCGATGTAAACCATTTCTGGTTTTAATCATTTTCAAAGAAAAAAGCTGTTGAAGAGAAAGGACTAGCAAATGATAAATCTCAGGCCTGCAAAATAAACTGAAGACTGTTCAACTCTCAGCTGTTCTTCAGATTTCATAGAGAATTGCCTCAGATGAGCAAAAAAGTAAAGTTTTCACTTAAAAAAAATTGGTTTAAAGCTTTAGTTATATAGACTCCTTATTAAAATTTTTAACAGCAACGGCCAAAAAAAACTTACTCTTGAATATATTTTTCTTCTTTTTTTTCATATAATGTTCTAACACCCTTCTCTTCACCCATATACATTTCCCGTTTACCAAATCTTACAGATTTTAACTGCATGAATTTACTCTGAGAGACAAAAGAAAGTAAAATTGATGAGATACTTCTATACCAGGAGTGAAAACAGCTCACTAAGCAAAGCTGTTTCTGCTTCTTAATACTTTTGATTGCCTTTCTCTTCTGAGTTCAATTTGCATCATGTTTTTCTATTTTGATAAAGCGATTCATTTATCCAATGTCATTAAACAAGAAGAAAGGGATATGTGAACACTGAAAATGTACATATATGTAACTATTAAGGAATACTCATTCTAAACGAAGACTAAAACCCAAAGACAAAACTCATATTGTACAATACTGCATCACTGTTCCATGAGTAATACCTTTAAGTAGAGATAAGTTATTATTTTTCCCTACCTTATTATGGTGTTTCATATTGAATTTGGTTTCAGGTGCCATGTTTGTCCCCAGAATTCTACCAGCTTAATTTTGACCCTAAAATTGTTCATTTTAAGCTTTTTAGTCTAATGTTTGAGGTATATCGGCACTCTATCCTGTGGGGAAGCTGATATAAGACTCTGAGGAATGATGGGAAGAAAAGGAAAAATAACACTCCACAAGGTGGATCTAAATATGTGGAAAATATTGCTCTACTTAATCACGTTAAAAAATTGTAAACTTTTCTGTCTTTCAAACAACAAGGGAGCTAACTCACAGATAAGTATATTTTAAACGCACGAAAATGAAGGATTATTAGCAAACGGAAATAAAGTAGGCTGTTAAGCAAAATGGACAATCCAGTGACTCAAGTAATTAACAAAAGAGGAAGATTAATTTACCAATAATAAAAATGCAGTGATTAGGAATGAAAATTAAAACAGCTGAATATATTGTAACATCTATCACATAAAAAATGGTAGAATCTAATAATGCCAAGAATTGATAAAAGCGTTTTGGGAAAAACAAACTATCAAAAGAAAATCCAAACACGGATATCATTTACATCATTATACTATTTGAAGAATAATTTGTGAATTTCTGGCAGAACTTATGATGGTTCCAGAATGTTAGAATCTAATAATGCCAAGAATTGATAAAATTGTTTTGGGAAAAACAAACATTGATATCAGTGTTTGTTATCAAAAGAAAATCCAAACACTGATATCATTTACATCATTATACTTTTTGAAGAATAATTTGTGAATTTCTGGCAGAACTTATGATGGTTCCAGAACCCAGCAATTCTCCCTTACAGTAACTATCCTAGAGACATGTGGACATGGTTCAGGGCTGTTTATTAGAGGCCCACTTATAAGAGGAAAACAGCAAATCAGAAACAGCCTAATTGTTCATGAGGAAACTAGAAATGCCGCTGTTATTTATTTATACTGAGGCAAAATAATAGCGAGGATTCAGGGCTCCAAAGCATAGTATTACACACACACACACACACACACACACACACACACACAAACAAACATGCACGCACGCACACACGTGCACAATTTATATTCATCTCTCACAATATTATCTTAGAGATCCCTTTCAACAATATTGCCTTAGATCCATGCTATTTCATGGATTGTGTCTATCAAACTAGTCCAAACTGAAAATCTCATGGTAGATCATTCTTGCTCTCTTTAAACATATCTCAGACTTTTGCACCCAAAAGATTAATAAGATTAAATGACTAAATGAAGAGGTACAATAACCTCTGGTTCAGAGAAACAACCCAAGCCTGCATATGTAATCAGAGCCTCAAAGCCACACAGAAAATTGGAAAAGCTCCCAAGCCTTGACAGCAGAAGGTAAGTTCATAAATACAAAAGTAGCCAGCATTGATTAATTATTAATCAACAATTTCCAAAATCCTTAGTGATTTCTTATGTGGACAGAACTCAGACCTTTTAAATTTATTTTTTCAATAAAAGATGATGATCATATTCTTAGAGTGTGTGCATGTCCCATCCCTTTTATTTTGCTGACCTGTGCGCCAATATCACACAGAAGAATCCATTCCACCAGAAGCTTCCTATGAAGAACTCTGGCATGTGGCCTAATGGATGACCTCAAGTTGCTTTTTTTCCTGGAAAGTCATATCAAGTGACCAGGCAACTGTCTCCAAGCTGGCTCTTGGAGAATAAGCTTTCATGGAGACAGGGGTGGGGAGTAGAAGCAGCCACCTTACTTCAAGGTACTGAATTTAGGATGCGCTTCCTCTCCCAGGATTTTTACTCACTACTCCAGATTGGGTTTTATTTTACTGATAAATTAAAATAAGGAAATTTCATGCCATATCAATTCTATTCTAGTATCAATCTGTCTTTTAAAAAACTTTCTATCTCTGGGTATGGAGCAATAGTTACACCAAGTAGTGTGCTTGCCTTGTGTGCGGCTGACCTGGGTTCAATTTCCAGCCCCCCCCCTCCCGCCATATAGTCCCCTGAGCCCACCAGAAGTGATCCTTGAGTGTAGAGTCAGGAGTTTGTCCAGAGCAGAGCCAGGTGAGGTCCTCTAAAAACATTTCAATATACTGAAACATAGGAGGAAAGAAAGTTTTTTTTCTCAGGGGAGAAATGATTTTAGGACACAAGGTAAAGATGAGTGGACATGAGAGAGGACAGACATATCCTGCTTATAGAATCAAATCCAAATGCCTTCACATACATAAATAAAGTTTAAATTTGACAACCTAAGTCCCCAGTTGCCTTCTCTATTTCCTGGCTGTGTGACTTAAGCCAACTGACTCAACCCCAATAAGCCCAGCACTTTCATCTGCAAAATGGAAGCCAGCTACTCAGAGCGGACTAAATATGGATAATTCCTTGGATGCCCCGAACATCTAGGTTACCAGCAACAGCTCTAAGCACTGCTACCTCTCCAGGCTGCAGCTTCTCACTTTACTCGCTAAGGTCTACCAGATGCCTCTTCAGGACCTTGCACTTAGGCTCAAGTTTGGAAAACGTTAGTTTTACTTAGGTTGGGAAACTCTATCAGTAAAGACTCCCAACAAGAAGCAATGGTATCTTCAAATCGAGTAGCTGGAGAAAGGCTTATTACAGTAAATATTTGCCCAATGTAGGCAGTGAGAGGGAAAGTGGAGCATACAAGACTTTACCATATGGCAAGAGCATCAGGGTTGCCATGATCTCATCTCTGATTCATTCCTTCATTCCCACCTAGAACTGAGGGATTGAGGGGAGATAGAAGGTTGCCTGGCTGAAGCTATGGCCTTCAAGGAAAAAGGCATATCATTAGCTTATAGAAACTGGAGCGATAGCACAGCAGGTAGGGCGTTCGCCTTACAAGCGGCCAACATGGCCAACCCGAGTTCGATTCCTCCGCCCCTCTCGGAGAGCCCGGCAAGCTACCGAGAGTATTCGATATGCCAGACACAGTAACAACAAAGTCTCCAGTGGAGACGTTACTGGGCCCGCTCCAGCAAATCGATGATCAACGGGAGGGCCTTTACCTTTTTACCTTTATAGAAACTTGAGGGGACAAAAACAAATTCCCAAGGGCATCCTCTTCAACTTGACACCGCAGCTCCCCAACACCCCTAATTTGGACCCCTAATGTCCAAATCATACTGAAAAATGGAGGGATGAGTCAGTAAATAAAGTCTAGAGAAGTCAACCTGTGGGAATGAGGAGGAGGAGGAAGGAGGGGGGCTCTTGGAGGGAAATGGAGGAACCCAGCAAACTGTCCACCACTGCTAGACTCTCCAGTTTTATCCTGTTCCTTCTTCATGCTGTGGCTGCAGACTCCACTAGTCACACAGTCAGAACTAGGTAATGCAATAGATGTTGGGCCAGTTTTCTCCTCCTATACACACATCTCTGGAGACCAAGGACTCTGAGAAATTCTGTCAAAACATTTGTCAACTCTGTGTTCCAACAGCATCATAAGTCTGTGAGAATACATATTCTACTTTCTTCTTCTCCCATGGGTATAACATGTGGTATAGGACCTCCAAATGGTAGTGAGAGCAAAGACCTGACACCATTCAAAGTTTACGATATGATGATGTGAGTGTGGATACATTCCCATATGTATTCCATTCAAAGGATGGACTGAAACTTCCATTTGTCTATTTGCCAAGTTCTGTGCCATAATTTTATTGTGGAAAAAAGGAGGAATTAATAGTAAAACATTTGTGAGATTTCTTGGAACTAAATACTCACTCCATGGTATAAGTCAGGTAAAATTTCTCATGTTTACAAGGAGCACCTTGGGCTGGAGCAATAGCACAGTGGTAGGGTGTTTGCCTTGCATGTAGCCAACATGGCCGACCAGAGTTCGATTCCTCCGCCCCTCTCAGAGAGCCCGGCAAGCTACCAAGAGCATCTCGCCCACACGGCAGAGCCTGGCAAGCTCCCCGTGACGTATTTGATATGCCAGGCACAGTAACAACAAAGTCTCCAGTGGAGACTTACTGGGCCCGCTCAAGCAAATCGATGAACAATGGGAGGACAGTGATACAGTGATACAAGGAGCACTTTAAAGAGGTGACGTTTTATTTAGTCCATAATGGTATACACTGATTACGGTGAACTGAAAAATTCAGAGAACTGAGAACTAGATTCTGTATAGAACTCTTGCAGGAATGTGCTTCAAAGGACTATATTGTCTTGCACACTTTCAAAGAACAAGAAAGGAGTGTGTTCTAATGCTCGTAAGTCTGATCAAGAATTCTCAGCAAGATGTCTCCCAAAGAGGCCTGGAAGATGAGGACTTGGAGGGGCATCTCAGGGAAATAAGGACCTGGACTCTGAGAAGCTTTGAGCTCAGCAGTGAAGGCACCCCAGCCTCAGATCCATCCTTCTCTTGGTCTAGCAGGGACATGGATGTGGTTGCCATCGGCAGAGATCCTGGGATCCGAGTGAGTCATCCTCTTTCTCTGAACAGTTGTACCTGAGCATTTACCCCTGGGTGTTGGGGTAGAGGATTATGCAGAAATGAAGTAGGACAAGTAGCTGCTTGCATTCAGGGTGACCCCTGTCTAGCCAGCTGCAGTAGAGACAGACTCTGTGAGAGCCTCGCTGTCTCTGGGGAAGAGTGAGGGACTAAAATAGGTTGGCAAGAATACAAAGTTCTTGAAGTTAATAAGAGAAGCCGTTGCTTTGGGAACAGAAGAAAAACACTCACCTGTCACATCGCCTTGTCTCAGAGATTGAGGCACAAAAATTTATTGTGGGTTTTTTTTATTCTGTGTGGTGGTCCCTGCTGAGTCCAAGAGGGGATTTGGGAGATGCTTTAATACAGAGGAAGAAAGGCAAGGACAAGGGATAGAGGACATGATGGCTTTCTGAGAACTGAGAATTGTTAAAAGGCAGCTTCCATTGGGGAGAAGAACAGTGAATGCTCTTCCAGTCAAATTCCCATATCCATGAAGGGATGGCTGCAGTGAGGGAGCAGAGGCACCATGCTTACCCCGTGCTCTCTTCAAGACCCAATTACTGCCAGCTATGGATAAGCATGAAAAGGCAGGCAGCTCCCTAAGAAAAAACACCGTCACGTCATTAACTTCCATACCAGACATTTGAGTGAAGGGTGAAGGGTGCCCACAAGGTGAGGACTGACCTCCGGGAATATGGTGCTCCCAAAGGAAGGCTCACCTGGGCAAATGAATTCAGCAATTCTCCAGCAACCCCATCAAGACACAAGCATCCAGAAAGCTGCTGGTTTTAAGTCTCTTTAGCACTTTCCTAGCAAAGCAGGGGGTAGATGGCAAATCCCTCCCCCAGCCCCTTGTACCAGTCCCCCAGATGATCAATCTCTAGGAGTGGTCTCAAAGTCTTTCACAGTCCTTGAACTGTTGGAGACACAGATTTGAACACTATACTCTTTTCTGTTTTGTTTGTGCATTTGGGTTTTGTTTTTTTGCGTCACACCTGGCCATGCTCAGAGGTTACTCCTGGCTCTGACTCAGGAATTACTCCTGGCAGTGCTTAGGGAACCATATGGGATGCTGGCGATCAAACTTAGGTTGGTGTCATGCAAAGCAAGTACCCTACACACTGTACCATCTCTCCAGCCACATTCCATTTCTTTCACCCAACTGTCTGTGGAGGTTTGAGTTATTTATGTGAGCGTGTGCTAAGGAGGCCCCGCCCTATCTCATACCAAACACATTAAAATACCTTCACATCTCATGTAAAAATTAAATTTTTGCTCCAAAAGTATCTTGAAAGGATTTTTTTTTATAATTTTGTATTTGGAATGATGAGGCTACAAGTCACTCAATTAATTAACTCTGGGCAAAGATTTCTCATCAAACATGCACATTCAGGAATTCTTTACAAAATGAAAAACTATAGCCTACAAATCATTTTCAAGTGTTAAAATAACTTCTTGGATACTCAATTTAACAATAAAATAACAGTACACTGCATTTTCAAAACCCTACCCCGGCAGATTTCTCTATCTATCACCATACAGGAGTAAAATCATAGATCATGTTTGTCTTTCTCCATCTTCTGGCTTTTTTCACTAAGCATAATATCCTCTAGGTTTATCTGTGTTGCTGCAAAAGGCAGGATTTTATCTCTGCTTTTCCTTTTGTATGTGAGAGGACAAAAAGATGAGCTAAATCAAATGAAGGCCAAATTTTGGACTCTAAGCTCAATTAGTTGATACCACAAGGAAAAAGATGGGGTAAACTTGGAGAAAAGGGATAATTCTTTAGTAAGGTATAAAGCTGCACAGTGAACCTAATGTACTTATACATTGATTTTGATTTTCAATGCTATGCATGTGAACATATAAAATGTTACAAAACAATGATCACTTCCACTTAGAAGAAAGTATAAGGGCCAGAGAGATAAGACAGAGATAAGGCATGTGCATGCAGATGACTCAGGTACAATATCTGGCACTACAAGTCTCTGTCACTGTCACTGTCCTCCCGTTGTTCATTTATTTGTTCGAGCGGGCCCAGTAACATCTCCATTGTGAGACTTGTTACTGTGTTTGGCATATTGAATACGACACAGGTAACTTGCCAGGCTTTGCCATGTGGGCAAGATATTCTCGGTAGCTTGCCGGGCTCTCATAGACGGGCGGAGGAATCAAACTCGGGTCAGCCAGGTAGGCCGCATGCAAGGCAAACGCCCTACTGGCTGTGCTATCACTCCAGCCCTTTAGTTCCTCAAATATCACCACAAGTGATCCCTTTGTGTAGAGCCAGGAGTAAATTCTGGTATGGCAGAATATGGCTCCAAATCCAGAATAAATATATACAAAATATAAAATAACATCTAGAAATAACAAGCATTACGGCTTTTGTAAACTGACTATCACAAAGTCCTCTTTAAGAAAAATTATTTTATTTAATCTCTTTAAAAGAAAGTAAAATTGGGGCTGGAGAGACAGCACAGAGGGTAGGGCATTTGCCTTGCACACGGCTGACCTGGGTTAGACTCCCAGCATCCCATATGGTCCCCTGAGCACCGCCAGGAGTAACTCCTGAGTGCAGAGCCAGGAGTAACCCCTGTGCATGGCCAGGTGTGACCCAAAAAGCAAAAAAAAAAAAAAAAAAGAAAGTAAAATTATATATTGAGACAAATGACTCTAAAAAATGCAATGAATTATGATGTTAATCAATTTCTTCACTTTGGATATTGATTGCTTTCAGGTCTCCAGTCTTCAACCTATGAATTTCAAACACCTTGGGTGAGGTGCCAAAGATAGCCCTGGGACAAGTGAACATCTGATTACATATGTGATATGACAATATGTGCATGTCCCTCTGAATTGGGTCAAAAGTGGAAAATGTCATTCTAGTAGAACCTTAGTTTTTTGCAGAGTCAGGTTCCAGGAAGAATGGCATTCTACTCTACTCTACACGTCTTTTCAAAAGGTCCTACAATCTTATTTCTGAACATTCCATCCTGGAATTCTCTCCAACAGCTCTCCCTTTCTCTGCCAATGTAGAATGCAGCTAACTATGCCCATCTGGAGAAGCAGATACAACACACGCATTCCCAGGACATTAACCTGGCACTAGGCTATTAACTGAGTTCTCTGAAAATCTTGGAGCAACCTGCCAAGTGTCAGAAACAGAAATGATCCATCACTCATAACAGATCTTCTAGCTGAATGATGACAGTTGAGGATTTTCCCCCTTTATTAAAACAAACATGGATCTTCAATCCAAATAAAAGTAGCAAAGTGACTTCATATGCTAGAAATATTCACTAACATAAAATTTATGGTGTCCCTAGATAGAATCCTTAAAGGCCTGTCCAGGCACATAAGCTTGACAAGGTTTCCTTCTTTTTTTTTTTTTTTGTCTTATTGGTGGGGCTTAATCATTCAAATTTTCAGAAGAGGCAGCACTTCCCATTCTTTATTGATAATAACAATCATCTGGGATATTTAATCACGGTCACGGTCCTCCTATTGTTCATCAATTTGCTCAAGCGGGCCCAGTAACGTCTTCATCATGAGACTTGTTACTGTGTTTGGCATATCGAGTACATCACAGGTAGCTTGCCAGGCTCTGCCGTGCGGGTGAGATCCTCTCGGTAGCTTGCTGGGCTCTCCGAGAGGGGCAGAGGAATAGAACTCGGGTCGGCCATGTTGGTTGCAAACGCCTTACTACTGTGCTATCGCTCCAGCCTGGGATATTTAATAAAGACACAAATATCTGGAGCTAGGAAGGCAATTCAATAAATCAGAGTGCGGGCAAGTCATACCCAGAGCTTCATGTTCTGTCCCCAGCACCTCATAGCTCCCCAGACAATGCCAGTAATGGTCCAGTGGGCCCAGAACTGCTGGACCTGAGCTCCAGCACATCATTGGGCCTGTTCTCTGAACGTTCACACTGCCATGCCCCCTGCTTCCCTGCTCTTCAGTACTGCTGAGGCAGCTCCCCACAATTAAAATAAATACATAAATTTCTAGCCCCTCTGCTAAGTGATTTTGATTGAGTAGTTATCTTGGTTAGGATCAAGAGGTCTATGCATGTATAAGTGGTGTTTCTTATTTCTAGGAGATTCTTTTATTTCAAGGAAGGTTAAGAACAACCAGTGCTGGTGCAGATGTGGGGAGAAAGGGACTCTCTTTCATTGTTGGTGGGAATGCCGACTGATCCAGCCTTTTTGGAAAACAATATGGGCATTTCCCAAAAAACTAGAAATTGACCTTCCATTCAACACAGCAATACCACTTCTGGAAATATAACCAGGATGCAAAAAATCACAGTTGAAATGATATCTGCACCTGTATGTTCATTGTAGCATTGTTCACAATAACCAGAATCTGGAAACAACTCAAGTACCCAAGAACAGATGACTGGTTGAAGAAACTTTGATACGTCTACACAATGGAAACTATGCAGCTGTTAGGAAAGATGAAGTCATGAAATTTGCTTATAAGTGGATGGACATGGAGAGTATCATGCGAAGTGAAGTGAACTGAGTCAGAAAGAGAGGGACAGACATTGAATAACTGCACTCATTTGTGGAATATAAAGTAACATAATATGACACCAACACCCAAGGACAGTAGAGACAGGGTCAGGAATATTGCTCCATTGTTGGTAGTCTGCCTCATGAGCTGGGGGAGAAGGCAGCTGGGATACAGAAGGGATCACTAAGTCAATGTTGGTTGGAGGGATTGTTCAGGATGGGAGATGAGTTCTGAAAGTAGATAAAGGACCAAACATGATGGCCTGTCAGTATCTGTTTCACAACCATAATGCCCAAACATAGAGAGAGAATGTGGGGAAAGTGTCTGCCATGGAAGAAGGGAGAAGGTTTGGAGAGGGGGGGATACTGGGAACATTGGTGGTGGAAAATGTGCACTGGTGGTGGGATGGGTGTTCAATTATTGTATGAATAAAACTCAAACATGAAAGCTTTGTAAATCTATCTCATGGTGATTCAATTAAAAAAATTTTTAAAAGAAGTGATAAAGGTAAGGTAAAGGCCCTCCTGTTGTTCATCGATTTGCTCGAGAGGGCCCAGTAACGTCTCCATTGGAGATTTTGTTGTTACTGTGTTTGGCATATCGAATACATCACGGGTGGCTTGCCAGGCTCTGCCATGCGGGCGAGATACTCTCGGTAGCTTGCGGGGCTCTCTGAGAGGGGCGGAGGAATCAAACTCGGGTCGACCATGTTGGCTGCGTGCAAGGCAAACGCCTTACCGCTGTGCTATCGCTCCAGACTATATGGAACAATGACAAGACCATCAAGTAGATGATTAATTGATATAGTTAGAGCTATGCATTCAAATGTTATTAACTGGATTTTGAAGCACAACTTACATAGTATTTTAGAAGCACTCAGAGGATAATATTTGCTCAGAAACCAGGTTCCAGCTGGCACTGAGATGTGAGTCTATTGGATGAGGTTATGGGCCAGGGTAGAAAGCTGAGGTCCAGGTCTTGCATGTCTCCCAGATGTGAACTGAATACACCAATGCTCCTTACCTCTATTATCATAATTTTAATTCCTGACAAGCCTGAGTTCTAAAATCATTTTTTACAGCTCTGAGCCCTGACTTTCATAGGCCAGTCACATAACCACTTTATCCTCAATCTGCATGGAAGATGTTGAAATAATAATAACACCTGCAATTGGGAAAAGTTGCTTTGACTTCTCTGACAACTTTTCATGGAAATCCTTAGGGTGATTGCAGTGCAGAGTGGAACACACTTGAGGTTTTGGGCTGGTCAAACCTGGGTTCAAAAGCTGCCTCCACCTTTCACTAACTCTGTGGTCCAAGTCATGGACTTCTGTGAGCCTCAGCGTCTTCTCCAAGGTGGGTGTTGACTGCAACACACAATTATCATGCCAGAGATGTGCTTAGGATGCCACAAAGAGCAAAAGTGTAGTTGTTTCCAGGCAGTAAAGAGGATGCAAACACAGGTACCCTTTATTAAGAATTTATTTAATGTGCTGAAGATTGGCTTAACATGAGTCATGTCACATTTTTTCTATCCCATTTTTAGATGTGTACATGGGGATGTAGGCTCTGGGAGTTGCCCAGTGCGTCACAGATCTAGGAAAATAAAGCTTTGGGGTTCAAGGTCAGCTTCCTCTGAACTTGAGGGCTTATGGTGCACAGAAATGAGTGCCACGGTGCAGACAGCACTCTTGGAAATTTTAGGGACTAGGGGCCTAGAGGAAGAGGTTTGGGTCACACCCAGCGAGCTCAGGGGTCTTCCGTCTGTGCTCAAGAAGAGGATAAAGTGAGAGGCCTGCTACACTTTCAATAACAGTATTGAAAAACCACAGAGCCTTAAGGGGAACAAAGAAAAGATAGAAATGCCTTCCAAGGTGGTGGAGGGGGAACGGGAGGAAAGCAGGGACCCTGGTCGAAGGATTGGTGCTCCATCATTGTATGCCTAAAATTCAATCGTGAATAATGCTGTGCTTGAGGAAGTCATGGTGATTCAATAGTCTTTTATTTTATTTATTTAAAAAAATTTTTATTAAAGAACTGTGATTTACAAAATTGTTGAGTTTTCGGCATATGATATTTCAACACCAATCCCACCACCAGTGTCAACTTCCCTCCACCAGCGTTCCCATATTCCACCCCCATCCCAACTCTCGTCCCATTCCCGCCTGTCAACTTGACAGGCACATTACAAAGTTTCCGTGGTTGCAACTTAGATTTCATCTTTTCAGAATTCGTGAGTCTGTATTTTGGATATATGGCGCCACCACTCACCCAAATCACCAGGATAATTGAAGACCTGCTTCCTGTTCACCTATTACTTCCTGTTCTCTTCTCCACCATTCCCTTGATATTTTTCTTTCTCTGTTCTTCTCTCAAAACCCCGGGGTCAAAGGTGATCTATACATACACCTTTTACTACAGTTTATTTCCTCACCCCCAGTAATCAATAGACCACTGATAAGTGAGATCATCCTGTGTTTGTCTTTATTCTTCTAGCTTACTTTTTTAAAATTTTTATTTATTTATTTTTATTAGTGAAACACCATGAGGTACAGTTGTAGATTTACAAATTTTTGTGCTTGGGTTTCGGTTATACCATGATCAAATACCCATCCCTCCACCAGTGCCCATTTTCCACCACCATGGATAATATCCCTCCTCCCATCCCCCCCATCCCACCCTGCCACTGTGGCAGAGCATTCCCTTTTGTTCTCTCTCTCCTTTTGGGTGTTGTGGTCTGCAAAAGAGGCATCGAGTGGCAAACATGTTCAGTCCATAGTCTACTTTCAACATGCATCTCCCCTCCTGGGAGGATCCTCCAAACACCCTTTATTTGGTGCTCCCTTCTCTATCTGAACTGCCCTTTCCCCTAGAATACCCGGCTGGCCTCTAAGCTATGGAGTAATCCTCCTGGTGCTGATCTCAGCTATTCTTGGGTATTAATCTCATATTTTGTTACTTTATATCCCCCAGATGAATGCAATCTTTCTATGTCTATCCCTCTCTTTCTGACTCATTTCGCTTAGCATGATACTTTCCATATTGTACCACTTGCATGTAAATTTCATGACTTCATCTTTTCTAAGAGCTACATAGTACTCCATTGTGTAGATGTACCAGAGTTTCTTTAACCAGTCATCTGTTCTTGGGCACTCAGGTTTCTTCCAGTTTCTGGCTATTGTAAAGAGTGCTGCAATGAACAAACAAGTGCAGATGTCACTTCGACTATACTTTTTTGCTTCTCTGGGATATATTCCCAGGAGTGGTATTGCTGGGTCAAATAAAGTGACTCCTGATGGGTGTTCTGGGGTACTTCCTGGTTCTGTGCTTGAACCAGGAGTGTCTCTTGGCATACTCGGGGACCATGGGCAGCACTGGGGATCAACCTGGGGCCTGTGCATGCAAGGCAAGGACCTTGCCTCCTGTTCTCTCTCTTCAGGAAATCCTATGAAGGCTGCAGGTTCCTGGCTAGGGTTGTCATAAATAATCATAAGAGGGAGGGAGGGGGCCAAGCTATTGTCAAGACTAATATATTGAGAAGTTCTTGCTAAGGTCCAAATGTCCACTTGTGAGATGAGCATTTAGTGAAAAGCCAGAGGCAGACATCAGTCAGCAGGGAACACGGCGCTCTGAGGTTTTCCTCCCTGGAGCTTGGCGTCTGCAAACTGCTGTGATTTATGTGACCAAGTGACACAGAACTCACAGGCACCAACTCTGCAGTGGTGAAGAAAATGGATGGACTGCCTGCGGCTGTCTGCCCTGCACACACCACGTTCCCTTAAAAGGCCTCAAGCGTATATACAGTTCTGACAAGAAGGCAGAACTAAGTGCCAGTAAAGCTTCTCTTCCCCTTATATGGTCAAGGATTGCGGTGGCGTCCTCCCTGCTGCTTTATGAGGCCCAGGAGGGAAGAATGTCAATCAGGAGATGAAGGGATGCTTCGCGGGAGTGAAGGGAGAAAACTCATCTCCCTGGCCAATGACTTCCAAGACCCAAGTGGAACAGAGTGCAATCTAGCTGGGGCTTTTCTTTTTTAAACTTTGAAGAATAAACATTTTTTTTTGTCCTCTCTGAAATATCAACATCTCTAGAAGCCAAAGAACATGCAGAGCTCCCCACATCTACTTCAAGAATCAGAGAGTGAGAAATTAAATCAGCATAGAACTTATAGACTTTGGGACTGGAGAGGTATTACAGTGGGTAGGGCACTTGCTTTACATGTGGCCAATCCGGGTTTGATTCTCAGGACCACATATGGGCCCTGAGCCCTGTCAGGAGTGATCACTGAACATAAAGCCAGTGATCTTTCTTGGCACTACGTGTGGTCCAAATAAATAAACAACTTGTACAATTTGGCCTTAAAATTTTACCCGTCCTTCACCTGGCCTTTCTTTGACCCATTAAACACACATACACGCACACATACACACATATAAACACATAATAGATATATACACAGAGTGTTTATGAAGCATACACACAGTATACACCACACACACACACAACACAAGCACATAGTATATAGCCAACCAATCAAACATCTACTAAGAAAGAACAATTTCATTTAAAACGCAAGACAGAGGGTCCGAGTGAGATTCCAGTGGGCAGGTGCTTGCTCTCATGCGGACAACCTAAGTTCAATCCCCAACACCACACATGGTCCCCTGAACCCCACCAGGAGTGAACCCTGAGAGCAGATCCAGGCATAAACCCTGGCCACTGCTGGGTGTGGTTCCCAAACCAAAATTAATTAGTTAAAACAAAATACACAGATAGAACAAATCAGCTACATAGAGTTCTTATACATAAAGGGGCTTAGCTATATTTTCTAAGCAAATATTTCATTCTATCCTAAGAATGAAATTGATAATGAGAAGTGGGATTGTAGGGGAAAGTACTTGTCCATGATAAATCCTATAATATCAATTTCTAGCAAAAACTCTGTGGTAATGTCTTCCTAAAAAATGATTATAATTTCTACTTAATACACAAGCACTACGGGTAGCACTGTCCTCCCATTGTTCATTGATTTGCTCGAGTGGGCCCAGTAACGTCTTCATTGTGAGACTTGTTGCTACTGTGTTTGGCATATCGAATACATCACTGGTAGCTTGCCAGGCTTTGGCATGTGGGCGAGATACTTTTGGTAGCTTGCTGGGCTCCCCGAGAGAGGCAGAGGAATCGAACCCGGCTTGGCCGGGCTGGCCTCACGCAAGGCTAATGCCCTACCACTGTGCTATCGCTCCAGCCCCATGCATAAGCAGGTTTCTAAAATATAACCAAGTATAAGTTAAGCCACTGTTTAAACTATTATCACCCTTGCTATAATGGACTTTCACTTAGTCAGGATTTTGAATCTATTTGGAATAAAAGCCAGTCTAGATAACAAAATTCTTCTAACCCCCCCTTAAAAGTCAAGGAATTTTGGGGTGTTTGCTGTAGGTTTCAATATCTATTATACAACTTGGCCCTCAGAGAAAGAGTCAGGAAATTTATATACAAAATATATTCCTTCACTATTTACAAACTACCTGCAGTGTATGGAGTATCTTGAATATTAAAAACAAAACCACAAGTACTGGAAATTCTTCAGGTAGAGGATGAAATACGCATGACAAAATTAAGGGAAAACAGTGAGCTGTGCTTTCTTCTGTGTAATCCCAAATGAATTGTGCTTAATGTGAAAGTGTACGCTTGAAATTTAACTCCTTTTTTTAATTGTAAGTGGGGAGGAATTTGGGTCATTCCTGGTGGTGTTCAGGGCTTACTTTTGGCTCTGTGCTCAGAGATCACTTTTGTGGTGCTCAGGGGGACCTACAGGATGTTGGGGGTTGAACCTGTGTTGCATATATCCAGGACAAGCACCCTACCCTCTGTACTATCTCCCTAGCTTTTTTTTCTCTTTTTAACTTTTACCTGAGTCACTGTGATTTACAAGACTGGTGATAGTGTTTCAGTTTCATGCCTACAACTCTCTACCAGCATTTGCTTCCCTTCACTAATATCTCAGTGTCCCACCCCCTCCATCCCCATCCCCGCCCCTCGCACCATGGTAAATTCTCTTCTGTAAACCAGTTCTTAGGTTCTGTTGCCTTTGGCCAATCATTGCTCCATTGTTGTCTGTCTGTCTGTCTGTCTATCTGTCTGTCCTTCCATTGTTCATTGATTTTTGCTCAAGCGGGCCAGTAACATCTCCATTTTGAGACTTGTTGTTACTGTGTTTGGCATATCGAATACATCACAGGTAGCTTGCCAGGCTTTGCCGTGCGGGTTAGACACTCTGGGTAGCTTTCTGGGCTCTCCAAGAGGAGCGGAGGAATCAAACCCAGCTTGGCCGGACTGGCTGCGTGCAAGGCAAATGCCCTACCACTGTGCTATGTCATTATATCCTACGTATGAGAGAGATCATTTTGTATCTGTCCCTCTCCTTCTTACTAACTTCACTCAACAGATTATTCTTCAGATCCAGATTACACAACAGTAAATGACATGATTTGATCCTTTCATATAGCCAACTAGTATTCCATTATATATGTGTGTGTATCTCATTCAACTTCTTAAAGACAAAATTTTATTAGATAGGATTTTTCTGATCCCAAATGCATCTCATTACTGAAAAACATTCTCATATAATGGTTGGAGCAATAGTACAGTAAGTAGAGCACTGAGGCAGATTCAATCCTCAGCATTCCACATGGTTCCCTGAGTCTGCCAAGAGTGATTCCTGAATATAGAGCCAGGAGCAACCCCTGAGCATCACCAGGTATAACCCCCAAACAAAACAAACAACAACAAAAGAAATAATCTCATAATTTACGCAATGAAAAACATGCTCAGTGCTAAAGTTTTACTCCAGCCTTAATGAATGTCTACATTTAAGACAGAGAGAGGGGCCCATATGAGGAGAGAACGCAGGAGCCCTGGATGGTTGTGTCCCCATGTACTACACAGGGGCAAAGGGGACCCCTGGTCACCCCAGCATCCACTAGCTTCCCATCATGCTCACACAATTGTGGGGGGTATTCCTAGGTAGGGATTTGTGGTACATATTTGTTACCCAGTTTTAAATATATTTTAGTGTCATAACGCCAAATGAAAGAGTTCCTTTGCAGGCATCTGGCACTAAATAGCAAACGTGTAAGTCTATAAACTTGACTACTTGCCTCAGACTTACTGTGAAACACAGATTCTTGGACTCCTCTAGGAACAACAAATATCTCTGGAATAGGGACTTGCAATCCACATTTTAATAAGACTGTCTCCACCCACCCAATTCCCCTGGGTTTTGCGTGCACTTTAACATTTAAAAAGCACTGCTGCAGGCACTGAAAAAAAATCCTGTCGTTTTTCAGTCTGATACTCAGCTAAGGCATACAAGTGATCATAGCCCAAAGTAGATTTTGAAGATTTCTAACCAAAAGCGATCTGAGGGAACAAGAAATACCATCTCTCCGTTCTTAGAGCAAGTACAGCAGAAGAGCAGGCAGAGAAGTTGACTCACCCTGGGGTCTTGCTGTCAGTTTTTGGAGAACCCTAAGGGAGATCTAGTCTGGGTCCAATTTCTAGTCTAGTGTCTTTTCTGCCATGATACCCATTACTTTCCTACCTAACCCTCCCCTGTTCCACACTTACACCCATGGACATACGTTCCAGAGTTATTTGTGTTCAAACTGTAGAGTACTTGAAAACACTGGCCCACGAATTTGTTTCTGGTTGTCCAACATACAGCACTTTCTCAAAGAAATAGAAGATTGATTTATTTTTCTATTCAAGGTGATCCCTCAGCTCTAGCCAAAAATAAGACATGTGAGTCAATCAAAGCTAAAGACAAGCTCCCCTGTGGGGCTGGAGCAATAGCACAGTGGGTAGGGCATTTGCCTTATATGCAACTGACCCGGGTTCGATTCCCAGCATCCCATATGGTCCCCCGAGCACTGCCAGGAGTGATTCCTGAGTACAGAGTCAGAAGTAACCCCTGAGCATCACCAGGTGTGACCCAAAAATAAAAAACTAAATAAATAAATAAATAAATAAACAAACAAGCTCCCTTGATGGAAAGGAAAATGGAAGAAATCAGTGAAATTTGTCACTTGTTTTGGATGCCCGTTCTCTGAAAAGATTGACTATACATAATCTCTGCCACTCAGGGACCTATTTATTCTTGAAGCTGGTTTTTCCTTTGATCTTCTCTCATCCTTCCATTGTATTCCGAACCCTATACTCCTCCCTAAAACCATAAATGGGCAAGCATTTAAGTTTTACAGAAGGGAAAGTTGGGAATTAAAAATCTTTGGGGCCCAGACCTCACTCACACTTAACACTTTACTCATTCTAAATGACCCAGTATTACTGCTTCTGATCCCCAAATACTCCACCTCTAAATTCAAAGACCTAAAATATTATCTGTGCAGCTGAATTACAAATGGTCTTGAAGCCGCAACCACAAAGCAGTTCAAATGAATCTCTACTGAAGATGCAGTGCCAAAAAGTTACTGGGCTCTGCTACACTGGAAAAGCAGATTCTTTGCTTTGTAGATCTGTAGTTTTTCTTTAATATACTCCCTGCAAAGCAGCCCAAGTCTCCCTGACGGAATAGAAATCTGCATGCAATTTCTACAGAATAGGAGAAAAACTCAATTGTTTTTCAATCTACCAGTACCAGTAAGAGGTCTTTCTAGCAAATCCCCCTGAGATCTTTGGTTTATGACGCTATGCAAATATTTTTGTTTTCTGTTTGTTTTGGCAACAAGGTAAATTCTCAGACTCTACTGCTCTTCCTTTGAAATGACTACCTCTTTCCTGCTGTGGGTGATTTACTGCTTACTGGGATTCACCCAAACAAGCTCTAACTTTCTGCAAGAGTTCCAAAATTCAGGTGAGGATGAGGCCCATTGGATAGCAGCTCTCCAGAAACCGTGTACAAACCTTAGCAAGAAGAGAGGAGCTTTTAAAATATATATTTTTTAATTTTTTAATTAACCTACAGTCACATGGACTATTGGATATGTCATTTTATTTCTTCTACACATATTTAGAGGGCTACTAGCACCATAATCGGAGACCAAAACGTTTTCTATCCTTCAAGAAACAATCTCATAAAAATCACACCTATCCTCAAGCAAAACCGTGGAATGCACCGCTCTTTCCATTTTTATTGATTTATGCTTCTGAGTATAAAAGAAATGAGCTCTTAGAGTGTTTGACATTGGGAATCAGATTCCTTTCATTCTTGAGATTCACTTGTGAATCAGAATTCCCATTATGTTGCAAGTAAACTTACTTTAAATGAAGAGATGGCAGTTACTATAAAAGGACTTTGGGATAGTTCTTGTCTGGGGATGTTATGAGCTGTGCTGCTATAAATATTTGTGCACAGTTTTCGGGTAAATATAAGGTTTTATTTCTCAAGGACGGATTTTGTTCTCAAAGGAGTGGGTTTACAGAATCATATGCAATAGCCTGTTAGAACTGTATTAATAAACTGTACAGTGATGAGGGACATCCCTACATCATCTGACCTCCTGCACATCACTGGGTATAGTTCAAGTAAAGTAAGTAAAGTAAAGGCCCTCCCGTTGATCATCGATTTGCTCGAGCGGGCCCAGTAACGTCTCCATTGGAGACTTTGTTGTTACTGTATCTGGCATATCGAATACTCTCGGTAGCTTGCCGGGCTCTCCAATATGCTCCCTAATTCCTGAGCACCAACAGTGGCTTTGGCAATGCAGTCACTACAGGGTTTGAACAGAAGTGCTGCTTTTGGCCCTAGTTTTAGCTGGCCTCCCTGGAGTGGCACCAGAAGCCTTAAACACTGCTTAGGAGAATCCTTCCTTGCAAAAAAAATAAATGGCAAACTTTCCCAGAGTGGCACCATCACCCATTCTGCATTCTGATAGCATATGCAAGTTCTGGATGACATGTCCTCAGTAACACTTGGAATCAGCTGCAATTTTTTTTCAGCTATTTTAATTATTATAGTAGTAGGATCTCAAATCTTTACTTTTCATTTCCTAAAGCTGGTGATGTTGAGTATCTTCATAACTATTTATTTGGTATTCCTCTATCCTCTTTGGGTCAAATCCATTGCTCATTTTTTTTATAGGACTAAAGGTTCCAACTTCCAAAATGGTAAAATTATTCGACTTTTGTCTATGAATTGCTTTGGTCAAAAAATCCATTGGTTAACTTGATTTAGGTCTTTTTCTGGATTTTCTCTTATATTTTATTGATCTATATTTCAGTCCTTTTTGTCATATCACATTGCTTTCTGCTAGTCAACAAATGTGATTCCTCTAACTTGAATCTTTTCAAAATTGTTTCACCTAGTCTAGCTCCTTTGCTTTTCAATATGTTTTAGAATTGGCCTGTCTGTATCAGCCAAAGTGGGGATATTTATTAGAATTTTATTAAATCTATAAATCAATATGAAGTAATAGGAAAATGCATGGAAAAATAAATAATCTCTTTGCTGTGTTGAATCTTTCAACCCATAGACATAACATATCCTCCCACTTTGGTATTTTTCCATAAATCTTTATTGTTTTCAGTATTCAGATACTTGTATATCTTATTAGATTTATAGCTATGTATGATACATTTTAGCAATCATAATTAGTATTGCCTGTTTAAAATTTCCATTTCCAACTAAGCTTGGTCACTGTCACTGTCCCTATCGTCCCGTTGTTCATCGATTTGCTCGAGCGGGCCCAGTAACGTCTCCATTGGAGACTTTGTTGTTACTGTGTCTGGCATATCGAATACTCTCGGTAGCTTGCCGGGCTCTCCGAGAGGGGTGGAGGAATCGAACTCGGGTTGGCCATGCTGGCTGCATGCAAGGCAAACGCCCTACCGCTGTGCTATCGCTCCAGCCCAACTAAGCTTGGTAGTCAATAGAAATACACTTGACTTTTCTTTCCTCCACTTTTATTGTTGTTATAACACCCAGGTATCATATATAGCTGTTTGTGTTACTCAAACAAGTGGTTGTGGTGCTCATGAGGGACACATGTTAGCTATGCTGCTTGTTACAGAGGCTGTAGACCTCTAGTTGGAATATTGCATTCACTTGGCTTCAATGCATCAAAAGCACACCAAATAGAGAAGGGAGCACCAAATAAAGGGTGTTGGGAGGTTCCTCTCAGGATGGGAAATGCGTGATGAGAGTAGACTACAGACTGAACATGATTTCCACTCAATGTCTCTTTTGCAAACCACAGCACTCAAAAGGAGAGAGAGAACAAAAGGGAATTCCCTGCCACAGAGGTAGGGTGGGATGGGGGGAAGGTGGGGTGGGAGGGATACTGGGACTGGTGGTGGTGGAGAATGGGCACTGGTGGAGGGATGGGTATTCGATCATTGTATAACTGAAACCCAAGCACAAAAATTTGTAAGGCTACAACTGTACCTCATGGTGTTTGACTAATAAAAATTTAAGGAAAAAAAAGCACACCAAATAATGCCCACTTTGCTGGGCTGCTAAGGATCACAGAGGAAGTAATACTGGAATTGTATTTGGTGTGGGAGTAGTGTCAGGAATTGAATTTTCTGCCTCATGTCTGCAAGGTGGGCATTCCAACACTGAACTTGCCTCAGAAAAACTTTTGATGTTTGAGTTTTATATCTTTATATCTTTATATCCCATGATCTTTTCTTCAGTAGTCTTATGATTTCTTTGCAGACTTGGGGAGATATCAGTGTGGTCCAGCATGTCATTTGTGAATTGAAAGGTCTAATTTCTTCCATCTACTTTATACTCCTTTCCTTGTCTTACCACATTGGCTAGTTCTTCCGATGTTGAGGAGAGCAATGACGTGCATATCCTTGCCTTGTTCCTAATCTTTGCACTCAGGAATCACTCCTGGCGGTGCTCAAGGGACCATATAGGATGCTGGGAATCAAACCTGGGTCGACCACATGCAAGGCAAACACCCTACCCGCTGTGCTATCACTCCAGCCCCTGCCTTGTTCCTAATCTTAAAAGAAAAACATTAACATTTCTACCATTAATTACAATATTGGCTATAGATTATTTTAATAGTTTTCCTTTCTAAATTTAATAAATTATCTTCTACAATAGCCTAGAAATAACAGAAGCACATTTCTGGAGGCCTGTGGGCACTTAGATGGTGGTGAGGAGAGATTATGATACATCAAAATCATAATGTCAACACTCCTTGTAACCATGTTACTTACCTAAGCTATAAAATTAAAGAAATTGCCTTCTATACCTAGATCAAATGGGTATGAAGATCTGTAAAATAATTTCTGCACTTGATCAATGGTTCCTCTACTCTACAAGATGAAGAAACTAGATAATTTTATCTGTATTAAAATAATAGCCCATCCTTAGATTCTCACGATAAATATCATTGATTTTTAAAAATATGTTGCAGGATTTATTGTGCTAACACTGCATTAAGGATTTTTATACTGTTGTTTATTAAGGACATTAGTCTGCATTTTCCTTTGCTTAGAAGAAATATGGGTTGTAGTACTGAGTTAATGTTATGAGTTCATCTTGTAAAGTTTGGAAGCATTTATTGTCTTCAATTTTCTGAAAAAAGACGGTTTAGAATTGCTTTTATTTTTATTTATTTATTTATTTTTCTTTTTGGGTCACACCTGGAGATGCACAGGGGTTAGTCCTGGCTCTGCACTCAGGAATTACCCTGGCGGTGCTCAGGGGACCCTATGGGATGCTGGGAATCAAACCCGGGTCGGCCGTGTGCAAGTCAAACGCCCTACCCGCTGTGCTATTGCTTCAGCCCCTAAAATTGCTTTTAAATATTCTTGACAATTCATAAAAACATCTGTCTGCATCTGGAGTATTGTGGGAGAAGTTTTATTTAATTTACTTTCTGAAAGGAATTGGATATTTATCTAAGCTACTAAATTTATTCAGAAATAATTGTTTGTAATGTTTACTTATTGTCATTTTAATGTCTTAAGAACCTACGGTAGCATTTTCATTCATAACATTCATAATCTGTATCTTCTCTCCTTTTTTTTCTCAAATTTATTCTATCATCAATTTTATTCATTTTTTAAAAGAACCATACTTTTATTTCATTGGGGAGGAACACATCAGCCTTTTTGAGGTCTTACTTATGACTCTCAGCCAAGTACAAGGCAAGCACCCTGTTTACTGTACTATCTCTTTGGCCCCTGATTTTAAAATCATATTGTAATTTTCAATATTATTCATTTCTATTTTTAAAAATTATTTATTCTACTTTGGTTATATTTGAACTTTTTTCTTTTTTCTAAGGTGAAATAAGTATAGATTTTTTTCCCCTCTGAATATTTGTTTATTTATCTTGTTATTCAATATAGAATAAAGGCATAACATGTAAGGAAGCAGGGTTGTGATTTTTATTTTTATGGCAGGTATTCAGCAATGATATTTCTCAAAATGTATATTTGAAGTCTGCAACATTTTAATTCTTGGCAATAGAGCTTTAATCATTTCTTTTTTAATTTTTTAAATTTATTTTTAATAATTTTTATTAGTGAAACACCATGATGTACAGTTGTAGACATACAAATTTTTGTGCTTGGGTTTCAATTATACAATGATCAAGTACCCATCCCTCCACCGGTGCCCATTTCCCACCACCACAAATCCCAGTATCCCTCCCACCCCCCATCCCCCACACCCCCCTGTCTCTGTGGCAGGGCATTCCCCTCTGTTCTCTCTCTCCTTTTGGGTGTTGTGGTTTGCAAAAGAAACATTGAGTGGCAATCATGTTTGGTCTATAGTCTACTTTCAGCATGCTTCTCCCACCCTGGGAGGATCCTCCCAACACCCTTAATTTGGTGCTCCCTTCTCTATCTGAGCTCCCTTTTACCCTAGCACGTGAGGCTAGCCTCCAAGCCATGGAGTATACCTCCTGGTACTTATCTCGGCTATTCTTGGGTGTTAGTCTCCTATTTTGTTACTTCATGTTCCCCAGATGAATGCAATCTTTCTATGTCTGTCCCTCTCTTTCTGACTCATTTCGCTTAACATGATACTTTCCATGTAGTACCACTTGTATGTAAATTTCATGACTTCATCTTTTCTAACAGCTGCATAGTACTCCATTGTGTAGATGTACCAAAGTTTCTTTAACCAGTCATCTGTTCTCAGGCACTCAGGTTTTTTCCAGATTCTAGCTATTGTAAACAGGGCTGCAATAAACAAACAAGTGCAGATGTCACTTCGACTAGAAATAAGTATAGATTTTTATTTGAAACCTGGCATTCTTTTTAATATAAGTATTTCATGCTATTTCAGTTACCTACCACATTATTTTATCGTCATTCCACAGAACTTTATTTTGCATTTTCATTTAGTTCAAGTTATTTTCAAGCTTTCCTTGAAACTTTCTTTTTAATCTGCATATTATTTAGAAGTGTATTGCTTAACATTCAAGTGCTTAGAGATTTCCCTGCTGCCAGTCTAAGATCAATTTTAGACCAATTCCTCTATATCCAGTAACTACTTTGCATTGTTTTAACTCTTTTACATTTGTTATTTTGCTTGTTTTCCTGACCCAAGATATGACCTTTCTTCTGGTTGTTCCTTGTTCTTTAAATCAACACATAAAGTACTGAGGATTAAAGTGCTTTATAAATGTAAATGAGATTCCCTAATGAATATCTGTTGAGTCCCTCCACAACCCCAAATGATTTTCTATCTAGTTTATCTTTTATCAGTTTTGGATAGAAGATTGTTGAATGTTTCCATTATAATTCTGCATTTCTCTTCCTTCTTGTTCTGCCTTTTTTTCCCTCCTTGTATTTTGAAACCCTATTAGGAATATTGGATGTTTTTATACCATTTTAGCAAGTTAATCCAGCATAATTTCATTTTTTAAAGACTTGGCAGTTCAGATAAATTATCGAGGTCTGTTTATACAGCTCAAGGTCAGACGTGCAGGCTCAGATCAGGGGCGAGCCCAGGAGTTCCCATGTAGCCTCAAGTATCCTTTTCCCTGACTTCTCCCTCCCTTTGATCTCTCTGATTCTTTCCAGCTTCCCTGGGCTCCTTCTGGAACTCTAAACAGAAAGTTGAGGTTTTATTTACTTCATTCTGCCATATACTTTCCATGCCTATCCTGTTTTTGAAGGGAGGATGAGTCAAGCTATGAAAATAGAGAAGGCAAAAAAGCAAATAAGATGGATATCTCTCTCCCTCCAAGTTTGGGCCTTCTGCTGGCCATCTTATGACTAATGCCACTGACACCCCAAGATTGCTTGGGAGTGATGACACAGAAAATAAAGAAGCAAAAGGAAAAGAATTTCCCCACAGTATCTCTGTCTCTGTCTCTCTGTTTCTGTCCCTGTCTCTCTCTGTCTCTCTGTCTCTCTTTCTCTGTCTTTCTCTCTCTCTCTCTCTCTCTCTCTCTCTCTCTCTCTCACACACACACACACACACACACACACACCAACACACATATACACACACTTCTTGGACAAGAAAAATAGAACTTTTTCTAAAGTTCTTTCCATTCATGCTTTTTTCTACTGTTGGGTTTTAGGATCCATTGAGTTCAAAATGGTGAGGATTGGTAACCCTATCACCAAGTCCAGGCCTGTTTCAAGTCTTCTTTCCCAATCTATCTACTGTTTATTTTGCAGAGTTCCCAAATAGCTGTTTTATACATTCTATCTATCCTGGAACTATGGCACAGCAGTAAGTATAAAATAGATGATCCTTTGCAAAGTGTCAACAACTTGTCAACTTATATCCACTTGTCAACTTATATCCACAAACTAGACTTCCTAAGGTGTTACCTTGAACTCCACTCCCTTTAATACCCATCATTTCATCGACCTTGCTAAGCTTCCTTCTCCCCACTAATCACATCCTTTATCAAAGTCTTTTTTGCAAGAAGAACTCAGAGAAACTGAAATAAGGGAAGGGAATTAGTAAAAAGAGGGAAAACTCCAAAAAATATAATAATGTATGCAGCCAAGAATTTTACTGCGGCCCATATTTCATTTGATTTTCATTTCAAAGTGACGTTACTTGTTGGGGATAATGAAGTGAATGGTAAAAAATACATCTCCATATGTAAATAAATTCTTTAATTACTGTCAACAATAATAAAATATGATGGGATATTTTAACTGGAGTAAAATTGACACTTACTTTCAAGCTGGTTCACTTTGCAGATGAGAGTATATTGCTACCCAAGCTAATGTTGAGACCTCAATCAAAAAGACCTCTGAACAAAAGGCATCCATAAGGAAAAGAGCTTGGGCTTGGAGTCAGATAAGCCTGGATCCCAATGTAGTGCCTAAACTTGCTAAACTCTGACCTTGGGACTTGGTTTCTTTTCCCTTAGTTCCTCCTTCCCTTCCTTTTGTTGTTGCCTCAGGCTCTGCATACTTGATATCAGTTCTCTCTCACTCTGATTGCCATGCTTAGTTCCAGTTCGTGTGTGTGTGTGTGTGTGTGTGTGTGTGTGTGTTTGTGTGTGTGTGCGCGCCTGGAGGGTTCACACACTTTTTTTTAAACCATTTTATTGAACGTGAGTCAGACCCTTACAAAGCTGTTCACGATTGGATTTAAGTCATACAGTTTACCCACTTTTTTTTGTTGTTGTTGTTTGGATTTTTATTATGAAGTCTCAGAAGGTTAAAAGGAAGGGAGAATCAGAAAAAGAACTGGCTGCTTTTAAACTAAGCAAAATCAGTTTTCAGGCTTTAACCAATAAAGTTCACAATATTAATGCCCACCATCTTCCTTTATTGAACTCTTACTATATTTTATCATGTTACCTTTATTCCCAATATTGTTTTATTTTTTAAAATTAACCTCTAAGGTAGATGATATTTCCAACTGACATGTGAAAAAACTGATGCTCAGAGAGATAAACGGAACAAAAAACACAGGATTAGTGTCAGAGCTTATATTTGGGCCTGTATCAGCTGGAGCACAAAATCAATACATGTAATTTATATTCTGTCAAACTTACGTTTATGACAGTAGAGAAAAGCTGAAGCAAATTTAAAGTGAAAATTTAGTATCTGTTCTTAGAAAGTCAAGTATGTAATCTTTTGTTGAAAAGCAATTCAGTGTGCAGAAATATGTTTTAATAAACTATAAATCAGTAACCTAATATTGATGGAAGTTTTGTTATTTAAAAATTTTAATTTTGGGCAACCAATGCTGGCGTGGATGTGGCGAGAAAGGGACACTCCTTCACTGTTGGTGGGAATGTCCACTGGTTCAGCCCTTCTGGACAACAGTATGGACGATTCTCCAAAAATTAGAAATTGAGCTCCCATTTGACCCAGCAATACCACTCCTGGGAATATATCCCAGAGAGGCAAAAATGTATAGTCGAAGTGACATCTGCACTTGTTTGTTCATTGCAGCACTCTTTACAATAGCCAGAAACTGGAAGAAACCTGAATGCCCAAGAACAGATGACTGGTTAAAGAAACTTTGGTACATCTACACAATGGAGTACTATGTAGCTCTTAGAAAAGATGAAGTCATGAAATTTATATACAAGTGGTACAATATGGAAAGTATCATGCTAAGCGAAATGAGTCAGAAAGAGAGGGATAGACATAGAAAGATTGCATTCATCTGGGGGATATAAAGTAACAAAGTATGAGATTAATACCCAAGAATAGCTGAGATCAGCACCAGGAGGATTACCCCATAACTTAGAGGCCAGCCGGGTATCCTAGAGGAAAGGGCAGTTCAGATAGAGAAGGGAGCACCAAATAAAGGATGTTTGGAGGATCCTCCCAGGAGGGGAGATGCATGTCGAAAGTAGACTATGGACTGAACATGTTTGCCACTCAATGCCTCTTTTGCAGACCACAACACCCAAAAGGAGAGAGAGAACACAGGGGATTGCCCTGCCACAGAGGCAGGGGGGGATGGGGGGATGGGGGTGGGAGGGATATTATCCATGGTGGTGAAAAACGGGCACTGGTGGAGGGATGGGTATCTGATCATTGTATAATTGAAACCCAAGCACAAAAAAAATTGTAAATCTACAACTGTAAAAAAATAAATAAAAAAAAAGAAAAAAATTTTAATTTTGGGAATGCTATATGTAAGTAATTAAATCCAATACTATAGGCACTCATTATTAGCTTATATTTTATATAGCATTTTTTTGGTTATATTATCGTATATGTATGGATAAAACTTTTAAAGGCAGCTTTTCTGGTTGCAAGGATTAAATTCTCAATTCAAGTGACTGAAAATAATAGAGTAGGGTTTTGTGAGATAAGGCAGTTTGCAAGTACAGAGTAGGAATTAAATTCTTATCATGAGGTCAAGCCTTCAAGGAAACTCAGAAGAGAAGAATTGGGCTTCAGGAACAGTCTTTAAAATCTAAGGCGGCAAATGATTTGTCCCGTACTTTGTACCCTTGTTACCTCAGCTATCGTTTCTCACCGGCTTCCTCATTTTCCGTTCAGTATCTTTGTTCCTCCTTATTGGCTGGATTCTGCTTCCTCGTATCTGACTTCATTCTCTTTCTCTATAAGTTCCACTGACTAATGACCCCTGCAACGCCACTAGATCCCTCCATGTCCTCAACTACAAGCTTTCACTCCCACTTAAGGGGGATTCTTGTTTGGTTTCTACATAATCAACAGCCTATATTCAAGGATATGAAGAACAAGAATCTGGGGATGCTGGTAATTCCCTATTTGTAAATGGCCTTTTCCTCGATTCCCAAGGAAATGAGCCAGTATTGTCTAAGGCTCAGAAATGAACTCATTAAAAATTTAGTTGGCAAAATAAATTGAGACTGATTAGAATTAATTGTGTTCGTCTCACTGTCACTTTGCCACCTCTCAAGTTGCAAAGTAAACTAAGGTAATTTTTTTACATGTTTTCTTTGACTTTAATGGAATTAGAAGAGTAGGTGTTCATTACTGGATTTCAGTCATATAGTCTTCCAATACCCATCCCCCAACCAGTGTATATTTCCCACCGCCGATGTCCCCAGTTTTCCTCCCACCCCCCTACTCAGTCTACTCTATGGAAGACACTTCTCTCTCTCTTTCTCTATCTCTCTCTGTCTCTGTCTGTCTGTCTCTCTCTGTCTCTCTATGACTCTTTCTGTCTCTCTCTCTCTCTCTCTTTCTCTCTCTCCCTCCCTTCCTTCCTCCCTCTGAACTAAGGAAATATTTTTTTTTTGCTTTTTTGGTCACACCTGGCAATGCACAGCGGTTACTCCTGGCTCTGCACTCAGGAGTTACTCCTGGTGGTGCTCAGGGGACCATATGGGATGTTGGGAATCGAATCCGGGTCGGCTGCGTGCAAGGCCAACGCCCAACCCGCTGTGCTATCGCTCCAGCCCCTGAACTGAGGAAATATTAAAAGTCTTCCCAATTAGAAAAGCATACCTGCCCACAATGCATCACTAGGCAATTCAAAGCCACGTTCTTGGTCTTAATAGGAAGAAACTAAAGTCTGGGGGAGATTTTGTTGAATAGACAGAGGGACTAAATCTTTTCCTCCCCCAACATTTAATGGAATCCTGAAAATTATAATAGAAGTTCATCCTAATACAGATTCTAGCAATGCTTTATGAGTCATGATGCTTAAAAGCAAGAGCTATCCCAGAGAGGTATTTCCACTCTGTCAAGAGAAGTGCAAGCCCTTCTCCATGAACTATTCCTTCTGGGATACAGTGTCTCCAATTTAAGTTGCACCCCTGTACCTACACTTTTGGAAGGGATGGCTCCCTTTATTATGTTTTCACTATGGTATTGGGGGGGCCCAAGGTCACCCCTGGCAATATTTAACCTGGAAGTAGCGGACCTGATGTCTCATATGTTTGGCAGCCAACAGGTCCCCCTAACAATGTTGAAGGACGGTGGGAGATGTAGCACTGAAGATTGAATGTGAGAACATCGTACAAGCAAAGCATGTTCTGAAGCTCTCTCCTGTCCCTGTCCCACCCCGTCCCCCCCCCCCCCAACTCCTCTCTTATATTCCTGAATTCTGGTTACACTTGTTTTCTTGTTCTAGAGACCACTTCTCCCCAAAAGCTTTCTGTGAACCTCAACTCTATCATGTGTGGTTCTGTTACCCCCACACAGCATCCTTTCTTAGCAGGTATCTTGATACTCAGTGGCACTCTCTCTGGAAAGCCCTCTTTGAGGACAGGGACCATAACCATATTGCCTAACTATTGATCTTCATCTCAATGCTTACATATAGCAGCTGAAGAGTAAGTTCCATTAAAGGGGACTGGAGTGATAGTACAGTGGATGTGGTGTTTGCCTTGCATACAGCCAACCCAGGTTCAATGTCTGGCACTACTACATATGGTCCTCCAAGCCTGGCAGGTGATACCTGAGCACAGGGCTAGGAGTGGACACTCCTCAAACAAAAGTTACAGGAAAGAAATGATTCTCAAAACAGAGCAGTGTCTTTCTTGACACTTGCTTCACCAACCATCTTTTTCTAATGTGATTTTAGGTTCTTGGGCTGGAGAGATAGCACAGCAGTACGGCGTTTGCCTTGCACGCAGCCAACATGGCCAACCCGAGTTCGATTCCTCTGCCCCTCTCAGAGAGCCCGGCAAGCTACCGAGAGGATCTCGCCCGCACGGCAGAGCCTGGCAAGCTACCCATGATATATTCCATATGCCAAACACAGTAACGACAAAGTCTCCGATGGAGACGTTACTGGGCCCGCTCGAGCAACTCGATGAACAATGGGAGGACAGTGACAGTGACAGATTTTAGGGTCTTAGTATACATCATTAGCATGATCAAAAAAGAACAAGCTTCAAAGATAATCTAATGAGCTCTGCATGTAAGTTGTTTGAACTTTATTACTGAGCTGTATCATTCTAATTGTAAATAGGAGAAATGAATGAGATACACAGAAAAAAATCAGCCAACAACAATCAACACCAACAAAAATTGTAACAAGTGAAAAACGTAATCATAGTACATATCCTGTGAGTCATCTATAAGAAATATTTACAAGGTCCTAATATGGTAAATAAAATCTGTGCTTCTTAAACGTTTCCACTCACAACCCCTTCCTGAAACACATGTTGTGTGACCAAATGGGGTCACAAGTATACATGTTCAAGAAGCTACAGGTGAATGTTTGCCTTCTGAAGAGATAGAGAGCTCCTAATCCTTGAAACTTTTTACTATGTTAAGTGACTTAGCAAGAGAACTGGCAGATGTGAATAATTTAAGACTCTTAGGGAGATGAACACGCACTTTCCCCAAAAAGTGTCCTAATAGACCCACAAAGGAATTTGTGCCTTCAGAAAGCCGACTACAAGCTCTTCTCAAGTTCACATAGAACTTTCTCCAGGATAGATTACATACTGGGGAACAATTGGAGTGTCCATATAATCATAAAAAATAGAAATAATAACAAATTTATCTTTTCAGAACCTCAATGTCATGAGGGTATAGGTCATAAAAAGAAATCTGGGGGAAATATCAATATTTGGAAACAGAACAAAAGCTATTAAATAACTTTCTAATCAGGGATGGAAAGATAGTACAGAGGACAGGGTGTTTGACCTGTATGCAGCTGATCTGGGTTTGATGCCTAGTACCCAATATGGTCCTGAGACCAGCAGAAGTGATTCCTCTGAGAACGTTGGTGGTGGAGAATGGGCATTGGTGGAGGAATGGGTGCTCAATCATTGTACGATTGAAACATATTCATGAAAGTTTGTAAGCCTGTAACTATCTCACAGTAATTCAAATAAAATAAAATTTTATTCAATAAAATTTTTTTTATTCAAGCGAAAAAAATTTTAAAAACAAAAAAATAAAAATAAATTTAAAAAAGAAGTGATTCTTGAGTGCAGAACCAGGAGTTAGCATTGAGTACTGCCAAGTGTGCCGCCCCCAGAAAAAATACCAAAACCAGACAAATAATTAAAACCAAATCAAGAAATGTTATCAGTGGCATAGTCTAAAACAATCACTAATAAATATACCCTAAAAAAAGAAAAAGCAAGATCAGAGTAGACAGATCATAAGAGACCGGGACAAATAAAAAAACTAAATAAGCCTGAGTAATCTAAGTTGTGGAAAGTGTTAACTCAATGATGCACATGATTCCAGCCTATAGCCAAGGTTGAAATTACTCCTCAGGTTTTTGGGTGGGTCTTGGATTCAGAAAGCTATAAGTACCAATTAAGTCTGGATAGCAATGACAAAAGGGAAAGAAAATGACAACGAGGGTGTCTCAATATTTCTCTTACCTCCTTCTGAAACCTGGCACTATGGGTATGGGCAGCCCCTGAGGGTCACTGGTTTTGGAAGCATTAAGAGGCAGCATTTGCTGCATGGGGACATGGCCTAGAGTGAGACTATCGCCCTGGAAGTCAGAGATTCTCCTTCAAGTATCTGCACAGACATGACTCATGGGCAGGGTCGAGATGGGTGGAAGAGGCAAAGAAAGATCTGCCTGTTGTTTTCAAGGTCCATGTGAGACCCCACTGGGGATGTTCAGAAACAGCCGGGAGGGCTTTGTTTGGAGGGCTTCTTGGAAGTCTGTGACATTCCTGCTGGAGCTGCTACATTAATACGGAAGTGGGTGAGCGAATGTCTTCTTGGGTGTAGCTTAGTAATGTCTGGACTTTAAAAGTCTGCATGGCAAGGTCTTCTTCAAGTGATAAGAAAAGATGGTAGGGAAAGTATGTGAAGGCATCGGTATGTATGGGTAATGTTGCCAAATTGGACCTCCTATAAGGAAGGGTACTCTAGCATGAACCCTGCATGCTACCTCCTGCTAAAAACTCAGCTTGAATATGGCTTTCAGCTATTTGGTGTCATCTTGGCATGGGCCCCACTTCCCACACCAATAGCTGCCAACAACGCGACCAAGACTTGGAGTCCAGGAGCAGGGGCAGGAGGGACTGTGCCCAGCACCTCCAGTCCTGTCTCTTTAGGCTCAGCAGGAGGCCAGCATCATGAAGACTGGAAAAAAAAGTCATCTTGGCAAAGACTTGTTTTTACTACATAGGGGGTGAGGGTGACTTGCTTTTGTAAATAAAGTTTTTTCTCAGCAGCTTATTTTTTTTTTTATCAGTTTTGCATTTGATCTGGTATTTTGTTTTTGTGTTTGGAGAGGAGTGAGTTATGCAGAAATCAAATATAACAGGATTTTCAGTGCAAAAAAAAAAAAAGAAACCTGAAACAAGACAAAAAGATAGTCGAGTAGGTAGGGTGTTTGACTTGTACACAGCAGACCCTCGTTTGATGCCAGCACCACAAATCATGCCTGCAGCACTACCAAGAGTGATCCCTGAGCATAGAGCTAGGAGTAAGTTCTGAGCACCACTGAGTGTGTCCAAAAACAAATCACGAATCACGACCATCCTGTTATTCGTTGATTGCCTCAAGCAGGCCCCAGCGGGTATGGCGTTTGCCTTGCACGCAGACGACCCGTGTTCGATTCTCTGTCCCTCTCAGATAGCCCAGCAAGCTGCTGAGAGTATCCTGCTGACACGGCAGAGCCTGGCAAGCTCCCCGTGTGTATTCAATATGCCAAAAACAGTAACAACAAGTGTCTGAAAACAACCAAACAAAAATACATACAAAAAGCCTTAATCAATCTACATGTCCAAAAGTAGGTGAATTATTAAGTACACAATTACATCACCATGCAATGGAACAAAGTAGTTATTAAAAAGTACATATCTATCAATGCTCTGATAAAGATATTTATAACAAACTCTAAAGTAAGAAAAATGCAAAATTCATTAAAAGACAAGAAAAACTTTCTATCATGTGACATTGAATATGGCACTCACTGGTGGTGTATATGGTTATCCCCTGCTAGATTAAGAAAGGTTAAAAACATATAGCAATTACTCATCACAAATTGACTTTTATTAATTTACTTTCTGATAATTCAATTTGCCATTCTTTTAAGGGTTATTTTTTTGGACCAAGTAATGAGAAATAAATTTGTTATATGCCTGCCAAAGGGAAAAATAAAAAAACTAAAAAGCTTCTTTTATGACAGAGAAAGTATGATGATTACTGCAATAACCTCTAAGTACAAAATAAATTTAATACAATATATTTTAGGTGCCAGTGCTGAAAATTTAACTATGTAAATGAGAATAGGCAGTATAATATATTTTAATTTATTTAATAGCAATTAATCACTACAAATTTACTTTTGACTTATTTTCTGGTAATTCCCTTTGCCATTTCTTTTAAGTTTTGCTGGAGTAAGTAATAAGAAATAAATGTGTTATATGCCTGCCAAAGGTTGAGAGGTGGCAGGGAACCTGGGAACATTGGTGGAGGAAAGGGGACGTTGGTAGTGGGATTGGTGTTGGAACATTGTATGCCCACAACTCTATGATGAACAACTCTGTAAATCATGATGTCTTAATTTAAAAAAAATTTAAATAGATTATAAAATGGTATGTGTAACTGATTTTATTATCAAAAAAAGAAAAAAGGCAAACTTTAGCTCAAAGGGTAAGAATGATCTCATTTTTCTGTTTGCTTGCTAAAAAATAAATAATTAAAACTGTCTAACAGCTGGAAACCACATACCACTCTTAATAGTGGTTCTATACAGCATGGTTTTTTAAAATAAAATAACATGGCCCAAACAATAGGTAAAGGTAAAGGTAAAGGCCCTCCCATTGATCGTCGATTTGCTCGAGCGGGCCCAGTAACGTCTCCATTGGAGACTTTGTTGTTACTGTGTCTGGCATATCGGATACTCTCGGTAGCTTGCCGGGCTCTCCGAGAGGGGCGGAGGAATCGAACTCGGGTCGGCCATGTTGGCCGCTTGAAAGGCGAATGCCCTACCGCTGTGCTGTCGCTCCAGCAATGCTATAGAAATAACAAAATAAACCAAGGATTTGCCAGTAACCTGAGTCGCATGAAATACAAGAAAGATTCAGGGGCTGCCAACTGCTCACTGTTCTCTCCATCCTTCCTACAGAGCTATCCAGAACCACATTTCGTTCTTCCCAGCACTCCCCTTCCAAACAGCTGCCTCGGTTAGCTGCTTTTTTTTTGTTTGGCCACACCTAGCTATGCCCAAGACTGACTCCAGGCTCTGTGCTCAGTGATCACTCATGGCAGTACTTGGGGAACCATATGGGGTGCCAGGATAGAACCCAGATTGGCTGCTTGTCAGGCAAACACCCTCCTTCCTGTTCTGTCTCTCAGTGATTTTGTTTGTTTGTTTTAGGGTCACACCTGGTACTGCTCAGTGATTACTCCTAGCTCTGCACTCAGGAATTACTCGTAGTGGGTTTGAGGTCCATATAGGATGGCAGAGGTTGGCCACGTGCAAGACCCTACCCACTATATATACTCTCTGATCCTCCTTTAGATATTCTTGGTGGGAAATTCTGTAAGTCCACAAAATAATTCTGGAAAATACACCCCCTTGTATTCTTTTTTGGGGGGGGCTTTATGAGTCACACCCGGCAATGCACAGGGATTACTCCTGGCTCTGCACTCAGGAGTTACTCCTGGCGGTGCTCAGGGGACCATATGGGATGCTGGGAATCGAACCCAGGTCAGCTATGTGCAAGGCAAACACCCTACCCGCTGTGCTATCGCTCCAGCCCCATGTCCCCTTGTATTCTTTTTGTTTTTGTTCTTGAGCCACATCTGGCAGTGCCCATGGCTTACTTCTGGGTCTGCACTCAGGGATTACTCTTTGTGGACTTGGGAGATCATATGAGGTACTGGGATTGAGCTCAGGATGTCCCGGCGCAAGGCAAGTACCCACTGCTATTACTCTTGCCCCCTCCTTGGACTCTTAACAGTGCTCTAATCCCTATATCTGCTGTAATTCTAGAAAGTGTTTGCAAATAGATTATCTGTTGCTTCACTGAGCACACATTCCATTGCCATGGACCTGATAACTGTGGACAGTTTACATCTCTTAAAATCCTTAAACTAACCTGAGCAGAGCAAGAGTTTTAACAGCTGCATTAAATCTTTGTGTTCTATTTTTAAAAATGTTTTGAGACATGGGAAAAACCTTGCTTATTATTATAATGAATTATAATTTGAGTTATTACTAAGAATAATAATAAACGAATTATTTGAATGTTGCTAGCCTTAGCCCCGAAGGCCTCCGCTTCTCAATAGAGTTTGTCTCTCCATGCTTAGCTTCTCAATGTCACAATATAAGGCAGTTTTTTCTAACCTACTTAATTGCTGGGTTCCTCTGATGAAGAATTAGGAGAGGGGGGAGAAATTAGTAGGACTAGAAAAACATAACCCAAAAAGCTGAGGGCAGAAAAAGAAGTGAAGTACTGGGGACTAGAAGAAAGAGGAAGTAAAGAAGGCTTCAGGTAGTTGCAACAGGAAGAGATGGAATAATTAGTAAGAGACAAACTGACTAAGATCTGTACTTTTAATTCTCTTTCATGTGTTTGAGAACTGCAAAAGACACTTAGAATCACGTTTCATGGACATTTTGTTTCTTTGAATGTCATGAGTGCATTGTATCAAACATTTAAATAATTAATGTATATTATAACATACATTATAGTTCACGGTCACACTCTGCAGGAAATCCAGAATTTTTAACTGGAAGGTACAGTTGGAGTTAAATTTTTAACAGAGTGGTGGCTTGGCATGTGGACATGATGGCCAGGGCTTTCCGGAGTACAGGGAGGTGGGGGAATGGTAGCCCATCCGACTCCAAGAAAGTTTGGAGATTTCCGTCACACAGAGTACCTGAGTTTTCAGCAGATTAATTTCTCTGTCTCTGGTGGCTGGTTCTGGAGGTCTTCGGCTGCCAGAGCCCTGGTCGGGGCAGGGAGGAAAACTCAACCCGCTCCCCTCCAAGGGGCCCCGGCAAGGACAGCCAGAGACTATAAAACCCAACTCCCGGAAGCATGCGGCCGCATTTGCGGCCGTGCGACATCTTACCATCTCATTCCTACTTTGGACAAATTGGCAGGCTACCGAATGTAGCCTGCCCACAGGGCAGAGTCTGGCAAACTCCCCGTGGCGTACCCAATATGCCAAATACCAGCAACAATGAAGGGTCTCATTCTCCTAACTCTGAAAGAGCCTTGAATATGGCACTTTTTAAAAAAACCTCAGGGCTAGGACGAAGGAGATGTTACTGGGGCCTGCTCGAGGCAATCAACGAATAACAGGGTAGTTGTGATTGTGAATTTCTCTGTGAGCCTCAGTCCCAAGATGATGGAGTATGGCTTGAAATATGACAGTGACTTGTGAGTGTGGGAGCAAGAGGCTGCTGGGGCTTTGTTTGGGCAGGCACTGGCCACCCCTCCTCCCATGAGTGCCCTGCATGTCTCAACTGGAAATGGGTGCCTGAGAAATTTTTGTGGCTAGCTGATCTCTTTCAATATTTTTTTTAATGAATCTCTGGAGCAAGGTCTGTAGATGAGCTTACATGTTGGTGGAGGTGGTGCATCTGTACATTAATTCTTTCAAACACCGTGATTTACAAAATTGTTCACAATATAGTTGTTTCGACATTTTTGTGTCCCAAGACGATCTCCCAAGTATACAACACTGTTAATCCAGTCGGAGCACACCAAATTGGGTGATATGTAAGGGTGAAGCCAACCGAGCTCAACTAACAAAAACATTTACACAGAGGCTTAATTTAAAACAACATCTTAGAAATCCCTCATACAAGGATTTAGTGTCTCTATGGTGAGACACAACAATTTACACTAATTTTCTTATAAGAAAATATTTTTTTAATCATTCTGTTAGCAATTTATTGGCAACAAGCAACATAAAATAAATTATTCTTGGCTTGCTATTGGGGCAGGCTTGGGTGGTGGGGGAAATTGGGGACAATGTTGAGGGAAAGTGAGAGTGGTGGTGGGACTTTTATTGGTTATTTTGAATTTCTGCAACACATCATCATGAACAACTTTGTAAACCTCAGTGTTTAAATAAAGTACAGGTTAAATGTCATGGAGGGTTCTGCCTAAATTTTCCTCCATGTACCTTATAGATTCAGGTCTGATATCGCGGTCTTTAATCCACTTTGATCTGACTCTTGTGCCTGGCATTACAACAGAGGTGTGAGTTCATATTTTTGCAGGTAGCTGTCCAGTTTTTCCAGCACGACTTGTGCTGCTAAGCACTTAAGATGCTTTTCTTGTTCCACTTCACATTTCTTGCTCCTTTATCAAAGATTAAGTGATCATGTACTTGAGAGTCTGTGACAGAATATTCAACTCTCTTCCATTGGTCTATGGGTCTGGTTCTAGCCCAATACCATGCTGTTTTAATTATCATTGCTTTGTAGTACCGTTTGAAGTTGGGGAAGATGATGACACACTTTCCCAAGGATTTCTTTAGCTATTTGTGGGGGTTTATTGTTTCATATGAATTTCAGGAGTGTTTTGTCTATTTATTAAAATAATGCCAAGGATATCCTTATAGGGACCGCATTAAACCTATATAATGCTTCGGGGAGTATTGCCATTTTGACAGTGTTAATTCTCTCAATACATTTGTGTGTGTGTCTCCATTTCCTAGTGTCCTCTTTTATTTCTTGAATTAGTATTTTGCAATTTTCTTTGTATAGGTCCTTCACCTCTCTAGTTTAATTGATCTCAAGGTACTTGATTTTCTGAGGCACTATTGTGAACGGGATTGTTTTTTTTTTAATCTCTGTTTCTTTTCTTTAATTATTTGTATATAGGAAAGACATGGACTTTTGGGTGTTGATTTTGTAGCCTGAGACTTTACTATACAAACCTATTGTTTCTAGGAGCTTTTCTGTAGAGTTGTTAGGATTTTCTAAGTATAGTATTATGTCATCCACAAATAATGATAGCTTGACCTCTTCTTTTCCTATCTGGATGCCCTTGATATCTTCTTTTTGCCTAACTGCTATAGCAAGAACTTTCAGTACCATGTTGACTACGAGTGGTAAGAGTGGGCTTGTCTTGTCCCCTACATTAGAGGGAAGGCTTTTAGTTTCTCCCCATTGAGAATAATGCTTGTCATGGGCTTGTAGTAGATGGCTTTGACTATATTGAGGAAAGGATGAATCACTACTGACCAAGCAATTGAAAACAAATATAAACAAATGGGACTACATTAAACTAAGGAGCTTCTGTTCCTCAAAAGAAACAGTGACTAAAATACAGAAAGCCCAGGAAATGGAAAAAACTATTTACCAAATACCCATCAGAAAAGGGTTTAATATCCAGGATATATCCAGGACATTAATAGAATCGTGCAAGAAAAAAACTTCCAACACCATCAAAAAATCGGGAGAAGAAATGAACAGAAACTTCCTCAAAAAAGAAATACAAATGGCCAAAAAGCACATGGAGAAATGCTCTACATGACAAATTAGAGCAAACCAAACAGCAATAAGATATCATCCCACACCAGAGAGATTGGCACACACCAAAAAAGAACAAGAACAGCCAGTGCTGGTGCAGATCTGGGGAGAAAGGGGACTCTCTTTCATTGTTGGTGAGAATGCCGACCGGTCCAGCCTTTTTGGAAAACAATATTGGCATTCTTTAAAAACTAGAAATTGAGCTTTCATATGACCCAGCAATACCACTTCTGGGAATATATCCTGAAGAAAAAAGCACAGTAGAAATGACATCTGCACCTGTATGTTCATTGCAGCACTGTTTACAATAGCCAGAATCTGGAAACAACCTGGGTGCCCCAAAACAGACAACTGGTTAAAGAAACTTTGGTACATCTATACAATGGAATACTATGCAACTGTTAGAAAAGATGAAGCTAAGAAATTTGCTTATAAGCGGATAGTCATGGAGAGTATCATGTTAAGTGAAATAAGTCAGAAGGAGAAGGACAGACATAGAATGAGTGAACTCATTTTGGAATATAAAATATAATATGAGACTAACACCCCAGGGACAGTAGAGAGACAAGGGCCAGGAAGACTGCTCCATGTCGGAAGCCTGTCTCATGAGATGGGGAAGAAGGCTGGTGGGATAGAGAAGGAATCACTAAACCAATGATGGTTGGAGGGATTTCTCGGGATGGGAGACGTGTGCTGAAATTATATAAAGGATCAAACATGATGGCCTCTCACTATTTGTATTGCAAACTGTGATGCCCAAAAGTAGAGAGCAAGTAAGAGGAAAATTGCATACCATAGAGGCAGGAGGAGGGATGGGATTAGGGGTGGGGGGGGAGGGATACTGGGGACATTGGGACATTGGTGGTGGAAAATATACATTGGTGGAGGAATGGGTGTTCAATCACTGTATGACTGAAACTCAAACATGAAATCTTTGTAGCTGTATCTCATGGTGACTCAGTAAAAAATTTCTTTTTAATTCTAAAACTGTAGCACTGTAGCACTGTCCTCCCATTGTTCATCAATTTGCTCGAGTGGGCCCAGTAATGTCTCCATTGTGAAACTTCTTGTTACTGTGTTTGGCATATCGAATATGTCACAGGTAGCTTGCCAGGCTTTGTCATGCCGGCCAAATATTCTCAGTAGCTTGCCAGGCTCTCTAAGAGGGGCAGAGGAATTGAACCTGGCTTGACCTGGCTGGCGGCTTGCAAGGCAAACGCCCTACCTCTGTGCTTTCACTCCAGCCTAAATTAATGGACTGCTAATTTTAAAACATTTAAAATAAATAAATAAAGTGCAAGGCGGGGGGGGGGGGCGGATTTTTACATATGTAGGCCTTATGTCACTGTCACTGTCTCTGTACTCCCGCTATTCATCTATTTGCTCGAGCAGGCCCAGTAACAGCAGGCCCATTGTGACAATTGTTACTGTGTTTGGCATATCGAATACGTCACAGGTAGCTTGCCAGGCTCTGCCATGGGAGCGAGATACTCTCGGTAGCTTGGGGCTCTCCACGAGGGGCAGAGGAATCGAACTTGGGTCGGCCATGTTGGCCGCTTGCAAGGCAAACGCCCTACCCGCTGTGCTATCGCTCCAGCCCTGATGTATTTTATGTAAATTCTAAAATATATTAGGACAGAATTAAACTTTTATTAATGAGAGGTAAAACATGATTATTACCATAATGAGATCCAAATACAAAACAATTTAATGCTATATACTTTAGATTCCAGATGAAAACTTACTTATGTAAATGAGAATAGGCATTTTATTATATTGTATTAAATGATTTTTATTTCTTTATTTACATAAGTTAAAATATAGCAATCACAAATTCAGTTTTTCTGATCATTGTATTGCCATTTTGTTAAGTTTTGTTGGAGTAAGCAATATAGAGTAAATTTGTTATGTGCCTGTGGGAACAGATTGGGGTTGGGATGGAAACTGAGGACAATGCCGGAGGGAATGTCACACTGGTGGTGTTGGAACTCTAAATGCCTGAAACAACTATATTATGAACAACCTTGTAAATCATGGTGTTTTAATTTAAAAAAGAGAGAAATAAAAAACTCAAAAGCAAAAGAGCGAAGTAAGACAAAATAAAGAATTAATATGGCTTCCTATGAAACTCTTACAAAAAATTTAGCTCATATTGTAAAGCCAGAATTGTCCTGCGAGCAAAATCAGTGAAAGGCACACAAGAAAAAAAAACTTAAAAACTTAAGCTTAATATTGGATTAATATAGATGCAAAATTTCTCAGCAAAATACAAATTCAATACAATTTATAGTATTATACACCATGAAAACCAGCTATAAAAACCAGCTCCCAGAACCGCGCGGCCGCATTCGCAGCTGTGCGACATCCTATTATGACATCTTATTATCTCATTCCTACTTTGGACAAACTGGCAGGCTACCGAATGTAGCCTGCCCACATGGCAGAGTCTGGCAAACTCCCCGTGGCGTACCCAATATGCCAAATACAAGTAACAATGATGGGTCTCATTCTCCTAAAGAGCCTTGAATATAATCTCAGGGCTAGGATGAAGGAGACGTTACTGGGGCCTGCTCGAGGCAATCGACGATTAACAGGATGATTTGTGATTTGTGATTTGTGATACACCATGAACGAGAAAGATTGATCACTGGGATACAAGAATAGTTCAACATACACAAATATATATGTATGTATATGATACATTACTTAAACAAAATGAAGATAAAAATTATGATTATCTCAAAAGATATAAAAAATTTGATAGAAATCAACAGCCTTCTATAATAAAGACTTTCAACAAGATATAAGGGATATAGCTCAAAGTCCCAGGCATTTGACTGACATACATGTGCAATCAAGTTTGAACTCTAGCACTGCATGGTCCCTGAGCATATCTGGGCCCCAACATTGAAATGTGCAGTCACATATTCAGGAGCAAGTATTGCCAGGAATGATCCCCAGGCCCCAATCACTGCTTTGGGGTCTCCAAAAGAACACTTCAAAAAAATTGGATGTAGAAGGAATATAGCTCAATGCAATAAAGGTCGTATATGAAAAGTCTACAAAAAAATCATACTCAACAGTGAAATTTTGAGAACCTTTTCTCTAAGAAAAAGAACAAAACAAGGATGCCTGCTCTTACCACTACAGTTCAACTTGGTACCGAAGGTCCTAATAGCCAGAAAAATTAGACAAGGGAAATAAGAAGCCCAAATTGAAAAGGAAGGAGTCATACTATTTCCAGATGACAAGGTCCTTTACATAGAAAACTCTAAAGATGAAAGAAGGAATTAAAACTACTCACTGAAATTCAATTAAGTTAGAAAATACCAAATAGCATACAAAAATCAGTTGTGAATTTATATACGTGAACTATCTAAAATAATTTTTAAATCCTATTTATAATAGTGTCAAAAATATATTAGAAATTTAACAAAAACTTTGAAAATCTGAGAACTACAAGATTTTAATAGAAATAAGAAGATACAAAAATTATACAATTGAAAGTATTAATATTGTTTGAAAGCTTATACTACCAACAGACATAATATTATTATAGTATAGTCCTTATCCAAATTCCAATGACATTTTGTCATAGAATAGGGGAAAAAGTCCTAAAGTTTGTAGTGAATCATATAAACCTCAGAATAACTAAAGTTATCTTGAAAAAGAAAAAGCTAAAGGCATCACACTCCCCAATTTGACAAAGCCAGAGTAATCAAAATATAATGGTACTAACATAACATATAGAAAGACAGAACAAAATTGAGTCCAGAAGTAAAACCATGCATATAAAGTCAAATAATGTTTGACAAGGAAACCAAGAATACTCAAAGGGGAAAAGAAAATCTCTTTAATAAATGGTATTGAGAAAACTGGATATTCACATGTAAAACAGTAAAACCTAATCTTTATTTTTCAATCTTAACAAAAGATTTAAATATAAGGCATTAAATCATAAAACCCTTATTAGAAAACCTATGGGTAAAGTTTCTCAATACTAGTCTTAGTAATTTTGGAAATGTACCAAAAACACAAGCAAAAATCAACAAGTGGGACTACATCAATCTTAAGTCTGCGTAGCAAAAGAAACATTCAACAAAAAGGAAGACAACCTATGAAATGACAGAATATATTTGCAAAGCACATATCTGATAAAGGATTAATTTCCAAAATACCAAGGACCTCATATATGCAATAGAAAAGTAATAAATGACACAATCCCTCCCCCACCCCCCGCCCCTTGAGGTCTTATGGATGGGCTGGAGTGATAGCACAGCGGTAGGGCGTCTGCCTTGCAGGCAGCCAACATGGCCAACCCGAGTTTGATTCCTCTGCCCCTCTCAGAAAGCCAGGCAAGCTACCGAGAGTATCTCGCCCGCACGGCAGAGCCTGGCAAGCTACCCATGATGTATTCGATGATGATGATGATGATGATGAGGTCTTATGAACAGTGCTTGAAGAGTACTCCAAACTCTGTGGTCAGGAAGTTACTCTGCAGGTACTAGGCAGACCCTGCAATCCTAGAGTTTGAACCCGGGCCTCCGGAGTGCAAATCGTGCACTCAAACTATTGAATAATCTCTTTGGAAAATTTTTAAAAGACCTAAATAGCCTCCTTCCCCCAGCTCCCCAGTTTTCCAGTAGCTTGGTAGTCATACCCACAAACTGCCCTTGGCACCATATAATCTCATCAACAGCCAAGACACAGAAACTATAAACTAAAGCTCCCAGAAGAGGATGATGCAGAATTCCCTAGAGCACACACTTGTTTGGTTTGAACATACTTACTTGTATAATCTTATCTATGGCTTAAATGACTCCAGAATGAAATACAACAACCTTCACACACTTCCCTTTTATTGTGGTGGGAAGGTGCTTGGCGGTGGGATTGGTGTTTGAATATTATCTGTAACGAACTATTGTGAACTACTTTTATGAAAATAAAATATATATTAAAAAGTATCTAAATAAACCTTATTTCAAAGATGATATATAAACAGGTATATCAAAGGGACTCAACAAATATCACGAATTATCAGGAAACTAAATAAGTGTGATTTTGATTAATGTGGTAAATAAAATATTAAAAAGACTATAGTCAAAAAAGCAAAGTGACAAATGGTAGTAGGGACTTGGAGAAAAGAGAAGTTTGCAGACTGCTGGTTGGAAGGTAAATTGGTACAAGCAGTACAGAGAACAGTGTGGATCCTCATAATATTTAACAATTGTTAATATACCAAGCAAACCAACTTATGAATTTACCGGAGGGAAATGAAATCACTCTCCCCACTATCTCAGTTAACTTCATTCCCATGAGTGATTAATTTCAATAGCCAAGACATGGAGATAAACTAAGTGTCCACTGACAGAAGAATGGACCATATATGCAATGGAAAAGTAATAGATGACACAATACACACACACAGGTACCAAAGAAATTTGGTACCTGTGTATGTATATGTACATACATTCATTTAGAAAACAAATCCTGCCATTTGGAACAATCCTGAGGGTTGTTCTAAGTGAAATAAGTGAAAAGGAAAAGACAGATATTGTACGATCACACTTCCGTGTGGGACTAAGAAACCAAATATATAGAAAGAGAGAGGGGAGTGGAAACTGCTAGCAGGTGGGATCAGGTGGGATAGGGTGGAAGAAATAGGGAGATGTTGGTCAAAGGATACAAAAGGCGTTTATTTATAGAGCAGGTTCTGAGGATCAAGTATACAGTATTGACTACTTGACTAGAGTTAACAATAATGTATTATATATTTCAAAGTTGCGAAGGGAGGATAACCTTAAACATGTCACCACAGAGTCTGGAGAGATAACACAAGGGTTAAGACACATGCCTCACAGGAAGCCAATTGCAGTTTGATCCCTGACCTCACATGGTCCCCTGATAATTGCCCAGTGCCGGCTCAAGGCTCCTGAGCACCACAAAGCTGGGCCTTAGCATTGAACCAAATACCTGGTTGGCCAAGAAGTCTTCAGGGGAGACCCTATGCCTCCAAAAAGCAGTTTCACTATAAAAAGTAATTATTGAAGTGGTGGGTATGTTAAGTTTATTATATCTCAACATCAAATCACTGCATTTGCATCTTAAATTTACACAGTGCTAAAAGTCAATTACATGTCTATAAAGCAGATGGGGAAAAAAGAGTAGCAGTACTGTTTAGTCTAACTTGAAAAGATAACTTAAATTCCAAGAGATAGATACTATTCTAACTAGAAAAGAACAATCAACTGAGAATTTTCCATTTTTTTCTGGGTTTCTTTATTTCTTATCATGAAAGTAACAAGAAATGATAAGACTTCTGTATGTACACTTGAATAGGAAAGAAAATAAGAAATTTTCCTTGAATAAGAAATTTGGTTTATATGCCTGGAAACAATGCTTGTAAATCTCCAAATTAGAACTAGTACCCAGGTAAATTTGATTCCAATAACGTTGATAAGTTAATTTAATGTCTTTATTAAAGAGAGACAATCAGTGCTAAGTCAGGAAAAAATGTTGAAAGGAGGCAAGAAAACTACAAGTTTTTACATAAATGGTCTCATAATTTCCCCCTATATTATTTACTTTTCATATTAATTAAATACGAAAGTGAATTGTAAGCAAGAAGAATATGTAAAAGTAAAGTTGGATTTTTTTTTTTTACAGAATAAACACTCTGGAAAGGAAAAGCATGGAAAACATGCATTTTGTGTATTTAGTATGTCCAATGTATTTCATTGTTATGGTTATCCATGAGACAGCAAACTGAATAAATCTCGAGACAATAGCTCACATATATTGCTGCAGGTACAAGAACTGAGAGATCAAACAAAACAAAAGCAGCCATTCTAGACTGTGCTGGAATACCCAGGCTCTAGACAGCTGTCCTGTGGTAAAAATGGCAAAACTGTTGAGAAAAGGGCTGTGGTTATGGCTCTGTTTGGCTCTATCTGCCTTGCATATAGGGCCCTGAGTTTGATCGATCCCTAGTTTGGTCTCTAGAATGAGAGGAAGGAAGGAAGGAAGGAAGGAAGGAAGGAAGGAAGGAAGGAAGGAAGGAAGGAAGGAAGAAGGAAAGAAAGAAAGAAAGAAAGAAAGAAAGAAAGAAAGAAAGAAAGAAAGAAAGAAAGAAAGAAAGAGAAACAAAGAAAGAAAGAAAGAAAGAAAGAAAGAGAAACAAAGAAAGAAAGAAAGAAAGAAAGAAAGAAAGAAAGAAAGACTCTACAGAGAAAGCAAAAGGAAAGCATGAGTAGGATTACATTGGTTTGTTCTTTCTCCCTTGCCGCAGGGAGGTTAGGTTTGTTGAGTTATACCCATCACAGTGCTCCCAAGGCACTCCCATTCCTCTGTGTTTATCTCTAACCTTTCCTGTGTTCTGCCTCCCCTATCACCTATATCTCCAAATCAGACCTTGTGACTCGTAAAGTCAAATTCTTCAGAGATCTCTGGATTTGTATTTGTAAGTGAAACATTGCTTTTCTCTTTCCCTTGTGTCCTTTGAATAGTTTACTTTAGAGCAATGTTCTTTTTGTATAGACACAGGAAGACAGTTAATGCTATGCTTTTATAACCTGGAAATTAAATGACTCTGATTAATATTTACTCCTTGGCATCTGTTATATTTACTCAACTTATGCCTCAGTTTCCCTTATTCCTGGCACCCCAGAAGCAGGGTCCCGACAGAGAAGACTGGATGAAACCTAGGGCAAGCGATAAGCTACCCTGACATTGAAAGAGGACAGGCTAGTGCCATAAAACTTGATAATAAGCTAAGACTACCATCGTGGACAAACTGTGTCATGACGCAAAGAGAAATGACTGGACAAAGACCCTGCTAAGGTTAGGAAGTTCTAATCTGGCCTGAGGACTGTAGTCTGGGATCTATAGCAAGATGTTCCCAGAAGAGACACCCTTTAAGCTTAATATATCTCTTACTGTGTCCATACAAAATGACCCGAAAGATTATTAAGAAGTAAATCTAAGACGATTGTTATGGACAAAGGAAAGGAAAAGTGTGTCCGTGGATGAAATTCCGCCCTTGAGTGGATCTCACAGCAGGATGAGATCTTTGTCTTAGAAGAACTTCCCCGGAAGGAAGGGCTTTACATGTTAATTGTGCTATCTGACCCAATTTGTAGTGGCTAACGCAAACTTGGTGGTTGGGCTCTTGACTAAGGCAGGGAGACTGGACTGGGGAGACTAGCATGAGGGACAGGAGACGGGCATGGGGGACAGTGTGAGACTGAAATGGGGTGCTTAGTAAGGTTGGAACAGGCATGCAGGGAGAATGGCATAAACAGCTGGACAGAGATTGGAATAAATGGCAACTGATCACTAACCAGCCTGGTGGCCCTGTTCCCTCCTTCATGCGTCTGTGAGTGGGGATTGCAGGCCAGGGTTGGGAAGCGACTCCTGGCTACCAAACATACGTGGCAGGAGAGATCAACCACAGTCACTTATCGAATACACGAGCATGTATCTCCCAAAGTGTTCATTTTGAAAGTTATTTATTTATTTATTTATTTTTGCTTTTTGGGTCACACCCGGCAATGCACAGGGGTTAGTCCTGGTTCATGCACTCAGGAATCACTCCTGGCAGTGCTCAGGGGACCATATGGGATGCTGGGAATCGAACCCGGGTTGGCCGCATGCAAGGCAAATGCCCTACCCGCTGTGCTATCGCTCCAGCCCCATTGAAAGTTATTTAAATGATGTATACTTATTTTTTCAGATTCCTTCTAAATTTCAAACAATATATCACAAGGTTTCAAACAACATAGCACATAGGTTTTGCCTTTCAAATAAGCCCAAAGGTGTCATGAGGATAAAGCAAACAATAACCAGCTTCAGATACCAAAATAAACACTGCTCCTCCTCCCAGCACAAAATCATTGGCATTCTTCCCTGGGCAATAGAAGATTGTGAGATTCAAGTCCATACATGGCTTGCGTTCAAAGGAAGAACATGGGAGACCACTTAAAAACGAAACTCGTGAATTGAAACAATGGAGATTATTTCCAAGAAAGATTTCAGAACGGTATGAGCTGCTTAACTCTGGGATGGAGTGCTCAGAAAAACAGGCCTGCTCTTCCCAGATGTTAGGTTAGACAGAGGAAGTGTCCTTTAATCCAAGACAGTGTAACCATAAGAAACTGGGGAAAATTGCACGTAGGAAAATTGTCACCACCTACAAGACTATTTTGTTCCAAAATATGCGTGTTGCGGTTAAATTCCAAAACACTTACAAATACCATTGTTAAGGCAGTGAGCTTTGTACTTCGTCAGGCATAAGAGCAACAAACGCTTCTGAAAGGGAGTGTATTATTGGAAGTTCAGATTTAATTCTCTGATATAAATTTACGCTTTAAGAACTTTGTGCTTCAACTCACTACAATTAAGTGTTATTCTACTGCTGTGATCTCCAGATGAATTTTTGTTGTTGCTTGATTGGTTGGTTGGTGGTTTGATTGGTTAGTTGGTAGGTTGACTATTTTCAAAATTTGTTATTATTTATTGCTCAAAAAAGAAGAAAAGACAAAACTAAACTTTCTGCAGAGATCATACATTTCATTTTATTAGAACTCTATTCTATAGCAGAGAAAGGGAATTAGTATTGGGGTGGGGGTTCTTAAGAAACTAATGATATCTAATACTCATTAGAAGTTTACTGTACTTCAGGAATTGAGCATTTCAATGTTTCTCAATCTTTTCAAACTGTGGCTTTCTTCTAAACTCGTTTCCTCCCTGTGGTTTCCCATCCTCCTGGTTGGTTCCCTAATCTAATGCTATGGGCCCTAATTAGCCCAATTATCACTTGTGGCCCCCTTGAAAAATCCGGGAAGCCCAGGGGGACATAAGTCCTGCTCCTTTGAGAAAAGCTGCTTTAGTGTATTAGCTCACATAACAAAAAGAATTATGTGAACTTAAAACAAGACTAGTATCACTGTCACTGTCACTGTCCTCCCCTTGTTCATCAATTTGCTCGAGCGGGCCCAGTAACGTCTCCATTGTGGCAATTGTTACTGTGTTTGGCATATCGAATACCTCACGGGTAGCTTGCCAGGCTTTGCCATGTGGGAGAGATACTCTCGGTAGCTTGCCGGGCTCTCCAAGAGGGTGGAAGAATAGAACTCGGGTAGGCCATGTTGGTCGCTTGCAAGGCAAAGGCCCTACCCGCTATGCTATGGCTCCAGCCCAAGGCTAGTATAATTCTTGCAAATCTTTCCTTTTATTAAAACAAACATTAAAGTATTCCTTCCATTGAGCTTGGACCACTAGAAGAATATAGAGCAAAATAACTTGTATCCTCATCTTATGGATGAAGGGAGCAAAGGACAGATGCTTAGAAGGTATCTCGTAGATCATCAGTGGTGGCATCTGAATCCCACACCACACCGCTGATATCACCTCCCCAGGCACAGAGCAGTGTGTTCAGTGCACACATTCTGAATCACGGGGATATACTCCAGAATGCAAATATACAAAGAAATTCCATACATTTCATCAGATTGCAGAATGCGAAGGAGAGAGATTGCAATGTCCAGGCTGGGTCTGGGTCTCTTCCAGTTGCTTTAAATTAACATGAAGAACCAACATTAAAAAATAAGCACAGAGGAGTTTCCTCCAACATGCACTCTTGGAAATCCTGACTTCGTGCAAAATCACAAACTCCAGATACATATTTCCATACTCCTGACAGGTTATTAGCTCGTAGCTGAAACATAAGACATGATCTTGGCTCAGGAGGAACAGGAATTAGCATGCCTGCCTGCCAGCTAGTCAAAGAGGCCAGGGAAGAAATATAGACATGGGCATTTTTGAAATAAGAACTGAAGGGGAAAAAATCTCAAGAAACTGGCTTGTCGATACAAATTTGGAATAATAAAACCCTCAATAGGTGGCCAAAAGTAAATCAATCCTTACCAAACCACTAATTCTTTTATGGGTATGAAATTGCAACCAATATCCCATGTAATGCAACTGAGGTAGATCCATCTTCCTGTTGTCATTTATAACTTGTAGATCATTGATCTTCTGCCTGAAACCCAGCAAAACTCCTAGCCCAAGAGCAAATCATTGACTACATGGCAACCTTGAGCATAAAACATCTTTCTAGTCAAGTCAGAACAATTAGTAAATATTACCAAATTGATTTTTATTTGCTGGTAAGTTGCAGTGTAATCATTTTTACTAAACTGGACAGAGTTTCATACCATAAAGCATGCCACCCCCCAAAAAAAGAATGTACACATTTTAAGTCATGTGAGAGATCGCTATTGGAAAGTTCTTTTAAGGGGAATTTTGAAAGGAAAGCAGCAGCATTCTCAGTGATAAAGGAATTCCAGGTCATTCCTTAGCAGGGTAGTGTTCAATATTAAACAAGGTAGAGTTCAAAACTCTTGTCAGAGTTCTCTGAGGGCACCCATCTTGAAACTAATCGTTATTAGAACTCTGGAGCCAACTGGCCTCTTTGACATCTCTGCCCTTCAAGTTCAAGCTAATTCACCACTGCAAGGGGCTTCAGGGCAGACCCAAGATTAGTTTTCAGCAAGCCTGCCTTCAGAAAAGTACATAGACTCCCCAAGAATTAACTGCAAAACAACCTAGGGTTTGAGGCCAAAGAAAACTTCTCAGAACTCTTTGTTCCACTTCTGCTTCCCTTACCCAAGTCTTCCAGGAATAGGCAGGTGGGAAACACACCATGACTTAATATGGATTTATTCATACTCAAAAGCTAAGAACTCTTGTCTTCTACAATTGGCCACGACACCCACCCCGCTGCACCCAAACCCATGGCAGGTGGCCTTACAAAGAGCCCTAGGACCAAATGGGGATTTTCTGCTTCAGAGGGAATTTGGCACCGTTTCTTCCCTGCTGTGTCAAGGAACTCTTTTCACATCCTGGCTCTGACAACACAGCCTGGAGTTCTTTGACACCGGATATGGTTATTAAACAACACAGCAGTTACCCTGCTCTGTATCTCAACCTCTGAAACCAGATCTTTGTAATAGAATGGCAGATGTTATTCGTGAGTAAGATGATTAAAATATTTGACCAGAGGACAGGCCTTCCATGAAATCACATTTTATGGGTCCTCTCTACCCTTCAACCCCTTCTCAAGGAATTCAGAGGTTGAAGACGCAAATGGTCCTCTCTCACGGCAGACTCTGCTTGTGGCGGTGCTGAGGACACCTGTGTTGCATTTGCCTCACTACCTCCAGCTGATGGCACCCGTGCCTGACATATGTGGTGACTCTTTGATGAATGGATATTTGGGCAAGACAGATGACTAGAAGGAGCCTCTCCGGATTTACCATCTGCTTGGCTTATTTTCATTGAACTACTCAGGTCTTCTGACAGGCTAGGCAAGCTCAGATGCAAAGATGATGAAGGCACGGCCCTGCTCAAGGAGACTCTGCATTCTGGGGGTGCCTTGTGAGGGTGCTCATAGCCAAAGGAGGGTTGATAGAACCTCAAAATGGAAATATGGCCACCAAATGTAGACTCTGAATCGTGTTGGCTGCATTCAAGAGGGTATTTAAGCACTTGGTGACATTCTAGGAAATTTACCAAAGGGAGGGTTATTTTGATGAAGGAAAAAATTCAAAAGACAGGATAGATTTAAAAAATGTTCATTCACTTTGACTCTGTAATCTCTCCTCTGGAACTAGTCCCAGAGAAATTGGTCCCAAAAAAAGCCTAAATGTACAAAGATGTTTTTCACTCTATTATTATAATAGAGAACAACTGTAACCCATTTAAATATCCCTCAGTAAAAAGAAAGCTAGTAAATTACAGCACCGCCTTAAAGTTTGATGCAAAAAAGAAAAAGTAGAACACAAATTTGTATGAGGTAAAATGATTGGAACCATATATACATGGACAAAGAACAGAAAGGAACTAAAATTAATTGCGTACATGCCCAAAGAACCTGAAGTTTACAAGTTTCTTTTACATACTCTCATTGGATTTTCAAAATGACCTGGAAATCAGTGCTATGATTATGAATGTACATTTGATGTCAATGCATGAAGAATGAAGAGTTAGGAGAATAAGAGACTTTTCCAAGGCCAGAATAGATCATTTAATCACAGAAAGACATTTAAGCTTAAGTTCCTTTTTTTCATTATATGATTCTGCTTCTGGAGAATGAAAATAGATACTAGGAATAGTACATATAAAACTTTTCTTGATTTTTTACCATTTAATGAATTTCTTTAAATAATTCGAATGCTTTCAATCAGACAAGCGGCCAACATGGCCGACCCGAGTTCGATTCCTCCGCCCCTCTCGGAGAGCCCGGCAAGCTACCGAGAGTATCTCACCCACATGGCAGAGCCTGGCAAGCTCCCCGTGACGTATTCGATATGCCAGACACAGTAACAACAAAGTCTCCAATGGAGACGTTACTGGGCCCGCTCGAGCAAATCAACGAACAACGGGAGGGCCTTTACCTTTACCTTTACCTTAATGCAGCTGCATATCACAGAGAGATTCATGGACTAATAAGCAACAATAAAAAAAAACTTAGTAGAAAACAAAGTATTTACTTATAACACTAAAATTCAGGAAAATATTAGTATTAGTTGCTTTTCATACAAAGTAACCTTTATCCTAGATATATAAAGTCACTACAGTCATTTCTGGTCACTTTTTGATCCTGAGATTACTGATAGTGAAAGTCAAAGCTTTGCTTATATGTACTAATAATGCAAATTGATAAGAAGCTATCATATTGTTGGACTAAAAGACACAATTGCTTCAAGATGGTTCTTTCTCATGTGTGAAGCAGAAAATCATTCATTTGGAATGTCCGGCGCTGACTTACTATGGATTAAAGATATTTCTGGAATTTTGATATCTTTACTCCATATAGGTCAATGCTTAGGATAGGATTCGATCCAACCCAACATACTCTGAGACTACGCTCTTGATTTTTCTACCCATTACGCATAGTAAAGAATACAGTATCAACTATACATGTGTGAAATTCTAAAGTCTACTTCTTCTTCCAAGAAACATAGACAGTGAAATGTCTCCACATATTCATGTTACAATTGATATCATGTCAATTGAAATTTACATGATCTGACCCTCACCTTTCCCCACTTGAGGGGTAGACCAGATTGTTAGTGCATCAACAAACAGGTGGAGCCCTTTTTTTATCACAGCTGTGTCTGCAATCTTTTTACAATAATCCATATTGGATGTTTCTGCCATATTGTCTCTCTTGCTTTCTTTCTGTGTTTCTTTTACCTTATTACTGTAAAGATTTTGATAACTCTGAGGTGAGAGGAACTATATTAGAAAGAAGACAGAAGACTCTCCCCCACACACCTCCGTCAAAGTAATTTTTTATTTCGATAAGAAACTTTAATGATTATCAAATCAATAGAGACTACATCCAATATGGCTTGCGAGGCATGATTTTGTCTAATGACATTAGTTTTAGATAAAGGAAAAAAAGTCACTGTTGGAGATCTGAATGGAATTCAGGCAAATCTGAATGGAAAGGATAATTTGAGATCAGTGTCATATTTTGAAAGGAATCTTCAAATCATACACTTTATTCTCTCTCGTAAAATGAAGTTTTTCCTGTAGCACAGTGACATGAACTAGCTCCTGGAGGGTTGCAGAATGTTTAGTGTCATCTCATTTGTTGGAAGAGAAACTTATATGGTTAAGTTTTCACTTCATTGACTCTAATTTTGCCTCCCTGGAAAACTTCCACCAGTGTCTCTGTCCTTGAATTACATGGGAAATAAACTCACTGCATTTCGCTCTGAGTGGCTGAGGTGAAGGTCTCCCTCAAGTGTTTTCAATGAATTCTACAGTTTTAAGAGATATTAATGGGTGCATCTCAGCGGTGGATGAGGCTCCAGCTAACTCCAGGAAAAGCTGAGTTCTGTAATCCTTGATTGTGAATTCAAGAATCTCAGTAGCTTATTAAATGCTATGAAAAAACTATTTAAACCTAACTTTATGTTTCACCAATTTTCTTTTTCAAATGCACTTTACCTATAGAATCACTCTGCCTTGTTTGGGAAGCCCCGTTCACATTTCTCAGAGTCAAGTACCAAGAAACATATTGCAGGTTACATGAAGTGGAATCTGTGCAAAGTGAACACACTTAGAGGGAACACTTCCAGACATGGGCTGGAGCGATAGCACAGCGGTAGGGCGTTTGCCTTGCACGCAGCCAACATGGCCGACCCGAGTTCGATTCCTCTGCCCCTCTCGGAGAGCCCGGCAAGCTACCGAGAGTATCTTGCCCACACGGCAAAGCGTGGCAAGCTTCCCGTGACATATTCGATATGCCAGACACAGTAACAACAAAGTCTCCAATGGAGACGTTACTGGGCCCGCTCGAGCAAATTGATGAACAATGAGAAGACAGTGACTTCCAGACATGTCACCATTCTATTCACCATGAGGTTAGGGGTATCTAGAGTGTGAGCATCGACAGGGAAGAGCGAGGTGTTCAGAAGGGAAGTTAGAGTACAAGTGGTCATTGCATCCACTTCTTATTGTGACCAGGGATGTGCCAGTGGTAACAACTGAACAGATTTGTAAGTAGAACTGAGCCTTCTCAAACCCAGCCCAGTCCAACTCTTCTGGGTCAATGCTGTCTCTACAATGCTGTCCTGTTCCCCTGCCCGCTCTCTGCTCCTCTCTCCTGGCTGGGAAAAAAGAAAGAGGAGGAGGTGAAGCCATGTAGGTGTACACCACACTAAAACTGGGATGTGGTGTTTGAGGGTTATTTGCCATTACTCAAGGGTTACTAAGGAGGGCTTCGAGGAACTCAGTCCCTACAGGAGAAAGAAAGAAATGATCTGTCTGAAACTGTTTTCTCCCTCATGATCCCCAGAGAAACTGATCCCCAGTTCCTCCTGAAACCATTCTTCCTCCAAAGCAAATTTTCCACCATAGATCATCATTTACTCTTTTAAATTCAGATCATGGTGTACTTTTTTTTCTATATTTGTCATTGCAGAAAGTTCTTATCCTCTTATTTTCCCATTAGTGTGAGAATGTATTGTATTTCCCTGCACGCTCTCATTTACATGCTGGCCTTTTTTACTTGCCCAAATGAGATGGGGGGCGCCCCCCAAACATAGAGGGGGTCTTGAGACTCAGCTGTGCTACCAGGAAGAGTGGTTAGGACCTTACTCCAACCTGCATATACTCCTCCAATCTCTCTCAATTACAAATGCAGTTTGCAGACAGTTCCTCTAAATCTTCCCCAAATTGATGATGCCTCAACTTCACCCCCACCATGTTGACATTTTTGAGCCAATTTATAATAATACGTATTTTGTCAAGCCCTGAAATCATTATTTTATTGTCGTTGGGGATTTGCCCCTTTTACTTGCTCTGTCAATAGTCAGGAGAATTTCAGTAGTTCTTTCACTATAGGATTGCCTCCAAAATTTGTATCCTACATTGAAGAGGCATTGCTTTCAATTTTATCCTTCTTGATACAAGTTCATGTTTCAATTTTAAAAATTAGTAACAATGTCCTTCCTTGCTTTACTCCAATTTTCTTAATGTCAGGAAATGGAGACACATCCCCTGCTCATGGATAGGGAGGATTAATATGATCAAAATGGTAATACTCCCCAAAGCACTATACAAATTCAATGTGGTCCTATCAGGATACCCATGACATTTTTCAAAGAAATAGACAAAACACTCCTGAAATTCATATGGAACAATAAACTTCCACGAATAGCTAAAACAATCCTTGGGAAAAAGAAGATGGGTGGCATCACCCTCCCCAACTTCAAACTGTACTTCAAAACAGTAGTAATTAAGACAGCATGGTACTGGGCTAGAAACAGACCTGCAGACCAATGGAACAGAGTTGAATATTCTGTCACAGAGCCCCAAATATATGAACACTTAATCTTTGACAAAGGAGCAAGAAATATGAAGTGGAACAAGGAAAGCCTCTTCAACAAGTGGTGCTGGGGAAACTGGATAGCTACCTGCAAAAAATGAACTCTGACCTCTGTCTAATACCAGGCACAAAAGTCAGATCAAAGTGTATTAAATACCTCAATATCAGACACAAATCCATAAGGTACATAGAGGAAAATGTAGGCAGAACTCTCCACAACACTGAAGCTCAAAACATCTCTAAGGACGAAACACTGACCATGCAAGTGGAAGCAAACATAAACAAATGGGACTACATCAAACTAAGAAGCTTCTGCACTTCAAAAGAAACCGTGACCAAAATACAGAAAGAGCCCACAGAATGGGAAAGAATATTTACCCAATACCCATCTGATAAGGGATTCATATCCAGGATATACAAGACACTAGTAAAATTGTACAAGAAAAAACCTCCAACCCTATCAAAAAATGGGGAGAAGAAATGAACAGAAGTTTCCTAAAAAAAAAATACAAATGGCCAAAAGGCACGTGAAAAAGTGTTCCACATCGCTAGCCTTCAGGGAGATGCAAATCAAAACAACAATGAAATGTAATCTCACACCACAGAGACTGGCACACATTCAAAAGAACAAAAGCAACCAGTGTTGGTTTGGATGTGGGGGGAAAGGGACGTTCTTTCACTGTTGGTGGGAATGCCACTAGTCCAGACTTTCTGGAAAACAATACGAACAGTTCTTCAAAAACTAGAAATTGGGCTTCCACATGACCCACAATACCACTTCTGGGAATATATTCTGAGGACGCAAAAAAGCACTGTAGAAATGACATTTGTACCTGTATGTTCATTGCAGCACTGTTCACAGTCACTGTCACTGTCTTCCTGTTGTTCATCGATTTTCTCGAGCAGGCCCAGTAATGTCTCCATCATGAGACTTGTTGCTACTGTGTTTGGCATATCGAATACATCACAGGTAGCTTGCCAGGCTTTGCCGTGCAGGCGAGATACTCTCGGTAGCTTGCCGGGCTCTAAGTTTCATTTTAAAACTTTGCTTTCTGACCCTAAGCTTGTGCCATCAGCACCATCACAATGGTTTTCTCCTACTCAGTAAGGACAGCATATGCTGTCCTGACTGGACACAGCACCTACAGGCCTACAGGACTGTGTTTTCGTTTTAGAAACCTCTTAGGTCTCGCAGCACAAACTCCTCCAGGCTGGCCACATGCAGCTGGGGCATACCCATCGTTTTTGGAAAAAAGGAAATGCTATTTCCAGGGGCTCAGGAAAGACTAGTTTAGCTGGAGGCTGTATTGTGGGAGAGCTTACTACAGGATGTCAAACGCTGGGCCATTATGAAGCCTCAGAGATCCCATCCAGAAGAGTTCATTGTTTCCTTAGGGGGCGGAGGGCGGGGGAACACCAGGCTGTGTTCAGGGCTTACTTCTGTCTCTGTCCTCAAGGATCACTCCCAGCGGCACTCAGGGAAACATATGGGGTGCTGGGGATTGAACCTGAAGTTAGCCATGTGCAAGGTAAGTGCCCTACTCACTGTATTATCACACCAGACCCCAACAGGCACATTTTTAAGTTTAATGACTGTAGTTTGGATCTCCTGCTTACTGTGCCCTTGGCTCTGTTATTTAGATATATATCTGCAACACCCCCTCTGCACGCCCCCAAGTGCCTCTTCCTTTTCTGATACCTCCTGTCTGCCTCTCCTACCTTTCTATCTCTATTTCTTTTCTTCACTGTCCTTCTGTAGGGCCCAGGGTGGTCGCAGGTACCCTTGTCCTGTTATACAGCCCATAGAGAGGTCAGGTCTATGTTTGGATTAGGAGTGAAAGTGACCGTTTATTGGGCACTGGAGTTTGGACTCACCCTACCAAAGTAGTTTGCTTGGTGGGTTGAGAGTGGCCTTGAGCTTTGGTCCTCCTCCATGACCCGTGGACATGTTCCCCCAGAGAGCCAGAGGGTACCAGGGCTCCAATATCCAATCCCTAAAGGACTCTGCAGCACACGGAGGACAGTCAGTGATGTGCTGGCACCGTGCGTCACTCTGGGCTAGGAAGCACTGTTCACAATAGCCAAAATATTGGAAACAACCCAAGTGCCCTAGAACAGATAGCTGGTTAAAGAAACTTTGGTACATCTACACAATGGAATACTATGCAGCTATCAGGAGAGATGAAGTCATGAACTTTGCTTATAAATGGATAGCCGTGGAGAGTATCATGCTAAGAGAAATGAGTCAGAAAGAGAGGGACAGACATAGAAGGACTGCACTTATTTGTGGAGTATAAACCAACTTAACATGAGGCTGACACCTAAGGACAGTAGAAACACGGGACAGATAGATTGCTCCATAACTGGAAGCCTGCCTCATGAGCAAAGGGGAGAAGGCAGCTGGAATAGAGAAGGGGTCACTAAGAAAATGATGGCTGGAGGAACTGATTGGGATGGGAGATGTGTGCAGAAAGTAGATAGAGAACAAAAGATGATAACCTCTCAGGGTCTGTATTGCAAACTATAATGCCCAAAAGTAGAGAGAGATTATGGGGAATCATGTCTGCCATGGAGGAAGAGGGAGGGTGGGAAAGAGGGGGTATACCGGGGATATTGGTGGTGGGGAATGTGCACTGGTGGAGGGATGGGTGTTTGATCATTGTGTGATTGTAACCCAAACATTAAAGCTTGTAACTATCTCACAGTGATTCAATGAACTTTTTTAAAAATTTTTTTCTTAATGTCAGCTTCCTCTTTTTTCTCATATCTTATTTTATTTTTATTTTATTTATTTTCTCATAAAATTTTTCTTGTAAACCACATTCTGATAGGCACTTTTTTGAGGGGGCAGAAGGTCACATTTGGCAGTGCTCAGGGCCTGCTCCTGGCTTTGCATTCAAGGGTCACACTTGGCAGGTTCAGAATACCGTATACGGTGTCAGGGATTCAAACCCAGGTTGCATGCACAAAAGACAAGTGTGCTTTTGTGCAGATAGTGCCTGCTATCTGTACCTTTTTTTGTAGATAAGTATTTTTCATATCTGCATCTTTCATGTATAAATACCTGCTGTACTATGGCTCTGGCCTGCACGGCTGTTCTTTACCAAGATATCTAAATTCAGTTAGATGTACAACCTGCCCATGTTGACTTCATACCCATTACTTTCTGCTTTAAGCTTCTTTGTTAATTCTGTCTCCTATATAGGGATGCATCTTTTTCACTTTATTTTCTTCTATGTCTTGGAAGAAATACAACCCATTTTTAATTCCATTTGTGGATTATTCCTCCAGCAAATATTGGTGTACTATGCACAATGTGCAGATACTGAAAAACTCCCTTCAAAATAATACACAGCTGAAATGTAATCTTTAAAAATAAGGCTTGGGTAGAGTTGGAGCAATATTACAGTGGGTAGGGTATTTTTCTTGCACGTAGCTGATCGCCGACACAACACACAGTTCCCCAAGCACAGCCGGGAGTGATTCCCTGACTGCAGAGCCAGGAGGAACCCCTGAACACTGCTGAGTGTAGTCCAAAAACTACAATAATAGTAATAATGATGATAATAATAAGGCTGGGGTCATTTCACTTACACACTGATATGTTTAAAGGTGGGTTTTTAGAGTATTTAGACAACAGCTTTTTATTGCTCTTTTCCATATTTAGTATGGACTGTGTCAAAATTGACATGTATATTTGTTCTGAACTTCAATACAGATGTTTTAAGTCTTTGCACAGATGTAAAGTGAGGGACAAAGAGGCATATGTGGACCTGTAATGTCTCAATCCTTAGACTTATTTTCTTCCAAGATCCAAAGAATTCTTGACCTGCTGCTTCAACAGCCTTTTAGAGTTAGAAAATCTATTAATCACCTAGTACAATTCAGTCTTTTAAAATTGCCATAATCGAGAATTTGGAAGTTACATCTTATCTTTAATTTTGTAGAGAAAACAGATTCAGATAACACATATGGTAGAACTCAAAATTAATCATACATAAATAAAATATGAACAAATACAGACTTTGGGTTACAGTACTTCTTAGAGTTATTTCTGTAAAGCAAGCTTACATCTTTTTCTGTTTTATTCATGTTTATTGTACGATAATAATGACCCTACCCCATTATATAGATACAACCTGGGACCTCCTAACTCAGACACTATAACGCACCTGGTTTGTTATTGTAAGTTTTAAAGAAGGGTTTTAGGTTTTTAACTTTTGTTAACCACGTTTTTTTAAAATATGCTTCAGAATTTTAGTTCCCAAACTTTACTAAAAAGCTTATTTTAAATAACTCTCGAGCAGACTCAGGCTACATTCAAAGCCTAGTTATCCTTTTAATGTCATTCATTGCCTGTGGGTTTGGGGAGTCACATCCAGTAGACTCCATGTTTCAGAGTTACTCTAAGCAATGCTTTGAAGACCCTAACAGTGCCGAGGATCAAGCCAAGGCAAGTGCCGTAACCTCTATACTATCTCTCTGTCCCAATTATACTATCCTAAAATAGGGTAACCAAATCTGCAGATGTATCAGGTTATGAAACATCCATTTAAATGCACTACCTTCTTTCTTCTCCACAAGTTGCTGGTCTCAGTCTCAGTCTAATATTCACCTATGGAATAAATCCTCTACCAGTCAAAGTCCATCCAGGAATGCAGAATAAATTCTAAATATTTCATGTAGAAAGAGTTTCATACGGGATATCAGCTACCCAGGAGACAAACAGAACTAAGGAAGCGACCCAAAAAAGCAGCAATATTCAGTCACAACACCCAGCTCTGCAGGAATAGAAAGTACCCTGGCACACAAGCCCTCCCATTAGATTCAACCCCTCACCCTGAAAGGAGAGAAAACTGGCCCTCATGCAGGTACCAAATAAATATGATCTTCTGGGAGACAGTTGAAGCAGAGACTCAAGGAGATGACTCTGAGTGCAAAAGTGAAAGTGAGGAGAACACCCGAGTCTCACACCTGTGACACTGCATGCCCTGACATGGACACAGTGTACAGAATTGGATGTTCTAGGCTTTGGGACCAGACTGTATTCAATCTCATGATGAATGCCAAAGGTCAGAGGGAATATCTAGGTCATACATTAATAAATCTGGCCATACATTAATAAATGAGGCAATACTACATTTATCACTCTCTTAATCAACTTTAGGCATCAAGGAACTCATTTCAAGAAAAACGCATCACATCATTAGTTTGTATGGTTATGACAACTTATAAAGTGCCTCCCTTTTAATCCATCTGATCTAATAATATTCCCCAAATATATCATGACATGAACCTATACTTACCTTGCATGCATTGTAGTGAATAAGCTCACGGTCAGTGGGCTTGACCTTACAGAGAGCATGAATCTTCGTCATAGATAAGATAAACCTTGCTTGCTTTCTGCTGCATTAGTTCAACAAGGTCTATTTCCTTCATGTACACTCAAGATCACAATTAGAGGCCTTTGTTTCCTATGTGGTTTATTTCTGACTCTTTCCGTGACCCACAAAATCAAAGATAACAAAGCTGCTCTTACTCCGTATTTAATTTGGGGGCCACATTCAGCATCACTCTGTACTTACCCCTGACTCTGTACTCAGGGGTCACTCCTGGCTATGCTCAGGGGACAACATGTGGTACCAGGGAATGAACAAGAGTCAGCTGCCTGCAATATCAGCACTCAGCCTCTGTCCTATCTCTCTAGCCCTCTGGCTTTAGGACACACCACACCTCTGAGAGTTGCCACTGGCAGTAACACAACTCCAGGATTTTCAGAATCCCTGGGTGTGGGCTGGGCTGGGCCTGCCACCCATGCTGAAGGAATGGCCCATCCCGTGAAATTGCTGGGATTTTTCTTGTATACTTTTGCCTAAGTACTGGATGGTAACTTGATCAGGCCTGCAAGCAGTGACAGCTCCCACACTGGGATCAGGCTCTTTCCATGCATTTGGCAACTGCCCTTAAAGGAGTCTCCAGATCAAAGGGGGTGCCCTCCCCACCACACCATCAGAGCCTGCTTGGAGTCTGATGGTAACAGTCTTCCAAAAGTGCTGGAACTCAGAAGTTCCAGGATTGAGAGCGCTTCATGAAGGACTGAGAGCGCTTCTGAAAAATGTTAAGTCCTGGCAGAATTTTTATAGAAGGCCAATACTCAAGAGACATAAAATCTGCCGTAGGTGTCCTAGGAAATTCTCTTCTTCCTTCCATGAACAAATTCTGTTTGGACTCTAAGAGTATGCTGATGGCAAGGATCCATATGAGAGATTGACATTTGCAGACTGAGGGCATTTAATGGCTGTGTCGAAAGAGCAACTGAGGGGCCAGGCAGAGGGCTCAGGTGGTAGAGCACATGTCTGGTCAATGGGAGCCCCTATGTTCAATTCTCAGCAGCACCCACGCCCTTCTGGGTGTGGCCCTTCTAGGCTCCTTTTCTTTCCCCCAGCCCCTAGCACCACAGAACCCAAGCACCAAGCCTCCTGCCAGCGAGTATCAATGGAGCGACCTGGTCTAGCACCACTCTTTTTTTTTAAAGTGAATCATCATGGGGTACAGTTACAAACTTACGAACTTTCATGTTTGCATTTCAGTCATACAATGACCATTGTATGACTGTAATGGGGAGCGGGTTGAGTTTCCCTCCCCACCCCGACCAGGGCTCTGGCAGCCGAAGACCTCCAGAACCAGCCACCACCACGCTGAGACCACTCTCTGCACACATGAAGGTACCAGCAGAGGAACAAAGGCATGCGGGTCCTGAGACTGAGATCTCCAAGCCTACTCGGATCGGGGCTGAGCATCCTCCACCCAGATCCTCCAAATTCCAGTAGGCGGGGGGTCACACCCACCAACTGGCCTCCTGGCGCCGTGTAATCCCATCAACAGCCAATACTCAGAGACTATAAAACCCAGCTCCTGGAAGACATCTTATTATCTCATTCCTACTTTAGACAAACTGGCAGGCTACTGAATGTAACCTGCCCACACGGCAGAGTCTGGCAAACTCCCGGTGGCGTACCCAATATGCCAAATACCATATGCCAAACAATGATGGGTCTCATTCTCCTAACTCTGAAAGAGCCTTGAATATGGCACTTTTTAAAAAAATCTCAGGGCTAGGATGAAGGAAACATTACTGGGTCCTGCTCAAGGCAATCAAATGACCATTTACCCATCCATCCACTAGTGCCGTCCTCCCCAACCAATGTTCCCAGCATCCCTCCTACCAACCCCACCCCACCCCCCATCACCCCACACCGCCTCAGCAGCTGGGCATTCCCTTTAATTCTCTCTCCTCTTGGGTCTTGTGGTTTTCAATAGAGGTATTGAGTGGCCATCATGTTTGGTCTATAGTCTACTTTCAGCACGCATCTTTCATCCCGAATGGGTCCTCCCAACATCCTTTACTTGGTGTTCTTTTCTCTATTTGGGCTGCCTTTTCTCCCAGCATGTGAGGCTGGTTTCCAAGCCGTGGAGCAGACCTCCTAAACATCACTCATTTTTTTTTAATAAAAAAAAAGAGCAATTGACACAACTTTCCACGAAATGCTTCCAAAGACCCCTCAACTTGTCTTCTTCACCTCTGTTTGACAATGCCCCCCTGTCTGAAGCAATGCTGATAGCAATATATCTTGGTGTACCCCCACCCTCCATGCAAAATGCTTCCTTCTTTGACCCCAGCCTGGTAGCAGAAAGAAATGGAAGAGGACAGAGCTGACGTCTAGGAGTGAATCACTAACTCTCCTGTTGCCTTTCACTGTTTCCGTCCATAAAATCAAATGACCAGGTAATGTACTTGCCTTGCAGGTGGCCAACCTGGGTACAGTCGCTGGCACTTTATATGTGGTTCCTCAATCCCTGCCAGAAGTGATCCCTGAGCACAGAGCAAGGTATTAGGTCTGAGCACTGTTGGGGGTGGCCCCCCAAACCAAAACAACATATGATCACTATCTCCTGAAATGTGACTCCATATTTACAGAAAATTACCATCTACCACAGAGTGTCAAATCTTAGAAAAATAATACCACAAAGATTGGAGACATCATCTGCTGGTCATCTTCTCTCCCAGACAATGAATGTATATAACATTACTGTATCACTACCATCCTGTTGTTCGTTGATTTCCTCGAGCAGGCACCAGTAACATCTCCTTCGTCCTAGCCCTGAGATTTTAGAAAATGCCACATTTGAGGGTCTTTCAGGGTCAGGAGAATGAGATCCATCATTGTTACTGGTTTTTGGCATATTTAATATGCCACAGGGAGTTTGCCAGACTCTGCAGTGTGGGCAGGATACTTTTAGTAGTCTGCCAGTTTCTCCAGAGTAAGAACTAGATAATAAGATGTCATGTGGCCACACTTGCGCTTCCTGGAGCTGGGTTTTATAGTCTCTGGGTCTTGGCCATTGATGGGATTACACGGCACCGGGGGCAGTTGGTCGTGTAACACCTACATACTGGAAGGTGGGGGATCTGGGTGGAGGAGGCCCAGCCCCAATCCGAGCAGTCTTGGAGATCTAAGCCCTGGGTCCCGCATACCTGGGTTCCTCTGCCGGTTCCTTCATGCGTGAGGCTCGTCCGAACGTGTGGAGAGGGGTCTTAAGCATGGCTGTGGCTGGAACCGGCTGAAGACCTCCGGTATATATCATAGTGCCTGTATCTCTCCTAACTAAACCTTAATAAATGTAATCTCTGTAATCAAAGCCAGTGATGCACTGTTTTAATCAAACTGAGCTCATCGGCTTTCTTTCATCTCAATTTGTCTGTCAAATAATCCCAACGCAGAGGTTGGGGAGATGGTTCAAAAGCCTAGAGCACATGCTTTGCACACAGGAGACCTGAGCACGGTTCCCCCCACACCACTGAGAGAGAGCACTAAGCACAAAGCTTGGAGTAGCCATTAAGTGCTGCTGGGTGCCCCAAAGCAGCAACACAAATCCTAAAGCAGGGATTTATTTTGACATAGGCGACGGGGTATGGGGGATGGGGTTCCTGGTAAGACCGTGAGGGAGCACCTTTGTAAAGCAGAGTCCTACTCGGTACCATCTTCTCTTTTTTTTTTTCCCTTTATTTTATTTTATTTTTTTTAAAGTTGTAGATTTACAACCATCTTCTCTTTTTTAACAGTCTCACTTTCCCCACTCTGAATTCAGGTCTCTCAGCACCTCCTTCCTCCCTCCAACTCCGACATCTCAAGCTCAGAGACTGCAGGGCAGCCTGAAAGGGGTTCAAGCGAGGCAACCTGGCAGGAGGCATCGTGTGGAGGAGGAGGAGGAGGGGAAGACAACAGGGGAGCCAGCCGATAACAGCGGCTCCCCAGGGCTCAGACAGGATTAAGGCAGATGCCACCAAAGGCAGGCACTGCTGGGGTGCCCTGAGTCATCTCTGCTCCGGCAAGCAAACTGGTGGGCAAAACAGAAGTTGCCAGAAGTGGCCATAGCAGAGCCAGTTCCAGTCTTTCTTGAATACAAGGCATCTTTTCTCTGAGGAGTCCTTTCAGTTCAGGACAAGCTATCGGTGACAGGGCCCGATTTCCAGAGTGCTTCTCTCTCTCACACCCTCACCACCACAGGATATCAACAGACAAGGACCGTGGGCTCAAAATAACAGCAACTGTCTGGAGGGCGCAGCTCAGGGTTCAGAGCCCTGGATGCCTTTGTCTAAGCCTGAGAAGAGGAGGTGACAGCAAAACCCTTGGGAAGAGTCCCTGGGGACTCCTTCCTCTGAGTTTGCCTGTGAGACTCAATCACAAAGCACTCTGGTGGAACTGGGACGCTCGAGTCTGGCAGGCAGCTCCGGTTTCCAGAGTTGAAAGAAACCTGAGATTTGCCTTGGGTCAAAGTCAGTGAATAAAATACCCATCCCTCCATAATTGAAACCCAAGCACAAAAATGTGTAAGTCTACAACTGTACCTCATGGTGTCTCACTAAGAAAAATTAAGAAAGAAAGAAAGAAAGAAAGAAAGAAAGAAAGAAAGAAAGAAAGAAGGAAGGAAGGAAGGAAGGAAGGAAGGAAGGAAGGAAGAAAGAAAGAAAGAAAGAAAGAAAGAAAGAAAGAAAGAAAGAAAGAAAGAAGACAAAGTCAATGCATAAAACATGGGATTGTGCAGGCCAGGAGCTGAAGGAATGTATAATGCAGGGATATGAGGAGGCACAATGGAGAGAGAAGCTCTCTGTCATCCCCAGGAATAGCTCTGGCCTTTGTCACGACAGAAACAGTCAAAGAGGCAGGAGAACCAGGACCCCTGCTCCTAGAGGGCTCTGACCACTGGAGGTCTCGAGGGATGTGCCAGCCAGGATAGGAACACAGGAAGTGTTCTCCTGCCACAGGAAGTGGAGGGAAAGGAGACCGAGAAGCCAGTAGCAGAGAGACACGTGGTTCAACTGAGGCAGAACTAAGATTTTTTTTTCCTGGCTTCCCCCAGCTCTGGCTATGTCATCACATCAGAAGAAATGTGTTGGCAACAGAGAAGACAGATCATTCGTGGCAGCCAGGAGAGAGACGTCAGCGGTCACCACTGGGTGACGGATCCAGCATTTCTATGGTCTTTACTCTCTTCCAGCTTGGCTCAGTGGACAATGTGCTTCCAACATTCATGCCACCTCGCAATACAACTTAATAATTTAAAATGTTAGTCTTGGGACTGGAGAGATAGCACAGCGGGTAGGGTGTTTGCCTTGCATGCGGCTGACGTGGGTTCGATTCCCAGCATCCCATATGGTCCCCTGAGCACTGCCAGGAGTAACTCCTGAGTGCAGAGCCAGGAGGAACCCCTGTGCATCGCCAGGTGTGACCCAAAAAGCAAAAAATAAATAAATAAAAAATAAATAAAATGTTAGTCTTGGGGCTGCAGTGACAGTATAGAGAGTAAGTTGCTTATCTTACATGTGGTTGACCCTTGTTTGATCCCCGACATCACATATGGTCCGCTGAGCACCCAGGAGTGATCCCTGAGCACAGCTGAATGTCCAAAAAAACAAAATAATAATAACAATAATAATAATAATAGTGCCTATCCTTGATTTTTAAATAGTGACATGAATGATGGGAGTGGGACTGTGCTCACTTTATTTCAATATTCCATGAAATGGATTTTCTAGGGCTAAGTTCTCTAAACTGTGGGCTTAAAGTATCCCATATGGGGCCATAACACTTTTAAAAACTTTCTCTTGAAAAATCTGCATGATTTGTCATCACTGCTTGATTTGTATACCTGTTTTATAAGCTTGTATACTAGGACTACATAAAACTACCTCAGGCAAAAAGAAGTAAAAAACAAAGAAAAAGAGGCCCAAGCAGCCCTGATCTAGGGTGACTGATGAAAATTTTCCAATGGAAACTTTTCTCTTCCCCAGACAGGGCTCAAGGGAGCTTGTATCCTGTTCACTGGCATCCAGTGCTTCTTCCCCAAGGTCTCTGTGGCAACTGGCACAGATCTAGGGGTGAGTGGAGAGCGTCATGGGTACTTACCACATGTGCTTCTAACCAGGATAAGCCTGGTAGCTACACCCTTTCTCTGAGGAGATCCAAAAACAGTTCTGTCACTGTGTTTTAATGTGTGTGTGTGTGTGTGTGAGAGAGAGAGAGAGAGAGAGAGAGAGAGAGAGAGAGAGAGAGACTATATTTCATGTTACTTTCTGCTAAACAGAACTCAACCATTGTGCCCAAGACATCCAGATTTGCTGCAGACCTATGTATCTGCGGCAAATTGTGTCGCCCAGTAAAAAATTGGCTATCTTATCAGGATAGAGAACTGAGCAAGAAGTTGGTCATTTATAGGGTTTTTCCTAGTCTTCACATCTTTTATTAGTTTGTGTTCTATCTTAGCTTTCTAGCTAACCTGTTGAACATCCTTAGGAAAGATAAAATCACTCAATATTTAGAACTGAAAGGGAAATTTCGGTTTTTTAAGATAAAATTTTTGGGGTCAGAGCACTAGTATAGTGGGTAAGGTGCTTGTCTTGCATGCAACTGACCTGGGTTCAATCTCCAGCACCCATTATGGTCCCCTGAGCCCCACTGGGAGTAATCTCTGAGTACAGAGCCAGGAGTAAGCCGGGAGCAGGGCTGGATATAGCTGCCCAAAAACAAAACACACCAAAAAAATTACTTTATATGGTAGATAGATATTTTACTAGCTTCATCGAGTATCTTCCCTCCACAGAGTGACACAGCAGAAGATTTAATAATATAATAAATTCCTGCATAGTCATGTAAACTAGAAACAACCCCTTTGAGACTTCCTGTTTCAAGGACTCCAAGATAATACCTTCAAACTGAACATATTTCTGAGTTACTCTATAAGAAATTCTACTGCATGAGTTTTCTTATATCTTACTGTTACATCTATTAATTCTGGTACAAATAATAGGATTTACATATCAAAGGGGGATCGTTGATACTTTAAAATATATCCAAATGAGAAGAAAAAGAAAACCACATCTGATGTCTTAGTTTGGGTTCCCCAGGAAAGGATCTGAAACCTGGTTTCAGGATTCAAGTCCTGAAATAAGGATTGGATGCACATAATTGCTCCAGGGACAGAGAAAGGAGAGAACATGGTAAGGGGGAAGGAGAAAGAGAATACAGAACAAGTTCTCAAGTCAGTTACCATCGTGGATGACAAAAAAAATCCATCCTCCATAAACAGTCTGGGTGCCCATGAAGTCATGCGTTTCAATCCTTCTGCATGGTAAAGAAGCTGAGCTACTTACAGACCAGCCCTCATGAGGACTCTCACAGGAATTCCAAAGAACCATCCATGACTGTGTGGACTCCCTCAGACTCCACACACTTCACCAAATGGTCTTCTCTTACTATTTCATTTTTTTTTTGCTTGTCTGTTTTTGTGGCTACCAGGAGGTTGCTGATTAATGAATAATCAAAGAGGCAACATTTATAGAAGGAATTCCTTATATACTATGACTTCCCATATGATGGGCAATTATTTCAGATCTGATAGCAATTCACTCATTTCAAATTTAGGCAACATTCATTCATACATACATACATACATACATGCACACATATGAACTGTTAAGTACTATGGTCTGAATGTTTATTTCACACTCCATTCTCTACCCAGATTCATATATAGAAGTTCCACTGCCCAATGTGATAATGTAGAAGATAAGGTACTTGGAGGTACTTAGGCCTTAAAGGTAGAGCCCTAATGAACAGGACTAGTATTTTCATAAACTCCAGAGAGTTCCCTCACCCATTCCACTGTATGAGAATAAAATGAAAAGTCTTTGACCTGGGAAAGAGCCTCCACTCAACCATGCCAGCACCCTGATACAGTCCTTGCAGCCTCCAGAGTGAATATTGAGGAGTGGTTTAGAAGATACTTATTCTGTGATAGTTTGTTATAGCAGCCCAAGTGGGCATGATAGCATTTAAAAATATAAACTATATTGACTTCTCCTGTAATTTCAATAATACAATTTCCATTCTTCAAAAGATGATAGGATGAGGGACTGGAGCAATAGCACAGCAGGTAGGGCGTTTGCCTTGCACGTGGCCAACCCAGGTTCGATACCCAGCATCCCATATGGTCCCCTGAGCATGGCCAGGAGTAATTTCTGAGTGCATGAACCAGGAGTAACCCCTGTGCATCGCCAGGTGTGACCCTCCCCAAAAAAGAGATGATAGGATGAGATTCATTTATTAAGTTTAATTCAATAACAATATATCTGTATTTAGAGTCAACAACCTAAACTTGAATAACTAAACTTAAAAGATGCCTGTCAAGAGGCAGCCTGGGGCTGAGGTTGAGGGGTGGACAGGACAAGGAATCTGGGAACGCTGGTGGAGGAAAACTGACACTGGTGGCATAATCAGGGATGGAACACTGAATTTCTAAAACCCAATTATGAATAACTTTGTAAATAATGGTACCTTAATAAAATAAAATTTGGAGAAACCACATATCTGTATTTATGTGTGCTCAGCTTAAAATACACTTTAAAGCACAGATAGCTAATTTTTAAAAACACACCTTATGCCTTAACAAATGTATAATCGAGAATTGAGGCAGAGGGCCTGGAGCAATAGCACAGCAGGTAGGGCATTTGCCTTGTACCCGGCAGACCTGGGTTCGATTCCCAGCATCTCATACTGTCCCCCGAGCACCGCCAGGACTGATTCCTGAGTGCTTGAGCCAGGAGTAACCCCTGTACATCGCCGGTTGTGACCCAAAATAAATTAAAAAAAAAAAAGAGTTGAGGCAGAAATGCATTAAAACACTGTGGGAGAAAATGGCATGTTATAATTACTAAAAGCAAAATCAGGTTGTTCTGTACCACTAAGGGGAGGGAGGATGCCAATTATGTGAAAGCAAAGGGAACTCTATAGAGAAATGAATCTCCAATTGTAGATAAACTAAGTTGTTTCTGCCCCAACAGAAGTTTCTCAACCCGTGGCCAAGGCCACAGCTTCAGCTGTCCACATTCCTGTGGCTTGGGGAAGTATTCCAGGTTCCAGGCTGTGCTCTGAATCCTTTCCTGATTATGATTAGGTGGGCTTCTTTATTTAGATCACTGGCTACTCTTCCAGCTATGATAAAACGTATCATAATTGTAGTTATGGGTCCCTCCAGTAACTATTTTCACAAAAGCTCTGGAAAGATCCTCCTTGTTAGACTGTACATGTGCCTTCATAACTTATGCCTCACACCCTTTCGCTGTTTGCTGTCCACTGCTTGCTATGTGGTTCCAATTCTCCTCCCTGCCAGCAGGCCAACTTCTATTATCAAACACACCCTCCAAATACCTTCAAAGTCTCTGACTGTCTCCATCCTGCTATCATAAGTAAAATAGATTCTTCAAATGTCTTTATGTCATCAGTGTATTTTGTGCCTGTTATTTTTTCCCTGTAATTATTGGTTTCTCACCTGGACCTCCCACTGAGACTTGATACTTTCTGTGACAAAGGATATGACTGCATTTCCCTGTAGAACTCCCACCCATACTGCACACAGTACCTGACGCAGTGCATTAAGAACATCAGTGTGAGTGGGGCAGAGGACGCTGGTAAAGAAAAGGGAAATGAACGTATTCACTTCGGGTGAGGCCAACATTTGGAACATGGGTGCATTTAAGCCATGAGATGTAAAACAAAGAAAGGGAGGAGAAATTAATTAGTAGGAAATCTTTCCATTGTCTTTCCTTTGACACCAGTGCCAGAGTCAATGAAATGAACTTGGAAGCTCCTGGATTTTTCTCGAATGGATATTGAGGGCCTTGATTGGGGAGGAAAGGGTAGGGAGAAGATCTGATTCACACCTGGTGGTGTTCAGGGCTTACTCCTGGCTCTTTGCTTGGGGATCATTCCTAGCAATAGGGAGGGGACCATATGTGGTACAGCTGGGGAGACTGAACTAGGGTCAGATGTGTGCAAGAGAAAGGACCTCGACTCTACTATCTCTTCAGCCCTAAAGGACCTTGATTTTATCTGAGTGTGACTATGTTTTCTTATATACCTAAATCATTAGGAGCATTAGAATTTTAAAAAATTATTGAGGTAATGTGAACTCAGTATTACGGATTCACACCTCACATTTTATTAGCAATGTAGTAATTTTTAAATGATTTCTATCACAAATGTACTGCTAACGAAAAAGATGCTTTAAATTCTCTCAATTGCCTGGAATAAAGTCTTCATTTCAAATTATAAAAACTTAGACAGTTTTCTCTGTAAACAAGTTCCAGAATGCAAAAGTAACAGATATTTGTAAATAATTGCAATATATGGAAAGAGGTCAGAGACAGATCTTAGGAGGTTAAGGCAATAAAAGACTGGATCCAGTGCATACTTTGTCTGTAGGAAGCCAGGACTCAATCCTTGGCACCAAACAATACCCTGAGCACTGTGCCAGAAGGAGCCCCTGAACACCACTGGGTATGACCCCAAAATAAAATCAATGATAAATAACAAAAAGAAGTAAGTAAAATCTCTAAGGTTTGGTGAGTGAAAGTCTGCATGCTTGTTATGCTGAAGTTTTAATACACTTGGGGAGAACCCATCTCCACAGGAAGCCATTTGTAATCATGAGAGAGAATGTTCTGGTAGAACTGAGGTGGGAAAAAATGTTCACTCTTCAATTGAAACCCAGAATGGGAACAGTAGAGGGAAATAAGGGGGGAGAGATGGAGAGAAAGGAACAGAGAACCTGGCAGATTTAGAAAGAAAATTCCTTTGAAATAGAGAAATAGCCCTAGGATACTCTCAGCACAGGACACTGCTGTTTCCCAGTTCACATTTTGACAAATGGGACCACATTGTACCGCCTGTCCAAACAGCCCCGCTCTCAGCCCAGTCCTGGCTTGTGAAATGGAACTCACACGGTAACAAAAGATTTCCTACCACATTGATTGTGTTGATGTTGGAACAGATTAAAACAGATGTTTCCTGTCAAATTGTGAATCTTTCCCCCAAAGAATTCATCAGCATCCTCCATCTCTTTAAGCCACATGTAAAAGCTGGGTCCCCATGTAATTGAATTCTCCCCAACCTCCTGTTTCAGTCCAGTTATCCCTAAGCCACCCAAAGTCCTCTAGAATCATGTGTTCTCATAAATGAACAGGGGCATAACATAATATCCAAAAAAAAAAACCCGAGAGCCATGAAGGAAATGGTTTCTGAAACCAGTCAGAGGAAATGTCGTTGAGATAACCAAGTGACACTCCTGTCTTAAAATTTCTTACCATCTTTTAGCGCCAGAGGGTGAGACCTAAGAAGATCTAGACATCTCCATAGAAATGGGCACCATCAATAAAGGGTGATTTTGTCACCTAAGGAAAACCCAGGTACTTGTGGAGAAAATTTGGCCATTCTTTAACAGTGCACCCTTTTCTATCTTAGGAAGAAGAGAACACTTAGTACACAGAATGTAGGAAACAATAGCACGTGATATTTATCCAAATCAAAATGGAACTAGCTTCATCAAATCTATGATTCTGCTGAGATGTAGCATGGCATGATATGTGTCAGATTCACTTCTAGTTGCCAGAAACACTGAGTTAGAGAAAGCATTTTCCTTAAGGAGAAATTCTGAAAGCATTAATATTTAGATGAGGAAAAGTTAAGGCAGACTTCACTGTGATATAATTTCACTGAGAGCTTATCCCTGTGATTACACGTATTATTATTCCTTTGAGCTGCATGACTACCTGATGGGATTAAATACTCTGATTTTTCTTTGACAGGTGAGAAACAGGCACAGAAAGTTCAAGTAACTTCTCTGTGTTCACACAACTCATTCATGGTCACACTTAAATTCAGATCTTCGTGAAAACCAAAGTTTGAACTTTTTTATCACCAAACTGAAGCACTTCTTTGTTCACAATGGCTGGCTTGCCCTTTTCCTGACCTGACTCATCTAGGTTTGCCACATTGAAAACTAATATGGTCAAAGCATTTCACTCAGATTCAAAAAAAAACAAGATTAAGAATAAAATGTCCCTTGGTGGTGGGAAATGTACACTGGTGAAGGAGCTGGTGTTGGAACATAGTATGACTGAAACCCAACCATGTACAACTTTGTAACTGTGCATCTCACAGACATTCGATTAAAAAGACAAGAAAAATAGTTTAAATGAAATAAAATGTCCCTGTTTTTAAGGAGTTAATTACCAGCTTCCCATGACTAACATTCATAACCTAAGAGAAGAAAGTGTTATTCTCACAAATCCTCGGGTTTCTTCTGAGCCAGTATTCCTTGCTCTGTCCGAACTTTTCAGGATGTATCTCCCTCACTAAATTGCCTCTTTTGTTTGTTTCTTTAGTAAACATGAGTTAAATTCACACGCAATAACGTCTGACCCAGACAGAGTATTCAGCAAATGTCTACTGATGAATATGTGAACAAACTGTAATAAGCCAGTGATGCAAAACCTGACGTTTTCAGGAAAGTCCACAATTCTAGAATGTTCTGAAGTGATAAATACCTTAAATGTATTGCAGGTGCTGACAGTTGCCAATCCATAGATATTAGCCCTGATTTTGTCATTAACAGAAACATCACTTTCTTACTGATCTTCAGTAAAGGTGAGCTGACCAAATAGCAAGATAAATATTGTGCCAGACAATCTCTCAGATGTTTATATAGTATTTTTAAAAGGCATGTAAATGAGATAAATTCCCTTTCTTCCATTAGATCATGTCATACGCCGGGGAAAGAGCTAAAGAGAAAGCTTACTCAACCAAGATCACACCCTGAGGATTGGCCCATTTTTCTACACCATCTTAATAAATGAGAGATTCCTTCCCTGATTTATTTATGCCACTTGGGTTCAGTATCCCATTACTTGCAATTAACAGTAACCTGGCTACCTTTTCCAAAATGTAGCTTCCCAATCTTTGTCACCATAACCGAACTCCACGTCACACTAGTTTCCACTCAAAGGGCTTCTCCCACTCTGAGCATTTACTTCCTTATAAACTGGGGGACAAAATGCCAAAACTGCCTTCCCGTTGTTCATCGATTTGCTCAAGCGGGCCCAGTAACGTCTCCATTGTGAGACTTCTTGTTACTGGGTTTGGCATATTGAATACTCTCGGTAGCTTGCCAGGCTCTCCAAGAGGGACGGAGGAATCGAACCCGGCTCGGCCGGGCTGGCTGCGTGCAAGGCAAATGCCCTACCGCTGTGCTATTAGGCTGTGAATTGTTACAGGATTTATCTTTTCCTTCTCATCCCAATTGATATTTTAACCATTTATGTCATCCTGATTTCTTTAATTAAACAAAAGTTTAAAAACCTTTCAGCATGTTAAAAACTAGTGAAAATAGCATTTTGTATCCCCAAAGACTATAACATTCTACACAGAATATGTTAAAGGCCCTATCGATCCCTATGTATAGCTAGTCAACTGTCCCTTTATAAACAATCTCCCTTCTTTCTTGAAAAAAGTCCTGCTTTTGAACTATGTACACATGGCCATTCAGAATGAAGACTACAATTTTCCAATTGCCCTCGCAGCATGGTCCAGCCGTATCATTTCAGTTTGACCACGCAGACCATAAGCAAAACTGTCATCAACTGCTTGCTTCCACAAGCCTCTATCAGAGATATTTCACTGACATTTACAGCTCCATTTGTCCTTGTTTATTTGTTCCAGTAACTTCCTAAAATGCAGACCTGATGGTCATGTCTCTCGCTATCTATGAACACGAGGAAGACCAATACCCAAGGGAAGCAGAGCAATGAGCTGGAAGGAGTGTGGGTCTCCGTGCATGCTTGGAGAACGACAGTCTGCCCTGACAACTTCCGTTTTGGAAAGTGACAAAGTTCACCAGTAAGGACTGAAATACCCACACACATATGCTCCTGTCTTCTTCTTTGTTTTTTCCTTCTTTCACATCTCTGTTCTCCCCCTACTTCTTTCTTTAGTCAGTCCCACCCTGGTTCAAGGTCGTGTCCAGGCAGCACTAACCACCGGCCTCCTGATCTCTGCCCTATAGAAGGAGTTTGCCTCGGATGGCAGTTTCCTCTACAAACCCAAACAGATTCATCAAAATCAGTTCTCACTCTCGAATTCCTCCTGCTCCTGGCACCCCTTTGCACTGATAAGGCCCATGTAAACAAACCCCATTTGGGGAGGCATAGCTACCCTTCTCCCACCTCCCAAGTTTCTCCCTGGGAGAAACCAGAGGAATTTGGGAATGGCTTTGCAGATAAAGAGACTGCAGGGGAGCTTATGAATTCTTTTAGAAGTCATTATAAAAGCAGGAAGCAACCATTATAACATTAAATTGGGATTGAGATGATAACCATTCGGAAAGGAAGCAGCATGTGTTACATTAGAAACAAAGAAAGTCACTTTCGGGAATTTCTCCTCTGACCTCTTATCCTTGCACACACATCACAGAGCACCCTGCTGGGTCATGGTGTTTCTCTTCTTTCGCATTTTTAGCTTTTGGCTGAACTACTGAATATATTATGAAACATGTTAATGCTCAAATACTAACAATATGCACCCAAACCATATTATGTGTTGATGGAATATACATAATGTTATACTACATATGTAATATAACTATAATACATCACATAGTTTATATATATGTATATATATATATATATATAATTCAAAGTCAAAACACTATTATTGATGATAGAAAGAAAGACTAGGCAGCTTTTGACCAGCATATAGAAATAGTTTTGCTGTAAAAGAATAAAGGTAGCCCTAGGCTGTCCTAGGAAAAAAAAATTTATAAAGCGATAGGCTTCCAGGGTTCAATATTATTCTGGGGAAGTACTTCATAGAGTATAAATAGAGAACTAATTTGAAGCCACTTTAAAGCATACTAACAAAAAGGAAAAAGATCAGGGGCCAGAGAGACAGAACAGGGATAAGGCTTTGTATGCCTTGCAAGCAGCTGACCCTGGTTTGATCCCCAGAACCATATATGGTCCCCTGAGCACAGCTTAATGTTCCAACACTAGCTCCACACTGCTTTTTTTAATTTTTCATATATCAAAAACTACAAGCAATATTTTTTTAGTATCTACCCTATGCCAGATACACTACCAGGTTCTGGATATCACTGCTGGATATTACATCCGTTTGCCACCTCTTGTGTACCAAGTTACTACAGTTTCTCCTTTTAGAAGGAGAAATAAAACTTTTTTAATAAGAACCATAAACATACTTGGCCATTTGATTTAGAAAGGAATGACCCTCCTCCCAAATTCACCAAAGAAAGATGGTGAGGATTAGGATTTTCCATCTATCCCATTGCTCACATCCTTAGTAAGTCAATAATGGGTCAGAGATGGTACAAATTGCAACTAAGGTCAAGGTTCAAGAATATGTTTTCTTCCTAGAGTTGTTCCTTTAGAGAAAAGCTTTGTCTCTCATCCTCTTACACAATATGGGATTCTTAGTGCTGCCTGGATATCCTGAAGACATCTACCATGCCTCCCTGCCCCCCGCACCCCACCTGCCAAAGAAGGGCTTGGAGAACCAAGGAAGGGCACCTGTAGAGGAGAGTGACACCTTCTAAAGCTGAACAAAGGTAAAAATCTGGATAAAAGAGCAAGATCACTGGAGCTATAGGATCAAGATTCCCCTGAGGTCAACACAACTTTAGTTACATGGGCCAAAACGGTCCGTCTATGATTTGGTCCCATTCCAGTTACTTTTCTCCACAAAGCACTTAAGAAACCAACTGGGTCCATAGATAGAACTCTTGCATTCTTAAATTCAGGTACCAAATCACCTGAGAGTTTGCCCTCCAAGCACAAACATAATCCACAGGGACAAAAAAGGATGCTAAAAGAACCTGGAATTTCAAATAGCAATGGTAGACTTCACCCAGAAACCTGTGCAGAAATGAGATGCAAGGATGCCCTGGTGTGGATCCCACCCTCACGTACATGGCCAGAGGGCTGAGCAGGCTTGTTGAAAAATTGTTTTCTCTTATGTGTCTTATACTACACTGCTCATATATTATTTGCCAAAGGAATTCACTGCATTTAATAGGAATTTTTCTGTTCCTATTCATCAATGTTGTCTATGATCAAAAAATTCTTAGAAATTATAATACCTTCATAATCCACTTCACAGAATATGTAAGAGATAAAAATTGCTGAAACCTAAGAAAGGTGTTTCTGGGCAACGCTGAGTGTGATAACTACTTCAAACAAATCCAGATGCAAGAGCATGAAATTCCAAACTAATCTTGAGTGCTAGTCAACATTTTCCTGGAAGCATTATGTTAAGGCCAGGAAATGTTTCTTTCAGGGTTTGACTAAAAAGCAGTGATTTTCAAGGTCAAAATTATAAAAAAAAAAAGTTCTCAAGTAGAAGTACTTATGCTTGTCTGATATATTCTACCACTTTTTACACAATATTCGCCTAAACATAAACACACAGATGACTGTCACTTAAGAAAGCTTTTGTGCTCAAGTAATATGAAACAGTTTAAAAATAAGAAGAAATTATGAGATGTGCAATCCGATCACCTGGTGCCATCTTGCCTATTTCTTTCTAGAAATGTGACTTGGGGCAAGTTCCTTGACTTTGCAACATCATATATTTCCATAAATAAAGTGTCAATAATGGTGGGTAACTCAAATCCTTCTGAAGGCTTGGATGAAAATTGAACAAAACACTGTAACAAAGCTCACTGTGGAGACAAATGCATTCGGCCAGGAAAAAAACTGTAGGGCAGCTTCATAAGTCACCCTGTGAATCTTCCTTGGATGCCAATCTTTCCTCAGCCTGAGAAATGAACTGAAAATCATGTTGCTTAGCAATCATGTCAGTAATGATTTAACTCACCCAGATTTAATACAATTCCATGAGGTTGGAGTTTTAAAGCCACTTAAAACTTTTTTTGGTTTTATATTCATCCTAAAAGGACATATGCACACCATTATTCATTGAAATCCTTGAACAATAAACTAGATTATAGAACTAACTTAAGTGCCTGATGACATGAGTGGATATACACAATCAAATACTATGTAGCTGCACAAAAGGATGAAATAATGTCATTTGCTATAGCTTTGATGGAGGATATCAAGTTAAGAGAAGTAAGTTAGAAGGACAAATACCAAATGATCTCACTTCTCTGTGGTATAGAGAACAACAGGACAGGGAATACAGGATATGAAGATGGGGAATACCTAGTTCACCCTTGGTCCTAGATTGTAGAAATGATAAAACAGTGAAGGAAAGAAAGCAAGGGAAAAGTTAAGAAGAGGATATGCAGCATAACAGGGGTAGCATACACTGACCTTGGATACGTGGGTGTATAGAGATATAATATATCTATATATTTAAGCCACATAGTCAACAATACAATAAGCATGAAACACAAACTAGAATAGCCAAAATTTAAAATGTGCCTTTCCAGCTCAGATAGAAAAGGGAGCACCAAATAAAGGGTGTTGGGAGGATCCTCCCAGGATGGGAGATGCATGCTGAAGTAGACTATAGACCAAACATGATTGCTACTCAATGCCTCTCTTGCAAAACACAGCACCCAAAAGGAGAGAGAGAACAAAAGGGAATACCCTGCCACAGAGGCGGTGTGGGACGGGGGGGTGGGGGGGGTGGGAGGGATACTGGGACCCGTGGTGGTGGAGGATGGGCACTGGTGGAGGGATGGGTACTCGATCATTGTATGACTGAAACCCAAGCACAAAAATTTGTAAGTCTACAGCAGTACCTCATGGTGTTTCACTACTGAAACTTAATAAATAAATAAATAAATAAATAAATAAATAAATAATATATGCCTTTCAAGGAGGCAGGCAGGTGGAAGGGAACCTAGAGACATGCTTGTAGGTATGTTAACACTGGAGATAGAATTGGTATGAAAATACCTGAAACTAAATTACGAGCAACTTTGTAAATCACAGTGCCTTAAATTTTAAAATAATGAATTATATTAATGAATTTTGGTGTTATTAAAACAATGTCATCAGCAAAGCGGAGGTGGTGTAGTTGCCGACCATCTATCTTCACTCCCATTCCTTCCCATTCCAGTCGTCGCATGATGTTCTCGAGGGTGGCACTGAAGAGTTTCGGTGAAATGGTATCACCCTGCCGAACCCCTCTCCTGACATCAACGATCACTTCTTTGTAGAATGGTGAGATCCTGGTAGGGAATCCGCAATACAGCTCACGGAGGATCCTGATGTATTGGGCTTGAATGCCCTGATTGGCTAGGGCTTCAATGACCGCTTCCGTCTCAACAGAATCAAAGGCCTTCTTTAAATCAATGAACGTTAAACAGAGCGGCATCTTGAACTCCCGAGAAACCTCAATGAGCTTGGTTATCGTGTGGATATGGTCGATGGTGCTGAATCCTTTGCGGAACCCGGCTCACTCGCATGGTTGTCCTTCATCTAGTGTTCTGCCAATCCTATTTAGGATGACTCAAGTGAACAACTTGTAGATGACAGACAATAGGCAGATGGGGCGATAGTTGTCAATGTCATGGATGTCTCCCTTCTTGAACAGCAGTACGGTCCTGCTGGTTTTCCATCAGCCAAGCGGCACAAATGCTGGCCGACTTTGACCGTGAGTGTGGAAAGGCAGGACTACAGCTGAATCTTACGAAGACAATGTTTATGAGAAACAGCCTTGTTCCTGATGCCCCATTCGCTCTCAACGGAACGACCATCTCCGAATGCAACAGCTATGTGTACCTAGGTCGAGAGGTCAACATGACAAATGACCTGGCACCCGAGCTGTGCAGGAGGAAGAGAGCGGCTTGGAATGCCTTCAAGAACGTCGAAGAAATAGCTAAGAGGACGAAGAACCTCCGGCTCCGGGCACATCTCTTTGATTCCACTGTTCTTCCTGCATTAACATATGCCTCAGAGACCTGGGCCCTACGCAAACAGGATGAGAACGCTATTCAGGTCTCCCAAAGAAGAATAGAAAGAGCTATGCTTGGAATATCACGTTTCACTCAAATGAGAGAAAGAATGCGGAGTTCCGACATCCGTCGACGATCAAGAATCAGGGACGCTGTCTCATTTGCCAAGGTGTCGAAAATCAGATGGGCTGGTCACGTAATGAGATTTAAAGACGACCGCTGGACTAGAGCTGTTACCGACTGGATTCCACGGGATGTCAAAAGACCGCGTGGCAGCCCACCTACCAGATGGTCAGACTTCTTCGTCAAGATCATGAACGATCGGTTTGAGGCCCTTCATGTTCCCGGAACGAACAGATGCCATTGGGCTACACTAGCACGCGACAGGGACAAATGGAGACGTTACTGGTGCCCGCTCGAGCAAATCGACGACTAACGGGAACTTAAGTGATTAAGTGAATCAATTTTAGGATATCAAACAAAAGAAAACTTGTGGGCTTTAGTGAGCATTACAAAATCCATTTCAAAATATAAAACGTGCATGTGCTCTCACTCCAGAAGGATCCTTAGACCAAAGACAATTTATCACTTTCCTGCTTCATTTAGGACCATTTGTTAAAATGCAATGCTTCTTTGGCTGCTAGACAAAACATATGTTCTGAGTTAACACTGGGCTGGCATATCATCCTTGTATCTTTAGTGTTACCACACAATTTGACTAATGTCCTTGAGATCATAGTTTCTCCAACTCTAAACAAGATTGCAAATCATATATTGGTGTTCAGGCTGGCCACAGAGAAGGAGGCTGGAGACAGTGATTCCAATGGCTGCCTAGCTATCTGCATTTAACCAGCATCTCATAACAGTGTGGCAAATGCAAACCTCAAGGCTGGGAGATATTATCCACAAGATAATGATTTTCAACATCAGTCAATAAGGTAGAGACCCAGGAAAAACGTTTTGTTCTGTTTTTGAATAACTAAGGTTTGATTACTTTTATTGCCCTTATGAAAGTATAATCTTTATGGGTCATTAATTTAAATAAACTTAAGTGAGTTAATAAGATTCATTCATTTTAAGTTTATAGTTCCATGAGTCTTGATATCTTCCTGGATATCTATCTTATATTTGTAGTTATTAATAAATATATATTTTGTGTAAGGAATACCACAATCCAAATATAAGATACCTTCATCAGTCCAAAAATTTACCACATACTTCTTTGCGATATGGTTTTCATCTTTAATTTGCATACTGTAAGTCACAGGGGGAAAGGCAAGTACATAATTTAGCAGAATGGCCCTCCAAAACCCAAAACTGAGAGTATAAAGTGGGCCATTAAATCATATTCCCATTGGAGGGCATTGTATGCACTTAATTATATGCACTAAACTGGAGAGCTCTGATATGCCTACTTAGAACGGTAATGAAAATGATCACGGGCAATGTAAAGGGACTTCTTTCAGTAGTACTCAACTCCCCCAGCATTCAGAATTACTTGACAAAGACCAAGGAGAAGTAAATCAGTGGACAGGCTGAGTCCAGGACTCTGGGCATTCTTAACAATGACTGGGTTATTTCTAAGACAGAACCAAAGGGTCGTAAAGAATCCTTGTGACCACCAAACAGAATCCCAGCAGCCAACAACCTCCACAATTGCTGCCATGCTTCCAGCCAGACTCCACTGCTCAGACAAATCTCCTCCAGAAATCAATCCATTGAAAAACTCAGATAAGAGGATTCTGTGACTGAAATCTCCAAGCTCACGTGGAGTCAGGAATGGGCTACCTCCCCTGCATCTCCCTGTACTTCCAGAAGCCCTGGCAGTCACATACATACCCCAAAGCTGCCACCCAGTTAAAAATTTAATTTCAACTGTATCACCCCATTAAAAATTTTGGACTTCCTGGAGCACACAACATCTCAAACTCTACAATACTCTACAACACACTCTAAAACAAACTCTACAACTGAGAAACCAGGAATAGCACACCAGATTGGATGTAATGTAGAATGTAATGTAATGAGGATGTAATGTAGAAGGCAACCGATCTCCATTAACAAAATATATATATACAGAATTCATATACAAGGGCTTAATGGCTCCATAATGAGATATAACAATCTTCACTAACTTTATCTCGAGCGGGCCCAGTAACGTCTCCATTGGAGAGTTTGTTGTTACTGTGTCTGGCATATCGAATACTCTCGGTAGCTTGCCGGGCTCTCCGAGAGAGGCGGAGGAATCGAACTCGGGTCGGCCATGCTGGCCGCGTGTAAGGCGAACGCCCTACCCGCTGTGCTATCGAATACACTTTCTCTGTGTCCGAGAACACGCCTTGGCCACTCTTCCACAGGCGTTCAGCGCCCCCACGTCGGGAGAGAGGATTGCTGGGGAGCCTGGGGTGGGGGTGGGGAGCTTCCCTCAGGCCCAGCTAGAGTGGGTGCAGCCTCCATGTGATGTCACTGTTCCCTGGCTGTGGGGGTGGAGGCCAGGACTCCCAGGGGATGTGGGATTTTTCTTAGGGGCCACTGGAGCTGGAGAGCCGGTGAGTGTCTACAACAGTTCTTAAGCCTACCTACAGGCACACAATGTACGGTCACCGATTTCCTACGTATTGCTGTATCTTAGGGCTGAAACAGTCCTCTTTTCTGGGATGTGTTTTGCTTAAGGTTCCCACCCAACGGTGCTCAGGTGCTTCTCCACGCGGGGTGCTCAGGGGTTGCTTCTGGGATGCTCAGGGTACCAGGTGGTCTAGGGATCAAACCAACCCAGGCCCTCAGCAGGCAAAGCTTGTCCTCGCGGCCTTGGAGCTATGCTGGCCCCGTGTCTGTGAGAGGGCCCACCTGAGCCCACCTAGCTGGAATGACGACCGAGTTCAGCAGTGAGGGGACCAGCAGGGGAGAGAAGGAAATCGCAGAACTCACAGACCCAGCCAAGGCAGCTGATCCCGAGCCACAAAGTCCCCGACTGCCCCGAGGCCCAGCAAACAGGGAACAGGTCGGTGCACACTTCAGGTTCGGGGTCTAAAAGGGGCTCAGACATGTAGGTCTGGTTCTCTCTCTGGGGAGAAGACCCTGGCCACTTGATCGATCAGTATCTGGACTCCCTGCTTGGCAGGAAACGAAGCTCTGTGGAACTTCCACATCTGTGCTGCGCTGCTTCCTTAGATCACAGACCCTCACAGTTTGACTATCCACATGACTCTTCTCTTGAAAACCATCATGCAACGAGAACAACCCTTGCTGCCCACAGAGGGGCTGCTCTTTCAGACTCAGAAGCCTGCGAAGCTCCTAGCAGTCAGTGTTCCTGCCCATGGTTTAACTCTTCAGCAGAGGCTCGAGTGAAAAGGTTGGAAGCCCATATTGAGAGGGGAGAAATGTAGTCCCGGGCTTCAGGTTAGGCCTCTCTGACATGATTTCTGGGACTGAGAAGGTGGTGGCCTGAACTCTGGCAAGGCGGGAATCCGGGTCAGGGCATGGAATCCTGCACTTTCTCTCAGAGGACGCTCCTTCCCCACTCTTTGTCTTGCCATTCAGAGAGCCCTGTTGGGGAAGGGGGCGTGCTGGGACTCCTGGGGTGGGGATGGGGAGCTTCCTCCAGGCCCAAGGGTCAGGTCCAAGGGCCAGGCCCAAGAGCCGCAGCGGGTGCAGCCTCCATTGTGATGTCCCTGTTCCGCACAGGGCTGTAGGACAGGGAACCAGGGGCCCCAGCAGGGTTTGGAATTCTCACTGGCCAATGGGGTCGCAGAACCTGGGCCACACCCATGAGCCCCCCTATAAATGCGCGGCCTCAGCCTCTTGGGGCACCCTCTCTCGGCAACGCCGTCCTTGAGGACAACAAATCCTCATGTGGACAACCGCAGGAAAGAGATGAGGCCCCGACCCCTACCCCCCGTGGTATTCCGTGCCAATGAAGAGCTCAAGGCACAAATGACTAGAGCAAGGCAAAGGGTAAGAAAAAAGGGCTGGGACCTGGTTCCCGGGTCTCGCCCCAGGCCCTAGGAGGAACCAGCAATGGTCAGTGTGTGGCCACTGATAATGAACCCTTGGGCCCTTTCCAGAACCACCCAAGTCTTCAGCCAGTCTCACCCAGCAGCTGCTGCCCTCCTGGAACTCCTGGGGACTCCGGCCCAGTAACCTCGAGGGCTTCCCTCCTGGGGACAAACACCATCCTCCTGCCCACTGGGTTCCTCCCATGGTCTCCCGAGTGCAAGAGAACTTGTGTCAGTGGGATGGGAACAAGCAGGCTCGAGCAGGTGTTACATTGCTTTTCTGCAGCTCGACCAGTTCGAGAAAGACAACGATCTCATCCCAGGAAAGAGAAAGCAGAGGAAAAAGAACAACTGCGGAGACAGTGGCCAGAACACCGCCACCTCCCGACACTTCCAACTGCTGACTGGGGTGAGTCCTGCCCTGCAGGACATCCCAAGTAGATAGGTGCTCAAGGGGTGCTGCGGGGACGTTTAGGAATGTGGAAGGAGGGGGGCACCCACACAAACTCCGGTTCTGCTCTTCTCCACACGCTCGGGCTCTGCTTGGCCTGACATGGGGCGCACTGCCTCAGCCCTGGGCTCCAGTGTTTCACTTGAATGGGCAGTTTGGCCTTTGAGATTGAGTTAGGACACGGCGGGGGGCGGGGAGGGGGGGCAGTAAGGAGCGTCCCTCAGGTATGAGCATGCTGGGCGGCCTCAGGAAACAAGGGTCCTTATTGCTTTGCTCTGCCACAAGCCATGATCATTTAGCTGCAGCCCCCTTTGTGGAAGCGAGCCCCTTCAGCAGAAGTCTGGTTCCAGGTCTTAGAATGGAGGAGGTTTGGTGGATGGACGGAGCCCTACTGGGTTCCCCCCTTTTCTCATGGGCCTGATTCAAGGGATTCATGGCCGGAAAAAAAAACGCCTTGCAATGGGACAGGGTCATCCTGCAGGCAAGGGCATGTGTGGTACTGGTACTGGCCAAAGGCCCTCTTTGGAATGGCCCCTTTGTTCTCACCTGCAACATTCCGAGCCTCACCATGGAGCAGGGTCACCCTGTAGGCAAGGACGTGTGTGGTGCTGCTCGTGCGCCTCGTTGCAATGGCCCCTTTGTTCTCTCCTGCACCATTCCCAGGGGACCTGCCACCCCTGGACACCTGGTCTCGCTCTGACTCCCTTTTCCCTGGCCCTTGTCCGCTCTGCTCTCTTTGCTCCCTTGAGATGAAGGACGGGGGTGAAGTGTGACCTTTCCTGCTGCAGGGCAGAAGACGGTCCCATGGGAAAAGTGGCAGGGCAGGTGCCGTGCCCTCTGCCAGATCTGCACGAGCTGCTGGCTGCGTTCCCACTGTGGGGCTGTCTCTCTTGTTCCCCCCTCGGCCCGTTCTTCATGTTTTCTCCACTGCTTGATGGACTGGGATGTTCTGAATTTTGGTTTCCCTCTTCCCCTTCCATCAGGAAGCAGGGACCAGGAAAGACGGCCCAGAGCCCTACTTGGCTGATGGGAGTAGAGGTGGGCAGGAGGCCTTCAGGGAAGGGGCTGGGGGGGGCGCTGCCTGACCTACCCACTCGGGTCTTCCAGAGGGGAGACGATGTGCAAGACCAAGTGGCAGAAAAAATAGAACTTCTCCAGGAGACCTGTGCCGAATTATCCATCAAGGTAGGCCCTGCTCCAGCTGGGGTGAGGCTCCCGCCTGAAAGGGGGAGTTGTTGCTCGGGGCCAGCACAAGAGAGAAGCAAGGCAGTTCGCACGAGGGAAAGGGGGAAGGGGGGGGGGGCGAAAGTCTCTCTGTCAATTAGGGCCAGGCCTGGAAATCACACACAAGGCTCAAGTAGGTAGCACGATGGAGTCCAAAAGATTGGGAGGGGGGCGAAGGGCACAAAGCAGGGGTTGGGCCCTGGGCTGAAGCCGAAGCTTCACCACACACCACCAAGAATCAGGAGCTTAAAGCCAGGGTTCCTGGGGGGTGGGAGGCAGGCAAGGAGGCAAGGGCCCGAGTGGTGGTCGTGGTGGTGTGTGTGCGTGGGGGGTGGCATCGCTTTCGTCCTGGGAGTCAGAACCAGGAGGACCTCTGCGGGGAACAGACCGTCTCCAATGCCGTTTCCTTGGGCCTGGGAGTCTGTGTGTGACAGTGCCCTGTGCTTAACACTCAGGCTGCCCCTGCTGCCCGTCCTTACTCCCGGCTTCATGCCCGCAGGTGAGAAAGCAGAACCAGGAGGTCAGGAGTCAGATGCTTCTGGAAGACTCCTATGTCCGATTGATGCTGCAGTCCACAGCTGACCTTCTTCACCAAATAGCTGTGTTCCAACAGTTCGCCGTCCAGAAAGAGCGGCGCCTCGTGGAACTGATGGAACGGCAGCAAAAAACACATGAGCGGGAAGTGGAAAGATACGAAGTGAGAGAGGGGCCCGGTACCGTTGAGCAGGCAGACCTGAAGCAGGCTTCCTGGCTCACTCACTCACCACCTTCTTCTCTCCCCTTTAGAAAGTGCAGAAAATTAATAAAGAAGAAATTCTCCATCTCCGAGCTCAGATCAAAATCCTGAACACCTACGCCAAGAGTAAGTGACAGGGACCCAGGAGAAAGAAGCAAGCCTTGGGGGAGGAGGGGGCGGGGGAGGGGAGGGCTGCACAGGGAGGCAGAAGCCAGCCAGATCTGCCCAGGGGGGCTCCCCTGGCTTGGGCTGTCTGTGACCCTGGGAATCCTCCCACAGGAAATGAAGCTGAGCAGGAGCAAGAGATGGAAAAAAAGGAGGAGGAGGAGGAGGAGGAGGAGGAGGAGGAGGAGGAGGAGGAGGAGGAGGAGGAGGAGGACACTGAGGAGAAAAAGGAGGAAGAGGAGGAGCAGGAGGGGCAGGAGAATGAGGAAAAGGATGAGGAGGAGGAGGAGGAGGAAATGAAGGAGGAGTTGAAAGAGGCTGAGGACATGGTGGAGGAGAAGGCTGAGGAGGTGGAGGAGGAGGAGGAGGAGGAGGAGGCGATGGAGGAGGAGGTGGGAAAGCAGGAGGAGGTGGAGGAGGAGGAGGAGGCAGTGAAAGAGGAGGTGAGAAAGCAGGAGGAGGTGGAGGAGGAGGCGGTGGAAGAGGAGGTGAGAAAGCAAGAGGAGGTGGAGGATGAGGAGGAGGCAGTGGAAGAGGAGGTGAGAAAGCAGGAGGAGGTGGAGGAGGAGGAGGTGAGAAAGCAGGAGGAGGTGGAGGAGGAGGAGGTGAGAAAGCAGGAGGAGGTGGAGGAGGAGGAGGTAAGAAAGCAGGAGGAGGTGGAGCAGGAGGAGGCCGTAGAGGAGGAGGTGAGAAAGCAGGAGGAGGTGGAGGATGAGGTGGAAGAGGAGGTGAGAAAGCAGGAGGAGGTGGAGGATGAGGAGGAGGCGGTGGAAGAGGAGGTGAGAAAGCAGGAGGAGGTGGAGGAGGAGGAGGTGAGAAAGCAGGAGGAGGTGGAGCAGGAGGAGGCCGTAGAGGAGGAGGTGAGAAAGCAGGAGGAGGAGGAGGAGGAGGCGGTGGAAGAGGAGGTGAGAAAGCAGGAGGAGGTGGAGGAGGAGGAGGAGGCGGTGGAAGAGGAGGTGAGAAAGCAGGAGGAGGTGGAGGATGAGGAGGAGGCGGTGGAAGAGGAGGTGAGAAAGCAGGAGGAGGTGGAGGAGGAGGAGGTGAGAAAGCAGGAGGAGGTGGAGCAGGAGGAGGCGGTGGAGGAGGTGAGAAAGCAGGAGGAGGAGGAGGAGGAGGCGGTGGAAGAGGAGGTGAGAAAGCAGGAGGAGGTGGAGGAGGAGGAGGAGGCGGTGGAAGAGGAGGTGAGAAAGCAGGAGGAGGTGGAGGAGGAGGAGGAGGCGGTGGAAGAGGAGGTGAGAAAGCAGGAGGAGGTGGAGGATGAGGAGGAGGCGGTGGAAGAGGAGGTGAGAAAGCAGGAGGAGGTGGAGGAGGAGGAGGTGAGAAAGCAGGAGGAGGTGGAGCAGGAGGAGGCGGTGGAGGAGGTGAGAAAGCAGGAGGAGGAGGAGGAGGAGGCGGTGGAAGAGGAGGTGAGAAAGCAGGAGGAGGTGGAGGAGGAGGAGGAGGCGGTGGAAGAGGAGGTGAGAAAGCAGGAGGAGGTGGAGGAGGAGGAGGAGGCGGTGGAAGAGGAGGTGAGAAAGCAGGAGGAGGTGGAGGAGAAGGAGGAGGCGGTGGAAGAGGAGGTGAGAAAGCAGGAGGAGGAGGAGGAGGCAGTGGAAGAGGAGGTGAGAAAGCAGGAGGAGGTGGAGGAGGAGGAGGAGGCGGTGGAAGAGGAGGTGAGAAAGCAGGAGGAGGTGGAGGATGAGGAGGAGGCGGTGGAAGAGGAGGTGAGAAAGCAGGAGGAGGTGGAGGAGGTGGAGGATGAGGTGGAAGAGGAGGTGAGAAAGCAGGAGGACGTGGAGGATGAGGAGGAGGCGGTGGAAGAGGAGGTGAGAAAGCAGGAGGAGGTGGAGGAGGTGGAGGAGGTGGAGGATGAGGTGGAAGAGGAGGTGAGAAAGCAGGAGGACGTGGAGGATGAGGATGAGGAGGTGGAAGAGGAGGTGAGAAAGCAGGAGGAGGTGGAGGATGAGGAGGAGGCGGTGGAAGAGGAGGTGAGAAAGCAGGAGGAGGTGGAGGATGAGGAGGAGGCGGTGGAAGAGGAGGTGAGAAAGCAGGAGGAGGTGGAGGAGGAGGAGGTAAGAAAGCAGGAGGAGGTGGAGCAGGAGGAGGCCGTAGAGGAGGAGGTGAGAAAGCAGGAGGAGGTGGAGGATGAGGTGGAAGAGGAGGTGAGAAAGCAGGAGGACGTGGAGGATGAGGAGGAGGAGGTGGAAGAGGAGGTGAGAAAGCAGGAGGAGGTGGAGGATGAGGAGGAGGCGGTGGAAGAGGCGATGAGAAAGCAGGAGGAGGTGGAGGAGGAAGAGCAGCAGGAGGACGATGAGGAGGAGGTGAAAGAAGAGCCGGAGGTGGAGGAAGCAAAGGAGGACGAGGTGAAGGAGAAAGAGGAGGAGGATGGAAAGGAGGCAGAAGTGAAAGAGGAAGAGGAGGTGAACGAGGTGAAGGAGGAGCAGGAAGTCAAAGAGGAGGAGGTGAAGAAGGAGGTGAAAGTGAAGGAGGAGGAGGAGGAGGAGGAGGAGGAGGAGGAGGAGAAAGCAAAAGCGGAGGAGGAGGTGAAGAGCAAAGACTGGATGGCACTGCTGGGAATGACAGACGACGATGCTGACCTTCCGAATCAGCCGTTCCCCGTGCTGAGCACATACTCGGTGAGCCTGACTGCTGCCCTCAGCGTCCCCTGGGACAAACCATCCTTGACTGTTGGTTTCCCTCCTTCCGATTTCTCTCAACCCCCACTTTCCCATGGGACATTCTGGGCCACCTCCACTCAACACCTCCTTGAAAGCCCATGGATGCTGGGAGGGGCCAGGAAGGGACTGCCCTTCCCAAGGACACCCAACCAACACACCCCATTCTCTCTACCCCCAGCTCCAAGCCTCGCGCATCCTCCAAGAGGAGCCTGAAGGGCGGATCGCGCATGTCTTCAGGAGGATGGATGCGAGCGGGCAATCCTCCCAGTCCTCAATGGAGGAGAAGGCAACAGGCCAAGAGACCACTGACCAGACAGCGATAGAAATGGGATTCACGGTCCCAACAAAACACTCAGGCGGGGGACTGAGGTCCTACCTCTCCTTTCTGGGCTTCCTGAGTCGGTCACCTGAAAAATCATCCCAGTCCTCACTGGAGGAGAAGGCAACAGGCCAAGAGACCACTCACCACATAGTCATAGAAATGGGGTTCACAGCCCCAACAGAAAACTCGGGCTGGGGACTGAGGTCCTTGCTGTCATATCTCCCCCTTTCCCATTGGTTCCGTGCACCCACCAAGTTAAACACTGAATAGTCGAATCCGATCCTATTTTCCACCTCCCCACCGCTCAATCTATGTATGGTTAGAAAAATAATAAAATATTTCTGGTAAAGGTAAAGGTAAAGGCCCTCCCGTTGATCGTCGATTTGCTCGGGCGGGCCCAGTAACGTCTCCATTGGAGACTTTGTTGTTACTGTGTCTGGCATATCCAATACTCTCGGCAGCTTGCCGGGCTCTCCGAGAGGGGCTGAGGAATCGAACTCGGGTCGGCCATGTTGGCCGCTTGTAAGGCGAACGCCCTACCCGCTGTGCTATCGCTCCAGCAAAACTTTATCTAAGAAAAAGAATTTTGATCATTCTTTTAGCAAATTATTTATATCAAGCAATATAAAATAAATTATTGAGAGCCTGATATAGGGGCAGGCTTAAAGTCATTGGGAAAATTGGTAATTATGGTGATGGGAAGGTGCGACAGTGGTGGGATTGGTGTTGAAATATTGAATGCTTGTAACAAATCATCATGAACAATTCTGCAAACCACAGTATTTATATAGAGTGTAAGGGTAAAATAAAATTTAAAAAACACCTTTTTTGGTCTCTCTTAATACGTAAAAAAAATCCTTGCAATGTCCAGAATGTTGACTTCTAAAATTGGTTCATTTTCAGTTTATATGGTGGGCTGGAGTGATATCACAGTGGTAGGATGTTTGCCTTGCACACAGTCAGCCCAGCTGAGCCGGGTTCGATTCCTTCACCCTCTCAGAGAGCCCGGCAAGCTACCGAGAGTATCTTGACCACACAGCAAAAGCCTGGCAAGCTACCCATGACATATTCGATATGCCAAACACAGTAACAACAAATCTCAAAATGGAGACGTTATTGGGCCCGCACAAGCAAATCGAACAACGAGAGGACAGTGACAGATGAGAGGTGATACACACTTTGGAATTCATATCCCTAAATACTTATACAAAACTGTTTTACTAACCAACTTGCTCTTTAGATAACAACTCTAAGAATCAGGGAATAGCTGACTTGAATTACAACAGCATCTTTTTCAGTAGGTAAAAAAAAAATACAAAAGAAACTAATGCTATTCACTGTCTGAATGTCCTAAAATGAAATTTATTTCTCTCCCTATATAACAGGGAATAAATAAGTAGTTCTGAGATTCAGTTCAGTCTGTGGTGAGTACTTAATTCCTAACTAGGAAATAACATCCAAGTGATTGCTTCCTTTTATCTCACTTTAACTATTACCATCAATATTCACATGTATTACTAAAAATGCAGCTCACAAAAGGCTTACCTGAATGTAAATGAAGAACCTAGATCAGGCAGTTTTGTCATACCCAAAGACTATTGTGTGATCATACGTCATTAATTTTCTTACATTCAGGTGTAATTTTCTGTGCAACCAAATTTGTTTTGTAAAGAAGTATGGTTGTGGTTCATAGTAGTTAACCTTTAGGATTTGTCATTATAACCAGAGTCTAATTGTTTTATTTCACATGTAAAAGAGGATCCCAAAAATACTACAATTAATTCAAATAATGATAGCAATTAAATTTAGGGTGCATTAAAAGTTATACAGGGATTTTTAACCTCCTGGAGTTCAGCACCCCTGACCACAATGTTGTTCAAAGCTCAACAGTCCCATGTTTTTAATATCAGTGATGGTTATTTCATGCAATCTCTGAAGAGCAAATTCAATAAACTGCAGGTCACTGGGAGAAGGGACATTCTAAGAGTGGAAAACTGACTAAAAAAATAAGGCTTGACTCAAGCCCTGATAGATAAGGAAGAACAAAGTCGGATGGTGTGGTTGGCAAAGGAAACATTTCAAGGAAATAAAATAGCATGAGCAAAGATACCAACATGAGAGAAGTCATAAAATTGGGGGGAGTATGAGCCACACCATGAAGGGCAGAGTGAAAATGTAGGGAAGAGAAATATGCTCATATTCATGAAATTATGTATGTTAGAAACAGGATATGGGAACTCATTCTGCAATAGCTGAGGTCATTAACGTATTTCAGAGAGGACAACATGACTTTCTGCTAAGTAACAATAACCCTTACTTGTACTCCAGACTGTGCGACAAAGACTAGGTCTGAAGGCACAGATACCACTTCACTATTTCCAAGTCCAAGAGAAAGGTTGTCAAAAAAGAACTAGTGGGTCTGGAGCGATAGTACAGCGAGTAGGGCATTTGCCTTGCATGAAACCGACCTGGGTTCGATTCCCAGCATCCCATTATGGTCCCCCGAGCACCGCCAGGAGTAATTCCTGAGTGCAGAGCCAGTAGTTACCCCTGAGCATCATCAGGTGTGACCCAAAAAGCAAAAAAATAAAAACTAATAAAGTAATTGTATGGAAGAATAAAAAAAAGGAATGATTTGGGAAATGCTGAACGTAATTTTCTAATTGGACTTGGTGACTAATTGTATATTAGGAATGAAGTCTGTGATTATTATTTTTGTTGTTTTTTTTTTTCAATTTGAGGCCATAATAGCGAGCTGTTATCTGTGCTCAGGACTTACTCCTGGCTCTACACTCAGGAATCACTCCTGGCAGGACTAAAGAACCAGATGTGGTACCATAAATCCACATGCAAGGCAAGTATTCTACCTATGGCAGTATCCTTCCGGCCCAGTTACAAGTGATTGGGATAATATATTACTCAAGTAATGAACACCACTGTCACTGTCCACTGTCCTCCTGTTCACCGATTTGCTTGAGCGGGCACCAGTAATGTCTACATTGTGAGACTTGTTGCTACTCTTTTTGGCATATTGAATATGCCACGGGGAGCTTGCCAGACTCTGCCATGCAGATGGGATACTCTTGGTAGCTTGCTTGCCAGTCTCTGCGAGAGGGATGAAGGAATCGAACCCGGGTTGGTCACGTGCAAGGCAAACACCCTACCCACTGTGCTATCATTCCAACTAGCAAGGATCTAAAATCTAGAACATATTACACACTCCTGCAAATCCATCAAAATAAGAAGACAGAGGAGAAAGAAAAGGAGAGAAAAACCCCAAAGAGAACAATAGACCAGAGATAGGAAAATGGCATTTAATAGAAAAGAACAACCCAAATTTCTCAAGCATATAAACAGATGCTGAACTCATTCATAAGATGAGAAAAGAAAATAACAATAGAAATTTGATCTGTGGGGTAAAAGGGACAAAGACTAACACAACAGCTAGTCTTCTTAGCAATCCCTACTTGCTTTTCTTCCAATTTCTCCTGCCCGCCCCCACCCACCACCATCTTATTATTTTTTTTTTTAAATTTTTACCTCAGGCCCAGAGAGATGAGATCATCACATTCATCACTGGACAATTTTTCATTATTTTTCCAATGGAAAGTGCTCATTCAATAATCATCTCTTCCCTGACCACTGGCCTCAGAGACGGAGATCCACAGGTTGTACTGCTCAGTCAGGTTTGGTCAACAGAAAGCACCAGCCAAAGATTGCAGAGTAGAAAAATTGAGGTCCAGGTACTCAGACCTCTGTGACTAGCTCGGTTTCTGTCTGCCAGCCTGATTTTCACAGCCTCAGAGCTCAGCAAGCTGCGGTCTCCCTGATATCTCTCCTTTACTGTTCAGTTCTTGGGTGTCATGTTTTCTGCTTTTAGCGATCCTGGAGTGTCTCTTCATCTATTTGTCCCCTTTTGTTTTTCCTTAATTAATTTCACCTGTAATTCTGTGGAGTGGTTATTAAGTTACTATTGTCTTTAATAAGCACTCTCCTGCCTTGACTGTAACTGAGTCAGCTGTGGATATTCTATAAAAAATAACTACTCTAGGAAAAACAGTACGATTTGCCTTGCATGCAGCCACCCCAAGTTCAATCCCTCACATCCCATAAAATAACCCAAGCCTGCCAGGAGTGATTCCTGAGTGAAGATCCAGGAATCCCTGAGCACTGCTGGCTGTGATCAAACCCTTCCCCCAAAAAAATTAGGAGCTAGAGAGATAGCACAGCAGGTAAGGTGCTTACTTTGCATGCAGCCAACTGGGAAACTATGACTACCAACAGGAGTGATTACTAAATGCAGAACCAGGCATAAACCTAGAACATCATCAGGTATGGACCCAAAACCCAATTTTTTAAAAACAATTTTAATTAAAAAAAACCTACTCTAGGGGCTGGAGTGATATCACAGCAGGTAGGGCGTTTGCCTTGCACACAGCCCACATGGCCGACCCTGGTTTGATTCCCAGCATTCCATATGGTCCCCTGAGCACTGCCAGGAGTAATTCCTGAGTATCGCTGGGTGTGACTCAAAAAGCAAAAAAAAAAAACCTACCCTAACAAAGGGTTTTTTTAAAAAAATTTTTTAAATATATAGGACCACCTGAAGACATTCATCTGCTTAGGCAAAATAATTCCCACCACTCTGGAGCAGAGGCGATGCATAGGAGACACAGTAATTGCATTATTATCTCCCATTACTTTCTCTCCCATTGCTGTCATCCATCATAACTGATCCTGGAGACAAAATAACACAGATCTAAGGGCTGCAATAGCATAGATCAGTAAATACTTGCATACTTACAGGATTAACACTGTCTGGATTCCAATGACCAGCTGAATATGTTCAAGATAAAGCTACAGAACATAATTCAGATTGGAGATTGGCAAGAAATAGTTGTTGACTGCGTTCTGAAAATAAGTATTTTCACATGCATTAGGAGCCATTTCTATGCCAAGCATCATAGCTAGATACAGCTGCATGTTTCTGATTTTCAGTCGTACCCAAAATCTCTTCAGAATCCTTTTCTAAACATCTCTAGGCAGAATTCTTCATACCTACCAACTGCTACTGTGCCAAGTTCATCTTCCTTGAGATCTACTCCAATTTCAATCTATGCATTTTTCTTTACTTGTGTTTTTCCTCCTCCACTAGACTGTACGGTCCACCAGAGCAACGGACCATTACCAAAGATGCAGAAAACAAAAAAATATTTCTTGAGTGAATATTGAAATTCCATGAATGGCATACTGCTGGTGAGATGGTAAAGTGGGTAAGGTGTTTGGTCTTGCATGCAGTCTACCTGGGTCCAATCCCTAACAGCATATATGATCCCCTGAACACTGCCAAGGAGAGATCACCGACTAGAGTTAGAAGTAAGCCCCTAGCACCATAGCACAAAAACAAACGAAAGAAATTAAAAAGAGTAGCACAAAGAGTAAATTGTGAGTAGAAGAACATGAACTCCTTCACAATCATATTTATAAATGGTGGACCTTGTGTATGGCTTTTTTTGCTTATAGTTAAATGATACTTTTCAGATCTGGAGTCATGCATTATATTCAAAGATGCTAGCCTTTCCTGAGACTGTAAATATCTCTAATGAGAAGAACTGAAGTCTGCATGTTTTTACCTTGTTTTGCATAGCGTTCGGCATGGCCCCAAGCACAGATGGGTGCTCCATAAATATTATTGAAGGATGATGACACAGAGGATTATTTAATACCTCCACGTGGGGTGGTGACAGACTTTGGGCCACAAATGTACTTTGAGTGTGCTTTATTTCTCAAATCATTTGTACCAAAATGATTTCAGCAACAGTCTCATCTATAATCACGTATCAGACACACTCAGAATGACCAAGTCCCAAAAGAATGCCATTTTCAAGGCTGAGACTATTATTCCAGGGTGAATGGAATCCTTGTTGAAGTGACACAGTAAAAAAGTAGAAATTAAAGACACTGAAAATCTATTCTGGGGGGGAAACAGAAATTATCTGTGAACAATGACAGTTTGTGTGAATAATTCATCAGTTTCAGAGGTACATACCTCCCTGATTCTGGAATTGCAAGATTTTAGGCAAGTTCACCATTGGATATGTCTCAGACTCTCATAATTCCTCTGGGACCTGGCATTTTTATGGGCACAGTCCTCTGATTTTATGAAAGTTTTTTTTTACAAAACCTCAATGGGAAACATTATCAAGATAAGATTTTGAAACTACATTTATTTCACCTAGAAAGAAAGAAGCTTTTAAGATGTCCATCATGAGAATCCACACGGGAGCCACACAACAGATCAAATGCCCAAAACAAATCACCACGTCAGAGCCCCACAGAATTCTGAATCCCAACCAGCAAGCATGAATAATCCTTTTAGATGGATGCTTACATATCAGAACAGGTCCTTTGTGAAATTTCTAAGCAAGGCCTCTGGTTTCTGACCGAAACAGAGATTTATTGGAAAGGGCTCATAAAGTGAAATCAAGAACCACTGGGAAATTTCCACAAGAAAAGAGGACAAATGGTTTTTGTTGACAGAATAAAGCCAGTCTCTCCTGGGCAGGAGTTGGAAAGTTGCTGGCCACTCAAACAGCAAATTTGGATAATATACTCAACTCGTTTTCTCAGCAATCAACCTGAATAACTGGGCAGATGCAAAAAACTACTTTCAAATCCTGGGTCACTTTCTTGTGAGCTACTCAGGAGCTTATGCAAGTTTCTTCTGATAAGTGATGAAAATAATGCTACCCAGTTACCTTGCTAAATTATTGAAAAACTCATATGAGATCAACTGTCTGACAGAGTTCTAAATTTCATAATAAGGCTATGTTGAGAAATGGCCTGCTGTTCCCTGGATCTCTACGATCACGATCACGATCACGATCATCCTGTTGTTCGTCGATTGCCTCGAGCAGACACCAGTAACGTCTCCTTCACCCTAACCCTGAGATTTGAAAAAGTGTCATATTCAAGGCTTTTTCAGGGTTAGGAGAATGATACCCATCATTGTTACTGGTATTTGGCATATTGGGTACGCCACGGGGAGTTTGCCAGACTCTGCCGGGTGGGCAGGTTACATTCGGTAGCCTGCCAGGTTGTCCAAAGTAAGAATGAGATAATAAGATGTCTTCCAGAAGCTGTGTTTTATAGTCTCTGAGTCTTGGCCGTTGATAGGATTACATGGCGCCAGGGGGCCAGTTGGTGGGTGTGACCCCTGCCTACTGGAAGATGGAGGATCTGGGTGGAGGATGCTCAGCCCTGATCCGAGCAGGCTTGGAGAGCTCAGCCCCAGTACCCACATGCCTTTGTTCCTCTGCCAGTTCCTTCATGCGTGTGGAGAGTGGTCTCAACATGGTGGTGGCTGGTTCTGGAGGTCTTTGGCTGCCGGAGCTCTGGTCGGGGCGGGGAGGGAAACTCAACCCGCCCCCCTCCAAAGGGCCCCAGGGAGGACAGCCAGGAGTGGGGGCAGGAGACTCTACAGTTTCATTAATTTTATATCAATGAAGGATGTAAGGGAAAAAATGCAGGGAATGTAATGATATACCCTCTGTTTTGGCTTGGGGGTCACACCCAACATGCTGAAGGATCACTCAAGAGATTGTATGGGCTGCAGAGGATGAACCCGGGTTGGCGGCATACAAGGCTGCTGTACTCTATCCCACCTGGACAAAATTTTTCAGCCGAGTTCGCTACATCATTCTCAACTTAATAACATCTGAATAATACTGGTAAAGTGGGAGGCATCCAAAAGTATGCCTCTGTTGGGAGAACACAAGGTTAAATTATAAAATACCACTGTATTACTAATTTGTAGCAGCAAAGAATTGGAAAAATAAATTTATCAAAACTCTTCTTTTACAATAGCATCAAAGTATATAAAATACTCACAAATAATTTTAATTGAATGATATTATTATGCTAAACTATAAATGTAGGTAATAGAAATTAAACTGCAAAATGTGTGAGAGAAATTAAAGAGAAGGGATCGCTAAGGAAAAGATGGCTGGAGGAATCGGTCGGGATAGGAGATGTGTGCAGAAAGAAGATCAAGGACCAAACATGATAACCTCTTAGGGTCTGTATTGCAAACCATAATGCCCAAAAGTAGAGAGAGATTTTGGGGAATCATGTCTGCCATGGAGGCAGGGGGGTTGGGTAAGGGGGGGTATACCGGGAATATTGGTGGTGGGGAATGTGCACTGGTGGAGGGATGGGTGTTTGATCGTCGTGTGATTGTAACCCAAACATGAAAGCTTGTAACTATCTCACGGTGATTCAATAAAATTTTATAAATAAATAAATAAATATTTTTAAAAATTGAAGGAATTACCAGGTGCTAATTGACTGTAAATGTCAATATTATTAAAACACCATTCTTCCCAATTTTCTCTACGGATTTAATACAATCAAAATCACAACAAGCATTGTTAGATATTGACAATCTGATCTTAAAAATAGAAATGCAGAATATATCTGTGTGGAAACATATCTATGTATATGTAAAGAAGAAAAAAAAAGAGTTGGAAATTAATCAGATTTTGATACCACCTCAAAATACATTAAAATGTAAACAAAAAAGGCAAACAACATTGGTATGAAAATAAACAAATAGCTAAATGAAACAGAATAAAGAATCTGTAATATACCTAAAACTGATTTTTAATAAAGCCATCAAAGGAAAAACAAATTGTTTCCAATCAATGATGTTGAAACAACTTGACAGGAGTATAGCCTCTAACTTACACTCAACAAATACTAACTCAAATATCATCTTAGACTTAAATGTAAAAATCAAAATGGCAGTGCTTCTAAAAGAAAACTGAGAAAATTCTAACTCTGGGATAAGAAAATATTTTATAGACAATACAAACTGTAAACTAGCCATACAAAGTACTAATTATAATGCATCAAAATGTAAAACTTCTTGGTCTGGGAATGTGGTTTTAGTGATAGAGCATGTGCCTGGCATGTGTGAGGCCCTGGATTTAATTCCGAACACCACATGGCTTTTTGAGAACTGGCTTGAGAATATGGGTGTGGTCCTGGAAGTCCCTGATTCCCATTTGGAGTAACTTCACTATCCCTAGATATTGTTGACACACCTAAAAAATAACAAATTTCTTGTCAAAATATATCATTAAAATATGAAAAGGCAGGGAGAAAACATTTGCAATTCATATTATCTAAAAAAACTTACTATAAAACAGAAAGAACTTATATAAACCATTACCCAAAAAACAACTTGATTTTTTAATGAACAAATACGTTTGGAACACATAACCAAAACGGTTACACAAAAAAAGCATATGAATTTGATCTCAGCCTCACTAGCCACTGAGGTGATGCAAAACCCAAAACTTAATGAAATAAGTAGTATATGAAGAAATAAACTAACTCACTAGAATGGCTAAAATTAAAAAGGCAGACAACACCAAATACTGATGAAGATAAGAAAGAACTAGAACATTGCAAATAAGAGTTTAAAATGGAAAACAGTTGGGCAACTTCTTATAAACTTCTTATAAGTTAAGCAACCATCAGCCCTGAGACCAGCATTCAATTTCTAGATATTTACCCAGGAGAAATGAAAATGTCTTCATGATAAGAAGTGTATAAGAATTCACATGGCAGGGTGATAACACAGCTGGTGGAATGGACCCATTTATTAGACAAATTAAAAAAGATATTAGCAATGAGGCGCTGGAGAGATAGTACACCAGGTGGGGGAATTTCTTGCACTCGGCCAACCTGAGTTTAATCCTTCACACCCTGGTATGGTCCCTCAAGGCTACCATGAGTGATCTCTGAGTGTAGAGCTAAGAGCAAGCTTTGAACACTGCCTGCTGTGGCCAAAAACTGAATGAACACGAATATATTACCTAGTAAGTGGATCTCCTATGGGACACTTGCAAACAAATATCATTCTATTCACACAACAAATCTATAATCCCTGTTTCAAGGCACTAGTAACTATACAACTAGTATTTAACATACCATTATTTAACCTCAAAACCCTTGTTCTTTCAACTTCATTTACCATATTTGGCTTTATGAGTCATCACTTATGAAGGATTCACTTTATACCAGGCACTCTATCAAATGGTTTACATGAATCACATTCATTCTTCAAAACAATCCACATAAAGATAATGCTATTTTTCTCCTCATTTTAAAGATTAGAATGCTGAAGCCTAGGGATTAAAAAAAAAAAGTCTTCCAAGTCTCCACAACTAATCAGTGGTCAGGTCAAGAATTAAGTTCCTCTGATTCTCCATGTCCCTTCCCAGTTCTCTCTCCCACATCTCCAAGTTCCCAGGCTTCCAACGAGTCCCTAGGGTAGCAGAGGAACATGAGTGACAGCTACAAATGGAGGGGGTCACTGTTCTTGAGGCCTACCATGAAGATTTTCCAGAAACTTTGTGCTTACCTATCCAAGGCAGTGCTGGTGGGCATACTCCTTCCAAACCCACGAACCCCCATCTGACGGAAATACGGAATGCAAGAGAGGTTGGCAGCAATAATGGCCAGGGAATCAGAAGGACTCACGAAGAAGCCATTTTGGCCAAGGATCATATAACGGTCCTGTGAAAAGGAATGCGTGAAAATGGTCAGACAGAGACATCTGCTGACTACAGTCCATTCCCATATTCATCTCAATTTACTTCACTGCCATTCTATATATATAAGCCATCCAAAGCAATTGGGATGAAGCCCTGGAGGGCACAAGAAACGTCCTCCCTCATACAGCCTTGAATATTATAGGGTCTAGGATACTGGCACAAGGAAAGTGTCCCACGAGTTTCACTGTGCACAATTACCTCACAATATACTTAATCCTGACTCTCTCCACACTGCCCACCCCACCCTACTCTGGACCAAAATGGGATCAGGGGTTATTGCTGAAATATCTAGTTTCTAACCATGAGGTCTTGAACAAAACCAGTCACAGATAGAGATTAACGTCAGGAATCCTTTTCCTCGCTTATTTATTTACTTTTGCTTTGGGTACCACATCTGGCAGTACTCAGGACTTACTCCCGGCTCTGTGCTCAGGGATCACTCCGGGATGGGGATCAGGAGACCAGGTGAGGTGCCTGGTATTGAACCCAGTTCAGTCGCACGCAAGTCAAATGCCCTACCCATTGTATATTGCTCTGACCTGGTTTTGTTTTTGAACCACACTTAGACCTGTTCAGAGCTTACCCCTGACTCTGGCACCAGGGATCAATCCTTGATTGCTTGGGGTATCATAGGGGGATCGTAATGGGGATTGAATCAGGATTCAGCTACATGCAAGGCGTTAACCCTTCAACTTGCTCTCCAAAATTCACAAATAATTTTCAAAGAAATGCCTCTTTCTAGCATTATGCTGAACTAGAACTAAGAAAATCTGTGACTCTATAACTGCATTAAGACATATAAGCAGTGCAGAGACAAAGCTTTAAGTGTTATGCATAATAGATTTGTTAATTCTCTAGTTTCTAATGTTTATCTAACTGTATATTAAGAGAGGTTCTAGGAAGTTTTTCATGAGCATTTTTTTTGCTGCATAACTAACTGGCCAGAAGGCAACTTCTCTGTAAGAGAGAAAAGAGCTATCAGTTAACTAGTTTTATCTCCCTACTGAAAACTATCTTCAACAAACTTTTGTTGTATTTAACTAGCTTTCTGTTTAGTTTTCTTTCTCCATTACACTAACTGGTTTCACACTGTCAAGTAAGCTTAATCAAATATTGAATATTAAAATAAACATATAATACAAGGAACAAATGAAAGACTTGGAAAACAAATATTTAGGTATAATTCGCAAGAAAACCAGTAAATCTAGACTCATTCATAAATGTGTTCAAGTCTTGAACTTTTTGCTTTTCGCATCATCTTGTACTTTAGATTTTTGCATTTTCTCCATTTACATTTACCATGCTTTTTTTTGTTTGTTTGATGTTCTGACTATCTCTTTGTGGTAAAATTTCCTGCAGACAATTAGTAATGCAGCAAAAATATCTATGGTGAACATATTTTTTGGGAAAAAAAAGACAAGAAATGAAGAAATGGGTTTTTTTTAAGTCATGAGGCAGAAAACATTCCTACTCACCCCATCGGCATCAAATGCAGCTCCAAACCCATATTCTCCACCTTTCATGGCTTCCAGAAGGGTTGTTGCATATGTCAAGTTTGGGTCAGGTGGCTGCCCTCCAAAGTCTTCCAAGGGAACACAGTTAATTGCAGAATTGGCTGGGGCGCCCAGCTCATCACACAGGACTTTTCTCACATAAGGTCCCATAACTAGAAAAAGATACACAGTAATATTAAATTTTACAGAACACTCAAAGGGTACTTTTTTAGTGGTTAGGACCATGAGAGCAAATTTAATAGCAGAGAATGGAAAATGATAAATTCTATTAGATTTTTCAAAACAACACAGATTAATACTTTTGGGGTATTATTTGTTGAACACTATTTTGGGGGTATTATTTGAGACCACTCTCCGCACACCTGAAGGTACTGGCAGAGGGACAAAGCCACGCGGGTTCCGGGGCCGAGGTCTCCAAGCCTACTCGGATTGGAGTCGAGCATCTTCCACCCAGATCCTCCAAATTCCAGTAGGCGGTGGTCACACCCACCACCTGGCCCCCTGGCGCCGTGTAATCCCATCAATGGCCAAGACTCAGAGACTATAAAATCCAGCTCCCGGAACCACGCAGCCGCATTCGCGGCCACGCAACATCTTATCAGGACATCTTTTATGACATCTTATTATCTCATTCCTACTTTGGACAAACTTACAGGCTATTGAATGTACCCTGCCCACAGGGCAGAGTCTGGCAAACTCCCCGTGGCGTACCAAATATGCCAAATACCAGTAACAATGATGGGTCTCATTCTCCTAAAGAGCCTTGAATATAATCTCACAGCTAGGATGAAAGAGACGTTACTGGGGCCTGCTCGAGGCAATCGATAAATAACAGAATGATGAAATGAAATGAAATGAAATGAAATGAAATTTGTTGAACATCTACTATGTGCCAGTTACTGCTTTAACACAGAAAGTATATATTCCAGTAATCAAGTTTTGTGAAATTCTTCTACAAAACGTGTCTAAATTGTTGCCAGGAAGAAATCAACTACTTATAAAATGACTCATTGTCTGGTGCTTATTACATATTAAAAGCTTTAGCTAAACATATGCAAAAGCACTAAAAGGCTCTAGAACTGTTCCCTGTCTCTGCAATCATTTTCACTATGCCAAGAGTGGTAGTAAACACCGAAAACCACTGAAACTTATAAAACTAAGAATATTTAACAAACTAAATGTTAAGGAACAGTGTTTTCCAGTCCAACACACATGTATGAGAGCTGGAGAGATAGCACAGCAGGTAAGGCCCTCGCGTGGCACATGGTTGACCCCGGTTTCGTTACCCTGCACTAATTACTGTTCCCTGAGCACCACCAATGAGTAGTTCTGAGTGCAGAGCTAGGAGTAAGTCCTGAGAACAGTGAGATATGACCCAAAACAACACAATGCAAAACAAAACAAATAGTCCACACATTTATGGAATATCTTCCATTAAGCTCCCACATTAGTAATGGAGACTGTTTTTTACAAACCACTGTTCCTACATTACTTAATTTAGTATATAATGAGTCACATCTATAGGTAGCACTGTAGCACTGTCCTCCCGTTGTTCATTGATTTGCTCAAGCGGGCACGAGTAACGTCTCACAACAAATTGTGAGACTTGTTGTTACTGTTTTTGTCATATCAAATACACCACGAGTAGCTTGCCAGGCTCTGCTGTGCGGGCAAGATACTCTCGGTAGCTTGCTGAGCTCTCTGAGAGGGGCAGAAGAATCGAACCCAGGTTGACCATGTGCAAGGCAAAGGCCCTACCTACTGTGCTATTGCTCCAGCCCATCAACAGAATAGTTGATAAAAGTGACTACAATCATCAGAAAAGCTCTTACCAATATATATTTATGAAATAATTACGAGAAGGTTAATTTGGGGGTCTGGAACGATAGGGTTGGGCATTTGCCTGGCATTCGGTGAACCTGGGTTCAATCCCTGGCATCCTATATGGTTCCCAGAACACTGCCCGGAGTAACTCCTGAGTGCAGAGCCAGGAGTAATCCCTGAGTATCACCAGATATGACCCAAAAAGACATGAGAGAGAAACAGAGAGAAAGAGAGGGAGGGTTAATTAAAGCTTTTAGAAGAGGCCATATCTGAAGGAACATGAAAGAAGAATAAACATTTGGAGAGGATGTTCCTTAAATGTTAAGAATTATAAAAACAAGGGATCAGAAATTGTAATAAAATATATCATATAGTTGGGACTATCAGACAATCCTATTGACTGAAATATAAAGTTTTCCACTTGTTTTCCACTAGTTCAATACAAAGTTGATTTTGCCTGCCCAAAACCCATTTTCTCTTATGCCACATATTGGGTTTCCTTTGGAAAACAAATGCCTTTCCCATCTTAATTCATGATGGTTTTGCTGTAAACTTGACTCAAGGCCAGGTGGTAATCTAGATCAATCCAATCAGTAGCCTCAATCCCAGATGAAAGTGACTGATTTCAGATCTGGCCCAATAATACAAACAGGGAAATGGAAAGAGAAGCGGTCTTCTCTCTATGTGATAATCCTAAGCAAAATCTAAGGAAAAAAATCTTTCCTAGGGCATATGATGAGTTCAATGGAAAAGAATAAAATAGGCCAGCGGAATACTTTAGAGCAAATTCCATGGTGTGTGTGTCCCTACACCTGAGTTCAAAGAACCCAACAAAATATTTAGTATTGGGTCCAGAGAAATAGTACAGCAAATAGAGAACATGGCATGCAAACAACCTGAGTTCAATCCTCAGCGCCCAATATGATTCCCAGAGCCTGCTAGGAGTGATCCCTGAGCACTGCCAGAAGTAGCCCCCGAAACCAGAAAATGGGGGGGGGTGTCAAAAGGAGTCACTAGAGTAATGACTAGAAAAGATTCCAAGATAACACCAGGCTCAGAAAACAACATAGGCCTTGAGCAGCAATCAGAGGTGTCCAGAACACTGCACAGAATATGTTCCACAGGAATAAATGCACTTAACAAAAACTAAGCAATGAGAAAACAAGAAAAGTACTAATCCTAGTAACAAAGCTGCACTGTAAAGAAAACACGACTATCGTTATTTTGCACTACTCAGCAGTGCTGTGATAATGTAGATACTGAATACTGATCTTACCTAACGGAGGCTATAACTTATAAGAGAATGTGCTTGGATTTAGTGTTCTGAGAGGTGAAACAGAACTACAATTGGGGCCACAGATATAGTTCAATTCACTGGAACACATGCTCTGCATACAGGAAGTCTTAGTCCAGTCCTAAGCACCTCCAGGAGTAACAATAAGCCAGGAGAAGCCCCTGAGCACCACCAGCCATGGTGGGAGTGAGGAAAAGCTATAACAGGAAGTCTTTCTACAGTAGGAAGTTAGTAATGACTAAAACTGGAAAAAAAACAGCACATTCATTGGATTTAGTAATGGGGAGATACACACTAAAACTGAAAACAGTTTTAAAAGACAATTTTTAATACCTCTGGAAACTTGGAAACTGGAGGGAGAAGGGAAGGATTAACTTTTTCATAATGAAATTTGAGTAATTTGATCTTTTGAGCTATGTAAATATGCTGAGATCCGATTTTATTTTAATGACTACAGCTTAACTGTAAGTACCAGAATCTAGCAGACAAAACTCACACTCACTCGTCCGATCTTTGTTTTCATTTGTATCAAAAAGGGAGAAAATGGAGCTGGAGCAATAGCACAGTGGGTAGGGCGTTTGCCTTGCACGTGGCCAACCCAGGTTCGATTCCCAGCATCCCATATGGTCCCCTGAGCACTGCCAGGGCTGATTCCTGAGTGCAGAGCCAGGAGTAACCCCTGTACATCGCCAGGTGTAACCCAAAAAGACAAAAAAGGGAGAAATTGAATGCCCTGCCACAGAGGCAGGGTGGTATGGGGGGGATGGGGTGGGAGGGACACTGGGATCCATGGTGGTAGAAAATGGGCACTGGTGGAGGGATGGGTACTTGATCATTGTATAACTGAAACCCAAGCACAAAAATTTGTAAGTCTACAACTGTACCTCATGGTGTTTCACTAGTAAAAATTTATTTTAAAAAAAGGAGAAACTGGAGCTAGAGTGACAGTACAAGGAGTAGGGTACTGCATTGCTCACAGCCAACTCTAGTTCAATCACAGGAACCCTAAAAGGTTCCCTGAGCAGTGCCAGGAGTAACTGCTGAGTGCAGAGCAAGGAGTAACCTTTGAACATTGCCTGATGTGGCCCCCAAATAAACAAGATAATAATGATAATAATAATAAACAATAGAGAGTGGAACCATCTAAGAACTAACTGGTCTACAGAACTGAGCTTACCATGCCATAGCAGTGAGATGCCCATGGAGGGTCAAGGGGGAGGGGTAGTGTTATGGTAGGAAAGAGGGGAAGGGGGACCCTGAGTGCAATGGTGGGAGGAAATGGGCACTTGGTGAGAAGTGTGATGTTGGAATGTCGTATACGTGAAACTCTATCATTGACAGTATTCTAAACCTATAAATTATGGTGACTACAATATTTGTAAATATTTAAAAAGAGTGAGGGAAACAATTCTAGAGCATTCCAAGTGTCTGAACTTACACATGTGTGAGTATCAACAAGTCTAAACTTCCTTGGAATCTCTGAATCCCAATATGGGTCTTGGTTTCCTTGGTGCCCAGTTGGTAGATGACCAGGCACTCACCTCCATGCATAGCATCAATCCGGATCTTCAGTTGCCCGGGTCCAGTCAGCAAACTCTTGATGGCATTGAAGTCAAAGATGTTCCGAAGGAGGTTAAGATAGATATCCACTGGATCCACTATCTCTACTAAAGATAGGAAAACATTGGGAAACATAAGTGATAATATCCATGAAGCATATTCTCACAATCATTCCCCCAATGCCATGTAACTTCAATCACCATCCCCTCATAACTTCACCCATTTTATGGGAAGTGAAACATTCATTTATAGGAAAAAATTAAAACTTAAGCACAGTCAAGATGACAAAGACATATCAGGTGATCAATGCCTGTAAATAATACTGAGTTATTAGTTCTTTTCAAATGAAAAGTCAACCACTAAAATGAAGTTGTTGAGATAAAACAATGCCCCATTAACCTACCCTCACCTTCTTACTGCCACCTCTTTCTCACAAAATACATACACATTAGGTAAAGGTAAGGTAAAGGCCCTCCCGTTGATCGTCGATTTGCTCGAGCGGGCCCAGTAACGTCTCCATTGGAGACTTTGTTGTTACTGTGTCTGGCATATCGAATACTCTCGGTAGCTGGCCGGGCTCTCCGAGAGGGGCGGAGGAATCGAACTCGGGTCGGCCATGTTGGCCGCTTGTAAGGCGAACGCCCTACCGCTGTGCTATAAGAAAAAAAGGTATTTGGGGGGATGGAGCGATAGCACAGCCGGTAGGGCATTTCCCTTGCACGCAGCCGACCCGGGTTCGATTCCCAGCATCCCATATGGTTCCCCGAGCACCGCCAGGAGTAATTCCTAACTGCATGAGCCAGGAGTAACCCCTGTGCCCCTGTGTATCGCCAGGTGTGACCCAAAAAGCAAAATTTTAAAAAAAGGTATTTTTGTAGGGGCTGAAGAGAGTGCAGTGGGTAGCGGTCTTGCCTTTCATGTGACTGACCCAAGTTCAATAAGTTCAATCCCTGGGATCCCAGATGGTCCCTCTAGTCCCGCCAGGAGTGATCCCTGAACACAGAGCCAAGAGTAAGCCCTGAGCACCAACAAAACAAAACAAAGCCAAAAAAATGGTATCTGACATACCAGTTATCTTTACTATGAGACTGGCCAAAAATTGACATAACTGGTAGAAAACAAATCATGGAGTAACTTGAGCAATGACCCCTATTTTGCCCACTAGATCAAGTATCAGAACTGGCACAAAGAACATATTCTTAAATTTAGATGAAGTGTCATGCACTGCATCCTATTACCAATGGGATACTTAAGGGTTAATGCCAAAACTTGTCATTGGAACAAATGTCCTCCAGTGTTCCGTACAAATCAGTGAGCAGAAATTCAAGTCTTTTCCATTTTGGACAGGTAAATACATAAAAATCCACAATACGTTTGTTTTTCAAACTTGAGCATCAGTACATAATCAATCACCACAAATATTTTTCCTAGAAATAGTAAATAGTTTCCTCTTTAGGCAGTAAGATTAGTTCAGAATCCTGCTGTCTAATTGTGTAGTTAAAATTTGGAACGTAAGTATATTGTTTTTCCACTCTCAAATAAAACCTACCTTGGAGTTGTGAAACCCTTACTAACAATATTACTAATCAAACTTTGATAACTTTCATCAGTTCCAGGTACAAGATTTTCTTTAGTCCAATGGATGATATTTTAATAGATAATGTAAACTACCACTTCATTTCATCAAATATATAGTTAGAAAATATTTTTCTTTGCACCAATATCAACAAAGTACATGTATCAAAGTACAGTTGTAGTTACAGACCAAGAAGATAGTACAGTAGTTGGGGTGCTTGCATGGTCAAGCCAGGTTCAGTCCCTGACAACTTATCTGGTCCCCTGAGCGCTGTGAGGAGTGATCCCTGGCACCATCAGTGTGGTTCGAAACCCATAGATAAGTAAGTACATAAATAAAATCATCATCACCATCACCATCCTCCCGTTGTTCATAGATTTGCACGAGCGGGCCCAGTAACGTCTCCATTTTTGAGACTTGTTACTGTGTTTGGCATATTGAATTCATCACAGGTAGCTTCCCAGGCTTTGCCGTGCGGGTGAGATACTCTTGGTAGCTTGCCGGGCTCTCTGACAGGGGCGGAGGAATTGAACCCAACTCTGCCGGGCTGGCTGTGTGCAAGGCAAACGCCCTACTGTTGTGCTATAGCTCCAGTCCATAAATAAAATAATAGATGTAATTAGGCTAAAGCAATAATGTAGGGGGGTTAAGCTGCATATCCCGCATGCAGTGAACTCCATTTCAATCCCTAGCGACACATGGCCCCTAAGTGTTCATGGGTGCAGCCCTGGAGGCACCCACCCAGTACCAATGGGGTGACCCTGGTAGTTCCTATCACTGCAGGGTGCACATGAAACTGCGAGCCTGGGGAGCTGAGAATTACTGAAAGGTGCCCTTGTGCCTCCTGAGAACTGCATGGGAGACCCTGAAAAGAAAATAATTAATTGGTATAATTACTTTTCTTTTTTTTCTTTTTTTTACTTTTTTTTTACTTTTCTTTTTAAGGCATGTAGATAGCTCATAATCATCTTTTGGATGATAATATTAATATAAAAATAATTCAAAAGTAATTGATATGATCCTAAAGTGCTAGGTTATAACTATGTTTTGCATGTTTTACCATAATTTTTTTTAATCAGGTATCAGGCATATATTCAAGTGGTACAGCACATGTGTTGAGGTCCTAAGCTGGCTCCTTACACACACACTCCCCAAGATCCTGGCTATAGCCCTGCTGACCCCCAAGCACTGTTGGGTGTGGTCAGCATAAAAAGTAGATCATAGTCCAGCGGATAGGGCACTGGCCTTGGATGCAGCTGAACCAGGTTCAATTCGTGGCATCAGTCAGGAATGATTCCTGACTGCAAAGCCAGAAATCAGCCCTGAGGACTACTGGGTGTGCCTCCGCCCCCGTCCCCCGAAACGTAGGTCTATTAAGTAAAAGCTGATATAGAGAATTCATTAAGAGTTTCACATACTCTAGAATACTGGATATTTTGGGCAATCATATTGCTGTTCTTTTGTTCTTGAGCCACTTGCCTATAAAAGCTTATCTAGAGAATTCACTAAGAGTTTCACATACTTGGGGCTGGAGCAATAGCACAGAGGGTAGGGCATTTGCCTTGCACGCGGCCAACCCAGGTTCAATTTCCAACATCCCATATGGTCCCCTGAGCAACTCCAGGAGTGCAGAGTCAGGAGTAACCCCTGTGCATCACCGGGTGTGACCCAAAAGCAAAAAAAAAAAAAGAGTTTCACATACTCTAGAATATTGGATATTTTGGGCAATCATATTGCAAGTCTTTCATTCTTGGAGCCACTTGCCCAAGGATATTTGTCATGTACAAGCAGCACGTCCCATAAATTCAAGCTCTTGGCCATGAGCAATTTTTGTCAAATAACTAATTGGACATAGGAAATTTTGCAGCCAAAAAAGATTAAAAAAGCAAAACTGGTTGTCAGTTTGGCTTCACGTTTTGTTTCAACTGGCACAGTCCTCCAAGTTGTATTTTGCAGAGCTACGATAATTTTTATGATTGGAACTCCAGAATGCATACTATACTAGATAATAGTGAATTGTAAGGACAAGGCATAAGATGGAACATTTAAATGCAGTCAAGATATGTACGTGACACCCTGATAAGGAAAAGGCATATCTGACATCTGTAAAGCAACAGGGGAAGTTTTCACAATTCAATTCAAGTAAACACAAGTTCACTTATGAGTAGGCAATTAGTACTCAGAACCTAGGGTTAACACCTCTCTGAATAAAGGGAAGGAAAACATATTTCATTTTATCCTGCTTAATGTCCCTATTTTATTTCTTCAACTTTATCTTTCTTTTTTTTTTTATTAGTGAAACACCTATGAGGTACAGTTGTAGATTTAAAAATTTTGTGCTTGGGTTTCATTTATACAATGATCAAATACCCATCCCTCCACCAGTGCCCATTTTCCGCCACCATGGATAATATCCCTCCCCCCCACCCCCCCATCCCACCCTGCCACTGTGGCAGGGCATTCCCCCCTGTTCTCTCTCTCCTTTTGGGTGTCGTGGTCTGCAAAAGAGGCATTGAGTGGCAATCATGTTCAGTCCATAGTCTACTTTCAGCATGCATCTCCTCTCCTGGGAGTATCCTCCAAACACCCTTTATTTGGTGCTCCCTTCTCTATCTGAACTGCGCTTTCCCCTAGAATACCCGGCTGGCCTTTAAGCTATGGAGTAATCCTCCTGGTGTTGATCTCAGCTATTCTTGGGTATTAATCTCATATTTTGTTATTTTATATCCCTCAGATGAATGCAATCTTTCTATGTCTATCCCTCTCTTTCTGACTCATTTCGCTTAGCATGATACTTTCCATATTGTACCACTTGTATGTAAATTTCATGACTTCATCTTTTCTAAGAGCTACATAGTACTCCATTGTGTAGATGTACCAACAACTTTATCTTTCTATGAAAAAATTACTTATCATTATACTATGAACTTGCTAATGACAAAGAACAATGGGGCAACTATTTAGAACCATGCTACCTGCTCTATTTTCTACAGCAACAAGAATATTTTTAAGAAGGGTTGATTAAAAAAAAAACAGGAAGGAGGCAAATTAGAATTCAGTGAAAATTGAAAGTTTACATCAAAGAGCCCGAACAACTGACCTTTTACATGAAATACCTAGGACTAATTTGTTTTCAATTAACTCAAGCCTTGCTCAACATTTAAAATGGCAAGTTCACGGCATATAAATCATCTCTAACATTTATCTTCAAATTCTTGGGAGCCAACGAGTACCTCTACCCATTTTCAGGTACCTACTGCATTTTGAAAAACTCATCAAACTACCACTGACTGAGGAATCTGGGTCTGAACCTTGAGTTCACCAAAGATGTGGGTCTCTTAGTCAGGTAGACAAATTGTGAAGATACCCAAAATTAAATGATGCATTTATTAGTAAATGGCTGGAGCGATAGCACAGCGGTAAGGCGTTTGCCTTGCATGCAACCAGCCCGGGCGAGCCAGGTTCAATTCCTCCGCCCCTCTCAGAGAGCCTGGCAAGCTACCGAGAGTATCTCGCCCATACAGCAGAGCCTGGCAAGCTCCCCGTGGCGTATTCGATATGCCAAACACAGTAACAACAAGTCTCAGAAAAATGGAGACATTCCTGGGCCCGCTCCAGCAAATCAATGAACAACAGGAAGACAGTGTTTGTTGTTTGTTTGTTTGTTATTAGTAAATAAATGACATGAATTAAAGTAACTCCTTCCAGACCAACATCCTAGAATAGTCAACATAAGCTACAGGAGGTTTACTTCATGGCTTGAAGGTCAGCCTCACATGCTACGGGAAAGGGCAGCTCAGACAGAGAAGGGAATACAAAGTAAAGGGTTGTGGGAGGATTCTCCCAGGATGGAAGATGCATGCTGAAAGTAGACTATAGGTCGAACATGTTTGCCACTCAATGCCTCTTTTGCAAACCTTAGCAACCAAAAGGAGAGAGAAAACAAAAGGGAATGCCCTGCAACAGAGGTGGCATGGGATGGGGGTCTGGGAGGGGTGGGAGGGTTACTGGGATCATTGGTGGTGGACAATGGGCACTGGTGGAGGGATGGGTACTCGATCATTGTATGACTGAAACCCAAGTACAAAAACTTGTAAGGTCAACAACTGTACCACATGGAGTTTCACTAATAAAAAAATTAAAAAATAAATAAATAAAAAAATAAAGTAACTGCTTCCTAATGGTAAGGTCCAATTTTTATTATTTTATTGCCCAGTTTTTCCAAACAAGTAATCAGGCATATTTTAGTTATTTAAAATATAACCCTTTGTTTTAGTTGTCAAACCATTGTGTGTATATGTTCCCAACTAGATTCATTAAAGCAGACCAATTTTTATAAGTATCATGTGGTTTTCAATTCATTTCAGCAGAATAACTAAGCAAGCAATTGACTCAAAATCTTTCTAGAAAAATATAGGATGCGAGCTCAACATAGTCACCCCTGAACAGCCAAGCTCTTCTCTATAGCTAAAATACTAAGTGATCATAAGCCAGGTATGTCATCTATCTTTTTTTTTTTTTTGCTTTTTGGGTCACACCCAGTGATGCTCAGGGGTTACTCCTGGCTCATGCACTCAGGAATTGCTCCTAGCGGTGCTCAGGGGACCATATGGGGTGCTGGGAATCGAACCTGTGTCGGCCACGTTGGCTGCGTGCAAGGCAAACGCCCTACCCACTGTGCTATCGCTCCAGCCCCATGTCATCTATTTTTAACTTAAATTACACATTTCACACAGCAGAAATGTCATCTGCACTTTGATGTTCATTGCAGCACCATTCACAATAACCAGAATCTGAAAAAAAACCCAGTGCCCAAGAACAGATAACTGAATAAACAAACTATGGTACGTCTACACAATGGAATACTATGCAGCTGTTAGGAAGAATGAAGTCATGAAATTTGCTTATAAATGGGTGGACATGGAGAGTATTGTGTTGAGTGAAATGAATCAGAAGGAGCGGGACAGATATAGAATGACTGCATTTATTTTGGGGATGTATATATATACATATATATATATACATATATATACATATACATATATATATGAGCTGTCCTCACCGGGGCCCCTTGGAGGGGAGCTGTTTGAGATTCCCTCCCCACCCTGACCAGGGCTCCAGCAGCTGAAGACCTCCAGAACCAGCCACCACCATGCTGAGACCACTCTCCACACGCATGAAGGTACTAGCAGAGGAACAAAGGCATGCGGGTCCCAGGGCTAAGATCTCCAAGCCTGCTCGGATCAGGCTGAGCATCCTCCACCCAGATCCTCCATCTTCCACTAGGCAGGGGTCACACCCACCAACTAGCCCCCTGGCGCTGTGCAATCCCATCAACGGCCAAGACACAGAGACTATAAAACCCAGCTCCCGGAAGCGACATTTTATTATCTTATTCTTACTTTGGACAACCTGGCAGGCTACCGAATGTAACCTGCCCACACGGCAGAGTCTGGCAAACTCCCCGTGGCGGACCCAATATGCCAAATACCAGTAACAATGAAGGGTCTCATTCTCCTAACCCTGAAAGAGCCTTGCATATGGCACTTTTTAAAAAATCTCAGGGCTAGGACGAAGGAGACGTTACTGGGGCCTGCTCTAGGCAATCGACAAACAACAGGATGGTCGTGATCGTGATCGTGATACACACACACACACACATATATATATAAATATATATATATTGAGACTAATATCCAAGGTGAGGGTAAACAGGGGCCAGGAGGACAGGCCAGTGGTTGGAAGCTTGCCACAAGGGTGGGGGAGCGGTGGTGAAGGGCACAGGTCAATGGATATACCTGATAACCTTTCATTATCTGTATTGCAAACTCTGAGGCCCAAAAGAGAGAAACAGAAGGAGAGAGAGAAGAAAAGTGCCTGCCGTAATGGAAGGTGGTGGGATGAAGGGGTGGAGGAGGAAGAAGGAAACTCAGACCAGTGGTGGTGTGAAAAGCACATTGGTGAAGGGCTGGGTGTTAGAACATTATATGACTGAAACACAATCATGAACAACTATGTCAATGTGTTTATCACAGTGACAACAAAGTCTCCAATGGAGACGTTACTGGACCCGCTCGAGTAAATCACTGTGATGCAATGAAAAAATAAATGGAAAAATGTAAGAGAAAAAATTCTTTAAATTTAAAAATTGCATGCTTCGGGCTGGAGTGATAGCACAGTAGGTAGGGCGTTTGCCTTGCACACGGCCGACCCGGGTTCGATTCCCAGCATCCCATATGGTCCCCTGAGCACCGCCAGGGGTAACTCCTGAGCCAGGAGTAACCCCTGTGCATCACCGGGTGTGACCCAAAAAGCCAAAAAATTTTTAAAAAATAAAATAGAATAAAAATTACATGCTTCATGCACAACCTCATACTTGCCCTGGGTACTTCCTAAGTCACTGAGGCATCTTCAGGGCCCTTAATAGCTTAGATCCTTAATAGCTTATAGCATTAGGGTTCAAACTCACAATCCTGAAATTGATGAGGAAGTGGTTTCAGCACCAAACCCCTGTTCCAGGACAAGGAATCACAAAAATGGGACTGTCCTTATCACCTCAACACAAGAGGTCAGCAGGGATTGGGGGGGAGGGTGACCTCACAATCACGCATTTTCCACCTTTGAGTCATATTCCAGGTCCCGTGATCTTCTAATTTTTAGTCACTTCCCTGAATCCATTTAGTGTACTGAATTCCTTTGCAAACTCTCCCAATACATGCTTAGCATAAGCAGATAACAAACAATTATACATCAAATCTAAATCCACTGCATAGCCCATTTTCATTGTTTTTCTTAACAAAAATATTTATACCAGCATCTTCATTTTTTTATTAGAAAAATGAAGGTACATTGTGGCAAGTCACAGCTTATTCTTGGAATAAATCCTGAAACTTTGTCTGTGTTGAACATCTCATACGGTGAATACGTTCTAGAACATTGCCAGTTCTAAAGGCTTTGGCTGTTCTCTCTCTGTTCCACTATCAGCTTCCATGTGAATAACAGGAGTCACAGTGGACAGATAATTCAAGAGCGTTCACAGGTCCCTTGTCTGCAGAAACCAGAGTCACTCCCATCCAAAAAGTGATTCTACTTCTTCAGAACATAATCTATTACCTCTAAATGGTTTAAATTTGTTCTCCAGGTCAAATTCTTGCCTTCCTAGTCGAGATAGGTCGATTCGAAGATCAGGACAGATGGCATATTCCTCAATTGTTTTGCTGATCTGATAGATTTTATCTGAGACAACATCCGGTGCAGGACCTAAAATGTGAAAGTAGAGCACTATCAAAAATAAATCTTTTTAAAGGGCTTCATATTTCATTCAGCGCCCTCCTTTGAATGTTAGTTACCTCTTCCTCCACCGGCCAGCAGAAGAAAGATTCATTTGTTCTCTAAACAATGGACAACAGTTCACAATTCCATTAGCCTTGGTTTCTGGTTTTTTTTTTTTTAATGCTGGAGTCATCCACTAATGGAGGGGAAATTTGGTCAGTCTCACCTGCTATATGTAGGCTAATAGCCCAATCGTTTGTTTGTTTTACTCCACTTCTAAGCAATGATACGTCTTCCCTAAAAATAGTTTCACACCTGCCAGGGAGTCCTGATTATGCAATCAGTTTTATTCAGGATATGAGACACAAACAGGATACATGCTTGACAGAAGTGAGGGATTCCAGATTTAAAGTGCAACTTCCCATCTAGAGAAAGACAGGTCTGGGAATAGAATTCCTATTAACCTGTTAGTTAGAGTGTGGATTTAACAAGATAATTTTTTTTCTACCCACACTTTCTAGGGACCACCAAGTGTCTTTTTGTTGTTGTTGTTGTTGTGTTGTGCTGTGTTGTGTTGGTTTGGGGGCCATACCTGGTTGTGCTCAGGTATCATGGCTGGCAGGGCCCAGGAGACTCTATGTGATGCCAGGCATTGAATCTGGGTTGACTACTCGCAAGGCAAGCACTTTCCCCACTGTGTATCTCTCTGATTCACACCCAAGATCTTTCAACAGGGTTTAGCTAGAAGTATTTGATCTATTTCCTAACAAAATTAAATTGATAACTATAGCAGACTTTAAACAAATTAAAGATAAATTCAATATTAGTTCTCCCTTTGTTTCTTTCCTTTGTTTCTTCCCTTTTCAATTTATACATCATAAATGCAAGGCTGCTTAGATTTTTTTTTTTTTGCCAAAAGTTGGGGGTTTAGGGCTGGAGCGATAGCACAGCGGGTAGGGCGTTTGCCTTGCACGCAGCCAACATGGCCGACACAGGTTCGATTCCCAGCATCCCATATGGTCCCCAAGCACTGCCAGGAGTGATTCCTGAGTGCGTGAGCCAGGAGTAACCCCTGAGCATCGCTGAGTGTGACCCAAAAAGCAAAAGACAAAAAAGTTGGGGGTTTAAATAAACAAGTGAATTGAAAGCTCTAAATGTACATGATAGATAAATAATTTTGTATTTGAATCTTACCCACCAACTTTCTTCTAAACAGAAAAAAATTCTTGATTTATTCTATATCCAACCTTTATAACTACACTGTCCAGTAACTAAGCATGCATGGCTACTGGGCATGTGAAGTGTAGCTAGTCATATGAATATGCTATAATTGACTTTATTCAATGCCTAATAAGTCAGGCCTTAAATTCTGTGTCTTGAAATTCTTCTTTCCAAGTCAAGTTTTTAAGTTTCATCAGTCCACAAACTCCATTTCTTCCAGTCACCCTGTACCTCTGCTTAACCTACCTCCATTCTGTACTTATACCAATTATCATCTGATGTATCCAAAAATCATGAACGCAGTCTAATTTCTTTGTTTGTCCTTTCGAAACTCTTATCCCAGGCAGGATATTATGGTCCACCACTTGAGTCAAGTCTATTTTAGAACAGTACAACAGGGAAACATACAAATTCCATGATCCATGATTTTCTGAGAAATTTAGCACTCGCCAAATGCAATCATCATTATTATTATTCTCATTTTTCAAGTAGGGAAATTGAAACTGAAAGAAGTAGAATACCTAAACCAAGACCACAACATTTGTAATTAACAACAACAGGACATCAATCCTAAAAGTCTGATTTCCATTCAGGCATTCTTAACAACTACCAGCCCAGCCTCCTTACACTCTGCCATGCATCTCATTCTGCCTTTCCTACCCCAGGACATTACCATTATCTCTACTGCCCCCATGCCAGACTCCCCTGTGTTTCTGAAAATAGTCACAAAATCACACCAACTGGCTTCCACTAATAATAAAGTGCTTTCATTTCACCTTAGTCCTCTTGACTTCTCAGAAATCCTTAAGAAATTTTCCAATGCTAAAAAAAAAAAAAAAACAAAGAAAGAAATTTTCCAATGCTACTGGAGCGATAGCACAGCAGTAGGGCGTTTGCCTTGCACGCAGCCGGCCCGGTGGAGCCGGGTTCTATTCCTCCACCCTTCTCGGAGAGCCTGGCAAGCTACCGAGAGTATCTCACCTGCACGGTAAAGCCTGGCAAGCTATCCATGACGCATTCAATATGCCAAACACAGTAACAACAAGTCTCACAATGGAGACGTTAACTGGTCCTGCTAGAGCTAATCGATGAATAATGGGAGGACCGTGACCGTGACAAAACATCTCCATTTACCTGTTCCTTTTTTGTTTCTGCTCCATTATTCTGGTAGCAAGTTTCTTCTTAGACTTTCAAACAGATGCAGATTATTCCCCCAAACTTCCACTCTGCATCCCTCCAACTTGCTTCTACCCCCGTCTTATCAAGAAGTTCCACCTCCCTCCTAGAACTAAGTCCTGAGAGATTTTCACAATTATTAATTGGTTTTGTTTTGTTAAATTTTATTCCTTAGTGACTTCACTGGGTCGTAACTGAAATTAAGTAAGTTGTGTATGCAATGAATATGGTCCCTGCAAATAAAAAGTAAATCAGTATTTTGATTATTGATTCCATTCCACCTCTAGAATCTGTCCCTCTCCTTTAAAATGTTTTCCAAATGGTATACTACCCTCTAAATATACTTTTTTTTTGCTTTTTGGGTCACACCCGATGATGCACAGAGGTTACTCCTGGCTCTGCACTCAGGAGTTATTCCTGGTGGTGCTCAGGGGACCATATGGGATGCTGGGAATCGGACCCGGGTCAGCCACGTGTAAGGCAAATGCCCTACTCGCTGTGCTATTTCTCCAGCCCCTAAATATACTTTAAAAGCAACATAAGTCCAGGTCTTATCACATTTCCCTAGATGTGCCTTTTAGTTCTATAAACTCTTAACCCTCTAACTCAGTTCTTTAGATAACTATTTAGAACACAGGAAGAGATAAAATATCTTCCTCAAATGAAGGCTATCTCAGTAGAACTTACTCTACTTGGAGTAGGAAAAACTAGATGAATCTCTTTAGGACACAAGGAATTGTAGCTTTGTTAAATATGCCAAGACATAAAAAAAATGAACAATTAAAAGTAAGAAAGAATGACTTTCAACATACTTAAGAGTTCAATTCTAAGCACTTTCTCCCGTTGAGGGGATGGCAAAATAGATCTTTCATGGTCCCAACTTTTATTGATGTACCATGATTTTACAACAGTGTTAGTGATAGTTTCAGGCGTACATTGTTCCAACACCACACCCGCTACCATGGCTCCTGCTTCTCCCCACCAATATCTCAAGGACCCCTCCCTTTCTCACTTCTCAACTCCACCCTCAACCTCCCCTCCAAGATAAGATCAGCTTGAGGTAAAAATAAAATAAAACTATGGAAAATAAGATAGGAACCAGATACTTAGAAACAGCAATCAGCTTGTTCATATGTCTCACAATGAACAGATAGGACTTATCATGTGCAATTCATTCTCAGTAAATATCTTAGTTTAGCTACTTACTAAAGATGCACCTTTATGTACATCCATGCCCCAATAAGCTTTGCTAACTGTGGGTCTTAATTCCATATGAGGTCACAAAACTTTTTAGTCACGTAACTTTAAAATTTAGTTTTACAGTATGGACGACTCTCAAAAAATTAGAATTTGATCTGCCATTTGACCCAGCTATAGCACTCCTGGGAATATATCCCAGAGAGTCAAAAAGGTATAGTCGAAGTGACATCTGCAATTGTTTGTTCATTGCAGCACTCTTTACAATAGCCAGAATCTGGAAAAAACCTGAGTGCCCGAGAACAGATGACTGGTTAAAGAAACTTTGGTACATCTACACAATGGAGTACTATGTAGCTGTTAGAAAAGACGAAGTCATGAAATTTACATACAAGTGGTACTACATGGAAAGTATCATGTTAAGCGAAATGAGTCAGAAAGAGCGGGATAGACACAGAAAGATTGCATTCATCTGGGGAACATAAAGCAACAAAAAGGGAGAGTAACACCCAGGAATGGCTGAGATTAGTACCAGGAATTTTGCTCCATGAATGGAAGGCCAGCCACAGGCTCTAGGTGAAAAGGAAGCTCAGATAGAGAAGAGAGTACCAAATGAAGGGTGTTGTGAGGGCCCTCCCAGGGTGGGAGAAGCATGCTAAAAGTAGTCGATAGACCAAACATGATTGCCACTCAATGCCTCTCTTGCAAAACACAGTACCCAAAAGAAGAGAGAGAGAACAAGGGGGAATACCCTGCCACAGAGGCAGGATGGGACGGGGGGGGGGGGGGGAGGGATGGAGGGTGGGGGGGATGCTGGGACCCGTGGTGATGGATGACGGGCACTGGTGGCGGGATGGGCACTTGATCATTGTATAACTGAAACCCAAGCACAAAATTTGTAAGCCTATAACTGTACCTCATGGTTTTTCACTAATAAAAAAAGAAAAAAAAATTAGTTTTAAAAATAACTTTATTATTTATTATCAGTAAATGTGTGATTTGTTACAACTATTTTTATGCCACTATACCCGGGGTTGTGTACAAAGTTCTCTGGTGAAAGAGCATTGTGAATAAAAAAATAAGTTTATAAAGCTAAAAAGAAAAAAGATAAGATCAGCTTTGTAGACCAAGTTCTCCAGTTCCATTGCCTGTGGTCCTTTGTTGTTCCCTCGCTATTTTTTTATATTCCACATATAAAGAACCCACGCGGGTTCCGGGGCCGAGACCTCCAAGCCTACTCGAATTGGAGTCGAGCATCTTCCACCCAGATCCTCCAAATTCCAGTAGGCGGGGGTCACACCCACCACCTGGCCCCCTGGCGCCGTGTAATCCCATCAGCGGCCAAGACTCAGAGACTATAAAATCCAGATCCCGGAACCGCGCGGCCGCATTCGCGGCCGCGTGACATCTTATCAAAACTTTTCTTTATGACATCTTATTGTCTCATTCCTACTTTGGACAAACTTGCAGGCTATCGAATGTAGCCTGCCCACAGGGCAGAGTCTGGCAAACTCCCCGTGGCGTACCAAATATGCCAAATACCAGTAACAATGATGGGTCTCATTCTCCTAACCCTGAAAGAGCCTTGAATATGGCACTTTAAAAAAAAAAATCTCAGGGCTAGGACGAAGGAGACGTAACTGGGGCCTGCTCGAGGCAATCGACGATTAACAGGATGATGAAAATGAAAATGAAATGAGAGAGATCCTGAATAGGTCTCATAAGCTCATATCATTACAACTGCCAATGGGCATTCAAATAACATCTTTTCCTTTGATGTCCCGGAGAATGTCACAGAGATACTTTTCTTGCAAAGCATAAGATCAGATATTAATTTCAATGCTTCCTGGAAATTGTTGTTGCGCATGGCAACATCGATACAGGTTCCCTCTCTATCTGAAAGTAGAGCCTTCCTATGAAAACTTTCGTAATGCAAAATGCCGTACAGAAGCAATTACCACTAATTTATGGGGTGGGGCGGAGAAGCGGAGCATTTCCAGGTCCCAAACAGTACCTAGGAAATCATACCAAAGAACAGACAAAAGCCTACATTAACATTCACATAAAATGAAAGCATGAATGATATAATAAAATACACAGCCTATATACATGGTTCCCTATGGTTCCCAGGAAGGACGTTCGATTGGTCACTTGTACTGTTCAGGTTCATGTTGCCTCTAAAATAACTGCTACAAAACACATGGTAATTGTTCTCTCTCTTTTTTTTTTTTGGTTATTTTTAAATTTATTTTTTAAATTGAATCACATCAGTTCTCCTTGTCTCCAGCTTGCCAGTGACAGAACTTGGGGATTTTCAGCCTTCACGATCAGATGAGTCCATTCCTGTTCATAAATCTCTGTAGGTCCTTTTAGTTCTGCCTCTCTGGAAAACTGGGACTCATTGGATTTTTTTAAGCTCTTTCCTGTCTAACTTGCTGGTGTACCATCAGAGGGTGGTTACAATGAAACAACAAGAGAAAAGAAAACATGATTGGGGAGTTATATTCTGAACGACTTACCTCCATTGGCAACATTAAACTTCACTCCAAACTCTCCTCCTGGTCCTCCAGGGCAGTGGCTGGCTGTCAGGATGATCCCTCCTGCAGCCTTGATCTTTCTGATAATGCACGAAACAGCTGGGGTAGACAAGATGCCATTCTGTCCAATAATCAGTCGCCCAATCTAGATCAACCAGGAAAAAAAAAATCTCAATCCAGGTGCATGAAGGCATTTCAACAGGCTCTTGGTCTATAATCAGTTGCTCGAAAGAGTTCAGTAAGCTTTAGATTGGAGTTCTGGGAGAGACAGATAGAGCCTTGGTATTGCTTCTCCTGCCAAATTTCTCCAGGAATACTTAGGACGTCTATATATAGTGGTTATTTTAATTAATTTAATGAATTAATTGCTTGTTTGCGGATTAGACCCAGTGGTGCTCAGGGCTTACTCCTGGCTCTGTGCTCAAGGATCTCTCTTGGCAGTTGGTGCTTAGGAAACCATATGGGTGCTGGGGATGGAACCGGGTTCAGCCACTGGGAAGCACCCTATCTGTTGCACTATCACTTCAGAATAACAGTGTAGCACTGTCCTCCCATTATTCATCGACTTGCTCGAGTGGGCACCAGTAACGTCTCCATTGTGAGATTTGTTGTTACTGTTTTTGGCATATTGAATATTCCACGGGGAGCTGGCCAGGCTCTGCCACGCAGCGGGATATTCTTGGTAGCTTGCCGGGCTCTCCGAGAGGGACAGAGGAATCAAACCCGGGTCGGTCTAAAAGCCCTACCCACTGTGCTATCGCTCCAGCCCAACTTCAGAGTAGTGTTCATTTATTAACCTGTCATTTGTATCTGTCTTGGTGGTTTGCAGCTGTTTGAAACATCTGTTTTTGATGACCTAGGGGTTAGCCTGAACCACACAAGTTCTTAGTTTGTCCCTGGCTCAGATACTCTCTGTGTGAACATGCTAGCAACACAAGGAAAAAAGAAATGAGTACTTCCTGGCATTACCCACACTCTCTGCCTCAATACAAATCCACACTGGAAGGATCCTAACTAACTACAATCTGTCATCCGCAGGTGTGTTTTAACTGTGCTAGGTACAATTATGTTCTCAAAGGCAGGGATTCTAGTTGTGTTACTAAGTGGCTGCACATGCCACAACCATTGAAAAAACTGCCCAGTCAAGGAGGCCATAGCTCTATGGGTCACCCATGGTGGGGTCAGACTACAAAACTGCCTTGTTAAAAAAAAAAGCAACAGGGGCTGGAGGAATAGAACAGGGGTTACAGTGTTTGTCTTGCACAAAATCAATGGCAACATATGTGTCCCCCTGAGGTTACCAGGAACAGAACTTTGAGCACCACTAGGGGAGGGAAGGATGGAAGGAAGGAAAGAGGAAGGGAAGGAATGAGGGAGGGAGGGAAGGAAGGAAGGAGGGAAGGAAGGATGGAAGGAAGGAAGGAAGGAAGGAAGGAAGGAAGGAAGGAGGAGAGGAAGGATGGAAGGAAGGGAGGAAGGAAGGAAGGAAGGAAGGAAGGAAGGAAGGAAGGAAGGAAGGGAGGAAGGGAGGGAGGAAGGGAGGAAGGAAGGAGGAGAAGAAGGATGGAAGGAAGGAAGGAAGGAAGGAAGGGAGGAAGGGAGGAAGGAAGGAGGAGAAGAAGGAAGGAAGGAAGGAAGGAAGGAAGGAAGGAAGGAAGGAAGGAGGAGAGGAAGGATGGAAGGAAGGAAGGAAGGAAGAGAGGAAGGATGGAAGGAAGGAAGGAAGGAAGGAAGGAAGGAAGGAAGGAGGAGAGGAAGGATGGAAGGAAGGAAGGAAGGAAGGAAGGGAGGGAGGAAGGAAGGAAGGAAGGAAGGAAGGAAGGAAGGAAGGAAGGAAGGGAGGAAGGAAGGAAGGAAAGAGGAGAGGAAGGATGGAAGGAAGGAAGGAAGGAAGGAAGGAAGGAAGGAGGAGAGGAAGGATGGAAGGAAGGAAGGAAGGAAGAAAGGAAGGAAGGAAGGAAGGAAGGAAGGAAGGAAGAGAGGAAGGATGGAAGGAAGGAAGGAAGGAAGGAAGGAAGGAAGGAAGGAAGGAAGGAGGAGAGGAAGGATGGAAGGAAGGAAGGAAGGAAGGAAGGAAGGAAGGAAGGAAGGAGGAGAGGAAGGATGGAAGGAAGGAAGGAAGGAAGGAAGGAAGGAAGGAAGGAGGAGAGGAAGGATGGAAGGAAGGAAGGAAGGAAGGAAGGAAGGAAGGAAGGAAGGGAGGGAGGGAGGGAGGGAGGGAGGGAAGGAACTCAAAAACTAAGGCACTCCTGCAATGACATAGTTAGAAAGAACCTTACACAACATCCTCAGAGTACATCTTTTTGCGCAGAGGAGGCATATTATAAAGTATTAACAATAAAGTTGAATTCATGTTGGTAAGGAAATGAGTAGGGGCTAAACTAGAAATTAATGAGATTTCAAATTGAATAGTCACAATAACAACACTAGTAAGAGCTAAAGAGACTTGGATTTTATTCTAATTGCTGTAGGAACAGAGCACTGGTGCTTTAAGCAGTGGAAGCAAGACCTGGTTGCCATTACATTTTAGAAGACCAAGGACAGAGCAGTCCAAGCCATGACATACTGGTAGAACTCTCTGATGATTATCCTTGCCTGCCACTAACCCAAGGTGAAGCCAACCCAAGTCTTGTAAGACCCTTATCATCATCCTCCAGTTTCCTCCCTCACTCTGTTCACACGATCTGGTTTATTATTCCTTAAACACATAAAATACAATCAAGACCTCTGCCTTTGCTCTTTCCCCTGCTTAGAGCACTCTGACCCCAGTATTATGTTTGAGTTTTTGTTCCAATTTCACCTAATCAGCGAAAGCACTCTTGACAGCATTGTGTACAAGGTTCCTTTCTTGGATCACATCCCCCAGGGACACCAGTCACCAGGTCATGAAGAAATTTGAGTCCTATGTACGCACATTTCTGGAGTAGAACTGAGGCATCTTGCCAATCATCAGAATCCACTTCCCAGGCCCCATCAAGCCTTCAGATACCAAAGCTCCCACTAATAGGTGACTGTGACCTCATGAGAGTTCCCTATTTAAAATAACCCATCTCCTGCGACACAGAAACTGTGTGATGTTTGTTCTTGTTGTAAGTCACTAAGTTCTGTTACCATTTTTTGCACAGCAATGAATCACCAATACAGAGACATTAGGGAAAAAAATGGACTCTAGCTTTCTACATTAAAATTTGATTGCTGGTGATCCCATTTTTGAAGACAGAAAAGACACTGGGGTATTATTACACTCATCTTATTATCCAGAGCCATGATCAAGTGTGTTCCATGCGTTCTTGTGAAAATGTTTTTACTCATATAATTCAATTTAGTTAGTAACTTGAAGCAGACAATGTAAAAAATCTGGACAAGTCAATAATAGTATAACTTAGCTGTAGCTTTGAAGAAAAAGGTTTGTGGATTCAAGAATGTGAAAAGTATTTGTAGCTTCTAAGTCTAATATTTCTGAATTACATGAGCTTCTTTAAAAAAAATTGATAGGTGCTAACCTCAGCAGCAAGGAGTTGGGGAACCATCCCTTGCTGTTCTAAGCCTGGCTGGGGGCCCGCTGGTCTGGTTCTTGGGTCAGTGATGCAGGCTGCTCTGACCCAACAGAGGTCTGAAAGCACTAGGGAAGATGCTCAGTACCATGTGGGTGAGGACATGAGGTTCAAGGCACCAATCTCAAGGCCTTAAATGTGCTAGGCATGTGCTTGAACACCGGAGCTATCTCCCAGGACCCCTTTTCTTCTTTCTTCTTATTCATTTTGTACTTGGACCACACCCTACTGTTCTTAGAGGGCTACTACAGAGGGATAGTTGACTATCAGGGGTCATTCCTAGGGACCATGCAATGCCAGGGATTGAACTAGGGCCTCCCACATGCAAAGCATGCTCTCCAGTTCCATGAGTTTACCTCTGTAGCCCTTTCAGAATCATTCTCAAAGAAATTATCCTTGAAGGAAGAAAGGGCCTATATGTTCAGGTATTTGCTATTGTGGTATTCCTTCGAAATGAGAAATTTTTAACTTCATAAATCCTTGAGAGTGAAGAACTTGTTTGTTACAGTATGATGTGGCAACCTATGTGATAATCTTTAGTCACTTAAAAGGCTAATTGCAATAGCCTTTTGCAGCTCTGATGGGCTTGGTCAATAGTTCACAAAGACTTCTGCTTCTCCTCCTCAGTGTGGAATTGTTGCTACGAACAGGCTAAAAGACATAGCACACTCTTGCTTCTCGGCCTGCCACTCGACCAGTTTCCACAGCAGATGATAAACTAATGGGAGACTGGGAATGGAAAGAAGGCGTGTTCCTTTTGGCTGGGGTACTAAGAAGCAGTTATGTTTTCTTGGCCCCTTTCTCTTAGTAACCTTTTTCCACCTGCCACAGACTTATAGGGACTACAGGGTCCCCAGATATCAGAGTTACAAGTTGGAAAGATCCTGGATCCCTGTTCTCTGCATAGACAAGCCTTCGCCCACCAAAAACATTCACAGTAAACTGTTCTATAAGTATTAACTTCCTACTGTTCATATGCTAATAAGAATTACCTACATTTCAGATTCATCTGCCATAACCACTGACATTTCCCTTAGTGACAGAGAAAGAACATAAACAGTTTCCTGTTAAATCAAAAATACATGATACAGAATAACTATTGTGTCATTACAACCATGTAAAATGATAAGATCGTTGGGAATAGTACTTCAAGAAAAAAAAGACAGAAACTATACATAGATCAATGTTTTGTCTTATTAACTTTCGACCGTCTTTTCTGAAAAAGTAAAGGCACACCATTGAAATTAAATTGGAAATAGGTTTGAACAAAATTTCAACCTGAAACATTTAGTTATCACTGGAGGCTTACTAGAAGAGTAATTCCAGTTATCTAAGGGGAAAAATTATTTTTTGGTTCTTTACCACATCAGGCAGTGCTTAGGTGTTGAACCCTGCAGTGCTCAGAAGACAATGAGTAGGATCCCATCTGGGCCTCCCATCCATAAAACATCTACTCCAGTCCTTCAAACTATCGCCCTTGCCTGCTACCTGGGACTTTTAGTTATGTGAGACTGCTCATTCAATAACAATACCAAAAAAAAAATGAGGCACTCTATACAAATCTAGTTGAGGGATGTCTGAGAGGTGCTAAGTACTGAAGAAAAAATGGTAAAGCAAGCGATAGCAGGAAGATGCAAAAAAATGACTAGTTCCCAAAATAGGAAATTAACACCCACGAATGGCCGAGATTAGTACCAGGAATTTTACTCCATGACTTGGAGACCAACCACATGCTAGGGAAAAAGGCAGCTCAGATAGAGAAGGGAGCACCAAATAAAGGTGTTGGGAGGCTCCTCCCAGATGGGAGAAGCATGCTGAAAGTAGACTATAGACCGAACATGATTGTCACCCACTGCCTCTTTTGCAAACCACAACACCCAAAAGGAGAGAGAGAACAGAGGGGAATGCCCTGTCATAGAGACAGGGTGGGACAGGGGGGATGGGGGGTGGGAGGGATACTGGGATCCGTGGTGGTGGGAAATGGGCGCTGGTGGAGGGATGGGTATTCGATCATTGTATAACTGAAACCCAAGCACAAAAATGTGTAAGTCTGCAACTGTACCTCATGATGTCTCACTATTAAAAAATTTTTTAATAAAAAAAAATGACTAGGTCCCTTGGGTCCCCTGTGACTGCTCACCAAAATATGACTGTTGCAGAGAAAGATTTTGAAAGCCTGTCGGTGCCATTTCCCAGACATTCCTCTTACTGCCTGGCGGGTTCAGTAGCAAAGTTAGTGTGGCAGCAGAGAAGGAGGTCACTCATGGACTCAGCAACTTGGACTTGCAGTCGCCAAAGCCAACTTGGCCCGGCCACTGCTGCCAATCTACCAGCAGCCACGACCAACAGGGACACTGCGGTCTCTACTGACAGGATCATGTTCAGGTGATCAATCAGCTACATAGGCGCAAGTTGATGACATCTGGGCTACTTCCATCATGAAAGCAACAGCACATGTTTTTTTCTTTAAAAAAAAAATATATATATATACATAGAAGAAAAGACACAGGGAGGGACAGCGGGTGCGGATGGAGACAGATCTTGGAGAGACGCAGCCAAGGAATATGACAAGCACTACTAGAAGCTAAAAAAAGGTCTGGAGTGACTCTCCCAAGCTTCTGTGGGTCGCTGAGCCTGCTGACTCCTGGATTTCCATTTCCAGCCTCACAACTGTGAGGGAATAAATTTGGTGAGTTGTTTTTTGTTGTTGTTGTTGTCATTGTTGGTTTCATCACAAGCCTATGGTGATTTCTTACAGTATCCCTAGAAACTAAAACAAAATCTGTAAATCAACCTGGGATCTATCTATCTGCGGGGGTGGCTGTGGTAAATTACCATAAAGTTTGGTCGCTAAAAAGGACAGGAGGGGCTGGAGCAATAGCACAGCGGGTAGGGCGTCTGCCTTGCACGCGGCTGACCCGGGTTCGATTCCCAGCATCCCATAGGGTCCTCTGAGCACCGCCAGGGATAATTCCTGAGTGCAGAGCCAGGAGTAACCCCTGTACATCGCCAGGTGTGACCCAAAAATCCAAAAAAAAATGACAGGAATTTATTCCCTCCCTGTTGCAGAGACTTGAACCCTAACTCTGAAATCCAGCAGCATCGGGAGGCGAGGGGGGTGGATGTCCAAGAGACAACAGGTCCCCCACTTCTCAGTAGCTGGTTTTCAGTCCACTCTGCTGCCATCTCTCCATCACCTTCTAGTCTCTGCTCTCTCTTCTCCTGTTAGTCCACCCTCTCCCAGTCCCTTCAAGACAAAGGTCCTCAGTCACTGGTGGGCTTTGTAAATCACAGAAACTCAATCACATTTTTTTGTGCTTTTTTGGGTCACACCCAGCGATGCACAGGAGTTACTCCTGGTTCATGCACTCAGAAATCTCTCCTGGCAGTGCTCGGGGGACCATATGGGATGCTGGGAATCGAACCTGGTTCTGCCGCGTGCAAGGCAAACACCCTACCCACTGTGCTATTGCTACAGCTCCAATCACTTTTTTTAGGTTAAAAAAAATAAATAAATATGGAAAAACTTTAAAACTCAAAAGTAAATAAAGACAAAGGCCATCCAGAAAAAAAAGCACGGCTTTTGAGAGCTAATACCTAAGTGAGAGCTATTAACCTGTACACTAAATACCTGAGTAAGATCCTGGGAACTCTCGTCTAAGGAAAAACCTAGAGCCAAATAAATCCCTTCATCAGCGAATCCAAGAGGTTCCAGGGATGGGAAAATTCACTGAACATGTGATAATATAAAGGAAAAGTGTCAGAAATTAAATATGACACAAAGCATGGTACTGCCCGCCCCCAGACTCTTCCCTCAGCCTCCCCCACCAATATTTAAAATTTATTTTTAAAATAATCAAATAGTCTTTAAACTATCATTTTGTTTTCTGGGAGGAAAAAAAAATCCTAGAACTTCTACTGCGTCCCTCCTCCCCCTCTAAGCCAATGCACAGTGGCACTGTTCAGGAAAGATGATACCTTGCACAGTTATCTGTTTGTGTCTATATTGGAAGAGGCAATACTTGACTTTTCATTCCTAAATGAAGCCTCAACCACAAGTTGGGGTGGCCCAAGCCACTTGCTGTCCATCCCTGACCCTCCCAAAGGGGGTGCCGCAGGCCGTACCCTACCCACCCCATGCACCTGACTTTAGCTGGAGGAAGGGGAACCGCACCCAGCCCTGCAGCTACCGCAGAAGCCTGGCTGGGCCACAGAGAAATTTCCTTGGGTTTCTACTCGGAAAGAAGGCAAGATGGGTCCATATCCACTGTCTGATACACACACAGAAGACACGGTTTGGTTCCCTGATCACAAGTAGGAGCACTGTCCCATAGACTCCTCAGTCCCATAGGAGAGACACATACTTCCCCAGATGCTCAAATACATCTGGGGAGAACACAAGTCCATATGCAGTAGAGAACAGAACCGGAAATGCAGTGCAATCTGCCGGTCCTTGGTGCAGTGACAGAGTCTCCAAGTCACTGCTGACTTGACATCTTTGTCTTCTCACAACTCTTCACCCTCTCTAGACTGTCCCATTGCTCCACCGCTGAAATGGCAGAGCATCTACGTGTTGGGGGGCTTTTTCTGCTCCCCAAATGCAAGAGTCCAATATTTTTGTGTTTTTTTTTCTTTTTGGGTCACACCCAATGATGCATAGGGGTTACTCCTGGCTCTGCACTCAGCAATTACTCCTGGCAGTGCTCGGGGATATGGGATGCTGGGAATCGAACCTGGGTCAGCCACATGCAAGGCAAACGCCCTACCCTCTGTGCTATCGCTCCAGCCCCGAGAGTCCGGTGTTTTAAGATACAATTATATTTTATACAGCTTTCCCCTGGCCATCCCATTATTTTACATGAGATCTTATTTTACCATATGCAACTGTTATTCAGACGATGACTTCCTCTCGAATGCCTCCCTTTTTTTCAGAATGCTAACCACTACTCTTCAGTTTCTTATTTGGTTAAATTGAAGTCCTAGAGAGCAGAGATACATACTTTCAAGCCTCAAACTAGAATTGCAGAGCAGATGCCTAATTTTTATTCCAAATGTGTTTTCCCCAGTAACATAACACTAATGAGAGCAGGATTGTTTTCATGTGTTGAATTCTTTTTAAGTAAGCCAGTCCCCATTACAGTTGCCTTTTAGCTTGAATTAAGTCCTTATAAAAAAAAATCCCAAAGTAAAAAGAGAAAAAGTAAGCACGACATCCCTCAATATCCTGCACTCACCATTTCATGCCCTCACAATTCCCAGTGAAACAGAGAAAGTGATGGGAATAACAACAAAAAACATCAATAAACAGAAACTTCCTTGATGGCTTGCAGAGAGGCTGTCGGGCAGGACCACACAGCAGCCATCAGGTCCATCAGAGAAGTGTATAACAAGTTGTTCATATACACAAAGATGTCTGTCTCCTATCTTCTAACTTAAACAAAAATCAAGAACCACAAAGGAGGCCCCAAGCCAAGCTGCCAGGGATGGCAGGGCATCGGCCTTTCTGTCCCAGCTGTCTAAGAGGGGCGCCTGCCCTGAAGCCCTGCTATCCGCGAGGAAGCAGAGATGGCTAATTGGAGTTTCACGAAATAACAAACTCAAGACATGTATGTGGTTACCCAAATATCCAGGGACTTCTCCGCTTGCACAAGGATAATTGTGCGGTTCTATGCTTTGTGACACTGAGACCAGATGGAGTGAACGAATTCATCCTCGGCTTCCTGTCCCCCTGGAAGTCATCAAACACACACACACACACACACACACACACACACACACACTCAGGAGTTGGAAGGAAAGGGGAGAGTCCATTAGAAGCCGATTGAGAAGGATTTTACACTCAACGCCTAACATCCGAACAAGTGCAAAAAAAGTCAACAGCTATTTATAAGTTTGGCCCTCATCCTTTATTTCAGTCAGTTTACTAATTGTCAAGTCTTCACTGAAGAGCCAAGGCAATTTCCTCAGCCCCAGGTGCAAAAAATAAAGGTGGTGACATTAGACTTTGTGTCTTGTCTGGTAATTGGGAAATTTGGTATGTGACAACACTGAAATCAGAGCCAGAGAGACAGTACAGAGATTAAACGCATTTGCATAGAGCCAACCCAGGTTTGATCCCCAGCATCACATATGGTCCTCCAAGCACCCCCAGGACTGACTCCTGAACACAGAGCCAGAAGGAAGCACTGAGCACTGCCAGGTGTGGCCCAAGAAAACAAAAAAGTTAATAATAATTTAGAATAAAATTAATTGAAAACACTAAATCTTTGCCTTAAGTGTAGGGTGTACCTGACTAGGCCAAGAAAGAGCCCCATTTGCAATGTCCTGCCACAGAGGCAGGGTGGGATGGGGGGTTGGGGGGTGGGAGGGATACTGGGATCAGTGGTGGTGGAGAATGGGCACTGGAGGAGGGATGGGTACTCGATCATTGTATAACTGAAACCCAAGCACAAAAATTTGTAAGTCTACAATTGTACCTCATGGTGTTTCAGTAATAAAAATTAAAAAAAAAAGAAAGAGCCCTACGTGCTACCATTTTATCTTTATAAAAGGATCAACCCAGCCAGACACCAGAAAAAGAACCGTTTGATTCTAGCAGAGTTAAGAAACAGAGTTGATAAACTGAGAGAAGCTGAGATTTTGGCATTCGATCAGGAAAGGATGTCAAAATTTACTTTGCCACCTACTGAGTACAACTTTGGGGAAAATCCCCAAACCCTCTGATCATGAGACAAAAGTACTAAGGGACCCCATGATAGGGGCTGCACGCAGCGACAGCTGCCTTCTAGGCTGCTGTCCGGCACTCAAGTGCCTTCCTTGTCGGTGTCACAATTATGACTTTCTTGGCTCACTATTACTGAATGAATTTTTTGCTGATTAATTGCCTGCTGGTAATCTTTTTTTCTAATTATGATATATAAGTGTATATAAACATCACATGTATCGAATGTTTCGCAAGGGGCTGGAGCAATAACACAGTTGCTAGGGCATTTGCCTTGCATGCAGCTGACCCGGGTTCAATTCCCAGCATCCCATATGGTCCCCTGAGCACCGCCAGGGTTAATTCCTGAGTGCAGAGCCAGGAGTAAGGAGTAACCCCTGTGCATTGTCGAGTGTGACACAAAAAGAAAAAAAATAAGTACACACAAGCAAGAAGAAGTTAGAAACCGTCTGGAAATCTGGAAATGAATCTGACACTTCAGTGCCTCTGCTTTGTCTCTGTGTCTGTATCTGTCTTTGAGTCTCTCTTTCATTTACATATTTTTATTTATATTTTTTAATAATTTTTTAATAACAGGGAATTTAGTGACCTTTCCTTTCAATGAATACCTCTCTACTTCTTCCATGAAACCTTTCTTTCTTTTTTTTTTCAGTTACTACTAGTGATCGATTTATTGTAAAACAAATGAGAGTCATTTTCAAAACCCTTCTCTTAATGGTGGATTTGGGGTTAGAGAAGCAAGAAACTCCTCTACTCAGACCCTGAAACCTTTCTTGTGGCCACTGATGGTCTGTCACATGATTCTAGTGACTGTTGCGTCTCCAGAAGTCTGCCAGCATCTTACTAACCAGCTTAAAGGTATTCTTGTACCCAACAATGCTATGTGTGACTCATAAGTAACGTTTGAAGGTTAAGGTCTCATTGTGTGCCCAAAAGGACAGAGAGAGAATGAGAGAGAGAGAGAGAGAGAGAGAGAGAGAGAGAGAGAGAGAAAGCCCCTCCATAGAGGCAGGGGATGGGGTGAGGTGGGGGATAATGGGAGGGAACCTGGGACCACTGGTGCTGGGGAATGTACATTGATGGAGGGATTGGGATACTGTATAACTGAAAGCCAATCATCAACAGCTTTGTAATGCTCTATCTCACAGTGATTCAGTAAAAAATGTTTAAAAAAAAGAAAAAAAACTCTCATTGTGGAATACATAAAGTTGCATAAAGTTAGCCAGTGACTGGGAAATTTGCAACATCCACTATGATTAAAATGTCTTCTTTCTTCTGTCACCACAAACCTCATCACTAAGAAGCTGCTGAAAGTACCGAAACAACAGTACAGCAGGTGGGACATTTGTCTTGCACATGGCAGATCCAAGTGCCCTTCCCCGGCATGCTATGCCGTCCCCTGAGCATCTGAGTGCAGAGCTAGGAATAACCCCTGAGCATTGCTGAGTGTGCTCTCTCCCCGCTTCCCCGAAAAAAGAAAAGAAGCTGTTGAAGTTCATGATAAGATGAGACAGGACTGTGCTCAGGTCCTTGTCTTCCCCTGCATCTCCTTCGGGAGTCCCATCCGCGCCTCTGACTTGCACTCACAGTCCCTGGGTGTGTCCTAGGCAGGTCTACTCACCTCCCCATGATGCCTAGCTCCCAGCAGAGCTCTGTCCTTAAAGGAAGCAAGTCTGCCTAGAACAGTAACACTGAAGCTGCTTATACATATTATTGGTCCCTCCAACACAAGTTCTATTATCCTAAGAACATTGGTCATTTGAGAACATCTAATCACTTCCTTCCATCCCAGGTAGGCTTCAAGCAATTCTGACAACTAGAAGTCTATTTCACCCTCTTTTTGAATACATGTTTTGTGAAAAGAATATGTATCTGTGGCGGTGGGGCGTCCAGTGCACTTGGCACTTGATAAACTGGCCAATTACTTAAGAATACTTCTCATCCGACACCATTACAGGAAGACAGGATTTATACACAAATATACTATGACCGTATGTTTACGTGTGTGGTTTGGGGCAGCTCTATAAATAGATTATATACATATGTATGCAGAGATTATGATATGAAGATAGTTATATATGTGTGTGTGTGTGTGTGTGTGTGTTCTCCAAAATGAACCTTACTTTTTAAGAAACTTTGGTACATTTACACAATGGAGTACTATGTAGCAGTTAGAAAAGATGAAGTGATGAAATTTACATACAAGTGGTACTACATGGAAAGTATCATGTTAAGCGAAATGAGTCAGAAAGAGAGGGACAGACATAGAAAGATTGCACTCGTCTGGGGAACATAAAGTAACAAAATAGGAGACTTACACCCAAGAATGGCCGAGATTAATACCAGGAATTTTACTCCATGACTTGGAGGCCAACCACACATGCTAGGGGAAAAGGGAGCTCAGATAGAGAAGGGAGCACCAAATAAAGGGTGTTGGGAGGATCCTCCCAGGATGGGAGAAGCGTGCTGAAAGTAGACTCTAGACTGAACAGGATTGCCACTCAATGCCTCTCTTGCAAAACACAGTACCCAAAAGAAGAGAGAGAGAACAAGGGGGAATGCCTTGCCACAGAGGCAGGGGGGGATGGACGAATGGGGGGTGAGAGGGATACTGGGATCCGTGGTGGTGGGAAATGGGCACTGGTGGAGGGATGGGTATTTGATCATTGTATAATTGAAACCCAAGCATAAAATTTGTAAGTCTACAACTGTGCCTCATGGTGTCTCACTAATAAAAATTTAAAAAAAAATAAAATGCCTGTTTTTTAAAAAAATGGCATTTATATAAATCCCACCAGGCGAGTTACCACCTGGTTGAAAATCTCTGCAGTCTGTTTCGTAAGCGTCTCCACCACTGTTACAATATCCAGTGAGCTAAAGACCTCTGGCAACCATAGAGTTAAAACTCTGCAAGATTAAACAATTTACTGTTATTTACGACCCAAAAGCCGGGTCTTCTCTATTATACGCCACACTGGTATCTGTTGCTTCCCATTCCAGAGATCCCGTCCAAAACAAGACTACGTCTTCTACCCAAACACTCAGTGGGGTTTGCAGGAACCCTGACACCCATCCCACGAAATATTTTCAAGCATCGCTAGAAGCAGCTGCCGTTTGTCGGCCCCCACTGAGACTCAGAATATCGGGGAGTCTCTGGGCCTCTGTCTTCTCTGTTCCTCTCAATCACCTCGCACGTGGTCCCGTCCGTTAGGCTTGAAAATCCTTCCGAAATGAGCAGATCACTCTCTGGCCTCAAAGGCGGGAGCGGAGCGAATGTGAGGCTCCTAACACAGCCAATCTCAGAGAGGAGCGAGGGAGAAAGCAGGGCGTTGTCTCAGCTCATTCCTAACGGGAGGCCATGCACAGACCAAGCCAACAGCGTTCTTTTTTTTTTTAGGGAAAAGTAAATTTGTTTATTTTTTATTTATTTTTTACTAGTGAGACACCGTGAGGTACAGTTGTAGACTTACAAATTTTTGTGCTTGGGTTTCAGTTATACCATGATCCAGTACCCATCCCTCCACCAGCGCCCATCCTCCACCACCAGGAGTCCCAGAATCCCTCCCACCCATCCCCCATCTCTCCCACCCATCCCAATCCCCCGTATCCCACCCTGCCTCTGTGGCAGGGCATTCCCTTTTGTTCTCTCTCTCTCTCTCTCTCTCTCTCTCTCTCTCTCTCTCTCTCTCTCTCTCTCTCTCTCTCTCTCCTTTTGGAGGGTGTTGGGAGGATCCTCCCAGGATGGGAAAGCATGCTGAAAGTAGACTATAGACCAAACAGGACTGCCACTCAATGCAACCCCATCAAAAAATGGGGCGAGGAAATGAACAGAAACTTTCTCAAGAGCGTTCTTTATGTTGAATGAAAGTCTATTTCAGAGAAGCTACTGCCACCTCAAGTACCCTGGCTGATCTCGCATGCACATGTGTCTGTATGCGTGTGCTCGGTGGCACAGGGAGAACGGAGGGATGTCGACCAGTAGCAAGCCTTGACCAACAGCACAGGGATATGGCAGACATCAGGAGGAGGCTTTAATAAACCGAACGCCACCATCACCTCTTCGGGCTCCTTCTGATCAGAAAAGGCACAGGGGGCCAGAGAGCTAGCTTGAAGGCCTGAAGCACATGCTTTGCCTCTGGGACCCAGGATCTAATGCCCACTATGGTCCCTTGGGCACAATGCGGGAGTTACCCTTCCACTCCTAAAAAATTGCTGTTGACAGATGACTGGTTAAAGAAACTTTGGTACATCTACACAATGGAGTACTATGTAGCTATTAGAAAAGATGAAGTCATGAACTTTACATACAAGTGGTACCACATGGAAGGTATCATGCTAAGCGAAATGAGTCAGAAAGAGAGGGATAGACATAAAAAATTGCATTTATCTGGGGGAAAAAAGTAACAAAATAGGAGATTAATACCCAAGAATAGCCGAGATCAGTACCAGGAGGATTACTCCATGACTTAGAGGCTAGCCAGGCATTCTAGGGGAAAGGACAGCTCAGAGAGAGAAGGGAACACCAAATAAAGGGTGTCTCCCTCCCAGGGAGGGAGAAGCATGCTGAAAGTAGACTATAGACCAAACATGATTGCCCCTCAATGCCTCTTTTGCAAACCACAACACCCAAAAGGAGAGAGAGAACAAAAGGGAATGCCCTGCCACAGAGGCAGGGGGGGATGGGGGGATGGGGGGTGGAAGGGATACTGGGATCCATGGTGGTGGAAAATGGGCACTGGTGGAGGGATGGGTACTTGATCATTGTATAATCGAAACCCAAGCACAAAAATTTGTAAATCTACAACGGTACCTCATGGTGTTTCACTAATAAAAAAAAATTTTTTTTAATTGCTGTTGAGACCCATAAGGACTTATGCACATGCACTCCTATTTAAATCAGAAGGAAAGGGTCTGGAGCTATCGTATAGCAGTTAGGGCGTTTGCCTTGCACGCGGCCAACCCGGGTTCGATTCCCAGCATCCCATACGGTCCCCCGAGCACCACCAGGAGTGATTCCTGAGTGCAGAGCCAGGAGTAACCCCTGAGCATCGCAGGGTGTGACGAAAAAAGCAAAATTAAATCAGATCGAAAAACTTTGGCAATAAGTGGGCTCAATGAATAAATAAAATTAGAATGAAAATAATCCATTACTACATATTCAATCCTCCCAGTAAGCTTGAAAGATGTGGGAAGAAAACTATTACTTCTTTTTCTATTTCTATCAATGAGGAAACTACTTCAGAACTGGCTTTCTCACAGTCACACAAGTTGCTTACAAAAATATGATTCAAACTCAACCTGTCCTCCTTGTCCCTCACTGTTCTTGATTGATGCATTTTAATTGTGAAAGTAATATGTCTGATTAAATAGTATTTAATAATAGCAAAGTAGATGAGGAAAAATTAAGAGCCTCCATCTCCTGGCATACATGCATCACTATTAGCTGGAGTAAGTATTTCACTCTATTTTTCTATGAATGCATTATTACCACCAGGAGCAATAGCACAGCGGTAGGGCATTTGCCTTGTGTGCAGCCAGCCCAGCCAAGCTGGGTTCGATTCCTCCACCCCTCTCGGAGAGCCTGGCAAGCTACCGAGAGTATCTCGCCCGCACGGCTAAGCCTGGCAATCTCCCCGTGGCATATTCGATATGCGAAACACAGTAAAAACAAGTCTCACAATGGAGACGTTACTGGTCCCACTAGAGCAAATTGATGAACAACGGGAGGACAGTGATACAGTGCATTATTACCAAAACTAAAGAATTTTGCCTCCCATAATACTACATTAATTGCTTGTTTTCTCATAATAATTATTAATGTCACACATAGATTCCTTTGTTTATAAATTTTATGGTGCCTGTGTATCATAAATGACCCTCTAATTCTGTACTTCTGAACAATGATTTGCACCAAATTTTTCTCTAAGGAAATGCTCAGTGAATATACTTGTGTATAGATAAATGTTTGTACTTTTTTTGTAGAAATGTACAAATTTTGAGACTTTCGAGAGAATATTTTAAAATCTTTAGGAGAGATAGGTTAAGGAGTTCCTAGATTATTGAGAAAGTATTCTATTAGTTTAAGTATATGTTGCCAAATTTTCTGATCAAAAGGTTATATCAGGGGGATTTGCATCAGCTATACGACAAACTTGCAATACTCATAACTATGTCCTTTGAGTTCTCAAATACACAGATTGTTTTGTATCAATTTGTCTATTTTTAAGGCATAATTTCCCACCAACTGTGCTTCCTTAAGATTTAAAGCAATCTATTAAATTCTCCTGAGCACCGCCCGGAGTTATTCCTGAGCAGAGTCAGAAGTAAGTGCTAAGCACAGCCAAGCATGGTCCACTTCCCCCCTTTAAAAAAATACTGACATGTTCCAACTGTCTTTCTTGAATGCAGTCAGAGAGAAAAAATTATCATATCCGTATTTCGCACTAGACATGAACAGCCTGACTCAGTCACTGATGTGGGTTATTTTACCACATTTGACCACCCACAAAGCATATTAACAACTGAGAAATCATGTCAGAATTATCACAGAAAAATGTATCATGCTGTCAGTCATTATAAACCAGTAACATTTGAAGTAGAAGTTTTATTTCTTATTAACAAATTAAAATAATGTTAACTTTCTTATTCCACATATATTTATCGGGGACTTGATATATTATGCCAAGCAAACTTCTTGGACCAAAAGAAAGGTTAAAGCATGGAAAAACATGGACCATGTTTAGATTTTTTTCATCTAATATGCAATCATACTAACTTATTTAACAAGGTAGGAAGGTGGAACTAAATACTTCAGGGTCATGATAACAGAATAATATTGTGAGTTTCCTAAGTATTTCCCTATACTTCTGAAAATATTCATATAGAAAATACAAATTTATAAGGTATTTTCTCTGACATTATTCCATTTCCCCCCCTCTCTGTCGTAAATGCTATAAGCAATGGCAACTGAAATTACTTGCATGATTCTGGGTTCTTAAAAGAAGTACTGTCTTTTTAGTGCACTCCCTTAAGTGATTTATTGAAAAAATTGTTTTGTTACCCATTATAAAGATTATGAGTCATGGTGATGACCCAAATATGACTTTGCAATCTCCCACAAGCCCTGAGGCAAGGAAACATTGCTATTTATGGGCAATAATCTTTTTTTATATACATATAATTTTAGGTAACGTTTGCAATAGAGTTAACATCTACAGTTTTGATGTATAAGGTTACCGCATCTCACCACCACCAACGTGCCCAAACCCCGACTAATGTCTTCATGTCACATCTAGTCTATATCCTCCTTGGTCCCACTCCCACTCCTCCCAAAGCTTGGTAATATGAATTTTGCAACCCAAGATCAATGGTTTGTCACTATTCAATGCTATCTATTCCCTTGTTTATTTTTCTATAGATCAGTGATAAGCGACATCATCTGGTATTTGTCCTTCCTCTGAATTAAATTCATTTAACACGACACCCTCCAGTTCATCCAAGTTGTGGAAAATAGCAAGATTTCATCTTTTCTTAGAACTGTATAGCATTCTGTGTTTTATACATATATATAGAGAGAGACAGAGAAAGCAATCTAGATATATATATATATACATATATATATAACTTTTATGTATATGTTGATATAGAAACTTCTTTATATACTCATCTGGTATTGGACATTTGGTCCATTTCCATATTCTGGCTGTTGACCTAAGTGCTGCAATGAACATAGGTGTGCATGTAAAATTTCTAATTAATATTTTTGTATTTGGAGTAGATACAGAAGTATAATCACTGGATCATATGGGAACTATTCTTGCATTTTTTGATAAATTTCCATTATCTTCAGTCTCTTTTCTATAGAGATTAAACCAGATGGCAATCCCCCCACAACAATGAATGGATTTTGTACCACAGCCCTGCCTATCTTGGCTGTTTACGGTGTTTTTTGATAAAAGTCATTTTCACCAATTTAGGATGACAATATCTTGTTACTGTCTTGATTTGCATTTTCCTGATAAGAAGTGACAATGAAAACATTTTCCAATTCCTACTGTCCTATTCCTTATATCATCTTTAGAAAGGCATCTTTTCATAGCCTTTTTCCATTTTTCGAAGGAGGATTTTTTTTGTATTGTTGATCTTTGTGAATGCTTAACATATCTCAGATATTAGCCCTTTGTCTGATGAATGGTGTGGAAATATTTTCTCCCATTCAATAGAGTATCTTTCATTTCAGCCCAAGTTTCTTTGGCCATGAAAAAACTCTGATTTGATGTATTCTCTCATTTGTCTATTTTGTTTCTGATGTCTTTGTCCACAGAGCAAAATCACTGAAGACACCTCTGAGATCCATATTCCAGAGAATTCTGAATATTCTTTCTTCAACTTGTTTTATGGATTCTGGCATAATCTCAAAGTCTCAATCTTCTTTGAATTAACTTTTATGTATAGCGTGAGACATGAATCCAACTTTTTTGAGTACCTATCCAGTTTTCCCAGCACCATTTGTTGAAGTGAATTTTCTCTGCTCCATTTTAAGCATCAGCAATTTTATCATAGATTAACTGCCCATAAATATGAGGGTTTATCCCTAGGCTCATAATTCCTTTCTATTGATCTGAGAGTATGTATTCTTGGCATACCTTATAATCTTGGTTATTTTTTAAGTGAATATGCAATGTATTAAACATTCAGAATTCATTAAGACATGTGCAATATGGCAATTTTACTGGGGGTTAATCCTAGTAATATATGATTGCTTACTGGGACTTCACAACAGATTCCAGCTGACACTTGACACTAGATACTTCATTGAATAAATACAATACAAAAACAAAATGCACTCAAATGCTTTCCTAAAAAAAGCCAAACTTAAGGGACTTTCTATTGAGGCTAAAGATAAATCTTCTAGTTTGAAATATATATACATATTTTTTTAAAAAAAAACTCCTCATTTCACTGACCTTTTATATTATTTTCTTGACTTTATATCATTGACTTCTACTTTATTTTGTATTACTTCTTTCCATTTACTTTCTTTGGAATTCATTTCTTGCGTGGGTTTTTTGGTTTTTGTTTTTATTTTTTTGCTTTTCAGATCACACCCAGTGATGCACAGAGGTTACTCCTGGGTCATGCAGTCAGTAATTACTCCTGACAGTGTGTGGGGGACCATATGGGATGCTGGGAATCGAACCCGGGTCAGCCACATGCAAGGCAAATGCCCTACCCACTGTGCTATCACTCCAGCCCAACTTGTTTGGGTTTTGTTGTTGTTGTTCTAATTTATCAAGCTATAAGTGTAGGTATGTATTTGAGCTTTTTTCTGCTTCCTGATCTAAGCTGTTTTACTATAAAATTTTTACTTTATAAGTCCAGAGGACTTAACTTATTAACATATATACATGGATATATATACTTTAGCTGTTTTACTTTATTATTCTTTTTGCCATGTCCATAAATTCTGATAGTTTGTGTCTTTGTTCTTACTCATTTTGAGGAATATTTTTCCCTAACCCCCTTGAGGAATATTTTGATTTCTTGGTTTCCTCTATGACCAATAGTTACTTAAAAGAATGCTGTTCGGTTTTCAAGGTTGGAGCTTTTCCCAACTTGCTTTTAATTGTTAATTTCTGCCTTCTGAAAAGGTACTTCATATGATTTTTGTATATGTGGCTTTATGAACACTTGAGCTCTGCCCCAACATGTGAAATGTGCAACTGTATCTTGTAAAACACTCCATGTGCACTGGATATGAATGTGTATTTAGTTTGTCGGGGTGCAGAGTACTGTACATGTTATGTTTGATTTATCTATCCAAGGATGAGGATGAGTAGCATAATTAAGTCTTCCATCATTCTTGTGCTGGGCTGAAGCAATAGCACAGCAGGTAGGGCATTTGCCTTGCAAGAAGCCAACATAGCTGACACAAGTTCGATTCCTCCGCCCCTCTCGGAGAGCCCGGCAAGCTGCCGAGAGTATCTCGCCCGCATGACAAAGCCTGGCAAGCTCCCCGTGGCATATTTGATATGCCAAATACAGTAATAACAAAGTCTCACAATGGAGACGTTACCAGGCCTGCTCGAGAAAATCGGTGAACAACGGAGGACAGTGACAGTGATCATTCTTGTGCTAACATCAGTGTATCTCTTCAAGTCTATTAGTAGTTACTTTATAAATATTGCTGCCCTTTCATTCGATATATATATATATGTTAACAAGTTAAGTCCTCTGGACTTACTGATTTCTCATCCATACATAATGTCCATTAGTATCTTATATTAACTTGTTTATCTTAAATGCTATTTCATCTGATACAAGTGTTGCTGTCTCTCATTTTTTCTGTCTACCATAAGCCTATCTTATTGTTTTTCAAGATTTCTGAGCCTGTATTAACCATGAGTTAAAGTGACTGTCTTGTAAACAGGAGAAGGTTAAATTTTATTTTCTGATCTGTCTTATCTCTGTGCCTTTTGATAGGAAAGTTTAGTTCGTTGACATTTAGAAAAATTATTGATATGAAGGAATTTGTTGTCATTTCTATGAGGATTTTGCTATTTGTGGTTTTGTTTTATTTAAAACAGGAAGCTACTCAGTATTTCTTGCAGAGTTAGTTTAGATGCATCAAATGCCTTTAGCAATTGTTTGCCTAAAAATGTTTTTCATCACCTTAATATCTGAGTAATGGCTCTAGTCCAGCGGTCATCTGTAAACCTCATTACATGTCCAGCCCATCTGATTTTTGATGCCTTGGCAAATGAGACAGCGTCCCTGATTCTTGAGCGTTGACGGAGATGGGAACTCCGGATTCTATCTCTCATTTGAGTGAAGCGTGATACTCCAAGCATAGCTCTTTCAATTCCTCTTTGAGAGACCCAAGTAGCATTCTCATCCTGTTTTCATAGGGCCCAGGTCTCTGAGGCATATGTTAATGCAGGAAGAACAGTGGAATCGAAGAGATGTGCTCAGAGCTGGAGGTTCTTTGTCCTCTTGGTTATTTCTTCAATGCTCTTGAAGGCATTCCAAGCCGCTCTCTTCCTCCTGCACAACTCAGGTGCCAGGTCATTCATCATGTTGATTTCTCGACCTGGGTATATATAACTGTTTCATTCGGAGATGGTGATTCCGTTGAGAGTGAGTGGAGCATCAGGAACAAGACTGTTCCAAGGAACGTCAAACAATCGCATGAACGCCCACCTACAAGATGGTGAGACTTCTTCGTCAAGACCCTGAATGATCGGTTTAAGGCTCTGCATGTTCCTAGAATGAGCAGATGCCATTGGGCTATGCTAGCACACAACAGGGATGAATGGAGGTGTTACTGGCACCCGCTCAAGTAAATCGATGAATAACGAGATATCAAGTGATCAAGTGATCACGAATATCTGAGTGGGTCTGGAGCAATGCACAGCAGGTAGGGCATTTGCCTTTCACACGGCCGACCCAGGTTTGATTTTTCCGTCCCTCTCTCAGATTGCCCAGCAAGTTACCGAGAATATCCCGCAAACTCCCTGTGGCGTATTCAATATGCCAAAAATAGCAACAACAAATCTCACAATGAAGACGTCACTGGTGCCCGCTCAAGCAAATCAATGAACAACAGGAGGACAGTGCTGAGATATAGAGAAATCTTAGGTTCAGGTTCTTTTAGCTACTTTGAACATATCATCCCATTTCCTTGTCTCATACAAAGTTTCATCTGAGAATTTATCATTTCCCTTGTACTTGGTTTGTTTCTCTCGTAGCTTTAAGATCTCTTTTTGGTTTTTCCCATTTTGATTACAATGTGTCTTCGTGTTGCTCTGTTTGTATTTATTTTATTTGGTCCCCATTGGACTTCCTGAATCAGTGCACAAGTCATCTGTCTCAAATTGATCAAGTTCTTCATTATTATCTATTCCACCTGTCATTCTTCTTTTTCTCTTTCTTCTCCTTCTGGAATCCCTATGGTTTGAAGGTGGTTTCCCTGATACAACAGGCTTTTAAAAAGCTTAATCTTCCTTCATTTTTTAAAAATCTCTTTTGTATTACCTCTTCTTTATTGATGATGTCATGTGTTTTGTCTTTGAGGTCACTCATTCCATTTTCAGCCTCTTCCATTCTGCTGCGGAGTTCTCCAACTGTCGGCTTCACTTCTCTTCAAATTAGTTCTTTAATTCTTACACCCAAAATTTCTTTGAGCTTATTGACTCTCTTTTCCAGTGACTCCCTGAGGTAAGTGAGAAGACTATCGTTGTAAAGTGACCCTCAGGCAGCACATAAGAAAAATAACTAGGATGATCCCTCTGGACAAGAACTGACTGCTAAAAGTAGGTAAAGGGATATCCAGGATAAGCTTTCAGTATCTGTATTGCAAATCATAATGCCCTAAAGATGAGAAAACTGGGGACATTGGTGGTGGGAAATGTATACTGGTAAAGGGACAGGTGTTGGAACATCATAAGACTGAAACCAACTCATAAACAACTTTGTAACTGTGTATCTCACAGCGATTCAATTTTTAAAAATTTAAAAAATAAAGTTGAAAGAGTTAAAACATAACTAGTGACAATCTGTAATTGTGGAGATATAGTGTGGATGTGGTGGAAAAAGAACTCTCATCCACTACTTGGAATTTTGTGTGGTTAAACCTCTATGGAAAACAGTACGGAGACTTCTCAGTAAAGTAAGAATATAGTTGCCATGTGACCAAGCAATTCCACTTCCTGGTATCGAGTCCAGGACACAAAAACATTCATTTGAAAAGACATATGCACACCATTACTCATTGCAGCACTTAGCACAACAGTTAGGACATGGAATCAACCCAGGTAACAGATGACTGGATAATAAAGGTGTGGTGTATACACACACACACACACACACACACACACACACACACACACAGTGGAATACTATTAAGCTGCAAGAAGGATGAAATCATAAAATTCTTTGTAACTTCAATGGAACTAAAGGATATCATTAAGTGAAGTCAAAACAAGAAAGACAAATAACAGATGATCTCACTTCTTAGTGGCATATGGAATGACAGGAAAAGAGAACGTAAACTACAAAAGGAAGGAATACCTAGATTATCCTGGTCCCTAGATTAGAAGGATGGGCTTTTTCCCCTTTGGAAAAAACTGTTTTCTCTTGAACACCCCTCTCTCTCTTCTCCCACCTTTCTCATATTTCTCCAAAATATCTTTAAATAAAACTATTTTGCTTCACTAAAAAAAGAAAGAAAAGAAAAATAGCTAAAAAAAAGACAGGAAAGGAAAGAAATCAAGGAAAGAAGGAAGGAAGGAAGGAAGGAAGGAAGGAAGGAAGGAAGGAAGGGAAGGAAGGAAGGAGATAAAGAGACCAGAGTGAAGAGGCTTTGGACACATCAAACCTGGACTGGCCACGTGTAAGGAAAGTGCCCTCTACACTATCTCTCTGTCCCTGAATAACTTTATAAATGACAATGGCTCAATAAAAATAAAAACAGAACTCTTAGCAGCTAGCGCAGGTAGGGTGCTTGCTGTCAACCTCGGATCAATCTCTAGTATCTCAGACAGTCCCCTGAGCACCACCAGGAGTGATCCCTGAGAAAAACCCACCCATGTATGGCCCAAACACTAAAAGAAAAGAGGACTCTTCCTAGAGGAAAACAGAAGAAGGACAGTAATAAAACCTTGTTTTTTGTACAAGACAACTAATAAAAGAGATTTGGAAGAAAAAATTCTGTAACTTTTGCCAAGAAAAAATAATTCTTTATGGATTAAATCTGTTCCTGAAAATTTTCTCTTCAAAAAAAAAAGTAGACACGGGGGTATGGGGCCGCCAACAGGTCACTCTGTACCTGTGAGGCGAGTGCATCAGCAGCCTGATGGCACCATCAGAGTTTCAGATACTCCAAAATTGCTGCTGTGCCTTTGGCCAGACCCCAAAACTTGGGGCCAAGTTTATCAAGAAAGTAAACGGCCAAAAGTTAGGTATGTGGGAGACACACCCACAAACCACCTCCGGCTCAGCTATATAATTGGAGGTATGGCCTCTCTGGTTCCTGATTGAACTGCTTAATGGCCATGATCCCAGGGACTCAGAAACAAATCTCGAAACCCAAAGGCTTTTGGTAGAAATGTGTCCAGTCCCTTCAGTGGGTTGCAGGCGCTGGGTTCATGCCTTGACCTGTTCCCCCTGGCAGCCCAGTGGCCGCCATCCTCCAGAGGCCACTGGACAGTCAGGTTTGGGCCCACAGTGACAAAACACGAGGGATGGGGGTGGAGCCAGCCCTTTCCTCCCCGTCCCAACAAGACCCCAAGTTATCGCCCACGAACGGCCTCTCTGGCTCCTGATCAAGCTGCTTAATGGCCATGATCCCAGAGACTCAGAAACAAATCTCAAAACCCAGTGGCTTTTGGCAGAAATGCATCCAGACCCTGCAGTAGGTTACTGTCTCCGGACCACACCAGGAGGAAAGGATGCTGTCCCTCCGCCTGCTCCCCCTTGGCAGCTCGGTGGCCGCCATCCACCAGAGGCCATTGGACAGTCAGGTTTGGGCCCGCAGTGAAGAGACACATGTGGCCTCACAGGATTGGGGTGGAGCCAGCCCTTTTCTCCCCATCCCAATGAGACTCCGAGTCGCCACCCACTAATGGCCTTTCTGACTCCTGATCAAGTTGCTTAACAGCCATGATTCAAGAGATTCAGGAACAAATATCAAAACCCAGGGGGTTATGGCAAAAATCCCTCCAGATTTAATTGTTAAAATTGCAGAATTTCAAAATTGCGTGGCCACTACTACAGCCATGTGACATCATATGTTATTCATAACCAGCAATAGAAAACAAATTTTCTACTGTTGCCTTTTCAGCAGATCTGAGTGTTGGGGTAAAATCCCAAATAATATGGTGGGTCTGGTGTCAAAATATTGAATGTGCTCAAAGTAGAGAGAGAGTAATGTGGAAATCATCTGCCCCACAGGTAGGGAGAGGGTGTGAGGTAGGGGTATCCTGGGGTCTTGAGGGGTGGAGAATGGGCCCTGGTGAAGGTACAGGTGTTTCATTGTATGACCAAGACTTAAACCTGAAAGCTTTGTAACTGCTCTCACGGTGATCCAATAAAAAAAAATTATAAAAAATGGGAAAAAATACGGTGGAGTTCATGCCCAATTCAATCAGCTAATCAGTGGCTGAATAAATAGCAGTACTCCTGCATTTAAAAAAGTGCTTGAAATAGAAATGACAAATAAGAAAAAAAAGTAGACATTAGTAGATATTACATTTACTGTAACTGAAAAGTGTAAGAGATAAAAAGATATTTAATGACTCCGAAAATGTGAGTTGTTGAAAAGTCTTGTATACACGCTAGATATCCTCTTATTCATGACTAATGAGAGTCAGGTCAAATTAAAAAAACTGAAACTTTCCCTTAGCTATGCAAGTGTAAACAGTAAAGGTAGATAAGCCAAATCTTGAATGTTTGCAATTAATTTTCAAGACTGTTGGCTAAAGAACATTGCAGCACTTGATTTCTACCTTTGATTTATTAATTACAGGGGAATGTAAGCCATTTTTCCAGCCTATTATTCCCAAATAATCCTGTTCAAAATCTTTTACACTGTGTTTTTTAAAAAAATATTACTGTTTTCTAACAGAAAAAAAGGCCAGAGTCCAAAGCAAAAATCTAGGATGGGTGAAATCAGTAACTACATTTAGATTCCTCAAAAACGGGCTCCAACTTCTAGTCTCCCAGTCTATACAAAAATAGCAAATTTCCAGTTTTCACAAAAGGCTCAACAAGAACAGATGTCTTACGGGGGGAAAAATGGGGGAAATTTTCACACATAATGTTGCTGGTGTGTGTGTGTGTGTCTTTTCAATAAACATCATTATGTTTTTATACAAGATTTAATAAAGCAACTTATTTAAAAATGCCATCTGGGTCTCTGGACACATTAAACAAAGCTTAAAATAACTCACCCCAGCAACTGGGAGAGCCCAGCTGTTCTCAAAATCTCCCCACTCCTTTTTTCTTCACCATACATATATACAAAAAGAAAAAATGAGTGAAGTCTTGAGGCTAAAGTTATTAATAGTGAACTGACTCAAAATGAGATGTGGGCAGAATTAAAGGATTCTAAAACTTACTGTTGCTCCCATAGTCAATATCTCAGTTCGAAAATTCAACAATAAAAGTTAAGGGGAGAAGCACACAAAAGTTATAGAAGATTCTTTGGAGATTTCTAATGCATTTCAAACTTTCCTGTCTTAGTCGTGTATTAATAACAATCGTATATTATCTAGTGAACTCCCATAGTTCAGTGGGGTTTTTTCCCTCCTAAATACAAGATCTGGATTTCCAGACCTATTAGAAGGAAGAAACCTTCTGTTGAATTATAACCCACTTGCCTTGTTTTCTTTTCTTTGAATCTCCCTACTTATCACTTATCACTCATTCTGCTACTCTTCCAAATCTGTGTTCCTTGAGTCACACCAAAATTTAGATCCCAAGAGAGTTCTAGCAAATACCAACATCAGTGTATCCTTATTCCCTGCAACAACCACCTTTTCATGACTCAACAGAGCAAAATGCATTCTCTGTAAGATTCATCTGGATCCCATATCCAAGTCCTTAGACAGCTCAAATCTTTTCATGCCACTGTACTTCAGTTTTTACTCTAAAAGATTTCACAAAGCATTAAGAAGCGCTTGGATTCCATGAACTGTGTTGACTGTTGTTGTTATTGTTACTAATCATCATATGGTCAGTACAGTGCACAACTCATCAACAAACAGATTTCTCTTCACTGCAACACGCAACAGAAACGTAAGTTGCCTGCTTAGGGATCCACTACACATGCAGTCAAATCCATTTCATTATCCAAGACATATTCAATTGATCAGAGCAATAATACTCTTCTGCATGTCTTTGTGCTATGTCTATTATAAGACATTATCTTATGGAGGGCTAAACAATATAACTCTCAATATAATTCAGTGATGCTGTCATAGCCAATTTATAGATGAGGAAACTGACGGTTTTCAAGTATTACTAGAAGCTAAACCATTTGCTCTGCACCTGGGATGACAGCTAGGAAAAGAGGGTGAGTCTGCTGGTGGCTAACACAGAGCTTTCTCTACCTACCTCACTGCCTCTTAGGTTAAATCTTTTTAAAATGCAGTTATTTCCTAGCCGGAGAGACAGATCAATAGGTAGGGTAACAAGCACAGTAGGTAGGGTGATGCCTTAGAAGCAATAGACCTGTGTAGAGCCACGAGTAACTCCTGAGCATTGCTTGGATTACTCAAACACACACACACACACACACACACACACACACACACACACGAGTGTGAGTGTGGTTATCATTTGGAGAAATCAGATTTTATTTTGCCAAATACCAATTTTCAGTATTTGATGGCCTATTTATATATTTAACCTAGAGCTTCTTTCGTTTATAAAAGTCTAGGTCCATTAAAACATTTTTAATGCTACATTATAGAACTATTCTGTCCATGTCTAGTACAATAGCTACTAGCCACCACTGTCACTATTTAAATATTAATGCATTAAATAAACTATAAACTTCAGGTCTTTTACCTACACTAATGGTAAATACTCATGTCAAGTATTCCACAGTCACATATGGCTAGTGGTCAAGGTAGTGCAGATGACACAATAGTTCTGTGATCACAGAAAGTTCTAAACAGTGCTGTTAGATAGAAGACCATAAAAAAGCCAGAAAGATTGGCCAGTTGTACAGGGGTTGTGACGCTTGCCCCGCAAGCAGCTGGCCCTGGCTTAATACTAAGCACAACATATGGTTCCCTGAGCACAGCCAAGGGTCACTACTGAGCACAAATTCATGACAGCCCATAAGCACTGCTGAGTGTGACCCAAAATCCCCCAGATCCATCTCTTAAAATTAAAAAAAAAATCAGAGAGATCTTGAGGAGAAACAGTACTGTTATTTGTCTAATATTAAAGGTAGTTTTGGACCATGAAAGAAGATTAGAACAAAAAGGAGTATGAGAGAGATGTCAGTGATGGTGAATCAACCCAGAGAAGCAAACACAGTCATCTCTGTGGTTATTAAGTTACAATCAGCCCTTGTTCCCTTTAACATATTACAATAAATTAATATACAGAGACTTAAACCTGAAAATAATCTAAGAGATAGAGAAAACAAACAGAATTTAAAAAATCAATTAGCTACAAACTAAAATTAATCACAACTCACTTAATCATACCAATTATTTTCTTGTATTTTCTACTTCTGATGCATATATGGCATTATTTCTAACCTCAAAGGAGAATTAAAATAACTCTGGAGAGGCCAAGGAAGAGACTTAGGAGAGTTGGGTAAGTGGAATGGCTCAGGCCCCTCTCCATAGCACTTCTGGGCCTATCCCTAGAGCCCCCCGAAGCATCGTCAAGGTGGCCCCACTGACTGAAGGAACACTGGGCCTCAACATCGAATGGTCAGGCTCAGTAGGCCAAGTGTTATTGGGAGTAACCCCTGAGTCCCTGGTAACTGCCCACCCAGCAATACAAGAGTCCATAGTGGTATACAGAAAAGCAAAAGAAAAAGGAAACAAAATTATTATGTCAACCATACAAATGGCTGCTTCTCCAAATCTTCACTCTGAAAATTGGTTGTTAAAAGAGAAAACTAGAAACACATATTCTGTTTTTCCAACAGGAACTATATTACAAGGTCATCAAAGAATCTGCTTGTAAAGGAAATGCCCACCTTATAGGAAAACGCCAGTAAAAACATGCAGATGGAATTAGAGAGTAAGAAAATCACCACTTTGAAAAATGACAAAGATAAGGATTATTCACAGATGCTACCATTTGGTAAAGGTTGAAGAAGCTGCATCTTCACTGGGTCCCAAGTTCACCCCATGGACCATAGACATGGTCAGTAGTAGAAACCATGGCTTATGTCTATAAAGCCTTGGATTTGACCCCTGACACTGTAAAAAATAAAAATCCCCCCATGAGCGACTGGGTGCTCCAGAAGGGAAAAATAATGACAAACATAAGCCATCAGCAGCATCACCCTTTAGTCATCCCAGCATCCCAAACGATCAGACAACAAGAGACCATGGGTCCTAACATAACTCAACAAGAGGACAAACCATCATTTATAAAGTATTCTTCTGAAAAGAGTCGGAGCAGAATCCACGCATTTAGAACCAATTTTCAGTTCATAAAAACAGAACAAAAATGGAATTGGGTGACAGTTAAATGACGCCATTCTGAAGGAATCAGAACATTCCAGAAGGAGGGATGGGGCATTCTGTCAGACAACTGACCTAGTCTCGTCAACAAAACTATTTCATTAAAAAAATTAAAACAGGGGCCCGGAGCCAGCTCAAGTGGTAGAGCAGGTGCTCAGCATGTGTGAGGTCTTAACTTGGGTCCCTGCCCAATGCCACATCCCCCACCCCCGGCCAGCACCACCTGGTCACACTGTCGGGCAGTACCACTGGGCTGAGCTTCACCAGGATTTGCCCCGGCATTCCCTTGTACAACTGGGAAGGTCTTATAAAAATTAAACGATAAAACTAAAGAGTGGAGTATTTTCTAAGTCAAAAGAGACTTAAGGCAAATAACCAAATGCAATGTGGATGCTTTCTTTTGAAGAAACTAGTTTGCACAAACGAGCTATAAAGAATATTTCAGGATAACTGAGGGGATATAAATGTAGACTGGGTAAGGGAAGCGAAGAAATAATTTTTTATTTTTGTTTATATTATGGAGGTTATCAAAGAAAATCATTTTTTTTCTTTTCTAGAGATTCATACTGAAAGAATCCTGGGTAAAAGGTCATCCTCTTTGATTCAATTCAAAAATGCTGTTGCTCACCCAAGAATGGCCGAGATTAGTACCAGGAATTTTACTCCATGACTAGGAGGCCAACCACACATACTAGGGGAAAAGGGAGCTCAGATAGAGAAGGGAGCACCAAATAAAGGTGTTGGGAGGATCCTCCCAGGATGGGAGAAGCATGCTGAAGTAGACTATAGACCGAACAGGACTGTCGCTCAATGTTTCTTTTGCAAACCACAACACCCAAAAGGAGAGAGAGAGAACAGAGGGGAATGCCCTGCCACAGAGGCAGGGTGGGATGGGGGGATCGGGGGTGGGAGGGATACTGGGATCCGTGGTGGTGGGAAATGGGCACTGGTGGAGGGATGGGCATTTGATCATTGTATAATTGAAACCCAAGCACAAAAATGTGTAAGTCTGCAACTGTACCTCATGATGTCTCACTATTAAAAAGTTTTTTAATTAAAAAAAATGCTGTTGCCAGAAAAGACCAAACAAATAGAGAAAAATGTTAACAGCTCGAGGTATGGATGGATGTTAATCTACTCATTTTTCTTTTCTGAGAGCTTGGAGATTTCATAATTTTATAATAAAAGTTTTTATTTATTTATTTATTTTTGCTTTTTGGGTCACTCCCTGCAATCCACAGGGGTTACTCCTGGCTCATACACTCAGGAGTTACCCCTGGTGGTGCTCAGGGGACCATATGGGATGCTGGGAATCGAACCCGGGTCGGCCACATGCAAGGCAAATGCCCTACCCGCTGTGCTATCTCTCCAGCCCCTAATAAAAGTTTTTAATCCCAAGTTGTACAAAGAACCTATTTTAAAATTTCATGAGCTTTTAAAACATTGGTAATACCATTTATCACTTATATCTGTACTCCTCCAGAAATGGTACAATCAGCTTAGCAGGTTCTGTAGAGCGACTGCAGTTGTTTCCTTTTGTTTTGTTTTGTTTTGTTTTGTGGCTATACCTGGCATGCTCAGGATTTACTCCTGGCTCTGTGCACAGGGATCACTCAGCAGGACTGGAAAACCATAAGTAGTACTGGGGATCAAACAAGTGGGATGCATGCAAGGCAAGCCCCTTACCTGCTGTACAGAAATAATAATGGAGATTAAGTTACCTTAATTAAGATGTTATGGAGAGTATCATACTAAGCAAAATGAGTCAGAAAGAGAGGGACAGGCATAGAAAGATTGCATTCATCTGGGGAGCAGAAGGTAACAAAATCGGAGACTAACTACCAAGAATAGCCCAGATAAGTACCAGGAGGTTCACTCCATGGCTTGGAGGGGGAAGCACACGCTGGGGGAAGAGGCAGCTCAGATAGAGAAGGGAGCACTAAATAAAGGGTATTGGGAGGATCCTCCCAAAATGGGAGATGCATGCTGAAAGTAGACTATAGACCGAACATGATTGCCACTCAATGCCTCTTTTGCAAACCACAGCACCCAAAAGGAGAGAGAGAACAAGGGGGAATGCCCTGCCACAGAGGCAGGGTGGGACGGGGAGGATGGGGGGTGGGAGGGATGCTGTGATCAGTGGTGGCAGAGAATGGGCACTGGTGGAGGGATGGGTACTCGATCATTGTACAATTGAAACCCAAGCACAAAAATTTGTAAGTCTACAACTCTACCTCATGGTGTTTCACTAATAAAATTTTTTTAAAAAAAAGATTTTAAATAGGAGATACTATACAGATCTTCAGCTCCACATGTTGTTTGTTTTTATTTAAAAAATTGCTTTCTGAGTGGCTGGAGCAATAGCACAGTGGATATGGCATTTGCCTTGCACACGGCCAACCCGGGTTCAATTCCCAGCATTTCATATGGTCCCCTGCACACTGCCAGGAGTGATTCCTGAGTGCAGAGGCAGAAGTAACTTGTGAGCATTGCTGGTGTGACCCAAAAAGAAAAAAAAATGCCTTCTGAAACTAACTTTTTCATTAAAAGCTGAAAAGTTTTAGACAGAGAAAACAAAGTCCACTCAAGTGAGATCCAAGTCAATTCAAAGAAAAGAAATCCTATTTCTCTACCAGTTTTTTTAAGCTGCACATGAACATACAATAGAAAACGTTTAAAAAGGCTGAGATAATTGGAATCAAAGTTCATCTCTTGCCAATTCCTCACAGTTGGCAAAATCTGGAAGCAAGAGCAACCCAGAGCCATAGCACAGAGGGCAGGGCATTTGCCTTGCACAAGACTTAGCAGGGTCCAGTCCCCAGGGCATCCCACACAGTCCCCTGAGGGAAGCTCAGAGCTAGCCCCGAGCACCCTGGTGTAATACAAAAAAACAAAACAGAACAAAAGAGCAATGGGTCATTAATGTGCAATCCTTAGAGGCCAATTTTGCTTACAATTATCTGACCCTTTCAGAGCGCCTTTCTGAAGCCAGGCAACCTTGAGATGATTTATTTTGTTCAGCAAAAGCCCTCAGGGAGAGAAACAAAATGAGGTTAAGACAGGTTTAAAATGACCTTTGGGAAGTTTGCTGGGGTGGAGCGATAGCACAGTGGTAAGGCGTTTGCCTTGCGCGCAGCCAGCCCGGCTGAGCCGGGTTCGATTCCCCCGCCCCTCTGGGAGGGCCAGGCAAGCTACCGAGAGTATCTCGCCCGCACAGCAGAGCCTGGCAAGCTCCCCATGACGTATTCGATATGCCAAACACAGTAACAAGAAATCTCACGATGGAGACGTTACTGGGCCCGCTCGAACAAATCGATGAACAACGGGAGAACCATGACCATGACCAGAAGTTTGCTACACATCCACCATTTCCCCGTCTCCCTGCCCACACCTTGGGTAGTGCTTTCAGATTAAATCAGAAAAGATGCTTCTATGTAGCTTTTAATTTGCAACTCTGTCCCTCATAAAAATAACTAACTTAACTTTCACCCTACTCTAAGTCTGTGTTAACAAGGTCAACATACTCAACTCTACTTTTAATACATTTACCAGAAAAGACCCATTGAAGGCAGAGAGTGAAAAGTTCTTTGGGCATCAAGTGCAAGGAAATAATGATCATCATCATCATAAGTAAATCAACAGCTGTAAAAAATAATGGACAACGTCCGTTTCTCTCACTCCCCAAAAAAAAAAAAAAAAAACTTGGCCATGAAGAAGTGCAAACGCTGCCATAGATGTCCGAAGACTTCTTATTCTCCATCATCCCATGGGAACAGCTTGTCAGACATGAGTGAAAGACCATTTGTCAACCTCTTTCCAACACCCTACTTCAAGCCAACATCAACATTCACCCATTTCTCCAGAAGCACTGGGGTCAGAGATAACAATTCACCCCAAACCCACCCATTCCTCACAAACGCCTTTGGTTGCCTAACCTTCTTTGGACAGCTCTGAAAACTGAGGAGGAATTCCAGTCAACAATGGTTAACCATGGACAACAGATCTTTTATCAAAATAAGAATTAAGGCAATAAAAAGGAGAGATGCGGGAAGGAGGGAGAGAATGATATGCCTTACATTGCTTCGTTTCACATTGTAAAAGATTCCCATCCATTTATAGATCTGCAGATATCTCCCTTCAAGAAGCACTGCAGCAGGGCTGGGGTAGCAAGGTGAGGTTGGGGAGGGGAGGGACTTCAAGGCTTTATAATAAAGGCTGAAAATTACTTTTCCCTACGGTGATTTCCACTAGGAATTCAGACTGAAATTAGGACTGCCCCTAGTGGAAGTACTTGAAATACTGCTGGATGGAGGAAAGAGGGGAAATCGGGTTGAGGACCTGCCAAAATGTGCTTGGAGGGTGGGAGAGGAGAGGAGAGGAAGGAGGGATAAGAAGCACCCAGGCCTGAGAATTCAGGTCACAAAAGACTGCAGGAGACAGATGGCAGGGAGAGAACATAAAGACGAAAACTCAAAGGAAGAAGAGGCATGAACCGCTGTCAACTGCCCAAGGGTGTCTTGGAGACCAGTTGGCAGATGCTTTAAGAAAGACACTGTGGTTCCTGGGAGATAGTTCAAAGGGCTGGAGCACATGCTTTGCATGCTGGAGTACTAACATTACATTCAAGCACTGCTGGCAGAAGACTGAGCACTGGGCCGGGAGTAGCCCCTGAGCACCGCAGATGATGAAATTTAATAAATTTAATAATAAAAATAAAATAAAGACACGGAAACTTTCTTTTTGGACCTTTTCTGCCTTAGCGTCCCCCCCTAAAAATATATATATATATTAAATAAAAATAAAATAAAGCCATTGCAGGGTTGGAGAGATAGAGTTTGCCTTGCACGCCTCCGACCCGGGTTCGATTCCCAGCATCCCATAGGGTCCCCTGAGCACCGCCAGGAGTGACTCCTGAGTGCAGCAGAGCCAGGAGTCAACCCCTGTGCATCTCTGGGTGCGACGCAAAAAAAAAAAAAAGCAAAAATAAATAAATAAATAAAGTCATCACAAATCTCTTTTTAGACCTTTTCTGCTTTAGAGAGCCCAGACTAGGAAGCGTCAAACTGATCCTCACCTCGTCGTCGCTATCCTAACCAAGCTGATCATGAAACAACGCCAAGGATATCAAAACCCTTTCAGGTCCACACTTGCCAAATATGCCAGGACGCAACAATAAGGGACAGAGCTGGTGGGTGGTGGTTGGGGGAGGGGGGTGGTGGGGGGGGGGTCGTTGGAAGAAAACCCCACTCTCCGGAATTCCTTGGATTCTGCAAAATTGCAAATCGGAACGGAAAAGGCCAAGGCAGGGACGGTCCGGTGGGGGGGAAGAGGCAGTTGGGTGCTAGAAGCAGCGGCAAAGCCACGGGGTGGGGAACAAATACTTGGAAAGAGGAAAAAGAAAAAGAAACAAAGTAGCAAAGAAACAAAGTAGCAAAGAAACAAAGTGGCAAAGAAACGAAGTGGCAAAGAAACAAAGTAGCAAAGAAACAAAGTAGCAGGTGCGGAGAGCTAGCGGAGCCCGGGTAAGGAAGGTCGGTCTGGGCTGGGGGACGCAGGGGAGGTCGAGTCCCGGCGGGAGGAGCGCGGGGACGCGGGAGAGACGGGGACAGCGCGCAGGGGGAGGCCGGGGGCGGGGAGCGGACACTCACCCCGTTGGCCGCGGCCATCTGCACCACGATCTCGGTGGCCGTGCGGCTGAAGTACCTGCCGTCGCTGCCCACCACCATGGTGCAGCCCTGGCGGTCGCGCAGGTCGATGGACGACAGCGCGCTCTGGATGAAGTTGGGCAGGTAGTTGCGCTGCGCCTCGAAGAGCGCCGTGGGCCGCCGCAGCCCCCCGCCGCCCGCCGGCCGCTGGTCCTCGTAGGGCGCCGTGGGCACCGTCAGCACCGGGATGGGGCTCCCCTCCATCGCGCCCGCCCGGGGGTCCCCGCCGTCGCCCTTCGCGCGGGGCTCCTGGTCCCCGGCCGCCCGGCGCGCCCTGGACCGTCGCCTGCGCGCACCCCGGCGCGAGCGCGGCCTCCCGGGCCCGAGAAACTTCGCTCCCGCCCCACTTCCTCTCCCGCGGCCACGCCCGGGGTGTCCTCCCCGCTCTCGGGGTGTCCTCCCCCCAACCCCGGCGCTGCCACCACCGCCCCCCCCCCGACGCTAACGGGCCGCCGGACCCGAGTCTGCCCCGGGGACCGGTTCCCCGAGCCTGGCACCGCTGGAGCGCAGCCGCCGGGGCCGGGGGGTGCGGCGGTGGCTGCAGAATTGGGGTCCCACCCCCTAGCGCACCCCTCCCCTCCCTGCGCGAGTGCTGCGATCTCTTGCCCGGGCTCCTCTTTTTGTGCAAGGGCGGGGGGAGGGAGCCGCGAGAGGGGGTGGGGGTTGAACCCTTTGCCATGAGCGAACAGTCCCGGCCAAAAATAACCCTGGAAAGGCGAGTTGAGAATTAGCCTCCGCTGCCAGCGCTGAACTTGGAGGCTGGGCGCTGCTGTGTGTGTGTGTGTGTGTGTGTGTGTGTGTGTGTGTGTGTGTGTGTGTGTGTGTGTCTTGTGTGGTGTGTGTGCACAGCCATGTGTTGCCTGGAATCACCCACTGTCAAGGCCCTTTTGTCCAGGTCCAGCAGGGTCTGCCCGGCTCTCTTCCAGGCACGCGCTTTTCCGCATGGGCACTTTGGGGGCTTGTGTGTTTGCTTGCTTGTTTGTTTGTTTGTTTGTTTGTTTGGTGGGATCCTTGCAACCGCAGCGGTGCAGACACCTATGTCCTTATTCTCCTGCCCCTTCTTTCTTCCGTCAGTCCCATTCAGGCGTGGAAAAGGGCCTGTTCCTGTATTTATCCACGCTGCGAAGCTGTTACCAGGGCGAATTGCCCTTAATAGGACGGTAAATTCCTTCGGAGTGTTCTACCAGGAATGAAGAGATCCACGGAAATGAAAGGCGGTCAGGATTCCAGCACCTAGGCTTGCTAGGAAAGTTTCCTCCCGTGCACCCTCCATTCTGCAGGGGCTAGCAATGTCTCTTCTCTCCATAACTGTTATGTTTAAATTTCAAACCCGAGAAATATTCTTTGGTTGTTTATTTTTTTAAGGAGTGATAGTACAGTAGATAGGCATTTGCCTTGCAGGTGGCCAGCCCAAATTCAATCCTCAACATCCCACGTCCCCACTCCATACCCTCCCAAGAGTGATTCACTGAGCACAGAGCCAGGAGTAACCTCTGAGCACTGGTGGCCCAAAAAACAAAAACAAAACAAAGAAACAAACCCAAAAAAAAATGAAATGAAGGACTTAAGAATAAAATCCAAAGGAGGAAGGGAAACTTTCTTCTTTTAACATTTCCTTTCACCCTCAAAGCATTTTTCATTCACTAAATCTGGAAGTGTACTACTTTTCCTTCAGTAGCTGTTCTATGGACATGGTCTTGCTGTGGGATTGTAAAGCAATCGTTTATAGTGAAATGACTAAGAAATAGCTCACCCGTGCACTGAAAACTGATTAAAAATGATAAAAAGACTTTATAACTGGATTTTTGTTTTGGGGGGGTTGTTTTTGTTGTTGTTCTTTTTGCTTTTTTTTTTTACTAGAAAAGGAAGGGCATTTGCCTTGCACGTGGTTGACCTGGGTTCGATTCCTCCACCCCTCTCAGAGAGCCCCTGCAAGCTACGAAGAGTATCCTGCCCACAGGGCAAAGTCTGGCAAGCTACCCATGGTGTATTCGATATGCCAAAAACAGTAGCAACCAGTCTCACAATGGAGATGTTACTGGTGCCCGCTCGAGCAAATCAATGAACAATGGGAGGACAGTGCTGCAGTGCTACTAGTATCATCATGAGATACACAGTTACAAAGCTGTTCATGGTCTGATTTCAGTCATACAACATTCCAACACCCTTCGGTCCACCAGTGTATATTTCCCATTACCAATATCCAGAGTTTCCCTCCCACCAACCCTCCTTCAGCCCCTCTCTCCCTCTCTCTTTCTCTCTCTCTCCCTCTCTCTCTCTCTCTCTCTCTCTCTGTTTTTTGGGGGCTTTGCAATACTGAGTGGTTATTATGTTTGTTCCTTTACCTATTTTCAGCACACAGTTTTTATCCAGAGGGATCATTTCCAGCTATCTTTGTTTATGACTCTTTTCTCTTCGGAGGTTCAAGATGCCTGAAGGGAAGCAGGAGACAGCACTGTGTCAGGGCAAGGATACAGTCGCAGACACACATTGAGTTCAAATTCTGAACCTGCCTCTCTCCTTTGTATTACTACCACTGAAATGCAAAGAGGAGGCCAGTGAAGACTGATTTGTACTGGGACTTCTGAGCTGTTCTCTTAAAACAGAAAGGTGGTTTGGTCACGTTGACTTCTAACTCTCCCCTCCAAGAAAGAGACATCTCCCCCCTCCCATCCTATCCCCAGTTCCTAAAATCTTACTGGTCTGATTGAGAAACTAGGCTTAGCACAGTCTCAAAAAAAAACATGTGGACAGAATCTCAAAATTTCTATGCATCTTTATGCCATGAGAGAGTCTGAAAACACTTTCTAATAGAATTTCAGTTTGGAAGAAAGGACAGAAGAGGAGAGAGTAGGAAGCCAGTTAGGCCCAGTAAGAAGAGAAAAAAGAAATGGGCAAAAGGCTTCTTGGACTCCATGTCTCTCTTCCAGCATTTTCCCCTCTCTCTCTCTCTCTCTCTCTCTCTCTCTCTCTCTCTCTCCCTCTCTCTCTCTTTCTCTCTCTCGACTCCACCATCATTCCCTCCTACCAAGGCCCAGATGTTTCCACAGGGACAAGTCTGACATACCACAGACTAGATTCTAGTTTTACTAGTCAACAGCAAAGCCTCTTTCCTTGGCTCAAATCCCAGCCTAATTCTTCAAGTCAACTGCAACTTGAGGCAACAAACTTTGCCACACAGTGGGACCCCTTCACAGAAAGAGAAGACCTTTTCCCAAAGAAATAGGGTTCTGTCCCCCAAAGGGAGGAAAGGGTGACAGGCAAACTAGCTCTTACCCACCATGGACTTAGCACATTCACTGATGGACTCTTCTGAAATGTCCCTCTTCTCTGAACTCCTATCATCCCTTGTGTCACTTGACATGGACTGGAGCGATAGCACACCAGGTAGGGCGTTTGCCTTGTGTGCAGCCCCAGCCTGGCCAACCCGGGTTCGATTCCTCCGCCCCTCTCGGAGAGCCCGGCAAGCTACCGAGAGTATTTCGCCTGCATGGCAAAGCCTGGCAAGCTACCCTGAAGTATTCAATATGCCAAACACAGTAACAACAAGTCTCACAGTGGAAATTTTACTGGGCCCACTAGAGCAAATCGATGAATAACGGGAGAACCGTGATCACTTGACAGGAATGTTTCACATTCAGCTACCCATGCTCAGCGTGTCTTTGCTCCTCAGTTTGTATGTGACCTTGGAACAATTCCTGAACCTCTCCTAACCTCAGCATCCTCACTAAGAAAGGGACACTATTATAACCCCTAGCTCATAAATGGTTGGAAGGATTACAATATTTATTAGAGTGTCTGATGAGTAGAAAGGCATTCAGTCAATGTCCCCTGTTCAAGTTGTTGTCATCAATAATCTAGTTTCATTATTATTAATGTCCTATAGCTTAAGAGTTTGGGGGCATAGGTGATTAGTTAATAAAGCCTAAAGATTGAATTAAGTTTGAAAATGGAAGTCCAGGGCTGGAAAGATAGCACAGTGGGTAGGGCGTTTGCCTTGCACGCGGCCGACCCGGGTTCGATTCCCAGCATCCCATATGGTCCCCTGAGCATTTCCAGGAGTAACTCCTGAGTGCAGAGCCAGGAGGAACCCCTGTGCATCTCCAGGTGTGACCCAAAAAGCAAAAAAAAAAAAAATGGAAGTCCAAGATCCATGGAGTAATTTATTCTGGAAACATACAGAAAAATGTTTGTGAACTAAAGAAAGTGCTTCAAAAATGCCCTCAAGAGGTGGGTACACTAGTGATAGATGTGGTGTTAGGATTATCTGCATGAGAAACCATATTAACAGTATTGTATACCATCACAATTTAAAAATGGCCCCAAACTTACCAAGTTAATCCCAATAAATGTGTCACAGTGCTAGAGAAAGGAACCCAAGGGGGTCTCTCCTATTAGAGGGCTTTGACATAAATTTAGAGAAAACTGAACTAGACTACTGTCTCCCAAAGGACCCCCCTCATCACCCTCCAGATGAGTGCCACCCAAATACTGCACTATGCAAAGTTTCCTGACAAAATTATTTATTTATCTTTGAAATTGTTTTGGCATACACTGGCAGTACTCATGGGGTTGCTCTGTGCTCAGGAATGACTCCTGGTGGGCTTAGGGGACTATATGAGATGCTGGTGATCGAACCCATGTCACCCTACCTGATGCTCAGTCCCAATCATTTTTTTTAATTTATTTTTTTATTAATGAAACACCATGGGGTACAGTTATAGACTTACAAATTTTTGTGCTTGGGTTTCAGTTACACAATGATCAAGTACCCGTCCCTCCACCAGCACCCATCCTCCACCACCACGGGTCCCAGCATCCCTCCCACCCCTCACCCCCCCATCCCACCCTGCCTCTGTGGTAGGGCATTCCCCCTTGTTGTCTCTCTCTCCTTTTGGGTGCTGTGTTTTGCGAGAGAGGCATTGAGTGGCAATCATGTTCGGTCTATAGTCTACTTTCAGCATGCTTCTCCCACCCTGGGAGGATCCTCCCAACACCCTTCGATCTTTAATCCTGCACATTCTGCCCCATTCTTGAAGCTTCAGAGAACATATTTAAAATATTAAAATTTCTAAGAAATTCAGCAGGAAAGATGTCATTTTTAATATTTGAACACGGTGCTTCCCAGCCTAATCTCCCATAGCTAGCCCCTTGGGGACAAAGGAGACTGGCTTTGTGACAGCAGCTGACTCTAGCCCTTTGTCTGTCCTCAGCAGGCTCCAGAGTGGCTAAGAACATTTTCCTGACACCTCTTTGTGTCCAGCTCAAAACTTGTCTGCAGTGAGGATTCCAGTGAAGGGGCCTCTGTTTGCCTAGAGATGGCAGAGTCTCCTCTAAGCCTCTTGGGAAAGGCATCTCCCTGGGAATCCTTGGTATGAAAGAGAAGCAACTGATATTATTCTTCCTTCCCCTTGGGACTTCCTTGATCTCCAAAAGGTGCCAGCTTACACGTTCATGTAGCAAAGACACTAACTCATCCGCTAAACCAGAATTTCCCCCAAAAGGAGAATTTGGGGTGAAAAAAATGTGATAAACTCTGATCCCCTTCTTGTAAAGTCACAAATCTCAGCGGTATTGGGTAATTGTAAATTCACAAACCTCATCCACAAACACTAAAAACAAAACAAACCTTGTATAGCATTTTTTTTTATTTTATTTGATCAGGAGGCCCTTTTCCAAGACACCTATTAAGGGAACAGGGACATTCACATTTCATGAAACACCTTTGATGTGGGGAGGTTGTCTTTTATGATTTTCATTTGCAATTATGAGGCAATAAAGATAAATATCTATCATACCTCTATTTAGAAACTTTTCTAATGTGCAAAAGGGAGCAGATGAAATTGCTCCATTGGGAGAAAAAAAAAAAAACCTACAAGGCTGGAGCACTAGCACAGCAGGTAGGGCATTTGCCTTGCACGCAGCCGACCCGGGTTCAATTTCCAGCATCCTATACGGTCCCCTGAGCACTGCCAGGAGTAACTCCTGAGTGCAGAGCCAGGAGTAACCCCTGTGCATTGCCGGGTGTGACTCAAAAAGCAAAAAAAAAAAAAATCAAAAAATTTTAAAAAATAATTACATACACTCAAGTGATTTTGCTACTTAAAATGAATGACAAGTTTTTATATGTCATTTAACCTAATTTGCTCTGTTCTTCCACACTTCTCCACCCCTGGCTCTGGGTGACAGAAAGACTGGCGCATGTATTTGACCCACGGCAGCTGTATTCTCCTACAGAACTGGAGTCTGTGTTGGGGCACCGCGAAAGTGCTAGAAGCAGGCTGCTGACTCACCCACTCACTTAACACAGAAGAAATGCCAAAGTACAGGACAAGAGTCTGAAAAGCAGGTGGAAAACCATCGGGGGGGGGGGGTATTTCCTAAGGGAGTCCTCATTCCCTTTGTAATCTGCCCAGCAAGCTTTGGGTGGGAGGGAAAGTCTGTTAGGTGTTTCTCTTAAAATACGGTCCTCCACAAAGTCTTCTGTTCCCCACTAGATGAACTATCACAGTGATTCCAGCAGAATCTTCCGATTGTCTGCTTCCTTCCCTCTGGGGCCACTGAACGAATGTCCAAGTGTGACTGTCACCTGAATCATGTGTCTGTGCACTCATCTGTGTGTCCTCACATCACAGGCATTAACTCTGTTCGCCACTTTCATCACTCTCCGTGTGGCCTTGCACAAGTGATTTGTTCTCATGGAAGCTCAGTTTCTAAGTCTTTCAAATGGATACAAAACTACCAACCGCACAGATTGGTTATAAAATATAGGGAGGGAAAGAAAGAAAGAAAGAAAGAAAGAAAGAAAGAAAGAAAGAAAGAAAGAAGGAAGGAAGGAAGGAAGGAAGGAAGGAAGGAAGGAAGGAAAACAAGAAGGAAGGAAGGAAGGAAGGAAGGAAGGAAGGAAAAAAGGAAAAAAGGAAAGAAGGACTGGAGCGATAGCACAGCAGGTAGGGCGTTTGCCTTGCACGCGGTCGACCCGGGTTCAATTCCCAGCATCCCATATGATTCCCTGAGCACTGCCAGGAGGAATTCCTGAGTGCAGAGCCAGGAGTAAGCCCTGTGCATCGCCGGGTGTGACCCAAAAAGCAAAAAAAAGAGAGAGAGAAAGAAAGGAAAAAAGAAAGAAAGAAAGAAAGAAAGAAAGAAAGAAAGAAAGAAAGAAAGAAAGGAGGAAGGGAGGGAGGGAGGGAGGGAGGGAGAAAGGAAGGAAGGGTGCTTATTGTAATTCTTGCTGCCTTATTATAATTATTTCTAATTTTAATTATGAAGATGAAAACATTAGTGTTCCGATGCTTATAATTATGGATAAAGTAGCATTACCATAATAATTATCAAAAGAATTATTATTTACATATTTATCATAATTCTGTTCTTTCAGACAGACTGGTTCTCAAGGTAGGAACTAACTCTGTTCTCTGATTAACTTTATTAACCCATTATCCAGCATACTATCACATGAAATTAGGAAACAAGTGTTGCTAATATTGAAAAGATATGTTTCTTCTAACCCTTAAATATTTTATTAAGTAACTGTGTTTAGGGAGTTATAAGCTCAAGACAAGAAAAAAAAACTTCTCTTTCCTCTTGTGTTTGTGGCAATAACTACAGGTTTCTAGGCATATTGCAGTGTTGCTTCCTGAGACCAGGGCTGGCCAGAGTGATAATACAATGGGTAGGGTGCTTACCTTGCATGTGGCTGACCCAGGTTCAATCCCTGCATCCCATATGGTCCCCCAAGCACTATCAGGAGAAATTCCTCAGTGCAGAGCCAGGTATAACCCAGGCATCACTGGGTGTGCCGAGAAACAAAAAACAAAACCAAAACTAATCCTTCTAAGACCAGCACCATGAGGTCTTGTGGAAGGGAACATTAAGTAGTTTTCTGATTTGCACATTCTCGGGCACCAGGGTAAATTGACTAACTTGTGAAAAAAGCATCCAGGGTTAATTGACTAACTTGTAAAAATAGAGGAGATTTTCAGAAGCAAATATTTTCATTTGACTTCCATTTAATTCTCAAAAGAATAGGCATCTGATCTCCCAAGGGTAAAGATTCAATTTGCAGAAATTCTCCATAATATCAGAATACAAAAAACCAGCTCCCAGAACCGCGCGGCCGCATTTGCAGCCGGGCGACATCTTATTATGACATCTTATTATCTCATTCCTACTCTGGACAAACTGGCAGGCTATCGAATGCAGCCTGCCCACATGGCAGAGTCTGGCAAACTCCCCGCGGCGTACCCAATATGCCAAATACCAGTAACAATGATGGGTCTCATTCTCCTAAAGAGCCTTGAATATAATCTCAGGGCTAGGATGAAGGAGACGTTACTGGGGCCTGCTCGAGGCAATCGATGAATAACAGGATGATTTGTGATTGATTGTGATTGATCAGAATACATAATATATTAATTGCTCTGTTTACAAAAATTATTTTAAAACATTGGAAATAATCGTTTAAAAACTTTCTTTTATAAAAGAAAACATATTACTTTTAGAGGACTCTGGACTTTTTTAATAGTTGGCTTTTGTTTCTAAATTAGACTTTAGAAAGTTAGATCTTCTTACTTTTTGCTGTTAGTTCATTTGTTGGCTTATTTGTTCTGGAGTCACACCCAGCAGTGCTCAGAGCTTACTCCTGGCTCAGTGTTCAGGGATCACGCTCGGGAGGGCTCAGGGGACCATATGTGTCACTGGGGATGGAACCAGGGTCGCCAGTATGCAAGGTGGGTTGCTTATCCTCTGTACTCTCTCCAGCCCCCAGATTAAAAAGAAAATTTCTGGGGCTAGAACGATAGCACAGCGGGTAGGGCGTTTGCCTTGCACACAGCCAACATGGACAACTCTGGTTCGATTCCCACATCCCATATGGTCCCCTGAGCACCTCCAGGAGTAATTCCTGAGTGCATGAGCCAGGAGTAACCCCTGAGAATTGCCGGGTGTGACCCAAAAAGAAAAAGAAAAAGAAAATTTCTTCCATGCTGTACTTCAGTTATCTTTCATGGGTTACATGTAATCTTAGCCTGTCACTGTCACTGTCACTGTCCTCCCTTTGTTCATCGATTTTCTCCAACGGGCCCAGTAACGTCTCCATTGTGAGACTTTGTTGTTACTGTGAATAGGTTAAGTGAATTTTTGAGACCCTCAGGGAAGAATAGCCAATGAAAAGATTGTTTTTTTGTCTTCTTCCCAAGCCTGATACTTCACAGAATTAATAAATGTTCTCATCTCATTGTGGCATTTATTTTCCAAGAATTTCTCATCTTGGGCAGGAAAAAACCAGGAGCATAGTGAGTAACAGTTGCAAAAAAATAGACTCACCTGGCTCTGATCTTCGCTTCAGTCCTCATGCAGACCTAGTGGTGCTGGGGGAGTTGACCCCAGAGACTTCTGCATCCCGGGCCTGTGCTCTCCCACCTTACCTAGCTATGAATATATATTATGAATACACACACACACAAATACACACACACACATATATATATACATTGCTCAACTTGAATTATACAAAGCCTCTGAAAAAAATCTTATTACTTCCATTTTTAATTATGAGATTGAGGCTAGGAGAAATTAAGTGACTTATCCAAAGTCACAGCTGGTAAATATCACAAGTCAGATTCTAATCTCCTAACTCCTTCATATATTACCCCTAATTGTAAACAAGAGGAAGAGGCGTTAGCCTCCCAAATCAAAAGTATATGCAAGTTGCATGACTTGGAGGCCAGTCACACATGCTAGGGGAAAAGGAAGCTCAGATAGAGAAGGGAGCACTAAATAAAGGGTGTTGTGAGGATCCTCCCAGGGTAGGAGAAGCATGCTGAAAGTAGACTATAGACCAAACATGATTGCCACTCAATGTCTCTCTTGCAAAACACAGGACCCAAAAGAAGAGAGAGAGAACAAGGGGGAATGCCCTGCCACAGAGGCAGGGTGGGATGGGGGAAGGGGGGGGGAATGTGAGAGGGATGCTGGGACCCGTGGTGGTGGAGGATGGGCACTGGTGGAGGGATGGGTACTCAATCATTGTATAACTGAAACCCAAGCACAAAAATTTGTAAGTCTATAACTGTACCTCATGGTGTTTCACCGATAAATAAATAATTTTTTTTAAAAGTATATGCAAGGCCCCCAGGCAGCCTCACATGGCCCATGATGCCTGCCTCATCTAGGAAGCTCACTTGCCCCAGATAGCTCCAGTTTTCACTTGTCATTTTATCTTTTCAGATTTTTTTTTACTTAGAAGCAGAGTTATCTGCTCTTTTCCTAGAGTTCCCATTAAAACAAAACTCCTGGAAGGGAATATACACAGTAATACCGGAAAATTTGAGGGCTTCTCTATTTACAGAAAGGCTCCCTGATGGAGAGACTTGAAAGGGCATTCTTGAGGCGTGAGGATAAGAAACTGAAAGACAAAGTAGGATACTCAAAATAAAACACGCTTGGGGACCTAGAAGATGGTGCTTTGGTTTACAGTGCTTGTTGACAAGCTAAAGGCAGAGTTTGACCTCTGGTGTCTCTGCTTGTGCTTAAGTGATCCCGACATCCCAACAGTCTAAGGATCTCTGGGTTGGTGGGATTGGGGAGGGAAAAAGGAAGAAAATCTCCATGGTTTTTCCTTGAATCTGCCTTTACCTGGTTCTATGAGGTTGACCTTGTTCTGCTAGGTTCAACTCCCATCCTCAGGAGATCATCCTGTCTGAGTTGGGTTTTTTTTTTTTGTTTTTTTGTTTGTTTGTTTGTTTGTTGCTTTTTGGGTCACACACAGCGACGCTCGGGGGTTACTCCTGGCTTTGCACTCAGGAATCACTCCTGGCGGTGCTCTGGGGACCATATGGGATGCTGGGAATCGAATCCGGGTCGGCCACATGCAAGGCAAACGCCCTACCCCCTGTGCTATTGCTCCAACCCCAGGTCTGAGCTGTTTTTGAAAGAATGAAGTGTATTGATTTAATCTGTTCACCCAATATTCTGATTGGCTCTTAAACTACAGACACACATCGATCACAATCACAACCATCCTGTTATTCGTCGATTGCCTCGAGCAGGCCCCAGTAACGTCTCCTTCACCCTAGCCCTGACATTTTTAAGAAAGTGCCCTATTCAAGGCTCTTTAGGAGAATGAGACCCATCATTGTTACTGGTATTTGGCATATTGGGTACGCCACGGGGAGTTTGCCAGACTCTGCCCTGTGGGCAGGCTACATTCGGTAGCCTGCCAGTTTGTCAAAGTAGGAATGAGATAATAAGATGTTGTGCGCTTCCAGGAGCTGGGTTTTATAGTCTCTGGGTCTTGGCCGTTGATGGGATTACACGGCGCCAGGGGGCCAGTTGGTGGGTGTGACCCCCGCCTACTGGAATTTGGAGGATCTGGGTGGAGGATGCTCAGCCCCGATCCGAGCAGGCTTGGAGATCTCAGCCCCGGGATCCGCATGCCTTTGTTCCTCTGCCGGTACCTTCATGTGTGCGGAGAGTAGTCTCAGCATGGTGGTGGCTGGTTCTGGAGGTCTTCGGCTGCCAAAGCCCTGGTCGGGGTGGGGAGGAAAACTCAATAGACACACATCACCAAGCAAAATGTGGGCAGTTAATTCTTCCACATGGGAACCTAAAGTTCAAGAGTTAAGCAGAGTCACCGACCTTGAACTGTCTGGCTTGTCTTCTAGGTCCCAAGAAGCTTCCCCCTCTACACCTCAGGGTCATGCTATAGCAAAGATATATTTCATCCACATCAGGTCTCCTGCAGGACTGTTCCACAGGCCAAAGGCATCCAGAAACAAAACGACAACAACACATGTGAACTTGGAAGCGGTGAATTAAATTACTTCTGTCTGAAAAGGAGGTCAAAACTTTAGCCAGGGGGGCTGGAGAGATAGCACAGCAGAGAGGGCGTTTGCCTTGCACACGGCCGACCTGGGTTCGATTCCCAGCATCCCATATGGTCCCTTGAGCACTGCCAGGAGTAACTCCCGAGTACAGAGCCAGGAGTAACCCCTGCGCATCACCAGGTGTGATCCAAAAAGAAAAAAAAAAACTTTAGCCAGGGGTTATCAGAGAGGACCCACACAATTCACAGGGAGCTTCCACACAACAAACAGAACTTATAAGATGAAAGGAAAGGATCACTGTAGGAAAACATTGGTCATAGGCCTAACAGAGCACAAAACATTTGTTCCTGGGCCATGTACTTGCCTGGTCATGTGGGTATGGCTTGCACAACCAGAAAAATCCGTCCTCAGCTAGGATAATGTGTGGCTATGAGTCTTGGCGCCACTAGCTACAGTCGTGAGGGAAGGTGACATTTCATCCCCAAGATGGTGCCTTTGTTTGGACTTGGCTGTCGAATCTAAAATCAGAGCTTTCAAAGAGAGAGTTGGGTTTCCTGACCTTTGCAGACTCTTTCTCCATCTTTCCTACTCCTCCCCTGGGGTTTCCATTGAACAAAATCCCCCATTATCAACCCGTCTGCTGAAACCTGGCCCTCAGCAGAAGAGGAGCTGGAGACAGAGAGCATCACGGGGAAAGAACCTTCTTCCTGAATCTGCTGCTTCCATTGAACTTGTAAAACGAAAATCTTCTCGTGTCCCAGTGCCTCCCCCCAGCAAGATGGCAACTCTGTCCCCTGCATGCCCCCATTCTGTGTGCCACCCCACACGTGGCTCCCAGAGAACCAGAGTCCGCCAGGAGAGTGACATTCCTCCAGACCCCAATTTAGCAAGACACCTCCCTACCATTCCCCAATCTGGAAGCCCCCATGGGTTTGTGTAAGGATCTGCCTCACCCCACCAAACTGCCTGATTTTTTAAATTAATTAATTAATTTTTAATTTTTATTAGTGAGACACCATGAGGTACAGTTGTAGAATCACAAATTTTTGTGCTTGGGTTTTGATTATACAATGATCAAGTACCCATCCCTTCACCAGTGCCCATTTCCCACCACCACGAATCCCAGTATCCCTCCCACCCCCATCCCCCCATCCTCCCTCCCCCCATCCCACCCTGTCTCTGTGGCAGGGCATTCCCCTCTGTTCTCTGTCTCATTTTGGGTGTTGTGTTTTGCAAGAGAGGCACTGGGTGGCAATCATGTTTGGTCTATAGTCTACTTTGAGCATGCTTCTCCCATCCTGGGAGGATCCTCCCAACACTCTTTATTTGGTGCTCCCTTCTCTATCTGGGCTGCCTTTTCCCCTAGCATCTGTAGCTGGCCTCCAAGCCATGGAGCAAACTGCCTGATTTAACATCTAATTCATTTCACAAGACTGTGACAGAGAGAGGCCAACTAGCCCAGCCTTCTTCTGCCAGCGTGGCCTAGACTGGAGCCCTGTGCCACCCCGTAGATGCCATTCCTCTCACTGCTGACCTTGCTGACAGCACTAGAGGGAAAACGTTTTATCAACTGCAGGCGCTACTTAGCTCACTCTTCCAGGGAAACTAGTAAGTCCATTGTCTCCTGCTCTTGGGAAGTAAGCTCTATACTACAAAATACAGAGCAGCTGCATTTTTCTAATGGGACTGTCACTGTCACTGTCCTCCCGTTGTTCATCGATTTGCTCGAGCGGGCCCAGTAACGTCTCCATTGGAGACTTTGTTGTTACTGTGTTTGGCATCTCGAATACGTCACGGGGAGCTTGCCAGGCTCTGCCGTGCGGGCGAGATCCTCTCGGTAGCTTGCCGGGCTCTCCGAGAGGGGCAGAGGAATCGAACCCGGCTCACGCAAGGCAAACGCCAAGGGATAAAAGGAAAGTAAATCCATTTACTGATCATAAAAATAAAACACACCAACAGGCAACTATCTACACAAAGGTGTGTACGTAGAAAGCAGGTGCTCACATGAGTACTAACCCTGAACGGCCTCTCTCCTGGCTAATTATCCAGGCAGATCTGCTTTGTCTGCATCTTTCTGGATGTACTTCCTGCCCCCACCTGCATCTTTTCTACTTCTTTTCTACCTAAGTGACCAATTTCTATTCTGTATTGTTGCCTCCTCCCTCACACTCACTATTCACACCATTAGCTGCCACAGTTGCTGGGCAACAAGAGAAATCTCAGGGTCACAAGCTAGATGGAGACAGAGCAGCCTTCATGTGCCTCAGGAAGAAGAGAGTATCACATTAAATTTTTTTAAATTTTATTTTAAAAATTATTTTTATTTTTTTATCGCTCCAGCCCCGAGTTCGATTCCTCCGCCCCTCTCAGAGAGCCTGGCAAGCTACCGAGAGTATCTTGCCCACACGGCAGAGCCTGGCAAGCTACCCGTGACGTGTTCAATATGCCAAACACAGTAACAACAAATCTCACGAAGGAGACGTTACTGGGCCCGCTTGAGCAAATCGATGAACAATGGGAGGACCGTGACCATGGCCATTATTTTTTTAATCATTTTTATTTTTTTTTAATTATTTTTATTTTATTTTTTGCTTTTTTGTTTTGGGGCCACACCTGGAGATACTTAAAAGTTACTCCTGGTTGGGCTGGAGTGATAGCACAGCAGGTAGGGCGTTTGCCTTGCACTCGGCCGACCCGGGTTCGACTCCCAGCATCCCATATGGTCCCCTGTGCACTGCCAGGAGTGATTCCTAAGTACAGAACCAGGAGTAACCTCTGAGCATCGCCAGATGTGACCCAAAAAGGAAAAAAAAACTTACTCCTGGTGTATCACTCAGGAACCACTCCTGGCAGTGCTTGGGGGACCATATGGGATGCAGGGATTGAAGCTGGGTCCGCCACATGCAAGGTAAGTGCCCTACACACTGTATCATCATTCTCGCAAGTGCCTTGCCTGCTGTACTATTTCTTTGACCCCAGAAAAATCTTCATTCTAATCATGAAAAGGAACCATCCTTTCAGTCTTTTGAATCAGCCTTTAAATTTGCTTTCATCCTTCCAACACTCCATGGTGGGAGAAGCATGCTGAAAGTAGACTATAGACCGAACATGATTGCCACCCAATGCCTCTCTTGCAAACCACAGGACCCAAAAGGAGAGAGAGAACAAAAGGGAATGCCCTGACACAGAGGCAGGGTGGGATGGGGGGATGGGGGGTGGGAGGGATGCTGGCACCCGTGGTGGTGGAGGATGGGCACTGGTGGAGGAATGGGCATTTGATCATTGTATAACTGAAACCCAAGCACAAAAATCTGTAAGTCTATAACTGTACTTTGTGGTGTCTCACTAAAAATATATATATATAAATTTTTTTAAAAAATTTAAATAAATAAATAAATTTGCTTTCATGGGAAGAGCACCCAAGGAAAATGGCTCAACAGCGCCACTTACAGTACAAACCGCTAAACGCAACAGAGCCACACCCCAAGGCAATGGAGCCCCAAGGAAGACCCAGGCAACCAAAAGATCCAACTTACCCTGCCTCTGCAGAAAGATTGTGCCAAGAAACCAGTGCAATTAGACTGTCATCACTGTGTGGGACACCCAGCCTCCATCCAGTCCTGGGAAGGAAGTGTTAATATCTGACTCTGATGAGCCCTAAGGAACAGTTCCCAGTGGAGGCAAGTGATTTTCACAAGAGGTTCCCAGTGCCAGGAAAGATATATAAGAGAAGAATCCTGCATCACATCTGGTGTTTACAATTTTTGCCTTCCTTAGACGCCTCCCAAACTCAAACAAACCCAGACTTTAGAAACCGCTGCTTCCAACTTCCAACTCATTTGCTTTTATTTTAGAATCATAGCTCAGAGATCATTTATCTTTAAGGATCACAGACAAATCCCTCCCTCTGTTTCTTTCCCACATGCAGCCACAAAGGACTTCCATTCTCCCCTTGGCGCCTTCTCAGGTAGCGTCAGATAAATCTTAGACTTCTGTCTCCAGATGTTTACAGCTGAGGACAGAGGCCTCAAAATGTCTTCTCGAGGCCAGAGAGATGGGACAGGGTTCAGAGTGCTGCTTGTTTTTCTCTGGGGGACCACACCCAGAAGTGCTCCTGGCTCAGGGATGACTCCCAGAAGTTCTCGAGGGACTCTCTGACACTTAGTGTTTACTGCATGTAAGGCAAATACCATACCTACTGTACCAGCGGTCTGGTCCGTGAAGTGTATGACTTGCACGAGACAAACCCCAGTTCAATCCCTGGCACAACATGTGGTCCTTCAAGCACTGCCAGAAGTGATCCCTGAGCACAGAGCCCTGAGGATGAGCCAAAAACAGACCAAAAAAAGTCTTTCCCCTGTCCCTAATTTCAAGCAAGTCCACGTATTGAGATGCAAACTTCAAAGTCTGCATTTACATATCCAAGTCTGAGATTAAGAATGAAAAAAAAACCTTTTTTAATTTTCAAAAAATTTTTATTAGTGAAACACCATGAGGTACAGTTGTAGACTTACAAATGTGGACAATAAAAAAATTGTTAATTAATTAAAAATAAATAAATGAAAGAATGAAAAAAATGGCTTAAACAAATCCTGCTTATTAACTACCATGTTTAAACCCGTGAAACATTGACTCATCTTGCCTCTGCTTGAATAAACACAACTTAGGCCACATTTTCAACTTCCTTCTCAAAGAGAAAATAAGTATTATCATCACAAATCACAAATCATCCTGTTAATCGTCGATTGCCTCGAGCAGGCCCCAGTAACGTCTCCTTCATCCTAGCCCTGAGATTATATTCAAGGCTCTTTAGGAGAATGAGACCCATCATTGTTACTGGTATTTGGCATATTTGGTAGGCCACGGGGAGTTTGCCAGACTCTGCCGTGTGGGCAGGCTACAATCAGTAGCCTGCCAGTTTGTCCAAAGTAGGAATGAGATAATAAGGTGTCATAATAAGATGTCGCGTATTATCATGTTAGTCAAATAAAGCCTTGTTTTATCTCACTTTTACCTTAACCATCCCCTTTTCTTAAACTGCTATCATCAGATGGGATTATAAACACTGGCTGGGCAAAGTCATCATTAGAAAGTTCAATTCTGACAATTCAGTGTCTAACAATACTTTGAGGGAGACACGGAAAGGGTGTGTGTGTGTGTGTGTGAGAGAGAGAGAGAGAGAGAGAGAGAGCAAGAGAGAGGGAGCAAGAGAGAGGGAGTGAGAGACAGGGAGCGAGAGAGAAAGCAAGAGAGAGAGATTATGTATGCATGCACTCACATATGTAGAATCCAACCCAGGGCCTCAGATATATGAAAAACATCTGCTCTTTTACTGAGCTGCATCCCGCCCCTATCTATATCTTATTTGTTTTTGGGTTTTGGGCCACGCATCTTGCGATGCTAAAAGCTACTCCTGGCTCTGCACTCAGGAATTATTCCTCATGGTACGCAGGGGACCATATGGGACGTTGGGGATCCAACCTGGGTCAGCTCTGTGCAAAACAAGGGCCTTACCTGCTTTACTATTACTTCACCAAACCCCATTCCATCTACACTTTTAAAATCCCTCTGTATTTCCCCATTTATTCTTTTTTTTAATACTTTTTGGGTCACACCTGGCAATGCACAGGGGTTCCTCCTGGCTTTTCACTCAGGAATTACTCCTGTCAGTGCTCGGGGAACATATGGGATCCTGGGAATCGAATCTGGCAAACACCCTACCCGCTGGGCTATCGCTCCAGCCCCTCCCCATTTATTCTGTTTTTGATTGTTTGTTTGTTTTTGCTTTTTGGGTCACACCCGGCAATGCACAAGGGTTACTCCTGGCTCATGCACTCAGGAATTACCCCTGGAGGTGCTCAGGGGACCATATGGGATGCTGGGATTTGAACCCGGGTCGGCGGCGTGCAAGGCAAACGCCCCACCCGCTGTGCTATCGCTCCAGCCCGTCCCCATTTATTCTTGAGAGGTGGTGACCGAGAAGCTCCCAAGTGGCTCTCAAGGGGGTCTAGGAGCCACTTGTAAAGATTCCTGGCCAACTCAACACAAGAGCCCCAGGAGAAGGTGCTGACGAAACACCCAAAGCCACACCCTGCAGTGCTCTGGAGTCCATGTTAGATACCCTTTCCCAAATTTAAAATCTGAAATATTTATTATTTTAAATTTGGATGTAGAACTTAAAAAAATGGTATGCCTTAAGAGAGCCTAACAACTGCATGACTCTGTCATGGGATGGGTAAGAATACTGAAGTTCAAAGAGATTAAAGCACTTGCTCCCAAAAATCTTAAATAACTTTTTTTTAAAGTCAATTAGCAATTCCCACTTATAGCCAAGGGCAGAAGTCCGGGACTGGAAGGTAAGGTTGAATTATCTGGACTTCCTCAATCAGGAGTCTAGGGAAAAACCTTACTCTGAGTCAGGGTAATAATCTCTGTTTCATATTGCTGGTGGGGAGTGTGCATTGGTGGAGGGATGGGTGTTTGATCTTTGTGTGATTGCAACCTAAACATGAAAGCTTGTAACTAACAATCTCATGGTGATTCAATAAAATTTTTTAAAAAATAATAATAATCTCTGTTTCAGACTGGGTGAGCTCTGTCAACAAGGTGTGAGATGAGGCTTCCTGTGTCCTCTTGCACAAAGACCATTAGTAAATTGAAGAAAAAGCCTGGCCAGGAGCCCTCGTTCTTGCCCTGAGACCCAGTGAGCACGACCTACCCACCAGAAGGAGTCAGAATCAAGATTTTTCAGCCTCTCCTCATTTTCAATTATGGGTGCAGGAACTTTTGTGTTCGGACAATTTATCTCTGTTAGTGAACAAGACTTCTTTTCATATTTTAAGGAAAAGCATTAAATCTAAAAGGTGAAGGTGTGTTTATTTTATGACTTCATCTCCTCCTACAATTTTTTGTGGATTTCATGATCTCTCTCTCTCTCTCTCTCTCTCTCTCTCTCTCTCTCTCTCTCTCTCTCTCTCTCTCTCTCTTCCCCATGATCAAGAGAATCCAGTGGAAAACAGAAACTCAAAAAAACTCAAAAACAACAATCCTAATAATGATCCTAGAAGCCCAGCATATGAATGTTATAGAATACCCATTCCATAAATGATTTCACACAAAATTTTATTCAGCCAATTAAAATCAAGGACTATTTTTTCAGCTTCTTTTATAACATATTTTTTTTACCTTTTGCATCTGTTTTCTCAGCAGTTCCCAGGTTGAATCATTCTCATTTTATTTTCACAGTTTTTCTATCAACTGTCCATCGATTATGCATCTAAGTGGCCCTACTTTCAAGACTAAAAATCATGTTTTGTTCCATTTTATTTTGGGGCCATACGAAGCAGTGCTCTGGATGGGTTGGTCGTGTGCAAAGCATTTTAAAAGCTTCTTTTTAAAACACATGTTTCTAACGGCCTGGGGAGATAGAATAGCAAAAAGGGCACTTTTGCCTTGCACACGGTCAATCCAGGTTCGATCCCTCAGACCCCATCTGGTCAGGAATGATTCCTGAGTGCAGAGCCAGGAGCAAGTTCCTGAACATCACCAGGTATGAATCCTCCCCTCCCCCCGCCCCTCTCAAATTAAAAACACACACTAATAAAATTACAGCTACTCAAAAATTTTAAGAATCCCGGGGTTGGAGTGATAACACAGCGGGTAGGGCATTTTGCCTTGCACGTGGTAAACCTGGGTTCGATTCCCAGCATCCCATATGGTCCCCCGAGCACCGCCAGGAGTGATTCCTGAGTGCAGAGCCAGGAGTAACCCCTGAACATCACTGGGTGTGACTCAAAAAGCAAAAATAATAATAATAATAATAATAATATTAATAATAATAATTCAATCTGGGGTTGGTGCTGTTGTACAGCGGGTAGGGCACTTGCCTTGCATGAGGCCAACCCGGGTTCAATTCCTGCATCCCAAATGGGACTTGAGCACCACCAGGAGTGATCCCTGAGCACAGAGTCAGGAGTAAACTCTGAGCACAGTTTGTTGTGGTCAAAAAAATAATAATAATAATTTGGCGATCAGGGGGCTGGAGCGATAGCACAGCGGGTAAGGTGTTTGCCTTGCACGCGGCCAACCCGGGTTCGAATCCCAGCATCTCATATGGTCCCCTGAGCATTGCCAGAAGTAACTCCTGAGTGCAGAACCAGGAGTAACCCCTGAGCATCGCTGGGTGTGACCCAAAAAGGAAAAAAATTAAGGATCCCTCCCAGCTATGCTCTGGAGGGCAGAAATCACCCCCGCCCCAACTCCCAGCTCCGTGATACTTCATTCTGGGAGTGCCCAGCATTGCTCAGGAGAGGCAGTTAAAGGGATACACTGTGCCTAAGGTCAAATTCAGGGAGTCACACATGCAAAGGATGTGTTTCAGCCCTTTGAGCTACCTTATAGGACCTTTCTAAAATGCTTTCATGTGTAACTACATGTATATTCTTCAAATTCATGGGGGATGTGTACACAGTTTGAGAAACAATCCTGCATCATTCTCTGTTATTTCCATACCCCCCCCCCAATGAGCTCTGTGAGTGAAACAAATTGTGGACCCTAAGCATTGAGGGGGCAACCCAAGCAAGATGGTGGGCAGGTGATAGCAAACCAAATCCAGGCCCACCAGCCTCTCGGTTAATACTCTCTCCCCTGCTACCCACTTGATTCTGGGAGTAGGGTTGGCGATTCAGGGGCATTAGTATGTAGACCCTTCAAGTTTGCAGATAAATTTAGAAGATCGGGCCCCAACCCAGACCTTCTCCTCAGAGATCTGGTTTGGAACAGGCTCTCGGTCCATTCAGTTCAAGTCTGTGAAGTCCTGAATCAACAGTGCTTCAGTGAAGCAGCACATTAAAAACATTTGAAGGTCCTGGGATCCGTGGTGGTGGAAAATGGGCACTGGTGGAGGGATGGGTACTTGATCATTGTATAACTGAAACCCACAACGCTGACGGCCCAGGAGGAGCACACCAAATTAAAGGGAAACGCAACACAGAAGCCAACTAAGCTCAATAAACAAAAACAATAGTACAGAAGACTCAGCCTGCAACAGACAGCTTAGTAAACCCTCAGACAATGATTTTAATGATCCCGTGGTGAGATGTAACCATTTTTTATAAATTTTATTTTACTGAGGTATTTTTCAATAATTCTATTAGCCATTTGATTGTAATAACCAATATGAAATAAATTATTTTATGTCTGCTAAGGCGACTGGATTTGGGGTTGGGAACTGGAGACAGTGTTGGAGAGAAGGTCACTCAGGTGGTGGGATTGATGTTGTAACATTGAATGCCTGAAACAACTGTATTATGAACAATTTTGTAAACCACAAAAAAAGAAAAATAAATGGATTGATAAAGCATTAAATTACTTTTTTAAGTACTACATACTTAAAACCTATATGTTGTTATAAATCAATGTTACTTCAATTAAAATAGTTTTTTAAAGAAACAGGAGTCTATGGGGCTGGAGCGATAGCACAGCGGGTAGGGCGTTTGCCTTGCACGCAGCCAACATGGCCGACACAGGTTTGATTCCCAGCATCCCATATGGTCCCCCGAGCACTGCCAGGAGTGATTCCTGAGTGCTTGAGCCAGGAGTAACCCCTGAGCATCGCCGGGTGTGACCCAAAAAGCAAAAAAAAAAAAAAAAACAAAAAACAAAAAACAGGAGTCTAAAGTAGTGATCCTAGAACTTTCACAACCTCAGGAGCAATGGGGGTGGGGGTGGGGGGATGGGCTGCTTGTTAAACCACAGATGGTCTCTCTCCACTCTCTGAGTTTCTGGTTCAAGGGATCCATTTCGAACAAATTCTAGATGGTTCTGATACGGCTGATCCAGGGACCACATTTTGAGATTCCTTATTATCTAGATGACCCACGTAAGATAAAAGTTCAACCATTTTATGCAGCTGATAGGAAAAAGGAAGTCATGAAAGTTTATGCATGGATGTGGAGAGCATCATTGCTGAGTGAAATGAATCAGAGGGAGAGGAGACAAACATCATCGAGGCAGACTGTAGTCTGGGCAGTAGGTGGATGGGAGAGAAACTAGGGATGGTGGCCGTGGAAAATGCCCACTGCTGGAAAGGGATGGGTGTTGGAGCACTGTATGACTGAAGCTCAATCACGAACAACTTTATAACTGTATGTCTTATAGTGAGTCAACAGAAAATAAAATAAACATTTTTTTAAAAAAAAGATAAAAGCTCAAACATTTCAGAACTTTCCTAGGTTCAAATGTGAGCAAAAGTTAAACTTAGCATATTAAGAATGCAAAAGGTTTAATTATAAAATATTTTAAAAATATGTATATAATTATAAAATATTTTCTTCTGTGCTTTGCTTTCATGATTCTCTCATGTTTCTCTAGATGTAAAAAAAAACCCATGAGATAGTTTCCAGCTTGTATGCATCCTCATAAAGTACTTTTCCCACTAGAAGGAGGTTTAAATATAAGCACAAACTATCCTGGGGATACAGACCCTGAAAGTCTACAGGGAAACTGTCAGGCAGGATGCAACCATTACTGTGTGAAGAGCGCCCCCTGGAGTTCTGCTGCAGGTAGTGGCCCACGTTCCCAAATTTTGCTGAAATCATAATTTTAACCTTCTGGAAGCCAAATAAACAGTACTAAGTTCCTGGAAAATTATGTTACAACGAGGACATCATGTCTACCTGAAAGTTTTTTGCATTATTATCAGATTGTATATACAAGAATAAAATACAAGGAACTGAAAATTTCTGTCTTAGGAGCTGGAGAGAGAGAACAGAAATTAAGGCACTTACTTTGCTAGGGACTGTTGCAATTCCTGTCACCACATTGACTCACACAGGCCTCCAGAGTCTTCAAATGGGGGCTCTGGGCCCCCTACACACAGCCGGAAAATTGCATCCACAAACTTTTTCCCCCCTTTGTAAAAAACCATACTCAACACATAGCTCATTACCAAATCAGTCTGTCCAAAATTTCTTCTCTTCCTTTCTTCCCTCTTCCCACTAATCTCCACATTCTTCCCTTTTTCCCCTTAGGCAATCACTACATGTACTGGGCATGTGTCCTTAAATATGAGTGGATCTCTCTAGAAATAGGGAAAGCTATTTTATGTGCTTGAAGTACATGGCTTCATGTTACCTTAAGGCAACATATTCCTTTAAGTGCACACGCTTCTCATTCGATAAACTTCGTGATATTAGTTAGACTTTTTTGGTGGTGGTTTTGGGGGGAGCCACACTTGGCAGTGCTCAGGGGTTACTCCTGGCTCTGCGCTCAAGGATCACTTGAATGATCCTTCTGACTGCTTTCATTGCACAAATTCTCTCAAGCAACATCCATTTTACTGCAGATAGCCAAATAGTATTCATTTTTTAAAAATTTTCATTAGTGAAACACCATGAGGAACAGTTGTAGACTTACAAATTTTTGTGCTTGGGCTTCGATTATACAATGATCAAGTACCCATCCCTCCACCAGTGTCCATTTTCCACCACCACAGATCCCAGTATCCCTCCCACCCCCCCATCCCCCCCATCCCACCCTGCCTCTGTGGCAGGGCATTCCCTTTTGTTCTCTCTCTCTCTCTTATTGGGTGCTGTGGTCTGCAAAAGAGGCATTGAGTGGCAATCATGTTCAGTCCATAGTCTACTTTCAACATGCATCTCCCCTCCTGGGAGGATCCTCCAAACATCCTTTATTTGGTGCTCCCTTCTCTATCTGAGCTGCCCTTTCCCCTAGAATGCCCAGCTGGCCTCAGTATTAATTTTTAAGCTAAATAGTATTCAACTATAAAATGACAATAAAAGTATTTTAATAAATGTACCACATCTTTTTTTATCCTGTCACAAAGCCTCAGGCATTTCAACTGCTACCATACTTTATTACAAAGAAAACTGCAGGGGCCCAGAGAGGACAGCGGATAGGACGTTTGCCTTGCACACTGCTGACCCAAGTTAGATCCTTGGCACCCCAGATGATGCCAGGAGTGATCCCTGAGCACAGAGTCAGGAGTAACCCTGAGCACTTCCAGTAAACACTCCTGGTGTTGTTCAGGGGTCATTTGGTATGCCAGCGATCAAACCCTGGTCAGACCGTGCAAGGCAAGTGCCCTACCCACTGTACTATTGCTCATGCCAATCCCAAAACAATATTTTTAGAACACTTTTAAGGCACCTCAATCTTGGATTGCCATTTCATATTAAAATGGGGGGGAAAGAGTCAAATTGTTCATTCTTTTCCCAGCCTTACCCTTTTTCCCTCCCTTTGCAGATGTAAGTCATAAATTCAAGACCAAATTCTCTCTCCTGAGTCGTGAACTCCGCCTAACGCCCATGGAGAGGGGACCTGGCTCAGAGAACAGCGCTTGAGTGAAGAGTTTAATTCCCACCTGTCCGTGGTAGGGAGAGAAAAGATACTTCTCTAGGCCTGTGGCCAGCCCCATATTTCAAAAATATAAAACTGTATTTCTCTACCGCCTAGACCCCATAAAGAAATACATATAAGATAGCAAGATTTAAAACATCATATTTTTCTAGGTCTCCAGACGCGGCCCTTCACAAGTGTATAATAACAAAATATTAAAAATGACTCCCACTGAGCTGGAGAGAGTGTTCAACAGGTTAGAGTGTATACTTTGCATGCAGGAGGTCGAGGTTTGAGCCCCCACACCCCATGCTCCCTTCAGCACTAAGTTGGGAGTAACTTCTGGGCACCATCAATTGTGATCCAAGTACAAGTAAATCCCCTCCGCCCCCGCCCCTGCAAAATAAAAACTATGGTAATCACTGTTCTGGGTATTAGTTGTGCTTTCTCGTTGAGTCCTCATAAGTCCATGGCATCGATTTTTTTCTAATCCCTGCTTTGAAGATGAGAGATTTAAGACTCAGGAATAAAATAAAAGGAAACTAACCCCATTCTGTAGAATTAGCTCATTCCCACAAACCAAAGTTCTCTCTCCTCTCTCCCCACCTCACCCCCAAGAAACTCCAGTTTGTTTCTCCCTCAAGGCACCAACCTTGCTTTCTTTTGGGACTTCAGCCAACATCTGGATTCTCTGTGGCCACTTCCTCTGTGTTCTCCTCCATTGTCCCCCAGCCCTTGGGCTCTCGAGGCCTCTCAGCAGTGATGCAGAAAGCCCAGTTGTTGGTCCATAACTGACGCCAACTTTGAAAAGCTCCTTTCGGCCCTCTCCGACCTTGGTTTCTCTGAGCTCCTGGACTCAGTTCCCAAGTGGAGTGACCCTAAAACCAAGAGGTGATATGAAAAACATTGGAATAGACATGGTCATCTTTCTCAGAGGCTACAAAGGCAACTTCAGGTTGCCTATTTGGAAATTATCTTGAGTAGTCATAATCTAGTGGAGACAGGGCAGGCTCTGGAAACTTAATTGGCACAGAACTTTGCAAGAGATTTTTAAATTTTGATTGATGTCCTGTCATGTCGATAGCACAGTGGGTAGGGCGTTTGCCTTGCACTCGGCCAACCCGGCCAACTGGGTTCGATTCCTCCGCCCCTCTTGGAGAGCCCAGCAAGCTACTGAGAGAATCTTGCCTGCATGGCAAAGCCTGGCAAGCTACCCGTGATGTATTCGGTATGCCAAACACAGTAACAAGAAGTCTCACAGTAGAGACGTTACTGGGCTTACTAGAGCAAATCGATGAACAACGGGAGGACAGTGTTACAGTGCTACAGATTGATGTCCAACATCAGAAATCAAATGGAAGCTGATAGGATTCTGAGGAAGGCTCAGGGGATGATTTGAGAGAGTTGATCTCATGGCCTTCACACTCCTGGCCTCGTTCTCTGTGTCCGAGTTGAGCTCACGTCTGCCTGATTGGGTGCAGTTCCCTTGGCTACTCACCTCTCAGAACGTGGTTACACATGAGCCCAGGCCACAGCAATCAAAGCCGAAACTCAGGACCATGACCCTGTTCATATCCATGACTTTGATTTTTCTACTGAGGAAAAGAAACGCACCGATACTTACATACAGAACAGGATTGAAAACACCAGAAAGACTCCAAAGTTCTGTGTAGAAAATTGAAAGACTGAATCTATCATTTTGTCTCAGCTTTTTGCCAAAACCACTAAGGGGAATTTTATTTATTAAATTTTAAATAAATTTTTGAGGTGCCATTGATTTACGAGAGTGAAAATTTTAAGTTTTAGAGGAATCAAGTTGCCACACCATGCCCATAACCAATATCCCTCCACCACAGTTCATGAGTCCTAAAGGGGAGAGGTTTCGGGGGAGCGGGTTGTGTTTTCAGTTCTTGATTTTGGGTTACTCAGAGGTTAATCTGAGGCTACTCTCTTTTTTTTGGCCAATTAAAATTATGTGATTTTTTTTTTTAGATTTTTATTAGTGAAACACCATGAGGGACGGTTGTAGATTTACAGATTTTTGTGCTTGGGTTTCAGTTATACAATGATCCAGTACCCATCGCTTCATCAGTGCCCATTCTCCACCACCACTGATCCCAGTATTCCTCCCATCCCTCCCATTCCACCCTGCCTCTGTGGCAGGGCATTCCCTTTTGTTCTCTCTCTCTCCTTTTGGGTGTTGTGGTCTGCAAAAGAGGCGTTGAGTGGCAATCATGTTCAGTCCATAGTCTACTTTCAACATGCATCTCCCCTCCTGGGAGGATCCTCCAAACACCCTTTATTTGGTGCTCCCTTCTCTATCTGAACTGCCCCTTCCCCTAGCATACCCGGCTGGCCCCTAAGCCACGGAGTAAACCTCCTGGTACTTATCTCGGCTATTCTTGGGTATTAATCTACTATTTTGTTATTTATGTCCCCCAGATGAATGCAATCTTTTTATGTCTGTCCCTCTCTTTCTGACTCATTTCACTTAGCATGATACTTTCCATGGAGTACCACTCATATGTAAATTTAATGACTTCATCTTTTCTAACAGCTACATAGTACTCTTAACTCTCAGTTCTGTGCTCAGAGGAAATCCTGGAGGTGCTCAAGGGAACGTGTGGTGCTAGAGATTGAACCTCAGCCTCCCACATGCAAATGTCCAGACTGGAAGCAATCAAGATATCCTTTCGTAGGAAATAAAGAGCTAATCCATAGTGCATCCAAATAGTAGACTATTATTCTTTTCATGGGCTGGAGCGATAGCACAGCGGTAGGGTGGTTGCCTTGCACACAGCCAATATGACCGACCCGAGTTCGATTCCTCCACCCCTCTCGGAGAGCCCGGCAAGCTACCGAGAGTATCTCGCCCGCATGGCAAAGTCTGGCAAGCTACCTATGGCATATTCGATATGCCAAACACAGTAACAAGTCACAATGGAGACGTTACTGGGCCCGCTCGAGCAAATTGATGAACAACGGGAGGACCGTGACAATGCTTCTTTTCATCTCAAAAATAAATGAACTATCAAATCATGAAAAGAGATGAAGGGAAATTAATGCACACTGCTAAGTGAAAGGAGTTGAACTAAAAAGGCTTGTATCATGATTCTAAATATATGACATTTTGAAAAAGCAAAATTATGGAGACAGTGAAAGGATCAGTGAGAAATGAGTAAGCAGAGCACAGCACAGAGGATCTTTACTGTAATGAAACTACTCCATATGGTACTATATTGTAGTGATGTGTCATTAAGCATCTGTCCAAAGCATGAGAGGTTCAAGCCCAACAGAAAGCCTTAAAGTAAACTGTGGTCTTGGAGTGATAATTCTGTGTCAATGGTGTTCATCAATTGCAACAAATGTACCCCTCCGGTGAGAAAGCTGATCATAGGGGACACTGCACAGGTGGTAGAAAGGGGAATTGTGGGAAATCTCTATACTCCCTGCTTAATTTAGTTGTAAACTCTACTTCTTAAAAAGAGAAGCCAAAAATCAAAATGCAGTATTCTATGGGGCCAAAGCCATGAAGTGCCCAAGAACTAGCAGATGTTCTGAGGAAATGCCGAGTCTAAAGAAAGAGATGAGTGGTCAGTTGAAAAAGCAGGTGAAGTCAGGTTCCAGGCAGGAGAAGGAGCAGAAGCGAACAGAAAATCGGCAAGAACAGGAACCAACTTGAGAGCAAAACAAGAAGATAGCAGTGAGCCATGTAGACAGCACACGTGGCCGCAACCCCAGCGCTTCCTGGAGTAAGCACACTGGTGCCAACACACGGAGCTGAGGAAAACACCAAGAAGTTAGAAGATTTTGGAGAGGCAGGTGGTCCACACCCAGTGGTTGCTCCTCTTTGTGATGCTGGGAATAGAGGACTCAAACTATTCAGAGTTGACTGAATGCAAGACAAGTGCCTTAAAGTACTGTACTCTCTAGTGTTGAAAGTTGAACGTTTGATTGCTCTGTGTACTGGCTGTCTTCCAGGCATAGTAAAGGATCCCCAATCCCTTTGAAGTGAAGCAGGAGCACTTGATCTCATAGAAACAAATAAACTGAATGAAAGTGACCTGGGAACCTCCAAAGGAAGCTTTAATCAGTACAGTCAGGTTGACCACAAACCTTTCCTCTACTGCAGTGATTATAAAATTCCACAGGTAGATACAATGTCTGAATTACTGGCTAAACAGAATAGAATACAAAATCCTTTCATCATGATTGACTACAGAGATTTGGAGGATGCTTCTGCCTTCTGACTATTGATCAATAGACTATGCTTTGAAATGATGAATGGAACATCTCTAGCTGAGGGTTTTTCAGATGCGGCATGAGTACCATTTGAGTTTGGATAATTTTGTCATTTGAGTATGGATGATTTTGGATGAGTTTGGATGATTTGGGGGTTATTTTGTGCATTGTAAGACACTGAGCACCAAGTCTGATTTCTACTCACTAGATGCCAGCAGTTCCTTGCCCTGGATATGACAACCAAAAACGCCTTCAAACAATATGATTTAAGTTATGTGAAGTTTTCAAAATAATCAAATCCATAGAGACTGACAGAAAAATGGTCCTTATGAAGGCTTGGGAGGAAGGACTGGGGAGTCATTGTTTCGTGAGTAGAGAGCTTCTTTTCTGCAAGATGACACTGGCTCTGAGAAGGAATGAGGGCACAAGAGCTCAAATTTTCTTAATGCCACTGAAGCATAGAATTAATTTATGCTTGTTCTTCCCTGTACATCACCCGGTGTGACCCCAAAAGCACTTCCCACACAGTGCCCAGGTGGCCCGAAGAATACTCCCAGTGACCCTTACATAACAGGGTTGGCAGTTCAATGAGAAGAAGGTCTTAAGATGTGCTGATTCATCGCAGCTGTGCCAAGGACCACCAAGGTTGTACTTTACAGTACTCAGGGGTCACCCGGTGATGCTTTAGGGTTCGTGGAGTGTTGAGAATCAAACCCAGGTCAGTCACATGCTCCCCTAACACTCATGCAATTTCTCTAGTTCCTTAACCAAAGACTTTAGATGGGTATGAATGGTCAGTATATCCCTACGTCATGCGAGAGCTCTATTTTTAGTTTTTCTGAGGAATCTTCATATTATTTTCCAAAGGGGTTAGACCAAACAACATTCCACCAACAGTGCTTGAGGTTTCTTTTTCACATCTCTACCAGCACTGGTTGTTTTCAGTCTTAAAAAAAAAAAATCAATCATGGGGCTGGAGCGATAGCACAGAGAGTAGGGCGTTTGCCTTGCACACAGCCGACCCGGGTATGATTCTCAGCAACCCATATGGTCCCCCGAGCACTTTCAGGAGTAATTCCTGAGTGCATGAGTCAGGAGTAACCACTGTACATCACACGGTGTGACCAAAAAAGCAAAAAAAAAAAAATTATACCATTCTCACTGGTGTGAGAAAATGGTAAAACTTATGTGTGTTTTACCTCAATTTTTTTTGTTTTGGCTTTTTGGGTCACACCCAGCGACTCACAGGGGTTACTCCCGGCTTTGCAATCAAGAATTCCTCCTGGCAGTGCTCAGGGAACCATATGGGATTCTGGGAATCGAACCCAGGTCGGCTGCATGCAAGGCAAACACCCTACCCACTGTGCTATCACTCCAGCCTCACCTTACCTCAATTTTTTTTTTTTTGCTTTTTGGGTCACACCCGGCGATGCTCAGGGGTTACTCCTGGCTCATGCACTCAGGAATTACTCCTGGCGGTGCTCGGGGGACCATATGGGATGCTGGGAATCGAACCTGGATCGGCCATGTTGGCTGCGTGTAAGGCAAACGCCCTACCCGCTGTGCTATTGCTCCAGCTCCTTACCTCAATTTTTAATAAAGAAAAAATGTCTTTAAGACATTGTTAAATGTCTCCCGGGAGAAATGATCTCCTGGCTGAAAATCACTATTTTAGCTAGAGACGTCACAGATGCATGAGTGTCAACACAGCTCAGTCCTGTTCTATATCTTTAAGGGATAGAACCTCAACTCTTCTAAAAAACATTTTCTGCTCTGATTATAGACCACAATCTGCACAGTGATTAAGAACACAAAAACTTCCTGCCCGTGACCTCAAAACTGAATGACACAAGTGAAACCTATGAAAACTCTTATACTACTTCAGACTTTACCCTACACTTGGTAAACAGTACACTTGAGACTTCATTTTGAATAATTATTCCTAAAATCTAGTGTTTTAAGTAGATTTAATTCCAAGGTTAAGGGACTTCGTCTTGAAATGTGTGCAAAAAAGAGTAGGGAGTGTTTGGGCCACACCTGGGGGTGTGAGCTCAGGAATCAGTCCTGGCAGTCTCAGGGGACCATATGGAGTGCTGGGGGTTGAACTCGGGTTGGCCTTGTGCAAGGTAAGTGCTTTACTGACAGTGCCACAAGAGTGAAGGAGTCTTGAGGGGTATTCTAGGTTTGTGATTGTGTCATTTCATGAGTGTTTGTGTGTTTTTTTCTTTTTGAGAAGAAAGAAATAGACTGTATAATGACTTCATCTTGGGGAGTAAACATCAAGCCCAAAGAACAAATTAAGGCTCGTGCAGGGGGGTCCACAGTGGTTGGCTCTGATCTCAAGTGACTTCTATGCTGACACCTTATATCCACCTGTATGACCACTGCCCTGTCTGAATTTTCTTGGAGAATCCCTTCCTACATCTCAGCAATGCCACTAAGTCCATACCCTTGCCTTTTCCATGACTGAAGTCATTGAGGATCAAGAGGTCCACATTATGACCAACTGAAGGTGGACTCTCAAAGGTGCCCTTGGCTGATGGGCTTCCTTAGAAGGTCTTGAACATTCTGCAGGTTGCAACTAGACTGGACTTCCCCTGGAAGCCCAGTAATAGCCATGTCCAGATTGCCCTTCTCTTCTTGGTTCCCATGGCCAGAATCCTTAACTAATCCTCTCCCCACTAACACAGGGCTAGTTTCACAATATGTTATTTCAGTGGTCCGTGTCAACATCTGCTCTCCATTTCCGGGGCAAACACCTCCAGTACACATGAGGCTTCACTGTCACACCTCAAACCTACCCTCCAGACACGTCTGCATCCGTACACACCCAGACTTCTGCTCCCTGGACTTGGAATGTTTTTTGTTACAAATACCACCTTCTTGCCTCCTCACCTCCCCATTACACATCTACCTTGCTCTCCAGGCAATTTGCATCACATTTACTACAATTTTCTTTCTGCTTCCAAGATACTTCTACATCTGACCTATTTAGAAGCAAGTCCAGTCCTGATTTGACTGGACCATTCTGGGGTGCATACTGCTCCCTGTTTTTCTTTTAAATTTTATTTTAGGTATTGTGTGACCGAGACTTAAACCTGAAAGCTTAGTAACTTTTCCCAGTGATTCAATAAATAAATATAAAAAGAAAAAATAGTAGATAAATAAAATTATGGAAAAAAAAGTAAGATGGAGTTCATGCCCAATTTCATCAGCTAATCAGTGGCTGAATAAATAGCAGTACTCCTACATAAAAAAATTATTTTCGGGGCCAAAGAGATAGCACAGTAGGTAGGGTGCTTGCCTTGCCGGTGGTTGATCTGGATTGGATCTCCAGCACCCCATATGGTCCCACAATTCTCACCAGGAATGATACCTGAGTGCAGAACCAGGAGTAAGCTCTGAGCACTGCCAGCCTGGTCCCACACACCAATTCTTTAAACATTATTTTACTGTAGGCATCATGTGGCTGACAAAACTGTTATTGGAGGGTTTCGTGCATAAAACATTCCAGCATTACACCTTCCACCAGTGTCTGCTTCCCTCCACCACTGCCACAGTATCCCCCATGATTCCTGCCTGTGGCCCCTTCCAACTACAGACCTTGGTTCTGTTTCTGCTGCCTTTGGGCACTTGTTGTTTCCTGACTAGGTTTCCTTGTTTCCTGCATATGACAGATCCTGCTATGTCTGTCTCTCTCCTGACTAACTTCGTTCAGCAGGTTACTCTCCAAATCCATCTATGTAGCAAATTTCATGACTTCATCTTTTCTTATAGCTGAATAGTATTTCGTTCTGGATACGTACCCTAGTTTCTTTACCCAGTCATCTGTTCATGAACATTTGGGTAATTTGCAGATTTTCGTTTATTATGAATAGTAATGAACACAGGAGTACAAATGTCTTTTCTAAATCAAGTTTTTATTGTCTTGGAGTAGGTGCCAAGAAGTAGATTTTCTGGGTCATATGGAAATTCAATTTCCAGTTTTTTTGAGAAATGTCTGTTGCTGTGATGCCCTTCACCTGTGTTTGTAACTTCACAGACTTTTAGTCTCCTCCAATCCCCTCCTCAGCCTGACATTCAGGTGAACTTTTAGTCTGTCCCATCTCATTTGTTCCAAATTCTAGGGTCCATTAATTTAGCCTAAAATTAATTTTCTTTTCATTTCATGAACATAGAATCTACGTATTTCCTTAGCTCTGACCCTCACTTATACTACAGCTTTTCATGTTAAAGTACAAAATTTAAAAAATTTAAAAAAAAAAACAGAAATAAACCATAAAATGTCTTTGGAATTTCAGCTAAAAGTTTAAACATACAAAGAACCTTGTTCATACCAAAATGAGACTAGATTTTAATTTAGGGACACACCCAGCGGTGCTCAGATCTTCCTCCTGGCTCTGTGCTCAGAGATCACTTCTGGAGGGCTCAGGGTAATGAGTCCTCCAGGGGATTCACCACCATATTGGTGCTGAAGATCAAACTTGTGTCCAGTGTGTGCAAGGCATGCAGCCTACCTGCTATGCTATCACTCTGGCCCCTGGATTTAATTTTTTATAAATTATTTTATGAAAACAATCTTTTTTGAAGTTGTAAGAGATCTTCTATTTGTTATTTAGAAATTTTTCATACATTTTCCTTTTTTGGTTTGTAATTTTTTTTTTGCATTTTGGGTCACACCCAGCATTGTTCAGGGGTTACTTCTGACTTTGCACTCAGAAACCACTCCTGGCGGTGCTTGGGGTACCATATGGGATGCCAGGGATTGAACCCGGACCAGCCGCACATAAGGCAAACACCCTACCCACTACACTATTGCTCCGGCCCCACATTTTCCCAGATTCATACTTGCCCTAATAAAATTTATATTCTCACCAGTTTACTCTTCAAAATATTTTGTCTACTCTGTACCCAATACAAAAAAATTATTATTTGCTAATATTCAAATATCTAAGTAAAATAATCCCCAGGAATACTTTACAACAAAAATATCAATAGTAACCATAGAAACCAGAATGTCAAAGATGGTCAAGTTTTTATAAAAAACAACCAAAAAAGCAAGAAAACTTGAAGGAATAAAGGAATTGAAATATAATGAATGGCTCTTACTTGTTTTCTAATTCAAACCAATTAACTAGTCAAAAGATTTGAGACAAACATACGTAAATATTGCCCTGGTATATTAATAAAATTAAATATAAGACTAGTGAGTTATTTTAATGTAGTTGTTATTGCTTATTTATTAATTAATGTTTTATTATTATGTTTTATTTATGTAATTATTTTATTGTGATTCCATTGATGGAATTTTAATTTGTAGAGAAATGGTCAAAAATATTTGGAATAAAATTATAGGATAGTTGAGATTTTATTAAAAACAATTATATGGGGAAAGAACGGCCAGAAAGGTCAAAAGATGTTTTTCTAGTTGAGAGACAAGTGTTACCTAAGTGTTACCTAATCTGTCTACCTGTACAATATTTAGAAATTTCCATTGTTAAAAAAAGAGTTTAAAACCAGGAGAAAAGTAAAAAACTGCTTGAAACTGTACACAAAGTTTCAGCTACTTAAACTTTTCCACTCATGACCTTTTTTCCCCACAAGGAATTTTTACTCGACCCCAGAGATATAGCCATATATAAAAGGTTTTCAAATCAAACATTTGGTGACAATAAGCCAAAGAAATTCATTCTAAAACAAAAGTTTAAGAAATTATATGGGGTAGCCACCCACATTTGAAGAAGCCACATTTTTTTTTACGATATATACCTTTAAAAAAAAGCTATCTAGTTTGAAGAATTGTAAGTTTGGCTTTAAATATTGATTGACCTGTAGATAACAAAGAAAAATATCTGAAGAAAAGCAAGTCCCTATGCTTTTAATTTTATTATTCTCTCTGCCCAGATTTGAGGTTTTTTTTTAAAAAAAGAAAGAAAATTTCCCTTCCCTGACTGAAATCATCACTATTCTTAAGTATTCCTAAATTAGAACTATCCCTAAATCAATCGCTAATTTCAATAAACATAATTCTACTTGCTAAGGGCAAATAAGAAATTGTATGTAAGTTAAATCCTCTTACAAGAATTCATTTGTGATTCTTGTAAAGGGGTACATTTAAATATAAGTCTTAGTTGTGCTAAAATAATTGGGCAACAGCAGGAAATCTTACTGTCACTGGTTCTCAAATCCTTCCCCTCCCCCCCCATTCAGTTTTCTGGGGCACTTCTTTTGGTGGGGAGGAACAAATTTTGGTGGTTTTAGCTATGAGCTTTTTAAAACTCTTGACACCAAGTGACATACATTAGAATGAGTGAATTGTTGAAACCATTGAAATAATTTCACTGCTAATCTGAAAAAAAAAAAAAAAAGTCAGTGTGAAGACTACTAAACTGCTATTGCGGAAAACTTCAGGAAAATGACGATTAGCAATTCGAATGTGATTACAGTTAGACTGGAAAGAGACTGATAATGGGAGACCAGTTCTGAGCCTTCTGCCTCAGAAATGAGCTCTGAGATTTCTCACACTCCAAGGAAAGCGAAGGCTGGTGCAAAACGTCAAAAGACGCAACTTGCTTTATCTCTGTTCTAGTCCTGGGAGTTGTTCTATTCTTTGACGCTGCCCACTGTTCCTCCATATCTTTTCGCCTTCCTTTTTTCTCTTTTTGCAACTACTTGTGATTTTTATTTTTATTTTTTTATTCTTTTATTTTTATTAGTGAAACACCATGAGGTACAGTTGTAGACTTACAAACTTTTGTGCTTGGGTTTCAGTTATATAATGATCGAGTACCCATCCCTCGCTTTCCTTTTTTTGCGTCCTAGTCAAAGAGGCAAATGGGAGACGAGTTTCTGAATCATCTCTTTACACACCTGCAATTACCGGAGTGTTTTTAGATACTCCGGGCTCACATGTACCGTGGCGTCGCACAGTCACCGCCTTCCAAATCTTTTCTTTTTTTCTTTTTGGGTCACACCTGAGATGCACAGGGGTTACTCCTGGCTCTGCACTCAGGAATTACTCCTGGCAGTGCTCAGGGGCCCATATGGGATGCTGGGAATCGAACCCGGATCTGCCGCGTGCAAGGCAAACGCCCTCCCCGCTGTGCTATGGCCGTAGCCCTTTCCAAATCTTATTATAGGGTGACTTTGCTAGTCTCACCCTCACCAATCCCAACACCCATACACAGCATCAATTTTTGATCTTTCGACCTAAAAGGGAACTGAAGGGCCGGGATAGCTTAGAGATAAGGCGATGGGTCATTTTGTTTGATCCTGCCAATGGACGTGGTCCCAGAGCCCCGCCACTGAGTGCAGAGCCAGGAGTAGCCTGAGCCTCGACAGAGAGAGAGAGAGAGAGAGAGAGAGAGAGAGAGAGAGAGAGAGAGAGAGAGAGCAAGCAGGGAGGAAGGAAGGAAGGAAGGAAGGAAGGAAGGAAGGAAGGAAGGAAGGAAGGAAGGAAGGAGGCAAGCAGGGAGGGAGGGGAGGGAGGGGAGGGAGGGAGAGGGAGAGAGGGAGGGAAGGAGGGAAAGGAAGGAAGGAAGGAAGGAAGGAAGGAAGGAAGGAAGGAAGAAAGAAAGAAAGAAAGAAAGAAAGAAAGAAAGAAAGAAAGAAAGAAAGAAAGAAAGAGAGAGAGGCTGGAGCAATAGCACAGCTGGTAGGGTGTTTGCTTTGCACTCGACCGACCCGGGTTCGATTCCCAGCATCCCTTATGTTCCCCTGAGCACTGCCAGGAGTAGTTCCTGAGTGCATGAACCAGGAGTAACCCCTGAGCACTGCCAGGTGTGACCCAAAAAGCAAAAAAAGAAAAAGAAAGAAAGAAAGAAAGAAAGAAAGAAAGAAAGAAAGAAAGAAAGAAAGGAAGGAAGGAAGAGTCGACTGCTGGGTGGTCTCTGCTCACTCACTCCAACATCCCCCAAGTCCCGCCACTCTCGGGTGCAGCCAAGCTCCCCTGGGCGCAGTACGACCCTTCGGTGCCTTCAGTCCCCAGCACCCAGCCGAGATGCTGGCGGGCGGGGGGAGACTCCTCGGATTCCGGGAGCGCCTGCGGGGTGGCTAGCGGCCCGGGGGGCTTTCCGCAGGGGAGGGCGGTGGTGGCTCCGAGTGAGCGAGCTTTGCTGCTCTGGGTTTCTCAGGACTCGGAAGGAGAGAAGGGACATCGAAGAGCACGCCCAGGAAGCGCACCCCGAGGGTCGCCTTCTCCCCTGGGAGCCAGGCCGGGCGCGGCCACGTCTCGCCTGGGCTGGGACCTTCCCAGCGCCTGGCGGAGGCGCGTTCCCGGGAACCGGGATCTGGGTGGTACCTGGGTCTCCGCCAGGGCCAGGCGTCGAAATGAAGGGGAACCCGGTTGAGGTTTCTCGATCCTTAGCTTCGTGAAGAGCACACAGGAGTCAGGATGTGGCATTTCAGAAACTCCTGTTCCCTGGCCTGCGCACTGAGGGGGCTGGAGCAGGAGGATGGTCTGGGGGTTCCCGGCCGGGCACCTTCCTGTCTCAGAGGGAAAACGTGGTGGGTGCCTGCGAGGTTAGAGGCTCAGAAAACAGACGCTGCCCAGTGCCCATCAGTTTCCTGATTTCTCTAAATTTATAAATCTCTTAATTATTTCCTAATTCCTGTTTTTTCCTAAATTCTCTTAACTTCTCTTTGCTGTGTAATGGGGATTCTATAGTAATTTCTTAACTGGGTGCGGTCAGGGTACCTCCTTCCTTCTTTCTTTCCTCTTTCTCTGTCTCACTTTTCTTTTTATTTCTTTATTCCGTTTTTTTAGGGGGGTGGGGGCACGTTGTGCAGTGCTGGACTACTCCCAGTTCAGTGCTCTGGGTTGTTTCGTTGCTTCAGGCGATGCTCAGAGACCATCCGGTGTCCCAGTTCCTCTTCCTGCCAGTCACCATTCCTGGACCAGGTTGGGGTGCAGGAAAAAGTGTTAGTGAGGGAAATGGGGAACCCCTGGAGAAGGGAGGCACTTCAGGGCAAGTAGGGCATAGAACCCGGAGCTCCTGTAGGAAAAAGCGTGTGCTTTGATCTGGCTCCTTGGACCTACAAGACCTCAAAAAAACCCTGAAGGTTGCTGGCCACTGGTACTAGTAGTACTAGTATTATTACTAGTGAGCAGACCTGGGGGACAAGTGTCTTTCCCGGGTACCCCATCACCCGCAGAACTCTGCCCCATCCCCATACCCCCATCTGGCTCCAGATGCAAATCATCAACCTGGCCTTAAGACACGCTTGGGGGTCTTTACTGACCTCCAACACTTATCCTTTTGTGCAGCAAAGGACCCAGGTGCTTGCAGAAGACCTCGAATCAAGCTCGACTTCAGGGCATCCCTGGAAGCCCCAGCACAGAACCGCCGGGACACAACGCCTGAACCTGCGGCGTGGGCCGGTCCAAGGCTCATATTTCCCGATGGATTGGGAGTACCAATCAGGGCCAACGCCGCTCGGTTTGGTGTGTGGTGCAGGATGCCTGGCGCTGGCACAGCCAAAGCCCCGACCTCTAGCGCTTCAAGAGCTCCAGGCCGGGTGGATGCGGAGCGCCAAGAGGACCCGGAGGAATCCTACTTCTGGCTAACGTTGAAAATGCGGCGTAACTTCGCTCTGTGAAAATTTGGAGCTGGAGGGCCGACTTGACGCAGGTTCTGACATTCGCTCACTTTCGTGGCAAAAAAGAAATAAATAAAGTGTTGGTGTTACCTGGGGACCATGCAAAAGGGGAAAAAAAATCATGTCGCGGTGCATATGCTGCCTGAGCTCATGTGCTGCTTGCGCCCAAGTGGCTGAGCACATGTGGGCTGAGCACATGTATCCCCCCAATCTCTCCTCTTGAGATGTGTACTTTCGTGTTCAATGCTAGGATGTGTGTAGGGGCTCTCTCTGCCCGTGTTCTCTCTTGAGTACCCCTCTCTCTCTCTCTCTCTCTCTCTCTCTCTCTCTCTCTCTCTCTCTTTCTCTCTCTCTCTCTCTCTCTCTCTCTCTCTCTCTCTCTCTCTCTCTCTCTCTCTCTCTCTCTCCCCCAGAACTTAAAAAAATCCTTCAAGGATCCTCCCAGGATGGGAGATACATGTTGAAAGTAGACTATGGACCGAACATGATTGCCACTCAATGCCTCTTTTGCAGACCACAACACCCAAAAGGAAGAGAGAACACAAGGGATCGCCCTGCCACAGAGGAAGGGTGGGATGGGGGGGATGGGAGTGGGAGGGATACTGGGATCAGTGGTGGTGGAAAATGGGCACTGGAGGAGGGATGGGTACTTGATCATTGTATAATCGAAACCCAAGCACAAAAATTTGTAAGTCTACAGCTGTACCTCATGATGTTTCACTAATAAAAATTAAAGAAAAGAAAAAAGAAAAAATCCTCCAAATAAAATCTGTTACTTCACTAAAAAAAAAAAAATCATGTCGCCTGGAGCACGTGCAGCTTGTCAAGAATGACGGGACAGGGGATGGCTCAGAAGTCTGGTGACTGCCCTATCCCGCGAATTTAATGTACTACCTAGAGTGTTTACCCCGAATTGGAAAGCAGGAGAGTTCTTAGCAAGAAAAAAAAAAGATTTCCTGTTTTCTTTGTTTGTTGCGAACTCTTATGTTGTCCCCAACCCCGCAGACACGGCTAAAGAGGGACACTTGTCTTGCACGCGATCAACCCGGCTTCTGTCCCAGGCGTCCCATATGGGCCCTGATACCTCCAGGAGTGATGCCTGAGCGCAGAGCCAGAAGTAAAACTGCCGAAGGTGGCCACAAAACTAAAACCCTGCCTGGGACCTGGCGATGCATGCAAAAACAGCGGGTGCAAGGGGAAGCATCGTTTTAGAAGCTTGCATCCCGGTGTCTATCAAGTGCTGGTCTTGGGAACTTTCCAAAACGTCCCGGCAACCACAGTGGTGCCAGCACAGAGAGAAGGTCAGGAGTCCCAGCAGGATGTGCAGAAGCTTTCGCGGGGTGGAAGATGAGAACGCGGGAGTTAAAATGGGCCAATTAAACGGTTGTTAAAGACTCATCTTCTCTCTCCTCACCCCGCCCCGCCGGTTTCAGAAGGGGAGTGGCGAATTCTTCCTTTTCACACTCACAGCATTAATTTCTTCCAAAAGTGGGACCGAAGATGATTCTCTTGAAAGCTCCGCATCAGCGCAGCACTGAGACGGTGCTTTCCTGGCGGGATGACTCCGTGATTGGAATGATCATCCTTTCCCTCCGGTCTATCCTGAAGTCAAATAACAGTGAAAGTTTTCTGGTTGCAAAACCCCTTTAGGAATTAAGTCTTTTCGAACTAAACCAAGTTGGTTCGTCAGCGCTAAAGGGATTAGAAACTCCCTGTAGAATATCTGCTAGACAGGGAGTTTGTTATTATTATTGTAAATGTCCAGGACTTGGCATTTCACGTGATATCGCCCTTTGCTCTAGGCCCTCGTTTTGAAAATGCTAATGCTTTTTAAGAAACCGATTCCCCTCCCGCACGGGGAGAGGGGGATGGGGGGATGAGGGGTGGGAGGGATACTGGAATCAGTGGTGGTGGAGAATGGGCACTGGTGGAGGGATGGGTGTTCGGTCATTGTATAACTGAAACCCAAGCACAAAAATGTGTAAGTCTACAACTGTACCTCATGGTGTTTCACTAATAAATTTTTTTTTTAAAAAAAGATGGGAAAAAAATTAAAAAATAAAAAAAAATCTCCCTCGCTCAGGAGAAAAATCTATTTCTAGAAAGATGAAAAAAGAGGAAATGTTTCCATTACCTCCGTTTTTCTCCTCTAGATGTTATACACATGAGGTCTCATATCCTATCTCGACCTGATGATTTAAATGCTGACTTGAAATATCCGTGATGTATATGTTGAGCCCTTTTTAGATTTTTTCCTAAGATGTATCATGAATCCTACTGTGAAGCTAAATTGTTCAATTGGGAAGAAAGCTAAAATTTAAAAGCCGTTCCACTGAGAAAGCGAGCCATGAGAAACACATCACACAATATCGTACTGCACGTTGTCATTTTATTTGGTTAACACAGGTTTAAATTTTAGCATCTCTCCACAGAAGATGGCAAAACAGATGTTATATAAATAAATGCCCTGAAACTTAAATTCTACTTATTTCACACATGGACTTACAGGGAGACACATAAGAGTGTGTGGTATTTAGCATCTGACATGGGACTATTTGTAGTGCCTAGAGAGTGGGAGGGTCACGTGTACTGGAAACTGTATTTTGCTTTTCAATTAATGCTAAAACAAAATGCCTCCACTCACATTCCTCCGGAAATGTGCCTATCGGCAACGTCCTGGTGGAGTTTGGAAGGGACTTGAGACGGTCGGTTGGGAGTTAGGGAAACATGATGCAATTTTTCCTTTGTCAATGTGTTGTAGTGACTCAACTCCGGGTCTCAAGCGCGCTGCAGCAGCTCGAGCGACCCGGAGTTGCACGCGAAGGCATCCTCGGCGGCAGCAAAGGCGGGGCGCTAGGCTTGCTCGCCTCCGGGTGCACCCGGCCAAGTCGGCATCCCGACAGGGTGTGGGTGCGGTTCAAAAGGACAGCGGCGAGGGGCTGGAGCAATAGCACAGCGGGTCGGGCGTTTGCCTTGCAGGCGGCCAACCCAGGTTCGATTCCCAGCATCCCAGGAGAAACCCCTATGCAACGCCGGGTGTGACCCCCCAAAGCATAAATAAATAAATAAATAAATAAATAAATAAATAAAAACTGGAGCGACAGCACAGCGGGTAGGGCGTTTGCCTTGCAGGCGGCCAACCCAGCTTCGATTCCCAGCATCCCAGGAGAAACCCCTATGCAACGCCGGGTGTGACCCCCAAAGCATAAATAAATAAATAAATAAACAAATAAATAAATAAAAACTGGAGCGACAGCACAGCGGGTAGGGCGTTTGCCTTGCACGCGGCCAACCCAGCTTCGATTCCCAGCATCCCATAGGGTCCCCCGAGCACCGCCAGGAGTGATTCCTGAGTGCAAGGCCAGGAGGAACCCCTGAGCATCACCCGGTGTGACCCAAAAAGCAAAAAAAAAAAAAAAAAAAAATTAAATTAAATTTAAAAAGGACGGCGGCGAGACCCCTTCGCCGCTCCAAAGAGCGACCAGTGACGTCAACTGAAGCCCGCTTGCTCGCAGCTGACAACCCCCAGGCAGACTGGCAGGCGCTCTAGGTGGGAGCGCAGCCCCTGGGACAGTCCCGCCGTGGGCTGCTGCTGCTGTTGCTGTTGCTGTTGTTGTTGCTGCTGCTGCTGCCGCTGCCAAATCGTCCGGGCGGCTGCCGCAGAAACGTGCAGCCAGGGGGCAGCGGCCTGAGGGTGCACCAGGCACGGAGGGACGCTGGAGCAGGTGGCAGGAGCCCCACGGCGCCGGGGGCACGCTCGGCTGCGCCGTGCCTGGTGGGTCTTCTTCGCCCCTGACCCCTTGCATGATGCTCTCGATGCTGAAGGAGCTGGATCCTCCCCGAGGCCGAGGCCGCGGCCGCGACGCCTGCCCGGGGTCCCCCTGGCCGGGCTGGGAGCTCCGGGAGGGCTGCCACCCGGGGAGGGCGCCGAGGCCGGCTGGGTCCGCGCCTGGCATTTTCCTGGGCGCCTGGGCCGGTGCGGGGAGGAGCAGGTAGCATCCGAGGGGATGCGGGTGCAGCAGCGCGCACGGGTGGCCCCCGGGAGCGGCGGAGGTGGCGGTGCCCGGGGCAGGGGGTGGCGGAGCCGGGGGTCCTAGCAGCAGACTCGGGTAGGGGCAGCAGTGCAGCGCGGCGGGCGCGGCGGGCAACGGAGGGTGCCGGGGGGCTCCCGGGGGCGGGGGGCGGCGCTTGAAGCGCTTCCTCCGGCGCAGGAAGCTGCCGTTGTCGAACATGTCCCGGGAGGCGGGGTCCAGGCTCCAGTAGCTGCCCTTGCCCGGGTGGCCCGGCTCGCGGGGCACCTTGACGAAGCAGTCGTTGAGCGACAGGTTGTGGCGGATGCTGTTCTGCCAGGCGGGGAAGCGGCGGCGGTAGTAGGGGAAGCGGCCGCTGATGAAGGCGCAGATGCCGCTGAGCGTGAGGCGCCGCTGGGGGGCTCTGCAGGATGGCCATGGTGATGAGCGCGATGTAGGAGTAGGGGGGCTTCGGGGGCGCCGGCGCCCCGTCCTCGGCGCCCGCGCTCTGCGACGCGCCGCTGCTCCCCGGGCGCTCGTCCCGCGCGGCGCCGCCTCCGCCCCGCCGCGCCTCCTGCGGGCGCCGCCGCCGCTCGGGACCCCCGGGTCCCCTCCGGAGCTCGCTGGGGTCCCCCCGGGCCTCCGCCGCGGCCTCGGGCTCCTCCTCCCCCAGGACATCGACCTCGCGGGGTCCGCAGTCCGGCCCCGCCCCGGGGATGCGCGGCTCAGCCCTGCGCATGTTCCAGGAGCGGCGGGTGGTACCCGCGGAGACGTGGATGCCGCTCACCTGGTCCGCCTAGGGATGCTCTAGAAGCCGCTCAGGTCCCCAAGAAGGATCCCTGCGGTGGTGGGTGGGGTGGGATGGGCGATCCTTTTTTGGTGTCTGGCTTTCTTGGCTTTTTTGGTGCCAGGAGCGGCAGGTGGTACCCGCGGAGACGTGGATGCCGCTCACCTGGTCCGCCTGGGGATGCCCTAGAAGCCGCGCAGGTCCCCAAGAAGGATCCCTGCGGTGGTGGGTGGGGTGGGATGGGCGATCCTTTTTTGGTGTCTGGCTTTCTTGGCTTTTTTGGTGCCAGGAGCGGCAGGTGGTACCCGCGGAGACGTGGATGCCGCTCACCTGGTCCGCCTGGGGATGCTGCCCTAGAAGCCGCGCAGGTCCCCAAGAAGGATTCCTGCGGCGGTGGGGTGGGATGGGCGATCCTTTTTTGGCGTCTGGCTTTCTTGGCTTTTGCTGGTTTCTCCTGCCCAGCGCTGTCCGGCAAAGATGCTCTTGGCCCCTTATGAAAGCTTCTTGGAGTCCCGCCCCTTGGTACCCCCTTCCTTTGCTACCTCACAGCGGGGCATATTCCTCACAGCGCCGTCCAGGGTTGAGGGGGCGCTGGAAAATTCTTCAGCCTCCTCCTCTCCCCCCCCCCCCCCCCCCACACCTCCAGCACTCACCGGGCTCACCGGGGTCGTTGCCCCTCCACTCAGGCTTACCCAGCCAACCGCCTGAGAATTGCAGGCGCTGTTAATTCACTTTCCCAAGCGCGGGAATATTAAAAGACGGAAGCAAATAGGTCTTGCAGCTTCCAGTTCCAGCCGCCCGGGTAAGATAGAAAGTGGTGGGGCAGGGACCAATCCCAAGCATGTTCCCCGGTTTTTATTCGGCTGGATCCTGGCTCATTTTCACGTGAGGGATTCTGCCCTCATACAGAATGATAAAGCCGAAATATTTTTGTGATGTCCTAACGGTGTCCCCAAGTTCAGTGTGTGTGTGTGTGTGTGTGTGTGTGTGTGTGTGTGTGTGTGTGTGTGAAAGAGAGGATGTCGCCGCCGGGTCCGACCGTTCCCACCTGGTCCAAAATTTTAGAAAAGGCTAAAATAACCTATCATTGATTGTTATTATGTGACTTCGTAGGTTAATGTTACACCTAGATCAGCTCTTAGACAATGTTTTCTTTCTAACAATTTTGTTCCTAATTATGTGGTTATAATAATACTGTTCTTTTGTCAGAGAGTAAATTCCGCATTCCTCTATTCAAGACAACAAGAAAAAGAACTTAATATTGTCTTTCTGCGAGGTTAATGTTAGAAGTAATATTACTTCATATTTTTTTCTTTTTGGGTCATACCTCTGGTTTGTTTTTCCTTATTGAGGCCACACCCGGCAGTGCTCAGGGCTTACTCCTGGCTCTCCACCCGGATCATTCCTGGTGGGCGTGGGGACCATATGGGATGCTGGGATCAAACCTGGGTTGCTCGCCTCCTTGACAGGCACATTTTAAAGTTCAGTTACAGTTTAGATCCCAAGTGTTCAGTGCTGTTGGCGCCGTGGTTTAGATATATACATCCACCATACCTCTACACCACCGATGTGTCTGAGCCCCCCTGACCCCTCCCTCCCTTCTGCCTCTTCCTCCCCTGATTTCTTTGCTCAGTTCCACAACTATGGACCAGGATAATGGAGATAGCCTTCCTCACCCCCTTGAATGAAACCTTGCTTTCTCTTGCCCAGTTATTCAGTATATCACAGGTAAGTAGGATCGTTTGGTATTGGATCTTTTTTCCTGACTTAACATGATATCCTCCAGTCCCATCCATGTTACAGCTAACTGCATGATTTCATCATTCCTTGCTTTGCTGTATACTATTCCATTGTGTGTATATACATATATATATGCATATGTGTGTGTATATATATATGTGCACCATATCTTCATCATGCATTCATCTGTCACACCCGAGTTGATACCATTGCCTAGCTACTGTGCTGCAATGAATGATAGTGTGTGCTAGAAAAATTAGAAGTAGATTTACTACAACTATTTAAGTAGATTACCAGCTGAGGAAAGAACACACCCTTGTTAGGATCCTCACCCTTGAGCGGATCTCCTAGTAAGGTAAAGGTAAAGGTAAAGGCCCTCCTGTTGATTGTCGATTTGCTCGAGCGGGCCCAGTAACGTCTCCATTGAAGACTTTGTTGTTACCGTGTCTGGCATATCGAATACGTCACGGGGAGTTTGCCAGGCTCTGCAGTGTGGGCGAGATACTCTCGGTAGCTTGTCGGGCTCTCCGAGAGGGGCGGAGGAATTGATCTCGGGTCGGCCATGCTGGCTGCGTGCAAGGCAAATGCCCTACCGCTGTGCTATCGCTCCAGCCCAGGGGCTGGAGCTATAGCATGGTGGATCTCCTAGTAATCTGGAGTAATCTCTTTAGATTTTATCCTTCAGTTAATCTCCTGGAGGAGTGGTCTTGCCTCTCTTTGTTGATTTGTTAATGTTCAACCCACCTCCGTGTCACTGCCTTACATGATTGCTATATAAACTAAGACTGTAAGCTCGGGGAGAGGAGAGTCAGAAGCAAGAGAGCTTGGGTTCCAGAGATCCAGAGTCAGAGCCAGGAGAAAGGTTCCAGATCGGGGCCCAGGAGAGAATGAGGCAGAGGAGAGACAGGAGTGAAGAGGAATGGAATAAACTACAATTGATACCGACCAGCTTGGCCAATCTAAATCATAAGTATTTTCATCAACTACTTTGTATTTCCTTATTTGTGTTTTCCACCAAAACATAAAGAACATGATTTATCTGATACTTGCAATTTCAGCCTCAGCACCAATAATTGGCTACCGTCAGTGTTTTTTCCCCCTTCCTTCATGTTGTTGTCATGAGTCGGTGTCCACCCACCCTGGATGCTCAAAGTGGAGGTCACATTCCTGGTTGCTGTCACACACATCTTTTAGTTGTGCTGCTTGCTGGGAGTCGCAAATCTTAGTTGTGCTCATATACACCTGGCTTTGTGTTAGCGATCACACACCTTCTGGCAGCTTTAGGAGTCAAAGACAGCAGAGCACATATGGGTTGCACTGGGGATCAAACTCTTGACCTCCTGTTTTCGAGATAGGCACACTTACTTACTTTTGCAGTACCCGGGTTCAAAGCCAGGTCGCACGCTTTTAAGAATCACACTTTGTCAGTTCCCTTGCGGGTACTTTTAGAGACCATGCCACATCCTCTGGGTGTGTTTCCTCTTTTAGGAAAGATCTTGTCTTTCCAAATGAAATCATTCTGTTTTCTATGTAGCTGTTAAAGAATTCGGTATGGTTTTGTGCATTGTTACAGAAGGTTTAACACTACGGGGTGAAACAAATGTTTTGGTTTTGGGGCCACACCCGACTGTGCTGAGAAATCACTCCTGATGGGGCTCAGGTTACCACATGGTCCAGGAACGAATTTGGGTCAGCTTTGGGCAAAATCAAGCACCTTACCTGCTATGCATACTATCACTCTATTCCCTTTAAAAGCAAACTGCAGGACTGGAGATCACTCAAGGGCTGGATGCATGCTTTGCGTGCTGAAATCCTGAGTCTGGTCCATGGCACTGCAAGGGTCCCCCAAATACTGCCAGGAATGACTTCCAGGAACGAGCAAGAAGGAGCCCTTGAGCACCACCACCCCATGTGGGCCCAAACAAAAGCAAACTACAGGGGCCATGCCAAGAATATGGCCTATCCTGATCAAGCTGCTTAACGGCCATGATCCCAGAGACTCAGGACCAAATCTTGGAACCCAGCAGGTTTTGGAAGAAATTCCTCCAGATTTAAGTGTTAAAATTTCAGAATTTCAAAATCACGCGGCCACTACTGCAGCCATGCAACATCATATGTTATTCATAATCAGCAATAGAAAATAAATTGTATACTGTTGCCCTTTCAGCAGATCTGAGTGTTGGGGTAAAATCTCAAATAATAATGGTGGGTCTGGTGTCAAAATATTGAATGTGCTCAAAGTAGAGAGAGCGTAATGTGGAAATCATCTGCCCCACAGGTAGGGGGAGGGCGGGGAATGGGGTTATACTGGGGTTTTTGGTGGTGGAGAATGGGCACCGGTGAAGGTACAGGTGTTTCATTGTATGACCGAGACTTAGACCCGAAAGCTTTGTAACTGCTTTCACGGTGATTCAATAAATAAAATTATAAAAAATCGAAAAAAAAAAGTAAGGTGGAGTTTATGCACAATTCAATCAGCTAATCAGTGACTGAATAAATAGCAGTACTCCTACATTAAAAAAAAAAAAAGAATATGGCCTAGAATTTTGCTCCATGGCTTGGAGGGCAGCCACACATGCTAAAGGAAAAGGGAGCTCAGATAGAGAAGGGAGCACCAAATAAAGGCTGTTGGGAGGATCCTCCCAGGGAGGGAGAAGCATGCGGAAAGTAGACTATAGACCAAACATGATTGCCACTCAATGCCTCTCTTGCAAACCTCAGTACCCAAAAAGAGAGAGAACAAAAGGGAATGCCCTGTGACAGAGGCAGGGTGGGATGGGGGGGACGGGGGTGGGAGGGATACTGGGACCCGTGGTGGTGGAGGATGGGCGCTGGTGGAGGGATGGGTAAAATTGTAAAATTGAAACCCAAGCACAAAAATTTGTAAGTCTACAACTGTACCTCATGGTGTCTCACTAATAAAAATTAAAAAAAGAAAATATATATATATATATATATATATATATGGCCTGGTGATAAAGAACATGTCAGGAGTTTATGAGGTGTCACGTTCTATCCCAGGACCTCCAAAAAAGGGTGAGCTACATTACAATATATACAGAATGATATTTTATTTAAAACATTAATGTTGTGAAAATACAACCTTTCTCCGAGGATATTTACAAGATCATTACATTTCCTAGGGGGAAAAAAAAGCTTCAACTCTGACGGCAATAATGATGGGATGACAATTCACTCTGGGAAAAAATAGAAACCATAATGTATGTGCATATGAAAAGAAATGTCTAAAAAAATAGACACTGAATTGAGAACACTGCTTAGCCCCTAAGATGTGACAGTGATGGAAAAAAAGAGGAAAACCAACTTCTTCTATGTTTGTATCTTATAACATTATGTATTCTTTGTAATGAAAAATATTTAAGTATGAAAATATTTAAAAGGAAACACCAAATACTTGAGACTTATACATACATATTTTTAAAGAAGGGGCTGGAGCAATAGTACAGAGGGCAGGGCGTTTGCCTTGCATGTGGCCGACCCAGGCTCAATCCCTGGCATCCTATATGGTCCCCGAGCACTGACAGGAGTAATTCCTGAGTGCAGAGCCAGAAGGAACCCCTGAGCATTGCTGGGTGTGACCCAAAAAGAAAAAAAAATATGAAGTAATATTACTTCTAACATTTACCTCGCAGAAAGACAATATTAAGTTCTTTTTCTTGTTGTCTTGAATAGAGGAATGCGGAATTTACTATCTGACAAAAGAACAGTATCATTATAACCACATAATTAGGAACAAAATTGTTAGAAAGGAAACATTGTCTAAGAGCTGATTTAAGTGTAACATTAACCTATGAAGTAACATAATAACAATCAATGGTCACCATTACCCCTAACTACTTTACAAACAAGGAAACTGATCTCAGAGAAAATACCTTGCCCAAGATGCAGCAAAACCAGAAGTAAAGTCCAGATCTGACTGGAAAACCAGAAGACTTTCTGTGGGGCAATTTACTGCCATGAAAATCAGCATATATTCTCTCACCACAAATCGAGAGAAAAGGATTCAGGAGGCAAGTGGATGAAGAATATAAAGAAATTACGTATGGGTCTGGGTCTGGGAGATGACTCATGAAGGATGTCCAGGTTTCCTTTTCCTTACTGAAGTAAGATAGTTTTTATTGAATAAAACTTGCTTACGGGGGGTGGGGGGGGGGTGGGGTGGGAGAGGGAGAGAGAGAGAGAGAGAGAGGGAGGAGGCAGGCTGGGGTGGTGGGAAACTGGTGACATTAATGGCATACAATGTATACTGGTGAAGGGACTGAAGGGCTGAGTACAGGAACACTGTATGGCTGAAACCCAATCGTGAACAACTTTGTAACCACATCTCACTGGAGTCAAAAAAATAAAAAAGGAAAAAAATAAAAAAGGAAAAAAATGATGTAGAGAGGAGAGAGGAAATGCGTTCAAGAGAGAACAAAGGCTTCTCCAGAGGCGAGAAAGAAACGGAGATGAGCAAGTGAGATATGTATGTTCAAGGGAAAACGCAGGCTTGAAAAGCAAGTCAGGGTTCCCGGGTTCTATCACCGGAACCACACAGTGCCCATAAGAACTGGTGAGAGCGACCTCAGAGCATTAAGCCAGGATAGGGAGGGAGGGGGGGAGGGAGGAAAGGAAAAGGAAAGAAGGAGGGGAGGAGGAAAGGAGGGAAGGAGGAGAGAAAGGAAGGAGGGAGGGAGGGAGGGAGGGAGGGAGGGAGGGAAGGAAGGAAGGAAGGAAGGAAGGAAGGAAGGAAGGAAGGAAGGAAGGAAGGGTGTTTGAGACCTGGCACCGCCTGGCCCATGCCAGAACCCTGCCAGTACTGGCACCCACAACAGTACCAAAGAAAAAGCAGTCCTCAAATTAAAATGATTTTAAATTTTGGGGGGTGGCACCCCCCGCAGTGCTTTGGGGGTTACTCCTGCTCTGCACCCAGGAATTACTCCTGGCTTGAAGTGCCCAAAAAGGGATGCTGGGGACCAAACCTGGTTGGCCGCATGTAAGGCAAATGCCACACCCACTGTACTATCTCTTCAGCCCCCAAAAATATACTTTTTAAAAAGTTATGTAAGAAAGGTACAGAATGCAGAAGGAAGGGAGATAATCAGGCCATTTCTAATCACTGGATCCATTTCAGATATTTGAAGTCTTGGAGGGAAGACGTTCTAAAATCCACTTGACATGTATTTGACAGGATATTTAATAACTTTCAGGAAATTTCTTCTTTAAACTCCATCTAATGCTTTTTTCTTACAATCTGAAGAGAGCCGCGCTGACCAAGTCTTTTGTAGGAACAGGACAAAGGTTCTACACTAGACATCAAACATTTAAAGATCACATAACTTTATCCAAAGTTATCTGCATTTATATTTGAAGTTTTGTACTTTGCCACTTTTCATCATTATTAAAATTGATTTTCATGGGTCAGAAATTCAGCATATGTAAATTTCAAAAACAAATTTCAAAGACAGTTCTGTGAAACAACTGCCCACCAAATACATTTGCATACACATACACACACACACACACACACATACTTCAGAGGATATATATATATTTGTGGCGGTTTGGGCCACACCTGGCTGTGATCAGGGGTTACTCCTGGCTCTGTACTCAGGAATTACTCCTGAGCGATAGCGGGCTGCAGCAATAACACAGCGGCTAGGGCGTTTGCCTTGTGTGCAGCCAGCCTGGCCGAGCCAGGTTCGATTCCTCCGCCCCTCTCGGAGAGCCTGGCAAGCTACCGAGAGTATCTCGCCCGCATGGCAAAGCCTGGCAAGCTACCCGTGATGTATTCGATATGCCAAACACAGTAACAACAAGTCTCACAATGTTACTGGGCCCGCTTGAACAAATTGATGAACAACGGGAGGACGGTGACAGTGACCACAGGGACTGAACTCAGGTCAGCTACGTGTAAGACAAGTGCCTTACCCACTATACTATCACTGTGGCCCCATTCGGAGGAAAAATTTTATTGTATGAATATCAAATGCTTTACACACTGATTGCAATATTTTATTCTATAAAATAAATAGTATTTTAAGTACAGCAGACTTGATAGTGTATAATAGAAGTAGAATGTCTAAAATATGCCCAGTAGAAAACTTCTCCCCAATTTTATCATCCAACCCATTTCAGAATAAATCCTCTAGTGTTACAGAACAACCTGATCTTCTTTCTGATGTGCTGTTCACCACTTTTCTGTTTCCGTCACAGTAGCTGTAAACAGTTGTTTAAGGATATCTTTATCTAAATGCCTGCCTGCAAACAGAATAAAATACGGGGTGGTTATATGAAATTATTGAAATGATAGTACACCTACCAATTCCAGATCATTTATGTCTGACGATCTTAGAAATTCGCAAAAAAAAAAAAAAAAAAAATCTGAGTGATTCCTTCCTTAACCTTAAAACGGATTCCCTTGAAACCAAACTGGCACCTGAGTTTATCAGTTTTTTTGAAAAGGAAGAGTAAAAGGTCCTATCAGTGCTTATGAACGTTATCACTTAAGATTAAGAATTGAGGCTTAAGAATGTTATGACTTAAGAGAAACATATTAGTCACAAGCTTATGTAGGTTTGCAAGCACTATGGTGGGTTAGTGTGGCATACACCACACATCTCTTTAAAATACAGTTTACACTGTGCTGAGAAATGCAACTGTCACTTACCAATAAAAACCAATCGGTTTATTCTCTCAGTGTCATTTTCCCAGCACAGAGGAGTCTCCTCCAGGTCATACAGTTCGTGGACACCTTGGACAATCACTTGCTGTGGCTTGTCTTTGATTGACACCAGTCCCTGCTCGGAGATAATGAACCCAGCGCGTCAGTTTGAATTTAAAAACAGAACGCGAGCGCCAAGACGAATAAAATGTTCCTATTCCGTCCTGAAAGATCAACTCATAAAGATGCTGTTAAAATGACTTAATTCAAGTCATATATCGATCATTACCTAAAGCTTCCAATTGAAAAAAAAAAGCTGGGGATGCTTCTGTACCTATATAGTTACTTTTACACAATTTCCCTTAATGATAAATAACATGAATGCATACGAGGTGATTCTCTCAGATTTAGCACAGCAAAGTCAGAATCACAAGTCACAAAAGGATGACATTATGTTTTTGTAAGATTCTGCTGATCATTCCATCTGGGGGCTAGGGCCCCCAGGACCCCAGGGCTTACTCATGGCTTGCTCTGTGCTCCAGGGTCACTCCAGGAAATGCTCAGGGATCCTAGGTGATGTCAGAGTTTGAACTGGGTTGGCCATGCACAAGGCAAGTAAGTGCCTTTATCCCCCTGTACTATTTCTCCGGTCCCTTGATTATTCAGCTTTTAAAGACTTTATATTTGTTTCAGAGTTTTAGTAGGGAAATTTAAGAAATTAAAGCATTTGGTAACATGTTTTATTCTGAATGGGGTATGACAAATGGAAATGACTGTTGGATAACATTGCTTTGTCCTTGCTCCTCCCGCAGGAAGCTCAGATTTAGAGTTACTCCCACCACAGTGCTCCTGGGGCACACCCAATTCCATCAGGCACTACTAATCCTACATTGCTTTCTCTTTCCTTTATGTCTCGCATGATTCAGCAATGTCCTTTTGTATAGACACAGGAAGACAGTTGATGTTATGCTTTTGTTACGTGGGGGATTAATTGACTCGGAATAATATTTATTCCTGGGCCATCCATCATATTTACTTGACCTGTCCTTACTTCCTCACGAATCACGAATCACGACCATCTTGTTATTCGTCGATTGCCTCGAGCAGGCCCCAGTAATGCCTCCTTCATCCTAGCCCTGAGATTACATTCAAGGCTCTTTAGGAGAATGAGACCCATCATTGTTACTGGTATTTGGCATATTGGGTATGCCACGGGGAGTTTGCCAGACTCTGCCGTGTGGGCAGGCTACATTCGGTAGCCTGCCAGTTTGTCCAAAGTAGGAATGAGATAATAAAATGTCATAATAAGATGTTGCGTGGCCGCAAATGCGGCTGCACAGTTCTGGGAGCTGGTTTTTATAGTCTCTGAGTCTTGGCCGCTGATGGGATTACACGGCGCCAGGGGGCCAGTTGGTGGGTGTGACCCCCACCTACTGGAATTCGGAGGATCTGGGTGGAGGATGCTCAGCTCTGATCCGAGCAGGCCTACTCCTTACTTCCTAACACCCACAAAAAGAGGGTCCTGGCGAGGGACAAGGATGGACTCAGGGCAAGCTGTAAGCTACCCTGACATCAAGAAGGGTCAAGCTAAGAATAATATTAAACACACGGTTCTGGAACAAATTCTGGCATGACCCAATAAGAAATAACTTAACAAGGATCCCGATGGGGTTAAGAAAGACAAACCTGGCCTGAGGACTGTAGTCTGGCACATACAGCGAGATGTCCCCAGGAAGAGCCAACCTTTAAGTGTAATTAATATATTATCTCTTACTGTGTTCACACAAAATGACTTAGAACTATTGGTAAGAACTAAATTTAATATGACAGTTTAAACGGATTACTAGCTAAGGAAAGGAGAAAGCAAAATTCCCTTTAGATGGGATCCCACCCTTGAGCGGTTCTCCTAGTAATCTAGAGTGCTGAACCCCTAGATGAGATTTTGTCCCTGAGTCAATCTTGTGGAAACACTTTCCCTGATGAGGGGCTTTGCATCTGTGTATTGTTATGATACTGTTCAACAGCACCCCCACCCTTCATGATCTCTATATAACTACGATGTGAGATGCGAGAGAGAATAAGAATAAAGGGTCACTGATGAGCAACCAGCCCGTGGCTCTGTCCTTTGTGTCCCATTCCTTCGTTTGTCTGGCACCTTTGGTCAGCGTGGAGAGGCGGTTCTCGGCCACCGAATGCACACGTCCCGCACACCCACACTTTCTGAACTCACAGATGATGAAATCGGTAAAAACAATTTTATGTGCGTGTTCTTCCAGCACTGCTGGGAGTTTTGCTCCTGCCCTGGTTTACCGTGATACAGGAAGTTGAATGTGTACAACAAAGGTATTATTTTTTGTGTTTTAGACTTGCATTCGAGTAGGTAATAAGCTCCTTGGGAAGATTTATTCACGCATCATTTTGTGCAGAGTGACTGCAACATACCTAGGGGCAGAATCCAAAGGAGGCTGGTGCAGGCGAGCCACTGAGCTGGCCTTGGTGGCGAAAATAGTGTGGAATACCCAAATGAGGGCTTCCCAGGTAACCGCCTCTCACTTAGTGAAAATAAAAGCAGTTATACAGTGAAAAATGCTCTGCCAAAGTAGATAAAGGACCAACCATGATAACCGCTCAGTTGTCTGTCTTGCAAACCATAATGCCCAAGACTAGACAGAGATTAGAGGGAATCATGTTTGCCATGGAGGCAGGGGGAGGATGGGAAAGGGGGGGTATACCAGGGATGTTGGTGGTGGGGAATGTGCACTGGTAGAGGGATGGGTGTTTGATCGTCGTGTGATTGTAACCCAAACATGAAAGCTTGTAACTATCTCACGGTGATTCAATAAAATTAAAAAAATAAATAACAACAGAAATTTGCTCTGCCAGTTGTGGTGATGAATGGGCGTGGTGCCAATAGTCAGAGAGAAGCAGAAGCTGTTGCTGTGCCTTGGGAGGAATGATGGGGACAGAGACTAGGACTCTCTGGAGTTGTGTAGCAGGGCTGATCCCAGGGAGAGCCAGCACAAGACTCAGGCAACCAAAGACTCTAACTATCATCTCATAGTCTCAACCTCTGACATTACAGTCATCCCCAGAAGCTGGTGGCCAATTGGAAAATCTAGACACAAACAGTAAAATTATAAGCAGCATACTAAAAACTTTATGCACACTTCTGGACATATAAAAGTGGACACAGGGCTTTGTCAGAGGCAATGTAGATAGACAACTCCTAGAGATGGGGGGAAGGACACACCTCATGTCATAAATACTACGAAATATGTGAAGAAATCTGAGTTTCCAAATAAAAAGTTTTTTTAAGGGGGCCATGGGGGCATACCCAGCAGCACTTAGACCTTAGCCTGGCTCTGTGCTCAGTGACACTCGTAGAGGCCTCAGGGGGCTACAGGGAGTGCTGGGGACCAAATCTGGGTCAGTCACTTGCGAGGTAAGAGTCCAACGCACTGTATTATTTCTTTGGTCCCAAGAACAGAACTCTTCCAGTTTCTTCTTCTTCTTCTTTCAATAGTACGAACGTGTTTATTGTCTGTGCAATGCATCAAGAAGCCGAAGATTCAGCTGCTTCAAGATTTCTAATATTGTTCCTCCTGTTAAGGCTCAGTTTTCTCTAACTGACCAAGCTGAAACAGAAAGCGGCCCTGAGAGCTGGAGGAGAGCCAGGGAGCGACGTCCAGCACAGGGGCAGCCACACAAAATGAAGCTGGACAGAGAAACCATACTTTCTGCTGTGATTTCCAAAGCGAAGCTCAGCAGCGGAGATACGGAAAAACGGAAGCAGGTCGATGCGTACTAAATAGTTCGGGGCTCTGTTCAAGACTAAACAAGGTGTGAGAAGACAGCCAAATAAGGGTGCCGTACCTTTACTCGGATGACCTCCATGCAGGCACCATCCTTGCTCCGTACGTTCTTTTCCCAGAGAAGATTCTGTATCGTGTGAATATTTCAACAAGACCAGTCGTCAGTAACCCCAGTCACAGCTATGTCATCAAAAAGGCAATAAATCATCAATCTTCTGACAGCTGCACCCACCTGAATAAATACATTGAGATTTTCTTCCTTTGCATTTCCTGGCACTTCAAAGGTGACTGTGACAATACTCTGCAAATCGAGAGAGAGAGAGAGAGAGAGAGAGAGAGAGAGAGAGAGAGAGAGAGAGAGAGAGAGAAATAGTTGAACTTTCTGTACCAGAGTCAGTATATGGGAGAGTGGTCCTTTTGGGACACAATCAGCAGTAGTGGGGAGTAGTTCCCCAGCTCTGTGCTCAGTCGGAGTGCTCAGTGCAGTTTCGAGGTCTGGGGACCTAACCAGGTCAGCTGAGTGCAAGGCAAGTGTTATTTGAAGCCACGTGAGAAGAAACACGTTATTGGAACTTGGGTATCTTTCTCATTACCATTGCTGATTTTTTTTTCATCAAGAATTCCATTTTTGTTTGTTTTGTGTACATACGCAGTAGTGTTCCTAGTTCTGTGCTCAGGGATCACTTCTGGCAGGCTTTGAGGACCATATGTGGAGTTGGGGATCGAACCCTGGGTCAGCCGCATGCAAGACAAACAACCTACCCACTTTACTATCGCTCCAACTCCAGAAAGTCAATTTTCTATATTCTAAAGCTGATCAATGATTGAGGTTTTTTTTTTGTTTGTTTCTGTTTTCTGGGTCACATCAGCAAAGCTCAGCACTTACTCCTGGCTCTGTGCTCAAGGGTCACTCCTGCCAGTGCTCCGGGGACCCTGGAAGGTGATGGGATTGGAGCTAGGTCAGTGCATGCAAGGCAAACACCCGACCAGCTGAACTATCTTTCCAGCCCCAATGTTTCAGTATTTTAGCACAGCGGGTAGGGCGTTCGCCTTACAAGCGGCCAACATGGCCAACCCGAGTTCGATTCCTCCGCCCCTCTCGGAGAGCCCGGCAAGCTACCGAGAGTATTCGATATGCCAGACACAGTAACAACAAAGTCTCCAATGGAGACGTTACTGGGCCCGCTCGAGCAAATCGACGATCAACGGGAGGGCCTTTACCTTAAGGGCTGGAGCGATAGCACAGCGGGTAGGGCGTTCATCTTACAAGCGGCCAACATGGCTGACCCGAGTTCGATTCCTTCGCCCCTCTCGGAGAGCCCGGCAAGCTACCGAGAGTATTCGATATGCTAGACACAGTAACAACAAAGTCTCCAATGGAGACGTTACTGGGCCCGCTCGAGGAAATCGACGATCAACGGGAGGGCCTTTACCTTTACCTTTTACCCAGAGAAACTCTCCTTAATACATAGGTACTCAATGTTTCACTTGTCCTTTCCAGGATTCTCAGTGCTTAGAGGAAAAATAATGTAAAAAGTGTGTCACATGTGTACAGAGTAAAAGATGACTGAGAATTATAGTCCTGTGAAATCAGAGAGAATTATTCCTACTTCATACACAGGGCGGAGTGAGGTACAGGACAAATAAATTATCCAGAGGTAGAAGTAATGCTTGGAAGCAAAAGTGTTAATTCTGTTCTACTGAAAAAAAATAAATATAAAGGAAAGGTTTGGTTTCTCTCTGATCCAAGCGGGTGCCAGGGAGAGAGAAGATTCCTCGGAAGAGGGCTGTTGCCTTGGGCGGTGAAGGAGAAACGAGGGCCAAGCTGTTGGTGATCAGGTGCCACACATCCCATCTCTCGTCTCTCCCAAACACTCGACCCGGCACTCCGCACTCTCTCCAACGTGCTCCCTCCAACGTGCTCCGCCACTGCTCTCAACTGTCCCAGCCGCAACTCCCTCCTTCTCCACAGCAACCACCTCCTCTCTCTCTGCCCTAACCACATCCCGCCCCCCCTCTGCCCCCAAGCACAATCAACATGTTTTTCAAGTCTTCCTGACCACCTGCAGCCCACAAGGGCAAAACAGCACTGCAAGTGATTTCGCCTCTTCTTAGACCAGCAACTTCATGAACATCTTAATTCTACTTCCTAATATTTGCCATTCTGTATGGGCACAATAATAAGACACATTTAGGCTTGCAGGACGACTTTCCTGGGGACATCTCGCCATAGACTCAGACTACGGTGCTCAGGTCGGATCAATCATTCCTAAACCCAACAGGGTCTGAATCTAGTTATGACTTTTTGGATCATGACGGAATTTGTCCATGACCATACTCTTAACTTATCGTTAAGTATTACAGCACTTTGGCCTGGCCCATTTTGATGCCGAGGTAGCTCACAGCTTGCCCTGGGTCCATCCAGTCCCTCGTTGGGACCCCATTTTGGGGAATCTAGGAGGGGCAACTGAGGCTTAAGTCGAAAGAGCAGATGTCCAGGAGGTAATATTACCTGAAATAATTTTACTCCCAAATTACAGGCTTGTCTTTTTAACTGTCTTCCTGTGTCCGTACAAAAATTGCTCTGAAATAACTAACCATGCAAAGAACATTAAGGAGAAGAGAAAAACAATATTTACAAGTCAGCAGAGTCTAATCAGGAGACATAGGTACAGGAGACATAGGAGCAGTCAACAAATCCAAGCTCCCTGCGGCCGGCGAGGAAGGGCAATCCAATGTCATCCTACAAACCACTTCTAAATACCTGCCCTCTTCTTTCCTTGTTCCAAATACCTACCAGTATAAGATAACTTTTTGGAGGTGTAAGTCACAGTCGCTGCAATCTCTTTGGGAGAAAGTGAGCTGCTGACTGAGAAAGAATGCAAAGAAAGACTGACAGTTCTGGAAACATGTCTTCATCTGACTTGGGACTGCAAGGCTATATACCAGTGAGTACAACTGGAGAAATAGAAAGCTACAAATATGTGTAACAGTAGATTCATACATGAAAAGCTTGTATGCTTCACTGTATGGGAAAAAAATACTCCCTTTCCCAAAGCCTTGAGTTCTCTAAAAATACTAGATTGTCCGTGCCTTTGAATTCCACTGACCTTTGTTTGAAATCATAGTATAACTCTGCCGTATCGTTATATATCTAAACAGCAAGGGATACTAAGAATTTCCTGTAGAGCTTTTTAAAAAAAGAAGACATATCCTATTTATTGATGAAATGACAGAATGTCTGGGATATATTCCAGCAAGAATAATGGGACATGTAGGTTCACTCATTACCACTCTACCTTTAAGTATGTTTGAAATTTTCTATCTTAAAAGGAAGTTTTAAAAATACTCCCAACATTTCCCAAAAGAAATGCTGGGAAGACAGATGAAAAATAATCAGTGAAATGCTGACAGCCATTGCAACTGGAGCATTGCAACAGCATGGCAACAGCATGGCAAGCAATTTGTTTTCTATTCTCCCTGCTGTCATACAGGTTTTCCCCTCTAGAAGTAAAATTCAGTATGATTTGGTAGACTAATTTTTTTTTTTTGGTCTGGGAATACTATTATTTTTAATTTACACGGAAAAAATTTTGAGCACTCTCATCCCCCCAAATATTATTATACAATAAGTTATTTTATAGCATAATTATTTATCATACATTAATTATTTATCATTTATAATTATTACATAAATTATTGGGATTTGTGATTATAATTGTTAATAAATAAATATCGATTTGCTCAAGCGGGCCCAGTAACGTCTCCATTGGAGACTTTGTTGTTACTGTGTTTGGCATATCGAATACATCACGAGGAGCTTGCCAGGCTCTGCTGTGCAGGTGAGATAGCTTGCCGGTAGCTTGCCGGGCTCTCCGAGAGGGCCGGAGGAATCGAACTCGGGTCGGCCATGTTGGCTGTGTGCAAGGCAAAGGCCCTACCGCTGTGTTATCACTCCAGCCCATAAATAAATATAAATAATATAAATAACCAATCATCATTTCATTGATTTATTTGCTTTTTTGGTAACATAGCTGTGGCTGCTGTTATAAATATAAAATAAAACTACAATTTGTACTAAATCTTATCAAACTGAAAGCTTCTGTTCTCAAATAACAAACAGGGAAAACTGTATGACTTTGAAATTTTCTGTAAGATGTCAAAATGTTCATAAGCCAGCTCCACCCTGGAGGTAAGAGACGATACTTGATATCGAATCCCATTCTTAACGCTCCACAAGCGATTTTGATAAATTTCCTATTTGACAATCAGTTTTTCGTTCTTTTAGCAGGTATTCACCGAGTACCTCCCATATACAGTGAGAAGCGGTACGAAAATTCTGCCCAAACACTTGCATGAGGAAAACATACTTTGCTACTGGTATCTTTAATATTTACCTCAGGAATTAAGATTGTTGGAGCATGAAAAATACCTCAAGGAGTCGAAATCTGCAATGTTACTGAAGGTGAAATTCAAAATTTAACTTTACTTAAACAGCGATGAATACTCGTCCCCCCTTAATCAACTCAATATAGTTAAACATAAGCTACAGAGAGAAACCCCAGGCTGCCTTGAAGCAGTAAATCCCATCAAAGAGCTGACTTAAGTATCAGGATTGACCTGCAGAATGGAAATAACTGCTAAGTGCCCATGATTTGATAAGAAGCCAGGTTAGATGACCTCAAAGGAATTCACAATTTAAAAATGACCACTTTTGCACAACTCAAAAAAACTTCTCTAGAATGATTTCTAAGATAAGATAGATTTGGAAACAAAATCTAGCCTTCTGCTACCTGTGAGAGGCACTTCTGAACTGCTGAAAAACACACCGGCTCAATGTGAAAGGTTAGAAAATAATTATCAGGCTAATAATAAGCAAAAAAAATAGAAATGGCTATACTTGTATTAGACCAAAAAGTGCTCAATCCAAATAAAGTAGTAGAGATAGGGACAGATATTACACCCTGACTAAGGGATCAATAGATCAAGTAGATTTAGCCAGTATTAACAAATATCCATCAAATGAAGTGGGCAGCAAAATCCTCGGCAACTAAGAGAATTAAGGAGAAGCATCTAGACTAGAGCAACACAAAAGTGGTGGGAGATTTTTAACTCCTACTCTCATCACTGGAGAGATCAACTACAATGAAAATCAGTAAGGAAACCAAGAGTCCAGAAGGAAGACCAGGAAGAAAATGGGTTTAACAGATATGTAGAGATTCCTCTAGTCCCCAAAAGCAGAACATACACTTTTCATGGGACGTTCTCCAAGAAAGACCGCACGTTGGGTGCGGACACAATCCGCGTGTCCATAAAGCTAAGAAAACAGAAATGGTTTTAAGTCTCTTCTTTGATCACAAGGCCCTAAAGGCAGAAATCAACTGTAAAAGGAAAAAAGTCAGGAAAAGTTCAAACAGTTGGAAGCGAAATAGTATGCTTCTGGGTAAAGGGAAAAAACTCAAAGGAGAAATAAAAAAAAATTCCCTTGCAATAAAACACACAGTATTAGAAACTTGGGGACACAGCAAGAGCAGTACGAAGGGGAAGTTGATATCAATATAGGCTCAAATCAGGAAACAGGAGAAAGCTCAAATAAATACTGTAATCGCAACGCTTGAGAGACAAGAGAACGGCAACAAATGGGATCCAAAGTCAGAAGGAAGGGAGTGATAAAAAATCATTGATTAAAAAAAAAAAAATCAAGAAAATAATCAAAGAGTCACTGAAACTGGAGTTGGATTTTCAAAGACTAATAAACAAGATGGACAAACCGTTAGCTAGACTCACAAGGAAAAAAAATGCTAAAAAACCCTAATTAATCCAATCATAGATAAAGGGGAGAAATTACAACAGATGCTTCAGGAATACAAAATATCATTAAGAGAAGATCATCAAGAGACCATTTGTGAGTAAGAAAATTGAAATATTAATTTAAAAAATCCCTCTTCCTTGCTTCCCCACCCCCCCCCCCCGCCCCCCGAAGTTCAGGTCTAGATAGATTATCTAGTGAATTCTATCAAACAGTCAAGGAATTATTATCTATACACCTTAAGTGCTTTCAAAATATCAGTGTCCAATTCTTCTTAATAAGCTTTTACAAGGTCAAAATTACTTGTGGAGTTCATGCACAATTCAATTAGCCTAATCAGTGGCTGAATAAACAGCAGTACTCCTACATAAAAAAAAAAGTACTCTAATACCAAAAGCAGTCAGAAGTATTATTTAAAAAGAACACCAGAGACCAATGAGCAGACCATAGATACGAACGTTCTCAATGAAGTTTCAGTAAGGTCTTCAGCAAAATATCTAAAGGACCATATACTATAATCAGGTCGTATTTACTGCAAAGACTCAGGATGATTCAACATATGCAAATCAATTAGTGTGATTTTTAAAAATTAACAAAAGGAAAGAAAAATAATCGTATGATCTTAACAATAGTTGTAGATAAAGCTTTTGGCATGGTTCAATACCCATCCATGACTTAAGAAACGAAATGAAAAAATAGGAACAGAAGGAGCCCACCTCAAGACAGCAAAGGCAAGTCCAAGACACACTAGGAGTCAAAGCACGTCCTTACTTGCAGCAAACCCTAGTTCAATACCTGGCACCACAGGGTCCCGGGCATTGCTGAGCGTAGCTGCAGAGCACCCAAACACCACCAGAGTCGGGCAGATATTTCCCAGCTCCACAGTATTTGTAGAGATCATGCTCCAGGTCTTGCGTTCAACATCTGGCCCAAGTCTATGACTAACATCACACGTGACCGCAAAAGCTGAAAGTTTCCCCTCTAAAATCAGGAGTGTGGCAAGGATACCCATTTTCTCCATTGCTAAAACTGACTTGAGAGAAGAACCAATTTATATAAATGCTTAAAAAAATGCTTTAATGTTTCTTTACCTTATCAAGGTGAGGTTTTGTTGTAGGCACACATTCAAGTTTTTTCTGCAAACTAAGAACAAAAGATGATAAATTCAGGGATTAAGTTAACCTTTGTGACCTTAATGAAATTTAATCATATATATTTCTTAATTTGCTCGAGCGGGCCCAGTAACGTCTCCATTGGAGCCAGCTTGGCCGATTCAAGTTCGATTCTTCCGCCCCTCTCGGAGAGCCCGGCAAGCTACCGAGAGTATCTTGCCCGCACGGCAGAGCCTGGCAAGCTCCCCGTGATGTATTCGATATGCCAGACACAGTAACAACAAAGTCTCCAATGGAGATGTTACTGGGCCCGCTCGAGCAAATCGACGATCAACGGGAGGGCCTTTACTTACATACTTATATTTCTTAGATGCAAGTAAGGAAGAGATTTTCCCTTTGATTCTAGTGGTTAAAATCTTACACATGTTCACATATTCTTACAAAGAAAAGGAGAAAGCTGATTTCTTCACCATTTTTGGAAAATGTCACTGTCACAGTTACTGTCACTGTCCTCCCGTTGTTCATCGATTTGCTCGAGCGGGCCTAGTAATGTCTCCAGTGTGAAACTTGTTGCTACAGTGTTTTGGCATAATGAATACATCACAGGTAGCTTGCCAGGCTTTGCTGTGCGGGCGAGACACTCTCGGTAGCTTGCCGAACTCTCCGAGAGGGGCAGAAGAATCGAACCTGGGTCTGCCAGGTCCGCCTCGTGCAAGGCAAACGCCCTACTCATACTGTGTTATCGCTCCAGCCATTGGAAAATGTATACATTCCATTGGAAAATGAATACATTCATAAATATGCTCGAGATTTAGAGGAAAAACTAAAGCTTTGCCAACTCTATTTGTATTAAATTAAATCCACTGATTTCCTTTCCACTGTATCTGACTTTGAAAACAGATTTTAATATTATTCAAAACTGCACAATTTTCTCAATGCTCCTTATCTGACCACTAATAACTAATAAAAATTAGAAGAGTAAATTTTCCTTTATCAATGTTTTCATTTACTGCCTAAATCGTCTTTTATCAATGGTTGAAAGAAAACATAAATTTAGTTTCTTAATAATGTATTAATTTGATATGAAAAGAGCAAAAAGATCAATATGGAAATAAACAGTAGCATTCACTTCAATACCAATGGCAGAAGGTTGACAACCTTGCAAGGCTTTAAGGACTTAAAACCTTGCAGATAGATATTTGCCTTAAAGAACTGTAAGGTAAATCAGAAACACTGAATTTAAGAAAGAAAATGCTTATAGAAAAACTGCTGAAGTTGGAAATACATATCACTGGGGGTCTGAGTAGGGAAGGTGTCAAATTCTCCCCAGCCTATAGATCCTGAAAGGATTCTCACTGTTGAGCTAAGCACAATAAAAAATCTCAAGGCCTTTTACATGGTGGAGACAGCACATTAAACAGCTACTTCTTTAAGTGTCACTAATGCATTACAACTGGTCTTAAGCAAGTCCAGAAGGAGATCATCTTAGAAAATGCTTAAACATGCATTAACTATGTTCAGTCCTGAAAGGCCGTTGGGAAATGATTGCTCTTCCATAGGGGAGGAAACTGTTTTCCTCTACTCTCAAAGGTCCCTGCCTGTGTCTGAAAGTTAGACTCACAAACTTAGGTCACCAGGAGAAAAAAAATGTTTAGCTAAGAGCTTGATGTAACATGAGAGCCCTCATGAAGACATAAGAACCCTTTAAATAGTAAAACAGGAGTGGGTTTTTGAGGCTAGAGCAATAGCACAGCGAGAAGGGCATTTGCCTTGCACGTGGCTGACCTGGGTTCGATTCCCAGCATCCCATATGGTCACCTGAGCACTGCCAGGGGTAATTCCTGAGCGCAGAGAGAGCCAGGAGTAACCCCTGAGCATCGCCAGGTGTGACCCAAAAAATAAAAAATAAATAAATAAATAAATAAATAAAGGAGAGGGTTTTTGTTTTAGTGGTGGTTGTTTAGTTTGGGGGCCATATCCAGCAATGCTCAGGGTTTACTCTGCACTGAAGAATTACTACTGGCAGTGTTCAGGGGACAATACGCACACCAGGAATCAAACCCAGGTAGGTCATGTGCAAGGTAAATGTGATACCCATTGTACTATCTCCCTGGCCCCTAAATGGAGTGTTTTTAGGTTTATTGAAAGATGGAGAGTCATCAAAAGATTTAAAGGGACAAGATCAAGTTTAGTAAATCAGGGGAAACTCAGCAAGGTCTGTTCCGTCATACTTCTGTGTGCCCCTTTGTCTTCAGCAATGAAGACACGTTTCTCTATTAGTCAGGGACCTCGAAGCTAAGAGCTTTATGACTCACCTACTTTAAAGAAAATGAAACAAAAATTTGTAAATCACACATCTGACAAGGGACGAGTACCTATAATAAATAAAGAATTACAATTCAATTATAACAAAAATAACCCGAGTATAAAACTAGCCGTGTTATCTGATTAGACGATTCTCTTATGATGAAACAAAAATGGCCAAAAAACATTTAAATATATGCTCAGGATCAATGCTCCTTAGAGAAATGTAAAACAAGTTCACAAAACGCACAAAATTTTGTGAGTTTCTACCAAACACGCAGAAAACAAGTGTTGGCTAAGATACAGGAATCGGAACTCTGTGCCCATAGGTGGGAGTGTAAAATGATGCAGCTGCTATGGATAACAGTTTAGTGGATCCTCAAAAAATGAAAAGAGAATTTCCATATGACCCAGCAATCGCACTGGGTACATATATCCAAAAGAACTAGAAGCAGGATCTTGAAAGATATGTGAGGGGGTATGGTGCCGCCAGCATGTCAGTCTGTACCTGTGAGGCAACTGCATCAGCAGCCTGATGGCACCTCCAGACTTCCAGATATCCCAAAATTGCTGCTGTGCCTTTGGCCAGACCCCAACAACTTGGGGCAAAGTTTACCAAGAAAATAAACGGCCAAAAGTTCGGTATGTGGGAGACACACCCACAATCCACCTCCAGCTCAGCTATATAAGTGGAGGCATGGCCTCTCTGGTTCCTGATCGAACTGCTTAACGGCCATGATCCCAGAGACTCAGAAACAAATCTCGGAACCCAACGACTTTTGGCAGAAATGCTCTTGTCCTTGCAGTAGGTAACTGGCACCAGGCCATCCCAGGTGGGAATAGGTTTCATGCCTTGGCCTGTTACCCCTGGCAGCCCCATGGCCATCATCCTCCAGAGGCCACTGGACAGTCAGGTTTGGGCCCACAGTGACAAAACATGAGGGATGGGGGTGGAGCCAGCCCTTTCCTCCCCGTCCCAATGAGACCCCGAGTCGCCGCCCACGAACAGCCCCTGGCTCCTGATCAAGCTGCTTATTGGCCATGATCCCAGAGACTCAGAAACAAATCTCAAAACCCAGTGGCTTTTGGCAGAAATGCATCTGGACTGCACAGTCAGTTACTGTCGCCAGGCCACCCCAGAGGGAAAGGGTGCTGTCCCTCCGCCTGCTCCCCCTACGCAGCTCGGTGGCCATCATCTTCCAGAGGCCATTGGACAGTCAGGTTTGGGCCCGCAGTGACAAGACACACGGGGCCTCACAGGATGGGGGTGGAGCCGGCCTTTTCCTCCCCACCCCAACGAGATTCCAAGTCACTGCCCACAAACGACCTCTCTGGCTCCTGATGAAGCCGCTTAATGGCCATGATCCCAGAGACTCAGAAACGAATCTCAGAACCCAACGGCTTTTGACAGAAATCATCCTGTTCCTGCAGTAGATGACTGGTGCTGGGCCACTCCAGGTGTGAATAGGTTTTGTGCTTTGGCCTGTTCTTCCTGGCAGCCCAGTGGCCGCCATCCTCCGGAGGCCACTGAACAGTCAGGTTTGGGTCTGCAGTGACGAGACACGCGGGGCCTCACAGGATGGCAGCAGAGCCGGCCCTTGCCTCCCCATCCCAACGAGACCCCGAGTTGCTGCCCATGAATGGCCTTTCTGGCTCCTGATCAAGCTGCTTAACGGCCATGATCCCAGAGACTCAGGAGCAAATCTCAGAACCCAGCAGGTTTTGGCAGAAATCCCTCCAGATTTAAGTGTTAAAACTTCAGAATTCTAAAATCGCGCGGCCACTACTGCAGCCACGCGACACCATATGTTATTCATAACCAGCAAACAAATTGTCTACTGTTGCTTTTCAGCAGATCTGAGTGTTGGGGTAAAATCCCAAATAATGGTGGGTCTGGTGTCAAAATACTGAATGCAATCAAAGTAGAGAGAGAGTAATGTAGAAATCATCGGCCCCACAGGTAGGGGGAGGGTGTGGAATGGAAGGATACTGGGGTTCCCGGTGGTGGAGAATGGGCACTGGTGAAGGTATGGGTGTTTCATTGTACAACCGAGAGAGACTTAGACCCGAAAGCTTTGTAACTGCTCTCATGGTGATTCAATAAATAAAATTATAAAAAAATAAAACAAAAAAAAAAGTAAGGTGGAGTTCATGCCCAATTCAATCCGCTAATCAGTGGCTGAATAAATAGCAGTAATCGTACAAAAAAAAAAAGATATGTGAACACTTATATTCATAATGGTTTTAGGCATGGTGAGCACCATCTAAATGCTCATTAGTAGACGAGTAAATAAACAAAATGTGGCATATCTATACAGGGTAGTATTTTTAGTCTAAAAAGAGAAGAAAATTCTGCCAGATGTTGCAGTATGCATCATGAAGAGCCAGTGAAATACAGAAAAGCAGAAAAGACCCCACTTATCTAATATCTAAAGTAGCCAAACTGTTAGAAATCCTAGAATGGTATCTGCCAGGGGCTGCAGGAGGGGAAAGAAGGACATGGTCACTGAATAGTTTAAGACGGAAACTTTCATCTTTGGCATGATAAAAAACACTGCAGACTCACTGCATAGCAATGCAAAGGCACAAACTCTCTCAAACGCTCCACCTTAAAATGCTTAACAAGGGGATTAGAGAGACAGCACAGAAGGCAGGGTGCTTGCCTTGCACACAGCTGACCCAGGTCCAAACCGTGGCACCACTATGGTCCCCCAATACTGCCAGGAATGATTCCTGAGCACAGGCTGTGTGGCCCCCTCCACCCGTCCCTAAAAGGTTAATCAGTAGCACCACCTGCTGCTCACATTGAATCACCAAACCGGTGGGCAGAGAATCACCAGGAGGGCCCCCAAGTTAAGATGATTTAAAACAGAAACAAACATACAAACAAAAAACCTCTGTTATTTCTAAGAAAGATGAAAAAAAAAAAAAAGATCCCCTCCAGGGACTGAAGAGATAGGACAGTGCATAGGGTGACTGCTTTGCGTTCGCGATGTGACTTCACCTGAGCCTTGCCAGGAGTGATCTCTGGGTGCAAAACAGGAGCAAATCCTGAGCACCACTGGATGTGGCCCCAAACAAAGGGACAATAACAACAAAAAGATTCCCTCCGGGGAAAGAGAAAAATGACCCACCGCTAAGGGAAAAGAAGATATCTGCGGGCCTTATCCAATCTAACATTTACTATGTATTACAAGCATTTCTCCCTAGAAAGAATTACATGCAGAGGTTGGCATAGCTCTATTAACAAGTAGTCTCTTGTTATCTACCACGTACGGTACAATTTCTATAGGGAAGTACTTTGTGCTGTCCAAATACCATTTAACAAAAAGTTCAAGAGCATAATCATTAGGGTCTCCTATGCCCGAGTAATAATAGGAAGTTTAAACCAAATGTGTCACTGTGAATAATTCCTATAACTACTGAAACAATAAATTAAGTACATTACAATGAAAGCGATCAAAATACTAGAAACAAACCTTATTCCAGAGAGACTGTCAAAGGCATGAAGATCTAGTATTTTTGAGAGATCGACTCTAAAAGAAAAACAATATGGACATGAAATACATATAACTCATCTTTTTTAAATGCTATAAGATGCTTTTTCCAAAAATGTAAATAGAGAAATTTTACCAGCATATCATATTACTTTGGGAAGAACAATGAAAGTAACAGTCAAGGTACAAATAGCTAGTTGTAAACGATTTTTAATAGAATTTATACACATAATTCAAAGAAGTGGGTCAATAGTATAAAATCAGAAAATTACGTTATTGCTTTAATAAGCTATGCTTTTTTAACTGTCTTCAAAGTCCTGAAATTTTGAGCTTTTCAAATATATCTGTATAGCCAAAAGAAGAAAATCAGTTAAAAGTCGAAAGATTAAAAGCAGTTTTATTAATGAAAAGATGAAATAAAGAAGAGTAATACTACAGTATACAGGTGGGCGTGTTTTGCTTGCTTTGGCTTTGGAGTCACACCTGGTGATGCCCAGGGGTTCCTCCTGCCTCTGCACTCAGGAATTACTCTTGGCGGTGCTCAGGGAACCACATGGGATGTTGAAGATCGAAATGCGATTAGCCACATGCAAGGCAATAACCTTACACTGTCCTCTCTCTCCAGCCCCACGTGTGGGAGTTTTGCATATATGTATACAAACATGCATCACTGTACACAACATGCAGCTGGGATATATTTTTGAAATTTTTGTATTTCCACTGGTCCACTTCCTCGCCTTCATGACATAACAGGTGGAACCAACAGATCGTGCTTTCCCAGTGATAAGGACTTCCCACCGAATGTTTGTAAAGTCAACTTAGCATCTTTGGGGGCAGTTTTTTTTTTTTTTCGCTTTTGGGTCACACCTGGCGATGCTCAGGGGTTACTCCTGGCTCATGCACTCAGGAATCACACCTGGCAGTGCTCGGGGGACCATATGGGATGCTGGGAATCGAACCTGTGTTGGCCATGTTGGCTGCGTGCAAGGCAAACGCCCTACCGCTGTGCTATCGCTCCAGCCCCCTGGGGGCAGTTTTTTAGGTCATGCCCAATGGTATTCAGGGCTGACTCCCAGCTTTCACTCAGAGATACTTCTAGTGGTGCCCAGAGGACTACGTGGGATGTCAGGGATTGAACCTGGGTCAGCAGTGTGCAAGGCAAACACCTTTACACTGTACTATCTCTCTGACCCTGAATTGTACCATCTTTATCAAATCACTTTTCCCAACACACTGGCCCCAAAACACAATACAATGACTCATTTCCCAAGTCATATTGCTTTGCAAATCCTTCACTCTTTGTTATATGCAGAAGAAAATGTGAATGGATCACAACATTCAAATCCTTTAAGGCAAATTCATATCTCCAGCCATGGCGTTTTTTTCTCTTTTCAACCTAACACTGTATTTGATAGCTATTCTAAAATACTATACTGAAAATACTCAATGATCAACTTCTCAGTTTTCCAACTCTTCATCAAGAACAGCCACTTGTCTATGTCACTATTTTTAAAGGCACTTAACTACCTCATTATTTTTATAGGAACTCATGCATCTTCTACACCTATGTAAGGTAAAGGTAAAAGGTAAAGGCCCTCCCGTTGATCGTCGATTTGCTCGAGCGGGCCCAGTAACGTCTCCATTGGAGACTTTGTTGTCACTGTGTCTGGCATATCGAATACTCTCGGTAGCTTGCCGGGCTCTCCGAGAGGGGCGGAGGAATCGAACTCGGGTCGGCCATGTTGGCCGCGTGCAAGGCACACGCCCTACCTGCTGTGCTATCGCTCCAGCCCTATGTAATATTAATAAATCAATATGTTGATTTTTGCTTATCTCCCTCAAATGACTGAATTCCTCAAAGGCAAAACTTCACCTCAAAGGCAAAACAAATGCTAAAATCCCTAGATTTTCATAAAATACCTAGCAGCTAGTGGAATGCTCAAGAAACAGTTTGCTGAATTGATTATTGGTGAATCTGGTTTTGATTTTCTACACAATTTTGTAAAAGTCAGGTGGGTGGGGGAAAAGAAATGAAATTAAATAATTTTTAAAAATTCAAGGGCTGGAGAGATAGCACAGCGGGTAGGGCGTATGCCTGCACGCGGCCAACCCGGGTTCAATTCCCAGCATTCCATAGGGTCCCCTGAGCACCACCAGGAGTAACCCCTGTGCATCGCCAGGTGTGACCCAAAAAAGCAAAAAATAATAATAATAATAATAATAAATAATAATAATAATAATAATAAAATGGTTAAAAAAAATTCAAAAGTCAGGGAAAGAGAAGAATGGCATTACTAACCTACCAACCATGCCAACTTCTGATGTCTCTGTTTCATTAAAATTTCAAATGCCTCAAAATTAACTTACTAATAAAACAAGACAACACACCCTTTACTCTTTACTCTTAAATGCTCAAAACCAAGAATTTTCTACACATTCTGATAGTAGTTTTACTATTATAATTTTTATTATGTTGTAAACATTTGTCAACTATACAATACTTAGGAAAGCAAAAAATTTCAGAAGAAAACAAGGGCCAGGGACAAAGGTAAGAGTGAGTGCCTTGCATGCTTGAGAAACCAAATTAAATTCCTGGCGTCACGGGGTTCCCAAACCAATGCTGGGTATAGCTTTGAGCACTCTTGTGTGTGGCCCTGGGGACACTCAGCAGCATCACATTGGTCCCTAGAGTTCCTAAACATTGCCTAAAAAGCCATGGGAAGACATATAGACAAGAAGAATAAAATAAATGAACAGAATTGTATCGTCTTTTTTAAAAAAAGAATTCTACTGAGGAGGAGTGATCAAGACTGAAAAGAAACCTAATGCAACTTCAATCTGCAAGGCAAAGAGAACGTTCCAGAAAGTGCTGAATTCTCAGAGACACCGATAAACATGAGACACGGAAGCAACAAAGGAGAAGAATTTATTCCCTTGTTCCTCGACAAAACTTCATTACCGCTTGTTCGCTGCTTTAAATAAAACAAATTAGAAGTGTCAAAAATGACACAAACATCAAAACTGTAAATAATAAACTATGAGCAAGGACATCTTTCCGCAAGACAAGGATAGTTGCAAACTGAAAACTTGGCCTAGAGAGACAGTCCATTCAAGCAGATGCCTTGCATGAGGCTGACCCTGATTTGATCCCTGCTCCTACGTGGTCCCCCAAGCACTGTCAGGATGGCCCAGGCAATCCCTGGCACCACAGGACCTGAGAGCAGCAGATGCTGGGCCCCTCCTAGCTGAGTTAGTCCAGAATCACTGGACAGGAAGGACCCCTGGCCTCTTGAGCACCACTGGAGAGGCCTGAAAACAAAACAAAATGAAAGCAACAAAAAGAAAAGTCAACCAGGGGCAAGAGCGATAGCACAGTGGGTTGGGGATTTACCTGGCATGGGGCCTACCTGGGCTCAATCCCCAGCTTCCCATATGGTCCTGAATGCAGTAGCCTCTGAGCATCGCCAGGTGTGGCCTCTCCTCTCCCCCTCTACACCGGTCACGCCCCCCACACACACACCTAAAATGTTCAACAAGATCAATTCAGGAACCATCTTAAAACTTGGTGCTTTAGTGAGAGATAGTAGAGAGCAAGTCAGGCACTTGCCTTACGTGCAACTGAGCTAGGTTTAATCCCCTGCACCCTGACATGGCCCTCTTAGCCCTGTTAGGAGTGAATCCTGAGATCCTGAGCATGAGCCAGGAGTAAGGCCTGAACATAGCTGGGTGCGACATCATTTCACCACCCCTGACAACACACACACACACACACACACACACACACACACACACAACTGTAATCTTAAATTATGAACTATTGTAACAGGATCCCATTTACGGATACAGTTGTCAAAAGTTTATTTAACTTTTATGTGGTTACACGTATGTCTTGTTTTGTTTTGGGGCCACACCTGGCAAAGCTCAGGGGTTACCCCTGGCTCTGAACTCAGGAATGTCCTGGCAGTGATAGGGGAAGAATATGGGGTGCCAGGGATCAAACCCAGGTCAGCCACACGCAAGGCAAGTACCTAATCCCCTGTACTATCGCTCTGGCCTTTGTATAGCATTTTTCAAAGGAAAAACGAGGGAAAAGGAAATGGCAAGATGCAATAAGAAGCCAAGGGGCTGGAGCGATAGCACAGCAGGGAGGGCGTTTGCCTTGCACGTGACCATCCCAGGTTCGATTCCCAGCATCCCATATAGTCCCCTGAGAACCACCAGGAGCAGAGCCAGGAATAACCCCTGTGCATCGCTGGGTGTGACCTAAAAAAACAAACAAACAAACAAACAAACAAAACCCAACAGGCACAACTGAATGGCTCCTGGTTCGGCTTTTCTCAGTCTTCAGAACTAGAATCTGAAAGGCAGGGAGCACATTAGGCAGAGGGGGCAGGCTGGGAACTTCAAGAAGGGGCACTCTTCTGTGACCCCTGCCAGCAGATAGGGGGTCTGTGAGGCAGCAGAGCAAATTAATCCCCAGCTGTTCATCTGCGTACAAGCAGCTGCTGCTATCACCGGCTAACGCCAGGGAAGTCTGTCAGCACCTTTAGCGTCGGCCACAGCAGCGAAGGCCCCAACTACAGCCTCTGCGACACGTCCAAGGAAAGCGCCTCTGAAGTCAGGACCGGGAGGCACGAGACGGCTGACAGAGAATCGAGCAGCTGGCACTGGGCCTCGCAGCTGCGGAACTGCTGTTGCTGAAATATGAGATGAGCACTGGGAAAAAAAAATCTGGGTACTTGCATCCAGAATCTTCTGAAAGCATGGCAGTATTCAAAGGAAACAAGAGTTTGAGCTACAGAAATCCATTTGACTTCGGCTTTAGAAGCCCACCTACTTTATGAAGCCATGCACACGGTGTGAACAGAACACGGAGAATAGCACATGGGATACGAAGATCAAATTTTAATCGAGGGACACATCAGGAACATTTTCTACCCGAATTGCTCTTCCTTGAATGGCTGTGTGTTGTCGTCCTCTTACATAAGCCAAAGCACAGTTAAACAAGGTTTGGCGCTGCAGGCTCAGCCCCAGGGAGGAGAATCAGGGACGGAAGCAACGCAGAGTAGGAAGGCACCTGCCCGCCCGCCCGCCCGCAGCTGACCCGTGTTTGAGTCCACATACAAGGAGTGACCACCGAGCTCAGAGCCAAGAGTAGGCCCTGAGCACGGCTAAACAAAACCAAAACCAAACAAAAAAGACAATCAACACATCAACCATATCATTAAAAATGATAAACTAACTTATAAAGAAGATTCGAAACAACAATTCAAGACTCTAAAAAAAAAAACTGCCCCTTTATCTTCTTTTTGTTAGGATCAAGTATGTTCACTACTTAGGATTCATTAACTAAGATATTTAGTTTAATATTAGTAATAGCTTTAAAAAGTACCTTGATCTTTGTGTTTCTAAAATTTTTCCCAGTCCATTTATTGATCTGAAATGAAAAAATATTAATTCTCAGAAGAAGAAGGGCAATAAAAACAGACGTTAACTTTTTTAAAAAGCACACAAGGCACAGTATTTCTAAACTACGAAGTAAGTATATACAATTACATCTAGAACTAGGGAAAAATAGAAAAAAACATTTTTTTAAAAAATTATTATCCTTTGAATCATAAATCAGGTAAATTTCACTTAGGCATTAAAATATGATATGAAAAAAATACGTCATGCTTTTTTAGATGGTTAGTCCTGCACAACTGACAGGAATAGGAGCTACTGGGATTAATAAAAAACCTTCACTTTAGGAAAAATGAATCATAATTAGTCTCTGTGTTCAAAGTAACTCTAACTTAAATACCCAGGTTCCTTCACAGAATAATCTCCTTAGCTCCCTAAGCAGGAACCCAACTCACTGTGTCAATCCTTGCCTTTGGATACTAAGACGATAAAGCAGGGCACCAAAACTACTGTCAAATCATTTTCAACAGACTGAACACGTGTCCAGCTCTATAACATCCATTCAACTGCCTCAGAGTTATTTGAAAATGGTAGCTGCTACTGGCTCAAACTTGTTCTTGTATGTAAGGCTTCTTACATAAGACACCACTTTTGCTTTGTGTTGTCTGGACTTAGGTTTCTGGGCCATACCTGGTGGTGCTCAGGGGCTATTCAATGCAGCTCTGCCCAGGACTGAACCCAGGGCTTCCCGAAGCTAAGCATGCCTGTCAACCCTTTGATCCAATCTCTCCACCCCCATTTAAAAAAAATTCTTCACTTTCTCTTTGGAATACACACTACGACCTGATGGTTATTTCCTCTTCAATATACTTGTCTTCCAAATCCCCAAGTCTAATTCTCAGTCACAAATGTGATGTAAATGGAGAGTCTATAAGTCATCAGTGTCTTTTCTAATTTTTTTTTTTTTTGGTATTTTTTGCATAGACCTGTTGAGCAAAAAGTTAGCTATGACTGGATAAAGAAACTACGGTCCATCTACACAACGGAATACTACACTGCCGCCAGGAAGAAAAATGGAGTCATGAAATCTGCTTCTAAGTCAATGGATATGGAGAATTCATGCTGAGTAAAATGGGTCAGGGGAAGAGGGACAGACACAGACTTATTGCACTCATCTGCAGGATATAAAAAAAAAAACCATGAGACTAAGACTCAAGGACAGTAGAAACGAAGACAGAAAGGAATGGTCCATAGTTAAAAGCTTTCCACAAGAAGGAGACAACGAGGTGGGGAGGTAGGGATAAGGGGTCGGAAGGGAAGGGCAGTTAGGACAGTGAAGAGATAACTATGGCAACCAGAGTTGGACAGGATCCCACCGGACAAGAACTTTGTGCTAAAAGGAAGTAAAGGGATATGCCTTTCAAAGGTACCTGTACTGCCCAAAAGGGGGGCGGGGAGAGGGAGGGAGGGGGCGAGGGAGAGAGGAAGAGGGAGAAGAAGTGTCTGCCATAGAGGTGTCTGGTGGTGGGAGAGGAAACTGGGGACCCTGGTGGTGGGAAATATGCACTGGTGAGGGAATGGGTGTTGGAACACTGCATGACTGAATCGCAATCATGAACAAGGCGGTAACTGTGTATCTCAGGGTGATTCAATAAAAAAAAACTCTTTAAAAAAGAAAAACAAAAGGAGCAAGGAGTTAGAGAGCTAAGTCTTGGCCATCGATCTGCAGAGAGGAAACAGTCGTAGTTATAAACCCTCATGTCACACAAAAATTGTTTATGTTCTCCTACCTAGCAATTACAATGATGTATAGAATTCCAGAGAAATAAAATTTAGGAGATCACTGTCAAAATGGGGGAAGAGTCATCTTGGGACGAGGGAGAAGGCTCAAAGAGCAGGGGTCTCCAGCACTGAATGGGCCTCTGAGCACCTCTGGCAGTGATCCCTGAGCACCAGGCTAAAAGTGACCTGGAACATAACCAGATGTGACCCTCCCCTCCCCCCACGTCATCTATATTTACCACTTCTATCTTTCTAGATATTTCCAAAGCAGCATTCCAATTTGAAATGGCTATGCCAGCTAAGGGGGGGGGGGGGGGGGGGAACCTTGAATTCTAAGAAAGAAAATAGCAGTAAACAGAACATCTACTGTGTGTTAGATAATTTCGTACCTGAGGGTCGTTCTTAATTTGCTTAAATCCTCTTCTGGAACCAAGTCTGTTTTATTGATGATAATGATGTCCGCTAAAGCAACTTGCCTAAGTTAACAAAGGACAGATACCAAAGAGAAATGTTAAAAATTTTTTAATAAGTCCAAATACGTCTGGGCCCACTCGAGCAAATTGATAAACAACAGGAGGACAGTAGACAGTGCAACAGTGCTACAAATACCTCATTCAAGATCAGTCAGCAGTTAAGAACTTTGTAATATTCTATACAGGGATTCAACTGACCCCCAATCTACTTATTCTACAGGGAACGAGGATGAATCATATTCATTACTATATAAAGTCAGTTTTCACGTTATTTATTAAAAAAAAAATCACTGACTGCTTCTAGTCTTCTACCCTGGAGCTGCAAAGGCTCAATAAATATAATCAAAAGGTTATATGATGTGCTAAGTGAAATGGGTCAGAAAGAGAGGGACAGGTACAGAATAACTGCACTCATTTGTGGAATATAAAATAATATGAGACTAATACCCAAGGACAGTAGAGACAAGGGCCAGGAGGATTGGTCCATGGTTGGAAGCCTGCCTCATGAGCTGGGGGAGAAGGCAGTGGGACAGAGAAGGGATCACTAGTCAATGATGGTTGGCTCAGGGTGGGAGATGTGTGCTGAAAGTAGATAAAAGACCAAACATGATGGCCTTTCAGAATCTGTATTGCAAACCGTAATGCCCCAAAATAGAGAGAGTAAGAAGGACAGCACTTGCCATAGATACAGGGGGTGGTATGGTGTGGGGTTGGCAGGAGGAATACTGGGCACACCGGTTGTGGGAAAAGTATATTAGGTGGAGGGATGGGTGTTTGATCATTGTATGACTGAAATTCAATCATGAAAGCCTTGTAACTGTGTATCTCACAGCGATTCAATACAAAAACAAAAAAAAAAGTTGTATGATGATCTAATTTTTCATATTAGTTATAGAGAAAGAAATACATAAAACTCAGAGATCTAATAAGGCAGGAGCAAAGATAATCTATAAAACTAAAGAATTCCACAATTTTCAATGAAAAGCATAATACAGGTATAAGAAAAAATAAACATTATGAAACAAGTTGGTCTGGAACTTTTGAAAGATTACACTTCAGAAGATATACCAGGATCTTTTATCTTCTTCATAACTACAAATATCTGTAAGCAGATGACAAAATCTGAGATCCTACTAAATATTCTATTCTTCTGTTAGCAGGCATCAAAAAAAAGCTAGTGATTTCTCAACAGTTCAGAAAAATTTAGTCAACAGACTAAATTTGTTTCTAATCCCAATTTTATGAGTTTTATGCCGTTAAAGCTATTACTGATTATACCCAAGACAATCAAATTCCCAAAACTAAACACTAATTCACTGAAGATGCAGTCTTAAATAGCTATACTTACCATAATACCATTATAGTAAATGTGTAAAATGTAATAAGGTCAAAAGAAAACCATATGAACTTATTTAAATCAGAACTTCTATGTGTGTTTATTTTTACTTTTGTTTTCTACTTGACTTTAATAAGAAAAAGTTACAAAAATATTCAAGTTATATTTCTTATGAATGATAACTACACAGATTAGACTGCACTCAGGAATCACTTCTGAGACAGCTCAGGGACCATATGGGGGCTGGGGATGGAGCCTGGTTGCCATGTGCAAGGCAAGCGCCCTCCAGGCAGCAGTATAGAGCTCTCTAAACCACTCACAGTCCTTTTAACATTGCCCAATTTGTTTTGGTCTTCTTAGTAATGATTTTGTCTTTCTAACTGGCTAGAATTAATACAGACACATTAAATATGGTTACCTAGTAGCTTCATTGATGAGGCCATCGGGTTTTTCTTCTTCTAAATGCTAAACAAAAGAAAATTTTGGAGAAAGTTATTCTGATATACCACAAATGTTAACATAGAGACTATTTTTAGAGACTCCACTTTTGCCTCGGACACAGATTTCAACAAGTCTCTTTCAGAACACACTCATTTAGAAGGGAGGTCCACTTAGAACAAAGCACTGTATTTCTTCCACTTAGACCAGGATGAGGGCTTAAGATTTTGTCCCCAACTTTTACATTTTCTAAAAAAGGAAACACTCCAGATTCAAACAATGTTATAAAAGCACAGAACCACCTTGTTCAGGTTTTAGGCATTTTAAAATTACAGTATACATCTGGTGAAATTTTTTTATTTACATATGAACTTGGGGTTATCTGGATGGGAGCTTGTGGAGTTAATAAAAAATAAGATAAGACATTTCTGTACCCAGTGGAAATAATTGAATAGCAGTTTCACAAAATAACTTTTTTCAAAATGAATTCTTTTTGCATTTAAAAAACTCTTCTCTAGAAGACTAGAAATCTCCACCCAAAACTTACTGGTGTGGACTAACATTTTCCTACCTCTCGGCAGTCAAGAAGTACCAAATAGGAAAAGATGTTAAAATTCTTCAGAGTAAAAAACCTACCAATAGTGCAACTCTATTAAGAACAGAATATGTAATAACCATATATAATTACAGAGGAAAAGATAAACGCTGTTATCCATATATGAAGTCTATGCAAATATAAATAATAATGGCATTTCTTCCCTTTCAACATCAGCCTACACTTCCCATGTACACTATGACTCCAAACCAAAAACATCAATGTGGGCACTTCAAAGGGCATTCTCTAGTAATACATGAAAAAAAAATGTGATTAAGTCTAATGGTTTCTATTTGTGAAGATAAAAAACGAAAATGTTTGCATCCTTTTTTTTTGGTTTATGCAAGGCAAAGAATGTTTTGGTAAAAAACTTTAATGTGCAGTTGTTGGCGATTGAACTCAGGGCCTTACCACTGATAATTTCCCAGTCTGCAAACTACTTTTTCAAAATACTTTATAATATAAACAATCTATAGAATATGTATTATCTATATTATGAAAATGTCAACAAAACTTTGTAGCCGGTATTATTTTTCTCTTCTCAGGGGCTGTGACTTTTGCTTAAAACAGACAAAAATAATTTTGATAATTCAACATATCCAAAAGGTTACTGTTGAAACTTCCAATTTAGCATAAGAAAAATATCCTCTGAACTACACCAGTGTCCACTGCAGACACAACCTTAGTAAGGGCTACTGGGTGTTCGGTCCTACAGAAATAAATTGGACCAGAAAAAAGAAAGAAAAAAAGCACTGCTGTTGGCCAAAGTGGAAATAAATTCAATGTCAAAAATGTCAGATGTCATTTACAAAAGAAAAGAAGCAGTATTTTTCCAGTGGCTAAATTCTAGATCTAACACTATTTTAACTTATAACGGATTATTGCATAATGGCAGTCTATTTATTTTTCTGGTCTTTTTTCAAGCCAAATTGTTTTCTGACTCAATTGTTTCAACAGCTTGTGCAATATAACAGAGGACCCAGAAGAGAAACCTCTCGCTTGACCTTTCCTGTGTAACTTCATTCATTGATTCTATTGCATTAAATGCTGTCACATTTGTAGAACTGAAAAGAACAATGTCAGTAGTCTGGATGTCAAGTCCGGAGAATAGAGGGCTGTCATCGGAAGTTGTCCAATTCTTAGCCCATGATTAAAAAATGAATATTTCAGATCAATGTGTGACAATCCCATTAGAGTGATAGCCCATGATATCAATTACCACTTCAGTTTCAATTTGGCTGGCTGGCCACAGGGTACCATTTCTCAGCTTTACTTGTGATGGGCTGGCTCTGTGAAGCATGACACCCTTAAATTGCTGCCCATTATCCAAGTGTCATTACTTGTACTGCCTCCAAATTCCCTGAATCACAAGCAGCTACTGAGGTCAAGCTTTGCAACCAGAGGAATTGGACAAGTTGGCAAATTCCTTATAGAAAGGAAAAGTTATTTATCTGGCATCTGACTTAGAAAATCTAAAGTTTCCATTATCCTGACAGTATGTCAGTTTTGTGTAGGTATATTGATTTAATAATTTAAGAGGTTTTATCAAGGTGGTAGGAGGTTAAACGTTTACTGTGCTTGCATTATTCAAGAATTGTGGGGGGTTTTTGCCTCTATGTTTAATTCCTCTCTAATCCCAAACACTTAAAATTATTCCTGTAATCAGAAATCCAGAATTTTACTTTTGATACAGCACTTCATAGCCATCCAAAAAACCCACAATGTTTCAACTATTATCTATCCCAAACATCCCAGTCATTGTAATCGATTTAAGAGACATGGGGCCAGAACTATGGGATAGTGGAGAAGGAGCCTGCTTTGTACACTGACAACCCAGGTTCTACCCCCAGCATCACATAAGGTCCCCCAGGCTTCACCAGGAGCGATCCCGGAACAAAGAGACAGGAGTAAGTCCTGCGCACTACGAGATATGTCCACCTACCCCCAGCCAACCGCCACCCTCCAAAAATATATGAATTTGATTGGGGGATGGAGGGGGCGGGGATAACTCCATGAACACTTTGCCAGATGTATCATGATTTCAGAAGTGTGAACTAGAATTTTTCTAAGTAAAATTGTGATATCTGATCTTTAAAACCATCAGTACTTTTGGGTTTTGAATGAAAGTCAGAAAAGTTATCTGCCACACTTCTTAAATCAGGGTCTTCTCTTTCCAAGGGAATTGAAGAGGCTGTAAAGGGCATTGGGAAAAAACTTTTCACATATACCTAGAGCACTTTATTGAAGGTTTTGGAGGAAAACAATTTTTTTCAATTTAATAAATTTAGAGACATTTGGGAAAGAACTCAAAGTTGACATAATTTTTTTTTAAAAGAAGTCGATTTATTTTATTTCTTTTTTTTTCTTCCTTTTTTGGGGTCACATCCAGCAATGCTCAGGGATTACTCCTGGCTTTGCACTCAGGAAATACTCCTGGCGTTGCTTGAGGAATCATATGGGGTGCTGGGAATCGAACCCGGGTCGGCCTCATGCAAGGCAAACACCCTCCCCGCTGTGCTATCGCTCTAGCCCCGACATAACTTTTTAAATTATAAAATTCTATATGAAGTTATTGTTTGAATGGTATCTGAATCCCCAGATTTGGATTGAGGGACAAAGATAATTTCATTCCACTTTGCCCTTTAATAATATTCCACCTGGACTGCACTCATTTGTGGAGTATAAAACAACATAACATGAGGCTGTCACTGAAGGATAGTAGATACAGGGGACAGATAGATTGCTCCATAGCTGGAAGCCTGCCTCATGAGCAAAGGGGAGAAGGCAGCTGGAACAGAGAAGGGATCACTAAGAAAATGATGGCCGGAGGAACCGGTCGGGATGGGAGACGTGTGCAGAAAGTAGATAAAGGACCAAACATGATGACCTCTCAAGTGTCTGTATTGCAAACCATAATGCCCCGAAGTAGAGAGAGAATATGGGGAATATTGTCTGCCATGGAGGCGGGGAGAGAGGTTGGGAGGGGGGTTATACCAGGGATATTGGTGGTGGAGAATGTGCACTGGTAGAGGGATGGGTATTTGATCATTGTATGATTGCAATCCAAACATGAAAGCTTATAACTATCTCATGGTAATTCAACAAAATTAAAAATAATAATAATAATCCACCTGGAAGGTCAACATTTAAATTTATGTAACTGTGTATTTTCAAAGATTCAGTATATTGTTTAAATCTATAAAAGATTGTGGTATGTTAAAAATCTTACTAAATACATTTTCTAAATTGAAGACCATTAAAATATATGTGAGGATCTTGGTAGCTACAAAAACATTCATAGCAGGATGTCTTTAAATGATAACTTGTTAAAAATATCCCAACAGACACAAATGTAGAGGAAATTACATAATAAATCCCCACAGACTTACCTTTAACAAATAATTAGAAATTATGAAAGTCTTTCTACTTACTTTTAATCCATATTTTGAATCCACAACAGTTATAATACCTACAAAGAAATAAACGGTTTCATTTCTCATTCACCTGAGAATGAAAATTAAAACTCACTTATTTTGGTTCACAAATGTTTTAGTACAAAAAAACAAATAATTTGTTTTTCTCTTACCAACACATAAATTTAACTCCACTAATAATTTTAAACATGTGATGAGAGGCTCGAACTACTTTAAAGCACTCCTCAGAATATAAAATTCAAAAATTACATAAGTAAACAAACGGATTTATCTAGCTTTAAATGACTTATGATCTAAAATATGATACCAAAGTATAAAGTGAAATCTTATCAGTTGCATGAGATAGGTTATTTTTAGTTTATTCTTACAAAATCAAAATTAAGGTGTTCCTTAAGATGTAAATTATTGCTTAATAAACCCTGCAGCACTTTAGGATATCTTTTTTTTGGGGGGGGGGGTGTATTTGGGGCTGCACCTGGGAGTGCCAGGGGGTCAATCCTGGGAATACTCAGGGGACCATGTGGTTCTTGGGGTCAAACCAGAGTTAGCTGCATGCAAAGCAAGTGCCTTACCCCTGTATTATTTCTCTAGCCTACACCTTAAGATATCTTATTTCTACTGTTTCTCACCAAAACTAATTCACACAAATGGTTTACACAGTCTGTACCAAAGATCATTTAATTAATTTAAGCAAACTCTGATGTTACATGCTAAATGATTTTTTCACGAGAAAACATCATAAAGAGTTTGATGACACTTAAGAACTCAATCAGCTCCATGACCCATACATCAAGGACAGAAACTGTGGTTCGACTTCAGTGGTTACTAACCTTCATCTCTAAAGAAGAGCAGGTTTAAAGAAAGGTGGGGGAAGAAGGGAACTTAGTTATTTATCTAAGATATGTTCAAATATGTCAAGTGATAAAAATTGCCCTAAAGCACAAACATAAGTGAATTAAATTTAAATGTACTTACCTTCAAAAGAAAATGAAAGCAAAAATATTATCACTGTATTGTCAAAAAAAATCTAACAAGATACTGAAGGTACTTTCTCAAAGTATGTCAGAAATTTTCCTAACATTTTGAAAGGAAAATATTGGTGGAAGAACTAAACTCGGACTTAGCACTAAGCACTAAGCTAGATTTCTTAACTAGTTTTACCACTGTCTGCAATTATACAATCTACATGAGCAAAGACTTACTTCATCAACAAACTAAAAAAATCCACAAAGAATAAAAATAACACAAAGAATAAAAATTGTAATATGAACAAAAATAATTTTAACCACGGAAATAAAAAAATTTTCCATAAGAACAAGGAAAAAAAGCACTTTTTAACTTACCATCAAGATAAATATCCACCCCTAATTCAGCATCAACCCAAAACATAGAAGCTACGGCACCTAAAAAAGACATGATCTTTATTAAAAACATTTCTTCAAACTTAAAATTTTTATTTTATCCACATTTTAATTTGTCCCAGTGGAATTAGCAAACAAACAAGCACATACAAATTAGAATTTCCGATTTTATGAGAATTACAGTGGCAGTGTCTGCTACAATTTACATCAGATTCTTAACCCCTCCCTACAAGAATGGACCAACTCTTATCACATAAAACTTTAGTTTCAATCAAAGCTACCATAATTTGCTAACACATAACATCAAGTAATTTGGGGTTGTAGCTATGTCTACGTAACTTCATTTTATTTTATTTCTCCTGAAAATAATAATCATACAGTTCCCAAATTCTCTAAAGAAAAACAAAACCACAAAAAAAGGTAATAATTCCTTGTCCATATTTTCAAAATAGACTTGAAAAGTTTTATAGAAGAAAAAAACCCAAAATAAAATTATATATTTTTTGACATGACAATAAAATCCTCCCACTATTTATTTTGTACTGATGGACAATTTGGGTTTGGGGATGAAACGATGTTAGATGAGAAATGAAAATTTGTTTCTGACAAAAATTGGTACGGTACCAAACCACATATCCCGATTAGTATGCCTCAACGAAAAGAAAAGTGACAGTAAAAAAAAGTATTTGATGTTTCAAGGCATCACAGGTCCAGTTAGTGACAGGGCTGTCTAAAAGAATGAGTACCAGGGAAAAACAAGGATAACTGAGCTCATTCCAATGTCTGAAGCTGTCCACCTTCCCTGACGAGATGTGGTTCCCTGAGCATGGCTCTGTGTCAACAATGAAATACCTGTCAGCTGTTTACAGTGATTACTCATGCAAGATATAGCAAGGGCCACAAGATCTAATGGTTTCCTGATACTTATTGATTTTTCCCCCAAAAACTTAATAGTTTTCCAATTTGACTGAAATAGGATTTGTGAGTAACAGGGGCTGAATCAATGCCTGTCCCTTTCAAGGAAATTACTTTACCATGACAATTATTTAGCTTAGAACTGGAGAGTGTCAGTCTCCTAGGAGGGAAACAACTGAATTGCCAAGAAGAATTTTCTTTCCTTACCTGGCCAACATGATTTCAATTAAAGAGAAAAGTCAATCTTGAGTATCATTACTCCAAACATGTCATTAAAAAAATGCATTTCTGTAAAGCTCAGTATAATTCCAAACACTGTATATAAACTATTTTTTTGTTTTAAAATACACTGGTTCCTTTAGAGATAAACAGCTTCCAGATTCTAAGCTAACATTTCCTTATAAATTATTAGTGTATTATGCATCATTAGGATTCTGATATGTATCTTTAGTAAAACACCAAACAGCAAAATAGAGAACTACATTAAATATCCAAAACACTTGTTTTTATTGAACACTGTGAGATAGACCCTTAAAAAGCTGTCCATGAGTAGGTGTCACTCAGTGTTCTAACACCCATCCCTTCACCAGTGTGCCCGCACTGAGGTCTCCTTCCTTCCTTCCTTCCTTCCTTCCTTCCTTCCTTCCTTCCTTCCTCCCTCCCTCCCTCCCTCCCTCCCTCTCCTGCTCTCCCCCCTTTCCTCTCCCTCTCCCTCTCTCTCCCTCTCCCTCTCTCTCTCTCTCTCTCTCTCTCTCTCACAGACACACACACACACAAGTTAATCAGTGTTTCCCAGTCCAGGTATTGTTTTTCTTCGTCAGGGAATATTTGGTCCTGTTTAAGACACAGTTTTAGTCGTCTCAACTAGGAAAATCCTAATGCTACCTAACAGGCAGAAGCAGAGGACGCTGCTGAGCATTCGAAAATGCACACACCAGCCCCGGACAACAGAGAATCAGCCATCCAGGAGTGATTCACGGGTGCAGAATAAGCCCTGAGCACATCTGGGTGTGGCCCCCAAACAAACAATACCTAAGACAATTTAAGTACAGCAACAGAGGCAAACAACGTATGAGGGGACATAAATATTAGGAACCTTAACAACAAAGAATATAGACAACCAACCAACAACATGAGGACGGAAACAGAAAAGTTTAATTCCCTTGTTTCTTAGGCCATGTAGTCTATAGATATTTTTTTTTCTTATTTTATTTATTTTTTTGCCTTTTTTGGGTCACACCCGGTGATGCACAGGGGTTACTCCTGGCTCTGCACTCAGGAATCACCCCTGTCCATGCTCAGGGGACCATATGGGATGCTGGGAATCGAACCCGGATTAGCCGTGTGCAAGGCAAACGCCCTACCCGCTGTGCTATTGCTTTGGATATTTTCTTAAAACTAAAATATGTATTAAAAAATAAACTTGCAGGAGCAGAGAGATTGTACAGAGAGGAGGGCACTTGCCTTGCATGCGGCCCACTAATGTTCAATCCCTGGTACTCCATATGGTCTCCCAGTATTGCCAGAAATGATCCCTAAATGCAGGGCCCAGAGTAAGCCCGAGGACCACCAAGTATTGCCCAAAAACCAAAATAAATAAAACAACTTGCCCAGTTTATTACTCTGGAATTTTTCTACAACTCATATCTTTTTTCCCTTAGTTTTCCCTAAAATACCTTTTTTCAAAATGTATAAAATACCTTTTTTTAAAATCTTTTTTAAATTGAATCACTGAGTGATAGACCTTATAAAACTGTTTATGATTAGGTTTCAGATATATAATTTATATATCTTACAAAGAGCATATTTTCTATTCAGTGATTCCTTCACTTATCTTTTAAGTTTTCTTCTTTTAGGTGTTAGTAAAACAATCATGATTGTTTAAAATAGCACAGAAAATATGACTCTGTTCTTATAAAATTAATTCTGTATTTTATACCGCGTTCAGAAGGACACAGGACAGAGCTTCCTAAACGTAAGCACCCAGAGGTCTTACTCATAAAAACAGACTGCTGGGTCCCACCCTTAGAATTTGAACAGACATAGTTTCAGGGCTAAGACTCTGCATTTCCACAAACTCTCCAGGGAGGCCAATACTGTCACCCAATACACCTCATACAGAAGTATAGGATAACAGTGCCACTGGGGGCTTAGGTTTATTTGGGTTACATCCATCACAGTGCTCCTGAGTCACTCCCATTCCTCTGTTTATCTGTAGACTCTTGTCTGTGCTCTCCTCCCCAGCCAGTTAATCACCTTTTTCCTTAATCAGATTCTGTAAGATCAAATCCTTTTAGGACATTGAACTTGTATCTTAAGTTAAATATTGCTTTTCTTGTCTTTTGCATAGTTTACCTTAAAGCAATGTCCTTTCTGTATAGACACTGGAAGACGGTTAATATTATGCTTTGTAACTTGAGAGTTGATTGACTCCGAATAATATTTACTCCTGGGCATCTGCTTTCTTGACTCAGTTGCCCTTAGTTCCTAACACCCCAAAGCAGGGTCCCAATGAGGGACTGAGGCAAGTTGTGAGCTACCCTGGCATCGAAATGGGCCAGGCCAAAGTACCACACAATACTCAACTATAAGTTGAGGACATGTTCGTAGACAAATGCTGTCATGATCCAACGGTAACAACAAGACTAGGACCTTGCTGGGGCTAGGAAGACTAACCTGGCCTGAGGATTGTGGAATATATAGTGAGATGTTCTCAGGAAGAACCAAACTGTAAGTTTATATCTCTTACTGTGCTCATACAGAATGACGTTGCTGGAAATATTGGAAGTTAGATTTACTACAACTATTCAAGTAGATTACTAGCTGAGGAAAGAACATACCCTTGTTGGGATCCCACCCTTGAGCGAATCTCCTAGAAATCTGGAGTAATCTCTTTAGATGAGATTTTATCCTTGAGTGAATCTCCTGGAGGAGTGGTCTTGCCTCTCTTTGTTGATTTGTTAATGTTCAACCCACCTTTATGTCACCACCCTACCTGATTGCTATATAAACTAAGACTGTAAGCTCGGAGTGGGCTCGGGTTCCAGAGGGCAGAGTGAGAGGGGCTCAGGCTTGAGAGAGAGAAGCAGAAGGACAGTGAAGATTGGAATAACCTACAATTGATATCGAACAGCCTGGCCCTCGTTCCTTCCTTCACCTGCCCATCACCATCGACCTCCCCAGTGTGAAACTACCAAACGCCGGCGGCCGGAGAGACAGAACGCTGCTGGCCTTTTGAACACACACAGAAGCACTAGCACGCAGAGAAATCTGAGGAAACTTACCTATTTGTATTTCAAGTTTGTGAGATAAATAGCAATATTTCTGTTTCTTCTTTGCAGTTATTTTTAGGTTCTGTTTAAAATCTATAAAGTTATCCCATAAATCCCTCAAACGTGCTCCATTTTTTTAATTAATTTTTTCCTTTTTCTTTTTTTTTTTTTTTTGACTGTTACATGTCCTATTCTCAGGCACGTGGATTCATTCTCCAGCTCCTATAATTCTGCCACAGAGTTCCACAAAGTATGCAAGTACCACCAGGGTGATCCCTGAGACCAGAGCCAGGCAGAATACTCTGAGGACAGCTGACTGTGTCCCAAAAGACCAATAAAAAAAAAAAAAAGCTCCAAAAAGCACTCTGAACATGAGTTACCTACTAAAGAAACAAGCCTACAGGAAGTCCTTAGCGTTCCTCTCTGGAACCAAATTTTTTTTTTCTTTTTGGGTCCCACCTGGCAATGCACAGGGGTTACTCCTGGCTCTGTGCTCAGGAATTACCCCTGGCGATACCCGGGGGACCATATGGGATGCTGGGAATCAAACCCAGGTCGGCTGCGTGCAAGGCAAACGCCCTACCCGCTGTGCTATCTCTCCAGGCCCTGCAACCAAATTTTTTAATGTAAGTAAATCTTTCAATGATCATTTCATACATCTATCTACCTTTTTCTTTTCTTTTCCTTTTTTTTTGGGGGGGGGGGGTTGGGCCCCACCAGCAATACTCAGAGCTTACTCCTGGCTCTGTGCTCATAAATTATTCCTGGAAGAATAGGGGGAGCTGATGGGATGCTGGAGATCAAACCCAGGTTGGCAGTGTGCAAGGCCTTCCCCACTGTGCGACTGCTCTGACCCCTCCCCCACTACCTGGTCTGACTTGATAAGTGGGTTGGGTTTTTTTGTGTGGACTTGGCCCGGGCACTCTATTACCCCTCTAATACACATCTGAAAGTGTTTATGAAGTATATTTTGTGTATTAATAATATCATTTCTTACCAGGATCTGCTAACCCAGTGGTCTCTAACAGTATGTAATCAAACTTCCCTTTCTTCTCCATCAAATTTTCAATAGCTCTAAGTCCATTGTCCCTGGAAAACACCAAATTACAATATACAGAAGAGTGAATATTTTAAAGTAATATTATAAACACATTAAAATATATTCAGCAGTCTAAGACACACAATATCTCAGGGATGTGAAAATTAAACTCATTTCCAATCTTCTAAACCAAATGTTCATCCAATATTTAGCAGTGGGGAAGAAAGAAAATATTGCGTACAGGGGCCAGAGAGATAGTAAGTACAGTGGGTAAGGAGATTGCCTTGCATGACGCCAACCCAGATTTGATCTCTGGTGCCCCATGTGGTCCCCAAACACTGCCAGGAGAGAACCCTGAGTGCAAAACCAGAAGTAACCGCTAAACACTGTAGGGTGTGGCAAAAAAAAAAAGCTAAAGATTTTTATTTTTGAATTTATGTTTGTATTTATGAAAATAAAAAAAAACAATGTTGAATTATTGCAGCTTGGTACAATAGCTAAAGGCAAACAAGCACTAAATACCCTTTCCTTCTAAATAAAACATGTAAAAGATTGAAAATTTGGGTGCTCAAGAAAAAGTTATAAACTTAGCCTTATTAACGCCTGAAGGCAGTAAGTGGTATAGAAGAAACTCAAGTTTGCTAGAATACATAATACCAACAGTATAAGTATTCCTTTCCCTGTTCATTCAACCAGGATCTGTTGCTCCTGTCAGGCCATTTCGAGATCTGTGATGTACTTGGAAGTCAAAACAGAAGCTGAGAATATTTCTTAGGAACTTGACTATAACTAGGAGAACCTAATGGGTGACTTTTTTTTTCCTGACAGTTACTTGTTTTTAGAAGATTAACATGCAATTAATAAGACCAACGATTTATTAAATCCAAAACAATCATTTTCGTGGAACTGGGGAGACAGCTGAAGAGGCTGGGGTGCATGCTTTACATGCAAGGCCGGGATTTGATCTCTGGCCCCACATGATCCCCTGAGCGCTGCAAGAGCAAACCCTATGCACCGTGCCAAAAATATCACCAGGTATGGAGCAGAATAAAAACAAACAAACATTTTCATTAAGATAGTAAACTGTGTCGGGCTGGAGCGAGAGCACAGCGGGTAGGGCGTTCGCCTTACAAGCGGCCAACATAGCCGACCCGAGTTCAATTCCTCCGCCCCTCTCGGAGAGCCCGGCAAGATACCGAGAGTATTCGATATGCCAGACACAGTAACAACAAAGTCTCCAATGGAGACGTTACTGGGCCCGCTCGAGCAAATCGACGATCAACGGGAGGGCCTATTCCTATTCCTATTCCTAGTAAACTGTGACATCAAATTTAATACAAAGATAAAAAGCATCAATTAGAGCAGATAGAAAAATGATGAAGATAACAAGAAACAAAAGTTTTTGTGTTTGTTTGTTTGGAGGCTACACCCAGGCGTGCTCAGGGCTTACTCCTGTCTGCACTCAGGGATCACGCCTGGCAGAGCTCCTGGGATCATACGGGGTGCTGGGGATTGAACCCATGTCGGCTGCGTGCAAGGCAAGTGCCTTCCCTCCTGTGCTCTCTCTCCAAACCCCAGTGTTCAGGAGAAGTATCTGAATAAAGCTATCTGAAAATATAATAAAGCAGACGATGCAGCTTCGGTTAACCTGTCCAAGAAAATCAAAGCTGGGAATATAATCGATAAACATTTAGAGCAAATCAATAGACACCCAACGAACACACTCCTCACTTTACTGAACAGCAGAGACAACCGTTCCGAAGTTCCAGCCATTCTTCATAGAGCTCTCCACCTTGGCTGACAGCCAACGACTTCTCCACCGCGCTTCCTAGAATGAGCAAGAAGCACTCTTTTAAGACGACGTTCAGTGGCCTACGGAAACCAAAGACAATACCCACCGACAAAGCAAATTTCAAAGCAGACAACACATTTTAAAACAGGCAATCCTTCATTCTATGTACACTGTAGCACTGTCCTCCTGTTGTTCATCGATTTGCTCGAGTAACGTCTCCAGTAACGGCTCCTTTGTGAGACTTGTTGCTACTGTGTTTGGCACATCAAATACGTCACAGGTAGCTTGCCAGGCTTTGCCGTACAGGCGAGATACTCTCGGTAGCTTGCCAGACTCTCCGAGAGGAGTGGAGGAATCGAACCCAGCTCCGCTGGGCCGGCCGCGTGCAAGGCAAACACACAACCTCAACATTTAAATTATGTTATCCTGATCTGCTTTAGATTTTATCTTCGTGAAAGTACTTAAGTCCATAAAAAGATAAATTAATGAAGTATAATTAATTAATTCTTTAAGTCTCTTAGTTGTCCACACCCATTTCCTAATAAAGTAACAATTTTAAAGTCTTTTTTTCCTGGTCAATTTTCTAGATAAACTAGTAGGTCTTACACTGTTTTCTTGTTTGTTTGCTTTTACACTAATTTTTATAGGCTTGTTTACATTGATTCGTATGACCTCTTATGAAATGACTGCCTTATTTTTTTTCCTTTTTACTCTTCCCCTGTTGTTTTTGTCTCTATTAAATAAAACTGAACAATATTCCCAGTATGAGTCAGTACTCGAGGTTAATTTGAGGAAGTATGCTTGGGCAGGGTATGAATGTGCTCATTTAAATATTAAACATCAGGGCCCAGAGCGGTAATACAGAGTACAGAAGGTAGGGAAGGGCAGATGCCTTACAGAGCCAACATAGGTTTCATCCCTGGCATCTTATATGGGCCCCCAGCATTGCAAGAAGTAATTCCTGAATTCAGATCCAGGGTAATCCCTGGGCATCACCAGGTGTGGTCCAAAGTCTCCAAAAATAAGTAAATAAATATTAAGCACCAAATACTAAGGAGTTCTTAGGACTGAGAAATAAGAAATATATCTGAGAAACTGAGATGCCTATTATATAAGAATTATAGAAAAAAGAAAAAACAAAAACATAAAATTTTAAAAATTATTTTTAATGTACTGTTTTTTCCTATAATTAAAAAAAATCAGGGGACGTCTTCTAAATATTCAGTAAAGCAAACAGGGGAGATAGCACAAAGGCCTAGAGCTCATGCCTTGCATGCAGGAGCCCTGGGATCCAGAACAGGCAACTCATAGCTCCTGAAACCTCCTGCAGTGACCTCTAAGCAACAAGTCAGAGAGTCGGCCCTCAGCACCATCAGGTATAGCCCCAAACAAAAACCAGGAGCCAGAGAGGTGATACAGCAGGTAAGGTGCTGGCCTTGTATGCAGCCAACTTGGATTCAACCCCACCTCTGGCCCCCTCAGGACCACCAGGGGTGATCCCTGAGACAGAGTCACGAGGAAGTTTGAGCACCACTGGATATGGTCCCCAAATGAAAACAACACAATGTTTTTAGTAACTTCTCTTTTATATGGTGTGTGTGTGTGTGTGTGTGTGTGTGTGTGTGTGTGTGTGTGTACGCGTGCGTGCACACATTCCTGCAATATGATGATGATAATAAAGAGCTTTGAGTGGGGGCTACTATGGAATTCAGCATATAAAGAATCTTCATAAAACTCAAGGCAAAGGGGGACTGGAGCGACAGCACAGCAGGTAGGGCGTTTACTTTGCACGCAGCCAACATGGCCCACACAGGTTCGATTCCCAGCATCCCATATGGTCCCCTGAGCACCGCCAGGAGCAATTCCTGAGTGCATGAGCCAGGAGTAACCCCTGAGCATCGCCGGGTGTGACCCAAAAAGCAAATAAATAAATAAATAAATAAATAAAAAACTTAAGGCAAAGGGCTGAGGAGAGAACTCAAAGGGCTGGAGAGCATGACAGGCATATAGTGGCCCAGGTTTAACTAACTTCTCATTCATTTCACAAAACGTTAAGAAATATCCCAATAGGACCAGGAGTTAACACAGGTTCCATCCCTGGCATCCTCTATGGTCCCCCAGCACTGCAAGAAGTTACTCCTGAATGCAGAGCCAGAGGTGACACCCTGAGCATCGCCAGGTGTGGTCCACTTGACTTGCATGCAGTGACTAGGTTTGATTCCCAGCACCACATATGGTCTTCTAAGCCCTCCAGGAGTGATCCCTGAGCACAGAGCCAGGAGTGATCCCTGAGCACAGAGCCAGGAGTAAGCCCTGAGTACTGCTTGGTGTGGGCAACTCCCCACAACCTTCCAAAGAAGAAATATCCCAATTAAATAGTTACTCTGGCTGAAAGTGTTTCTAACACGGACATACAGTCTTTTAAATCACAGTTGAACACAAATGACCAAAAAGTGGGATATATATATTTTCATAAATAAATGAAACTGCTTGAAAGCAGAGATCATATACTTATACTTTAAATCTTATTTAAACTGCTTTACGGGTAGAACTCTACAAGAAAAAAACAACAACATCCAACCCTACCAAAAAATAGGGAGAAGAAACGTACAGGAACTTCTTACAAAGAGAAATACAAAGGGCCAAAAAATATATGAAAGAACGTTGTATATCACAAACCATCAGGGAAATGCAAATCAAAACAATGAGGTGTCACCTCACACCACAAAGCCTGGCACACATCAACCAGTGTTATCAAATAAGTGGAGGAAAAGGGACCCTCATTCTTTGCTGGGGGGAATGTCGATTGGCCCAGCTATTCTGGAAGGTATATGGACATTCCTCAAAACAAACAAACAAAGAAACAGAAATCAAGCGTTCATATGGCCCAGCAATCCCACTCCTTGAGAATATACCCCCAGGGCCCTAAAACAAAATGTACCCCTATATTCCTTGCAGCACTATTCACTTAGGCTATGAGAAACAGCCCAAGTGTCTAAGAATAAGTGACGACTGGATTGGAAAAACTAAGGTACGTATACACAATGAAATGTTATTCAGCCAGAAGGAAAGATAAAAGTTGTGAAGTCTGCGGCCACATGGAGGCACACGGAGTGAGATCAATCAGAGAGAGAGAGAAATAGAGGCAGAACGATCTCTGGCATGTTTGGGATGTAAAGAAACCTCAGAGGGGAGTTTCAAATGCCCAGTGGCAGTAGAAACGAAGAGAAGGAGAAATGACCTTCAGTAGGAAGCCTGGCACTGGGGCGGGGGTTAGGGGATAAGTAAGGGAAGGGAACGCTAGGACAACGGGGGCAGGGAAAAGTGCCCGTCACAGAGGAAACCAGGGGACAGGGGGGAAACTGGGGACATTGCTGGAGGGTACTGGTATTGGTATACGATCTGAAGAGAAGCTCCCCGTGACGTATTCGATATGCCAAATACAGTAACAATAAGTCTCACGATGGAGACGTTACTGGGCCCGCTCAAGCTAACTGATGAACAACGGGAGGACAGTGCTACAGTGCTACTGGTACTGGTGAAGGGATTGGTGTTAGAACAATATATGCCTAAGACTCAATCAAAACAGCTTTGAAAATTTTGCGATTTAGAGCGATTCGCTTAAAGAGAAAAAAAAATCCGTTTTGTAAAAAACATTCAATCAAGTAAAATTACCGTTCACTTAGTATTTTCCAATTTTTCGGAAGATACAATGAATAATATAGTCAGCAACAAAAAGAACCTTTCTAGTTCCTAAAAGAACTTCCACTTGTTTAGGTTATCACTTGTATTTACTTCTTCTAAATTTTTTTTTTTAATTTAAATTCTGCCGGTATAAAGTCCAGTTATACAAAATCAAATTTTATTTGAAAATGAAATGACTCTGGGGACTGGACAGATAGTGCAGGAAGCAAGGTGCTCGCCGAAGTTGAGTCCTCATTACCCCAGATCGTCCCCAAACATTGCCGGAAGTGAGTTCTAAGTACAGAGCTAGAAGGAAGCCCTGAACATCACCGAGGGTGGCCCAAAAACAAACCGAAGAAGAAAATAAATGATTTCAATGATCTCAAACCAGTACCAAATAAAATGGCTGAAGCCAAGTCAATGTTTCCGAAACTATTACGAGATCACGTTCAATATTTTAAATTTTCATATAAAAATAAAGAAAACCAGCATCACAAAATCTCCCATAAATTCTTTTCGCATGACATCTCAGAACTTCACTTACCTTCCCCAAATTCGTTGAGAATGACTGCTACTCTTTTACTATGCTGCTCAGTCAAAATATAGTTCAGGAGAGTTGTTTTCCCAGCACCTATTAAAAAAAATAAATGACAACATTCAAACACTAACTTAACAATATGGAAGCTAGGGCCAGGAAGCTAGTTCAGGCACTTAGCAGGAGCTAGACCCTGAGCCTGAGCACTGTGGGCCCCTGAGCCCCGAAGGGTGCAGCCCTAATGCCCCAAGTCCCTGCCCAGCACCACCACGATGGTCTCAGGGCGTCTCAGAGAAACATCCCATGCACCAGACCACCAGAGTCCCACCACTAGGCGGAATTCCACCGGAGATGGTCCTACTGAAAAAAGTGGCAACCTATCTTTCAAAAAATATTTAGTTACGGTATAGAAGGTTCTAGAAGAAAAATTCACGTATCCCCTTGAAAACTTTAAAAATTCTTTATGTTAGGGGCTGGAACGGTAGCACAGCGGGTAGGGCGTTTGCCTTGCACACGGCTGACCAGGGTTCGATTCCCAGCATCCCATACGGTCCCCTGGGCATCGCCAGGAGTAATTCCTGAGTGCATGAGCCAGGAGGAGCCCCTGTGCATTGCCGGGCGTGATGCAAAAAAAAAAAAAAAATTAAAATTAAAAAAATTTTAAAAATTAAAAATTCTTTATGTTGGGATCAAGAACGTGGATCAGGAGAGAGAGCACATGTCTTGCACATGTGGATTGATAGGATCCCTGACCATGACCTGGTATGACCCTGGTGCCTGAATCGGGCCCCTTCAACCACTGGCCTGAAGCAGCCCTGGGATTCCCACAACAACAAAAACTTGACAACAATTTTACATTTACAACGACTCCTGCAAGTTGAATCACACACAAGATGAAAAACGTCTATTTCACCTGCAATATAATTAGCATGAAGACATCTAAATTTCCCATTAGAAATTATTAAATAGTGTTCAAGGAATAAAGCAATCACGTATTTTATAAGGGGGCAGAGAGATAGTACAGTGGATAGGGTGTTTGCCTTGCATGTGGCCAACCCAGGTTCAATCTCCAGCATCCCATATGGTCCCCAAGCTCCGCCAGGAATAATTCCTGAGTGCAGAGCCAGGAATGGGTGTGACCCAAAAAAAAACAAAAACCAAAAAAAAAATACCTCCCCAAAACTTAAATTCTTCTGCATTTCTAGGTCAAGAACATATGGTGTATTTCCCTGAAATTTCCATGAATTTCCATTCAAGACCTAGCTTTTTTTTCACCACCCGACATTATTTACATATATAAATTTAAATCAAATGTATAGGGCTATTTTTTTAAACATAAAGCAATCTATAAAACTGCGCGCGCACACACACACACACAAAAAAAATGGAAAAACACTCCCTATATAGAAAGATAAATTCATTAAAGTTACACTAACTTTATCCAGTAGGTGGCAGATTAAGCCTAATATATATGTCATCCAAAATAGAAGAAAAACATTTTTGCCAGGAACCAAACACCAAAGTTCAAAAAGAAAAATAAAAAAACAAACCCTTCCTGTGTAAGAACTACAGTTCAAGTGTATGAATGTCATTTATGGATTTTCCGTTACCTGCATTTGGGTTGCTTTTTGGTGTTTTGATCGTCAACTAGAGCTAAGCATTTTACATGTAAGCTTGTATCCATCTGACAGACATTTGCAAGTGTTCTATGCATTTCTAGGCGGGATTTATGCAGAAGAGTATCTTGAGCATTTTAAAGTCACACGCCCGTAAAACTGCCGAAAAGATAAAGGCTTCTGCTTAGATAATATATAGTAAGAAACTCAACATCACTGAAGCGTAAAACGCACAATGGGAGAAATAGACCTTGAAAAGGCAGAGCAGTGAGGAAATTCTCCTTTGGTTTTTGTCGTTTGCTTTTTGTATTTTGAGCCACACTGGGCAGTGCTGCAGGACTAGAAACGCAGGGATCAGCCAGGACCTTCGGTACAGGAAACATGAACTTCATGCCAATCCCAAGAAATTCTTAAATTCCTTAAAGGATAAGTGGGGAGATGAAGTCAAAAGACTGGAGTATATATACATTTTGGTATTTCAAACACCATCACCACCTATGATTTGAAAAAAGTAGCAGTAACTGATAATAATCAGTCTGCGAATAATAAACTTAAGTCCAAGGGTGAGTCCGAGGCGCTGAACATGAGTGGAACATCACGGGGGCACACTGAACATGGAAAGAAAGGGAGGAAGAGACCAGAGCATAATACTGGGGCTTAATAATTAATTGGTTTGAAGCTAAGGCATGGTGTCTTCACTCAAAACTCCACTATGGATCAGTTTTATGCCTGGTCCTGATGAATAATACAAAAGACAAGAAACAGTGACAGAGCTACAGAAGCTAAGAACCTCCTTTAGAAAATGAGAGGTGGGGAGCTTCAAGGCATGAAGTGGCAATGATGTCCCGGCATGACACATCCAACAGAAAATAAAAAGCACATTATGGAACACCCACAAAGCTATTCTTGCCAGAGCCTCACAGGAAAAAAAAAAAAAAAAGCATCCCAGGGATTGAAATATTGGGCAGCTTTGTGAAATAAAACGGGTGGCATGTCAATAAAGTCACAGGGAGGCAGGCTAGAGAGATTTGGGAAGAACAAGTTTCTATGGGGTTTGAAATATATGTTAAGGAACTTTAATTTTAATCCCAATGGAATCGCTAAAGGTTGTAACCCAATCAGCTTGATATTTATAAAGATCGTGAAGGTTAAAATGTCAAAGGACAGCATAGCTCAAGGCTAGACAGGAAGCTGGAAAAGAATCTTTCCAGTGGACAGAGGATCAAGATTTAGGGGGGGATGGTGGCCAAGAAAGCCGTGTACATTCTGGTGTTGGTGGACCAGGAAGTTGAAAGGATGCAGGCGGGAGGCTTGAAAAGTAGACACCAGAGGAAGTAGGTGGGAAACTCTAAAGACAGTGGTAGAAGTCAAATGGGAAACATTTGAATAAAGAAAACGTGCAGGAATTTGAGTAGCAGTGCAACTGTGCCCCAGATTCAAGCTTCAGCTCCTGTGACCTGCCACTGTAAGCCAAATGGGAAAGCCAAGGGTGAAGTCTCGAACCCACCACTTACATTTTTAAAATAAGAATTTTGTGGGGGGTCACTCCCCAGTGGCGCATGGTGGTATGGCTGGGGCGTAGAACCATACTACACCAAGGCCAGGCGAACCTTGAGGCCTTGCACAGACGCGATGCCAGGGCAACCGCTGGAGCCACATCCCTGAAATTTACTGTTTTATGTATTTATTTTCATTATTTTTTTTTAAACAAGAAGTTAGTCATGAGAGCGGCTTCTGAGTACCAAGTGGGAAAAATACCAAAGACAAGTGTCCTTGTAAAAGTGATCCTGTGTAAGGGCTGGAGCGATTGCACAGTGGGTAGGGCGTTTGCCTTGCACGCGGCTGACCCGGGTTCGATTCCCAGCATCCCATAGGTCCCCTGAGCACCGCCTGGAGTTAATTCCTGAGTGCAGAGCCAGGAGTAACCCCTATGCATCGCCAGGTATGACCCAAAAAAGCAAAATAATAATAATAATAAAAGTAAATAAATGAAAATTAAAACTCAGGGCTGAGAGATAGCTCAGAGGTCCAGAGCATCTATTTGCATGCAGGAGTCAGAAGTGGATCCTCGGGGGGACTGGAGCGATAGCACAGCGGGTAAGGCGTTTGCCTTGCACGTGGCTGACCCGGGTTCGATTCCCAGCATCCCATAGGGTCCCCTGAGCACCGCCTGGAGTTAATTCCTGAGTGCAAAGCCCTGAGCATCCCCCTGTGTGACCGAGAAAAAAAAAGTGACTAAACTTGAAGGCTACAGGGAAATAAATAAATAAACAAAAGTGATTTATTTTCATGGAAAAGGCCTTCAGGTCCACCCAGTTTGTACCTGTTTCTCTGTCAACGATTTCATTTCTCGGGTGCTTTGCAAGCAGCCTTCCTCCCTACCCCCCCCCAAAAAAAAGTTTAAGAGAGAGATATTTCCCACGAAAGGCTGGAAGACCTTGATTTGCAGGGAACTAGGAAATCTACCAAGGAATGCCTGTCACGTGGCGGGCACAGTCCAGGCAGCAAAGACCCGGGAGGCTGAGAGGCTGCTAGCTGCTGCTGCTGCTGCTTTAGGGGGTCTCCTGGACCCATCCTGCAGATGAGAAAAGCTCGGACAGGTGACCGGCACGACGACCGGTTTCCAAGAGAGACAGAAGCCCGAGGGCTTCAGCTTGTCACTCCAATAAACAGGAGGGAAGGGTCCCGGGCTTCCAACAGCCTGTCAGGAACTCTGCAAAACTGCTCCATCTCAAGAGCTAGGACAGGGGAGATGGTCCCCAGCAGAGTGCAAGCTGGGCTGGCATCAGGGACAGGCGACGCTCAGCACCCTAGCTCGCAGCCTCTGCTCCTGGCCCAATGCACCCCCCCATGCCGCAAAGAAGCTGCGTCAGCACTTTATTTTTATTTTATTATTATTATTATTATTTTGCTTTTTGGGTCACACCCAGCGATGCACAGGGGTTACTCCTCAAAGAAGCTGAGTCAGCTCTTTATTTTTATTTAATTAATTTATTTATTTAGCTTTTTGGGTCACACCCGGCGATGCACAGGGGTTACTCCTGGCTCTGCACTCAGGAATTGCTCCTGGCGGTGCTCAGGGGACCCTATGGGATGCTGGGAATCGAACCCGGGTCGGCCGCGTGCAAGGCAAATGCCCTACCTCTGTGCTATCGGCTCCAGTTTTTATTTATTTTTGCTTTTGGGGAGTCACACCCGGCATTGCACAGGGGTTCCTCCTGGCTCTTGCACTCAGGAATTCCCCTTGGCGGTGCTCGGGGGACCATATATGGGATGCTGGGAATGGAACCCGGGTTGGCCACGTGCAAGGCAAACGCCCTACCTGCTGTGCTATCGCTCAGGCACAAGCCAAGCAATCTTTTTTTTTTTCCCAACTTTTTCTTTTCCTTTTTGGGTCACACCCAGCCAATGCACAGGGGTTCCTGCTGGCTCTGCAAAGAAGCTGTGTCAGCTCTTTATTTTTATTTATTTATTTATTTATTTTTGCTTTTTGGGTCACACCTGGCATTGCACAGGGGCCCCTCCTGGCTCATGCACTCAGGAATTCCTCCTGAGAGCCCCTGCATCCGCTCTGTCCAAACCAAACCAAATCAAACCAAACCAAAAAGAAGTGCCAGGACACCAGCGTCCAGGCTCTTGGCTGACCGGGAAGGTCCCTTTACCTAAATACCCGGTGATAATTGTGACCGGGATCTTGGCGCCGGGGCCAGACTCTCTCTCCTCCTCTCCTGGCCTCGGCTCAATGGGGACCAGCTCAGGACAGTCCTCCTCCGTCGGCTCCTCGCCACCGTCCGCGGCTGCAGGACCCCGGGACATCCCGGCTCCCAGCGCGCCCCTCCGCGCAGGCCCGAGCAAGGGGGCCAGACGCCCGGCCGCGCATGCGCACGCCGAGCACGCCCCGCCCGGCGCCGCGTGACGTCATCGCCTCGCGCCGCTGTGGCTCCTCCCCCTCCTCCCGAGGGACCGCCTCTTTTCAGTCCGCGCGGGCGGGAGGGGGCGTGGTCTCCGAGCGAGACGGGGCGGAGTCGTCGAAGCTCAAGGCCCCGCCCCCAGCTGTGACCGACGGGTACCCACTGTCTTAATTGCCTCCTGGCTAATTAGGGCTGAGAATCAGGCTGGTGGGAGTCTAGGAGGGCATGACCTGAACGAACCAGTTCCCACAAAATCTAGACTTTGTCAGCTTTTTTTTTTAAAGTATATATATATATACTTTTATATATATATAAATATATATATAATATATAATATATATATTATATATATTTATATATATTTATATATATTTATATATATTTTATATATATGCTTTTATTACAAATTTTGTTGATTTTTCATCAAAGACACTACAGTCTCTGGAAACTTGGTCATATCCATTTGATGTGATTCTTAATTCATTTGGCTCGAAATAACTGATTTTTTTAAAAAATTTACAAATAAAAATAAGTTGGTCATTGAAAACCAGTCTCTTCGATTATACAGTTGAAGGCAAGTTTCTGGTTTCCCAAACGTAATAAATTCAAAAATTTATATTTTTCTATAAAAGTTGTTATTCCCAGTGTCTTATAAAAAAAATTTTTAATGCAGTGTGTTCCAGTAGTTCCACTACTGTTTTCACCAGAAATTCTGAACTATTCTTCACTCTGACATTTTTAGTATTTTCCTGATCAGAATACAAGAGTAAGAATTTCTATCAGCTTATTTTTATATCATCATTGAAAGAGAGTTTTTCATTCACACAGGATAGGAAGGAAGGTCAGACTCGATAAAGCTGATTGCAATTGTTTTTCTACTTGAAAGAGTACCAATGACACCTTAAAAAATATAATTACATATGTCAATATCCAAAGTTTGTCATTGAAAACAAGTCTCTTCAATTACAGTTGAAGGCAAGTTTCTGGTTTCCCAAACGTAGTAAATTTAAAAATTATATTTTTCTATAAAAGTTGTTATTCCCAGTGTCTTATAAAAAATTTTTTTAATGCAGTGTGTTCCAGTAGTTCCACTACTGTTTTCACCAGAAATTCTGAACTATTATTCACTCTGACATTTTTAGTATTTTCCTGATCAGAATACAAGAGTAAGAATTTCTATCAGCTTATTTTTATATCATCATTGAAAGAGAGTTTTTCATTCACACAGGATAGGAAGGAAGGTCAGACTCGATAAAGCTGATTGCAATTGTTTTTCTACTTGAAGGAGTACCAATGACACCTTAAAAAATATAATTACATATGTCAATATCCAAAGTTTGTCATTGAAAACAAGTCTCTTCAATTACAGTTGAGGGCAAGTTTCTGGTTTCCCAAACGTAATAAATTCAAAAATTTATATTTTTCTATAAAAGTTGTTATTCCCAGTGTCTTATAAAAAAAATTTTTTAATGCAGTGTTTCAGTAGTTCCACTACTGTTTTCACCAGAAATTCTGAACTGTTTTTCACTCTGACATTTTTAGTATTTTCCTGATCAGTAAGAATTTCTATCAGCGTATTTTTATATCATCATTGAAAGAGAGTTTTTCATTCACACAGGATGGGAAGGAAGGTCAGACTCAATAAAGATGATTGCAATTTGTTTTTCTACTTGAAGGAGTACCAATGACACTTTAAAAAATATACATATGTCAATATCCAAAATTTGTCATTGAAAACAAGTCTCTTCAATTACAGTTGAAGGCAAGTTTCTGGTTTCCCAAACGTAGTAAATTTAAAAATTATATTTTTCTATAAAAGTTGTTATTCCCAGTGTCTTATAAAATTTTTTTTAATGTAGTGTGTTCCAGTAGTTCCACTACTGTTTTCACCAGAAATTCTGAACTATTATTCACTCTGACATTTTTAGTATTTTCCTGATCAGAATACAAGAGTAAGAATTTCTATCAGCTTATTTTTATATCATCATTGAAAGAGAGTTTTTCATTCACACAGGATAGGAAGGAAGGTCAGACTCAATAAAGCTGATTGCAATTTGTTTTTCTACTTGAAGGAGTACCAATGACACTTTAAAAATATATAATTACGTATGTCAATATCCAAATGTTTAGTTTGGGTACATTGTTTAAAAATAAACCTTGAGAAAAAAAAACACATGAGAAAACGATTATTTATTTGGACCTTGTTTAACCCAAGTTCATTTATCATATGGTTTGGCTCATAACATTTTCTCATCATTAATTCATACGTAGCCCCTCTTTATATTTGTGCATATTTATAAGCATAAATATTTATAAATATTTATAAAAATATTTATTTATAAACTTCTCTGACCTTACCCCAACTAATAGCTGACACCTACCTATGTGCCTCTCACCTTTTCCAATCGTCTGTCTCCCTCCTTAGATGGTGATTACCGTCTTGAATTGATTATGGGAGACTGATCATTCCCTCTTTTCTTTTTAGTTCTATCACACAGATCTGAACTTATAAAATATGTTGTTCCATTTTACTTACCTTTGAATTTATGAAAGGAATATTGTACAGTACATAATCTCCAGGGGCTAACTTAATTTTTTAAGTTGAATGTTGTGTCATATTCAACTATGCTGCAATTTACTTATCTATTTCCTGTCAATAGTTTGCAGGGTTTGCTCTATAGATAGCTGGGTGACTGCCAGCACTGTATTACTGACTGCAGAGAGCTGTTGCAGAGTTTCTGTGACCACTTTGTTACATATTTCTCAGACACATTCTTGTAGTTTCCTTACATAGTTTTGGTTGAGTGTTATACAAACATCTCTTATCTCCCACTGAAGCAACCTATGCCCTAAAAGGCTGGAACAGTTAAGGTGGCCAAGAAGCATTGCTAGAGAAGTATGTAGCCTCTGTCAGGGCAAAAAAAGGCTTTTATACAGTGTTAAAAACTCAAAAGCACCGCATTGAAAGGAAAGTCGACTTCTGGCAAATTGGTTAAAGGGGACTAGTGCCATTACTATAGAACCTACTCTGAATCAGTGGTTCATAAGTGCTGCTTCTCAGACCAGCGCCAGTTCACAGGTATAAAAAGTTAAGGAAACTATTGTTCTAGATGACTTATCAAGGGTAGGTACAGACTAATGAACATTTTTCAGGCATTAGTTAGCTACAAATGACCAAGACAAGTTAAAGTTACCCTAAAAGATACAAGTAGTAATCCCTGAGTGCAGAGCCATCACAATGAATGAACAAAAAGTGACACATCCATATAACAGTCATCTCACGAAAAACAGAAATGAAGTACAATGCCCATCCACTACTAGATAAATGAACTTGAAAACATTATGCTCTATGCAGGGTCAAAAAAGGTAGTCAAAAGACATCATATATGATTTTTTTCTGTATTAGATGTCCAAGATTGGAAAATTGATAGAGAGACAAACTCATTGTGTCTGGAGGAATGAAGGGAGTAACTGCCAATGAACATTCTGAGGGTGATAAAATGTTCTAAAATTTGTTATAATCATAGTAGCAAAACTCCATAAATATATTTTTAGTTCAATTAACTCTGAAAAGTAAATATTACTTGTTTGGGGTTATTTTGGAGGGTGGTGGTGTTCGGGTTCATAACCAGAGGTGCTGAGGACTTATTCTGGGCTCTGGTTCAGGAATCACTCCTGACAGGTGTCAGGGGACAAAATAGGATGACTGGAATCAAACCAGCATGCAAGGTTTAATAATGAGTAAAGGACCCATAGATGAGAGGGGAGGAACCATTCTCTAGTAAGGAATACCATGATGCTGTTAAAAATAGATGATGTCATTCTAGCAAGAAGACTGATAGTGAATATTATGAGAAATTACAAAAGTAAAGTTTATTTGTATGTTTTACGCATTTCATAAACAATAGAAATAAAAACGATTTTATAAAACATACAAAAATTTATTTATAGAAATAAAGAACTATGTTTTTTTTTCACCCATAGAACCTTAACCACTGTATTATCATCTCTGTGGTCCGAGTATCCCCATTTTATAGATTAGGAAATGGAGGCTTAGAAAAGTTGAAGAGGGGCTGGAACGATAGTACAGAGGGTAGGGCATTTGCCTTGAATGCGGCCGACCCGGGGTTTGATTCCCAGCATCCCATAAGGTCCCCTGAGCACCACCAGTAGTAATCCCTGAGTGCAGAGCCAGGAGTAACCCCTGTGCATCGCCGGGTATGACCCAAAATGCAAAAAGCAAAAAAAAAAAAAAAAAAAAAAAAAACCGTTAAATATCTTTCTCAGTTGTACAACCACTTGACAGTCCTAATGCTCAATCCAAATCTGCTGGACACTAAATCTCATGATCTCATATTTCTCTAATCTAAATATCTGCAAACTTCTGTGAAAGGCCAGTTAGTGAGTATTTCAGGTTTTACAGGCTACCAGGCAAGTCTGAGACTATTGTGTAGGTACTTGTACAAGAAAGATAACACATTTTTCACAACTGTTGAGATATGAATTCTATATCCTTTCCACATGTCACAAAATACTGATATTTTAAAGAATTTCAGCATTAACATACAAAAGTCATGTTCAGTTTGCAGGATGTGCCAAGAGCAGAGGGGAGGCTTAGTTTGCCGATGTTCCTCTTAGCTCATCTATACTGCTCAATAAATTGGGTGAAAGCAAATTTTGCACAATTCTATTTGCAATGTCAAGTGCAGTTTAGAGCGTCATTGCAGGACCTCTCTGTTCACAATGGGCTTGGCACCACACTTGCCATCTAATAGAGGAAAGTCTGAAGCAGACAAGTGTAAACACTTTCTCCAAGGGCACCATCACCTGGCCATGGAAACACGTGATTGAGGCAGCACTTAAGTTTGTGCATTGTGGCCAGGCACTCCTGGACCAGAGTAGATAGGCTCCAAGGCCATCTTGAATCCTGCAGCTCCACTTCCCTGCAATAACCCAGCCATTGGTTCTTTGGCATAATCCCATGCTCCTCCCCGTTGCCTTTAAAAAAAAAATAGCTATGAGAGTTGCCTTCAGAAAAAAAAAATGACTGCAGCTATATCCAAATGAGAGGAAAGCTAAAAATAATGCCAGCTTGGGTTTTTTTTTCTTCTCTGTTTTGCAACTTCCTGAAAAAAAAAAAAAAAAGAATGTTCTAGGGCCAGCAGTAGTTATTGATTTAGAGAAAAGGAAATGACAGTTTCAACATTAAAAATGTTCCTCTTATTTATGTGGTGAGTAAATAACATAGATGTTTCCTCAGTGTCTACTAGTGATCCTTTCAGAGTTTTCACGAGGAGCTTAGAGGGAACCTCTTTGAAAGGCTAGAGATCCGTGGCTTTTGCCATTATGACTGTTTTAGTTACAAGAGAATATCGACATTCAAATTGATAACCAAGTGTCCTATAGTCCACGGTTAACATACAAAATAGCTGTAAGGATATGAAATAATAGTTTCTTTCTCAGAATAATGAAAGTGGATAGCAGGTGAAATATTTATATTTCAGAACTTGGGGGAATGTTATTTTCATTTATTTCAAAGGATTTCAGAAATATGACTTGAATTCATTGTTGTAGGGTGTTAAAGCAAGCTATTAGTAAAGTTTAGTTTACAGTTTCAGTCCCTTGCAAAGTAATTCACTGCCCCCCCCAAAAAAAAGACAGAGAAAAACACTGGCCATGGCCAATATCTGCGAGCTGGACCCTTGAAAGGAGCACTGTCCTGAAAAAGTACTTCAAGGTAAGAAGTGGGCATTGAGGGACCAGAGTGATAGTATAGCGGGTAGGGTGTTTGCTTTGCATGTGACTGACCTGGGTTCAATTCCCGGCATTCCCTATGGTCCCTCAAACACTACCAGGAGTAATTCCTGAGTGCAGAGCCAGGAGTAAACCCTGAGCAAAACTGGGCGTGACCCAAAAGAGAAAAAAAAAAAAAAAAAGAAAAGGAGAAGTGGGCATTGAGCAAAACTAAGAAAATGTGCCTTGGTTCAGGTTGTAGTTTAAGAAACAGTTTTAAAAACCTCCCCTGTTGTCAGTAGAAATTAAAAACAACACTTGTAACTTTTAAGTGTTGTTTTCTAACTGAAAACGTTTTAGAGAGGGGCTTGCCCTAATCCACAAACACCCGCTTCCAGTCTCTTATTTATAGACTAAAGACAGAGAAACAAGCATGAACTATCTCCATTCTTGCCTCTGAATTCCTGTGAAAATGATGTCTTGCACTTAACAGAAATCCTGTCATATGGGCAGAGCCAGGTCTTCTGGGGAACAGACGATTTCCCCCCCTTAGATTGTGTCACTCTTTCCCACCACTGTTTTAAATATTTTCATTCCACTTTGAGTCTGGTCTAGACTGCTCCAAACACATGGCAGCAGATACATTCATGGTGCTCAGCGCCCAGAGCTGCCTGTCTCTGCCTCAATCGTACAATCTTTCTTCCAGGGAAATTCTTAATCCTAACAACCTTCAGCACACAGACTCCTTCCACACGTTCCTTTTACAATACTTCAGCACTCCTACCAAATATATGCGCACTATGATCTGAATTTCTCTGAACTAGGTACCATATTTGCCCATCCTAGCTTGCTTTGATGATAGCAGAATCACTGAATTTTTAAGCTCCTTGTATGACCCTGGTCTATATAATAAAGATTATACTCCCTGGTATACATCTTAATTTTTCCTTTGGAGAACCTGGCAGGCTACCAAAAGTATCCTGCCCGCACGGCAGAGTCTGGCAAACTTCCCGTGTCGTACTCAATATGCCAAATACCAGTAACAATGATGGGTCTCATCCTCCTAACCCTGAAAGAGCATTGAAATGGCACTTTAAAATCTCAGGGCTAGGAAGAAGGAGACGTTACTGGTGCCTGCACAAGGAAATCGACAAACAACAGGATGATCGTGATCGTGATCGTGATACTCCCTGGTCTACTTTGTAGCTAACCATGACCCTGGGACAAAATTTTGGCTAGTGCGTCTCACAAGCCGGAGAAGGGTCCTGTGGCAAATTCAGAGGACAGAGCATCTTTCTTTGTCTTTCCCATCAGATTGCTGCCGGGATGTAGGAGTGATGGTCGGAGAGCTTCCAGATTACCAGGAAGGAGTGAGATACCCCAGAGGAGGGGCCAGAGCAGGGCCTTGGGATCCTGCACTTTGAGGACCTCACACAGCAGAGTTTGGGGAAGAAAAATGATCTTTCAGGCTTAAATTTTCGATTAGGCTGCTGAGCTAAATCCCAACCAAGTTGAAGTTCGGTTTAAGTGTCATGATTGGCAGACCTTAGTCAAGACATTTGTATGTCTTGACTTACAAGAGTTATAAGAGTTATAAGAGTTATAAGAGTTATAAGAGCTTAAGAGTTATAAGAGTTGCCTTGAGAAAATGACTGCAGCTATATCCAAATGAAAGAAAAGCTAAGCATCATACTTTTAAAAATAAACTTCAGGGCCGGAGCGATAGTACAGCGGGTAGGGCGTTTGCCTTGCACGTGGCCAACCCGGGTTCTATCCCCGCCATCCCATATGGTCCCCCAAGCACCGCCAGGAGTAATCCCTGAGTCCAAAACCAGGAGTAATCCCTGAGTATTGCTGTGTGTGACCAAAAATAAAAAAATAACTGAAATAAATTGGCTTCTTAAAAAAATAAATAAACTTCATTTTATAATGAGCTTGTTTTTTAGAGTCTAATTGTATTATGCATAATTTACATATACGCTTTCACATGGGAACTATATTAATACAGGCTAAATTAATTTCCGAGTTGCTGCTTGGAGAAAAATGAGCCTTTATTATAGTGCTATTCTACACTGAAAACTGAATTCATACTGGGTGATACAGCTAGAAACTATTAGCAGGCAGAATATTAATTTGAACGATAGTACAGTGGGTAGAGCGTTTGCCTTGCACGTGGCCGACATGGACAACCCAAGTTTGATTCCTCCCCCACTCTCAGAGAGCCCAGCAAGCTACCGAGAGTATCTCGCCCACACGGCAAAGCCTGGCAAGCTCCCTGTGATGTATTTGATATGCCAAACACAGTAACAAGTCTCACAATGTTACTGGGCCCACTTGAGCAAATTGATGAACAACGGGAGGACAGTGACAGTGACAATGACTACCAATTTATACTTTTATATCATAATTTTTCTTTTCACTTTATGTATTTGTATTAATGATAGCACTTTATGTATTTGTATTAATGAGGCATTAACATATGCCTCAGAGACCTGGGCCCTACGCAAACAAGATGAGAACGCTATTCAGGTCTCCCAAAGAAGAATAGAAAGAGCTATGCTTGGAATATCACGTTTCACTCAAATGAGAGAAAGAATCCGGAGTTCTGACATCCGTCGACGATCAAGAATCAGGGACGCTGTCTCGTTTTCCAAGGTGTCGAAAATCAGATGGGCTGGTCACGTAATGAGATTTAAAGACGACCGCTGGACTAGAGCTGTTACCGACTGGATTCCAGGGGATGTCAAAAGACCGCGTGGCCGCCCACCTACCAGATGGTCAGACTTCTTCGTCAAGATCATGAACGATCGGTTTGAGGCTCTTCATGTTCCCAGAGCGAACAGATGCCATTGGGCTACACTAGCATGCGACAGGGACAAATGGAGACGTTACTGGCACCCGCTCGAGCAAATCGACGACTAACGGGAAGTTAAGTGATTAAGTGATTAATGATAAGTTCTAACCCACTCAAGTTAGTGATAATGATAGCAGCAGAAGGTTAAATTTCAGCACTTAATCACAACTACGTACATTATGAATAGAAGTGACACTTATTTAAGTATATGTCACCTCCCAGCACCAGTGTGTCTAGCAATGATATTGCAAACCTTGGTGACAGCAGCCTGGTCCGGAGTTTTCCGGATCTTTGGGAGGGAAGCCAGAGAGGTGGCTAGTAATTTTAATACACTTTTTTCCTTTACCTGAGGCTAAATTAATTAGGCATGAGATGGCAGGAAGTGCCAAGCATGGGACTCTTTGAAGAGTAAAGGATCTGAAAATATATTAGCAGATATAGTATATAATATAATAAAACTGATAATAACAATAGTAGTGGCAAAACAATTTATTCACAATGCATTCACATAATGATCCTACTCAGTAAAACCAAAAGCTGAAAATGCTATGTTAATACAAATACACGTTAGTATGCATATATTTCTGTTTATATTTTGTTTTTTTTTTGGGGGGTGGAACCATACTCAGAAGTTCTCAGGACAGGGTTTGGGGAGCCATATGTGGTGCTGGGGGACTAAACCTGGGTCAGCCACATGCAAGGCAAGTTCCCTACTTCTGTATGTGTGTGTATGTGAGTGTGTGTGTGTGTGTGCATGTGTGTTTGCGTTTAGGGGGGGATAAATGCTTATATTTAAGACATACATAGTGGTATTCTTTAAAGATAAAATTTTGGAAGCATTCTATCTATTCATATATAGGAAAATGGCAAATAAACTTGGCTTATACATATATTGAAATACTATAACAAATAGTATTTCAATTATACATGAGAAGCTGCTGGAAATCCTTCTTTTGAAGATCAGAGAGTTTAAGGCATTTTGCCTTGCATTCAGGCCAGCCCAGCATTCCATCCCTGCCACCACATATGGTACAATGAGCACCACCATAATTGATCCCTGAACACAGAGCCAGGTTTAAACCCTGAGCACCACCAACATTAGCCCAAAAGCCAAAAACAAAAAGCAAACAACAACAAAAAAAAATGAGAGAGAGAGAGAGAGAGAGAGGGAGAGAGAGAGAGAAATCCTTATTTTTAGTTGTTACAAAAAAATAAGACAGGTGGTGGGTGTGACCCCCGCCTACTGGAATTTGGAGGATCTGGGTGGAAGATGCTCGACTCCAATCTGAGTAGGCTTGGAGGTCTCGGCCCCGGAACCCGCGTGGCTTTGTCCCTCTGCCAGTACCTTCATGTGTGCGGAGAGTGGTCTCAGCATGGGAGTTTGAATAAAGCATCCTTTCCTACATGAGAACGCAAGCTATGCCCCGGTGGAATTATAATCATGTGTGATAAATTCATATACAACTTAAATGAATAATTTTTTTTCTGTTTTGAAAACATCCTTTATTGATTGAGATTCTGAGATTCACAATACTATTAACTGTTAAAATGGTGGTTTCCTGTGTACATCACCAACTCCACACACCCATCAAGGTCCCCAAGGACCCAATGCCCCTATGTTTCAACCCCCGAACACCCCAATTCAATTGTGTGGATCAGTTTTCCAGGTCTTTGGCCTTTGGCTGTTTGTGCTACCTTGCTGAATATTTATTTATTTATTTTAGTTTGGGCCCCACACCCTGCAGTGTTCAGGACATACTCTTGCTCAGCATGCAGGGTTTACTCCTAGAGGGCTTGGGGACCATATGGGGTGCCAGGGAAGGAACTCAGATCAGCCACACGCAAGTCAAATGCCTACCCGCTGTGCTTTTGCTCCAGCCCTCTGCGGTGTAATCTTCAAGTCACACAGATGAGAAAGATCATTCTGTATCTCTTCCTTTCTTTTTGACTGACTTCACTCAGCATTACATCCTCCAGTTCCATCCACATCTCTGTTAACTGAACATACTTAATTTTCTAGAGCATTCAAATTCTATAGATTAGATTTAAAAAGCATGATTATCTTTAACAAGTATATTTATTAGACTTTATAAACATTATAGGCCTTGAAGTTAAAGGTTAGGCTCCTGTGAGATTAAATACAAACTTTGAAGTCAACAGTTGACTCACTTGGAGAGCAGCTTAATTTTTTTACTGTTAATATTGAAGAGAAAATTTAGAACCAAACTTAGCATACAAATGATAAATTTATCACGGCAGCAAAAGAGCGCACACAGACCTTTGCCCTACCTGGTGAAGGCTCTTTGTTCTTGGTGTTGCTGTGGTCACCAGAATGTAAACATTCACTTTATTATCTTTTCTGAGCAGAATAATACCCTGAGCAGCTCTTTGAATTCTCAAAGCTCATGAGTTGTTAGGATTCTGTCTGTTCAAGGGGCTTTCTTCAGAAATCAAGTGAACCATTATTTTTCTTAATATTACGCAAAGTTGAATCAAGTATTTAGGTTAAGTTGTTTAATTTCACTGCGAAAAAAATAGAGAAAATATAAGAATCATAAGGTCCCACTGGGGAGGACGAACAGAAAAATGAATACTATACATAGCAATGTAATAGATCAGTATGATTAGATTTCTTGTTAATACTTAATTTGTTTTGTTTTGGTGGCCACATCTGGTAGTGCTCAAGGCTTATTTCTGACTCTGTGCTTAGGGACCTCTCCTGGACGGGCTCAGGAGACCATATGGGGTGCCAGGGATCAAACACAAGTTGGCGTGTGCATGGCAAACATCCTTCCCATTGTACCATCACTCTGGTCCCTATTAATTCTTAATTTAGAAAGCCCCACCACATCAACTTATTTTTATAACTTGTAGCTTTATGAGCAAAGGTAAAACACTATCTTTTAACTATTAATCTTGAAGTATTTCAAACTAGCAAAATTTGCCAAAAACAAATTGGAGCAATAGTAGAGTGAGTGGGGCTTGCCTTGCACGTGGTTTGATCCCCAACTCACCAGATAATCTCGGAGCATATGCCCCTCCAGTCAGGAAACACTTTCTTTTACTCCCTCACTCGTACCAAGCAGACTGCAGGACAGCAAAGCCTTCATCTATGTGCCCAGAGCCAGACAACTTAGGACGGCTGAGGCATAGGGTTCTTTAGGCCACACACCTGGAGAGGTAGCACCCTCCACAGCACAAATAAGAGGCCAGCGTGGGCTACGAGTGACGACATACGAAAGACCAGAGAAACCCACAAGAGACCAGGACACAGAACACCTGGGGATCCAAAACAACCTTCCAGACACTCTTAAAGAAATGCTTATAAGTTCACAATCATCTGGAGTTTTGCATACTTTTTTCAAAATCCCACTCAGGACTTTTGCAGTAACATTCACCAGTGGTGTAAGGATATGTGTTTGTCTTCTTACACACTTTGGGCCATGAGCCCAGAGTTTTCAGCAAATGTACAGGATATTTTTGAAAGCCAGTTGGCATGATTTGTTTAGAACATGACAGTACTAATACCTATATCCTTCAACCCAGGGAAGAGCTGCAGATATAAGGAGAGCCAGCAGGGAGGCAAAGTTGCCCTGGTTAAGTCACACAATATAGTAGACATGTGTAACCAGTTTTTGGCTAAACTGTGCAATTCATCTCTCAATATTAGCCTGAAACATCTTTGGATACCAGGCTCTGCTGGTTCCAGACACCTTCTAACATCACATTGTGAGTGAACTGAAGCAACTTCTCCACGAAAATAAAATGAAGCAGGGAGTCATTCCTGGTGACTTTCTATTCAGCTTCTACCCCATGATCACTGAATGCATGCAGAACAGGCCCTTTAAAGATCACTTCACTGTTTCTGCGATGAGTGAATGATGAGAAGTGATAGAAATAGTAAGTAATCATCCTTGGAGCTGTTATGAATATGGGTAATCGAAACCTGGAAACTTATACACACGAAACAGTCTTAAAAAATTTCAAGAAGACAGGGATTTGCAAGGCACTAGATGGACCTGAAGATGATGCCATGAAGTAAACAAGTCTGATATGAGTGGTGGTGATGATGGAATATCAGAGAATGACACTGACCAACAGCAGTGCAGGTTTAAGTTTTATAAATCTTCACAATACTGTCATAAATTTTCTTAAATGTAATATTTTGAGTATAGATCACAAATCAATAACAGCTAATGTGCTAACTTTCACTTTTTTCACACCAGAAAAATGTTTTCTAAACTGTCACAAACAAAATGATGTATGTTGGTTTGGACTATTTTGTTTCAACATATATTTATGAATATTCTGTGCATCATAATCTTGTGCCTATGACAGCTTAATGCTAAATGATTTTTTAAAATTTTCATTAGTGAAAGACCATGAGGTACAGTTGTAGACTTATAAATTTTTGTGCTTGGGTTTCAGTTATACAATGATCAAATACTCATTCCTCTACCAGTGCCCATTTCCCACCACCACGGATCCCAGTATCCCTCCCATCCCACCCTGCCTCTGTGGCAGGGCATTCCCTTTTGTCCTCTCTTTCCTTTTGGGTGCTGTGGTTTGCAAGAGAGGCATTGAGTGGCAATCATGTTCGGTCCATAGTCTACTTTCAATGCTGAATGATTTTTAAGTAAAAAGACAACACAAGTTTTTAAGGCTTCACATAGATAGAAGATAGTTTGTAGAGATAGTCCAAGGGGTAAGGCACTTGTCTTGAACATGACTGACCCGGGTACAATCTCTGGCACCCCATGTGGCCCCATGAAAACTGCCAGGGGTGAGCCCTGAGTGTAGAGCTAGAGTAAACTCTGAGCATATCTAGTTGTGGCCCAAAAACCAAAACAACGAACAAAAGCTTCATGTAGTGGTTGAACCCTTCCATTTCTTTTTTGAAAAAAAAAAAAACTTGACATGAAAACTCTAACAATTATGCTGTGAAAGAATTACTGAATATAGTACCCATCTTAGTCATTATTTCCTTATTTCCCTAGGAGAGATTCCATGACCTTCCAATAACTGATTTGGTATTAATCTTGTGCTGTAGCACAAACAGAACCTTGTTTGACAAATCAAAGCAGTGATTACCCTGCAGAGGAATTATGTTTACTTGCCTATCTCTTTACCACATTAAAGCGGGCTTCTGGAGACAATGGCAATATTCACCTTTCTCATCGGGCATGTCAGTAGCCTAACGCAATGCCTGCCATCGAGTTTATAATCACTACATTTTGTTTTTAATAATTGAAATTAGGCAGGCTGAGGCAGGGTGGAGTTCAACCCCCTGGCAACACATCAATCCCAAAACATAGCAGGATTTGCCTGGCCTTAATGGTCCCATTGGATGTTGCCTCTCGCTCTCTCTCTCTCTCCCTCTCTCTCTCTCTCTCTCTCTCTCTCTATATATATATATATATATATATATATGTATATAAACAGTTTTATCCCTGGAATCACCCCATAGACTGAGTGCTGTTCAGGCTGCATTGTCACAATGCACTGTGATCCCTGGAAGCACTGTATCACTGTAACACTGTCGTCCCGTTGTTCATCGATTTGTTTGAGTGGGTGCCAGTAATGTCTCCATTCGTCCCAGTTTTGAGATTTTAGCAGCCTCTCCTTATTCATCCTTCCCAACATTGCCGTATTGGAGGCTCTTTCAGGGTCAGGAGAATGGAGCCCGTTATAGTGACGGTTTTTGGCATATCGAATATGTCACGGGGAGCTTGCCAGGTTCTGCCGATCTCTGGAATACTACAACCAAAAGCCTGCAACCACTAGTCTTCACAATACCAACAAAGAGGGGAGAAATAAATCAAAGTTCTACGCAAAGTTTGATGTTTTTCAAGCAGGGATTTCATAAATAAGTCTTTGGTGCTTTTCACTCAGAGCACTATAATGTTTTAAATCAAATTATTTTTGTCTTGAGGTTAGACCTGAAAGTGCTCAGGAGGGTTTGTTTTAGAATATGATCTGTTTTGCAGACTATTAGCACACAATTTCTACATGTTTTAATGGACTGATGTTTTCAATTAGCAGTAATTGATAGTTATAAGTTCTAATAAACATAAACACTTCCCCCCCCAAAAAAGGTAACTCTGAGGGTGCTCAGAGGACCAAGCACATATTCCAACCCTTAGAGCTATCTTCTTGGCCCTTAGTCCAAAATTTTAAACTGTGTGAATAGTAATCTTTTGAGTAAACCCAGACTTGCTTCTGATATGTTTATTTAATTTCATTGTCAAAATTTAAAACAGGAACTTTTATTTAAATATAAGCTAAGAGGTTCTCTTGTTCGTATATTAGTATATACATTTAAAAGTCTAGATGCTTGGGAGTCTTTCATTTTACTGGAGAATTTTCATCCTGTGGTCATAAAGTACAATGCAGAAAAGTATAGCAATTTTGATCTCAAGTTCGTTCTGTAAATAGATCTGTTGCTCTGTTTCTTGGGCCATATATGATAATATTTCTTATCATGTTTCTTTTTTAAATTAATTTTTAATAATTCATTTTTTAAATGTAGGAGTACTGCTATTTATTCAGCCACTAATTAGCTGATTGAACTGGGCATGAACTCCACCTTACTTTTTTTTTATAATTTTATTTATTAAATCACCATGAGAGCAGTTACAAAGCTTTCGGGTCTAAGTCTTGGTCATACAATGAAACGCCCATACCTTCACCAGTGCCTATTCTCCACCACCAAAAACCCCAGTATACCCCCATCCCACACCTACCCCCTACCTATGGGGCAGATGATTTCCACATTACTCTCTCTCTACTTTGAGCACATTCAATATTTTGACACCAGACCCACCATTATTATTTAGGATTTTACCCCAACACTCAGATCTGCTGAAAAGGCAACACTAGACAATTTGTTTTCTATTGCTGGTTAAGAATAACATATGATGCCACGTGTCTGCAGTAGCGGCCGTGCGATTTTGAAATTCCGAAATTTTAACACTTAAATCTGGAGGGATTTCTGCCAACACCTGCTGGGTTCCGAGATTTGCTCCTGAGTCTCTGGGATCATGGCCGTTAAGCAGCTTGATCAGGAGCCAGACAGTGAGATACACAGTGACAAAGTTGTTCATTATTGGATTCAGTCAGGTCCCACACTTGTACCTTAACCAATGTACATTTCCTATTAACAATGTCCACAGGCTCCCTCCTGCCACCTCCCCCCACCATGGCAGCCAACTTCTTTTCTCTCTCTCCCTCTCTCTCTCCCTCCCTCGGTCCTCCCTCTTTCCTTTTGGGCATTATGGCTTACAATACAGATACTGAAAAGTTATCGTGTGTATCCATTTACCTACTTTCAACACTCATTTCTTGTTCTGTGGGATCATTTCCAACTATTATTGTCATACTGGGCTGGAGCCATAGCACAGTGGTAGGAGGTAGGGCGTTTACCTTACTTGCGGCCACTCAACTGAGCCAGGTTGGATTCCTCCGCCCCTCTCAGAGAGCCCAGCAAGCTACCAAGAGTATCTTGCCCACAGGGCAGAACCTGGGAAGCTCCCCGTGGCATATTTGATATGCTAAAAACAGTAACAACAAGTCTCACAATTTGTTGTGAGACATTACTGGTGCCCACTGGAGCAAATCGATGAACAATGGGAGGATAGTGCTACAGTGATTGTCATACTGTTCTCTTCTCTATCCTAACTGCCCTCTGCTCCCTCCCCCAAACACACACAATTGTGGTAGCTTCCAACCACTGACCACTCCTCCTGGTTCCTGTTTTCTCTGGCCTTGGATCACTGTCATTGTCACTGTCCTTCTGTTGTTCATCGATTTGCTCGAGCGGGCCCAGTAACGTTGTGAGACTTGTTACTGTGTTTGGCATATCGAATATGTCACGGGGAGCTTGCCAGGCTCTGCCGTGTGGGCGAGATACTCTTGGTAGCTTGCTGGGCTCTCCAAGAGGGGCAGAGGAATTGAACTCGGGTTGGCCATGTCGGCCGTGTGCGAGGTAAACGCCCTACCCGCTGTGCTATTGCTCCAGCCCTGGCCTTGGATATAAGTCTCATATTATTATTTTTATATCCCACAAATGAATATCGTCATTCTATATCTGTCCCCTTCCTTCTGACTCATTTCACTCAGCATGATACTTTCCAGTTCTATCCATCTATAAGCTGATATCATGACTTCATTTTTTCCTAACAGCTGCGTAGTATTCCATTGTGTAGATGTACTTTACTTTCTTCATCCAGTCCTTATTATTTTTCTTAAAGAAACAGAAACCCAGACACTGAGAATTTAAGCAAAATTTCTCTCAGCTGATGTGGTTTGTTCAGCTCAAACACTCTATGACTCTAAGTTAGTCAAATTAAAAGTGCAAATTGGAAGGATAAACTATGCAGAATGGAAAGAAAGAATTAACTTTTTTTTGGAAGAGTCTAATCTTGTGTATAGTTGATTTTTTTTTACTTGCAAAAAATTCAGCTGTATTGCCCTGATATTGAATAAAAATCTTTAGAATAACTAGTGAATTTTCCCATGGATTCCAATTGACTTAAGATATTTTGGAGACAAGTTACATTAAGTGTATGATTATCACCCAAACCAACACTTCTAGCTCACTACCTAAAGAGTGAATATAGATCAGTAAAAAAAAAAAAAAGCTGTAAGAACTTATTTGACAAGTAGGCCAAGATAAAAGCAGACACATAAGAAAATATGTAACTAAGTCATGAGTCATCATAGAAAAATATTCAACTCATCTAGCTAAAAAACATAACATACAAAAATGTTTATTTCAATTAATTTTTAATTCATTAAGTTTGAATACCTTAAACATTGTCCTGTGTTAATGAGGGGGCAATGAAAAGACTTTTCTACTTTGTTAACAAAGGGTGCAAACGAAACAAAAGCAAAAATTCTGTTTACAATTTTAATTTCTTATCTTTTTTTTCTTTGACAGAGTTTCAGGAACCTCAGCATAGCCTTCATCGAAATTGATCAATTGTTTCACCATTCTGAATTTTTTTATAATCATACTTTAATGCTGTTAGTATTATTGTCATGATTGTTATCATTGATGAGTGTCTGAGAATACATTGTAGCTATTTTACCACTTTATTCCTTTTCCCTAATTCGTAACTCTAAGGATAAGGATCTTCTGTTATGTAACCAGTGAGGCTATCAAGTTCAGACGAAAGATTTTAACACAACCCTATTGCCAAATAAAAAAAATCAATGTACAGGTTTTACCAATTGCCCAGCAACACTGCTTTTTGTTTTTTTCTCATCTTTCATCCACGTCATCATCCTTCATTGCCTTTATTTGTGATCTTTTAGCCTCTTTCTTAGTCTCTCCTGACACAGACGTTTCAAGATTGGCAGGTGTTTAGCAGAATGTCCTTCAATTTCAGTTTGCCTGCTGTTTACTTAGGACTTGACTCAGACGTTTTTGGCAGGAGTTTATAACTTTTGACCTAATAAATTCTACTTCTGGGAACCTGTTCAAAGGAAACAATAGTAAACATAATAGTAATAGGAACAATAAAACACATATATATATGAAATATGTAGCAACGATGAAAAATATTGAAAATATATTTCTCTAAATAGAAAACATAGCAATAACAGTAAGAAGTTATGTGGCTTTAAAGCAACACAAACACTGCTGATTTGAGTCAGACCTCCGTGTTCTGTCTGAGAGCGCCCTGGTAGCCTGCCCTTAATGTACATTATCTATTCAGCTTCTTAATAACACGGGTATGGAAACTTTTGCTTATGGCATGCCAGTAACTCTGCTGCCTTGTTTTGGCAGCACAGCAGATTGAATCAGAGTAGTTCTAAAGCAGCCGTGGAGCCCTAGCTGTTCTTTCTAGCCTCTCTTGCCCCTTAAGAGTCGCATCGGACTTTCTGCCAGTGAGTTGTAAAGGGCAGGTTTCCTTGAAGATTTCCAGGTAAGGCCAAGCCTCCCAGGAAGAAAACCTTGGCTCCTTCTTACTTCCCTCTGCAGTTAGCATGGTGCTTGGGATCATGGGAGTAGTCCTTTAGCCCAAGAACAAGCAACGTCCTGAGTGAGGATAGCAGAGCAGAGGAACAAAAAGAATCTGGATATTTGATGGCCTGGCTGACTTGGTGACTTAGTCCTAGAACTGCTTTGTTCTGGCTTACTTGCATGATATAGTTAGATATTAAGGAGCTGGAGAGAGATTGCTCAATGGGCTGAGTGCAGACTTTTTGTGCACGAGGCTTGGATTTGACCAGCAGCATTGCATGGTCCTATGATTACCTCTAGGAGAATAGTACAGTGGGTAGGGCACTTGCCTTGCACACAGCTGGATGACCCGGGTTCCATCTCCTGACCACACATCAACCCCCAAGCAAAGAGTCAGGAGTTGCACCTGAGCACTGCTAAATGTGAGCTGAAGACCACAAAAAGAAAGAAAAAACAATTAAGCCACTTAATTTTGATCTTTAAGAAACTGACTACCCACGTTTCAGATAACAATATAGAAATAATTATGTTATTTACTACAACGTATTCTTTAGGTTATAGTAAATAACATATTTCTATTCTGTGTTCTTTCTATTCTCTATTCTTCATGACAATCCTGAAAGAGGCACCAGTATTACCTTCATTTTATACCTGAAGAAAGTCACCTGAAGACTACACTGTAAGTCTGCCTCTGAATGCCCCAAGCATGGATCTGAGCCCAGCTTTTCTCTGATGAGACTGCAAAAACTGGGGAAGGAGAAAGAATATTGAATGGCTTCCTGGGAAACTCACTAGACACAGGGGGAAGAGAACAGGGGTTGTCTATTGATTCTTTTGGGGGAAGAGTGGGACTACACCCTTTGGTATTTGGGTATTCGGGAATTACTCCTGGCTCTGTGCTCACTGTAGAGAGAGAGCCAGGAGAGCCAGCGATCACTGTAAGCAGTACTTGGGGGACTATATCTGGTACAGGAGATGAAACTCAGTCATCCAGAAGTATGCAAGGCATGCATGCACCCTATCCACTATACTATCTCTATCCCAATTCTTTTTTGAGAAAAAAGAAAGTAGACTCACAGGGAAGTGAGTGCAGAGGTAAGTATATTCACACAAGGGCAGTTCAGTGAGTGCTAGAATGAGCCAAACCAGAGAACTTGTGGATTCCTTCTCAATAAACCTTGCCTCTCTCTATAATACGACTTTGGGGAAAGTGTCTAAATCCTGTTAAAAAACAGGTACTGTTTTTTTCCTTAATGTCTGCGGTATATGGTCTGGTAATAGAAGGGATGACCTGTCCAGTCTTTCACACCCTGTGACCTTACTCTACCCAGTAGTCTTCATGGTGGGACTCTTGGGGGCTATGTCTTAGGACTTTGGAATAGTCACTTGGGATTACCTCTTGCCAGTTGGCAATGCTCCCCCCCATAAGAGATAATGATCTAGAAACAGAAATAGCAATGCTCATGTAATGAGTTATAATCACATGTAGAATAAAGCTTGAATTATTTGAGAGGACACTCAGGCCCCGCTATCTTCAAAGTTTCGTTTCTCACCGTTATATGCTGTGCCCCCAGCACCTTATGTACTTGCAATTTCTGGGATGGGCAGTGGTACTGCTGAGCTTCTTCTGCCTGGGACCTCCTAAATAAACTCTCCTCTGCTTGGTGAACGCTCAGTTCCCATGTCACTGTGTCAGCAAAGCCATTCTTCCACCGTGACAATTTCTCTGCCAACAATTTCTTCTCCACAAGAACAAATCACTTCCTGCCTGTGCTTCCTCAATTGCCCAGAGCTTTGTGTAGCAAAGTATTTTGGCATTGTAGTATGGAATACAAGCCTCTTCTTTTCTTCTTTGAGCTGTCTTGTTCCTAGACCACAGGTCCTGGGAAATAAGAATTGTTCATTGTTCATTGTTTTCCTCCAAGTATCAATGAGTGTAGAACCTGATATGTGGGAATGTTTGGATCATGAATGGAAAGTATGTGAATAATGAATAATGATTTCATTCATCCATTCATTCATGAATTGATCTAATGCCCTAATAATAAAAACTGTGGCATAAATATTAGATGTGATACGGTATCATACATTAGAATCTACTCCAAAGCTTAAATATAGAACACGAAAATATTATATTAACATATAAAATATACACAATAGGCAAAAAGCCTGTATATGACTTTGTTTTGCTTCTGGATCAGACCCTATGGTGTGCAGGGGTTACTCCATGTTCAGGGGTCACTCACGGTGATACTCAGGGGGAACTAACAGGAGACAGGGGGAGAAAAATAGGAGTTGTTTATTGATTCTTTTGTGGGGAAGGGGGCGGCTGGGGCCTCATTCTCCTGACATAGGGGCTTGAGTCGCCTATATGTATAGCATATGTTCAAACCCTTAAGCTACCTCAAAGCCCAAGGGAAAATTTCTTAGTCTTCATTCTTTTCTTTATTTTTTTTTCTTTTTGCATCATACCCGGCATTGCACAGGGTTTACTCCTGGCTCTGCACTCAGGAAATATTCCTGGCGGTGCTCAGGGGACCATATGGGATGCTGGGAATCGAACCCAGGTCGGCCACGTGAAAGGCAAAAGCCCTATCCGCTGTGCTATCGCTCCAGCCCCATTCTTCATTCTTTTTCATATTGGCAGATTTCTGTAACCAGAAATAAAGTGAGAAAAAATTAGGAACACAAATTCCTAAGACTGAATTTTGACTTGTTTTAAATTGCATATAAATTGTTCTCAATTATTAGACCTCAATAACAATACCTTCTTTCTACCAACTTACCATGTGGTAGTTTGACTTCCCAATCTAAGAAACAAACATAAAACAGTCATAAGGGATTCATAGAAAGACATAACTAAATCACTGAAGAGAATAATGGACTTCTAATGAGAGACGCTTGAAACTTGGCCACATCCATTTGCATTCAGTTTAGCAAGTATTTGTCAAGTGTCTACTCTATGGTCAACACTGGGTCAGCTCTTCATCCATTTATTCCAAAAGTGCTTTTTGGACTTAGTATATGCCAGGTATCGTTTGAGGGAATACAGATAGAATGGCAAAAAAAAATCCATGCAAGGTAGAATGATATTCTCAGAGTATGACAGATAATAGACACAACAAAATAGAATACATAGCATGTCAGAGAGTTGTTAGTGTCAAATGAAAAAAACAAAATAGGAAAATGAGTTAGGAAGTGAGCCTAGAGGGTAGCACATGAGAAGTAGAGAGCCATGAAAAGTGACGGTGAACAAAATGTGATGGAGGTCACAAATGAGGAGTAAGAAAAAAGCCATGCAAATGATCAACTTTTCTTTTTTATCCTATGAAACTTGCAATTCACCTGGCTGTGCTTAAGGGTGCTGCTCAGGAGGCCCTGGGACGCTACCATTAATTCTTCTTTTTTTATTAAAAAATTTTTAATAGTGAAACATCATGAGGTACAGTTGCAGACTTACACATTTTTGTGCTTGGGTTTCAGTTATACAATGATCGAATACCCATCCCTCCACCGGTGCCCATTTCCCACCACCACGGATCCCAGTATCCCTCCCACCCCCCATCCTCCCCATCCTCCCCATCCCACCCTGCCTCTGTGGCAGGGCATTCCCTTTTGTTCTCTCTCTCCTCTTGGGTGCTGTGGTTTGCAAAAGAGGCATTGGGTGGCAATCATGTTCGGTCTAGAGTCTACTTTCCGCATGCTTCTTCCATCCTGGGAGCTACCATTAATTCTTGGCCAACCAACCAATTAATTAATTAGGTTCAGTGCAAGGGCACAAGCATGTGATACTGCTTAGGCCTCACAGAGCTGGATATCTGGGCTACCTCAGTATTTCTGGGACCTTCTGGCTTCATCCAGAGATGCTCTGGGGCCCATGGGCCCGTGCAGCTGTATTACCTCTCCTCCCCCCCCCACCCCCATTGACAGTTCTGAACTAATTTAAGGATGCTTTCAGACTGAAGAGTTGCTCTTTTAGACAGAGGTGGAAATTTGTGTCCTCACCCAAACTTTAAGTCATGAGAAGAAACTAGTTATGACACTGGGTGAGGATGAGAGGAAGGAAAACAGAGGCAGAGAACGTTCCAGGCAGATAACACTACCTTCTCTAGGGGAAAGTTGGAGATGTTCCTGATTCAACAGAGAAGTAAGGGATAGAGCTAGTTACATGATGTGGAGAAGTCACTAGAACTCAATTGAAGGCCCTCCTTGATTATAGAGACTATGGAAAGCTACCTAAGTTAGTTGAGCAGGGAAGGAACAAGCTGATACGGTATTTTTAATAAGATGAGTATCGCAGTACAATCAGAGTAAACTGGAACAAGGGAAGGTACAGGGGAAAAAGTTATTAAAATCATACGATTGTTATGCAGACTTTAATCCATAGGCTGGGACCAACATGAAAGCGGTAGAGCAGTGATATTTAGAAAGAATAAATGGTAGGTCTTGGGAGCTGATTAGATTTGAGACTCAGAGAAGAGGAAGAAGTTAGGACCAATACACTCATAAGGTCCAGAGAGAGGCCAGTGAATGATGGCACTAAGACAGAGAACTTTGTGATCCCAAGCAGAGGAACTTTCTCAGGATCATATAATTAATGCAAATTGATGGCAGAACCCAGGTTCACTGTTTCCCTCCCACTGGATAACTTTAGTGTTGTTTTGTTTGTTTGATTTTCATTCTACCCCCCTTCCCTTCTGTTGTTGCAATGACTAAATCGTGCGCACACCTGCCTGGATGCCCACACACTTATCTGAGTGTTGTGAGGCATTGCACATCTGGTTGCAGTGTTCAAATACTTACCCTAAGTTCTTGCCAAGAGTTACACTCTTCTCTTCTGGTGCTCACATACAGGCCAGCTCCCATATACTTGTACTGGTTAGTTATGGTGATTCTGTGCACTCTGGTTGTAGAGCTGGTGTGCTCACCTATGGGTTCCATAGAATTTCCACAGCGGGTAGGGCGTTTGCCTTGCACGCAGTCAACATGGTCGACCAGAGTTCGATTTCTCCGCCCCTCTCGGAGAGCCCGGCAAGCTACCGAGAGTATTCGATATGCCAGACACAGTAACAACAAAGTCTCCAATGGAGACGTTACTGGGCCCTCTCGAGCAAATCGATGATCAACGGGAGGGCCTTTACTTTTTTTTTTGAACATAGTGTCTACATAACTCTTTTTTGGTGGTAGCACTGAGTGGGTATGGCATTTCTTTTTGTGGGGTTCACACATACCTGTGGCTGTGGTGTAGCCTCAAATCACTTGCTATGTTGAGAAGAGAACAGAGTCAGCAGAACTGCCAGGTGCAAACAGCAGGTTGTCTGAGCCATGCTCTGTGCTGTGGAAACACCAGGGAAAGAACTCTCAACTACATGCCTATGAGGAAAGTGCTCTAAGGCACAGAGGTACTCTGTCAGGCCGCAAACTGCAAAGTTTTCACCCTGGCAAGTGGGGCAAGAGCTGCCACCCATAGAAGTGTGTGAGTGTGAAGTAGGGCGGGATGAGGAGGGGAGGGTATGAGACTCTGAGTAGAAAATATGAAGCATTTTGTTTTATGCTTGTAATAAATTTAAAGATACTGGAATGGAAACATCCTAGACAAAATGTTAGGATTAAAAATGGCTCCATCCAAAAAAGCACATGAGAAAATGCTCTACATCATTAATCATCAGGGAGATGCAGATCAAAACCACAATGAGATACCATCTCACACCTCAGAGACTGGCCCACATTCAAAAGAACAAAAGCAACCGATGCTGGCGTGGATGTGGCGAGAAAGGGACACTCCTTCACTGTTGGTGGGAATGTCCACTGGTTCAGCCCTTCTGGAAAACAGTATGGACGATTCTCAAAAAATTAGAAATTGAGCTCCCATTTGACCCAGCAATACCACTCCTGGGAATATATCCCAGAGAGGCAAAAATGTATAGTCGAAGTGACATCTGCACTTGTTTGTTCATTGCAGCCCTCTTTACAATAGCCAGAAACTGGAAGAAACCTGAATGCCCAAGAACAGATGACTGGTTAAAGAAACTTTGGTACATCTACACAATGGAGTACTATGTAGCTCTTAGAAAAGATGAAGTCATGAAATTTACATACAAGTGGTACAATATGGAAAGTATCATGCTAAGCGAAATGAGTCAGAAAGAGAGGGATAGACATAGAAAGATTGCATTCATCTGGGGGATATAAAGTAACAAAGTATGAGATTAATACCCAAGAATAGCTGAGATCAGCACCAGGAGGATTACTCCATAACTTAGAGGCCAGCCGGGTATCCTAGAGGAAAGGGCTATTCAGATAGAGAAGGGAGCACCAAATAAAGGATGTTTGGAGGATCCTCCCAGGAGGGGAGATGCATGTCGAAAGTAGACTATGGACTGAACATGTTTGCCACTCAATGCCTCTTTTGCAGACCACAACACCCAAAAGGAGAGAGAGAACACAGGGGATTGCCCTGCCACAGAGACAGGGGGGATGGGGGGATGGGGGTGGGAGGGATATTATCCATGGTGGTGGAAAATGGGCACTGGTGGAGGGATGGGTATCTGATCATTGTATAATTGAAACCAAAGCACAAAAAATTGTAAATCTACAACTTTAAAAAAAATAAAATAAAATAAAGGGGGAAAAAAAAAAAAAAAAAAAAAAAAAAAAAAAAAAAAGAAGCAATAATTGAATAAAAGAAACTATAATTGTTTACTAAATAAAACTCAAAAAATTTTAAAATTTAATTACTAAAACATTTTATCTTTTAAATTATATTGTCAAATAAAAAATTCCAAATTTAAAAAAAAAAAAAAAAAAAAAAAAAAAAAAAATGGCTCCATCCAGCCAGCCACACATGCTAGGGGAAAAGGGAGCTCAGATAGAGAAGGGAGCACCAAGTAAAGGGTGTTGGGAGGATCCTCCCAGGATGGGAGAAGCATGCTGAAAGTAGACTCTAGACCAAGCATGATTGCCACCCATTGCCTCTTTTGCAAACCACAACACCTACTAAGAGAGAGAGAACAAAAGGGAATGCCCTGCCACAGAGGCAGGGTGTGATGGGAGGGTGGGGGTGGGGGTGGGAGGGATACTGGGATCCGTGGTGGTGGGAAATGGGCTCTGGTGGAGGGATGGGTATTTGATCATTGTATAATTGAAACCCAAGCACAAAAATTTGTATGTCTACAATTGTACCTCATAATGTCTCACTAATTAAAAAAAAATGGCTCCATCCATGATCAGTTTCAGATCTTAGGTGAGTCACTTAACCTTCTTTCACAGAGCCTCAGCTGTAAAGTGGGATGAAGTTACTGCTCTTTTTTTCTTAGTGAAACAAAATCATTTTTACTGGAAGAAACATAGAGAGATATGAGAGAAGAGAACAAGAGACAAGTGTTTGAGACAAAACATGGGCTTCCCAGAGGGAGAAAGGCTTTCATGGTTCTGATTTATCTGTTAGTATTTATCAAAGGCCTGGAACAGGCTTTTAATTCAGATGCATGATTTCTTCTTCGTTGTAAGACACAGGTGAGTTGCAGTGTAAAGAAAGAGGTTTGGGGAATCTAGGGAGGGATCATGCCCACGCACCTGCCTTGCCAGCTTGAGGTTTGTGAGTTCGATTCCTCTGATGCTGCTCAGATGTGCCAACGGTGTGCTGACAACTTGGCTCTTGAGAAACTCCAGCTCCACAACCAACGATACAATCTCTGGCACGCCCCAGAGATTGGGTGTGACTGGCTGTGTGTGAGCAGTACGACTGGGGTGTGAGACCCCCCCAGTGAACATGGCAACTAGAAAAAGTGTTCAAACATGAGGTCTAGTGGATAATCTCTGTGCAGCCTGTGTATAGGCACTGAAGCTACAGTGTTTGACTGTCCTGGAACCCCCAGCTGAGTGTGTGAGCACCACAGCCAGGTCTATATGTGACCTCCATTATTGCACCAAAAGCAAAAATGTGAGGGGGAAGGGAGGGGAACTTAGGAAAAGGAAGAGGCTGATTTTGGGGTGGGGATAAGTAAGAGGAAGATTTGGGGGAAACCGGACATTTGGGGTTCATTGAAATCACATCTGTAACAAGTCAGGGGAAGAACTTTACAGAGGTAGAAGCCAATATTCAATAAAGCAAAGATGCAGAGAATGAGGAATGTGAAGTGAAGTTTAGGGGTGTGGAACGGAGGCCTTGGGGATACACCTTAGACAGAGAGAGGAGGGGAGGAGCCCAAGCTAAGGGGAACTGTGAGATCACAAGAACATGGAAGCGAGATACTCGGCAATTTTTGAAGTTCGTAGATCTTTGAGTGAAAATTTTAAAATAGGCATTCAACTAAATCAGTGGGAATTACATATGTAATTCCATTGATCCATATGCTCATGTGTCTAATTTTATTTATTTACTTATTTTTGCTTTTTGGGTCACACCCGGCGATGCACAGGAGTTACTCCTGGTTCATGCACTCAGGAGTTACTCCTGGCGGTGCTCAGGGGACCATATGGGATGCTGGGAATCGAACCCGGGTCGGCCGCGTGCAAGGCAAACGCCCTACCCGCTGTGCTATTGCTCCAGCCCCTCATGTGTCTAATTTTAGATAAAATTTCAAAAATAGGCATTCAACTAAATCGGTGGGAATTACATATGGATGTATTCCATTGATCCATAGGCTCATGTGTCTAATTTTTTATTCTAACACCGTCCAGTTTTACCGTTGATTTGTAGTATAGTTTGAAGACAGGTAACACAATCCCTCTATTTTTATTTCTTTTATTTTTTTTTTAAGGGCTGGAGAGATAGCACAGCGGATAGGGCGTTCGCCTTACAAGCGGCCAACATGGCCGACCCGAGTTCGATTCCTCCGCCCCTCTCGGAGAGCCCGGCAAGCTACCGAGAGTATTCGATATGCCAGACACAGTAACAACAAAGTCTCCAATGGAGACGTTACTGGGCCCCGCTCGAGCAAATCGACGATCAACGGGAGGGCCTTTACCTTTACCTTTACCTATTTTTTTTTTATTGCTCCCAGTCATGCTCACAGTCTAGGCTGACCTCCTCCAGAGAGCATGCAGTGATAACTCCTGGAGCTAGCTCTCCGGGCCCTGTTTCTGAACCCCCTCTTTCTTTTCAGGGGAGGGCCACACTTGGCAATGCTCAGGGGTCCTCTTGGCTCTGCACTCAGGAGTTAGTCCTGGAGGTGCTCAGGAGACCATATGGGATGCTGGGGATTGAATCCGGTCAGCTGCGTGCAAGGCAAACGCCTTATCTGTTATACTATCACTCCGCCCCACTGGGCCCTATTTTTGTTTTCTTTCTCAGGTTGCCATAGCTATTTGAGGTCTATAATGATTCGACCAACCCTTGGTGTTTTTTTTTTTTTTGCTCTATTTCCTTTTCAAAAAGGTCATTTGAATTTTGATTTACATTGCGTTACATCTCTTGCCTTTGGTAGACACTGTGACGATATTAACTCTCTCCATCTGCGTACACGAATGTCTTTCCATTTCAACATCATCTTTTATGTCTTTTAACAGCATCTTATAGTTGCATTAGACAGGTTTTCACCTCATTTATTAAATTTATAACTAGGTATTTGATTCTTGGAGATTCAATTGTAAGTGGGGGGTGTTTTCTTCATTTCTTTATTATTCACACATAGAACGAAATAGATTTTTGTGTATTGATATTGTCACGAGCTACTTTGCTGTACTCCTTGTGCCTAATAAAAGTCTTTAGTGGTTTTTAAAAGTGTTTTTTAAAAGACTTTTTAAAAGTCTTTAGTGTTTTCCATAAATATATTATCATATCCTTTGCAAATAATGAGTTGCACACTTTTTCTTTTCTATCTGGATTCCTTTTTATTTTTTCTTGTGAATGAATCGTTCTAGCTAAGATTTCTGATACTAAATTTAATAGAAATGATGGTGCACAGCCTGTTTCTGATTTTAGAGGAAAGGCTTTGAGCCTTTTACCTTTTCGTGTGTGGTCAGTGGCTAGCGTACTGGAAAGTAGTGCCACTTTAAAGGAGAGAGAGAGAGAGAGAGAGAGAGAGAGAGAGAGAGAGAGAGAGAGAGAGAGAGAGAGAGAGAGAAGAGTTTCAGGGGAGAAAACTTCTCCAGAGTGAAAAAGTAGACATGTAGACATGTAGGCCACTTCCCCCAAATGGGGAAATGTGCCCAGTTACTTCATCATTTTTTTTTTAGGAGGCTGGTGGCCACATCCGGTGGTGCTCAGCGCTCACTCCTGGAGTTAAGAGGGAAGCAAATGAATGGCCTGGATCTAACTTGGGTCAGCAGCACAAAAGGCAGAGAGCCTCAAGTGCTGTTCCATAGATTTTTTCCCCCTTTTCATTATTTATTATTTATTGATTTATTGAATCACTGTGGGAAAAGTCACAAAGCTTTCAGTTTAAGTCTCAGTTACGCAAATATCAAACACATTTCCCTTTATCAATACTTATTTTTCACCACACAGAACCCCAATAAACGCCCCGCCCCCCAACCCTCCCAATGCCTGTGAGGCAGATGAATTCTAGTTAACTATCTACTTTAGATTTGTTTTTTTTTAAAGTTCGAGCTAACAAGCTTAGGCATTACATGAAGTGTTCTGGCTTAGCAAACCATCTGAAGAGCAGCGGGTTCCCAAAAGAGACTTTTCTGTGTCGTGAGCGCGGGACTGGTTCCGAGTCCACCTTTGGCATGGGGCTGCCCAGAACACGACTCCGCCTGCAACTGAAATCATGACCTGCTGCCTTTTCTCTATTTGCAGGAAAGTTGCGTCCCTGTATCTATCTTCCTTCCAGAGATGCACACTGACTCCCAGTCTGGGGATGGGTGGTGGTGGTGGTGCTGGTGGTGGTGGATGATTCTTTTTTTTGGATCACTCAGTCTGGATCACTCCGATGGATCAGGACATCCCCAGGAAGGGCGCCTCTTGCCCACACTGACCGACCGGTGGACCGAAGTTTCTCTGCGCTCTTGGAGTTTCTGCATTTCCAGCCTGCCAGGGTTGCTGCCAGCCCCGAGCGAAGAAGGTCCGGGCTTGCAGAACTCCGGGTTCCCGGCCCGGTCGCCGCGCGCGCTGCGGGCGGAAGGCGCGCGGGTGCCCACACCCCCGTTGCCCGCGGCCCTGGCGGGTGCCCACACCCCCGGCGCCCGCGGGCCCTGGCAGCGCCGCCGCCGCCGCCGCCGCATCCTCGGGCAGCTGCAGTTTCCGGGCCGGCCGGCTGCGCGGTGGCCGGGTCAGCGCCCGCGTCGGGGCCCGGGGACGGCGCGCGCCCAGGCCCGGCTGGCCCGCGGCATCCGCTGGGCAGTTCCGCGGGGCGCGCACCCCCGCCCGGGCCCGCCCCCCGGGGTGCCGCCGCGCCGAAGGGGGAAACGCGGAAGTTTCCAGCGCCCGCGGACACGCATGAGGCCGGAGCCCGGCGGGGCGCGCGCTGCAGCGGCCCCGGGAGCCGGCGGGCGGCGGCCGGGCCATGGCCACGCTGCCCAGCGCCGAGCGCCGCGCCTTCGCGCTCAAGATCCACAGGTGGGACGCGGGGGGTCCCGGGGCCGGGGGGCCGGGGGGCTGGGGGGCTGGGGGGGGGGTCCCCGGCCCGCGCGCGCGCGCGGCTCCCCGGCTGCCCCCCGAGCGCTCCCGATCTCGGCCCCGCGCGCGATGCGGACAGGTGGCCCCCGCATCATCTGGGGGCCGCGGAGCGCGCGGGGTGCGTGTGTGTGTGTGTGTGTGTGTGTGTGTGTGTGTGTGTGTGTGTGTGTGTGTGTGTGTTGAAATCAACGGAGCTTGCCTTGGCGCGGCTGTTCGAGCAAGGGAGAAGAGGTCGCCGGAGCAACAGGTTTGGCGTGCGCGCCTCTGCTTCGACCCTTGGGGTGTCCTGCCTGGGACTCGGCTCTAGGTTTTTGGTGAATTTTTCGGAAGAAGGTTGGCTCCCGGTGACATCCCTAACTCCCTCCTTTCCCTTCCTTCCCTTCTCCTTCTCCTTCTCCTTCCTTCCTTCCTTCCTTCCTTCCTTCCTTCCTTCCTTCCTTCCTTCCTTCCTTCTCTTAATTCCTTCCTTCCTTTCCTCTCTTGCTTCCTTCCTTCTCTCGCTTCCTTCCTTCCTTCCCTCTCTCCTTCCCTCTCTCCTTCCTTTCTTCCTTCCTTCCTTCCTTCCTTCTCTCTCTTGATTCCTTCCTTCCTTTCCTCTCTTGCTTCCTTCCTTCTCTCGCTTCCTTCCTTCCTTCCCTCTCTCCTTCCCTCTCTCCTTCCTTCCTTCCTTCCTTCCTTCCTTCCTTCCTTCCTTCCTTCTCTCTCTTGATTCCTTCCTTCCTTTCCTCTCTTGCTTCCTTCTCTCACTTCCTTCCTTCCCTCTCTCCTTCCCTCTCTCCTTTCTTCCTTCCTTCCTTCCTTCCTTCCTTCCTTCCTTCCTTCCTTCCTTCCTTCCTTCCTCTCTCTTGATTCCTTCCTTCCTTTCCTCTCTTGCTTCCTTCCTTCTCTCGCTTCCTTCCTTCCTTCCCTCTCTCCTTCCTTCCTTCCTTCCTTCCTTCCTTCCTTCCTTCCTTCCTTCCTTCCACCACTCTCCATGGTGCTCAGGGCTTGCTCCTGGCTCTGTGCTAGGGACTTACTCTTGGCTCAGGGAAATCCCTCCCGGTGGTGGGACTCGAACCCAGAGTGGCAGCATCCAAGGCGAGTGCCCCTGCGTGCCACACTAACTCCCTGGCCCGGCATCGCTATTTTTATTCATTCCCTGGTCCAGGGCAGCAGCTATGCAGTGGAAAAAGTCATTTTTATACCTCTCCGTTTAAGTAAACAAATAACTGGGCTGTGGCGAGCAGTTGTACATTTATAGAGCTCCAGCCGAGAGCGAGCTCGGGAGGCCGGTCCAACTCCCGGCACAGCGCATAATCACAACTGCACACGCCCTTAGACGCCTTGCCGCTGCACGCTCAAAGTTCTCAGCAAAGGCGCTCTGGCTGCAGTTTCCCTTCACTGAAAACTGCTGACAAGTATTTGGGAATCCTTTTGTCTTACCCTGAGAAATCTAGACACTTTTCAAAAGATACTAAGAAAGTGGACTTACAAAAATTATTAAACTAAAAAAAAATTTTTTTTTAAAAATTCTGCTGCCCTCTCTCCTGTAGGATTTGCTAGTTTTGGGTTGAACTGACCCCAGGAGGGGCCAGTTCCACTGTTTGTACATTTTTGTGCTGATGACATGTGAGGGGCTCGGACCTGGAATTAGAAGCCCTGAATGAAGAGGTGGAAGGACTTTCTTTCCAAGGGGCAGACTGAGTGCTACTGTGGTTTTGTTACTACCTCTTGTGTGATCCTGGTTTGACCCCTAGCACAGCATGTGGCCCCCTGAGCCCTGCCAAGGGTCTCTTAAGAACCCAGAGCTAGGAACAGCACCTGACTGCCATTGGACGTGGCCTTCCCCATCCCACAGTTCCCCCGATGCCAATGTCAAATCAAAGTACCTACATCTCATGACCTCTTCTGTTGGGTGAATAAAGCAAAATTAAATGTAGAACTGTGATTGTAGTACCTGGCTTGGCATAAATGTTAAGTGAATGCTTAACTGTTGTCATTAGTATTAATTGTCATCATTGTCACTGTCAACTCCATTACCACGTGCTAAGAAAATTTGGAAGGAAAACAGATGTCGAAAGAACTGCTTAGAAGGGTGGGAGGAAGGGCCAGAGAGACAGTACAGTGAGTGGGTGAGGCACTTGCCTTGCACGAGGCCGACCCGGATTTGATTCCTGGCATCCTATAGGATTCTCTGAGCACTGCCAAGAATGATTCCTGAGTGATTCCTGGCTTGCCAGGAGTAACCCCTGAGCATGTCCAGGTGTGGCCTTAAAACAAACAAACAAACAAACAAAAAAGAAGAAAGGTGGGAAGGAAAGATAATGTTGGAAGAATTCCCATGAGGAGACCAAGTCAGGCTGGGCATGGAGATGTTTGTGACCAGCAGAGCTTTCTTGGGGAGGATGCCCTCGCCTATATGCCTTCATCCCATGCTGAGACCACCAAACATGTGTGTCATAGATTATCTGTTGGAATCTTGCAGAGAAGAGCGCCACTCAAGTCGAATGAAATAGAAGATTCCATAATCTTCAGGAATGAATTGAGTGGTCTGATTTGTGGATCTGTTCTTCCTTTCTGAGCTCTTTTTGTACCTTGGTTTGAAAAGTTATGTTCAAGGGCTTTCTTTGACTGCTACGAAGAAACAGTACTCCAAGGAGTGAATTCATATTATCATGCCCAGTCTTGATACTCATCATTTATTGATTACTTACTATATTCCTGGGATCAGAGAGATAATATGGCACATAAGGCACTTGCCTTGTATGTGGCCAACCCAGGTATGAACCCAGGCATTCCATAATGTTCCTCAAGACAGACAGAGTCAGAACTAACCCCTGAGCACTGCTGAGTGTAGCCCTTACATCAAAAAAGAACCAAAACTCACAACCACTGTGTTCCAGAAATTTTAAAGTTCATACATGATATCATTGAATTCTTACGAAACTCCACCACAACTGGTCTGAAGGCTCATATAGAAGAAGGAAAATGAATCTTGGAGATGTATTTGCACAAGACCATGTGATTGCGTCAAGTCCACACAAACGGTCCTGGCAGAGCTGGGGTCACAGATGACTCTAAAGAGTATTCGTCGTTGGTTATGCTCTTAGGAACCACGTTTCTTAAGAATTTCCTTTCAGAGCACACAGAGAATTAATTTTGTCTGGGTAGTCAAGTGGTAGCATTGGCAAATTATTCTGAGCAGTGTTTAAAAAGTAAACAAAGTAGCGATGTCCTATTTTGTGATCTTAAAATTGGAAGAGAAAATGTTTTCCTTTGCATGCCTACCAATTTTTAAAAATAGATCGACTTACAAAAGTAAGACAACGTTGAAATAAAGAAGTATATTTTGCGAGCATTCATATTTTCTACTCAGAAAGATGCAGGTTTTTCCCTTAAAACTATTTGCAGGTTAAGATCAGTAGGTTTCCAGTGCTCTAAATTGAGGCCAGCCCCCAGCAGAACTATGGGGTGCCCAGGACATCTCCAAGAGATCCTGTCCTTATAGTTTGGTGCTCAGGCCGACAAGCAGTTCCAACTGGCAATACACAGGACTACCTGTACCACAACCAGCAGTAGTTGTGGTGCCATGCGGAGCTTAAAGGCTCAGCATGTACTGTACCTCTCTGGCCCCAGTGTACTTCTGTTAGGACATTCCCAAATATAATACAGTACAATTATTCTTAAAGAACTGAGTTCTTCTCATACTGCACTCTAAATAGAGTGAGGGCAATTATAGAGCAATTTTGGCACTACATTGGTAGATGTGAGTGGTAACCATTTTACCCCTAAATCCTATCAGTATTAACTGCACTGCACTGCCGTCCCGTTGTTCATCAATTTGCTCGAGCGGGCACCAGTAACGTCTCCATTGTGAGACTTGTTGTTGCTGTTTTTGCCTTATCTAATATGCCAGGGGGAGCTTGCCAGGCTCTGCTGTGCGGGTGGGGTACTCTCGGTAGCTTGCCGGACTCTCCGAGAGGGGCAGAGGAATCATACCTGGGTAGGCTGCATGCAAGGCAAGCTCCCTATCCACTGTACTATCGTGGTGGCCCAATATTAACGTTCTTGAAAGTGGATATTATTGCAACAGAATGTCACTGTCACTGTCCTCCCATTGTTCGTCGATTTGCTGGAATGGGCCCAGTAACATCTCCATCATGAGACTTGTTACTGTGTTTGGCATATCGAATACGTCACGGGGAGCTTGCTTGGCAGGCTTTGCCGTGCGGGCGAGATACTCCTGGTAGCTAGCCGGGCAATAGAATAATGAAATGAAATTACAGGAGCTAAGGAAATATTAAAGAGTGAGGAGACTACTTTCCCATAAAAAAGTATTCCATTCTGTCCCTCAGTTTATAGTTTCTTGCATGTAGCAGCACTGCCCAGTTAAGGGACTGACCCAAGGGGAAGAAGAACCACGGGATTCCCCACAAGTTCCTCTTTCTCCTGGATTTCCCTGGTTCTCTAATGGTGTCAGGAGGCCTAGATTTCCATGTAGTAGAAATAACTATATAGGACTGTTTGTTTTGTTTTGAGCACCAAGTATAATTCTGTAACTGGGGGTTAAGTGTTTCTTTAATACCTGTAGCCCAAGGACATGTAAAGAGAAAAATATCCAGAACTAATTTATTTGTCTTAACTAGAAGATTAACATTTAACTTGAAGGATGAGGGAGTTGAGGTCACATCCTGCAGTGCTCATGGCTTACTCCTGGTTCTGTGCTCAGGGATCACTCCTGACGGTGATTGGGGGACCATATGTAGTGCCAGGGATTTCAACTGGTGTCAGCCACATCTGAGTAAGCACCTTACCTGCTGTACTGTCTCTTCAGTTCCCATGTCATATATATTTTTATTTTCTTCATTTTTTAAAATCGAATCACTGTGAATTGCAGAGTTACAATGAGACTCATGATTGACTTTCAGGCATGCACTGTTCCAACACCAATTCTTTCACTAATGTCCTACCCTCTACCAGTGTTCCCAGTCTCCTCCCCGTGCAAACTCTGTGGCAGGCACTTTTCCTCGACACCATTGTCCTAGTGTTCCCTAACTTATGCCCCCTAACCCCGAATCATCCCAGTGACATGCTTTCTACTGAAGACTAGTCCCATCTCAGAATTTTAATCCTTTATATTAAAATCTTTCCTTTTCTTTAGATTCTTGGAAAAGCTCCTCTTGAACATTAAACATCTAGCACTATTGAGGAAAAAGCCCTCCTGACAGGGTGGAGTTTTCTTCAATTGAAATTTTTTGAGCTCTGACAAGTCACGTGTGTGTGTGTGTGTGTGTGTGTGTGTGTGTGTGTGTGTTTGTGACGCTCTTTGCTTCTTCAGTGGGATGAAGCCAGTGCATCACGTGGTTACCTGGGAAGGGAGGGAGAGCTCAGGTGACCACGTCTCCTCTCTCAGCTTGCCATGCAGAGCTAGTGGTGGAATGGGATACTGTTAAAAAGTCATCTTGGCATCCTCTTTCACAGGGAGTTGACAAGGCAGAGATATGACAATACTCAGAATTCTGGCTAGAGAAAGCCAAGCAGTAAGAAGCACTTGATGAATTATTTTCATTGGCGAACAACCAGGTGCTTGTTTATGATTTGGTCAATAACAAGGGGGTTCAAGTTAAGGAATGTGCTATTCCTATTCCCACAGATATCCAGAGTGATGTATTATTCGCAGGAGTTCTCTAAACTTGAGGAAAATAGTTTATATAGTTGTTGTTCAGTATTGTCCCCATCCTTCTGAAGTCTTAACTTCAGTGATACTTTGTTGTATTAACCCTCTTGGGGGTACATAAAATCAAATCAGACTGGTGTTGTTCCTTTCTCTCTCTCTCTCTCTCTCTATATATATATACATATATATATATGAAGACATCTATATATGGGGGTTGGGGGAAAGAAAGGAAAAAGGTAAGATTGTCTTAGGGTTTAAAACTATTAGTTTTAACACAGAACTGTTGTATCTATATCAAATGTAGAATTCAAAAGTAGAAACGGAGCACAACCAGAGTTTCTCCTGTTCTCTGTAATTTTCATCCGTGCTCCTCATTAAAATTAAGGTATGGGGCAGAGAGATAGTACAACTGGTAAGACACTTGCTTTGCGTGTGGCTGACCCAGATTTGATCTTCGGACACCTCATGTGGCCTTCTGAGCACCATCAGGAGGTGCCTTCCTGGGCACAGAGTCAGGGGTAAGACCTGAGCACAGCAGGTGTGACCCCAAACCGCAAACAGACAAGCAAAAAACCAAGCAAAAATAGAAAATAAAATCAGAAGCACTGTAAGCAAACATTTCTATCACTCGTAAGTTACCTTTGTCAGTTATATAAAAATAAGATCAGATTGCATTATCTACTTTGTGAGGCTTTTCAGTGGTGCTCCGGGGCCCTGATGCCTTTCTTGGTGATTCTTGGGCCAACAGTGTGGGCCTGGTGGTTATTAAGAACTTGGGTTCGTTGTGGTGCTATCCCACTGGCAGTGCTTGGGATCTAGCAAGGCTATGACCGGTGATGTTGGGGGAAGGAGTATTTTGGGGTACCAGGGATAAGACTCATAACTTCCTACATGCCAGACAAGAGCTTCCGCCCTCTGAAATTTCTCTCTGACTCCCTGACAACATGTTTTTTATCCATTGGGTCGCATCAGCAGTGCTTAGTGCTCTGGGGACCCTGTGGCACTGGGAATGGAACTGGGGGTTCCCACAAGCAAAGCTCTATTCCTCTGAGCTATTTCTTTGCCTCCTCCTTGATTGTACTTTAATTGATAAATATTATAAATGATTTTCCAAATAGGACAATTAGGCTGTGTGGAATTGCACTCGTTGGCTATATGATGCTTTATTAAATTAATCTGTTACATGCATTATTAAGATAGATTCCAAAATTTTATAATGTATTAAGCATGAGAGAACAGTTTACGTAAAACGATGCATCATTCTGTGTTACTGAAAATGCTTAAACCTTTCTAGCAGTGGAATTGTGCAGTCAAAGAAACATTTTTTTAAGCTTTTGATACACATAGCCAAATTGTTTCCCAGAAAAGCTATTCCTCTTTGTACTCCCACCAGCGACCCCAAGAACGCTCATTTCCTCACATTGACACCCCTCTGCATTTTATCATTCCTTTAAATCTTTGTTCAAATGTTTGACCTTTCTCTTAAATGTCTCTTAGGTCTTCCTGTCTAACTTTTCTCCCAGATCTCTGCGTGATCTCTGAAGTCATTCCTCAGGGATTAAAACAAGAGCGCGTTTCTCCTTTTTCTTTGGCTTCTTCTACAGAACTAAAGGTGGAGGAAACCTTTATCTTTCTCACTTTCTATCTCACTTCAGTGACTGGGTGGGTCAATGACAAAGGCAGATCGTCCTAGTAACTTTCCGAGCAGTCAACTTTCATTTATACAGATGATTTAAAGGAACATTCCCCAATCAACCTAGGTTTCCAACTCAAGAATCGAGAAAATATTATAAGAACGGGATAGGCCCCATTTAATAAGAAAAATTAACAGAAATTTAAGAATCAATTTCAACAAAGCAGAAAAATAGAGAAAAATTAAGAAAGCCAGAGGATTTTGAGGGGAGAGAAGCCAACAAAATTGATAAATCTCTAACATGACTTAAAAAAGGAAAAAGGGAAGGCAAGTTATCAGTATCAAAATGAAGTTGAAGATTTCCCTAAACTACTCTCCCTGCCAAATATTAGAAGGATCATAAAAGACTGCAATATGCGTATCTTAAAACATTTGAGTAAAATGAAATCTATTCTTACAAAGTACCAAAACTTAGCCATAATAAAATTATGTGATGATTCCTAAAATGTTTTCAATAGAGAAAAGTGTTAATTTTGAAAAGCCTACATATGTTTAGAACTAAAAAGACACGATATTTGAGTTTTTAAATCTGAACGGAAAGGAGATATTGAGGAAATACTCAGTAAACTTGAAAATAAAGACTTCTGGTCATTAATCTCTCTCACATTTTAAGTGTTTTATCTATTTTATTATTTCTAAGGGGGGTATCTTTTCCTTTGATAGAAGTCCCTTAAGTATTTCTTGGAGGCTTGATGGATTTGGTGGCGATGAATTTAACTACTGTTTGTCTAAAAGCTCTTATTTCTGCCTTCAGATCTGAATGACGACCGATTTAGGTTTAATACTTTTGGTTGGAGGCTCTTTCTATTCTGAACTCTGTATATGTCATGCCATCCCTTTGGCCTGTAGAGAAATTATGAGGGAAAATGAATAGAATTCTAAGGAAAATTTGGCTGAAAGTTTTAAGGGGACGGGGATCCTTTATTATTTGAGTCTTGCTTTTTCCCTTACTATTTTTAGGATTCTCTTTTATCTCTGATTTTTGCCATTTTAATTATAATGTGTCTTGGTATGTGTCTGTTTGGGTTTTTTATTATTGTTGTTTGGAATGCTGGACTTCCTGAGTTTTCTTTCTTTCTTTTTTTTTTCTCAGTTTAGGGAATTTCTGGGCTATTATTTCTTAAAATAAAATCTCTGTTCCTTTTTCTTTTCATTCAGGAACCCTTCTGATGTGAATGTCATTCTTTGTGATGCCCTACTATATAGCCCATATATTATCTTTATTTTTTATTCTTCTATTTTGGATGATTTCCACCACTTTACCTTTGGCCTCACTGATCAGATTTTCAATTTCTCACATTTTGTTGAGCCTTTCGTGTGTGCTTGAGTGTGTGTGTATAGGTGGGTGTGTTAGTTCAGCTTGTTGTTCTTTAGCTTTGTGATATCTGTTTGAGTTTACATTTTCTCTCATACTTTCTCTACTTTGTTGAATGTTTTTCCCTCTTTGATCTCCTTGTTTCAGTGAGCATCATGAGGACTGTTTTATTCCTTTAAAAAAGTAAAGTAAAGTAAAGTAAAGTAAAGTAAAGGCCCTCCCGTTGATCGTCGATTTGCTCGAGCGGGCCCAGTAACGTCTCCATTGGAGACTTTGTTGTTACTGTGTCTGGCATATCGAATACTCTCGGTAGCTTGCCGGGCTCTCCGAGAGGGGCAGAGGAATCGAACTCGGGTCGGCCATGTTGGCCGCTTGTAAGGCGAACGCCCTACCGCTGTGCTATCGCTCCAGCCCTTCCTTTAAAAAATTTAAGATTTTTATTAAAGAATCCTGATCTGCAAAGTTACTGATAATTGAGTTTTAGTCATCCTATACTTGAGCATCAATACCTCCATCAGTGTCAACCTCCTTCCACCGGTATTCCCAGATTCCCTTCCTATCCCAGCCCTCACTCCACTCCCATCTGTCAACTTGACAGGTACACTACAAAGTTTCAGTGGTTTCCATTTAGATCTCATGTTTTCAGTTCTGTTGAACCGGTGTTTTGGGTATATGGCTATACCCCTCACTCATATCCCTGGGATAACTGAAGCCCTGATCCCTGTTCACCCATTACTTCTCATTCTCTTCCCCCGCCTTGATTTCTTTCCTTCTCTGTGTATCTCCTCTCTGAACATTGGGGTCAAGGGTGATCTGGGTACCCTCACTTAACTACAATCCCGTTCCACAGATCAATGAGATGGTCCTGTGTTTGTCTTTCTTCTTCCGGCTTGCTTCTTGCAACATGCTATCTTCCAGTTCCCACTGTGGTGCAGCCAACTGCATGATTTCGGTGTAAGGACTGTTGATCGGAAGTCTTCTCCATGTATCTTGCTGGCAGGGTGATTATTAGGAGTTTTGTCCAGGCTATGGCCCTGATTCATCGGTGTGGGTGAGTTCCTTCTCTCCCCATTATATCTGGGACTTCATGAGGACGAGAGGAATGGAAGTGGAGTGTGAGAGCTTGTGTTTGAGCTCATCTTGGCAGAGACCATGGAGTTCTTAGACATAGGAGCTGTAGCATCAAGATGAACTGTGTCTGAGGAGTGAACCGGCCTTTAAGCATCATGTCCCTTGGCCCTGCTATACAGTGCTGAGTTTGAGTGGGCCTGGCTGGTGACCAGAACTTGAATCCTTGAGTACCTGGGGGGCACCCGTGATTCAAGTTTGAGCCTACCAGAGGTGCTAGAAGTGTCCCTGATCCGCCTGGGGCATGTGGATCCGGGCAGTCGTTGGGAAGCTCATGCTAGAGTGGGGCGTTTATAAAGAGACTGTGACTTCAGGCCAAGCTGGTAAGAGAACATGCAGCCTAGGTCAGGCGGTGCATAGGTTCTGGCCGGTCATGGACTGGTAAAGGGGCACACAGGCGTGGGGGCCCCGTCTAACTGCTTTTGCTTTCCGTCTGTGGGGTTGTGGCTTCCTTGTCAGCAGTCAGCTGTGGACTGATCCAGGCAGGTCTCTTTGCCTCTCCTGGGAGAAAGCACTCTTGATAATTGTCTCACCGCCACCTCTGCTTGTTAGCGTTGCTTGGAGCTTCTCCTTGGGAACTGCTACTAGGGAGGTCGTCACCACAAGGGCCGTCTGTGGATTGGGAGAGGCCATGAAGATGGCACCTGCCAGCGGCTCTGACCCCCCTTCATCCTTTGTCACTTCCTGCTCCAATGCTGTAAGTGTAGGATTCTAAGACTGTCATGGTGAGTGTTTGGTGCATCTGTCCCTGTTCCCCAGAGTAAAGTTCCGTACCTTAGAGATTTTTTCCCCTGTTGCAGCTCGTGACACTGAGGGGAGTTGTCGCTCTTGGAAAGGGTTGTCTCTCTGACTCTGGCCTGTGGGATGCTCTCTCCTTTTCTCCCGGGCTACAAAAGATTTCTCCATCAGGATTTCAGATCAGTTTTTTTTTCTTTTTTTGGGTCACACCCGGCATTGCACAGGGGTTACTCCTGGCTCATGCACTCAGGAATTACTCCTGGCGGTGCTTGGGGGACCATATGGGATGCTGGGAATGGAACCCGGGTCGGCCGTGTGCATGGCAAACACCCTGTCCGCTGGCAAACTCCAGCCCCCTCGGGTCAGTTTTTGGGTGGATTTATTCACGCTTTGGTATAGATTTTCTGGTCTTGAAGGAAATAAATGTAAATTCTTATTCGACCACTTTGGGCCCTAGCTACCTTAGTTCTTTACTGATTGTCTTTTCAGACTCCGGGTTGTCACACCTTCACTTCCTTTTACTTTACTTGATGATCAAGCACTATCCACCACTCCTTTGCGTAACCCTTTATTTTTTATTGATTAATTTTTAGTTTTTGGATTACACCTGGGATGCTCAGGGGTCCTTCCTGGCTCTGCACTCAGGAATAACTCCTGGAAGTGCTCGGTGGACAATATGGAATGCTAGGTTGGCCGAATGCAATGCAAGTGTCTGACTCTGAATAGTCCTTTTAAACAAAACAGAAAATTGCCAGTCAGAATTCCTGTCTATCCTAAAAGACATTTCCAGATGACATAGCTCACTGTAAAAAACATATTTATGTTTACATATGACATATATCGGGATCCAGGTACAGAGATAGATGGACTTCTTTCACTTTCTTATGGATCAACCTTCCTTTGGGATTAGCTTTGGAACTGATAGAACACATTTGTATCACTCTGCTCAGTAACCTCAAAAGGTTTCCTAAGTTTTCCAATAATTCTTATCATTCAAAGGATACTTCTTTTGTACCCCTGTGTGAGAGTTCAAACAAAAATACTGCTAGATTAATGATACTCTAAATGGAACTATGGTAAGAAATTAAGTACAAGAAAATAATCCACCCTTCTTCTTTTCCCTATCTCTTGACTTTCTGACGAACATGGGTAAGTTGGTGGGCTTGTAAATCCTACTCAGGTGGTCAGCCTGATAGTTTGTTCATTCATTCATTCATTCATTCACTTCTAGGAGTACTATGATCACAGTACTGCTTCAGCACTGGAGATGCAGAAGCATATCATATCCTTACCTATTAGGAGAAAGGACGTTAATCTAGAATTAACAACCAGAGGGGATTCTTCTCTCTTACTTGGACAGTTTCAATAAAATGGAAAGTACGAGTGTTACTGTGGCAACTAACTGAGGACCCAAGTTAAGAAACATGAGCTTTTGATATGTTTGCTTAGGTAGTTTTGAATAAAAAAAAAGAACATTATAAATAAATTTGAAGTCCTCTTTGTCTTACTCGGTATTCCTGTTCTCCCTTCCCTTTCTCCTCCTCTTTCAAAACAGGTGTAATTTTATTTGTGTATGTTTTGTCCACACGTCTGTGAACAGGATATTGTGTGATTTCTGGAATGAACCAGAAGTCATTAATACTCAAGCAAGCCTGTTAAATTAGGTAAATAATTCTGGGACAAAGACGTGACTTTAAAAGAACGGACTTGGAGTTGGAGAGACAGTATAGTGGGTCGGGCGCTTGTCTTGTATCCAGAATCTCATATAGTCCCAGAATTCCATATAGTCCCCCAAGCATCAACAGGAGTAATTCTTGAGTTCATAGCCAGGCGTAACCCCTGAGCATCTCTGAATATGTCCCCAAGACCCAAATAAATAAAAAAATAAATAAATAAGAAGAAACTTGATATTTAGATACCTCTTCATAAGTAGATTGGGGAAACTAGAGCTGCCTAAAGAGTTCTGGTGATCAAGTATTTGTACACTAACATGACAGTCCACTTTCAAGAAACTCAGTTTCGAAGTTCACGCTACATGAATCTTATCCTGTTATTTACCTGCAATTTATACTGTTTCAAGGCAGTGTTGGACATCTGTGACTTAGATGGTCATGTGTCTGTTGACATTCTAGCTGGATGACTTCACTTCCTAGTATTTTTAATTCAGAATTGTTACCTGTTCTTTTTTAAAGTAGGATTATCCAATTTATCCATTGTATTTTGTTCCCTAGCTAAACATTACACTTAGCTCCATGAGATTTTATTTATTTATTTATTGGCCTCTGACTTTCTTAGGTATCATGAGAGACAAATGAAATGAAAAGCAAATCAGGCTCTACCCTCAGAATCCAATTGGGGAGAGAAGGATAACATAAGAAAACACAGGAGTTGGGGTTGGTGCAGTTGGGGGAGGCTTAAGGGCTGGAATGTTGACAGAGAAGAGGGGGAGAAGTTGAGAAACTCTGGGGGTGGTGTGGGGGAAAGGTTTCAGCCAAGCCCTGAGGAAAAGGAGGAGATGAAGCATAACTCACAGGAAATGCAGAATAGGTGGGAAGGGGGTTCGTGAGAAGTTGTTGCAGGGGCTGCAGTCTTTCCCAGGGGAGCTGATGGGGTCTGGGATTAAGGTGGGGTGAGGCAAATGGAGCAGTGGGATTTAGGGGAACGGAGTAACTGGGATTTAGGGAAACAGTGGAATATTTACTTATTTTCCTAATTTCTTGAACTGTAACCTCAGTGTTTAGAACCTGATTGCATTCTTTTTTTTTTTTAAATGTAGGGGTATTGCTAATTATTCAGCCACTGATTAGGCTGATTGAATTGAACCTGATTGCATCTTAAGAACTGAGAAGAGATCAGTGGATAAGAGAAAATTCTTGTTAATTGTTATTTGGGGGGGGGGCATATCTAGTGATGCTTGGGGGCTATTCTTGATACCCAAGGATGCCAGACTTTGAATCCAGACCTCCTGCATTGAGAAGTATGCTTGCTGTCAGTCCTTTGCGCTTGCTCTCTGGCCTAGTGGTAAATTAATAGGGAAATATCTGATTTTTTTTAAAGTGCCATGCAGAGAATTCTCATGGCAGGGTGAGGGACTGGGTATAGGTACTTGAAAAAGAAAATGGTCAAAAAAAAAAAAAAGCATCCCCAAGGACAGAACCTGGCAGTCAGGCAAGGGAATTAGCAAGTGCCACATGGGGCAGCCTTAAACCTGATAGAGTAGGAGAAAATGGAAGCCGGGATGTTTGAAGTGGAGTGAAAAAGGAGGAATGAGGTTGTGATGAAAAGACAAGTTGGAGGGGCCAGAATGATAGTATAGCCGGGAGGGGGCTTGCCTTTCACCTGGGTTCGATCCCTGTCATCCCTTATGTTCCCCCTAGCTCTCTGTGGCATCGATGTGGCATGGGTGTCGATGGGAGAAAGAGAAAAGAATTTGAGGCTGGAGTTTTGGGCAAATATGAGTATCTTTAAAAGAGATTAAAAAGACTGGAGAAGGAGCAAGGTTTTAGGGAAAATCAGAAATTTACATGAAGATCTAGTCTAAGTTATATAGCAAAAATTTAAATAAATTACTTACTGTGCAATTTTATTTGTGAATCTAAGGCTGGGGACTGGTCTCAGGACTGAATATTTTGATTTTGAGAGTCATCACTATCTAGATGACATTTTAAATTACAAGAGAAGAGAAACATTAAATTATTTTGATAAGTTTTTTTTAAGAAAAAACACAACCTGTGGTATGATGAAAAAAACTTTAGTGAAAAGATTATGTTTATTTTCCTATAGAGATGATTGACCAAACCCAGGAGAGAAAGCGGACCAGAAATCATATGCCAGTCTGTTTTTTTGTGGATGATTATTGATTATTGCTAGGGTTATTGATTATTTCTGTTTGCTTATACTCAAGGGATGGGCTTGTATGAGTGACTATGTGTGCATGTTTGTGTGTGCATCTTTTAAGCTTTTTTCAGAGTGCTTTTATAGTGGGAAAAATTAACTTTTTAAAAGAGATCACTTTCTTGATCACTTGACTTCCCGTTAATCGTCGATTTGCTCGAGCGGGCACCAGTAAAGTCTCCGTTTTCCCCTGTCACGTGCTAGTGTAGCCCAATGGCATCTGTTCATTCTAGGAACATGAAGCCTCAAACCGATCGTTCAGGGTCTTGATGAAGAAGTCTGACCATCTTGTAGGTGGGCGGCCACGCGGTCTTTTGACATCCCATGGAATCCAGTCAGTAACGGCTCTAGTTCAGCGGTCGTCTTTAAATCTCATTACATGACCAGCCCATCTGGTTTTTGACGCCTTGGCAAACGAGACAGCGTCCCTGATTCTTGATAGTTGATGGGGGTTGGAACTCTGGATTCTTTTTCTCATTTGAGTGAAACGTGATATTCCAAGCATAGCTCTTTCTATTCTTCTTTGGGAGACCCGAATAGCGTTCTCATCCTGTTTGCGTAGGGCCCAGGTCTCTGAGGCGTATGTTAATGCAGGAAGAACAGTGGAATCAAAGAGATGTGCCTGGAGCCGGAGGTTCTTCGTCCTCTTAGCTATTTCTTCGACGTTCTTGAAGGCGTTCCAAGCCGCTCTCTTCCTCCTGCGCAGCTCGGGTGCCAGGTCATTTGTCATGTTGACTTCTCGACCGAGGTACACATAACTGTTGCATGTGGAGATGGTCGTTCCGTTGAGAGCGAATGGAGCGTCAGGGACGAGGCTGTTTTTAAAAGAGATATTAACACTAATAATTTTACTCTGGAAAAATCAAGTATAGGTGGTGAGAAATTAGGAAAACTAGGAATTAGAGTTGTTTTGGGAGGATGGTATTGTACTTCTCGTGCTGAGCTTTTGTTAAAGAGAATGTGTAAGACTGCACACTTCCATGTATTTCTTTTTTTTTTTTTGCTTTTTGGGTCACACCCGGTGATGCACAGGGGTTACTCCTGGCTCATGCACTCAGGAATCACTCCTGGCGGTGCTCAGGGGACCATATGGGGTGCTGGGAATCGAACCTGTGTCGGCCATGTTGGCTGCATGCAAGGCAAATGCCCTACCCGCTGTGCTATCGCTCCAGCCCCTCCATGTATTTCTATATACATTTGCTCTCCTTTCCTATGAGACTTTACTTGTCACCTTGTTGAAGACGAGTTTGTCGCTTAGAGGTGAAACTTTAAGAACCAAACGGACCTTTATTCATGTTGTCTTTCCACTGTTCTGCACAACCAGGAATATTCCAGAAGGAGACTAACCTGGACAGATGGAGGCAATTAGAGTTAAGGCACATTTGCCCTCTAAAGGTCTTAGTTTTTATACGGCACGAGAGTTTAATCACAGCATAACCAAGCCTGCCCTAACTATAAAAATGAATATAAAATATACAGTATTTCTGTAAGGCAGCTCTAGTGATAGAGCTGGGGGCTTAAATGACAGCTCAGGATGGGGAAATATTGCTTCAGGAGTCATCAGGGAGTGGGGCGTATGGGTTGAGGAATGGATGGGGTCATTTTTAAGCGAGAAAGTACAAAGGGAAGAGGAAAGAGATGGACCTAGGAGAAGGGTCACTGCCCATCATATAAGAGGAAAGAGCTCAGAGAAGAGGAAGACCCACTGGGCCAAGCCTTACGCTGGCAGTCCCGAGCCCTGAACTCTTAGACATCCTTTGTTGCTTTCCCAACACTCTGCATTGGCCCCAGCAAAATAGAAGAGGAAGAATAATTTGGCCAAGATGTTTGCTCCCTAGGAAAGGGAGCAAACAGGGCGGTAGGGAAGGTCAATGCCAAATTGTGAGGACAAAGGAAGCAAAAGCCAATGGATTTGCCTTGAAGGTGTAAACGTCTGAAACAGCAGTTTCAGCGGAGCTGGAGGGAAGGAAGTCAGATTTCACAGGGTTATGGAGGGAGTCAATGCAGAGGAAACGGAGGAAACTGATGTGAGACCACTCCTTTGAAAAGCTTGGATCCGACGAGAGAAGTGGGGCAGCCGTGACCAGAGGTTCCCAGAAGACTTTGACATTTCCACCCACGTAGCACGCGATGCTGACTAGAGGGTGTTCTGAATTTAGAGAGGGTTGGTTGCCTTTTATTTTTGAAGTACAATAACCTGATTTATTGGTTATAACTGTCAAAATGGATGATTCCCCTAGAGGATGTGATGCTGAGTGAAGTCAGAAAGAAAGGGAGAGGGACTGGAGAGATAGCACAGCGGGTAGGGCGTTTGCCTTGCACGCGGCTGACCCAGGTTCGAGTCCCAGCGTCCCATATGGTCCCCTGAGCACTGCTAGGAATAACTCCTGAGTGCAGAGCCAGGAGTAACCCCTGTGCATTGCCAGGTGTGAACCAAAAAGCAAAAAGAAAGAAAGAAAGAAAGAAAGAAAGAAAGAAAGAAGGAAAGAAAGAAAGAAGGAAAGAAAGAAAGAAAGGGAGAGATGCAGAATCATTGCATTCATATATGGGACTTCAAGTTCCACAGCGAGGGAGCAACAAAGGGGTAAAGGCCACACAACAGGAGAACTGACCCTGTCAGTTGAGCTGGTTGGGGAGGTGTGGTATGAAAGGGAAGGGCTTTGGGGTCCTTGGTGGAGGGAGGTGGGTATGCTGGCGATGGGTGTGGTGCCAGGATAAGGTACATGGGAAACCACCAATAACAGTATTGGAAATCACAGAACCTCAACAAAAGCTTTTCTCCCCCTACTTTTCTTTTTATTTATTTACTTATTTTTACCTTTTCTTCTTTAACCTAGAATTAATATTTTTTTAAAATTTTTTATTTTTTATTTTTAGTGAAACACCATGAGGTACAGTTGTAGATTTACAATTTTTTGTGCTTGGCTTTCGATTATACAATGATCAAATACCCATCCCTCCAACCAGTGCCCATTTTCCACCACCATGGATAATATCCCTCCCACCCCCATCCCTCCCATCTCACCCTGCCTCTGTGGCAGGGCAATCCCTTGTGTTCTCTCTCTTCCTTTTGAGTGTTGTGGTCTGCAAAAGAGGCTTTGAGTGGCAAACATGTTCAGTCCATAGTCTACTTTCGACATGCATCTCCCCTCCTGGGAGGATCCTCCAAACACCCTTTATTTGGTGCTCCCTTCTCTATCTGAGCTGCCCTTTCCCCTAGAATTTCTGGCTGGCCTCTGAGCTATGGAGTAATCCTCCTGGTGTTGATCTCAGCTATAGAATTATTTTTTAGTTAATTAATTAATTTAAAAATTTTTAGGTGAATCACCGTGAGGTACAGATACAGACTTACAAACTTTCGTGCTTACATTTCAGTCATACAGTGATCGAGTGCCCATCCCTCCACTAGTGCCCATTCTCCACCACCAATGTTCCCAGTATCCCTCCCACCACCACCCTCGTCCCCTCCCTCCCCCACCTCTGTAGCAGAGCATTCCCTTTTACTCTCCCTTTGGGTGTAGTGGTTTGCAATACAGGCATTAAGTGGCCATCATGTTCAGTCTATAGTCTACCTTCAGCACGCATCTCCCATCCCGAGCGGGACTCCAAGCATCAATGAAAACCTTTAAAAGAAAGTGTAGTTTCCCTCCAACTGTATAGCAACTTGTTATGGTATTGAAATACTCATAGTCAAATGTTTCCCAAGGACTCCTGACACAGTGAGCATAGATTGTAGTGGTTTGTGCAAAGACCTCTAGTTCTTTCAGAATCTAAACCCTACTCTTGTTCCTAGCAAGTACAGTCAACGCTCATTTCATGCTATTGATAGATTATTTGAAACTGACTGTAAGGGCAATGGTCTATATGTCAGCAGATCCTTGAATGTCATTGTTTAGTTTAATCTTAGCAGGTATTTTTGGGGGTGGGCCTATTGAGTGCACTGTGATTCAAGAACCAGCTCTGTGCCCTGAAGACCAAGAGATGACAATACTGTGAGTTCTGACTGGTTTTAATGCAGCCCACAGATGACAAAAGAGTATACTCTATTTCCGTGCCTTAAGCCTGACGTGCAGGTAAAGATTTCCCAGGTACCCAATACTGTCTAATATATGACACATTTTGTTTTGCACTAGCATGACTCCGGGAGATTTTGAAATTCACTGCTGTTGTCATGTACTGCCTTTAAGAACAAGATAATCCCTTCTTATTTTAAGGTTTATCTTCAGATGTTAGCAGAACAAACTTTTGAGGAAAGAGTATCAATTTCAGTTTATAGTCTCCTGTTTAACAAATCGCCCATTGTGGGTTGAATTGTGCCCCGCACCCGAAGATTCCTAAGCACTGATGCCGATTAATTTTACCTTATTGTAGAAATAGGGTCCTGGCAGATGTCATGTAGTTAAGACAGACTGGGTCAGGGTGTAAACTAAAGCCAGTCGTGGGCGTTATTGAATTAAGAGCCCAGACTGCACAGACACATAGAAAACATGCAAAACCAGAGGCCATGGTCTGAGTGACTCTACCACAGCAGAAGGAACCTTCAAGTCTGCCAGCCACCGCCAGAAGCTAGAAGCAAGAAAAGGGTTTTCTCTGAGCTTTTAGAATGAGCAGGCCCTGCCAGGACCTGGATTTTGGATTTTCCAGGCCAGTGACAGAATAAATTTTTGTTGCTCTAAGTCAACCCATTTGTGGTAGTTTGTTATGGCAGCCCTGTGAAACTAACAAATGCCCCAGAGACTAGGGACTGAAAACAACCATTTTTCCCCCCCTTAATTCTGTGGGTTGGCAATTTGGGGCTGTGATCAGTGGGTAGGTAGCCCTGCTTGTCTTCCTGTGGTTATTCCTGTGACTGCAATTACCTGATTGAAGCTGGCGCTTCTGAAGTGGCCTCGTGGCCAAGCCCAGAGGCTCGGGGGCTGGCCGCCCTGCAAACTGGCCTTTTCTCTTTTCACCTTCAATAGATTCTTTCTTACTGGTGAAGAAAACTTTCATTTTAAAAAATTATTTTTTCAGTTTTTTTAAAAAAAGTTCCACATGCATGAAGATACCAGCAGAGGAACAAAGGCATGCGGGTCTAGGGGTTGAGATCTCCAAGCCTGCTCAGATCGGGGCTGAGCATCCTTCACCCAGATCCTCCATCTTCCAGTAGGCAGGGGTCATACCCACCAACTGGCCCCCTGGCACCGTGTAATCCCATCAACGGCCAAGACCCAGAGACTATAAAACCCAACTCTCAGAAGCACGAGGCCTCATTCGCGGCCGCACGACATCTTATTATCTCACTCTTACTTTGGACAACCTGGCAGGCTACCGAATGTAACCTGCCCACATGGCAGAGTCTGGCAAACTCCCCGTGGCATACCCAATATGCCAAATACCAGTAACAATGATGGGTCTCATTCTCCTAACCCTGAAAGAGCCTTGAATTTGACACTTTTTTAAAAATCTCAGGGCTAGGACGAAGGAGACATTACTGGGACCTGCTCGAGGCAATCGAAGAACAACAGGAATGTCGTGATCGTGATCGCTAAAAAAGTTAAAGAACTGTGATTTACAAAGTTAATCGATAGTTGAGATGGAGACATACAATATTTCAACGCCAGTCCTATCACCAGTGTCAACTTCCTCCACCGTTGTTCCCATATTCCCTCCCCGCCCTCACCCCTGCCCTATCCCCCGCCTGTCAACTTGACAGGCACAGTACAAAGTTTCAGTGGTTGCAACTTAGATCTCATGTTTGCAGTTTTGTGAGTCTATATTTTGGATATCTGGCTATCCCCCTCACCTGTGTCACCAGTATGACTGAAGCCCTGATGCCTGTTCATTCAATTTTCTGTTTTCTTCCCCCGCTAGATTTCTTTCCTTCGCTGTCCTTCTCTCTAAACACTGGAGTCAAGGGTGATGTAGGCATCCGCCTGAAGGGAACTGTGTAAGATGGATGGAGCTCTGGAGCTCTAAACTGCAAGCCTTGAAGCTTATTTTGGAATTCATACAATATCTCTTTCACTGCATTCATTGGTCCAAGCAAGTCATATGGAAATCTAGCACCAAAGAGTGGGAAATAGACCCAGCAATTTAACAGGAGGTGGAGTGCTGGACAGTATTTGTCTCTTTTACTCTGTAACAGCACCCAACAAGAAAAGCAAATCTCCTTTGGAACGTCAGAATATTTAGACCTGGGTCTTGTGATTCAGATGACAATATCCATTTTAGTGGTAGAGAAACTTTACGAACACATTAAACCAGCTCCTTCAAAGTGAACGAGTAAGTCATTTTTTAAAAAAATTTTATCAATGAAACACCATGAGGTACAGTTTTAGACTTACAATTTTTTTTGTGCTTTGGTTTCAATTATACAATGTTCGAGTACCCATCCCTCCACCTGTGCCCATTTTCCACCACCACTGATCTCAGTATCCCTCCCACCCCCCATCCCTCGCATCCTACCCTGCCTCTGTGGCAGGGCATTCCCTTTTTTTCAAGTGAGTCATTCTTGATGAGAGACTTTTTTGCCCCGTGGAAGACAGCTATCTGTCTGGAAGAGTTAAATACAGCCCTGCCTGGAGGCAGGTGAATGAACTTATTAACTTCTTAGGTTTCTCTTAAATCCTGTAATTACACTGATGGAGCCCAGACTGGAGAGCTGTCTGGTCTGGAGATGAAACAGCAACCCATATTTGAGAATATCAGGCAGAGAAGATGCTTGAAACTTCCCGTATCTCTCTCCAAGGAGCAGATTGGAGGCTAAGTAAAATGACTAGGAAAAGGGTGAGTGAGCCCTTTAATCCTTCCGAGTTGCCAGCTGCATGTAGAAATTCAGAGACGGCTGTAGGCCAGTATAAGTCTGGGAAGAATTAAAGTCAGTGAAAGAAGAGAATGGATCAGGGCAGCAAAGAGACTGAGGTGAGTGGGGCCCGAGCAAGTGTCCAGGGGGTAGGGCATTTGCCTTGCACGCGGCTGACCCGGGTTTGATTCACGGGCATCCCATATGGTCCCCTGAGCACTGCCAGGAGTAATTCCTGAGTCCAGAGCCAGGAGGAACCCCTGAGCATTGCTGGGTGTGACCACCCCTAAAAAAGAAAACAGACAAACAAAACCCCCCAAAACCAGAGACTGGGGTGCTGTGAACTGTCTGAGAAGGATCACATCTTTTTTTGCTTGTTTGGTTTTTGGGGGAGCAGGGAAGGTCCATATCTGGACGTGCTAAAGGCTTACTCCTGGCCCTATGCTCAGGGATCATTCCTGGCTGGGCTCCAGAGACCTAATGTGGTGTCAGGGATCAAACCCAGGTTGGCAGTGTGCAAGACTCGTGCCGTACCTGCTGTACTGTCTCTCCAGTCCAGGAGGATTGCCATTTTGTCCGTCAAAATTGCTTTTCGCAGCTACAAGAAACAGACAATCCGTCTCAATAATGATTTAGACAGAGTAGAGGTTATTTTGCATTCACAGTGTTAGAATTCCTGTGTTTGGCAACACAGGCGTGTTGTGATGGCCCTAGATACCCCCTGAAACCCTGGTTCCTGTGTCTTTGTAGTCTGACATCTCTACTGCTTGACTCCCAGCTTCAGGGTCACCAGACAGCTCCCGAAACTGTGCAGAGTAAGGTCTGAAGTCAGATATGAGGAGGAAGCAGAAGGAGGCATGCCAGTAATGTTAGCCCCCCCCCCCCCCGCCCCACCTCCTGTTTTGGCTAGTTTTTTTTCGGTTAGGGGCCTTTCCTGGCTCTCCATGCTCCTTTGCCAGTAGGGTTTGAACCTGTGTATCATGTAGGCAAAACATACACCCTGGCCCTGACTCTGAATTTTTCTCCCCTCTAAGGAACTTTTCCACCGACTCTCACAATGACATTTTCTTATTTATCTTACTGACCCATGTGTTCCCTCTGTCCACAAAGGGGATTGACAGAGGAAGATTTTTTTTTCTTTTCACCCAGAATATTGTCCTGTACTAAAGTATAGGGTTGAATTAGACAAAATGGTTTATTAGATATGGGTAGGTAACCAGAGGTTTCTGCCATGGTCTCCAACGGTTGATGTGGGTATGAATTAGTGACAAAGTTTTCATGCACAGGGGCTGGAGCGATAGTACAGTGGGTAGGACGTTTGCCTTGCATGCAGCCAACTCGAGTTCAATCCCTGGCATCCCATATGGTCCCCCAAGCACTGCCAGGAGCAGCTCCTGAGTGCAGAGGCAGGAGTAAACCCTGAGCATCGCTACGTGTGACCTTCCCCTCCCCCCAAAAAAAGCAAAAAAAATTTTTTTCCATGCCTGATTTTCCATACACTTAATACTGATGGCAGGCTCAAGATCCTGTAATTCCAGGCTCAGTAAGGAAGGCTATCAGAGTCCAGTATCAACCAAGGTAAATTAGCTGTTGTAACAAAAATCTTTAGATCTCAGTAGATCAAACTGCACAAAAAAAAATCATTTCTATTTCTTTCACAGACTGATGCTTATCAGGTCTGTCTCCCTAAGCAGTGACCGAGAGACTCTGATTCCTTCCATCTGAGGTAGAACGGGATCCAGAAATGAACATTAAAAGTAAACATGGACAAGAACAAGAACCACCACAGCACACTGAACTTGGGTTCAGAACTGACATGCTTGTTCCCCTGAAACATAAACGCTAACATGCCTGAGCACACTCTCTCTCTGTCTCTCTCTGTCTCTCTCTATCTCTCTCTCTGTGTCTGTCTTTCTCTCTTGTTCTCTCACTCTCTTCCTCTCTCCATCTTGTTGTAAATTTTTGAGGAAAGAGATATAAAGACTAAGGCCAGAGAGACTGTACATGGGTGAGGTGTTTGCCTTGCATGTGACCAACCCGAGTTTGTATCTTGACACCATATTTGATCCCCTCAGCACTACCAAGAATGACCCCTGAGCACAGAGCCGGAATAAGCCCTAAACACTGCCAGATGTGGCCCAAACATCAAAAACATCATCAACAAAAAGACATAAAGCAAATTTTTAAAAAAAATTTTATTAGTGAGACACCATGAGGTACAGTTGTAGACTTACAAATTTTTGTGCTTGGGTTTCAATTATACAATGATCAAGTACCTATCCCTCCACCAGCGCCCATCCTCTACCACCACGGATCCCAGTATCCCTCCCACCTCCCATCCCCCCCATCCCACCCTGCTTCTGTGGCAGGGCATCCCCCTCTGTTCTCTCTCTCCTTTTGGGTGTTGTGGTCTGCAAAAGAGGCATTGAGTGGCAATCATGTTCGGTCTATAGTCTACTTTCAGCATGCTTCTCCCATCCTGGGCGGATCCTCCCAACACCCTTTGTTTGGTGCTCCCTTCTCTATCTGAGCTCCCTTTTCCCCTAGCATGTGTGGTTGGCCTCCAAGCCTTTGAGTAAAATTCCTGGTACTAATCTCGGCCATTCTTGGGTGTTAGTCTCCTATTTCGTTACAAAAGGAAAATTTGAAACGTTCTTTGCCCATGGTTTTCAGAATATTGAACACATTGATGGCTGTATACTGTTTGCTTTTACCTCAGATAATTTATGAGACATTTTTGCGCTAGGGAAATTGTAATCAAATTGGTAAAGCCAATTTGGGTAATTCATGTGGTGTGATATGAATGTTTATGAGAGATGAGAAATGAATGTTGATAAAGTAGGACCATTGAGAAATTATTCCTCCTAAAGAGGAGCAAATATAATTATAGATTGGTGGTGGGATTTGAGATGCAATATTGTATGTCTAAACTCCAACTATTCTTAGGAGATGGATTTGGAAACTAAAGCTGAAGAAGGTAGTATAGCTTACTTTTTGTTTGGTTTTGTTTTGGCATCACACCCAGTGATACTTAGGGCTTACTTCTGGCTCTGCATTCAGGAATTACTCCTGGCAATGCTCAATCTCATCTCTGGGATGCCAGAGATCCTATAGGATGCTAGAAATTGAACCTGGGTCGACCACATGTAAGGCAAGCTCCTTAAATGCTGTACTATCTCTCCAGCCCTAGAAAGAGCTTATTTAAGGGTATTATTTGTAAGACTGTCTGAGACCAGACTCAAGCTTTTAACTTCTTCTGTTGCTGCCAGTAAGCCAACTCTTGCTGAAGTGAAGTTTTCATCTCGTCCTTGCCTTGGAATTTGTTCACATGCTGTAATCTATTTAGTTTTGCTCAGATGGGTCCGAGGATTAGCTTTCAAGAGAGATGAACCGTATCCACTCTAAGCACAGCGAGAGGTAGCTTGTTAGCATCTGAAATCCTGTGGCCGCATCTCTAAATCACAACTTGAATACAATTTTATGGATTTTTTTTAAAAAAATCTTTCCATCAAAGTAGGCCAAACTGACCTGATTTCCCGCCCCTCCCCCAAATTAGCTCTGAACAAAGATACATTTATAATAGAAGGTTTTTTCTTTTAATTTCCCCAACACATAGTCAAAACTAGAAACTATCCATTAAAAACACTGTCTAGGCTTCAAAGGCTTAATCGTTGCTGCTGTAATGCATGAAATTTGATTTTCCAATGGAGGAGACAAGGGTTGGGAAGTCGGGAGGTGACCTTTCAAGGGTTTTTTGGTGGTTGATTTTTTGAGTGACACCTGGCGGTGCTCAGTGCTGACACTACTGGCTGCATGCTCAGGGATCAGTTCTGGTGGGTCCAGGGGATCATGTGGGATTTGGGGGATCAAACCTGGGAAAGGCATATGCAAGGCAACCGCTTTACCTCATGTTCGATCTCTCTTGCCCTTGACTTTCTATGTTTTTATGAAACAATGCGTTTCTATCCCCATTTGAACCCTCGAAGCCAGAGCATGTTCCCACCCTCAGAGTTTCTGATATTTGGAGTCACTGTTGACCCCAGATTAGGGTGATGCTAATTTGTTTTCGGGAAAGTCATCAGGATTTGAAGAGAAGAACAAGATTCTGATCGGGTAATGCTTGGGTTCTAGTCTTTGTCTCCTCTACTACCTGGAGGAGAGTATGCCAACGAAAAGAACATTTTCTCTTCAGAATTCCATCATCCATTTCCAGATGTAACCATGCTACCAGCTGCTCCCAAATTGTGGCAACTTGGTCTTTCTTTGACCCAGGAGCCCACTGACCGCTCTCAGCCACCTGGGCCAGCAGTTACATGCAAGGGCCCAAGATGCAATGCTGCTCAGGCCCTGTGGTTTGAGGGGGCAGCCAGGCCACCCTGGCAGTGCTGGGGGTCTCCAGCACCACGCCCGTTGATGCTCAGGGCACCTGTGGTTCCAGGAATTTGAACCCAGCGTGGGTGTAGGTGAACATGCGCTGTGATAGCTCCTGGCCCCTTCAGTTGGTCTTTAATAGTAGTTTTCAAAGTTTTGCACGCAACCCATTGAAGGAAATTCAATTGATATTAAAATCTAGTGTTAGCCAATAAGAGAGAGAGAACAAAAGGGAATGCCCTGCCACAGAGGCAGGGTGGGATGGAGGGGATGGGGGGTGGGAGGGATACTGGGATCCGTGGTGGTGGGAAATGGGCACTGGTGGAAGGATGGGAATTTGATCATTGTATAATCGAAACCCAAGCACAAAAATTTGTAAGTCTACAACTGTACCTCATGGTGTCTCACTAATTAAAAATAAAAAATAAAATAAAATAAAATCTAGTGTTAGGACACATATCAAGTATGTCAAGAAGCTATATTACATCTGTACTTTCACACTTTCTTTTCTTTTTGTTTTTATAATAAAAATGTAACTTTATTTCTAGACTCTCTTTTGACTAAACCTAATGTCAGATAAGTTATTCAATAATTGTGGGATTATTATTAGTAACGGTTATTACTACTAATAAGCCAGAGGCCTGAAGGAAGTGGGTGTCACACTTTCTTTTGTGTGCTATTCTCTGGTATTGATTTTTGTGTCATTATTGTCTTGGTGCCACACATGGCAGAGCTTAAAAGCCACTCCCATGGGGGCTGGAGCAATAGCACAGCGGGTAGGGCGTTTGCCTTGCACGTGGCCGACCCGGGTTTGATTCCCAGCATCCCATAGGGTCCCCTGAGCACCGCCAGGGATAATTTCTGAGCGCAGAGCCAGGAGTAAGCCCTGTGCACTGCTGCGTGCGACCCAAAAAGAAAAACAAAAAAGCTACTCCCAGCTTAGTGCTGAGGGCCCACTGCTGATGCTCCCTGGGGGTCTAGGCAAAGGCCGGGATGGAACCTGGGCCTTCAGCTCTTTCTTTCTCCACCCTCTTACTGCTTTTCTCTTTGAATGCTGGTCACGCCCATTACATTGATCTCAGATTAAACTTTAACAAATTAGCCTCCCTTTTTAAATTTTTATTAGTGAGACACCATGAGGGACAGTTGTAGACTTACAAATTTTTGTGCTTGGGTTTCAGTTATACCATGATCGAGCACCCAGACCTCCACCAGTGCCCATTTCCCACCACCATGGATCCCAGTATCCCTCCTACCCTCCATCCCGCCCCCATCCCACCCTGCCTCTGTGGCAGGGCATAATTCTTTGTTATTGCCCAACTAGAGTGGGTGCTTCCAGAGGGGAAGTTTTGCTAACCTTTGAATCTTTTTGTTTGTTTGGGGGATACCCCAGGTTGTGCTCAAGGCTTACTCCTGGCTCATTCCCTCCGGGGTCATTCCTGGCTGTGCTGGGGGACCACGTAGGGGCTGAGGAGTGAACCCATTCAGCAGCATGAAAGGCAAGCGTTCTGCCCTCTGTGCTATCACGGGAGACCCGCGAACCTTTGGATTAGATAATTTTAGTACAACACCTGTATCACTGCTTAACTGTATCACTGTCATCCTGTTGTTCATCAATTTACTTGAGCGGGTGCCAGTAACGTTTCTATTTGCCTCGGCCCTGAGATTTTAGCAGCCTCTTTTTTTTTTTAAATTGTTATTAGTGAAACACCATGAGGTACAGCTGTAGACTTACACATTTTTGTGCTTGGGTTTCAGTTATGCAATGATCAAATACCCATCCCTCCACCAGTGCCCATTCTCCACCACCAATGATCCCAGTATCCCTCCCACCCCCCATCCCCCTCATCCCACCCTGCCTCTGTGGCAGGGCATTCCCCCTTGTTCTCTCTCTCCTTTTGGGTGCTGTGGTTTGCAAAAGAGGCATTGAGCGGTCATGTTCGGTCTATAGTCTACTTTCAGCATGCTTCTCCCATCCTGGGAGGATCCTCCCAACACCCTTTATTTGGTGCTCCCTACTCTATCTGAGCTGCCTTTTCCCCTAGCGTGTGCGGCTGGCCTCAGAGCCATGGAGTAAACCTCCTGGTACTAATCTCGGCCATTCTTGGGTGTTAGTCTCCTATTTTGTTACTTTATGTCCCCCAGATGAATGCAATCTTTCTATGTCTGTCCCTCTCTTTCTGACTCATTTTGCTTAGCATGATACTTCCCATGTAGTACCACTTGTATGTAAATTTCGTGACTTCATCTTTTCTAACATCTAACAGTAGCAGCTTCTTCTTCACTCGTCTTTTCCCAACGATTGGAGGCTCTTTCAGGGTCAGGGGAATGAGACCCGTTATTGTTACTGTTTTTGGCATCGCGAATACGCCACAGGGAGCTTGCTAGGCTCTGCTGTGTGGGTGGGATATCACAAATAACGGATAATATGTACTTGATATGTAATTATTAAATAATTAACACATGAGGGTGCCCCCCCACTTCTGCATGGTTCTTCTTGCCTAAGGTACTCGCACATTTCTCAGGTTCAGGGTTTGCTCGCAGCTCTGGAAGCTTGAAAGTCCATGTTACTGGAGACGCTTCCACAATGTAGCCCCTGAAGGTCTCATGGGCACTTTCTTTCTGGTCTATATGTAGCCCATGACTGATGGCCCAGGGCATGCTGAAAAGGCTGGGTGTGTATTATAATTTCCAGTACTTTAGATAAATTTTTTTGAAGGTAATGTAACCTGTCACTGTCACTGTCCCTGTCCTCCCGTTGTTCGTCGATTTGCTCGAGCAGGCCCAGTAACGTCTCCCCCGTGAGACTTGTTGTTACTGTGTTTGGTTTACTGAATACGTCACGGGTAGCTTACCAAGGGCATAAAGATGCAGTGATGTTTGGACCCTAAAGTGCTGGGGATACCTTTATTCCAGGTACCAGGATCACAATTGGTGGGCTTCAGGGGCCTTCAGGGCTGCACCCAGTGATGCTTGTGGGACTATATGGCACTGGGAATCGAACCTGGGTTTGGAGGATATCAAGCATGCACCTTAACCACTGTACTATCTCCTAGTGCCAACTTAGTAGACTTTAAATTGAACCTTTAACAAAGAATTTAGGATATCAATAAAGGGTGGTACCAGAGGAAATAAAGAGATTTATTTAAAAAGCAGAACTTTTTCTCTTTAAAATGAATTTCAACTTTCTTGATTAGGGCCTGGACAGATAGTAAAGTGAGTGGGGCGTTTTCCTTGCACATAGTCAACTGCATTTGATCCCCGGCCCCCTATAAGGTCTCTTGAGCCACTAGGAGTGAATTCCTGAGTTCAGACCCAAGAGTAAGCCCTTAACACTTCCAGGTAGGGCCAAAAAATAAATAAAATAAAATGTCTTGAATGCTTATTGAAGATCACATGTGAATATTGAGTATCTAGAAGATTTTCAATGATTGGAGTACTTTTCCTTTTGATCTTAGCAAGCATATTTTTATTCCTACAGCCCAAATAAAAGAGTTTTACACCAAATTTTTATTTTCGCCTGATATATAGAAGAAAGCTTATTTCATTATTCATCTTTATATTAACTTGGATTTGCTATTTGTTTTGTGTTGTTTTTCTTTTCTTTTTTTTTTTTTGAGGTATCTCCATGAGTTCTTGAAAACTCACTTTTTTTTTTAATTTATTGAATCACTGTGGGAAAGGTTACAAAGCTTTCAGGTTTAGGTCTCAGTCATGCAAATATCAAACACATTTCCCTTTACCAATACTTATTTTTTACCATGAAGAACCCCAACAAAACCCCACCCCCCACCCCTCCCTGTCCCTGTGAGGCAGATGAATTCTAGTTAACACTCTATCTGCCTTGATTAGATTCATTGTTTCAACAAATGATTCACCACTATTATTTAGAGTTTACCCCCCCCCCCCAAATCAGACATGCTGAAAAAGCATTGTGAAGTGATTTGCTTTCTACAGCTGGGTTCAAGAATTAAATGTTGGTTTTGGATTTCTGCTATTTTACCTATTGACCCTGGAAGTATTTCTACTGAAAGTCAGATAGTTAAGAAATTGGTTTCTGTGTTCTGGAGTCGTGGCCGTGCTGGAGAGCTGCTCGTTGGGGGCAACTGGTGGCCTCGGTAGGGCGTGAAGGGTGGACCGAAACGCCCCCCTTCCCATGAGGTTTTAGTCGCCCCCACACTCCCGGCTCATACCTGCTGTTCACAAGGCTCCCATGCGGCCGCCATCTTTCTTTCCAGAGAGGAGAGGGCGAATGGGGAAACACCCTTTCCCCTCCGGGCAGACATGATGGCCTGGATTAACGCATAGTCCGTTCACTTTTCTGCTCCAAGCTGCCAGGTTCTGCATTAAGTCCTTGTGCTTCTGGGGCTGTGGCCGTGCTGGGGAGCCGCTCATGGGGGGCAGCTGTTGACCTCGGTAGGGCGTGAAGGACGGACGAAAACGCCCCCCTTCCCATGAGGTTTTAGTCGCCCCCACACCCCCGGCTCATACCTGCTGTCCACAAGGCTCCCATGTGGCCGCCATCCTTCTTTCCAGAGAGGAGAGGGCGAATGGGGCAACACCCTTTCCCCTCCGGCAGACTTGATGGCCTGGGTCAATGCATAGTCCGTTCACTTTTCTGCTCCAAGCTGCTGGGTTCTGCATTAAGTCCTTGTGTTTCTGGGGCTGTGGCCATGCTCCAAACTTAACTCTGATTTTCAGGGAGAAAGATTGGGTGGTTTACTTCCCATTGATCACTTTGTATATAGAGAGATGTCGCGCGGCCGCATAAGTGGCTGCGTGGTTTTGAGAAAAAGTCCTAGTTCCCGCATACTCGAGCTGTGCTTGTAGAGGCTTCTGGTCACCGGGGTTCCATCTGGGGGAGGCGGGATGCGGCACCTACCCCATCTGGGACTTGCAGGTGATCTCAGCTCTTTTTGGAACCTGTTTTTTTTTTCCTCCGGGATCTGTGGTTCCCGCACCCTCCATGTGGTCCTTCTCTTAGGCTGTATGCTGCAAAGATGGCGCTGGGGGGCGGGCTGTGGGCGTGACTTCCGGAATCAGAGGTTACCTGGGAGGTGTAGTTCGGCAGATTTGAGAAAAAGTCCTAGTTCCCGTATAACTCGAGCTGTGCTTGTAGAGGCTTCTGGTCACCGGGGTTCCATCTGGGGGAGGCGTTGTTTTGTGCTGTTTTTTAAGGCAAGAGGAGAAACAGCTATTCTACATTTTTTTCACCTTTTCCGAAGTTTGTAAATCAATCAAATGTGGTACATTAATAAACATGTACAACCGACCTGATTTTATTTGTGAATATTGTAGATAACAAGTTATTTCTGTAGAAAATCTCTTTGTGGGGTTCATTTATTCTGCACAAATTAGTTGTATTGCAGAAAAATATTCGCAAAGTGTGACACAAATATTTCTGGAAACACAAGTATTTCCAGTTAAGGTTTGGTTGATACGATTATCATTTATAAACAAGTGAAAATATTTCTAATTCCATTCCATCTTCTCAACGTAAAAATGAATCAGAAAGCTCTTTTATGATGTGCGCTCAAGTGGAAGGAAAAAGGAAATAGATTTGAGTGAACAAACTGTGCACACTTGGTGTGGAAACTTCAATTCCTTGAAGAAATAGAATATTCGATAATGTGGGGGTCAGCAGGCCTCTTTGAGGTCACCTTTCTGCCAGATTTAGGCACTGTGATGTCACATTCTGCCCTGCTCACCCTCAGGGAAGCCCTCAAATCTCCTTTTTCAGCTACATTGCCCTGGACTGCCCTGGGCCTGTGTCTTTTAGTTTGAAAAAAAAAAAAGGATTAACATTGTTGCCCTATTCTTTCACCTCTAACATTGAACTTTTCATCGTCATAGGATCTGACTCATTACTCATTTATTTGATCAATTCTGCATTTTTTTTCCTTTCAGAGAAAGACTCCCCATCTGTGCTAAGCGGCTGCATGTGTTCTTTCTCTCAAATATACACTCACTCTCCCTTTTCCTTGATCCCACTATCAAAGCTTAAAAAAAATTGGGACATAAGAGATGTCTTTTAAATTTTTTTTTATTAGTGAAACATCATGAGGTACAGTTGTAGACTTACAAATTTTTTTTGCTTGGGTTTCAGTTATACAATGATCAAGTACCCTTCCCTCCACCAGTGCCCATTTCCCACCACCACAGATCCCAGTATCCCTCCCACCCCCATCCCCCCATCCCACCCTACCACTGTGGCAGGGCATTCCCCTCCATTATTGTCTTTTAAATTTTTAAATTTTCCCCCTTCCTTGTACCGCTTCCGTCCATGGCTCCACCACGTGTACCATGTTTGTGGATTCTCACCCAGACACGGTCTCTCGAAGGGCTTCTTCTGTTCCTTGTCTTTCTTCTCCCTCAGCTGATTCCTTCATACTGAAGCCTTCAGCATGGTATGTTTTCTGGCTGGTTCAACACTCAGTGGGTTGTTGCTCAGAGTTGCCTTTTTGCTAAGATGATGCTGGTACTAAATCCACAGCCACTGCCTGGAGAAGCCGAACTAACTTTGCAAAGTGGGGACTTCTCAGAGCCAGAATTGTCTCACGATGGTCATCTCTGTGGCCTGGTAGTGTTATTTTCAGTTTTGGGATACAGTGAGGGGAGGAAGAAATGGAAGGCAGATGTACAGAAGGAGAATTTCCTCACTGGGTTGGAGTGGGGGAGAGAGAGAGAGAGAGAGAGAGAGAGAGAAAGAGAGGAAGAGAGAGAGGGAGAGAGAGAGGGAGAGAGAGGGAGAGAGACAGAGACACAGAGACCGACAGAGAGAGAGAGGGAGAGAGAGAGAGAGAGAGAGAGAGAGAGAGAGAGAGAGAGAGAGAAAACAAGCCGCACTCTCCTGATTTGAACCTGATGTCCATCACCTTAGTTCTCCCTTTGTATGGGTCGGTCACTGCTGTAAACACTTCCTTTACAGGAAGGGGTGAAGGTAGAGGCAGAGACTACTGGAAGCTTGTCCAGGATCTCAGCCAATGCTGAAGAATATTTTTTGAATCTAGAGATACTTCTATGTCTATACTTTCGGGGACAGCACTGCCTTCACCAGAGGATTTGCATCACCCCAAATTGCCCCCACTGAGTTCACTCTGACAGTAGACTCTGTAAGGCAGTGGAACCCCGGGTCACCATGCACACCCGTTTTAGTACAGTACAACGTCTTCCTCCACAAAGGTAAACGAAAAGAGAGAAATCAGTGATGTTTTCTAGACTGTCAGCACCAAGATAATAGTGTCTGGCAATTTCCCTTCAAAATGTAATATATAAAAGAAAGCCAAATCTTTCTTTTCTGTTTCTGGTTAGAGTGTATTATGTCATCCCGTATTTTAGCCTTTAAACTGGACAGATACTGTTACTTATTTATTTATTGCTTTTGGGATCATACCCGGCGAGGCATAGGAGTTACTGCTGGCTCTGCACTCAGGAGTTACTCCTGGCGGTGCTCGGGGGACCATATGGGATGCTGGGAATCGAACCTGGGTCAGCTGTGTGCAAGGCAAACGCCCTACCCGCTGTGCTATCACTCCAGCCCCGATACTATTACATTTTAACATAGCATCAAGACAATTTGTAACACTCAGAAAGCTGTCAAGCTGTCCCTGGCCTGAAGACCCTGTCTTTGGGTCTAGAACACAGGCTTTGTAAAGAGAAGTATAGTTTTGATGTACAGAGTTAACTGCATCTTCACCACCACCAAGGTGTCCAAGACCCTCCTGACACAACCTCACCTCCTGGGCTCTGGTCCACACACTAAGGGGCCTGCAGTTGTAGTTCTGTTCTGGCATATTTGCCATATCTTTAAGACTGCGGGTTCAAGATGTAAGGGCAAGAAAGGGCTGTGCTGTTGATGATTAAACCGGCAGGAAATAGCCAAGGCTACTGTTTTTAGTTGGGTGAAAGAGGAGAAATGAATTGCTTTATAGAAATTCCTTTCTACATTCCTTAGGGGAAAATTTTCCATGTGAAACAAGTGATCAAAATGAGCCGTTTGGGGTTCAACCGCTTTGACATTGCCATCAAAAGAATGAAGCCATTAAAGTAACTCATTTTTTTTTTGAGAAAATAATCATTTACAATGGGCTGGAGCGATAGCACAGTGGTAGGGCATTTGCCTTGCATGCAGCCAGCCCGGCCAACCTGGATTCGGTTCCTCTACCCCTCTCGGAGAGCCCGGCAAGCTACCGAGAGTATCTCGCCCGCACAGCAGAGCCTGGCAAGCTCCCCGTGATGTATTCGATATGCCAAACACAGTAACAACAAAGTCTCATGATGGAGACGTTACTGGGCCTGCTCGAGCAAATCGATGAACAAGGGGAGGGCAGTGCAGTTTCAATTATTTACAATATTTATGAGCCCTCTAATACCGCATGAGAGCATGTTTTTTATTGCAGGAATTCTTCCCTTTCTTTTTTCTTTAATGTTTTTCTATATTGTAGGAATAAAACTAACACGGAACACTGAAGGGTCACTTCCACCTGCAACCCAAAATTTATCCAATGACTATTTAAGAATGAGTCACACTTAAAGAGTCTAAGGGATGGGAAACCAATTGAAGGTACTGAGGATGCTCAGATCGAAGAGGGGATGATCCCAGGTTGAAAGTGCCTGGAGGCTAGAGAAAGGCAAGAGTGATGCCCCAGAAAGGTTTAGTTAGAACAAGACTGCCAAGCAGTCACTGGCTATCCTGGGTGGTCTGTGGTTGTATTATTAGTCACAGCTTCTGTGAAGGGCTGAGAGAGGAAGCCTGAGAGCACTGGATTAGGGAGAGTCGGGGAGTGCAGAGAGATGGAGAGTCCAGGCCATGAGGAAAAGGATGAGATAAGGAGCATGGGAATGAAGAGCAACTTTATTTTATTTTTGAAAGTAATCAAACTTTAATTATATTTTAGGTGACATGGTTATAATTGTGTTGACATTTATGGTGTTTTTTTTTTTCCTTCTTGGGTCACACCCGGCAATGCTCAGGGGTTACTCCTGGCTCATGCACTAAGGAATTACTCCTGGCGGTGCTCGGGGGACTATATGGGATGCTGGGAAGCTGGGAATCGAACCTGGGTCGGCCATGTTGGCTGCGTGCAAGGCAAACGCCCTACCCACTGTGCCATCGCTCCAGCCCCAGACATTTATGGTTTTGATGTACAGAGTTAACTGCACCTTCACCACCACCAAGGTGTCCAAGACCCATCACCACTGTTCTGATGTCATCTCTAGTGTATTTTTTAAAACCCCTGCCCCCAAATTTCCAGCATGTTTTGTAATCTGAGTTTCATAATCCAAAGCCAAGGGTTTGTCCTCATTCCGTATGATCTATTCCTTTCCAGACCACATTCTATCCTTCTCCCTCTGACTTACTTATTTTGCTTAACAGTGTTCTCCAGTTCCATCCAAATTGCAGCAAAGACTATCTTTTCTTTGCGGGTGAGATACTCTCCGTAGCTTGCCAGGCTCTCCGAGAATGATGGAGGAATTGAACCCGGGTTGGCCGGGCCAGCTGCATGCAAGGCAAATGCCCTTCCACTGTGCTATCGCTCCAACCCATTGTAAATGATTATTTTCCCAAAAAAAATGAGTTACTTTAATGGCTTCATTCTTTTGATGGCAATATCAAACGATCAAGACTATCTTTTCTCTCTTTTTTTTTCTTTTTGGGTCACACCCAGCGATGCACAGGGGTTACTCCTGGCTCATGCACTCAAGAATTACTCCTAGCGGTACTTGGAGGACTAAATGGGATGCTGGGAATCAAACCCAGGTCAACTGCATGCAAGTCAAAGCCCTATACATTGTGCTATCACTCCAGCCCCAAGACTATCTTTTTTTAGAGTTAAATAGTATTCCATTGAATGTGTACGCCACACGTCTTCATCCTTTCATTGATTGTTGGACATTTGGATTGTTTCTATAGCATGGCTATTGTACCAAGCACCTCAGTGATCATTAGTGTGCATATATATTTTTAATTAAGGTTTTTGTATTATGGAGGTGCATACAGGAAGTGAAATAACTGGGTTATATTGAATCTCTGTTCTTTGTAAAGAAATCTCTATAATGTTTTCTATAGGGAATGAACAAGGGGACATTCCCACTAGCCGTGAATGAGGGTTCCTTTTACATCATATCCAAGATAATCCTAATTGTATCCAGTATTCTTTTTGGAAAGCATATGGGATGATGGGAATTGAACCCGGATCAGCTGCGTGCAAGGCAAAGACCCTACCCGCTGTGCTATCACTCCAGCCCCTGTATCCAGTATTCTTGATATATACCATTTTCACCGGTGTGAGAAGACAACATCTCGTTGTCATTTTATTTAGTTTAGCTTTTTGAGGTCACCCCCAGTGGTGCTCAGGGCTTACTCCTGCCTCTGTGCTTAGGGATCACTCCTGGAAGGCTTGAGGAGCATGAGAGATTGAACCCTGGTCCATCAGGCAAGTGCCCTACCAAATGTACTATCTCTCTGGCCCCTCTCATTGTAATTTCGATTTGCATTTACCCTGTAATAAGTGATGAACACTTAGTTTTTGGATGCTACTGACCATCTCGGCTAGAGCAATAGCACAGTGGTAGGGCGTTTGCCTTGCACGCAGCCAGCCCGACCGACCCAGGTTCGATTCCTCTGCCCCTCTCGGAGAGCCCGGCAAGCTACTGAGAGTATCTCGCCTGCACAGCAAAGCCTGGCAATCTCCCAGCGACATATTCAATATGCCAAACACAGTAACAACAAGTCTCACGATGAAGATGTTACTGGGCCCGCTCGAGCAAATCGATGAACAACGGGACAGTGCTATACAGTGCTATACTGACCATCTATTTATCTTCTTTGAAAAGTGTCTGTTCATCTCCTCTCCCCATTTAATTTTAAATTTCATTTGTTTTAGGTCACACCTGACAGTGCCTAGGGCTTACTCCTTGCTCTGCACCCAGGGATCATCCCTTGTGGGACCTACATGGTGCAGGGGATTGAACCTGGGCCAGCAGCTGTAAGACAAGCACCCTACCAGTTGTACTATCTCTCTGGCTCTTCCTTTCCCAGCTTTATGATAGGGTTATTGATTTTTGTTGTTGAACTTTTGAATGATTTATGTATCTAGGATTTTGCCCTTCATCAGATGCTGGTGTGCAGATTTTCCCTTTGCTTAAGTAGTTGTGTACTTTTATTTTATCCTTTTCTCTTGCCATATAAAAACTTGTTTGTTTGAGTGGAGGACTTAGGTCACTCTCAGAACTCTGTATACAGGGGACCATATGTGGTGGGGGAGAAGGAACCAGGATTAGCTGCATGCAAGCAAGCACCTTAATCCCTGTACTATCTTTTTATCCTGCCATTCAAAAATGATTAAATTTGATATAGTAGTGCTATTGGTTTCTTTTTGTTTTTACTTCTTTGCCAGTGGAGTCAAATTGTTGAAGATGCCTCTGAGGTTCTTAGTCTGAAGAATTCTGCCTGTTTTTTTCCCAAGGTACTTTATGGATTTTGGTCTAATCTTGAGATTCTCGATTTACTTTGAATTAACTGTTGTGTTTGGTGTGAGATAGGGATGGTTTCAGTGTTTTGCATTTAGCTATCCAGTTTTCTCAACAGCAATTGTTGAAGAGAATTTCCACACTCCACTTAATGTTTTTAGTTTCTTTATCATTCATTAAGTGTTTATAAACCTAAGAGTTTATTTATGGACTTTTGATTCGATTCCACTAGTTGTGGAGTCTATCTTTATTTCAGTGCCACATAATTTTTATTATTATAGCTTTACAATGTAATTTAATGTCAGAAAGTATGTACCTTCTATCTTCTTTTTTCTCAGAATTACTTTGATTATTCGAGGAAGTTTTGATTCCACACAAAGTTTAGTAGAGTTGGTTCTAAATCTAAATCTTTAAAGAATGTCATTGAATTTTGAGGGGAGCTGCATTGAATATTTGAGAAGTTAAGCTATCACTGTTTGCAAATGACATGCTAGTATTCATGAAAGAAGAAATGGAAGACCCTAAAGATTTCACTAAAAAAACTTCTATAGGTAAAGGTAAAGGCCCTCCCGTTGATCATCGATTTGCTCGAGCGGGCCCAGTAACGTCTCCATTGGAGACTTGGTTGTTACTGTGTTTGGCATATCGAATACATCGCGGGTAGCTTGCCAGGCTCTGCCGTTTGGGTGAGATACTCTCGGTAGCTTGCCAGGCTCTCCAAGAGGGGCGGAGGAATCGAACTCGGGTCGGCCATGTTGGCTGCGAGCAAGGCAAACGCCCTACCGCTGTGCTATCGCTCCAGCCCTAAAAAAACTCCTATAACTTAAAAAACTCCAACCCTAAAAAAACTCCTATAAGCAATACTAATACACTACAGTAGCAGGTTGCAAAATTAATACAAAAAAATTCTTTCACATATCTATAAGCAATGGACCAGAAAAGAAATATTTTTTAAAAAATAATTCAACTTATAACAGTGCCCCCAAACATCTGATACTTAGGTATCAACCTAACACAATGCAAAGATTTTTATGTTGAAAACTATAAGTACCTGTTGAAAGAAATAGGAAGAATACCAAAAATGAAGAAATATTTCATGTTGCAGGATTGGAAAGGCATGTTTTCTTTTCTGATGGGACAGAATTGAGCAGGTTTCTATTTTTTTTTTTCTTTTTTGGGTTACACCTGGCAATGCACAGGAGTTACTCCTGGCTCATGCACTCAGGAATTACTCCTGGCGGTGCTCAGGGAACCATATGGGACGCTGGGAATCGAACCCAGGTCGGCCGCGTGCAAGGCAAACACCCTACCTGCTGTGCTATTGCTCCAGTCCCCAAGTAGGTTTCTAGAAAGAAGAGTAGGGGAAGAAGAATGTGGTTCAAAAGAGTATATGAAACATTTTATATACATCTGTCTTGAATAAAAACTGGAATGAAATTTCTGTTACAGGTACCTCTGATTTCCCAGTCCACATATTAGAAAGATATTTCTTGCGTTAGAGGATTTTGAATCAGTTTCCCTTTGATCTTGCTTGAGATGTTTTCTTTGGTGAAACATGAAGAGACAAAATAGTGCATAAGAGGAAAAAAAATTATGGAAAATCAATCACCAGCTCTTCAGTCTTTGAGGCTTGCTAGCATGGGTACTTGAATTACTTTTGGAACATACTTCAAGACTACTTCCCCATGAAGGATTAATGATATTGGAGCTGCGTTAAAAGTATCAGCAACAAGCCCAAACCTGTCCTTTTCAATAGCCAGGATATCTCTATTCAGAAAGCTTTCACATGTCAAGGTTTCCATTACTCAGCCGCTGGAGATGGGAAATGCCAGAAGTTTAACTCCTATAGCCAAAATTTTAAGTGAGTAATGTAACTCTTCTTGGACTCAGTTTCCTCATTTGTAAAGCCAAGGTAATAATATCTACCTCACAAAGTTGTTGTGAAAATTAAATGGGCTAATTAAAACGTTCCCTGTCAGAGAGTAAACATTAATTAATGGAGATACCATTGTTAATTTTAGTAACAGTTGTTAGAGTGGTAGACATTTTTAGAATGTAAAGATTATAGAGACTTTCAGGTTACCTTGGTGGAGGAGTCTCTTGAGGATACAAAGTAAGGAGAACTGCAAATTGAGTCTTCAGATCTAAGGACAGTTACTCTACCCTACCTCCCTTGCCAACATTTACAAACTGCATATTTGACAAGAAATTTTCAAGATTTCCCGTATCATGAGAAGGCAATTACTTGCATCTTAGAAGACAATCATGATCTGGTGTTGAATAGTCCCTTGCGTCTCCAGATAGATCTGTGATCTAGAAGTTTGTAAGGTCAGTGCCAATCCCTACTACTGGGCTTAGGCCAGAGGCCTCCATGTACATCCCTGCTCAAGATGTGTGTCACCCATCTCTGGAACCAAATGAGGACTGAACTGAACTTTTGTAGACTGCCAAGGGCAATTCAAAGGGCCTTTTCATTCCCCATGCCTCCTCCCTCCACCGCCAGCCTTCGGAACTTCTTACCATCTTAGGGTGTCTGTTCATTCATTGCGTCTGAGGTCTAACAACTTTGCTTCCACTCCGTTTCACAATGTCAACAAAATTTCTCAAGATTACACAAGTAGTTGGTGGTTAAACTGGAATTGACCCAAAATTATCACTCGTTGGAATATTATTAGTAAGTTAGCATGAGGATGTTGAAAGTAATTTCTTGTTAGATTTGCTTTTTTTTTTTTAAGTCCCGGGTAGGCGTCTTTGCATAAATTAGGACAGTCTTGTTGTTAACTTTTATTTGTAGCCAAATTTCATTCAGGATTAACTTGTTTCCTGAGGAAAACTGGGAAATGGACTAAGTTGGCCCTTGGGTGTCCCAGGGAAAAATGCTTCACTCTGTCCTTGGACAAGGGTTTAATTCAAAGTGCATTTGCCTGAGCCTAGCCTTGAAAACTAAGTTTTACCTTCTTTCTTTCCCGTCTCGCCTGGAAAATAACTGGGTTCCCATTCCCATCATTGCTTCTCGGGACTCATTCTTTACCTCAGCTTCCTTGGCCCCATTGAAGTTGTCTGGGTTTATTGTCTCCATATGAGATGAAGTAAAATTAAATTAATTTGACTCAGTGACCTGACATCACATTAGGGTTTACCCTATTGTTCTCTCAAATAACTATCTAACTCAAGCCAACATTTTCTATGTGAAAATCAGAAGTACATGCAAGTAAAAATCTGGTCAAAATTTTTTGTCCTCCATGCAGCACAACACATAGATTTCTGTCCATTATGTCTATTTAAAGTGATTTTAGAAGAAAGTCAATATCAGAATTGGAGCCATGGTACAGCAGTAGGGTGGTTACTTTGCATGTAGTCAACTTGGGTTCGATCCCCTGAACTCCAGGAGTAATCCTTGAGTGCAGAGCAATAATGATTGCTGAACACTGTTGGGTGTCACCCCTACTCCCCGCCCCCCTCCAAAAAAAAAAGAGGGATAACTAAGTTCTTGTCTTGCATTTTCCATATGCTAATCTTGTTAGCTTTTGAAACTTTACTGATTTTTGTCTCTTTACCTCAAAGTGGTTTTGATGGCCTTGGCCAGAATCCGTTCTCTATTCTCAAGTAGAGAAGAGAGTGGAAAAGAAGAGACAGAAAAAAAAAACCCACAAAAGAGAGTGGAAAATGGTTGTAAGGGGAAGCTGGATTGATGAAATGACCAATTTAGGCTGCTGCTTAAAAGACTTTGGTGATTTGAATTTTATACTACTTCCCAAAGATGATGGCTACAACAGTCTGACAGTGAAACCTGTCCAGTGATCCTGGCCAACTAGGAGCTACTGAAGCATTAGTCGAACTGTGTCAGGTGGCTACAGCCATATAATAATAGCAGGATGTCACAGCCTGGCAATCTATACCATTAGTGGCCATGCCTCAGGGCTGATGCCCATGGTGACATCAGTACATCCCTTACTCTGTGACCTGGAATTCTTCATGGACAGCCAGTTTCATTTCTCCTCAGAGAACTAGAGGACGGAATACTACAACTTCCAGAATTTTCCTGGATTAACCCTGTTTATCTTCCTCAAGTGTCGTGTACATTGTTCTAAGACATGTGGACTCCCCTGAATGATTTATTCTTTTTTTTTTTTTTGCTTTTTGGGTTATACCCAGCGATGCACAGGGGTTACTCCTGACTTATGCACTCAGGAATTACCCCTGGTGGTGCTGGGGGGACCATATGGGATGCTGGGAATCGAACCTGGGTTGGCCGCGTGCAAAGCAAACGCCCTACCCGCTGTGCTATCGCTCCAGCCCCCTGAATGATTTATTCTAAAGAAATATCATGTTGAGTATTTTTCCATGAGCGACACAGGCTCACTTGATATCCAAAAGGTCATGGAACAGACATTTAACCAGCTGACTGGGGAGAGAGGCAGTGTTGCCTATGACCAGCGGCCTACTCCCAGTTCACCAGGTGAATCAGGAAATAAAGAACATGTGAGGAATTAAGAAACCCTGTTTGCAGACACATTTGTCATTCTAGAGTTGTGAGAGGTATTTGAGGTGTTGAGTATATGACAGATACTCACTGGTCACAATTTTACCTTCATGAGAACATTTGTGCATTCCCCAAATCATAAAGTTTTCCTTACCTCTTCTTTCTGTACAGTATTATATACATATACTACTGTAAATGTATTTTGACTTTTGTAGTTCATGGGAATATTTATGTGTCGGGGTATTATGAACATTCAAAGAAGTAATAAACAGCATTTATTACCTTGGGAAAATAATAAAATGGGAGGATTCAAATAGACACAATTTCAAATAGCACATACACATGGTCAGTAGGCAGATGAAAAATTGTTGATCCTCAGAGAAATGCAAATTAAGACTACCACACACCTGCGAGAATGGTTACAGCTTCAGCAGCAGCAGTAATAAGTACTGAAAAGTTTGTGGAGTAAGAGAACTTCTATCCACGTTGGTGGAAATCTAAATCGGTATATCTAATTTGGAAAAGCGTGGAAGCTCCTTAAAAAGGAGAAGATAGAGCTAGCATGTGACCCAGCATATAATCTCATTTTCATTATATATCCGAAAAATATAAAAACATTAACGCAAATTGTCATATCCCCCTAATGCTTATTGCAGCTTTGTTTATAATAGTTAATACGGAAACAACCAAAATATCAATTGATAGATGGAAGAAGATGTGGTACATTTATGCAGTGGAATACTATTCAACTCTTTAAAGAGATGAGAATTTTTCATGTGTCATGAGGTGGAAGGGTCGTAAGGAAATTTTGCAAAGTAAAATAAGTCAGAAGGAAAAAGTAAAACCTTGGATATATTTTTTTTTAATTTTTATTAGTGAGACATCATGAGGTACAGTTGTAGACTTGCAACTTTTGGTGCTTGGGTTTCAATTAGACCACGATCAAATACCCATCCCTCCACCAGTGCCCATTTTCCACCAGCATTGGATATTTTATGTACATATGTTATACATAAATATAAAACTGATAAGCAGAAAAAAATAGTAAGGAAAATCAGTAAACAATTACAATGAAACTGAGATTACCTGATAGTAAGAGGGATGGAAAGAAGAAATGTATGGGGAGAAGATATAAAATTATACAAAAATGAAAATAAATTCAGGTAAAAAAATAGAACTACCATATGATACTGTGACTTCATTCCTGAATATGTCACTGTCACTGTCCTCCCGTTGTTCATTGATTTGCTCCAGGGGGCCCAGTAAAGTCTCCGTTGTGACACTTGTTACTGTGTTTGGCATATCGAATACATCACAGGTAGCTTGCCAGGCTTTGCCGTGCAGGCGAGATACTCTCGGTAGCTTGCTGGGCTCTCCAAGAAGGGTGGAGGAATTGATCCTGAATATATAACTCAGGAAATAGCTGTTTGCTCCAGTGAAATAGTTTTTTGCTTTTCCATGTTCATTTCCGCATTAGACACAATAACCAAGAGTTGGGGACAACCTAAGGAGCTGCCAACAAATGGATGGATACCTAAATTCTCTAGCTATGATATGTAATTAAATCTAATATGTAAAATGGAGTATTATTCAACCAGAAAGAAGGAACTCCTGTCATTTGTGGCAGTCTCCCTTCAGTGAAATAGTTCAGACATACAGGCCAATCCCTGCGTGGCCTCATTCATATGCAGAATTCAACAGAGTATTAGACTCAGATGCCAAATGATAGCATGTTGATGATGGCTAATGGGTACAAGCTTTCAGTTACAAGATCAATAATTTCAGGATCATGTCAACTCTAGTTAATCTAACTGCTTTGTAGATATGAATTTTCTCAGAGAATAAAGCTTAGGGCCCTCATTGCATGCATGCACATATGAAAACTGTATGGAGCCAAAAACATGTTCACTAGCATATGTAGCAATCATTTTGCAATGCAAATGTGTACCAAATTGTCTTACTATATACTTGAAATATATAGAAATTTTATTTGTCGGTTATGCCTTAACAAAACTACGGAAAACAATAAAATTGTTTATTTCCAGACTGTAGGAAGTTCAAGCTAAGTGTTATTCCCTTGTGGAAGTTATTTTTAGGGAAGTGTTTTTCATTGCATACACATTTCATTGTGTATATTATTTGGGAACTGCACAGGAGAGCATTTTTATAGGAACCCTGGTATCAGCAGTAAGATACACTTTTTAATATAAAAGTCAAATACAGGACAGAATTTGCAACCCCTTGGTTAGTCATAGGATGACAGAAGAAGAGTTGGAAAAGCAAGAACTCAGCAAGAGAATGCATGCTTTTTTAAAAAAATTTTTTATTAGAGCCTGGCAAGCTACCCGTGATGTATTCGATATGCCAAGCACAGTAACAGCAAGTCTCCCAATGGAGACGTTACTGGGCCCGCTCGAGCAAATTGATGAACAACGGGAGGACAGTGACAGTGACAGTGAGATACCATGAGGTACAGTTGTAGACTTATAAATTTTTGTGCTTGGGTTTCGATTATACGATGATCAAATACCCATCCCTTCACCAGTGCCCATTTCCCACCACCACAGATCCCAGTATCCCTCCCACCCCCATCCCCCCCATCCCACCCTGCCTCTGTGGCAGAGCATTCCCTTTTGTTCTCTCTCTCCTATTGGGTGTTGTAGTTTGCGAAAGAGGCAATGGGTGAAAATCATGTTTGGTCTATAGTCTACTTTCAGCAGAGAATTCATGCGTTCTTAAACAGATCCCACAATTCGGCATTTACAGCCCGGTTATGGATGTGAACAATATACCTTATTTGCATTTTTCCTGTAATCTTCTCCTTCCTCTCTTTTTTTTTCTTTTTTTGTAACTTTCATAACCTAATGCTCTGTGAACTAGGGCTTGGGATCTTGCTCAAAGGGACGGGGTTCATGCCTGGCACGCATGAGGCTCCAAATTCAATCCCTTACATAGAAGACCCCCCTGCCCTCTCCCGAGAATTGCAGAGGTTAGGCCTGGTGGCCCCTGAGCACTGCCTGTGTGGCCTTTAGCACTTCCAAAGTGGGTAACAATGCATTGTCAGGTCTGAGTTCCAAACTGTCAAGTCCAGTGGGGAGGTGCCAAAATTACAAGAATAAACATTTTCAGTAAAAAATAAAAAGCGCCTTGAACCTATTTACATAGTGCTGATCAGGGAAATATTTACTTTGGGTGTCCTGGGAACCTTGACCTTGCTTGCCTGTGGGTAAATCATTCTCCAGCTGCGGGAAGTGTGAAATTATGGACAGAACCACATGACACACATCGTCCTCCTATTTCCATCTGAGTCGGCACCAAGGTTGTAGTGTTGCCGGAGGTTTCAGGGTTTCTATGGCAGGATTTTGAACAGCTTTGGGTTCATAAAAGGCAGCTTTATTTGGAAATTCCAGGAGACTTAGGAGTAAAGGAATAATGATGGGAGGATCGGGTAAGAGACTCTTAAGACGCTCAAGGCCTTTTCTTGTGTCTTAGCTGAAGAATTTGCATTACTTAGAAAGCTACAACATAGTGTGTTTGTTTGTTTATTTATTTATTTATTTATTTATTTTGGCTTTTTGGGTCACACCCAGTGATGCACAGGGGTTACTCCTGGCTCTGCAGGCAGGAATTACTCCTAGCAGTGCTCAAGGGACCATATGGGATGCTGGGAATTCAACATGGGTCGGCCGTATGCAAGGCAAATGCCCTACCCGCTGTACTGTCGCTCCAGCCCAACATAGTGGGTTTCAAAAAGTGTGTGTGTGTGTGTGTGTGTGTGTGTGTGTGTGTGTGTGTGTGTGTGACAGAGAGAGAGAGACAGAGAGAGATTTCTGTCAAGAAATTATAGCAACCACAGCATAGTTTGGAAAAAACAAAAGAGAATAGAAAAATCACAATCCCATCTCTTAAACATCTAGGCAAGAGTCTTTTTCAATCGTTTTCTTTTTTGCATTCTTAGAGTTGACTTAGTCTCAGCTACATTACCACAAGCATGGTCTTTGACCCTGGCTTTGAGTCCCGGCTCAAGACCTTCCCAGGACCAAGTTCTATCGTTTTCAAGTAGGGAGGATAAACTCAGGTGCTAGTGCTGCTGTGAAGACAGCAGCAGCTGGGATAAATATTAAACGTTCTGCACATGACTGAATGGAGTAACTGTATCCATGATCCTAATAATTAGATTTATTTTTTTCCTCATTAACATCTGGAAGCATACGTATTCGTATTTCATAAATTCGGTAAATTTCATTCCACAAATTCTTTTGTGGTTCACATGTGGCTTTCAACAAGCTCTGACCAGCTTGATGAAAGTTTGTGTTATTTAGGTTTTTCAGTTGGTTCAGCTGCTCTTAGCTGGCCTATGTGGCTTTAAGACCACAGATTCTGACTGCACCATGCAGGACCACGTACTGACATCCAGATGATGGATTGCTAGGCAGAGGGGTAAGGCTCTGTGGTCGAGCTTTATGTTTTATTTTTTCTCTCTTTTATTATTAGAAGACTTGTTGTTACTGTTATTGGCATATCGAATACGCCACGGATAGTTTGCCAGGCTCTGCTGTGTGGGCGTGATACTCTCGGTAGCTTGCTAGGCTCTCCGAGAAGGATGGAGGAATCGAATCCGGGTCAGCCATGTGCAAGGCAAACACCCTCTCTGCTATGCTATCACAGTAACAAGTCTCACAATGGAGCCTTTACTGTTGCCCGCTCTAGCAAATTGATGAACAACGGGATGACAGTGCTGCAGTGTAGTGCTTTATTATTAGGAAAAACAGATTATTAGGGAAATATGGGCAGGGGAGGGAAGAGGTAGATAGAGAAACACTGGCTTCTCCAGAGTGGAAAAGGACAAAAAAAAAAAAGCAAAGTACACATGCATGGTGCGTCATCAGGCTGGGTGAGAAAGTAAGAAAATTTGCATCACAATGGATTCAGGCCAAAGAGACAAAGCAAAGCTGAGAAGGTTCTCGATACGGGCACATGTCTGTATGTTTTATCTCTACTGGAAGAGCAACCTCAAGCTCAAGCTTGGTCAAATGAACAACTGTGGCTTGGACCTCTAAGTTATGTTCCAGACCTGTTTACCCAACTTGGCCAACTTAGCCTCTCTTGGGATTCTCTTGGGATCACAAACTCAGGACGTCTCAGCCACATTCTCAGGGGAATAGAAAATAAGCATATGGACCTACGTTTCACAATTTTCCTGTAAATGAATGGGTTAAGTTAGCAGCTTCCTGCCCACAAACAGAAGAGACGAATATCTGCTCATCAGATGCATGAATTCTTGCCTCTATAGAGTAATGTCAGATAACAGGATGTAGACTAACAATTGGTTCACAAATGCCTTCAGTTTGATGAACTATTTGGTACGTCTCTTACATTACTGGTTAGATTGTTAATGGTACAGTACTGTGAAGGACATATTATATAGCGTTCTACCTAGTAATTATACTTCTAGAGCTCTATTTCACAAGTGTATTTTATACGCATATGAATTAACATATGAGCACTTTTCTGAGCATGATTTGAATTGACAGAAGCAATAATAAATTTGGTGTAGAAAGATGAGTTAAGAAATTATTGCTAGTCATGAGGTCCTGGGTTTAATCCAGAGAGAGAGAGAGAGAGAGAGAGAGAGAGAGAGAGAGAGAGAAAGAGAAAAAGGAAAGGAAAGAAGGAAAGAAAGTAGGAAGGAAGAAGAAACAGAGAAGAGGAAATTCTTGCCTATCTACAAATTAGAATAAACACGTAGTCTTCCCCCTCCCACCTTCACAAAGAATAGTCTCTCTTTCTCTCTCTGTCTCTGTCTCTGTCTCTCTCTCTCTCTCTCTCTCTCTCACACACACACACACACACACATTTTGAAACCCACTATGTTGGACTGTAGCAACAGTACAGTGGGTAGGGCATTTGCCTTGCATGCGGCCGACCCATGTTGAATTCCCAGCATCCCATATGGTCCCTTGAGCACTGCCAGGAGTGATTCCTGCCTGCTGTTTTGATTTGCTTTGCTTGGGGACCACACTCTTACTCCTGGCAGTGCTTTGGGGCAGATACAGAGCTGGAGATTCAAACCCGGGTTGGATGCATGCAAGGCCAGTGTCCTACTCCCTAAACTATCTCTCCTACTTTCTTTCGGCTATTTTTCCAGAACCTTTTTTTTCCCCCAGCCTTTTCTTTTAATTAATTTATTTTTTTTGGGGGGTAGGGGTCTTTCTTCTGGGGAGGTGTGGTCACACCTGATGATGGTCAGGGCGGACTCCTGGCTCTGCACTCCGGAATTACCCTTGGCCGTGCTCCAGGATACTGGGGATTGAACCCAGGTCAGCCACGTGCAAGGCAAACGCTCTGCCCACTGTACTATAGCTCCAGCCTCAGCCTTCTATTTTTGATTTTTCTGTATCCACATAGCCATTACCCTTTAGTTTCAGCAAGATCATGTAGGAAATGATATCACTTTAAAGGTATATTAAAGAGGTGTTGAACATATATATTTTTGTCCTTCTACATGGACCTGCGGTCCTAGTAAGTGGCCAAAGAACTTGTCTGGGGTGGGTTTAAGAGGATAGTGGGGTGTCCCAGATACTTGGCCCCCGACAAACTGGTTATACTTTGGGAATTCTCCAAGATGTTCTCTGACTGACAATAGGAGTCAGACTAGCTTGCTATGAATCAGATGTGAAGTGGAAGGGATAGGATCTATCTGTCCGCTAAGCTTAAGCAATCTTAGTGTCTCTCAGGTCCCAACTAGTTCAGCCGTTTGAGACTAGGTGGTGTCTCCCTCAGGAATTTGCCTTCAGCGTTGACTACTGTAGAGACTTTGCTCCAACACAGCATCCGCCAGCAAGCTTGTGAGAGGTCCCCAATGATGCCAGTGAGTGACCTATAGTTTCTTGTCCCCCAGTCCAAAATGGGAGTGTAGGATTATAGGATTGGGGTGCTGTGCTGTTACTTCTGCTTCGCACAGTGAAGTTTTGCATCTTAGATATCTCTTCCTGATTTATGGTTCCACTGTTGGCTTTCTTTCTTGCTGAGGACAGCTATCTAAAGGATAGTACATCTATCCTATGCCATCAAGTCTTTGTTCATCAGAGTGTCAGGTTAATTTCTGTGTAGATTATTCCAAAATTTAGTGTAGATTTGTGGTAATCAACAAAGGAAGTAAACACAAGTTCTCTGGATTCTGCCATCTTGGTCCTGCTGTCTACCCATATCCATATATTGAAGTGTCTTTATCAAGAGATCGTAGAGTCACTGCAGAAAAATACATACAGAAGCCTTCAACTCTGACCGTAGAACTGAGGTGACCAAGCGGGGAGACAGGGTAAGTGAAAAGGCTTAGAGGATTTGAACTAAAATATAAAATGCTGTTTAGTTTTTTTCTACCGTTTTCCCACCTTTCCCTCATTTTCTTAAATTATTACAACAATACATTCTTAGTTTATGAGAATTCTAATATTTAGTAATTTTATTTTTCTCAGGCAATACAGGTACCCTAGAAAACATGAATTCCCACCTTTTGTATCATTGACATTTTAATTCTTTCTATATCTTCAACTCCATCCCATTGTCATCATTTTTTATACACACTCACTGTCCTTCACACTTACATATTTTACCTGTTTGGTCCTCTTCATTGTTTCAGTACTTCTGTGCTTTCATCTGTGTTCAATTTTTTAAAAAAAAAATTTCATTCTCCCTCTTTTTGGCCGGGGCCACACACATCAATGCTCAGGGGATTATGTGGTGATTGAGAGATTGAGCCCAGAGACCTTGTTATGTGAAACATAAGTTCCCTTTGAGATCTCATCCTGGACCCTTACTTTTCCTCTCCTTGGGAAATCTCTTTACTCTTCCTTTTCTTTATTTGTTTTTTGGCTATGCCTAATGGCATTAAGGGCCTTCTCCTAGGATAGCAGTAGGCTAGAACCATACTCCGCCCTACTCTTTCATTTTTTAATTAAAATTTTTTTTCTTTGGTTTGGGTGCCATACCTGGAGGTGCTCAGGAGTTACTCCTGGCTCTGCACTAGTTACTCCTGGAAGTACTCAGGGAACTATGTGGGATGCCAGAGAAGAACCTTGGTCAACCAGGTACTAGGTAAGCACCCTACCTTCTGTACAATCACTCCAACCCTGCTATTTTCAGTATGGATCTCTTGGCAAGACATTGTTTCATTTTCTACTTATCTGATCAAGTGTTTGTTTTTGAAAGATATTTTCTTAGGATATAACACTCTAGGTTGGTTGTTTCCTTTATGGACTTTAAATATGTCATTTTATTGAATTCTGAAGTTGACATTTTTAGTTGAGAAGTGAAATAATGATTAATTTCACTATTATATCTTGAAAGTAAAGTAAAGTAAAGTAAAGTAAAGGCCCTCCCGTTGATCATCGATTTGCTCGAGCGGGCCCAGTAACGTCTCCATTGGAGACTTTGTTGTTACTGTGTCTGGCATATCGAATACTCTCGGTAGCTTGCCGGGCTCTCCGAGAGGGGCGGAGGAATCGAACTTGGGTCGGCCATGTTGGCTGCGTGCAAGGCAGACGCCCTACCCGCTGTGCTATCGCTCCAGCGTATTTTAGATCTTTTTAATATTCTTATTTCCCCCTCTTCATCCAATATTCTCATCTTTGAGCTCCAGTTGTTTTACTCTGATGCGTCTACATTATTTTCTCTACATTGACTCTTAAGGGTTTCTTCAGAACCTTATGAATGTGCATTTTGGCTTTGTGGTCAGTATTTCCTTAACTATTACTTTAGGTGCTGCTTTGTGTCTCTTCTCTTGTGATCTCAGTTTGTGTTAGACTTGTTTCTTTATACCACAGCACACATTTCTAGAGAAATTGTTTCATTTAAAAATAAACACTGTCAAACAAACACTGTCCTCCCATTGTTCATCCATTTGCTCGAGCGGGCCCAGTAACATCTCTGTTTTTGAGACTTGTTGTTACTGTGTTTGGCATATTGAATACGTCACAGGTAGCTTGACAGGCTTTGCCTTGCAGGCGAGATACTCTTGGTAGCTTGCCGTGCTCTCCAAGAGGGGCGGAGGAATGGAACCTGGCTCGGCTGGGCCAGCGGCTTGCAAGGCAAACGCCCTAACGCTGTGCTATCATTCCAGCCCATTTAAAAAATTATTTAAAAATAATTACAAATAAAATCACTCCATAAATTTTACATATATTGTGTTTTGGTGGAGCTCCTAAGTGGTTTTTATGAGGCTTAAGGACCCTGCTGGTAATTCTTGGCCCACCAGGCCAACAGTTCAATACAGAGCCCCAAACAGTCAGAGGTGCTCAGGCCCTGTCCTGCAGAGACACCTGGGCTACCCTAGCAGTGCCAGGGGCCCCCAGAGCTGTGCACAGCAATGATCAGGGGACCATGTAGTGCTGGGAATCAAACTAAGTTGGGCACATTCCTAGCAGCTAGGCATACTCCCTAACCACTATACTATCTCACAACTTTGTAGGTATTATGTTGCCTCACCAGTCAGTCAGGAGACAAACTATTTGATAATCGATATATTTGATCTGGGAAGAAGAGTTCCTGTGGAGACACTGAATAATTCTTCTTCTCTAGATGCATTATAAGAAACACTAACTTGATTCAGTTATATCATAAATAGTCTTCTATAATCAGAGGAGTTTTCTAAGTGAAAGTGACCCCCATCAGAAAAAACAACAGCGCCTACATTTCATAGCTTGTTAATTATGGGATTTCTCATGGTCGTTATGTTTCTTTTATCATCATCCTCACAGAAGTTGTATGTGTACTGCATCTCTGTTTTTGAGAATAAATGGCAAATATCCCAGGAAGACTAGATTATAAGCTATCTTTTAGGGGAAAAATAGGCTGAGAAACATCTAAGGAGTTAATTTCAGACTCCATTCCTCAAAACATACATGCATGAATATATATATGTAAGGATGGAGTTAATTTCAGACTCCATTCCTCAAAACATACATGCATGAATATATATGTAAGGATGGACTAAAATAATTATATCATCTCTAAATTATATATTATGTGTGTAGAAAAAAATTGCTATAGGAATTAACTTCGTAGCCTCTGTATTTAAAGGTATATTTTACTAAAAGTATCTGAGGATGCATGCATATCAGAAAATGCTTTAGATTATTTTCTGTGGTCAACTTTTAGGAGCTACTCACTTTCTGAACCAGTCTCTATTTCCCAACCATATTCATATGTGCATTGTAATCGAACCTTGAGTATGTCATTCAGAGGATGATTTTCCCACATGCAACTCGTTTTAAAGCCTTTATTATTTGTGCATATTACATAGTTCCAATTTTAACCCAGAGAAGCCTTGAGATGGAGGGTTAATGTTCTTTCACCACCTACTTGATGTAACTCATTTCTAGTCCTGAACAATGGCTACCCTGCAAGGTCAAATTATACCTGTGCTTGTGGCTACATCCATATATATGCCACCTATAAATGTCTATAATTAAAATTTATTACTTGCTGTGTGCTTTACACTTACTATTTGTTGAGAGTTTTACAGTCAGTTGTTAGTTACTAAGAGTAAGTGATATGTTTGTGTTTCTTTATCCCACTAGTGTTTAAAGCACATCAGAGTTATGAACGCCCTAAGCCTCTTTAAAAACTTTAAGCTGAGATCTTTTTTTGAATCAGTTTTAAAACGTGTCCAATCATTCTGGCTACCGGCCATACCAGCATACAGTCAAAGAATGTTCTCTGGGGGATGGAAGCCAGAACCTTGTAGGGCTGCTCAGTTTCCTAGCACAGCTGCTGCTGTAGATCCCTTGACTGATTGTTCCACTTGGAGATTCTTGGGCATCTTTGCCAACGAGAGATGGAAAGATGCCCAGGAGACCACAGAACCCGGCCTCTTTATTTCACACGAAGTGAAACCAAGGCCCAGCTGGGTTCACTAACGTAAAGCAACTGGCAAGTGGTAAGCCTTTGACTCAGTCACTAAGGTTTTCTTCTTTACTATTTGAGTTACACTATTTTAAAGAAACAAGGCGGCTGGATGGTTAAAACACTTATAGTAGGAGTAATAGAAACATAAGATGGACGTGTCACAAAATGTTAAAGAAACAATATGTGTGAAATGTAAATTTATTCATCTGGTTCAAAAGTCCTTTATCCCAGAAGCTTTACAAACGTCAGTTGGGTGCATTGGTAACACCTTCCTCTTTGTTCACTGGGCAGTGTGGAAATTTTTGTATTATTATACTTAGCAAACTGTTTTATAATTTTTATAATTGTCCATATATTCTCCCACTCACCATTGCACTGAGCTTTCAGAAGTGGCAGTAGCATCTTCCTGGTTCTCGACCTTCAACCCCAATTCTTGGCATAGTTTCTTGCACCTTGTGTACCCTTGATATTTACTCAAAGAATGAATGAGAAGCCAGGATCATAGTACAATGGTGGTAGAACCTTGCACGTGGTTGAATGGTTTAGATCCCCAGCATCTCATTATGATCCTTTGAGCATTGCTAGAAGTAATTCGCGAGTGCATAGTCAGGAGTAACCCCCGTACATCGCCAGGTGTGACCAAGCCGAAAAAAAATTATAGTGAAATGACTACTACCTCAAGCCTTACACTATCAGTGAATATTGTGTTTCATTATCAAAGGCTACCGAATGTAACCTGCCCACTCGGCAGAGTCTGGCAAACTCCCCGTGGCGTACCCAATATGCCAAATACCAGTAACAATGATGGGTCTCATTCTCCTAACCCTGGAAGAGCTTTTAATATGGCACTTTTTAAAAAAATCTCAGGGCTAGGACGAAGGAGACGTTACTGGGGACTGCTCGAGGCAATCGACGAACAACAGGATGGTCGTGATCGTGATCATCAAAGCCATCTGAAGTTGCTGGCTAAAAATAGTTTTCTAGACTTTATAACAAGAAATGCTGATTTAGGATGGTGGTAGGGTCCAGGAATCTGAAGTTTTATTTATTATTTTTTTTCTGTGAATGCAGAATTTTATTATTATTTTTTTTATTAGTGAATCACTGTGAGGTACAGTTATAGACTTACAAACTTTTGTGCTTGCATTTTAGTCATACAATGGTTTTATTAAGCAGATTAATTTGAGGCAATCAGTCACTTGGCAACTTCTGCTTTGTTCCAACAAGTCTTAGTTCCAGCTGTCTATCTCATATGTTTGAATGAAAAGGTGGGTCTTCACAGCTCACCCCGTTTTACCTTTCTGACTTCTAAGCAGGGGTCAAATGGACATTTTAAACAAATCTCAGATCTCCTTTCCAGTAAAATGTATAGAAATAAATAAGATAAATTTATAAAATATTTTGATCCTCCCCCAGCTCCTGGTTTTGAGGACCACACCTTATGCTTGAAGGCTATTCCTGCCTCACTGCTGAGCAGTTCACGCTGTGCTGGATTAAACCTGAGACATCCAGATGCAAACATGTGCCCCACTTCTTTGAGCCATCTCTGAGGCTCACTTAATCACTTAATCACTTAACTTCCCTTTAGTCGTCGATTTGCTCGAGCGGGCGCCAGTAACGTCTCCATTTGTCCCTGTCGCGCGCTAGTGTAGCCCAATGGCATCTGTTCGCTCCGGGAACATGAAGGGCCTCAAACCGATCGTTCATGATCTTGACGAAGAAGTTTGACCATCTGGTAGGTGGGCTGCCACGCGGTCTTTTGACATCCCGTGGAATCCAGTCGGTAACAGCTCTAGTCCAGCGGTCGTCTTTAAATCTCATTACGTGACCAGCCCATCTGATTTTCGACACCTTGGCAAATGAGACAGCGTCCCTGATTCTTGACCGTCGACAGATGTCAGAACTCCGGATTCATTCTCTCATTTGAGTGAAACGTGATATTCCAAGCATAGCTCTTTCTATTCTTCTTTGGGAGACCTGAATAGCGTTCTCATCTTGTTTGCGTAGGGCCCAGGTCTCTGAGGCATATGTTAATGCAGGAAGAACAGTGGAATCAAAGAGATGTGCCCGGAGCCGGAGGTTCTTCGTCCTCTTAGCTATTTCTTCGACGTTCTTGAAGGCGTTCCAAGCCGCTCTCTTCCTCCTGCGCAGCTCGGGTGCCAGGTCATTTGTCATGTTGACCTCTCGACCTAGGTACACATAGCTGTTGCATTCGGAGATGGTCGTTCTGTTGAGAGTGAATGGGGCGTCAGGAATGAGGCTGTTTCTCATAAACATTGTCTTCGTAAGATTCAGCTGTAGTCCTACCTTTCCACACTCACGGTCAAAGTCGGCCAGGATTTCGAAATCTTAGGAGAGTTTCCTTAATATCCTCGGAAAGAAGATGGGTATCTGAGTTCATCAAGAAAACAGCACCACGATAGAAATCTAGCATCCTGGAAGTTATCCTAGACATGTTGAGTTTGGTCTGGGACTCAAATACAGAAGAAATAAATCCCTGTGCCCATACTGATGAACACCAGCCTGAATGTTTCTTCTCCTGGCTGTGGTTCTTATTCATGGATCAGGCTTCTCCCTTCACTAGCCACGTAGTGATTAAAAAGCGATTAATCTAGACATTGGAATACTAGGCAGGCTTCTCAGAACAAAGTAACTGATGCTTACATAATTTCAAAATATCTTAACTAACACGACGACTATTCCCTCATGCTGCTTTTTATATATGCTTATGGGCAAGGTCTCTCAAGTAGTAGTTAAGAGGTCCAGGGGCCCTACAAGGCAAGAGAGCCAATGACAGAGTGTAAGGGCCAAGGATGTGATGCTACTCAAGTCATCCAATGCCACAGATACATGGATCACCAGTAGGGAATGTGGATTCCTGGGCCACACCTGGAGGTGCTTCACCACTTCTGGTGAAGCCCAGGGAACCATATCATTCCCTGGAATTAGATCTTGCCTACACCTTTGACCACTATACTATCTCCTGGCATATACATATACATACATATATCTATTTTTGTCTATTTTTATTTATGGGGAATTGGGGGGTATGCCCAGCTGGGCTCAGGGGGATCTTTTCTGACTTTGTGCTCAGGTATTACTCCTGGCGGGGCTCAGGGGGCCACAGTGCCAAGACAGAACCAGGATGCATAGTGTGTTAGGCAAGCACTTAAGCCTCCCTCTGTACTCTTTCTCTCTGATAATGTATACTGTTTTTTTAAATGCTGAAGCAACTTTACAGGACAAAGTTCAGGGTTATTGTGAAAATATATGTAAATACCAAGAACATGTCTCATCTTGGTGACATGTTACACATATATTATTAGGTATTTGAATTTAGTTCCTCCTAACACTTTTCACTTGTAGCTTACTTCATGTGCATGTTTCCATGGGTCCCGCTAATTCATATTTTTTTTTATTTTAAATCATCGAAGCTTACTTCATCTATTTTATGCAATTTTTAAATCAGTGTACTCCTTCATATATTGCTTTGGTTATTTTCAACAATGTACTTTCATTCAGAGTTCTTAGACTCAGTTCTGCTCAAATTATAATTTTGTTTGTATAAATTCCATGGGGTATATTCTCTGAAGTGAGATGATTAGCTAAAAAAGGCAGTGACAGTTTTATGGTTTTCACTGCATGTTGCAATATTAGTTTCCAGAGACACAAAATCATTATGTAGCCAGCCACACAGAGGTATGAGACATGCTGGTTTTTCTACAGTTTGAGCTTGTAATTTCATCATTCTACTGTTTTTTTTTTTTTGCTATTTTAATATGTATATAGGGCCTTTCCAGAGATGTTTCACTTTGAAGTTGGTTTTTTTTTTTTTTGAGGGGAAAGGGGAGGGGTCCTCCCAAGTGGTGCTCAGAGGACCCAGGACTCTCCTGACAATTCTCAGGCGTGGGTTCAATGTGAGGGACCAAGAATGAGGTGCTGCTTAGTCCTTAGGTGCCTCCAAGGATGCTCCCAGAGATGCTTAAGGGACCAAGAGACATCAGGGCTTGGCCCAGAAATTGTGTGCCAGCTGCACACAAGGCAAGGGCTTTCCTTTCTGTACTATCCTTCTAGCCTCTGAAATTTTTTAGAGGATGTAAAAGCAACTCTACTCATCATGGGACAATTCACTCTTCATTTTAAGAACAAATGACGCACCTTTACATTTCATGGTGCTGAAGAAAAAACCACATTTCGTGGTGTTTTGTGGAACTGATTCTGTGTGGAGTAGGGAACAGGATCTGTGTTAGCTCTGAGGCTAATCTTAATGTGTCTAGAAAGATGAGCAGACTTGGGTGGAGGATTCGTCCCGAAACTGACATAACTGATGAAGGCCTGGAGAGCAGGAACATTCTGATTTCATGATGAAAGAAAGATTGGGTCTTTGGCTAGGATCACAAATTTTGTTTCTTTGTGGTTATTGCTGCTATAGTTGTTTTGGGACCAGCAGTACTGTGGAGGGAACGAGATCAGCTATGGATGTGTGGGAACAGATCCGAGACGCTCACATGTGAGGCACATGTTCTACCTCTGGAGCTCCACCCAGATTTGGCTTCCGATTAAAAACAGAAGTGTCTTCCTCCTGCCATTTTCCTTTTCTCGCAATATCACTTCCTTTCCTGAAAGCTCTTGATTTCCCCCAGTTCAGGCAGTGCCTCTGGTCTATGGCAGGAAAGACTTTATTATGATCAGAAAACTGGAATTTTTTTTTATTTTATTGAATCACCATGAGATAGTCACAAGCTTTCGTGTTTGGGTTACAGTCACACAATGATCAAACACCCATCCCTCCACCAGTGCACATTCCCCACCACCAATCTCCCCGGTATACCCCCCCTTTCCCACCCTCCCCCTGCCTCCATGGCAGACAATATTCCCGATAATCTCTCTCTCTCTACTTTTGGGCATTATGGTTTGCAATACAGACACTGAGAGTTTATCATGTTTGGTCCTTTATCTATTTTCAGCACACATCTCCCATCCCGACCGGTTCCTCAAGCCATCATTTTCTTAGTGATCCCTTCTCTGGTCCAGCTGCCTTCTATCCTTTGGTGATGAGGCAGGCTTCCAGCTATGGAGCAATCTTCCTGGCCCGTGTATCTACTATCCTTAGGTGTTAGCCTCATATTATATTGTTTTATACTCCACAAATGAGTGCAGTCCTTCTATGTCTGTCCCTCTCTTTCTGACTCATTTCTCTTAGCATGATACTCTCCATGGCTATCTATTTATAAGCAAAGTTCATGACTTCATCTTTCCTAACAGCTGCATAGTATTCCATTGTGTAGATGTACCAAAGTTTCTTTAACCAGTCATCTGTTCTAGGGCACTTGAGTTGTTTCCAGATTTTGGCTATTGTGAACAGTGCTGCAATGAACATATAGGTACGGATGTCATTTCTACTGTGCTTTTTTTGCATCCTCAGAATATATTCCCAGAAGTGGTATTGTGGGGTCATATGGAAGCTCAATTTCTAGTTTTTGAAGGACTGTCCATATTGTTTTCCAGAAAGGCTGGACTAGTGGGCATTCCCACCAACAGTGAAAGAGTGTCCCTTTTTCCCCACATCCACGCCAGCACTGGTTGCTTTTGTTCTTTTGAATGTGTGCCAGTCTCTGTGGTGTGAGATGATAATTCATTGTTGTTTTGATTTGCATCTCCCTGATGGCTAGTGAAGTGGAGCATTTTTCATGTGCCTTTTGGCCATTTGTTTTTCTTTTTGAGGAAACTTCTGTTCATTTCTTCTCCCCATTTCTTGATGGGGTTGGAGGTTTTTTCCTTGTACAATTCTACTCGTGTCTTGTATATCCTGGATATGAATCCCTTATCGGATGGATATTGGGTAAATATTCTTTCCCATTCCGTGGGCTCTTTCTGTATTTTGGTCACTGTTTCTTTTGAAGTGCAGAAACTTCTTAGTTTGATGTAGTCCATTTGTCTATGTTTGCTTCCACTTGCATGGTCAGTGCTGTTTCGTCCTTAAAGATGCTTTTGGCTTCCATGTCATGGAGATTTCTACCTACATTTTCCTCCATGTACCTTATAGATTCATGTCTGATATTGAATTCTTTAATCCACTTTGATCTGACTTTTGTGCTTGGCGTTAGACAGAGGTCAGAGTTCGTTTTTTTGCAGGTAGCTAGCCAGGAAAACTGTAATTATTTGAGTGGGCTTGTGGGTTGGACCTGGAAGGAGGGATCTGAAGGAGAAACCAATCTTGCCTATGAAAAGTTACCTCATCCACAGAAGGGCCTTTGCTTGGTTTTCTCAGCCCTCTGTAGCTGCATTCACCGTATCAAGCTAAATAAATAAATAAAATTAAAAACATAATAATTTCATGCTGATTTTAGATACTGTGGTGCCAAACACAGATACGTTATTTTTTATGCGAGATGGAGTCTTTTGTTTTGTACAGTGTTCTAAGTTGCTGATTTTCAGAAAACTTTGGTGCCTAGCCAACTTGAAAAATCAGTGCTGAGCGCTCAGAATCAAAATCTGAACAATTCGTCCATTCCTGGCTGCCTTGCAGAATTGCTAATTTTTGCCTTCACTTTTTGTCTGTAAAAAATTTAGATATACAAACACACTCATCTTTGTCTATGTATCCTCTGTATTCCTCTATAAGCTTTATTTAGAAGTGATTTATGTGTCCCATAACCATCCTTTAACAGGATAACTCAGTGATTCTTAATACATTGAGAGTTGTACATTACTACATCAGTTTTAGAATGTTTCCCCACGAAGAAACCAATAACCAATAGCAGTGAGTTTCTCCCCATCTGCCTTGACTTCCTCTCCTGTCCTAAGCAACTTGCCTTCTTCATAGATCTGCCTGTCCTGGGCCTTTTTTGTAAGACATCCTACAACATGTTTTTGATTTTTTTTATTTTAATTTTTATTAGTGAGACACCATGAGGTACAGTTGTAGACTTACAAATTTTTGTGCTTGGGTTTCAGTTATACAATGATCAAGTACCCATCCCTCCACCAGTGCCCATTTCCCACCACCACGGATCCCAGTATCCCTCCCACCCCCCGTCCCCTCCATCCCACCCTGCCTCTGTGGCAAGGCATTCCCCTCTGTTCTCTCTCTCCTTGTTTTTGATTTCTTTCACTCAGCGTAGTCTTCAGGGTTCATCTCTGCTGTGGCATGTGCAGGTACTTATTTTTATTGCTTACTGATGATCCTCCATTTTTGGATGATACCCACTGCTTATCCTCTCATCAGTTGATGAGCATTTGGATTTTTTCCACTTTTTGGCTGCTCAGATTAGTGCAGCTGTGAACATTCCTGTGTGGGTGTGTGTGCGCCAAAGGATGTTTCTGTCTTTCTTGGACACATACCTGAGAATGCAGTTCCTGGGGTACACGAGAAGTCTCTGTTTCTCTTTCTGAGGACCTGCTAGGCTGTTTATCCACACAGCTGAGTAGTCTCACCTCTTATCGGTAATGTATGATGCTCCTGTTTCTTTTTATCTTTGCCAACACTTGTCATTACCCATCTCTTTTGCTGTATTCATCCTAGTGGTCATAATGTGGCATTTAGTTTGGCTTTGCAGTTCCCTGATGGCTAAGTAGACAGTATCAAACCTCTTCATGCAAGATAAAAAATGATTTTGCCTTAGTACACATTGCAGGTAAGGCATTTGCCTTGCATGCGGCTGACATGGCTGACCCAGGTTCGATTCCTCTGCTCTTCTCAGAGAGCCCGGCAAGCTACCAAGAGTATCTCGCCCGCAGGGCAAAGCCTGGGAAGCTCCCTGTGATGTATTCAACATGCCAAAAACAGTAACATCAAGTCTCACGACAGTGCTACAGTGCTACATTATAGTGGAGACACTATAATAAGCTGTTTGATTTTAAATATTATATTTTGAATTATAATTTTTAAGTGTGTATATCTTTTGTTGGATACAAAGCATGTTCAAATGAATCATCTCATTTAATCTTCAATAATCACTTTGGGCCTGGAGAAATAGTACAGCGGTTAAGGTATCTGTCTTGCACGTGGCTACAGCCATGACCATAGTTTGAATCGCAGCACTGCATATGGTCCTCAAGCACTGACATGTGTGGAGCCAGGACTAATGCCTGAGTACCACTGGGTGTGGCCCCCAATAGCAATAATGTTAGCTTCTCTTTGGATTCTATAGAGCCTTATTATGGTTTGAAAACATTTTATTTTTTATAAGCAAAGTAAAGAATCCAGCCTCTAGCAGCCAATTTGACTGGGACGGTGGGGGGCAGCCTAAGTGGGGTTCAGGAGGCTTACGGGGTAGTGCTTGAGGGGTGGGCGCTTTAGGGCTACTCCCAACAGTGTAATGCCTGGGGAGGGCCATGTGATGAGGGCCATCAGACTGAGGTTGGAAGCATGTTTTGATATACCCATGTTTTGATTTAAAAAAAACCAGAGCTCACTGGTTCCTGGCAACTGATTTGATAATAAAATGTGCTCTGAAGTTCCAAATGCCTAACAAATGAGTCCAGAAGTCAGCCTTCTCTGAAGCCAGGGTATTGCTGGGTAGCAAGCTCATTCCTGCAGATGAGTAGACCATGGAGAGCAACAGTCCTGGGTCCTTTCCAGGAGGCCCATGACGGAGATTGAAAACTCAACAGGGTCAGTGTGGGAAACTCCTTGAGGAACAGGTTAGCATAAACAAGATGCTTAGAAATCCACGTAGCATTGAAGATGCCTCAGGAAGGTGGAGATGTTCATATGCAATACTCTAGCATTTTCCATCATAGCAGGCAGCTGAGCAGTAGGGTTTGTGGCAGGTAGGAGGAACAAGGACCCATACAGCAACAGGAGGCCATCAGAAACAAGTGCCAGCACCCTCTGTGTGGCGGAGCAAGACCTTGCCAGTGAGGGACCAGGGTGATCAGGAGAGAATAGTGTACAAGAGTCCCTGAAGAATTCAAAGTCAGCTTCATGAAGACAGCATGGAGCTGACCTGACAACCATTTGGTCTCACAGCACAGGAACTTGTCTCTACCACTCCAACTTTTTGTTTTTATTTTTTAATTTTTACTGATTGAGGTCCTGTGATGTACAATATTGTTAAATGATTGTTTCCCATGTACGTAATTCCGGTACTACACCCATCTTCAATGATGCTCAGGGGTTACTCCTGGCTCTACAGTCAGAGGACCACATAGGATACAGGAGATCAAATCCAGCTTGCTATGTGTGCAAGTCAAATGCGCTATCCGCTGTACTATCACTTGGATTTTTTTTTCTAATGGTCCCCTGAAATTCAACACCAAGAGAGCCTCTACCTGACTACCTACTGCAGGTTCAATGACTTTAAGTGAGAATGTCTCCATTGAAATGGAAGTTCAAAGTTTCAAGTACTCTGGTCTGAGGGAGTACCTCTGACTCGCTGGGGAGGAAGTAGCCTGGTGCCTTTGCCCTGGAACCAAACTCTTCTGTTCTTTCTTAGGCTGTCATTCTTCCAGAACTGGACAAGAGGCCTTGATTGCAGGGGCCTGGCCACTGTGTACTTGTCAAGGTTATATATTATCAGACAAAAGCTACAGTGTCCATCCGCAGGCCACGTGGGAATATTTTAGTCAGTTCTCTCAATCACCACAAATTCCATAATGGGATCTCAAAGTTTGTATGTTTAACTGTGATTTAAAAAAAAAAAGAATAACCATTCATATCGATTTTTCTATTTTAACCCAAGGTATTCTTCAGCAGAAATAAGGAAACAATTTACGCTGCCACCAAATCTTGGCCAGTATCATCGACACAGCATTAATACCTCTGGCTTCACTTCTCTTCAGCTAGTAAGTATAAGTCGGCCTGGACTGCTGGTTCCCCTGAACTCTTCCCGCTCACGGCTAACTTCTGACTTGCTCTGGCATTTTTTTTAACCTCTGTTTTCCTCTCTCCTTCCTTCAAGCAGAAACTTGAGTACAAAACAGACCTCTGAGGGTTTGCATTTCAAGGAGCCTTTTAGATTTGGTGGACTTCCATTTTGATTTTGATTTCACTGACATTTTGATACCTATTTTGGGAAGAGAACAAATAGTCTGAAACCTTCCCATCATTAATAATGTGCATTGATTAAAAAAAATCTATCTATCCCCAAATCTATATCTATAGATATAGACTCCAAAGTCTATATATACCTATAGATATACATATCCCCAAATATGAAAATATACAAGATACAAACCATATATTTTTTTAAATGACAGGAACAGATTCAGTTTATTTATTTATTTATTTTGCCTTTTGGGTTACACCCAGCGATGCACAGGGGTCACTCCTGGCTCTGCGCTTAAGTAATTATCCCTGGCATTCTCAAGGGACCATATGGGATGCTGGGAATCGAATCCGGGTTGGCTGCGTGCAAGGCAAATGCCCTATCTGCTATGCTATCGCTCCAGTCCCACAAACCATATTTTAACCTGATTTTTAGGGAGTATAATTTGCATATAATGACATCCATTCATTTTAGTTGTACAGTTTGTTGAATCTGGTTAACTTACTGTTATTCAGCCTTTTCTCTGACCCTAAAAAGTCCTGTATGGGCTTGTGTAATTTCTTTCTTTTACTTTCCGGGGTGCTTTCCTCTCTCTGGAGAAGTCCAGTTTCTGTCTTGAATGAATCACTTCTCAACTCTCTTGTGTTAATAAAATTTCTTTACTTGAAAAAAAAATTTTTTTCCCCTTGCATCCCTCCACAAGTCTGTCTCACTTCCCAGACCTCAGCTCCTGGCAATCACTGAGATGTTTTTGTACCATAATTTTGCTTTCTCTGCAACTTCCTATCTTTGGACTCAGTACCAAGCCTTCATTTTAAAACACAACACCCTTTCTTAGATGCAGGAAGATTGTCTGTGTTGTTCTGTGACCTCGTATTCTGGGTGTGCTGATATGTGCAGTCATGCTTGAGGCCTAAATGCCAGCCCTATGTCTAGCAGCAGGACTTCAGTGAGAAGGTTTCTGCAAAACCAGAAGTGAGTGCTCACTTCCTGTGCCTGGTGGGACCACCCTCTCTGTGCTCACTTCCTCACCCTGTACAGGGGTGCTTTGCTTTCTTGCTTCTTCCAGCGGTTATCTTGAGGAGGTTAGTTTTTTTTTTTTCTCACTTACTACTTCAAAACCACTTCTGCTCTTAGAAATTTTGTAACCTTCCTCTGGGTTTCCTGGGTTTCCTGTTGCCGCCATTTTCTCTCCTCTTAACAATCTACCCGCGGAATAACTGTAGCTTTCAAAGGTATGTTCATGAGAGTGATTTATGGTCATTTCAATAGGATAAGGTGTTTGTGTCAAGGGGCTGGAATCATGGGACTGAAAAATATCTATAGCACCTTTTACTGCAAGAAGTGCAGTGGTGCCTTTCTTTTAGAAAAAAAAATCTAATTATGACTTGCTAAGATGTTCCTCCTATGAGTACTTTTTTCTGTTTCTGACGTTATGGTTAAAAGAACGTCAAGGGAATATGGTTCGCGTGTGTTGGGCGAGATGAGATCAACTTAACTTTAAAAAGTAAATTTAAAAAACAAATATATTTCATTGAGAACCCAAAAAATGTAAACTTCCAAATGAAATTGTGTGGTTTTGAATATGCACAAGTTAGTTATAAATTGACTGGTGCACCTTTTGTATTTTAAGCAATGTGTGTGTTGGCCGGTTGACGGCGAGGAAAATTTGGTACTTGGCTCTTATTTTTGTGCATGGAGAAGGCAGACGTTGGCAACAGTTATCTTGAGAAATGGTGTGGACATCATGATTGGGAGGCTTTAAGGAAGTTCAGCTCGTAGACCTTAACCCTTTCTCTATGTTCTGTCTTTTACTTTGATGGTGTAGCCTTAAATTTCTTCAGGAGAGACATTTTTCCCCCCCTAAGCTCAGAAAAAATATTTAACTTGGGAAGAGTCACAGGGAAAAAACATTGCATCATATTTTCAGGTATTCTGGTTAAGCTGCTTCGGGAAACTTTGATGAAAGAATGTTTCAATGAATTAATTAGCTACGTGGTCAAGCTAACATGTGATTTGACTGCCTGTTTTCTGAGAGAAGTGGCAAACATAACTTAAAATGCATTTGGAGAATATGTGTTCCTTTCTATCATAAATTTTTTTTTCTGGTTTGCACATGATTCACCCTTAGACTATATTACCCTTAGATGTTACAGTTTAGTTTGTAGAGAACCTGTTCCCAGTCTTTGTCCAGCCTTAGCACAAATTCTTACCCCAGATCTTCTTTTTAACTGCCTAAATTTCAAAGGGCTGAGAAAGGTACCAGGAGAATTTCTGATTCCATATATATATATATATATATATATATATATATATATATCTCTGAAAACACTGAGCCTGTTCCTGCTTTGGAAAGCCCCTCCTTGCTTGTCATTATTTTTTTGTTTTTTTTGGGGGGGGGTCACACCTGGTGGTGCACAGGGGTTACTCCTGGCTCTGCACTCAGGAGTTACTCCTGGCGGCGCTCAGGGGACCATATGGGATGCTGGGAATCGAACCCAGGTCGGCTGCGTGCAAGGCAAATGCCCTACCCGCTGTGCTGTCGCTCCAGCCCCCTGCTTGTCACTATGTAATGTCAGAATGAAGTGATTGTTTTCTCTCTCAATTCATTTTCCCTAAAGAAGTTCTCTCCAACAGAACTCATCAACCCACATAGCAATTTTCTTTTTCCTTTAATTTTTTTTGTCTTTCATGAAAAGATAATGAATCATTTTCATTAATTTTCATTTCTGGCGAGGAAGATTACTTTATACCAAGCCTCACACCCTAAAGAAGAAGCTTTTAAAAACTTTCCTTAAATAATTGCCCAACTGACTCAGAGAGCCCAGTTGGTTGCAATTGAAAAATAAGACAGTACAATCTGACCTTTGTCTCACAGATTTTTATATAGTCACTGTTTCAACAACCCTGCGTGCAAGAACTTGTGATAGTCCAATTTTTGCTATTCACTTGGCTACACATTATTTAAAATCCAATCAGTTTTCAGATGGTTATTTTGCAAGAAACTCTGAATCTTCATAGAGCTGGGGTGAAGTCCATATGCCGTTTGATAGATATATTAATTTGAACAAGTTATTCTACTTCTGTGGACGCTTCAGTTTCCTCATTTGCAATATTGGATTAATAATGCCACCCCCATTTGAGTTAATATAGAATTACACCGGGGATGCTGTGTAAATAAATACTGCCTCGCATTGCTTGTCTGTGCCCTTTGTGGAGATACCATGAGAAATTAAAAGGAGAAGATGACCAGGAGAAAAGTTCAACTTCTGAACGACCTTGAAATTTTTTTTTAGAGAACTGATTACACAGAGAAGCTATAGAGGCTGCCAATATGCCAGATGCCCAGAGGAGAGAAAGACCATGATAATTATAGGAGGAAATGACCCGTCGAGGAGAGAGGAAAAGACTCTGAGGAAAGTTTTGAGCTCTTGCTGTACATTAGGGCATTTGGAAACATCCCTGTTCCCAGGCTTATCCTAGGGTTCAGTTGCAGAAGAATCTCCGTGTTAGAGGCTGGAGCAATAGCATAGCGGGTAGGGTGTTTGCCAGGTTCGATTCGTAACATCCCATATGGTCCCCTGAGCACCGCCAGGAGTAATTTCTGAGTGCAGAGCCAGGAGTAACCCCTGTGCATCGCCGGGTATGACCCAAAAAGATAAAAAAAAAATCCTGATGTTAAACTTGGGCCCAGGCATCAGTATTTCAAATTTCCCTGGACAGGGCTGGAAAGGAAGCTCAAAAGGCTGGAGCAGATGCTTTGCAGGAGAGTGTCCCAGGCTTGATTCCCAGCACTTTAGGGTTCCCTGAACACCACCTAGCACTCCTGGGTGTTGCCCCCTTCCCTCAAGCTAGACAAAAGTTCCTTGGAAAATATGACAGGTATTCTAGTGACAGGTCATTTAAAAAACAGTCGGAGGATCTGAAGATTTTGTCTGTCGACCCAGGCTTAAAAAGGGAGAGGGGAAGGCTTGGGACACCATTGGAGGGACCTGGGCTCTGGCGATGGGTGTGGTGAATGATGCAGGTGTGAAAGTGTAATTAACAGGATTGTAAATCCCGATACCTCAATAAAAGAGTTTTTTTAAAAGAACATGTATAGATAGAAATCTTCCAACTAGGAAGAACACAAAGGCAGTTTCTTTTGCTATCCTGCTTACTCTGGATTTTGCTGTGAAGCAAGGACTGTTCACTGGCCCTTGGAAGGATAGGTACTTAGAAAAATCTAGCAACTTCTGTTGTAAATCTGGTAAGTCAAATGAGAGGACACCTGTGTTGGGTTTTGCTTTTTTTTTTTTAACTTGTTATCTATGTTAACAGTGATGATGGTATATATACATATGTTTTTTAAAAGGTCAAGTATTTTGCATATTTGGAAGGGGGTTCTCCCAGGTGATGTTGGGGTGGGGGCCACTCCCAGCAGGCCCAGCCATTCAGGCTCTATGAGATGCTGCCCACGCCTGAGATGCTGGGGGACTCCAGTGCTTAGGCTCCAAGGTTCTACGTGGGAATATCCAGGGGGCCATGTGGTGCTAGGGATTAGTTGGGTGGATGCAAGGCATGTACTCTGTACTCTCTCCCTGTTCAGATTTTTCACTTTTGAGTAAAAAGAACACCCATCATCCAGAGCTGTTTTTTTTTAATCAGAAATGCTGATAGATTTGCCCTTGAATCTTTGAAATACAGACTTCTTTGTGGTCAGTGCCAGAGAATGGCCTTCTGTACAGAATTTCCTGCATGGAAAAAGTTGGTAGCCTTGACATTTCCCATCTCCTCGGCCATGTTTACAGGTGGCCAGAACCACACATCTCCCCAGTTCCCGTGTGCCTCTGCACAGACACAAAATTCACATCTTCACGAAAACCAAAGTCTAAAATGCTAAAGTTAATTTCTGGTTCTATAGAGCAGAGGGGAGGGATGGCGTCGCAGAGGAAAGGGTTAGGAATCTATGTGTAAGGTAGAAAGGCAGATTTGAGATGCTGCATGGTCAAAATGCTGACTTACATTTTTTTTAGAGAGGAAAATGACCTATTTTGAAAAAATGAGAAAAGTTTCTAAGTGAAATGGAATAAACCAACTGGACCATAATGTCTCTGGCTAAAGTAAAACCGCATCCTGGATGTATACCAGAACACCATGGTTACCTGACATGTTTGTATATAACATTAGTTGAAAAGAAGTCTGATACCGTAGAAAGCCTTCATTTTTGTCATGCATTTAAACTTCTGTGCAAGACAGCCAGCTTTTCCTGTGACCGCAAGAAATGATCCAAAAGATAATTACTTGCTAAATCTGATCCTCTTCTATTTTTCTGAGGCTGTGTTTCTTTCCTGCCTCCTCCTTGAAGGGATCCGGGTGCTCTTGGATTTCATTGATTTCACTGAGGAGACATGATGGAAAGTGCTGTGCTCAAGCCAGCAGCTGTGCAAATTCACAATGAAAACAAAATGGAAAAGTGGCTCGCTACGTGCAGAGCAGGGGGTGCGTTATTGCCATTCTAAAGCAGAGGGATTGACTCAGTTTTGGTGAAAAGACCGATGGCTGGATTCAGATGTCAGCACCTTCAGTGGGAGATTGCCATTGGTGGAAACAGGAAGCATTGCTCAATCTACCAGGAAGCTCCTTGATTCACTGAAGACAGAATATTCCTTTAGATAAGACTTCAACCCTGCTTGTCTAAAGAGAGTAGGGAGTTATAAGGGTGGTCCTAAGCATTCATTCATTCATTCATTCATTCACCCAATCATTCAAGAAATATGTATTGAGTCATTCTGTGCTGAAAACTACTTTGGGGCTAAGGATACAGTAGTGAGTATAACAAAGGGTTTATCCCATATAACCTACATTCTCGACAAGGGAAATAGAGACAAATAAGTGAATATAGGTAATATCAAGGAGTAACAAGTAGTTTGAAGAAAGAAACTCATAGGAAATAGTGAGTGAGGCAGAATGGGAACTGTCTGCGAAGCATGTGGAAAAGAGATACTTGGGAAAATTTCTGACTGCACTTGACAAGTGTCTGAAGTCATCAGGAATAGTAAATGCCAAGTCCCCAAGACGAGAAAATGTAGAGGGAAGTAGAGTGTGCGTAAGCAGAACGGAGTAGGAAGTAAAAGATGAGATCACAAAGAAGGCAGACATTTCTACCTTGATTAAAATGGGAAGCTACTGGAAGCATTTTGCATAGGCACAACACAATGTGATTTTTCTTTCTTTTTTTTTTGGAAAGGTGGCTTATTGGGTTCTTGTCATGGTGATAACTCTGGCTGACACTAGAGAATAACGGAGTGGGAAGGAGGTTGCTGTAACTCAAGAATGGTGCCTTGGAATAGGATAGACTAGAATTAGCATTTGCTGAGATGTAGTGAGCCTTAGAAGATATGGGAAGAGCAGATGAGATGGGCAACTGAAAGTTTTGAATGCGCTATGTTTGAGGGAACTCTTAGATCACCATATGGTGATAGTTGAGGTGTATTTGGGAAAAGCACCACGGGTGTTAGGGCAAATATTGAGTCTACTGGTATATTTCCAAATATTTTTCAAGGATGGCTGGAGCGATAGCACAGTGGTAGGGCGTTTTCCTTGCGCCCAGTCAGCCTGGCCGAGCCAGGTTCGATTCCTCCAGCCCTCTCGGAGAGCCCAGCAAGCTACCGAGAGTATCTCGCCTGCATGGCAAAGCTGGCAAGCTACCCATGACATATTCAATATGCCAAACACAGTAACAACAAGTCTCAAAATGGAGACATTACTGGGCCCGCTTGAGCAAACTGATGAACAATGGGAGGACAGTGACAGTGACAGAGTGGTGTTTAAAGTCATGAGACATCTGGAAGTGAAGGCAGAGGGAGAAGAGAAGGTCTTGTAGGACCAAACCCTACAAGAGCATTACATTACACTACCTAAAAAGTTGTTCTAAAAGGAGAGTGAGAAATCACCCCTACTTGCCAGGCAATGAAGAACTTCCTCCTATGTGAACTACCCAATGCTGGTACACACTGGATGGCTGGCCAGCCTCCATGTAAACAGTGCTTCAAGGACGGAGTGGTGCACCATGTCTAGGGCTGGCCAGTGACATTCAGTTTGACTGCTTGAAGGTCTTAGGTGATGTTATTTGTCATGAATGGTTAAGTAGATGCAGGGACACCTAGCAGAGGCTTCTCGTGGATGAGGGTATAAGGCCAGTGGATCTGGAGACATCATTCCTTCTCTTCCAGTTCACCCAGAGCAAATGAAACCTTGTCAATGCCAGAACTAGGCTGTGTGATTCAGACTGTCAGTTAACCTCCTTTTGGCAACACCTGAGTAAGTATTTGTATCAGCAAAGTTATGTTGCACTATAAAACACACTCTGTAAAATAGAAAACACACAGTCCTTTCTGACCTACAAACTGCACAAGAGCAAACTCATAATGTCTGGAAGCATTCTTATTAGGAAATTCGGGGGTGGGGCGGTATATGGATCTGCCTCGCCAAGCTGATAGGTCACAAAGCCATCACTAGAAGTAATGTCTTACTTAGGAGAACTTACAGACTTAGATGACTTTGCATTTTGTTTTTAAAAGTCTTTCTTGTTTCTCTTTTGATTACTTGGGGTGTTTTCCTTATATTATTTTAAAAGATGGTAGATACAAGGTATTCATGGTATAAGGTGTTTCTTTTTTACCCCCTTTTTATTGATTCACCATGAGATACAGTTAGAAAGCTTTCATGTTTGAGCTTCGATCATACGATCATCAAGCACCCATCCCTTCACCAGTGCACATTTTCCACCACCAATCTCCACCTCCTCATTCTACCTCTTTCCCTGACTGTCATGGTCACGGTCCTCCCGTTGTTCATCGATTTGCCTGAGCAGGCCCAGTAACATCTCCACTGGAGACTTTGTTGTTAATGTGTTTGGCATATCGAATACGCCACGGGGAGCTTGCCAGGCTCTGCCATGTGGGCGAGATACTCTCAGTAGCTTGCCGGGCCCTCTGAGAGGGGCGGAGGAATCGAACTCAGGTTGGCCATATTGCCTGTGTGCAAGGCAAATGCCCTACTGCTGTGCTATTGCTCCAGCCCAAGGCAATTTCCACAATACTCTCTCTCTACTTTGGTCCCACTACCACTCAAACCTGCCGAAAGGCAGTGTGAGACTATTTGTTTTGTATTGCTTGTTATGGATAAAATATAATGTCGCGTGGCTGCTCTTGCAGCCGCATGCTCTAGGAATTCTAAAATTTTAATATTTAGGGTCTGGAGAGATCTCTGCAAGGAGCTGCTTGGTTATGAGAGTCATATGTGTCTCTGGATCGTGGCCGTGTGGGAGCTTAAGTAGCCTGTGGCTGTTTGTGGGCATCATCTCAGAGTCCCATCGGGGAAGGGGGAAGGAGAAGGGCCGGCTCCTCCCCTGTCCCGTGAGGCCTGGCATTTGCCGCCACTGCCACTGCATACCTGGAGCTTTCATTGGGTTCTAGAAGATGGCGGCTGCTGGGATTCCTAGGGGGCAGGCGGAGAATGGCACCTGTTCCCAGCCCGACAAAAGTGCCCTATTATAAAATTTGGAGGCATCTCTGCAGCAGGCTGCTTGGTTCCGAGATTCGTGTGTGTGTCCGGTATAAGGTATTTTTGGAATGACTCTGGTACATATCAAAGATTAAACTAGTGTTTGATGTCCACTGACTAGGAGGTCACAACTTTATGTGTAAAGTTTATGTGTAAACTTTATGTGTAAAGTTTAGCAGCAGAGGAAACAAAATAGTTGATAGTCATCGAAAGGTTCCAGAGACCCTAAAGGGGTAAGGTCCTGCCTTAGGGGCTATCTTTAGAATAATTCTGACCACACACACACACACACACACACACACACACACCTAGGTTTCAAACTTCATCCCCCAGCAAAAGGCACCACTACTGTTACTCCACCATAGTTGTTTATCTGTATCTATATTCCATAACTATAATATGTGTTGAAACCCTCACAATTAAAGAGACTTCAGTTAGCTGAGAGTACAGAAATCTCCTGGTTCTTATTTAAATTTGTGAGAATACCTTGGAGATCTGAGTGGATAGGAACTCCATGTACTTGCCAAGGGTCTGACTAGTTGGCATCTATTTTGTTTGGAGAGAACAGTTTCCTCCCTTGCTGGTTTCAGTATGGGAGAAGTACAATCTTTATGTAGGGGGCACTCCTCACCAATGCTTGGGAGCCCAGGGACCACTCCCAGTTCTTCTGGACTGGCCAGGCCAGATGGATCCAGCTGTGTGGGATGGTTTGACCTGGCAGTGCTGGGAGCCAGCAATACTCAGGGAACTGTGTGGTGCTGCATATTGAACTTGACCTGTTGCATGCAAGGGTTGCATACGCCAACCCTTTTAATTTTCTCCAGGGGTCCTGAGAAAAAAAAGATTTTTATGCTGGAGTTGGTGAGGGTTTGGGGGCAACAAACACCTACCTCAGTGCCCAGGCCTCATAATTCTGTGCTCAGGGATCAGTCCTGGCAAGTGCTTGGGGGACAATATGTGTCCTGGGCATCAAACTAGGGTAGGCCATATGCCAGACAAGCATCTTAACTTCTGCACTCTCTCTCTCTTTCTCTCTCTCTCTCTCTCTCTCTCCCTGTCTTTCTCTCTCTCTCTGACCCCAATAAGCTTTTTAAGTGGAATCTTGTGTCTGAAGCTAGAACCATAGTCAATAATTCTGTCATTAAAGTTGATGTTTATAGTCTTCACTTCCAGAATATTCAGCCTCAAAAGTTTATGACCTTATGACGAGTTGTATATATTGCACCAGGCACAGTGCCAGGCAGTTAGCACTCATAGATGCTTCTATGTCCTTTATCATAGCTTTTTCATTCAAAAATAGCATTGAATATGTGTGAAATTGTGGCAGACTACACCATCTCTTGGTTTACCGAAGATTCATGTTTGAGACGGTGCTTAAAACTAGCTTCCTGTACTCTTCTGTATCCTAAATACTCACCTTAGTGGATTGCATTGAGTGGATACTTAGCCAATAATTGCAGAATGAGACTGTCAACTACTTTTCTCCCGTGGTTCTCAAATAGTGCGTCATAGAGGTAGTAGAGGCCTCTATTAGTGAGGTTTTCATCATTAGTAGCTTTTGATTTCAGAGACAAAAAAAAACTTATGTTTTACTGCACCTGAATCTGTTTTGTTTTATTTTGGGGACTCATCTGATGATGCTCAGGTGTTACTCCTGGGTCTACACTCAGAATCACTGCTAGTGGTGTTCTGGGGACTATAAGAGATCAATCCCAGGTGGGCCGCATACAAGGCAAGTGCCCTACCCACTAGACTCTCGCTCCGGCCTTGCACCTGAATTTTTCTTTCTGTTTCTTTTCTCACAAATGCTGTTTCTCCACAGAAGGCTGTATTTATGCATTTTGGGTGCTAGTAATACATTACTTAGATAGTGTTTTATTGTAAATTTTCAATACACACTAGCTGTTACTCTGCTTGAGTAATAGATAGTTTTTAAGATAATTTATATTTCTTGTTACTATAAATAATTATCTAATTCATTTCTTGTTATTGCTCTGAAGTGTCAATCTCAAGAGACACTATAAGTAGAACTTGCGATAGTGATGCTTTTGCTTCTCTTACTAACACCAATCCCTTTGCCTCGTGTTTTCATTATTTCTGGAACACAGATACTCCGAGAAGCTTGAGAGAGAGAGAAAGAACAAAAGGGAATACCCTGCCACAGAGGCAGGGTGGGAGGGGGTGGGGGGTGGGAGGGATACTGCGACCCATGGTGGTGGAAAATGAGCACTGGTGGAAGGATGGGTGTTTGATCATTGTACAATTGAAGCACAAAAATTTGTAAATCTACAACTGTACCTCATGGTGTTTCACTAACAAATTTTTTTTTAAAAAAATGTAAATGATGGAGAATGGGCACCGGTGGAGGGATGGGTACTGGATCATTGTATAACTGAAACCCAAGCACAAAAATTTGTAAGTCTACAACTGTACCTCATGGTGTTTCACTAATAAAAATTTTAAAAAAAGAAAATATATCTATACACATGCAAAAAAAATTATAGTTGTTAAGAACATGGGCTGGCCTAGATCTGACTTCTAGATGGGCTACTTGCCTGTTATAGAATCAGGGCCAATAATGAAATCTGTAGCCTTCTATATCCTCCTCTAAAAAATTAGGGATCAGAAAAAAATGTACACTTCTCAGAGTTCTAGTGAATATTGGGTGAGATCATGTCTAGAATGATCAAATGTAGAATTATCCTGATATCCTGAAACATATTAAATGTTCATTAATTATTTGGATGGATGAAAACATTGTTTTTAATGCATCGAAGATGCAGTTTCATCCTTTTAAATTGCAGTTATTTCAAGTCTGACTGCAAACTCTATGGGGTGGTTACATAAGCAGACACATTTGTCTGTGCCTAGTCGATGCCTTTTGTCTCCTCTGGCAGAGTCCCACGTTGTCCTATTATACATTCTGTCCCCACCTGACTCCTGCGGAGGTGACCTCTGGCCCTGTTAGCCCCTTCATTTTGAAATTACCCTAGGAAGACTATGGTTCTCTCCCTAGAGACCTTTGATCTCCAGAGAGAACAGAGGGAAGACTCCCCAACACAGCATGGGGAACCAGGAAGGACACACGTACGTGTCCTTGCTCCAATTTGCTGAACTGTTTCCTGGAGCCTTCTCTTCTGCCCCGTTCTGCCCCATTTGGCCCTGCTGGCATCAGCCCTTAAGCAAGTCCTCCCACCTTCAAAAAGCTCAGACCAGAAGTAGAGCCTGTGAGTGCTCAATGCTTTTCTTGTCTCCACTGTCAACAGGAATTCGAGGGGTGCTGAGGAAAGGGGACAGAGCATTCCTCTTTTCTTTCCAAAAACACCTTGTTCCTTCTTTCCAACCCAGATCCCCCACCTCTAGTTTGGTGGATGGTTTCAGAGCAAAGAAAAACCAGTTTTGTTAGCATGTCCTTTGGGTCTGTTCTTGCTTCATATCAAGGCAGTAGAAGTCAGGAATCTGCTTTGTCGGGGCTGGAGAAGCAGTATAGTAGGTTGGCACTTGCCTTGCAAGTGACTGGCGCTGATTCAACCCCCAACACTGCACATGACCCCCAGAGTCCTGCTGGGAATGGTGATCCCTGAGTACAGAGCCAGGAATAAGCCCTGAGCACCACCCGGGGCAGAGTTAGACTATTACCTCTTTGGACCACTGCCCCAAGTAGTAGTTTGTCATGAATGAGCCCCAACAAGCTGTTCATATTAGCATTAATACTATTACTATTTTTACGATATGCTATCTAGTTTTAGTAGCTATTACATAATTACTACATATTATATAAATACTGTTACATCATTACTAATAGTATTGATAATAGTATCCGTGTGATCTCTGTGATTCTCTTGCTTTCCTAAAGCAGTGATTCCTAAGTCTTTGCATATTATGGGCAAGAAAATGCATTTGTTTTTCAGCTTTTTTTTTCTTTTTGGGTCACACCCGGCAAAGGACAGGGGTTACTCCTGGCTCTGCACTCAGGAGTTACTCCTGGTGGTGCTCAGGGCACCATATGGGATGTTGGGAATTGAACCCGGGTCGGCTGCGTGCAAGGCAAACGCCTTACCCGCTGTGGTATCTCTCCAGCCCCTGTTTTTCAGCTTTTAATTTGACCAACTAGAGGAAAAAATGAATTACCTTCTACTTCTACCGTGTCTTTTATCCCCCTTCTTCCACTGCGGAAAAATATAATTGAAAAAGAACAATAACAACAATGACAAAAAGACATGAGAAAAGAAACTAAAAACCAGTTCTTTTAAAAATGGTCACATTTAGCGATAGGAGAAAACTCAGTCAAGTTGTCCATAGTTTGCCTGTTTACCTGCAGCCCAGAGCTGTACCATCATTCCAACACTTGTTGGAAATCATGGCCTTGGAGCGTTTCTGCACCAAGTCTGGGTCCCTGGGAGCTGTGATTCTATACAAAGTGTTTTGAGGAACCAGTTTAGAGAGTAACACTCTACCTAAATACTCAGACTGAAAGTGTGTTGAGTTGGCCAAAAAAAATCTGGGAAATTACCTCCCCTTGCAACTTCACCGTATTTGAGTCAACGTGGCCTCAGAGAGCTTTTGCAGGGGAAATTATAAAAATTCAGCAGTCTTGTGATCTCATTTTGGATCTCCTTAGGATTCCTCAGCAAGAGGCAATTAAGCGGAGAAAAATTCTGCCTTGGGGTGTGATTTTAATTACTCATCTCGTGTTCCAACTTGACTTTCCATGCTGCCTCTCCTCTCCTTTCCATATCACGGCTGCTGTGTTTGACAGCTCCACGTCATGACTGTGTGCCGAGCGTGAAGCGATTCCAGCGTTGGAAGGGAAGGAAGGGAAGGCAGGCACACATCGACGGCTGCCCAGCACTCCTGCTTGTCAACCACGCGAGAACCTCTTGTTTCTGTCTTCCTGTCCCTCCAGCCTCAGTTTTATGACCCGGTGGAGCCCGTGGACATTGAAGGACTGCTCATGACACACTTGAACAGCCTGGATGTGGAGCTCACTCAGGAACTGGGAGGTCTCACTGAAGACGACTTGGTCGTGGTCTTTACGCCAAAGGAATGTCGGACTTTGCAGCCCTCTTTGCCGGAGGAAGGGTAAATTGTTCTTTGTTATTTTTTTCAAATATATATATGTGTATATACATACATATATAATAAATCTGTATATATATTATATGTGTGTATATGTGTATATGTGTATGTACATATACATATATGTATACATACATTATTATGTGTGTATATGTATGTATACTGTGTATATGCATGTATATATACGTACATACATTATCATTATGTGTGTATAACATACATATACACACATAATGATAATGTATGTGTATATATATACATACATATACACGCATAACACATAATGTATATAATATAATATATATTATATGTTGATGGGTTTGGGGCTTGGGAGATGTACGTATACACACATAATAATAATAATGTATGTGTGTATATATACATACACATACACACATAACACATAATATATATAATATAATATATATATATTATATGTTGATGGGTTTGGGGCTTGGGAGATGATCAAAGGCCCGGAGTGGATGCTTTGCTTGCGGGATCTCAATCCTCTGAATACACGGTCTCCTGATCACCCCCGGAGTAACCACTGAGCACTGGAGAGTGTAGCCCAACCAGTCCACTTCTTCAAAAAATAGATAGGTTTGGGGGAGATAGTACAGCAGGCAGGGCTCTTGCCTTTATGCAGCTGAACCAGTTTCGGTACCCGACATCCCTGATGATCCCCTAAGGTCCGTCAGAACTGATCTCTGGGCGCAGAGCCAGGAGTAAGCTCTGAGCATCTCTGGGCCTGGCCCAAAAGAGAAGAACAAAAATAGATGGGATTTTGTCGAGGTCATGCCTATTTTCAATAAGGGGAGTGAATGTCCTTATACTAGACTTTCTTTTCAAATAACATTACTTAGACCCTTTAATATCACCATGAGATACAGCAGTAGGGCATTTGCCTTGCACGCAGCCAACATGACCAACCCGAGTTCGATTCCTCCGCCCCTCTCGGAGAGCCCGGCAAGCTACCGAGAGTATTCGATATGCCAGACACAGTAACAACAAAGTCTCCAATGGAGACGTTACTGGGCCCGCTCGAGCAAATCAATGATCAACGGGAGGGCCTTTACCTTTTACCTAGATGGTTTTAAAGTGGTTTGATAAGGGGCTCTGAGAAGCTCTGGAGGGCTAAGCCAGTTAAAAAGATGCTGTGGAACAAAGGCAGTGCTGTAGAGGAAGTTTCAGAGCCAGATCACCTGGGTATCACTGCCTACCTGGGGCTCACCTGAGGATGAGTCACATGGCCTTGCAAAGTATCAGTTTCTTCTGTTTTCTTTTTTTAAGTGTGAGTTTGTTGATTTGTAAAACTGTCAGGATCTTTCATCAGAATCATTGAAATGCCCGCATACAGAAAGATTTTAATGGTTCTTACATGAGAGGTTGAATCAAGGTACGAATATATTTTTAATCCACATTCATATTCATGGACCACCTAGCATATGATTCTGCCCCAGTTCATTGAGCATCTAGTATGTGTTGGGCACTGGTATTCATAGATGGATATGGAAAAGTTCCTCCCAATGAAGAAAGTTTTGTCAAATGGAAAACAATGAGAAGCTCCACTGAGTAAATGTGTTAGTCATTGTCTTCATCCAAGTAGAATTACCACCACGTGAAGCTCTGGGTACTTCCAGAGAGTTACTTGCACTTTCTTTTTTGTAGATTTAGAATAACTTTCTGTTAGAATTTATTTTCAAAACAAAACTCAGGCATGTCTGTCTCTGAAAAGTTTTGACCTTTCGATCTTCCCACAAAAATCCCAGAGTGGATCTCATGATGTGGGACTCTGATATGCTCATTCTATTAGCATTTGATTTCATCACCGCTTAAGAAAGCTGGGTAGAGGTGATACGGTCTTACTACAATCCTTTTTTCTCTTTCTTAAGTAGTTATTTTTCACATAGAAGATATGATCATGTGTTTAGTGTTTGCAGTTAGAAAATCCTCTCTTCCCAGAAAATAAAAACGCTGTGAGTCTTTGAGAATATTTTCCCCTAAAAAGGTTATTTCTTTTATAGATGTGACTTTATATACACATTCAATATGCCAAACACAGTAACAACAAGTCTCATGATGGAGATGTCACTGGGCCCATTCGAGCAAATTGATGGACATAATAATGGTCACGGTCCTCCCGTTGTTCATCAATTTGCTCGAGTGGGCCCAGTAACGTCTCCATTGGAGACTTTGTTGTTACTGTGTTTGGCATATCGAATACATCATGGGTAGCTTGCCAGGCTCTACGGTGCCGGCGAGATACTCTTGGTAGCTTGCCAGGCTCTCCGAGAGGGGCGGAGGAATCGAACCTGGGTTGGTCACGTTGGCTGCATGCAAGGCAAACGCCCTACCACTGTGCTATCGCTCCAGCCCAGACTTGGTGCTGAAAGGAGTCAAAGTGATACGCATAATACCCTACAGGTAATACCCTACAGTATTGTAAACCACAGTGCCTAAAAGGAGGAAAAAAGAAAGAAAGAAGTCCCTGCCCTAGAGGCAGGCTATATGGCAGGAGGGAAACTGAGACTTCAGTGGAAGGAAGTGGACACTGGTGAAGGGACTGGTGTTGGAATACTGTAGATCTAAAACTCATGAATAACTTTGTAATTCCTGATGTCACAGTCACTGTCCTCCCATTGTTTATCGATTTGCTCGAGCGGGCCCAGTAACGTCTCCATTGGAGACTTTATTGTTACTGTGTTTGGCATATCGAATACGTCACGAGGAGCTTGCCAGGCTCTGCCGTGCGGGCGAGATACTCTCGGTAGCTTGCCGGGCTCTCCGAGAGGGGCGGAGGAATCGAACTCGGATCGGCCATATTGTCTGCGTGCAAGGCAAATGCCTTACCACTGTGCTATCGCTCCAGCCCAATAAATATATAAAACTATGAAAAAAAAGTAAGGTGGAGTTCATGCCCAATTCAATCAGCTAATCAGTGACTGAATAAGTAGCAGTACTTCTACATTAAACAATGAATAAATAAATAAATAAAAAGTTTTAAAATCAAAAAAATTTAAAAAAAAGAGTGATCCCTGGAAACAAAGCCAGGAGTAAACCCTGAGCACAACTGGGTGTGCCCCAAATGCCACCCCCCAAAACATAATAATATACATAATATATAATAGCCATTATTTTTACCTTTGGTGAATAATCATTTCATTTCTTTTCTTTTTTTCAAATTTGATTATCAAGTAAGGTCAAACTCTTGGCAAAACTTGTTTAAAAGATAATAAATGTAGTGATAAGAGGGTTTTTAATATTTGAACTTTGAAACTTCTTCATCGCTTCAGTTTTTGGTGCTTTATTGGGGGTCATACTCGATTGTATTCCAGGATAATTTCTGACGGTGCTTGGGAGACTATATATGCTACCAGGGATCCCTAAAAGACAAGCACTTAACCCCTATCCTATTGAGCCCAGGACCAGTTTCTGAATATAAATCTTTCTTATCATAAAAATGTAGAGGGGCTGGAGCAATAGCACAGCGGGTAGGGCATTTGCCTTGCATGCAGCCGACCTGGGTTCGATTCCCAGCATCCCATATGGTCCCCCGAGCACCGCCAGGAGTAATTCCTGAGTGCATGAACCGGAAGTAACTCCTGTGCATCGCCGGGTGTGACCCAAAAAGCAAAGGTAAAGATAAAGGCCCTCCCGTTGATCGTCGATTTGCTCGAGCGGGCCCAGTAACGTCTCCATTGGAGACTTTGTTGTTACTGTGTCAGGCATATCGAATACTCTCGGTAGCTTGCCGGGCTCTCCGAGAGGGGCGGAGGAATCAAACTCGGGTCGACCTTGTTGGCTGCGTGCAAGGCAAACACCCTACCACTGTGCTATCGCAAAAGCAAAAAAAAAAAAATGTAGAGCTAACATATTAACTGTCTGATGATTTAAAACGTCTACTCTTTCGATAGTCTTTGTTTTGTTTTTGTTTTGGTACCACACCCAGCAGTGCTCAGGACTTATTTCTTTCTCTTCACTCAGGTATCACTCCTGGTGGGCTTAGGGGACCATACGAGGTGCCAGGGATGGAACCCGGGTCGGCCCTGTGCAAGGCAAACACCCTACCCACTGTACTATCACTCTAGTCCCTAGTATTTCAGTTGTTGCCAAAACTGAAAACTGGGTGGAGGTGATATGGTCTTACTGTTATCCTTTTATATAGTGATGGTTCGGAAAACTGTCGTCGTCAGAGTAAGTAGCAGTTAACCCCCGCTATCCCCTGCATCTAGCCCAGATGAGCTATGAGAGTATGGTTATAATGAGCCTGAGCCCCATAGGTAAACTGCCTGACTCAAGTCGTGGCTCCTCCATTTGTTAAGTGATTTTGAACAAGATCCATAGCCTCTAATTCTACTGCGAAAGGAAAATATGAATAGCCCCTGCACCATGGACTGGTGGAAAGGAATTAAATCAGTATGTGTCAAACGATTACATCAGTGCCTGGTGCATGATGAACGGCACGTGCATGTGAACATCATATGTAGGTTTTACTGTGTACCAGCCCCTCTTCTTGGTCATTCAGATAGCGGCCGATCTTCAACACAGCTATCTTCAAGACTTGCACCACTTTTAATACTTCCACTTCAAGGTGAGGTAAAAGAGATAGAAGGATTGAATGAATGGCCCCAAATCACATAGCATACAGGGATTGGGGCTCTCAGGGACAGCCTATCAGTTTGGTATTTCATCAGATACTAAGATCCCACCTCCTCCTGCCCCCCAAAGAGAGATACCACCGCTGCAAACAAGAAATAAAAGTTTGCAGCAGGGGCTGGAGCATCGATGCAGTTATAAGGCACTTGTTTGCACATGGCCAACCTGGGTTCAATCCCCCGTATCATCTAAGGTCCCCCAAACACTACCAGGAACAGTTTCTGAGTACCAACCCAGGAGTAACCCCTGAGCATTACCACGTGTGGCCCAGAAACCAAAGCAAAGCAAAGCAAAGCAAAGCAAAATGTATAGTATTTATATCGATTTCACTCCGGTGTCAACACAGCTCTGCTGGGAGTAGCAACAGAGCTTTAACTCCTGATTTATTTATTTTCCTCTTATTATTAGAATTATTTTTCATCCTGAGATTCTAAAGCACTTGGAAGGTACCTCTCATGATACTATGCAAGTATGATAGAAAATCACACTATGCAAGTATGATAGAAATGACCAGAATTCATGATTACCAGGTAAACCAGGGCCTCTCAACTCTCCAAAGTCTGAGGCAACTGTCCTCACATGGTTACTCAGGAGCCCCCAATCACACAAATTATCCCTTATGATAAATTGGTATTTGACTCTGTTTTTCTCTTGTTTTCTATGTGATTAAATGTAGCACTACCTGTCTGTGTCAGAGTGCCCTCAGGGACAGATATAATTTAACAGGATTCCCTAAAATGAAGAAAAGCCACAATTGGGCTGGAGACAGAGAGAGTACAGTGGTTAGGGCACTTGATTTCCTCATGGCCAACCTGGGTTCAATCCCTGGCAGCTCTTATGGTCTCCAGAGTCCCTCCAGGAGTGATCCCTGAGTACAGTCAGGGCTAAGCCCTTAGCACAGTCAGGTGTGGCCCAAGTACAGGAAAGGAAGGGAGGGAGGGAGCTTGAAAGGAGGGAGGGGAGAAGGGGGGAGAGAGAGAGAAAGAGAGAGAGAGAGAGAGAGACCCAAAGTAAAAATTTTATTATCTGAGATATATATACATCAGACAGTTGAAGTAAATGAATAAAAACACCCTTTGCAGTTTTCAGCATCATGGATTTGAAATCATGCTATTCTCTTTGATTATGATAAGGAGTTGTTTCATTGTTTCTACCCAGAAAAAAATTAATTTGCTTCATTTCTTTCTCATTAGGGTTGAACTGGACCCTCATGTCAGGGACTGTGTTCAGACCTATACTCGTGAGTGGCTAATTGTGAACCAGAAGTAAGTTATTTTTTTTCTCTTTTTAGAGATATAGTTTATTATTTCTATGTGTATATATTTAGATTAATAAACTTTTTAAAAGAGCAGCTTTAGGCTTGCAGAAAAATTGAATTGAAAGTATTGAGTATTATCAACATTTAGTTTTTGGTTTGTTCTGTGCATATTCCTGGATGACTGTGAATACTGACTTGGGATTACAAGTAAATTTTAGCAAGGCGACACATTTGCAGTTGTAAACTCCATGAATAATAACGTTTCAGTGACATCTTAGATCAACTCCCCTGTTCAAATACCTTCTAAGGTTCCCATAACGTTTCAATGACATCTTAGATAATAACGTTTCCGTGACATCTCAGATTAACTCCCCTGTTCAAATACCTTCTAAGGCTTGCAGTGTTCAGTAGAAACTCCATTTGCTCATCTTCCAAGACTTTCCTAATAGGACCACATCCTGTCGAAATGCATTTCCCTGAATTCCTGGCCATTTCCTCTCTTCCGAGTCGGATTCCTCTTCCTCATTCTCCTACCACCACAGAATCCATCCTTTGCTCTTCCTGTGCATACCTTCCATTCTTTCAGCCTTCTGCTGAGACCTACCTCTGGGTTAGGGGGTCGGATGACATTTCCTGTTTCTTGTTTTTCCACTGAGCTGCCATGCAGTGTTGTGCTGATGAAAGGTGGCTGAGGAATGCATTGCTGCCCGCGGTAGGGATTTCTCAAGGCTCCCCAAGTGCTGGATTCGCTCCCCGCCCCCCATTTCTTTGTCCTCTCTGCAACTTTATTTGACTTATTTATCTTTTCTTGGATCTTGCTTTGATGTGGCATATTTGTTACTATGAAGGAGCCCATATTGATATATTGTTAACAGGTATAGTTTACTTCATTCCATATTGTGCATTCTACCAGGGCTGCCGGATGTTGCAGGGCAAGTATACCTGTCACTGTAGTGTCAAAGAGGATAGTTTCACCGTCCTAAAAATCCGGAGTACTGGACCATGTCCCTTTTTCCCTGAGCCACTTCCTTTCCCCTATCTCTTCGGTTTTACTACATTCTTCCATTTGCCAGGTTGATAACTTGTGCTCTTTATGCTGAATTAATGGCCCATTGAATGGATTTCCCAGTTTATTGATGTACTTGCAGAAGGAGAAGATACATTTTGAACGTAGAGAATAGAGCTACTCTTTGTTTCCATTTTAATTCCTAAGGGAAAGATTTCATGAAGCGAAACTGCTTCCTAGTCAAGGGTTACAAAATTCAATTTGTGACAAGAAATAAGCAGCTTGCTAACCTCTTAAAGATCCTTCTCTCCTGGGTTACCTAAACCTTCTTTGACATTGTCTTGATAGCTTTGTCTCCATGCAACAAACCCAGATACCCATTTCTCCTAAGACGTAACACACAACCAAGTTTATAACCTATATTGTATGTGTAAGAGAGGCTTCTCCCACTAAAAAGAAAAAAAACAAACTTTCAGTGCTTGACATGATATATAAGTAGTTTGAAATTCTGATTATCTTACTCCTTCTATATATGCCAATAAGAACTCAACTATTAGGGGCTAGATAAATGATGAAGGACTATGGAATCGTGCTTTATCCAGCTCCTGGGAATGTGCCATTGAGTTTCTGCTAATTTTTTTGAAGTACCATCAGTGTGCAAACTATTTTCAATAGCTGTAAAGGAGAAAGCATGCCTTGTAAAAAGTAATTAAAAGAAAGAAAGCTAGATGCTAATCCATCATCTGTTCTAATGTGGAAGGAAAACACAGTTTGCCAGGTCATCAAATAAGATTATACCTTGCTCGTAGTAAATAATAGATTTCAGAACAAGTTGTTCTCAAGCTTTTAAATGTTATAATTAGAGATACTTTCTGAATACTGAAGTTCTAAAAAAAAATCTGAGGAGGAACAATAAATAGAGAACTTTATTATGTTTGGTTTTATTCTCCACTTGGGGCACTGCACTTTTTCATTCTATTGGTAGAAATTACTAATGGCAATTTCTATTGGAATATTCCTTGCGTCTCTATGTTGTACATTATAATAATTAAATTGATTCTTCTAATGAAACTCATTGTAGATATTTTAGAGACTGTAGTGAAACTGAAGGATAAAACAAGTCACACAGTTTCACCTACTCTATTATCACTCCAGCCACGGACAGAGAATTTTTGAACTGTGTTTCTTTGTTCATCTATTTGTCAGACTAAGTAAATTGTAAGACTTGTGTGGTTTCCTTTTTCCATCTTCACAGCAAGTGGTGATTATCTCTTTGCTATTAGCTGTTCTTCTATCCAGTTTTAAATTATTAATATTCATATAAACATTTATTTAGCATTTAGATGATCCTGCTACCCAGGCACATCAATATTACTGGAGTTGCATACCTTATGATTTTTTTTCTCTTTGAAATAAATTCCACAAAGAGTAATTTCTATGTTTAAAGTCATCCACGATTTAAGTCACTGTCACTATCACTATCCTCCCGTTGTTCATCGATTTGCTTGAGCAGGCCCACTTACATTGCGAAACTTGTTACTGTGTTTGGCATATCGAATACGTCACGGGGAGCTTGCCAGGCTTTGCCGTGCGGGCGAGATGCTCTCGGTAGCTTGTCGGGCTCTCCCAGAGGGGCAGAGGAATTGAACCCGGCCCAGCCGGGCCGGCTGCACGCAATGCAAACACCCTACCGCTGTGCTATTGCTCCAGCCCACAATTTAAGTATTTGGAAATAATATATCAGAAAGGATATTAACAAAATATACATAACTCTTCAGGAGTATTAAATGTTGTTAGGGAAGTAGGACAATAATAAAGCACATACCTCACAAACTTGAGGTCCTGGGTTCGATTCCCTGTAGCAATTATCTCTCCATCACAAATAAAGGAATAATGAATCATTTTTCAGTTTTTTGCTTTTATGCTGCTAGAGATTGAATCCAGGGCCTCCGACTTGCAAAGCAAGTGTTCTACTGCTGTATCCCCTCAGCATAAATGTTATCTTTTAATAAATTTCTGTTTTTATTTGTACAAAGTCTTTTATTTGAATTTTCTTTGGTCATTTGATTGAACGTGTTCCCTGCCTTCCCCTCCCCTCCTCCCTCCACCATATCCTGGACATTCTTGTTGACATTCTTGTTAGCTGGATGTGGTTTTTTCCCTTGGTGCTCTTCATATTCGTAAATTTTCTGTATATTAACATATTTTTCAGGACTTTATTGTGTTTTGGACCTGATTCTTTTTTGCTTGGTTTGGTTTGGTTTTTTTTTTTTTTTGGTGGTTGGTTTTGTTTTTGGACCATACCTGGCTATATTCAAGACTCACCCCTGGTTTTGCACTCAGGGACCACTTCTGGCGGGCTTGGGGGACCATATGGGACACCAGGGGCTTGAATCTGGGTCTGCCACATGCATGGCAAACACTCTACACCCTGTACTATCGCTCCAAACCTACTTTTACTTGTTAAAGAAAATACTCCTATGTCTATTATCAATTTCTTAATTCATATGCAGTATATTCCTAACCTCCAGAGTTATTTATGTAATCAAATCTCTGATCATAGCTTTTTTATATATCTTAAAATTTTTGCTATCATGCTTAAAATTTTATTTACAAACCTAATGTTATTTGCTAGAAAGGTTGAATTAAAATTTTAACTCATACCATTCACCACTTAATTGTTGCCTCTGTTCCCTTATATCTCTTTCTGCTTACCTTCTCTGTAGAAATGATGACTGTCTGCATATTTAGCAGAATGCTGGAAATAGGGTTGCCCTCAGCCCTATTCACATTCTTTGGTTTGAGCAATGTTTTCTTGAGAAAGCATTTCCCCTCCTCCCTGACTGTTTCCTTCTTTAGTCCTCTGAATCAGATACTCTAGACATTGAAAATAACAGTACAAGACACATATTCTACCCAGAGATACTTCTGTCCATGTTTGTATATGTTTTCTTTTATATATAAGAAGAATCCACTATACTAAGACCACAGTTTCCATCATCTCCTAAGCCTACATATATTTTCAACTCAATTGTTTTCTGGATTGTTTCCTATATAAACAATTCTATGCTTGGTTACAGAATGATGGAGACAAGAAAAGCAAGGGAAGTCGTGTGACTGCAATCAGGGAGAAACTGTCAGTCTCTTCATTTTAAAAAAAAAAAGCCATTTAAGTGAATAATCCTGATTTCCTTCACTGGATGGTATAGATACTAACTGCCCAGGGACATCAGGAAAGAAAGAAGGACACACTCCCTGCCTTTGAGCACACCTCCTGGGGGAAAGGTCTGATACATCCTTCTCTTTCCAGCACTGTTGGACCAGAGGTTCTCTCCAGTCTCAGGCATTCAGCTGTTTGGGTGACTTCCCATTTGTCCTGTGTCTTCAGAGACTGGACATTTAGAGGATAATGCAGTGGTGTTGCTGAAGTCATTCATTAGCAATTCACCACACTTCCTTGGAATTTATTATGTTTTATATGTCAAATACCACTTACTGTTTTGAAAGAAATCAAAGTAGAAGTATACCAAGCAAAAAGCAAGTGTCCTGTACACACTTGCTCCCTGCCCTAGCTCTTAAGCCCACTCTTTTTTTTAAATTTTTTTTTTATTTTTAGTGAAACACCATGAGGTACAGTTGTAGATTTACAATTTTTTGTGCTTGGGTTTCGATTATACAATGATCAAATACCCGTCCCTCCACCAGTGCCCATTTTCCACCACCATGGAAAAAATCCCTCCCACCCCCATCCCTCCCATCTCACCCTGCCTCTGTGGCAGGACAATCCCTTGTGTTCTCTCTCTCCTTTTGAGTGTTGTGGTCTACAAAAGAGGCTTTGAGTGACTTAAGCCCACTCTTAACTGCATCGAGGTCATTGTGAGTGCAGTCCAGTTGTTTTCCTGTCCTTATAAATACATATGCATATATATGGACATTTATGATTTTTCATAAATGTGTGTATGTTTATGTCTGGAAATATATATGTAAATATGAGTGCATATCTATAATGCATCTTTAAAATAATATCTTTAACATCTTTCCATACCAGAGATCAATCCCTTTGTTTGAAAAGGCTGCCTGGCATTGCCAGTGTGAAAGGGGTGTTATAAGTTATAGACTCTTTTTACAGACATAAAATTGTCTCCACTTTCACAATTAGAAATAATGCTTCCATAAACATCTACGCTCATTTGTTTCTGCCATGGGTAGTGATACATCTGAAGATAAAAATGAAATCAGTGTGCATTCTGATTAACTTTGCCAAATTTTTCCCCATAAAACATGTGCTAATTCCCTTCATTACCATTGAAATCGCTCTTTCTCCCATATCCAAGGCTGCATAGAATTGTACGAAAATGAACATTAAATCTCTCGATCTTTTTCTAGTTATCATTTTAAGCTGGAAGCTATTAGATTAGCTTTCTGAATATTGTTTTCCTACCACAGAGTTTTCATCCCCTGTGTATTCTAAAATCCCAATTAAACATGTGTTTGCTTTCTAAGTTAAAAGCCCCATTCTTAGGTATTCATCCAAGCTAAATGAAAAGTGCTGTCTACAGAGCTAGAGCGATAGTACGAGGGCTGGTAATGCAAAGGCCTTACATGTGGCCAACCTATTTCAAACCCTACACCATGTTATCAACAGGGTGTGTCTCTCAGAGGCCCCCAGATCACTTCCAGGGCTGGTCTGGATAAGTGCTGGCAGCATGCATCCTCCTCAAAACCTCACATTGAACCATTGGCACGGCCGGTGGAGGAAGGGGCCCTACATGTCCTGAGGACTGCTTGGGAGTCCAGCCCTGTGTAAATATTTTTTTTAAACTGTCCACAAACAAAACAAAGCAACAAACACTGTCCTCCCGTTGTTCATCAATTTGCTCGAGCGGGCCCAGTAACCTCTCCCTTGTGAGACTTCTTGTTACTGTGTTTGGCATATTCAATACTCTTGGTAGCCTGCCGGGTTCTCCGAGAGGGGTGGAGGAATTAAACTGTCCACAAAATACCTATATGCAAATATATTTACAGCAATAATTTTCCAAAACTAGAAATAATTCAAATAATAGTGAGGTAATGAATAAGCTCTAATAGACCTGCAATTTCATACCTCTCAGTAATCAAATGGGACGAATTGGGGCCAAGGAGATAGTTCAGAAGGCTCGAGCTTATGCTTTGCACCGGCCCATACACAGTTCCAGGAATTGAACTAGGGTCAGCCACATGCAAGGCATCTACCTTAACTCTGTGCTATAAACTTTGGTCCTAAACAAATTATTTAAATTGGACCAATTATTTGGAAACTGTGTGCATGGTAAAATGACAGACAGTGTTGTTGAAGATGTCTTGGTAATTAATGAAACAGGATAGATTTCACTTCTTCTGCACAATAATTTATATATTCATGTAATAAAAAGAAGATTCAGAAAATCATTAGACATACCTTTGGGCTTCACTCGTTGTCATAGAACCTATCCAAAATATTCTAGTAAAACAATCTCTTCGAGAGGCTTAAAAAGAAGTACTTCTATTAATATATTAAAGGATTGAACCCCAAACTCTACCCCATAGATTTTAATGTGCCATGTGGGGAAGCAAACTGGTTTCTCCCAGAGGACCAGGGTTAATGAAACCATTTCACCTTCTATGGACATGTCTTTGTCATCCATAACCATGCAGGCAGACACTGATGTAGTTGGCTCTTTTATTCCTCAATTACCTCCTTGCTGATATTACATTTCTCTATATTACCTAGGGATAGTCTTTTTATGTCCTTGCTATCTGTGATAATGGCTTTGAATCCCACTTAGGGGGCAAGGGAGTGGAGTAATGGCCACTTGTGTTGCCTCCCACTCTTATAATTCTACAGGGCAATTGCCACTCAAGTTGTGTAATTGAGACTTTTAAATCAGACAAGTAGTATTGCCCCCTGAAAGATAGAGGAAAGTTTTGGAGTTTCCTTTTTAACTTGATAGGGAAAGAGTTAACTGAACAGAAGCAAAGTACTTGATCTCCTTCTGAAGGGAAATATATGTTTCTAATTTATTTATTTATTTGTCGGTGTTACTGGCATGCCCAGCAGTGTTTAGGACTGTTCCTGGCTCTGTGCTCAAGGATCACTCTGGCCCACTCTGGATGGGGGTGGCCCCGAGGGTGGGGACATCTGGAGTGCTGGGGATTGAACCGGGATCACCATGCAAGTCAAGTGTCTTACCATCTCTACTAGCTCTCTATCCCCAAATGCATTTTTCAATAAAAACGTTAGTCTGAATTACTCACACAAATGATGTAAGATCACCTGAATGAATTCCGTTCTAAATTTCAGTGTCTATAGGATACTAGAAAACTCTTTTCAAAGTCCCTCCTCTAAAAATAATATTATGGGACCGGAACGATAGTACAGCAGGTTGGGCATTTGCCTTGCACAAGGCCAACCTGGGTTCAATGCCCGGCATCCCATATGGTCCCCCAAGCATTGCCAGGAGTAATTCCTGAGTGCAGAGCCAGGAGTAATCCCTGAGCATCGCTGGGTGTGACTTAAAAAGCAAAAATAAATAAATGAAAATAATAGTGTTTTGCTTTTCATCCAAACACAGTAACAAGAAGTCTCGAAAAAAAAATGGAGACGTTACTGGGCCCGCTCAAGCAAATCGATGAACAATGGGAGGACAGTGCAATGCTACAGTGCTTTCCATGACTTTTGAAAATTATTCTTATTCTAATATGTAGAATATTGCCATGGAGCTGTCCTGCCTCATTTTTACCCTATATGTTTTAATAATTTTGTGTGGGTGGCATCCATTAATAATTTGGTCTTCTGGCATCTTTTGGGTGACATTAAAATTTTAGGGACTCTTTCTTCTGTCAGTTTTTCTAACTAAAAAGTGATCAACTTTAAAATGTGTTTCATGCCCTGCTGAAGAGTCAAACTCGTAAGTAATTAAACTTGTTTACATGCTATTTATTCTGGGTGTATTATCTGCAGTGACAGTGAAACATTTCATGAGTGTTATGAGCAACCTCATAAAAGTCCTAAGACTTTGTCTTTCATCCTGGGTGATTAAGGCAATTCTGAAGGAAGGTCGTGCTCAAGGAGAGCTGGGATATCAAGGAATGGGGTATCATCTGTTTTATTACTCTATATTTTACTCCCAGTGAGCTGGTAAACAATTAAAATTCAAACACATCACTGCATATAATTCAGTTACTCCCAAAACACCATAAAAATGTCTCCCTGATCAATAATTGCTTATGATGACATGCATTTGTTGTGCGGGCTGTCAAGGTGCTTAGCAATTTGCTTTGTTGAAGTATGGGAAGCCAGCCAGGCTCAGTAGCTTATACAGTGGCAAAGAGGAGTCCAGCTCTGGGGCTCACTGAGCCTCTGCTCACCTGCCAGCTCGAGATCCCATAAGTCCATGTTCACTAAAGCCTGTTTCAAGGCCCAAGACACTCCCTGACCTGGACAGAAGCATTGCTCCATTCTTTGAATTTTCACACGGTTTTGTGTTTCTCCTAGAACCTTTGGTTATATTCTGCGTTGTATTCTAATTGCCTGCATTTTATCTATGTAGACAATTATAGATAAGCTATATCTATAATATATAGATTCTATATTACAATCTATAATATATAGGTTATATATTGATATATATTTATCTATATTATTTATCTGTGTCATGTAATCTTTTCTCTCTAGAAGAGGAGTTTATGGAGGAAAGAGAGTCCTTGAGCTCTAGTTATCTATATTTAAATTTCTCTCTGCATTGTCTTTGGTGCCTTATTTTCAGAAGATACTTGAAATATTTGTTGAATGGAAAAGTAAATCAAACATTTATAAGCCAAGAGCCATATTGAACATCTCTAAGAGAGTCTTGTATGTCAGACCCAATTATCCCTGTCTTTTTGTATAACAAACATATGTTAATATTACCTTTATAATCCACTAACTTTCTCATTTTTAGAAGAAGCCCCAACTCTTTTATTTTTTAATTTTTATTAGTGAAACACCATGAGATACAGTTTTAGACTTACAAATTTTTGTGCTTGGTTTTCAGTTATACAATGATCAAGTACCCATCCCTCCACCAGTGCCCATCCTCCACCACCACGGGTCCCAGCATCCCTCCCACCCCCCATCCCCCCATCCCACCCTACCTCTGTGGCAGGGCATTCCCCTCTGTTCTCTCTCTCCTTTTGGGTGCTGTGGTTTGCAAAAGAGGCAATGGGTGACAATCATGTTTGGTCTATAGTCTACTTTCAGCATGCTTCTCCCATCCTGGGAGGATCCTCCCAACACCCTTTATTTGGTGCTCCCTTCTCTATCTGAGCTGCCTTTTCCCCTAGTATGTGTGGCTGGCCTCCAAGCCATGGATTAAACCTCCTGATACTTATCTCGAAGCCCCAACTCTTGGGCCATAGAGATGATACAGGAGTTAAAAGCTTGCCTTGCACGTGGCTGATCCTATTTTGATTCCCTGAGCACTGCCAGGAGTAATCTGTGAGCACAGCACCTGGAATGAGCCCTGATCACAGCCAGGTGTGGCCCAGTTCCCCACCCCAATTAGAAATAAGAAGTTACAACTTTTATATCAAGGAAAAAGAAAATAAGTATTACATATAAAATATGATACATAAAATCACGGTCACGGTCCTCCCATTGTTCATCGATTTGCTCGAGTGGGCCCAGTAACATTGTGAGACTTGTTACTGTGTTTGGCATATTGAATACCGGTAGCTTGCCAGCCTTTGCCGTGCGGGCAAGATACTCTTCGTAGCTTGCCAGGCTCTCTGAGAAGGGCGGAGGACATGACTGATAAAATATCACATAAATATGTTCCGACTCTTATACCAAGGAAAAATAAAAGAAGCATCACATGTAAAATACCATGTTTGGACACAGCTATACCAGAAAACATAGTGAAATGATTGCCTCTAGGCTTGCCCTCTCATGCCCTTGTCTCTCTTGCTTGCTTGCTTTCTTTTTCAAGCCTGGAATCTCCCTTGAACACGTATTTTTCTCTTTCTGCATCTTTCCACTCTGCAAAAGCCTGTGTTCTCTCTTAAACATATATTCCTCTATTTTTCTCACATCTTTATAAATAAATGTCATTCAGTAAATGGGATCTTGCTTCACTATTTCGCCTCCTCCTGAAAATCTTTCCTGTGAGGGAAGGCAATGGACACGGAATGTCTGTGCCGAGGGCTCACTCCCCTCAGTGCTCTGGGGACCGTATGTGGTATCAGGAATCAGACTGGGGTCAGCTGTATGCAAGGTGCCAAGAAGCCCCTCAGGCTTCAGAGAAAGTTGTATGAGATTTGCTTTTGCCTTAGTGTGTGGTGTATAACAGAAAAGACCAAGAAGAAATGGAATCAATTTCAATCTGATTCATTACTTACACAAATACTTGATGCTTAAAAAAAAAAAGTTCTGTCTTTGTAGACAGAAATCAACATAAATAAACACCCACTAAATAAACACCACTGAAAGCAGACTGTAACACGTTTGTTGCAGAAGTGACTCAGATACTTACAAGCTGTATTGCTGTCGGGAATTATTTATTTATTTATTATATAAAGAGGGGGAAAACTCTGAGTATGACAGTACTCAGCACAAAGTTTGATTTCCTCTTCATCTACTAAGGTTATTATCTTCCTGGCAAGTCCGATGTAAAAATATTTGGTATTTATTTGTAAGGTATCCAGAGACTTGACTCAGATATTTATGTACTTCATTTTTCCACCTCCTGGAATATCCAACAGGACATTTGATTCTCGTGTCGGAGTCTGAATGTGGAATGATTTCACATTTGTGTGATTTCTCACGTTCTACAGTCTGCCACCTGTAGTAAGCAGCACATGCCAGCCATCACAAATGGAACCGTTTAGGCTGAGGAGATGGTTCAAGTGGTGGAGTACATACCAAGCATGTGTGACGCTCTGGTTTGACCCTGGTACCACCTGCCCTTCCTGAGCACCACCAGGCATGGCTCATGTGACCCTCCAGAACAGCTTGGGATCACCTTTATTTAATTAATTTATTTAGGGGGGGATTTGGGGCCACACCCAGCAGTGCACAAGGCTCTTCTTAGCTCTGTGCTCTAGAGTGAATTCTGGTTGTGTTTACGGGATATGTGTTGCCAGGGATTGAATTGGGGCTGGCCCTGTGCAAGGCAAGTGCCTTAACTCCTGAACTATCTCTTCTGCCTGGGGTGACTCTCAGTTTATTTATATTTTGCTTTTAGAGTCACACTCGGTGATGCTCAGGGATTACTCCTGGCTCATGCACTCAGGAATTACTCCTGGTGGTGCTCGGGGGACCATATGGGATGCCGGGAATCAACCAGGGTTGGCCATGTTGACTGCATGCAAGGCAAACACCCTACCCGCTGTGCTATCGCTCCAGCCTCAACCCTCAGTTTAAAAAGAGCAGAAATATTAATTCTCTTCCTTGATGCTATGGTGTCAGAAAATTGGAATTCCTAAATCCAATCTAAATCAGTCTGGATTTAGGAATAAAGACTTCCTAGAAGGCGTGACTAGAGAGACATTAACCAGGACACTAGCTTTAGGTATCTGATTTGTTGGGGAAGAATTTAACCAGGAGTCTCCCTAAGTAAGCACTGGCAGAGTTCTACTGTTGTTTCTGATGAGAGAATGATTTTTCATGCAAAAATAATGAGGTCTGGGGACTTGACCAGAATGCATGCCCTGGGCACATGTGAGGCCCTAGGTTCAAACCCCACTAAAAGATCGACCCATCACCACTAAAAGATCAGATAGCAATATTTAGCAGAAGTAGACTATTGGAGATTTTAAAACTCATGTATCCACAGAAGAATACATGACCAATAATACATACATCGACATTTCCTCTTCTGGAAGTGTCACTGATGCTAATAACAATTGTCCTCATTGATTGAGTTGTGTGATTGTCGCGGTTGAAACTCCCGCAACCAAGGAATCAAAGACAAGACTCCCGTGTCTGTGATTTTTCAGAATCCTTCAACTAGGAGAAGCCTCTCTGGGAGCAGAGGAGGGACGAGAAGGACACAGAAGTGACCACTGAAAGGGGGAGTTTAGACACACTCTTGACCTGATCCGCAGCACGGGTGGCCTGGAGGGATGATGTTGCCAAGTTGTCCCACTGTTCTCTGTGAGGCGAGGGGTGGTGCTGTCTCTCCCCTGTCTCAGGCAGGCGCTGGCTGCTACTGGAGCCAGAGCGGAAGGCCGTGGGGTGGGGAGGCTGTATGAATCACGGATGTCTCTGGGCATGACAGCTCCTGTGTTCACAGCAGCTGCAGAGCAGAGGTGGGGACCGGTACAGGGGACCTGGGTGGGGGAGCCACCGTCTTTATTTCAACGCCAGACACATGATTTTCCTTTCGTTTTGAAACACTCAACTGTACAGGAAATTTGCTGATACAGAGTACGTTCGTTCCACTATCTCTCCCAGGCCATGTAGGAGTGAACGGCTGATCCTACTCTCCGCCACCCCTGAATACTTGAGAATGTTATTCCTGCAAATGAGGATATCCTCCGTCTCGGTGACAGTACACCGTGACATTCAGGAAGTTAACACGCATGTATTTTTGTCACCCCATATACTCAGGACCCCATTCAACTTTGACTAAATGTCCTAAAAATGCCTTTGTATAGCCAAAGGATGTAGTTGAGAGTCATGCATTGCATCTACATGTCACAGGGGTTTAGCCTTATTTACTCTGGAATTGTTCCTTAGTGTTTCTTTAAATTTTGTAACTCAAAGGCTACAGGGCATTTTTTTTTAAAACCATCCTTCCATTTGAGTTCAATTCTTGCAAATGTTCCCTCCATTCTTCATCATACTTCCTGCTCATTTATTTGTACTCTCATTGAGTCACAGTTTCTTATTCAATATATTTTAATCCATTTATACATTTTGGCGATCAGAATATCCTTCATTTGACTATGAATCCCTTCAACTGCCTCTTATATCTTAAAACAAACAAACAAACCAACCAAAAACCCAAAGCATGCTCCCAGTAAGCTTCAATTACATCCTTGCTTTGTTGTTATTTTGTTGTTTATTTGCTTTGGGGGTCTCGCCCAGTGATGCTCCGGGCTTACTCCTGGCTCTGCACTGAGGAATTACTCCTGGCAGTGCCCAGTAGACAACATGGGATGGTGGAAATTGAATCCAGGTCGGGTAGTGTGGAAGGCAAAGGCCCTACCTGGACTATCACTAGTCTCACATCCTTGCTTTTTGACACAGGATAATCTTACATATCCCCTTACGTACTCCTGAAAGCCATCTTTTCTCAAGAAGCTCTGATTCCTTTTAGTGGAAAATGATATGCTGAGAAGCTAAAATATAGGTGCCAGGCATGCTTACAGCTAGTAAAGTATGATTCTTCCTTGTCTACAGACAGAGCTAGGAAGAGTGAGTGAGTGAGCGAGTGTGTGAGGGAGAGACAGACAGACAGACAGACAGAGACAGAGACAGAGTGATGCTGAAAATCATGAGATCATATTGACACACATTGGAACTATCGGACATCACTCTCTTGGTTCTAGTTTTCTTTCTTTCTGCATCTTGAACTTTTCTTAGTTAAAAAAAAAGATGCTGATCCCATTGTTTTTCATATGTCTACTAAGTACATTAATCCCCCCTCTACGTAAGGGTTGCAGAAACTCCCCTTGTGTGCCCTCCTCCTCAGATTCTGGCTTTGACAATCACACACCAGGCTTGGATGCTGCCCATTTCAGTCTGCACTGATTCCTAGTGCTTAGTACTCCCCACCCAGCGTCACTTCAAAGGCTTCAAGGAAATCACAAGTCATCTCTATTCTTGCTTTGCTAGGACCGACCCTGCTGCCCCAGGCTCTGCCTGCCACACAGCCTTCGGGTCCTGTTTCCTCAGGTCAGGAAGCCTGTACACATGGGTGACCTTCCCCTTCTGGTGTTTGCCTTTCTACTTCCCATTCTGGCCTCCTTAACTAGCCAGAGGCACCGATGGGAACTTGATTTTTCACAGCCAACTGTACATAGAGGGGGAAGAAAGGAAGACAGGAGGGGGGCTAGAAACAAAAGAAGAGAAACATGCATGATTTTCTCATCGTCACCACCAGCCTTCAAAAGAGCAGTGTTTCATTCTCTTCGCACTGGAGATTGGAGAAGTGAAATCCTTTGCCCAAAGTCTCATAAAGAGAGAAAGGGGCCATGATCTGAATCTGGGGCTTGGAGATTCCAGAGCCAGATTTCATCTCTTCCACTGCACTGCTTCTAAAGAAACTCTCCTCAATACGTGTGTGGACTTTGGATTGTCCCCAAACGTGGATCTGCAGTGCTCAAAAGCAAAGGAATGCAGTTCCCCTCAGAGAGGCTCTAGATTGTGTTTATTTCATGGGAGTCATCTCCCTGGCACTTGGCTCCTTCCCCATCTCTCTCTTGTCTGCGAATAGGCTCAACAGGAAGATGGCTTGATTTGGGTGGAGTAAAGAAGCCGGGCTTGCACCAGCCAGTGGCAGCCAGCCAGCCAGCCAGCAGCCTCGCTGCCTACCCAGCGGTGGTTTCTGCCTCCTGTGGCTGGCACTTCTGAAATGAGTCATCACTCTGTGTCTGCTCCCCCTCTTCCTCTCCTCCGCCAGCCTTGCCGTGGCAGCCACACGAGAGCTCTGCAACTTTCTGAGATTTTAAAGTGGGGAAGTAGATACTGAATCTAGAATGAGGAAGGGAGAAAAGTTCGTTATGGTTTCAAATGCACAACCCATGGGACCCACTGGTCTTTGTGCTTTTCGTGTCCCAAATCTCAACGATTGGCGTTTAGAGAGGGTTAGCCAGTATGTACATTGCGAGATGAAGCTTTCAGACTCAGTGAGAGATGAATATTTGGGAGCTCATTGTATAACACACATCTGTCAGTGTCTTCGGGGTCAGAGTAAAGAAAACTTGAAGCTACGCAGACGAAAAAGGAAGCACCCGTTTGCAGCAGGTAGCAAAAGTGGAATCGCCAAGAGAAGAGAATTGTCCTCCCGTTGTTCATCGATTTGCTCGAGCGGGCCCAGTAACATCTCCATTGGAGACTTTTTGTTGTTACTGTGTTTGGCATATCAAATACATCACAGGTAGCTTGCCAGGCTCTGCCGTGATACTCTCGTAGCTTGCTGGGCTCTCCAAGAGGGGCAGAGGAATCGAACTCGGGTCGGACATGTTGGCTGCGTGCAAGGCAAACGCCCTACCGCTGTGCTATCGCTCAGACCCCAGAAAAGGTGTTGGTTGATATAGACAGAAGGACGGTGGCCATGGAAGTCGGAATCCGCTAAGGAATCGCCAAATAAATTTTATTTCTCTTGGATTTAAGCATCTTTTGAAAAGAACCTTTAGTTTTAATGTTTCAGATATTATATGAACTTTTTTCATAATATCTTTTTTTCTTCTGTTTTGGGTCACATCCAGCAATGTACAGGGGTTACTCCTGGCTCTGCACTCAGGAATTACTCCTGGCAGTGCTCAGGGACCATATGGGATGCTGGGGATCGAACCTGGGTTGTCCGTGTGCAAGGCAAACACCCTACCTGCTGTGCTATTGCCCCAGTCCCTTATCATAATACCTGAAAGATGGAGGAACTATCCTTGAATTTACACGTCCTCATCCTGGGAAGAACCAGAGTGCAGAGAAAAGTGATTTGAAAATGTTAGAGACAGGGAAATGTTTGTAATTCTGTGTGCATGTTCACTGATAAAACTCTGGGATTTCAGTGAATTTTATGGAATGAGACATAAAGCTTCAACTGTGCTCAGTTCCTTGAGGTAGTACAGGATTTTTTGCTGATTTGCAAAACAGCATGCCTGGGATTTTCTGCTCCTGTGCACTCCTGCCAGCTGCCTGCAAATATTCCCATCAGATACTCTATCAAACAGAGATCCTGCCTCTGTTTGGGGGGTCCAGTCTCTGGTGCACTAGCTCAACTGGGTCCACCAGTGAAATAAACAGTGCTCTACCACTTCTCAAAGTGTGCTGCTTGCTTTTCGCTGACTCTTGGTACAAATTTCCACAACACTACACAGAGGCTGTAGAGATAGTACAGTGGGTAGCGTTGGATTCTCGGCATCACATAAGGTCCCCTTGGAACTGCCAGGAGTGATCCCTGAGCAAAGAGAAGTGATCCCTGATAGAGCATTTGCCTTGCACGTGGCCGACCCGGGTTCGATTTTCAGCATCCCATATGGTCCCCTAAGCACTGCCAGGAGTAACTCCTGAGTGCATGAGCCAGGCCTACCCCCTGTGCATTGCAAGTGTGACCCCAAAAAGAAAAAGAAAAAAAAACATCAGAACATCTTATCAACTTACCAACTTGCTCAGTGATTTTCCTAGTAGCATAGGATTCAAGAAAAATGGGTACATGCTTGCAAGGTTGACTGTGCTGCAGTTGTTCAGGAAACCTTTGAGTCATAAAACGGGGAAAAATCATAATGACTTGTCTAGTTGTTATTTGAAAGCTTTTATCTGTTTATTTGACTTTTTTGATGGTAGTCTTTCTCTAATGATACCTAGACTCTCTCTCTCTATATATATATATATGTGTGTGTGTGTAGAGAGCATATATATGCATGTAGAGAATATATGGGCTGGAGCGATAGCACAGCAGGTAGGGCTTTTGCCTTGCACATGGCCCACCGGGCCGACCCAGATTCGATTCCTCCGCTCCTCTCAAAGAGCCCAGCAAGCTACCGAGAGTATCTCGCCCACACGACAAAGCTTGGCAAGCTACCTGTGATGTATTCGATGTGCCAAACACAGAAACAAGTGTCACATGGAGACTTACTGGGCCCGCTCGAGAAAATCTATGGACTGAACATGTTTGCCACTCAATGCCTCTTTTGCAGACCACAACACCCAAAAGGAGAGAGAGAACACAGGGGATTGCCCTGCCACAGAGACAGGGGGGATGGGGGGATGGGGGTGGGAGGGATATTATCCATGGTGGTGGAAAATGGGCACTGGTGGAGGGATGGGTATCTGATCATTGTATAATTGAAACCAAAGCACAAAAATTGTAAATCTACAACTTTAAAAAAAATAAAATAAAATAAAGGGAAAAAAAAAAGAAAATCTATGAACAACGGGAGGACAGTGACAGTGACAGTGACAGAGCATATATATATATATATATATATATATAATATACTTAGCCAATGTTTCTCCATATATATTACATATATATATGTAGAGAGAGAGATTGGAGGCACTATGATTTATAATACTGTTCATGATAGAGTTTGATGCATATAGCATTCCAGCACTACACTTCCACTAGAGTGTAGAGTGTCTGTTTCCCATTGTTTAAGGGGCCCCTCCTGTTTTCCAACCCCCACTCCTCTGCCCTTGGTAAACTCCATTTTGTAAACGAGTTCTCAGGGTATGTTGTCTCCAGCCATCTCTTGTTCCCCTCCTATGTTTCTTTATATCCTGCTCATGAAAGAGATCATTCTGTGTCTGTTGCTCTCCTGACAGCGTCACTGAGCATCCCTTCGAGGTCTGTCTAGAAGGGATAGATAGCAGCAAACAGCACACTTTCATCTTTGCTTAGAGGCGAGTAGTATTCCATCATGTATATGTACCACAGTTGTTGTTGTTGTTGTTTTCATCCAGTCTTCTCTGTCTTGGACACTTGGGTTGCTTCCAATTTGGGTTACCTTAAACAATGCTGCAGTGAACATACAAGCACCAATTTCTTCCTTCAAATAGCATACTGGAACCCTTCCACCATCATTTATTATCAGGGAAATGCAAGTCAAAACAACAACTTCATACCAGTGATATTTGCACACATTAAAAAAAAAAAGAACAAAAAGGGGCCAGAGAAATAGTACAGAGGGTAGGATACTTAATTTGCAAGTAGTCAATCCTGGTTCAGTTCCTGGCACCACATATGGTCCTCTTGTCGCCTCTAAAAGTGATCCCCAAGCACAGAGCCAAGAATAAACCCTGAGTATTGGCAGGGATCGCCCCCAAACAAAAACAATCAGTGTTGGTGTGGTTGTGGGGAAAATTCTCACCCACTGTTGGTGGGAATGTCAACTCGTTCAAACCCTTTGGAAAACAATGTGGACATCTCAAAAAACTCAGAATCTTGAGTTTTCACACAACTTGACGATTCCACTTCTAGATGTTATGGTTTAAATCCTTAGCGCCATTTTTAAAAGTACATTTTTGATGGAGTGCGTAAGATTGAAAGTGTTAGCAAATATTTTTGGAGTATAAAATCTTTTATTTCTATTTCTCCTAGACTTATCCCACCTCTTAAAATTCATTATGAATAACACTGATGTGGAGATGAAACGTTTCCCTCTATTTTTATCTTCAAATGATCTTCTTTTTTGCTTCTGCACTTGCTAGATTTCTTCCAGCCTCTTACACTAGGGTCATAGTTTAGCTTGAGTCTGCAGCCAAATGCCCCCCAGCTGAAATGACCGCACCTCTGAAGTGGCGTTTTCCCAGGCCATTCCTGCCTTTCATAATGAGCCAGCCAGGAGGCAAGTTTGTCTCTCATTACAACAGAGCCTTGTATTAAGCCTGGTGCATAATTAGATGCAAGGAATTACAATCGGACCTCTCTTTGCAAGATCTTTGAGCATGGGTCCATGCTTAAGCCATTACTTTTATTTTTTAATCTAATGATTCTCTCTCTCTCTCTCTCTCTCTCTCTCTCTCTCTCTCTCTCTCTCTCTCTCTCTCGCCCTTTCTCAACAAATTTTATAATAACAACAATAAAACAGAAACCAAGGAAGCTCGGAGGTCTGCGGTTTTAAAAAGACTGGATCCCGAAAAGATTTCCACAAGACGCTTCAGAAGCAGACCTTTGAGTCGGAAATCTTGGAGTGCAGTGAACCCAGCGTTAAGGTATTTCCAATCAACAAACACGGTTACCAGGTGACAGGGCTGAGGCCCCAGGCTCCCTGTCAGTGTCTCTAACTGTGGAAAAAAAGGCTTAACTCTGAGTACTTGAAGTGAGGGACTCTGCCTTCTGAGTCACTGAGTCAGAGGTGGGGTTTTTTTTTCCTTTTTTTAACCAGCCATAGCACTGTAGCAACTGGCCTCCAGTTGTTCATCGATTTGCGAGAGCGGGCACCAGTAACATCTCCATTGTGAGACTTGTTACTGTTTTTGGCATGTCGAATGGGGAGTTTTCGAACCTGTGCAAGGCAACCGCCCTAGCCCTACCCGCTGTGCTATCGCTCTGGCCCTTTTGGAAAAACAAATCTACAGTCAAACAAATCCGTTCAGATGCAATTCCCAGTAACTCAATAATTAAAGTAGATGAAAGTGGAGGGTAGATCCTTGCCAGGGTGGGGGGGCCCCCTGGGACCTTTCCTTATAACAATTCCTGCAGAGACTCCCTGGTACCCCTGAGGCAGGCTACAGGATGATGAAAGCTTCCTGCTGAAAGCTGGTTCTTTGTGATTCTATCACACACTCACCCCGGGCGGGCGGGGTAGGTAAAGTCTGGACTCCAGTTCCCTGCCCCCTGGAAAACAAGGATAATTGTGACTAACTGCCTGACGCTGCTTGAGCAGTAAACAGGGTGAACGTGTGTAAAGTGTTTAGAGCAATGGAAGCTCATATTTAATGTCCAATATGTGCTGGCTTCTGTTGTTAGAAATCATGGTTACCGTGGAAAAGTCAGTGTCCCATACACCTGTGCCCAAGCAACAGTATTCACAAGGAGAAGGTAGAAACAGCCAAGGGTTTGAAGACAAGGGATGGATAAAGAAAATGAGTCATTTATGTATGGTTAAAGTGTTACTTAGTCTTCCAAAGGAAGGGGATATTCTGACAGAGTCTATCTATGACGAGCCTTTGAGGACACAGTGCAGAGGAAAGGAAGTAGTCACGAAAGCACCAGAATCCCACTTACAGGAGGTGTATGTGGGAGAGAGGGGGGGTCGCAGTGAGGGCAGGGGACAGGGTCCCAAGTTAAAGACAGAAAGAGAGCTGGAGGGGACCCAGGGAGGGATGAGGCAGAAACGGGAAGCCTCTGTGGAATGGGTAGAGAGTTTCAGTTTTGCAAGATGGAAAGTATCTGGAGATTGTTGGCACCACATAGGGGAAAGTATTTAACACACCAAGCTCTGCCTTGAAAGAGATGGTGGAGATGGCACATTTTGTGTTTATCCCAATTAAAATAAATGTCCTCAGCAATCTTATTCCATCAGCCCATTTTAAAGATGAGACAAATAAAACACAGAGGAACATCTGTCCTTGTCTGTCAGCCTGCAGGTGGCTCTTAACATAGCATCTCTCTCCCTATGGACTGGGACTGAGGGTTTTTCGTTGTTGGTTTGGGTTTGCGTTTTGTTTGGGGGCCACACCTGGCTGTGCTCAGGACTTTTCTCTGGCTCTGTGCCCAGGCATCATCTCTAGAATTGCTCTTGGGACCCTCTGAAGTGCCGGGAATAGAATCCCTGTCAACCACATGCAAGGCCAGTGCCTTACCCCGTATTATCTCTGGCCCTGACTGTACTTGATTTGAATTTTTTTCCCTTTCTTATTGAAGTATCATCAGTTTGCCATAATTTTTTTTTTGCTTTTTGGGTCACACCCAGCAATGCTCAGAGGTTACTCCTGGCTCTGAACTCTGGAATTATTCCTGGTGGTGTTCGGGGGGACCATATGGGATGCTGGGAATAGAACCCGGGTTAGCCGTGTGCAAGGCAAATGCCCTACCCACTGTGCTATTGCTCCAGTCCGATGCTATAATTTCATACCTCTTCTAAATGTGTATGACACACCAACATTCCCCCAATACTCCTGCATCCCTAGTCCTTGGACCCCCTTGTCCTTCCATTCTACCCACCGTCCTCTGGGGTAACCAAGTCTTGAGGTCAGAGGCCAAGTGTATGCTGCATCTGTTCTCCACTGGTGGGCTCTTAATCTGACTGGGAGAAGAATTATGAAACTGAACTGAACTTCGAAAATTGGCTTTGTTTCTCTCTTCCCTGGGGGGACATAACCCACTGGACACAGGATGCTGGAGCAGAATGCTTCCAGCCACTTCTTTGTCCTTAAGGCCCCCAGGAATCTCCACAGTGATGGCTCTACCTGGCTTGCATCAGCTCCTGACTGGGACAGGCCCAGTGCTTGGTGTCTTGACTATTCTGGTCCTGTTTATTTTTTTAATTAATTTTTATTAAAAACACCATGATTTGCAAAGTTGCTCATTAGACAGTTATTTCAAATGCTTCAACAACTATTAATCCTGTTTGATCCCATGGGGTGTCTTGGGGGATGACCCTCAGAGCTCAGAACTCCCCCTTCACCTTTCCTGATGGAGGGAGGAGGAGGAGGAGTGAAGCTGACAGGATGTAACTGGCTGCTTTTACCTAAGTGCGATGGCCACAAAGGCATAGAAAGGGGTGGTCCCAGCTGAAAAGCATTCTTACTGCCAACCCTCAGTTAATAACAGGAGATATCAAAATATATTTGGGGCTGGGGAGAGAGTGCAGGGATTAAAGCGCTGGCCTTGCAGGGGTCTGGAATTGAGATTTTAGGATGAAGCCCCTTTCTCCCCTAGATAATCTCCTTCCGGCTAAACCCATTCCAGGGTCCAGCCAGATGCATGGTTGCTAAGACCTGGATCCAGGCCAGAAGAAAGCACATCCCCAAGGAGCAGAGCTGTGGGGCTGGAGCGATAGCACAGCGGGTAGGGCATTTGCCTTGCATGCGGCTGACCCGGGTTCAATTCCCAGCATCACAGATGGTTCCCTGAGCACCGCCAGGAGTAACTCCTGAGTGCAGAGCCAGGAGTAACCCCTGTGGATCACCAGGTGTGACCCAAAAAGCAAAAAACAACAACAACAACAAAAGAGCAGAGTTGTTTTCAAGGCTTTCCTCAAGCCTGGGGTTCTTGCCACCCAGTGAATAAATTACTTCCTTTGAGGGGGAAGAATATTTCATCAGGGAATCTGGAGGCCAGAGGCAGCTTGGACATCATGGCAGCCAAAGCCCTAAGTTATTCAGAAATTCTTTTTTTTTTTTTATTAGTGAAACACCATGAGGTACAGTTGTAGACTTACAAATTTTTGTGCTTGGGTTTTGATTATACAATGATCAAGTACCCATCCCTCCACCAGTGCCCATTTTCCACCACCACGGGTCCTAGTATCCCTCCCACCCCCCATCCCCCATCCCACCCTGCCTCTGTGGCAGGGCATTCCCTTTTGTTCTCTCTCCCCTTTTGGGTGCTGTGGTCTGCAAAAGAGGCATTGAGTGGCAATCATGTTCGGTTCATAGTCTACTTTCAACATGCATCTCCCCTCTTGGGAGGATCCTCCAAACACCCTTTATCTGGTGCTCCCTTCTCCATCTGAGCTGCCCTTTCCCCTAGAATGCCCGGCTGGCCTCTAAGCTATGGAGTGATCCTCCTGGTACTGATCTCGGCTATTCTCAGGTGTTAGTCTCCTATTTTGTTACTTTATGTCCCCCCAGATGAATGCGATCTTTTTATGTCTATCCCTCTCTTCAGAAATTCTTAAGACCTGACTCTGCTGCCTCTCCTTGGGGTCATCACAAGGCATCCCCAGGTCTTTAATTTTCACCTTAGAGGCCCCCCAGTCTTGCTCACAAAGCTCTGCCTTCACTCCTAGGCCAGCCCCCGCCACGTCAGCGTGCTGTGTGATGTGTCCGGGAAAGGGCCCCTCACGGCCTGTGGCTTCGACCTGCGCAGCCTGAAGCCCGATCAGCGGCTGGACAAACTCCTACAGCGCGTGAGCTCTGAGGACTTTGAGAAGCAGAATGAGGAGGCCCGGAGGACCAATCGTCCAGCTGAGCTCTTTGCCCTTTATCCGTCCGTGGATGAGGTTGGTGCAGCCTCTCCTCAGGGGAGTGTTTCTGTGGTGGTGCAGAGGTTCTCCAGGGAAATATCATCATTTGTGGCTGTTGTGGAGTTGTGCCAGGGTGCTTAAAATCGGGTTCTTTTTGCACTCAGCCAGTCCGTCAGAGCAGCCAGTTCTTGGTCATCGTACAATTTAGACCCCATCGTAAAAGGATTGTTGTTACCCTGTGCAAAACAGTTCTCTCACTTAATACAGTTCTCTACTGCATGCAGTGAATCAAACCATTGCATTATTTGGAGGTAATCCTGATACTGCATCTATCAGGACCAGTGTCACATAAGCCTTGAATGTTCTGTCATGTCTGTTTAAGGTTAAGAATTTTTCCTTTTTGGGGGCTGGAGCGATAGCACAGCGGGTAGGGTGTTTGCCTTGCCTACGGCCGACCCGGGTTCGATCCCCAGCATCCTATATGGTCCCCCGAGCACTGCCAGGAGTAATTCCTGAGTGCAGAGCCAGGAGTATCCCCTGTGCATCGCTGGGTGTGACCCAAAAAAGCAAAAAAAAAAAAAGAATTTTTCCTTTTTGGATAGTCTCTGTAAGCCACCTGAGAATGTGCCTTGCCAGTCCCAAGCAGAAATGGCCACAATCTCACTCCCAGCGCGCAGAATGTGGTGGTCTTGATTGTCCGCTTCTCTGGATGTAGTGCACCAATCCCAGAAACAAGGTGATCACTTAAGATATGAAGAGATGAGGAAATGACCACGATTCAAGCCTGTGTAGGCTCCCTATTGTTTTCTCTTTTTTTATTTTCAGGGCCACACCTGGCAGTGCTTAGGGCTTCCTCCTGGCTCTGCTCTCAGGGATCACTTCTTGCTGGCTTGGGGAATTATATGGAATTTTCAGGGATCGAACCCAGATCAACCACATGCCAGGAAGTGTCCCTAGTCACTGTTCCATCTCTCCTGCCCCTAGGTTCCTTATACTTCATACATGGCTCTCTGTCCTTCTAATTTTTACTCCCTCAAAAGAAAACCTTGTGAAAGGTACAGTTTTGACCAGCCATAAGATGTTGTGATTTGGACAACGAATAATTTTGTATCACTATTACTGTATATTCTGGTAAAGAAATTTAGAAGAGACATAGTTTTATTTTATATTCTATATTCGATTCTTCCCCAAAGTCACTTTAATTCTAGGATGCAGTCTGTGTTTATCCCTAAGGAAGATGTCAGATCTTAAAAAGAGTTTGCATTAGGTTCTAAGTGACAGAATAAACTTTTTAAAAGGTAAATTAAAATGGGACACTTGAGCTGGATACTGAATTTAGGATCTAACACAATTCCCTTGTATGCAACAACCTGGGTTCATTCCCTGTTATCTCATACGGTACCTGAAGCGGTGCTAGGAGTGATCCCTGAGCACAGAGCCAGGAGTAAGTTCTGAACATCACTGGGTGTGACCCAAAAGCAAAAAAAAAGGTGGGGGGAGGGATGAAATCACTCGTGGATGAAATCACAAATAAGCAAGTAGAGACTTGGCCGATGGATACATTGTATCAGCTGATGGAAGAGCCGTCATCACTTGTATCTTTCTCTTATAATTTAAGATATAATTTAATTCTACATTAATTAATATAGATTCATCAAGTGGCAACTGCACTTCTAATAATAAAGATGCTAGGGTTTCTCTAAAGTGTTCAGTAGGAAGCTTCCCATCATTTATAGTCTGGGAATATTTAATTAGAGATGACTCTATTCTTTGAACTCTTGGGAGCTGCACACCACTCACCGGTGTTTGAATAGCTCATCGCAAAAGCGTTAAAAAGGTGTTAGGGATTTGCACTGTTTATCTGTGCAGACATGCATGTACATAATTAAGGTAGGGTGATCATTTAGATTTGAATGTTGAACGTTACAATTGGGACCTTAAGAAAGTCTTTTGTTGGCCTATGTAGTGAAATCAACAGGTATATCTCTCAATTTTTCATCGCTAAAGTTTCCTATACTTGGCAAGTTCTCGTTGGACATTTTGTAGAGAAGTATTAAGTTCTACCCCAAATCTCTTTTAAGTATTTAAGTACACAGTGAACTGGGAAAGACTTTCGTGTTAGAGTATTGAAGCTATACAGCCTTGAGTTCACTAGTCTGACTCAGATCCCAAATCTGAAATGCACGTGTGCAGAAGTAAAGTCCTTGACTGAAGAACTGTTCCAACTGTACATATAGGGGGACAGAAAAACAGAAGCAAAAGCACCCACACATACAACAGCAACAATAGTAGTGTAAGATTCTTTAAACCATCTGGTGGATATTACTAAGCCATATGCATGTCAGATTTCCTTCCTTCCTCTCTTGGTCTTTTTGTCTTATAAATGCTTGAATTTCTGGAATGACAAAATGTTTTCTGTAAGTGCTGACTTGGAGGCTGGAAGGGAGAGGGGGGCTGGATAACACACTCTCCTGTAAAAGACAGTGTTATTGTGCCATTAAAAATAGAGCAAATGCTAGTATTCCCTTCCCTGCATTAATTCCAACTGGAACACTTCACAGACAGTCACTTACGATTTCTTTACAATGTGATTAATCACAGGAAGATGCTGTGGAAATACGTCCGGTACCAGAATGTCCTAAGGAACATTTGGGCAATAGGATATTGGTCAAGCTGCAAACCCTGAAGTAAGTATCAGCCAACTTACTTATCACTGTATAGAGTTTTGTTCTTGCATTTTAGGTGCAAACTGTCTTTATCAGCAGAGTTGGAATCAGGGAGGGTCTCTGGATGCGCTTAGGGGGCGACTGTCAGTCAGTGGAAAGAGCAGAGTTTCTAGTCTGCTAGACTAAGGAAGGCAAGCACTCAGGTTAGACATGTAACTGAGGGAAATGACCTACATTACTAAGGTAAGAAAAAAGAAGAGTGAAGGCCAGGAGTGTACTAGAATCAACTCTAATTCCTGAAAGCTGATTAGATACTTCTTTATTCAACAAAGTCACATCCATAGCTTAAAACTGGTTACAGTAGGGATTTTTATGCCCTTAAAATAAGTAAATGCTACACATTAGAGGTTTCTATCTCTCAGAGACTTGCTTATTAAATATTTGCCGGTACACCACAGTTGGAACACAATGATAAATGCTACTCAACCCCAATCCTAACACTCAGGGACAATGGGTAATAGTATGTACTGTGACAAATTATCTTAAGGGATAAGGTGCCACTGCTTACTTTCCAAGTAAACAAGTCCATTTTGGTCAATTGCCTTTTTTTCCATTATAAGCTGGAACCCCAGATTTTTCTGCATAATTTCCTGACTTTTTAAATATTCTTTCACTTCCTCTTTAAACAACACACAATTCAAACAAAGCACATTTAGAGTCTGGATTCTACTTGTGGGCCCATTATCTCCCACATCTATTTTAAAATGTGTGTCTCCAGACTCCTGGGTTGTTTACTCTCTTACAGTAAAAAGTATTATGTGTCCACTGTACATTGATTCACTTTGTAATAATGTTAAAATATTATGCACACTATAAAAAGCGTGTATTTCAGGTGCACACATGTTAAGGTATCCAGATTAGACAGAATAAGGTGATAGATTAAAAAATTAAATTACATGCTGCGTACATTATAAAACACATAGATGAGATCTTTCAAAGGGTGAACTAAAGTAGCAATCCCAGTATTTTTTCCTGCACTCTAATTCGACTGTCTTCTGTAGCCCCTGGGGTGTGAGTGTACCCTCGTTCCTCTTGGCAGATGCCTGCCTTAGAAAATCGCGTTTGTGCATTTCTCCCAATCACAAAATCTGGAAGATATTTAGTGTCAACACTTAACTGAGGCAAAAAGATGAGCAGGAGTTCCCGATGCCCTCTGCCTCTGGCCCCTTGATTCCTGGGCCTGCAGCAGCACCTGGCTTGCAGTGAAGCATCTGAGTTCTGACGTCAAGGCTGTGTTTCAATGCTGGTACCTGTTTGTACACAAAGAGGGCAGAACCGTGGACCGTAACTCCTGGTTCTCAGGTGCAGCGAGCCCTGTACTTCTCCTGACATGCTGTGAGGGTGATAAGACTTTTCTCTCGATCTTGTGTCCCCTCCCGCAGCCAGTTGGACCCTGAGGAGTTGGACTGTTGATCTGTCCAGAGAGATGAGCCTTCTGGTTGATAACCAAACACTGCTTGGAATCAGGAGTTCAGAAAGGCAAACTTCAGCCCACTGGGAGTTTTTAACACTTTGGCAGGAGGAGGCAATGGAGAACAGCGGGCACCCCACCCCCCTCTGCCTTATTCAAGATGCTCAGGCTCTGGCTGGGCCCCATCCCTGCCAATGCGCGTCCAACCACCTTTATTAAAATAATAATTAATTAACAATTTTTTAGATTGTATTTGATCTTTTTTAAAGAGATGTGAGATACACAGTTATAAAGTTGTTCATGATTGGGTTTCAGCCATACACAGTGTTAGAATACACAGTGTTTGAACACCTGTGTACATTTCTTATTACCAATGTCCCCAGTTTCCATCACAGCATCCCCTGTCCCAGTCTGCCTCTATGTCAGGCTCTCTCTCTCTCTCACTCTCTCTGCCTCTCTCTGTCTGTCTCTGTCTCTGTCTCTCTCTCTGTCTCGCTCTCTCTGCCTCTCTCTGTCTGTCTCTGTCTCTGTCTCGCTCTCTCTCTCTGCCTCTCTCTGTCTCGCTCTCTCTCTGCCTCTCTCTGTCTCGCTCTCACTCTGCCTCTCTCTGTCTCTGTCTCTGTCTCTGCCTCTCTCTGTCTGTCTCTGTCTCTCTCTCTGTCTCTCTCTGTCTCTCTCTCTGCCTCTCTCTTGTCTGTCTCTGTCACTTTAAATCTAAGGAAAAGCAACTGAACTCCTCTCTCTTTCTCCCTCTCTTCCTCCCTCCACCTCTCTCTCTTTCTCTCTCTCTCTCTCTCTCTCTCTCTCTCTCAATTTCCTAAAAATCCCTTAGAATAGATTAATAGGGATTCTTAGCCTAAAAGTAGAATGTAGACTTCAATGAAGCCTGTACCTAAAACACAGACAGGAACCTTGAAAACGCCCCAGATATGGTAAGAAGTGCCATGTGGCCTCCAACCATTCTCCTATTCCACCTACGTGCGTTTCTTGGTTGAGATGCAACATCTCCCTTGAACTCCAAGAGCTTGTAGTTTTCTTGAACCTCCCCTATTTTGCCATTAATATCCCAGTGTGATTCTCCTTTACGTGGATTTTTTTTTCCAAACTTTTCTGCAAGGTAATTGCATTATTTTGTTGTTTGGTGGCCACATCCGGCAGTGCTCAGGGAGTACTCCTGACTCTGTGCTCAGGGATTCTGCCTGGTGATGTTCAGGGGAGTATGTGGTGTCAAATCTGGGTGGGCTGCATGCAAAGGAAGCACCTTTCCCACGGTACTATCGCTCTAGCCCCCATGTTTACATTGTTAACCAGTTTTTATTTCCAGGCACTTTAAGAAAAATTCAAAATTATCTAAGTTAAAGCCCTATGGACTTTTCTCTCTTTCCTCCACAGGTTTGAGATTGAAATTGAGCCTCTCTTTGCCAGCATTGCTCTCTACGATGTTAAAGAAAGAAAAAAGGTAATAAAGCAAATGGCAACCCATCTCTGAAGGCATACATACTGTTCATGATTCTTTGGCTTCGTGGTTCTGGGTTTTGCTTCTGTGTAGCACAACACATCAGATTTGAAAGCAAAGTACCCCTGGTGTGTCTCGTTTGGTTGCTTTGTCATTTTTGAAAGAATGATTTGGGAACATTAGCCATTTATGTTCTTTGAAAGAGCCTTAAGAGAAAGCGTTCCAGAAATGGTGGCCTGATAGGGATACAGTGCAAAACAAAATAGAAGAATATCGAGGTCCACATAAAGCAATTTTCAGTGAGTATTAAATTTGTTCAAAAGATACACACCTTTATTGTTTGGGGTTTTTTTTACATACCTGGTGGTGCTCAGGTTTTAATCCTGGCTTTGCACTCGGGGATCAATCCTGGTGGGTTTGGGGGACCATATAGGATGCTGGGGATCAAGCCCGGATTGGCCACATGCAAGGCAAGAGCCTTAACCGCTGTAGTATCATTCCACCCCCAAAACACACTTCCTTAAACACGGAATTGTTGCTGAAAAGAGGCAGAAGTTGACTCTTCTGATTTTGCTATTTGAGTCCTCTGGAGTTTACAAAATAATGAATAATTAAAACACTCCTGGGGAAGTCAGGTCCTGTTCTTGAATTCTTTTCCATGAAAAGTGTATTACAGTTGGTCAGATTCTCACCCGGTGGCAAAGTTAGACTTTCTCCGCTGTCCATTTATGATAAACCTCTTACACAATACAAAAAAATTTCTAGGTCTGGAGTGATATCACAGCGGGTAGGGCATTTGCCTTGCACGCGGCTGACCCGGGTTCAATTCCAAGCATCCCATATGGTCCCCTGAGCACCGCCAGGAGTAATTCCTGAGTGTAGAGCCAGGAGTAACCCTTGTGCATCTCCGGGTGTGACCCAAAAAGCAAAAAAAAAAATTTCTAAGCTGAAGAAACATTACATACGTTAATGAGCTTGTTTAAAACGTATTTGAGTGGCCAGAGATAGTACAGGGAGTAAGACACTTGTTTTACACGAGGCTGACCTGATTTGATCCTCAACTTATAAATGATTCCCCCAAACACTGTCAGGAACAAGTTTGTACACCGCTGGATGTGGCCCAAAAGGGAAAAAAAGATCATTTACAAGAGAACTGCACAGAACTCTGGGAGTATCTGTGTGAGCCAATGAGATGGCCTGCTCATGAAACAAGTTTTCATGGAGCCAGAGAGGTGGATAAGGTACTTGACTTACACTTGGTCAACGCTTTTTTTATCCCTAGCATTTTTTCTTTCTTTTGGAATTTGGGCCCCTCAAATACATATTTAACAAGCTCAGAGATGTATGTAACCCCTGTACTATTTCTCTAGCTCAGAATGTGCATTTCTGACCCCTTCCCAGGTGATGCTAAATTTGCTGGCAGGATCCATATTTTGAGAGCTGTTGACTTTAAGTAATGTTCATCTTTGTTTCTTAGTCAAGAGTGGGGGTGAGGGAATAGCTCTGTAGACTGCGCCCACTTGTTCACTTGGCATCCTGAGCTGGCAGTGGCTTCCTCATCTTCTCTATGTGCCTTGAAAGTCACTTTTGAAAGTCATTCTTACAAGTTTACAATTCTCCATTACCCTCAATGATGCTCCTCTTTTACCCTCTGGAATTCCCATAGCACTTTTTTGTAGGAACACTTGAGTTTTGCTCTTCCTGTAGCTGTTCATTTATTTGCCGTTTCCTCCTCCTTGACAGTAAATTAACTGAAGCAGAGTCAATACCCCGTTTCTCTTTGGTCCAGCACCTTGCACCTCTTGGCTATTCAGGAAATACCGGGTAGGTTAGGAAACACCTGAACACTTCAAGGAACATCTCCTAAATGTCTCCAAAATATCTAAAGACCTTGGTGAAATATCTATCTTTTCCAACAACCACTCCACAAAGATAGTTATTCCTCAGGCAAAATTTCTTAGTGTGTTTATGTTCCACACGATGAGACCACAAGGACCCTGGGTGTGACTTATTTTTCTGTTGTGCTTGCTCATTTGCAGATCTCAGAAAATTTCCATTGTGACCTGAACTCAGATCAGTTCAAAGGATTCCTGCGTGCTCACACACCCTCTGTGGCTGCATCAAGTCAGGCGAGATCCGCGGTGTTCTCTGTCACCTTCCCATCCCCGGACATCTACCTGGTCATCAAGGTAGCTAAATGCTGTCTGGTTTGCAAATTCCAATGTTCCCAGGGTGACGTGTTTGGGCAGAAGCAATGTCAGAGCCTGTGACACCGTTTTGTTTCCTTCCCAACTCACTCCTTTCCTCTAACCAGCAAATTCCGTATTGATTACTGGAATGACTGTTTCCTGGAATGACTACAGATTTGGGAGTCAGACAGTACTAATTTTGAATCCTGGCTTTGAAGCCAGTGTTATGGCTTTGGTCAGTTACCTAACCATTTTAGTGACTGGTGCCTATAGAGAGGAGACAGAAACACTTTTCTCAACAGACCTTTTGCTTCTGGAATAAAAATTTGCTTCTTTGTTCCACTATTCTCAGTTCTACAAAATAAGCAATCTGCCTTCAGCTCCAACCTGTGATACCTTCCTGGCGGCAGTCAGTTTCTCTCTAGACCCAGAGTTATGTTTCCTAGCATTGGTCATGGGGAGGTATGGGCAATAGTTTCCGAGTGTCACTCTTCCTTTCTATCACCACCTCACAGACTCAGACCAGTGGGAGTCAAATCTGTGAGCAGTTATAAAAAGAAGAGCGTCCCATTCTACTCTAAACTCTTGCTCACCTAAGAAACTCAAGATTTTGTATACCATGATGATTAGGTAAAGAAGATCGGTCGCCTTCTACATTACATCCCACCCATTCTGGTGCGCTGCCCCTGGTCTATCAGTGTTGCAGAGTGTGAGATGTTTTGTGACCTTGAATGCAGCCCTGTGCTCCAGGGTGTTCCAAATATTTAACGGGTTGATGCAGCTGGAGTTAAATTTTTAACTGGGTTGAGGCTTTGGGGTGTGTATGTGACTGTCAGAGCTTCCAGAGGTAGAGAGAGAGATTTGAGTTAACCCGTCCCCAACTGGTGGAAGCATAGCGATTTCAGTCACAAGCCCCACATACCTGAGTTTTTCAAAAGATTAATTTCTGGATGGGGCTCATCCCAAGCTGTGGAGTCCGGCCAGGAGCATGGCAGCGTCTGTGGGCTGTGGAGGTTTCCAGTGTCGTGGTTCTATTTGCGCAGATGCTGGGTTCAGCTCCCTGCCCTCCAGGGTGCCCCGAATGGCTCAACCTTTCGAGGAGTCCAGGAGAAATTCTGCCTCAAGATCACTTTTATATCTTGGTCAGCTGACCAGTTGAAGGTTGAGGAGCAGTAGTACTGTGTGTAGCACTGTCCTCCCGTCGTTCATCGATTTGCTCGAGCGGGCACCAGTGACATCTCCATCATGAGACTTGTTGTTACTGTTTTTGGCATACCGAATACGCCACAGGGAGCTTGCCAGGCTTTGCCATGAGGGTGAGATACTCTCAGTAGCTTGCTGGGCTCTCCGAGAGGGGCGGAGGAATCAAACCCGGGTCGGCTACGTACAAAGCAAATGCCATACCCGTTGTGCTATTGCTCCAGTGCCGTCTACGGCCATACCACTCTCTGAACGTGCCCGATCTCATCTGGGGAGCAGTCATGACAGTATATCTAATATAAAGCTTTAAAGCAGGAGGGGGGGTCCTTGCCTCACATGTGGCTGCTGCAGGTTCAACTTCTGGAAGTCTCCATCATGTCCCCCAAGCCCCACCAGGAGAGATCCTTTGTGAGGCCGAAAAAGAACCTCACATGTGCCATGACAGGCTGCATTTCAGCAAAACCAGCAGTAGACCTACGTTTCTGTATCCCCAAAGCATAGGTTTCGAGTTCCCTGAGACAGTCCTTGGCCAAAGCTGAAAATCCCCTCGCCACCGCTTGCCAGTCCTGTGATAAGTAGGATATCTCTGGGCACAGCATGTGGGCATGATAAAGTAGATCACAGACTTGTGACTGCTTCGTCAAAATTCTCAGGAAAACCACCAACTTTGCTTAAGTAACCATATGCGATAGAATGTTCCCTGGAACTAGGGTCGGAGTCCTTGTCAAAATTCCACTGTGTCGAATGAGGCTTGGACCCTAGCTCGAGCTAGCAATCAAAGTTCCTTTGCTTTTGCATTCTCACTTGTGGAACTGGTCTCTCTGTGAATGGGAAACCCAGAACCCGGGTATAATGCCGTGAGCACGGAGCCAAGATAGGAGGAAGCCCTGAGCACTGATGGGTGTGACCCCAAACCCCAAAGACATAAAGAATATGTGCTATTGGATTTTATCTTGTTTAAATCTTAGGCACCGTGGCTTACAGCCCTGTTCATGGATAGGTTTCATTCATTCAGTGTTCCAACCCCACCCCACCCCACCGGTTCTACTTCCCTCGACCATTGTCTGAGCGTCCCCCACCAGTTACTCCTTCCTCCCTCATTTTATCTTTAGTGAGTTTCGAACAAGGACATAGGCTAATAGGGCTTAATCCTTTTTTTTCTCTTCAATATATGAGCTAAATTTTCCTTCCTTCCTTCCTTCCTTCCTTCCTTCCTTCCTTCCTTCCTCCCTCCCTCCCTTCCTCTCTTCCTTCCTCTCTCCCTCCCTTCCTACCTTCTTTTCTCCCTTCCTTTCTCCCTCTCTTCCTTCCCTCCTTCTTTCTTTCCCTCTCTTCTTTTCCTCCTTCTTTTCTTCCCTTTCTTCCTTCCCTCCTTCTTTCCTTCCCTCCCCTCCCTTCCTCCCTTCCTCCCTTCATCTCTCCCTACCTCCCTCCCTCCATCCCTCCCTTCATTCCTTCATCCCTCCCCTCCTTCCTCCCTCCCTCCCTCCATCCCTCCCTCCCTCTCTTCCTTCCTTCCTTCCTTCCTTCCTTCCTTCCTTCCTTCCTTCCTTCCTTCCTTCGTTCCTTCCTTCCTCCCTCCCTTCCTACCTTCCTTTGTCCCTTCCTTTCTCCCTCTCTTCCTTCTTTCCTTCCCTTCCTTCCTTCCCTCCCTCCCTCCCTCCCTTCCTTCCTTCTTTTCTTCCTTCCTTTCTGTCTTTGAGACTGCACCTCATGATGTTCAGTGGCTATTCCCAGCTTGGTGTTCTGATCTCTCTCAGCAGTGCTCAGAGGGACCATCCATTTTGCATGCAAAGAATGATCTTCAGCCTTGAGCTATCTATCCCCCTGGCCCAGAGTTAATTTTTCTTTAAGCAGAAATTTCTCCTCTACTGTATATGCAATATGATGATTAAACATATCCAGTCCTTTATCAAATGTAAAATGGAAGACGAGATTTGAGAGCATGGTCACTTATTTCTGTTCCTGGTCAGTTAGCAAAGGGAGAAGCTGCACATGTCACCGCTTGAAGTTTTTTTTCTCAAGTTTGCTAAATCTAGAGAAGCAGCCCTAATGGGAAATACAAGGGAGACAATTACAGACAATTTATTCTGTTCATTTATTCATGCTGTGGAAGGTTTAGTTCCCAACCTGGCTTTTACAGGGATCATATCTCTTTTTAACATTGTAAGCAATAATAACGAAAATGAGCTTTGCCCTTCCTACATATGTCTCATGGGCTTTGTTTTATAAAATAACTTTTATTGCATTTTTTATTGTAGTGTAGTGCATGTTTATTGTTTAAAAATAGGGGAAAAAATCACTTAAGCAATGGAAGAAAATAAAATAGCTCATAATCCCACCAGCAAAAATAACAACTATTAACATTTCATGTTTCTCTACTCTCATTCTTTTAATATGTTCCCTTTGGGGGTGGGAGGTTCTTGGGGGCCACCCCTGGCAGTTCTTAGGGGCTACTCTTGGCAATATTCAGGAGACCCTGTGTGGTACCTGGGATCAAACCAAGACCAGCTGCATGTAAGGAAGTGCTTTAATCCCTGTATTCTCTCTGGCTCTGCCCTTTTAATTCTTTTACAAAATTATATAGCACGTTTATTATTAATTTTAATAGACATATCTTGGACATCTTCATGATCACGATCATCCTGTTGTTCGTCGATTGCCTCGAGCAGGCACCAGTAACGTCTCCTTCTTCCTAGCCCTAGATTTTAAAAGAGCCATTTCAATGCTCTTTCAGGGTTAGGAGAATGAGACCCATCATTGTTACTGGTATTTGGCATATTGGGTACGACATGGGAAGTTTGCCAGACTCTGCCGTGCGGGCAAGATACTTTCGGTAGCCTGCCGGGTTCTCCAAAGGAAAAACGAGATAAGATTGTGCGTGGCCGTTCGATTCTGGGAGCTGGGTTTTATAATCTCTGCGTCTTGGCCATCGATGGGACCAACCTGGCGCTGGCGGCAGCTGGTGGGTGTGACGCCTACCTACTGGAAGATGGGGGATCTGGGTGGAGAAGGCCCAGTCCCAGTCCAAGCAGGCTTGGAGATCTCAGCCCGGGATCCACATGCCTGGATTCCTCTGCCAGTTCCTTCATGCATGAGGCTTGTCCGGACTTGTGGACAGTGGTCTCAGCATGGCTGTGGCTGGTTCTGGAGGTCTTCGGCTGCTGGGGCTCTGCTCGGGGTGGGGGAGGGAAACTCAACCCGCCTCCCTCCAAGGGGCCCCTGTGAGGACAGCCAGGTGCGGGGGCAGGAGACTCTGGACATCTTTCTATTGGACGTCTTACTATTATAAAAAATATTTGATGATTGATAGAGCAGTACGTGAATGAAATTCATATAGCACTGATTTGTTTGATTTTCTTTTCTGTTGCTAGATTGAAAAAGTCCTCCAACAGGGAGAGATTGGAGACTGTGCAGAGCCCTATATGGTCATCAAAGAAAGTGATGGTGGAAAGGTATGATATTTTAAATATTGCTAAATGGTGATCTTTTAGAATAATCAGATCTCTCTCAGAAATTATGCGTAGGGTTCAGTGTTTAGGAAGGAGAAGGACAGAGGAGGAAAGAAATCAAGGGAGTGGGCAGGGGAGAAGAGAATTGGCAGAAACAGGTGAACAGGCATCAAGGCTTCAGTTATACAGGTGATATGGGTGGGTGGTATATCCACATGTCCAAGACGCAGACTCGTCAACACTGAAAACTCTGTAATGTGCCTGTTGAGGTGTTGACAGGAGGGGTTGAGGTGAGGAAGGAATATAGAAACACGGGTGGAGGGAAGTTGACACTGGGGATGGGATCGGTATTAAAATATTATATGCCTAAAACTCAATGATCAATAACTTTGTAAATCACAGTTCGTTAATTACAAGCTAATTAATTAATTACAGTTAATTAATTAATTTTTTTAAAATTAAGAAAATAGGGGCTGGAGGAACAGCACAGCAGGGAGGGCATTTGCCTTGCACGCGGCCAACCCGGGTTCGATTCCCAGCATCCCATATGGTTCCCCGAGCACCACCAGGAGTGATTCCTGAGTGCATGAGCCAGGAGTAACCCCTGAGCATCACCGGGTGTGACCTAAAAAGCAAAAACAAACAAACAAACAAACAAACAGAAAAAGAATAAATGGGGAGGGACTGGAGCATAGCACAGCGGGTAGGGCATTTGCTGGATTCGATTTCCAGCATCCCATATGGTCCCCTGAGCATTGCCAGGAGTGATTCCTGAGTGCACGAACCAGGAGTAACCCCTGTGCATTGCCGGGTGTGACCCAAAAAAGCAAAAAAAAAAATTTAAGAAAATAATCAGTGAGTTTAATCCATACCTAATTATGTCCCCATGTTAGATACTAATAAGTTGCAGTTAAAAGAAAAACTTGTTGGTGGCGATAGTTTATTAAATGGATGATTGAACTCGAAAATAATGATATCCCCATCCACGGATGTCTGATTATAAAACATGACAAGGGCAAAACCATATCCTACTGCCCTGGTTTGAGGCTCTGACCTAATGGTTAGAGAGGGTCACAGAGGACCCCATGGAACATCCGTGCAGGAGCTCTGCAGGCCTTCCTCAGAGGCATGGACCACTGACCACTTTCTGGTCTGGATATTTGGAAACTGGACAAGACATCACTTATGTATTAGTACATTATAAATTTTGTGCCCATGATGAAGATGTATTTTCTTGGCACCTGTTCACAGGTTTCCCGTATGATTTTTTTTGAAACATGGCATTTCTGCAAAAGATGTCTTCATTAGCATCTCGTTATAAATTCATAAACTTCAAAAAGATTTATTGAACTCGGGAATTTTTTTCTCTTGAAATCTACATTTTATTCTGAATTCGAAAAGAACAAATCAAAAGTGACCTAAGGAACTACTAAGGGCACTCTTAGGAACGTTTATAGCTCTAATGTTCTCCAAGGCTGGAGTGATAGCACAGTGGTAGGGTGCTTGCCTTGCGCGCAGCCAGCCTGGCCGAGCCGGGCTCGATTCCTCTTCCCCTCTAGGAGAGCCTGGCAAGCTCCCCGTGACGTATTCAATATGCCAAACACAGTAACAAGAAGTCTCACAATGGAGACATTACTGGGCCCGCTCTAGCAAATCGATGAACAACGGGAGGACAGTGTTGTTGTTGTGTTTTCCAAGGCAGCTTCTGAAAAACAAGTTTGTACTGGAGCTTGGTGGATGATGTACAAGACCTTTTAGTTTGTTTTTGTTTGGGGGGAACTGCACCCAGCAGTGCTTGGAGATACAAAGGGAACTCATGCGCCAGGGTTACTCCCAATAGAACTTTGTGGTACCTGGTTCAAACCCAGGACCCCAGTTGGCAAAGCTCGAGACTTTTGAGCTATCTTCTGGACCTCACATATAAAAATTTTCTTTCATGGGGTGGGGTCGGGGGATCACACCTGGCTTATTCCTGGTTGTACACTTAGAAATTACTCCTGACAGGCTTACGGAACCCTATGGGATGTTGGGAATCTAACCGTGGTCAGTTCCCTGCAAAGCAAGCGCCCTACCCACTGTATTCACTCCAGACCCAAACTTTGTAGTTTAAGAGTTTCTCTCAAGTCATATAGCTGGCCTGTGATTGATTAGCTGGTATAACAAGCCTTGGACATTTCTGCTTTTTTTTCGGCAGAATATGCATTTAATAATTGATGTTGATTTTTAAAAAACCTTATTAAAAAAAAACAAAAATCTGTATTTGCTTGTCAGCTAGGCTTTCAGCCCAAAGGGAGTAATTCTTCTTCTATGTCCTCACTAATAGTAGAGCAAGGGTTTGGGAGATGGTCTTCATACCTAGGACGGAAGTAGTTGACCTGGTGCTAGCGTCCTCTAATTGTTTTGTATCTCTCTCCATTTTCCTCTAGAGTAAAGAAAAGATTGAAAAACTGAAGCTTCAAGCTGAATCCTTTTGCCAACGTTTGGGAAAATACAGGATGCCCTTCGCCTGGGCTCCCATAAGCTTAGCAAGCTTCTTTAATGTTTCCACCCTGGAGAGGGAGACGACGGACGTAGAGTCCACATTTGGTAAGATTGTTCATCGCAGTGGGGAAAAAAGGGTTTTCACATGCATGAAGTCAGCTGCTTCTTGTTAGGGATTTGAGGGTTCAGTAAGGTGTGGTGAACGGAAAGGAAGATTAGATAAATAGAACGAAACTCTATCAAAACTAAATTACAGGGGCTGGAGAGATAGCACAGCGGGTAGGGCATTTGCCTTGCACGCGAACGACCCGGGTTCGATTCCCAGCATCCCATATGGTCCCCTGAGCACCGCCAGGACTAACTCCTGAGTGAAGAGCCAGGAGTAACCCCTGTGCATCGCCAGGTGTGACCCAAAAAGCGAAAAAAAAAAACCCAAAAAACTAAATTACAAATATTTCATTGGTGATCTCCAGAGAAATGTTTATTAAGATTTATGGAACCTATATATACACTTGCATAAAAAAATTGGGATGGAATTTTCTGGAAAGTTTGATACTGTAAAAGTTAATTCGTGCAGTGACTTTGGCAGCACAGATATAATAAAATTAGAATACAGAGATTAGCCTGGGCCTTGCACAAGGATGACACACTTTCTGGGACACTCCAATTTCTTAAAATGTATTTTTTAGTTTTGGGGCTGCATCGAGCAGCACATAGGACTTAATCCTGTCTTTTCACTCAGGGATCACTCCTGGTGGAGGTTGGGGTCCCGTGGGGTGGTGGGGATCATACCTGGGTCAGGACTGTGCAAGGCAAGTGCACTACCCACTGTGCTGTTCCTCCAGCCCCACGTTCTATATTTTAACAGATTCTCAAAGGCAACAGAAACTGAGAACTGGTCTTCTTAGGGAGAAGCTAATCACAGTCAGAGGATGAGGGGTGGGGGACACTGGGAGAATGGGGAGGGAATCAGACACTCTAATGGATGGTGTGGTACGGGGATATTTTATGTACGAAACCTACCGATAGCAATTTGTAAACCACAATTCCTAAAATGTAATCGAAAGTAAAAAAAATTAAATAACAGTGTGAAAAAAGGCTAAAACGGTTTAGCGATGCAAATAAACCTTAATTTGCAGTAGCCTAATAAAATAAAAAATTTCATGGAGCTGGACAGTTAGTACAGCACTTGCCTTGCATGCAGCCAGCCCCGGTTGGATCCCCAGTACCACATATAGTTCCCCACGCACTGTCATAATTGATTCCCGAGCACAGAGACAGAAATAAGCCCTGAACATAGCCAGGAGTGGCCCAAAGATTCCCCTGTTGCCTACCCCCATAGTAAAAATTTTCAAAATAATAAGAAAATATAAAAACTGTCTGTTGGGTGTCAAACTATGTTTTTTTTTGTTTTTTGCTTTTTGGGTCACATCCGGCGATGCACAGGGGTTCCTCCTGGCTCATGCACTCAGGAATCACTCCTGGCGGTGCTCGGGGGACCATATGGGATGCTGGGAATCGAATCCGGGTCGGCCGCGTGCAAAGCAAACGCCCTACCCGCTGTGCTATCGCTCCAGCCCCCAAACAAACTCTGTTTGGCGAAGGAAATATGCAGGTGTCTTGGCAAAATCGCCCGCCTCTTCGAGTTTATCTTGCCAAGTGCGATGAAAAAGTCATTCCCGAAAGAATGTGTACTTTTCCAGCTTATTTCGCATCTTTCCCTTCTCATTTTTCAGCAGATCATTTCCTAAACAGTTTGGGTCTGGAGCTGTGTTGGGAAGCTGGTGTTTCCAAGCTGGCCCAGCCACGCGTGGCAGAGTTTCTGTTTCTGTTGTTCTGTTGCCTGTTATTCTTTGTATTCAGCAAATATTTAAGTCCCCCTTCACAGCTCTCATGCATTTCTTAGCCCTGCCACTTCTGAAATCTTGCCTTTATCGGGGATGGGGAGGGGAAAGTATTTTGTTATTACTGCTGCCATTCCAGAATTACTGTGCATAGTTGCTAGTCAAAATTCCTGAGTTTTTTTCTGATTTGTCAGTAATAAACCTCACTTTAGTACATCCTAGGCTTCACAGTATAATAATTGTTTGTTTGTTTGTTTGTTTGGGGGGCCACATCCACTGATGCTCCGGGCCTACTCCTGGCTCTTTGTTCAAGGGTGACTCCTGGTGGGCTCGGGGAATGATATGGGATGCTGGGAATTGAACCCAGGTCAGCCACATGCAAAGCAAATGCCCTACCGGCTGTAATATCGCTCTAACCCCAGGCCTTTGTTTTTTTTGTGTGTGTGACTTAAGTTGCCCTCCTGAAAGCATTATGCTTAGAGTTTCAGGAACACCAGAAACAAGGTAATCCAGGCATAAGACTTCCTGCGGTTTCAGTTGTCTCTGGGTCAAGGATAAATGAACCCAAGGCAGAGGTAGATTCTTTAGAAACAGCCAGAAGATGCAATATTTGATAAAGAGAAAGTGAGGCACGTTTAGGTGGGCAGTAACAGGGGGCAAGTTCTAATTCAGCTCGGAGCAAGAACTAAGACTAAAGGGGCTGGAGCAATAGCACAGCGGGCAGGGCATTTGCCTTGCACGCGACCGACCTGGGTTCGATTCCCAGCATCCCATATGGTCCCCCGAGCACCGCCAGGGGTAATTCCTGAGTGCAGAGCCAGGAGGAACCCCTGAGCATTGCCGGGTATGACCCAAAAAGAAAGAAAAAAAAAATTAAGACTAAAAAGTTTTCAGATCTTTAGTTCAGAACAAGAACTGGAAGTCAGTAATATTTGAGTTCTAAGCAATTTTGCCTCTCAAAACAGAAGCCCTGAGCCTCACCGGGTAAAAGTAAGAAGATTCTCACCGAGAAATGCGACAGGGCTGGAGGCACCTGCCTTGTATGTAGCCAAATCCCTGTTCAGTCCCCAGCACCACAGGTGGACCCCTGAGCACTGTCAGGAGTGATCCCTGAGTACTGAGTCAGAAGTAAGACATGAGCACTGCCAGGTCTACCCTTGCCCCTCAAAAAAAAAGTTGGGGAGATAAAAAGCACTCAGGGGTGGGGGAAGAGAGAGAGAGAGAGAGAGAGAGAGAGAGAGAGAGAGAGAGAGAGAGAGAGCACAAGAATTCAGACTCAGAATATCAGAATATACCCAGGCTTACCCTAGCATGCTGGGTCATAATCCCAGATGCCTGCAGGGCCATTTGAGTACATGCCTTTCCCAGTGGAATGTAAATGTAAAAATAAAATAAAACAAACACTGTTGACTAAATAAAGCTTATCTGCAGTCCCTGTTCTGACTACAGCTCTGGGCTTCTGCTGTGCTGTGTTTGGTCATCCCCTGTCTCTAGTGGGTTGGGTCTGGAGCTGTTCTTGGCCTCCTTGCCCTGATGAAAGAAGGATGAGAGGCTCCATCAGGGTGCTCAGGAAGGCAGGAAGCAGGGCCAGAGAGAGACACAGAGGGTAGGGCATTCACCTTTCCTGTGGCCTGCCCGGGTTTGATCCCCATCACTGCAGACGGTTCCCTGTGTGCTGCCAGCAGTGATCTCTGAGCCCTGAGCTCTGCCAGCTGTGGTCCCCAAATAAAACAAACAAAAAGGGTGGGAATCCGGGGAGGGAAATTTGCTCAGTGGTTGCAAACACTTCTTACAGAGGCAAAGTTGGGACCTGCAGGCCAGTCAAATCAAACGACCTCTGTTAGACTGACAGTTGTTGTTTTCCTTAAAGGGAGAAACTCTGCAGGCGATCGGAGAACGCTGAGCCAGAGTCGGAAGCTTTCTGAGAGAGCTCTCTCCTTGGAGGAGAATGGACTCGGCTCCAACTACAAGGCCACCACCATGACCCTTAACAGCTTCTTTAAGCAGGTATGTCCCCACGCCTCCATGTGTCTGGGTGGGGCCCCATCCTGACAAAGGTGTGAGTGCCCAAGAGGGACACTGACCACAGTTAAGGGAGCAAGTTCATTCACCTCACTAAGCCTCCCTTTGTTTAGCTACAGGATGCCATGATAGGGGCTGGAGCGATAGCACAGCAGGTAAGGCGTTTGCCTTGCCCATGGCCAACCCGGGTCCAATTCCCAGCATCCCATAGGGTCCCCTGAGCACTGCCAGGGGTAATTCCTGAGTGCAGAACCAGGAGTAACCCCTGAGCATCGCTGGGTGTGACCCAAAAAGCAAAAAAACAATAATGGTGCATCTTTTGTCGAAATGATGAATGTAATCAATGTAGAGAAGAGTTAAGTAGAAATCATCTGCCTCACAGGCATTGGGTGGGGTGGGAGGGGGGTATATTGGGGTTAATAAATAAAGCTATGAAAAAAAAAGTGAGGTGGAGTTCATGCCCAATTCAATCAGCTAATCAGTGGCTGAACAAATAACAGTACTCTTACATTAAAATGAAAAAGAAAAAGCAAAAAAAAAAAAGTCATGATGGTGTTGGTTCCATGTGGCAGTTGGAGAGTCACGTGATCTGAGGCATGTGAAACTCTCCTCCTAGTACTTGAGTATGGCAAGTACTCAGTGTATCAGTGGTGTAATCAATAGGTCCATGTGAGCACTCTCGGAGTATCATTTCATTCGGGTACCAGAGCCGTTGTACAGTTGCCTTGCGTGTCGCTTTACCTGGATTCAATCCACAGCACCATATGTGGTTCATCAGTAGTGATCCCTGAGCACCGAGGCAGGAGTAAGCCCAAGCCACCATGGAGTTAGTCACTGGAAACAGGGTGACTGAGATGCCCTTTCCCTCCCGTTCTCAGGGTGTCCTGGCCTGGCTGTTGGCCCTACATCATTCTCTCCCAGACTTTCTAGGACTGCCCGCCTGCTCAGAGAGAGTGGCCATCACAAGTGTACTGTAGTTGCTCAGTTAATGTTGTGACTGTTTGAAAAAAGAGGAGTTTCCTAAAGGAAACAAATTCCTAGAGCAGAAGGTAGAATGATGGTTGCCAGGAGCTAGGGAAAGTGGAGATCACGGAGATGTTGACTTATGCCTCAAGAGCTTTTGTTTGGCAAGATGAAAGTGTTCTGGAATGTGTTGCCCAGTGTCGATGGCCTTCACAGTGTTGAGCACAAAAGGTGAAGATGGCAAATTCTGTGTATTTAAAAAAACAAGAGAACCAGGGCCTGGAGTAATAGTACAGTAGATAGGGCGTTTGCCTTGCACACGGCAAGACCAGGTTCAATCCCCAGCACCTCATTTGGTCTCCTGGGCACTGCCGGGAGTGATCCCTGAGTGCAGGGCCAGGAATAAGTTCTGAGCATCACCATGTGTGGCCCAGAAATAAAAACTAATAAACATCTTTAATTATTCAAATTTTAGCACTGTAGCATCGTCCTCCCGTTGTTCATTGATTTGCTCGAGCGGGCCCAGTCACATCTCCATCGTGAGACTGTTGTTACTGTGTTTGGCATATCGAGTACGTCACGGGGAGCTTGTCAGGCTTTGCCGTGCGGGCGGGATACTCTCGGTAGCTTGCCGGGCTCTCCGAGAGGAGTAGAGGAATCGAACTTGGGTTGACCGGGGTTGGCCGCATGCAAGGCAAACGCCCCACCTGCTGTGCTATCACTCCAGCCCAAATTTTAAAATGAAAAAATTTAGACTTCATTTTGCATTTTAGAAATTTTCCCATAGCTCAGGCACACTTCAGGGGACATTCCAAGTGTTGTGTTAACAAGTCCAGTGCAAAAGAGACACTGAAGAGCTGTGCTCTGTGTCACCGGACAGAAGCAGTGCGGGAGGAACTGTTCCATTTAGGAGTTGCTCCTCTGATTCCATCACCTGAGGGACAAGGCGCTTGACTTGCTGAGTTCCTCCGTCTTCTGAAATCTGTTCGGATTCGAGCTTTTGTAACTCGGCAGTACACAGAGGAGCCTGCTCTGTCTGAGCCTCTGTTTAAGATGCACGTGAAGGGCATGGGGGCAGGAAAAGGATGGGGAAGGGTTTCCTCCATCTCCAACTCTTCCTTTATGCAGTTCCCCGGTACTGTTCCAGGGAGTGAAAAGAAGCACCGAGGCTTTGGTTCTACAGGACAAACCTTTCAGCCTCGATTTCACAGGGTCACTGAGATGCAGCGGGAGTCCCATCCCCAGATGGATTCATGGGAGACTTGGGGGGAGGGAGAGAAGGAGCACTGGAGGGGGAGCAAAATGATGCCAGGGATGCCTCTACTCACAGTGTCTCTGAGCATTGTGTTAAATGTTAACATGGCGTGTGAAAATAAGAACTCCAGTTCTGTCCCCCAAGTCGGGAGCTCACCTGACCCTGACTAACTCTGCTTTTCCTCTCGGCAGGAGGGAGACCGTCTCAGTGATGAAGACTTGTTTAAGTTCTTAGCCGACTACAAAAGGTCCTCGTCCTTGCAGAGGAGGGTCAAGTCTATCCCAGGTACGGGTGGTGGGTTCTCTAGCTTTGCCCAAGATTGGGCCCTTTATTCATTTTTTTAATTTTTCAATTAAAAAATTTTTGTTTTTTTAAGTCTAATGATACATTTGATAAAATCACATTTGCCAAAAGGAAACGGGGGCGGGGGGTTGTATTAGGAATCCAGGTTGACATTTTTGGCCAATTTATATTAACGTTGTGTATTTATTTTTTTTTTCTTTTTGGGTCACACCTGGTAATGCACAGGAGTTACTCCTGGCTCTGCACTCAGGAGTTACTCCTGGCGGTGCTCAGGGGACCGCATGGGATGCTGGGAATCGAACCTGGGTCAGCCACGTGCAAGCAAACACCCTACCTGCTGTGCTATTGCTCCAGCCCCCAGTGTTGTGTATTTTTAAAATGAGCATTGAGTCTGTAAATAGATACTGTGTTTTTGTATCTGGTTTCTCTGATAGTCAGAAAAGTGTCTGTAGAGAGGACAGATACAGTTTATCAAATAAACTATCCGATGCCACCCTGTCTCTGTGGCAGGGCATTCCCTTTTGTTCTCTCTCTCCTTTTGGGTGCTGTGGTTTGCAAAAGAGACATTGAGTGGCAATCTTGTTCGGTCTATATTCTACTCTCATCACGCATTTCCCATCCTGAGAGACCCTCCCAACACCCTTTACTTGGTGTTCCCTTCTCTTTCTGAGCTCCCCCTTCCCCTAACATGTGTGGTTGTCCTCCGGGTCATTGAATAAAATTCCTGGTACTAATCTCTGCCATACTTGGGTGTTAGTTTCCTATTTTGTTACTTTATGTTCCCCAGATGAATGCAATCTTTCTATGTCTATCCCTTTCTTTCTGAGTCATTTCACTTAGCATGATACTTTCCATGTGGTACCACTTGTATGTAAATTTCATGACTTCGTCTTTTCTAACAGCTGCATAGTACTCCATTGTGTAGATATACCAAAGTTTCTTTAACCAGTCATCTGTTCTCGGGCACTCAGGTTTTTTCCAGATTCTGGCTTTTGTAAACAGTGCTGCAAACCACTGCATCCAATCTTGAGGCCCTGCTACCCCTGCCTGCACCAGGGAACCCCGTTTGAAAACCACCAGCTTTTCCTGCTTGTGATGCTGAACACTGGTTACTTCCTTATGTACCGTTAGCGCATGGTGTGGTACTTCTGAGGAGTACTCAAAAGATCCTCTAGTCCACTCCAGGTAGGGTGACATGCCTGGTGTGCTCAGGGCCCCGGCACTGTCTCGCTGCCCAGATACCTGCAGATATAGCCATGGTGGTCCCCCACACTGCTGGGGTGACTCTGGAGTCAAAGAGCCACCAGCACCCCCTTCCTCCACCGCCCCCGCCACCATCCAAAGAAATAAGCAAGCAAGAAATACAGACCTATGATAACAGGAGTCCTATACCTTTTATCATTTCTTGCCCTTTAACTTCTAGAAATTAAACCTCGAAAGTTGCCCTGACAGTCCCCCCCCCCAAACTGTAGGAAATCATCCAGGAATCACAAAAAATCATTTCTTTCTCTTCATGAAAGAATTCCAGTGCCACTCTCTTCTCACACTTCCTGAACCCTGGCCGCGTCTGCTGAAATAACCGTCTCTGTGCCTCTAGGCGTTCTCAGACTGGAGATTTCCCCGGCTCCAGACACCCTCAGCTGCTGTCTGACTCCTGAAATGCTGCCAGTGAGACCCTTTCCTGAAAATCGGACGAGGCCCCACAAAGAGATTTTGGAATTTCCCATCCGGGAGGTGTATGTCCCCCATACTGTGTACAGGTAAGGAACAAGGCTTTATTTGTTTGAAGTTTGAACGGCTGGGAGTTGGTGGGGGTGTGTGTGAAGGAACACACACACACACACACACACACACACACACACACACACACAGAGCAGTGAACAGGGTTTAGTCCTGACTCTGCATTCAGGGATCACTCCTGGTGAGCTTGGGGGAACATATGGAATTGAACTCAGGTTTTGCTGGCTGCAAGGTGAGCATCCTACCTTCTGTAGGGTCTCTCCAGCCCCAAGAAACAAAACTTTTGGGAAAACCAGTGGATTTGTGTTTCTTAGTGCTTTCATTATCTTTCAGCCCGTTTTCTTCCTTCCTCCTCTGGAGAAACCATAAAATCCAATGATGTTTATAGATAATTGCTGAATTGCTTTCTAAAAATGGCTTCTCTGTTTTTCCTTAAAAAGGAAAACGTAGGGCCACAGAGATAGTATATCGTGGGTAAAAGACTTGCCTTGCATGAGGCCAACAGGGATTTGATCCCTGACGACACATGTGATCCCATGAGCCCTGCCAGGAGTGATCCCTGAGCACAGAACCAGGAGCAATCACTGAGCACTGCCAGGTATGGCAAAAGAGAAAGAAAGAGAGAGAAAGAACGAGAGAAGGAGATGGAGGAAGGAGGGAAGGGTGGGAGGGAGGGAAGGAGAGAGGCACGGGGGGGGGGGGGGGGGGAGGAGGGAGGGAGGAAATGAAGCATTCCTAGGATGCAGGAGTTTCAGTTCCTCATTCCCTAGAGAGAGTTTGGAGGCCTGAAAATGTTTGTTTGTGGATGCTGTGGTTTTGTATCTTTTTCGAAGCCCTGTCCTATCATTGAGGGTAAAACTGCTTGTGGCATTGGACTATACTTGGACTAAATGAATTCTATAGATACTTGACTTTCCCTCCGCGTCTAATCCCCCATGGGAGGCATTTACAACTCTCGACTTCTTGCTGCAAACATTATCCCTTAATTACATCACAGTGGGACTCAGGACGCATTAGTGCATGGAATGATTCAAAAATGTAGGAGTGCTAAGGAGGACAAGTTGGAACGAATTAATCTGGACCCAACTTTTCGCATCACGAGAAACAAACCCACAAAGTGAACGTTCTTTAACTGTGCAGTGCATTGTGGCGGACAGACCAAGGCTTCCTGTTAAAAACTGGGTCCTGGTGGAGGGAAGTTGGCACTGGTGGTGGCATGGGTGTTGAAATACTATATGCCTAAAACTCAAGTATCAATAACTTTGTAAGTCATAGTTCTTAAATAAAAAATTAAAAACACCAGGTCAACTCTGGAAAATGATTAAGAACCCCCCCCCTCTTCCTTTTGGATCACAGGGCCCCAGCTCCAGACTCCCATAGTTTATAATTTGCTTACGAAAAGAGTTAAAGTGAATGTTGAATAATGACTTTTCTATGCACCCCCGTATGGGTGAGGTGTACGACAAAGCCTAGCAAGCTACCTGTGATGTATTCAATATGCCAAACACAGTAACAACAAGTCTCAAGATGGAGACGTTACTGGGTCCGCTCCAGCAAATCGATGAACAACGGGAGGACAGTGCTACAGTGCTATTTTTTACATCATATTTTCTTTGACTTTTATGAAGCGGAAGGACTTTTTTGTTTGTATTGAATAGCTTCTATAAATATTTTATTTATTGTGTTTTGGTTTTGGGGTCATACCTGAGCTGGAGCGATAGCACAACGGGTAGGGTGTTTGTCTTGCACACAGCTGGCCCGGCCAACCCAGGTTTGATTCCTCCGCCCCTCTCGGAGAGCCCGGCAAGCACCCGAGAGTATCTCGCCCACAGGGCAAAGCCTGGAAAGCTGCCCGTGATATATTCAGTACGCCAAACACAGTAACAACAAGTCTCACAATGGAGACATTACTGGGCCCGCTCAAGCTAATTGATGAACAACGGGAGGGCACCCACACACACGAATCACGTTTTCTGTTTTGAAGCAAAGGAGTCTGAATAAATTTATATTATTTCATTAATGATATATCAATGATGACATGAAACTTTATCATAGGTATGGTCTAAAGTTGTCTCTCTTCCAACATGCTAGTATGTTCTCATACCAGTAAGGAACAGCAGTCCCTGTTTTTAGTTTTAGAAAAATTGTGCTTCCAGCCCCCTCCCTCCAAAAAAACTCCAAAAGAATAAGATAAAGGAGTCAGAGAGATAGTAAAAAGAGATGGGTCAGAGAGTTAAGGCATTTGCCTTGCATGCACCTACAGTCCCCCAAGCATCACTCTATCACTGTCATCCCGTTGTTCATCGATTGGCTCGAGCGGATGCCAATAATGTCTCCATTTGTCCTTGTTGCATGCTAGTGTAGTCCGATGGCGTATTGGGGGCTCTTTCAGGGTCAAGGGAATGAGGACTGTCATTGTTACTGTTTTTGGCATATCGAGTACACCGCGGGTAGCTTGCCAGGCTCTGCCATGCAGGCAGAATACTCTCGGTAGCTTGCTGGGCTCTCCGAGAGGGACACACACTCCAGGAAATATTGCAGCACTTTCTTCTAGGAGCTGTTTTCTAGTCTCTGGGTCTTGGCTGTTGATGAGATTACATGGCACCGGGGGCATTTTATGGGTGTGACTGCCAAGCTACTGGAAAACAGGGAATCTGGGTGGAGCAGGCCCAGTCCTGATCCGAGCAGGCTTGGAGATCTCAGCCACAGGTCCCGCATACCTGGGTTCCTCTGCCGGTTCCTTTATGCGTGAGGCTCGTCCGAGTGTGTGGAGAGTGGCCTTGAGCATGGCTGTGGTTGGGTTCTGGAGGTTTTTTGGCTGCCGGGGTTCTGTTTGGGGTGGGAAGGGAGACTCAACCCCCTCTGAGGGGCCCCGGCGAAGACAGCTTGGCACGGAGGCAGGAGATTTTACCTTTGCATTCATCTGTGGTCCCCCAGGTACCCCCTGGAATGGTACTTGAGCACAGAGCCAGGAGTAAACCCTCAGCACTGCCAGGTGTGACTCCATGCATCCCACCCCCTTATAGAAGAAAAGCTTTGCTTTCCTTTCGTGAGTTCTGGACAGTATTCTAAGGTTTGCTAGCTAGCATAACTTTGCTTGCTGGCATTGCTCTATCCTGGTGGCAGATGTATCCTTTCAATGACATTGAATGGAAAATAAGGTGGGCAGAGTGGGTAAACTGAGGTAACTGTATTATATAGGACTCAAATCATTAATTTGAAATATAGCTTGATGGCTGGAGCGATAGCACAGCGGGTAGGGCGTTCGCCTTACACCCGGCCAACATGGCCGACCCGAGTTCGATTCCTCCGCCCCTCTCGGAGAGCCCGGCAAGCTACCGAGAGTATTCGATATGCCAGACACAGTAACAACAAAGTCTCCAATGGAGACGTTACTGGGCCCGCTCGAGCAAATCGACGATCAACGGGAGGGCCTTTACCTTTATAGCTTGATAATGAAAAATTTGATCTTCCTAGAACCTAGGGAGAATATCTCTAATGTACCCAACAAGGAGTGTCTTCCGTGATAAATGAATGTCAACTTTGTCTACTTTTTTGTTGTCTATGAGTTGCACCCAGCACTTCTCTGTGCCCAGGGATCACTCCTGGAGGGCTTTGGGACCATATGAGATACTGGGATCAAACTGGGGTTGGCGGCCTGCAAGGCAAACACCCTTCCTGCTGTGGTATCACTCTGGCTCCATCAATTGTGTGTGCTTTTGACGTCAGCCGCAGAGCTCCCCTGGTTGCTGGGAGCGATTCCGTAGCTCTGGGGTAGCTCCTGCCTGGCCTTCAGTGTGGGTGATAGCCCGAGTCACAGGTTCTAAGACAGGTGAGGTTTCTACTTCACACCTAGGATGAGAGCCTGAATCGTTTCTCTTGTTGTGGTGCTCAGGGTGTGGGACCAAGGATGGAGGTCAGTGCCTAGGGCGACCCCTCTCTAACCAAGCCTCAGCCGGACTTTGGACTCTCTTAAAGGAGCATCTAGTATGGGACCTAAAATAAAACAGCTTGGGAAACATAAAAATCGCCTTTCTGGCATCTGTCCCTCTGCTTTCCTCCGCTGCCTCAGTTAGAGCCATCCCTCCATCCTTCCTACACCGGCAGACCTGCACCAGTGCACCGATTTGGTGGGTGAAGACGAGACCACTGAGTTAGGGTCACCTGGGGCACTCTCCACATCGCGTCCTGTGAAGACGCTGCCCCTGCTGCCTCTAGCTGTTCACGGGGTGACAAGGGGACAGTCTGGGTCACTTACCGAAGAACTGCACAGGACTTTGGGAGTATCCCCCTGAGCTAGGGAGATGGAGCACTCTGACACGAGAGAGTCCAACGGGTCAGGCACTTGCTTAGCATGTGGCTAATTCCAGTTCAATCTCGAGTACCACATACCCTCCCTTGGGTACTGTCAGGAGTAATCCCTGAGCATCGCCGGGCGTGGCCCCAAACCAACAAACCAAGCGAACAAAAGCAAGCTCTCCTTCTGAGAGAAGAGATGAATTTCTGGAGCTTCACATGTTAATTCCAGTTACCCCAGGGTGCTCTGTAGCGTGCAGGCAGAAAGCCGTAAAAGGGGGTCCCTGCAAGACACAAAGCCAGGGCCTGGAGTCATAGCACAGCGGGTAGGGTATTTGCTTTGCACGTGGCTATCCGGGTTCGATTCCCAGCATCTCATGTGGTCCTCTGCGCACCGCCAGGAGTAATTCCTAAGTGCAGAGTCAGGAGTAACACCGTGTATCGCCGGATGTCTCACACACACACACACACACACACACACACACACACACACACACAAAGCCAGTCACAAGCAGGACAGTCATTGCACATGTAGACTGTTCCATAGCTGGAAACATGAGTGTGACGTGTCTTTCTCCAAGCCAGATGAAGAAAACAGTCACTGTTAGCCCAAGAGCATGTCTGAACCAGCTCCTGGCTGACTCTCCGTGTGGCGTTGCCCAGCAGTCACACGGCCACACCTGCTAGCGTCTGGTAAGGGCAGAGCAAAGGCCACCCAGAGCCCAGGGAGAGCATCCAGGGCGTGCTCTCCTGTGTCTGCCTCGTGTGTGCACATCACAGGCACTGAGGCTGTACTAAGCTTGTTAAGCTCCTTGCCGGCCCTTTAACTGGCGATTACATTCAGACGAGCCCCATAAAGTGCATTTCCATCTCTCATCCCAGCCCCTGAGAGCCTCCCGGGTCTCTTGATGCAATTATCAGACTTGCCGTGAATGACTGTACTTGCCGAGAACAGGCGTATCAGTTAGAACACGATTTCTTTGATGGATAATTAACTGTGTGGAGGCCTCCTCCTGGCCAAGCCCCGTTCGGCGCTCAGAGCAGAAGTTCTGCCTCCCGAGGGCTGCCTGAGCCCCAGGCTGGCAGGGAAGAGCCACATTTATGGGAGCACGGAGAGAATCCTCCAGGCTTGCTTCCTCCCGGGACAAAAACAGTGGCATGGGCAAGCTGACCTGGAGTTCAGGATGGAGTGGATAGGACCTTTAAGGAAAAGCCTGGCCAAGAAATGATTTGGAATGAGGACTTGAGGGAGGAACGGGAGCTTAGAGGAAGGATTTGATTCTGTCCAGTGCCCAGCTGGTTCTGTGTCCAGAACGGATCTCAGTGCCCGGGAGAAAGGGGAAGGTGCCTTGGAGACAACCGTGGATGTTTATGCAAACAGGCTTGTTGCTCGGAGACTTGCCTACCGACCCATTCCTATTCAAGATGGTCTGACATCGTCTTTTAAGATTCAGGGTTTCAAGGCCGAGCAATAGCGCAGAGTGTAGGGCATTTGCCTTCCCCGCACTTGACCCAGGTTCAATCCCCAGCACCCCATATGGCCCTCCCCTAGCCCCACCGGAAGTGGCCCCTGAGTATAGTGAGCTAGGGGTAAGCTCTGAGCACCACTAGGTGTGGCCCAGATAACAAAATAAAACAATAATCAGATCCCCCAGAGAGAAAGCTCAAAGGACTAGACCACCCACTTTGCAGGCCAGAGGCCTGGCACTAATACCCAACAAACACTGCTCAAGGAGCAAGCCCGGAGCACAGAGCCCAGAGTAGTTAGTCTCTGAGCACTGCTGGATATGGCCCCAGAACAAACAAAAAGAATCAAAGTTTCCTTGACTAGGAATGTGGCTTGACAGTAAAAGGTGTGGCTGCCACGCATGAGATCTGGCTTGGACTCCTGGCTTCACCAAAATAAATAAAGAAGTAAGTTGAAGAGCATTTTACTCTTCCTTTTACTGGCTGGGGAGAGAGCTCAGGAGGTGGGAGGCGTGCCCCACCGCTGGGCGTGCCAGGCCCTCAGAGTGATTCCTGACACTGCCTGTTCCTTGACATCCACTTGGCCCAGTGTGGCTTTGACGGTCCACAGCACCCCTGGGTCCAAGCACTGAAGTGTCAGGCTCAAACCATGGTGCTGGGCATCATCCGAAGTGGTCTCTGGGTACCCCAGCATGGTTAGGTGAGGTCTCTTAAAATTAAAAAAAAAAAATCCTTAAACTCAAAGTTTTTTTTCCTTGGGCTGGAGCTATAGCACAGCGGGGAGGGCGTTTGCCTTGCACGTGGCCGACCCGGGTTCGATTCCCAGCATCCTATATGGTCCCCCGAGCACTGCCAGGAGTAATTCCTGAGTGCAGAGCCAGGAGTATCCCCTGTGCATCGCTGGGTGTGACCCAAAAAGAAAAAAAAAAAAAGACTGACCTGGGTTCGATTCCCAGCATCCCATATGGTCCCCTGAGCACCTCCAGGAGTAATTCCTGAGTGCAGAACCAGGAGTAACTACTGTGCATCACCGGGTGTGACCCACAAAGGAAAAAAATTAAAGTTTTCTTTCCTTTTCATGGGGTTTCTCTTCATGAGTTCCCTTACTCAAGGGAGTCATCAAAGGTTCAGAAAGAGAAATTCTGAGAACTTGGGGCCAGAATGAGAGCACAGTGGGTAGGGCATTTGCCTTGCACAAGGCCCACCCGGTTTCAGTTACCAGCACTCTATATGGTCCCCTGAGTACCCCCAAAGAATGATCCCTGAGCTCAGAGCCAGGAGTAAGCCCTGAGCACTGCTGGTGTGAGCCCAAAACACAGGGAAGAAAAAAAAAAGAAAAGAAAAAGAAATGCAGGTAATCCAGGAGAGGTCAGGCTGCCTCTGCCCAGGCCGCAGCAAATGTGGGCTCTTGGGTGAGATGAATCAGCAGAGAACAAGTGCTAAACCCTCTAGAATCAGTCTGCAGTGCAGCAAAGACCTGTCGAGGAATGCGTCCTTTTTTTCTTTTTTAATTGGATCGCCCTAAGATAGAGCATCACAAAATTGTTCATGGTTGCGTTTCAGTCACACAGTGTTCCAACACCCTTCCCTCCACCAGTGTCATTTCCCAGCACCAGGGTCCCCAGTTTACCTCCCACCCCTTGAAGCCACCCCCTACTCCAACCTACCTCTATGGCCGGCACCTCTCTCTCTTCTCTCTCTCTCTCTCTTCTCTCTCTCTCATTCTCTCTCTCTTCTCTCTCTTTCTCTCTCATTCTCTCTCTCTTTCTCTCTCTCGTCTCTCTCTTTCTCTCTCTCATCTCTCTCTTTCTCTCTCTTTCTCTCTCTTGTCTCTCTCTCTCTTTCTCTCTCTTTCTCTCTCTTGTCTCTCTCTCTTTCTCTCTCTTTCTCTCTCTTTCTCTTTCTCTCTCTCTTTCTCTCTTTCTCTCTCTCTTTCTCTCTCTTGTCTCTCTCTCTTTCTCTCTCTCTTTCTCTCTCTCTTTCTCTCTCTCTTGTCTCTCTCTTTCTCTCTCTTTCTCTCTCTCTTTCTCTCTTTCTCTCTCTCTTTCTCTCTTTCTCTCTCTCTTCTCTCTCTTTCTCTCTCTTTCTCTCTCTCTCGTCTCTCTCTCTCGTCTCTTTCTCTTTCTCTCTCTTTCTCTCTCTTTCTCTCTTTCTTTCTCTCTCTCTTTCTCTCTCTCCTTTTCTCTCTTTCTCTTTCTCTCTTTCTCTCTCATCTCTCTCTCTTTCTCTCTCTTTCTCCCTCTCTTTCTCTCTCTCTTCTCTCTCTCTTTCTCTCTCTATATCTCTCTCTCTCTCTCCCCCCGCCTCATATTAGGCATTATGGTTTGCGATCCAGATGCTGAAAGGTTAGCATGTCTATCCCTTTACTTGCTTTCAAGACTTAGTTCTTGTCCAGAGTGGTCATTCCCAACTAGTGTTGTCACAATGGACCCCCTGTACCTTAATTACCCTCCATCCCCCATACCACTGACCCACCATTGACCAGTCCTCCTGACTCGTTTTCCCTGGCATGCTAGATAGATAGATAGATAGGTAGGTAGATCACGATCATCCTGTTGTTTGTCGATTGCCTCAAGCAGGCACCAGCAACGTCCCCTTCCTCCTAGCCCTGAGACTTTAAAAGAGCCATTTCAGTGCTCTTTCAGGATTAGGAGAATGAGACCCAGCATTGTTAGATAGATAGGTCGATCCCACAAATAAATGCAGTCATTCTACATCTGTCCCTCCCGAGGAGTATGTATTACTGCATGAAGCTCTTCTGCTTTAGAGACTGCACAGCACTTCTACCTAAAGGATGGTAGTTTATGATGGGATCAGCCCTGCCGAAGTCCCAATCACAACGGTATCTTCCAGAAATAGTGTTCAAGTAACAGCTCTCCAAGCCTGCCACTTGGCTTGGATTTGATGTTGGGTTAAATGACTGATCCAGATGCTTCAAAATCATGAAAGCACAGACAGGCAGATCAAAGTTCTGTCTCCCTTTCCTCCCCTGGAGGAGAGCCTTTGCAGAGAAAAAGAAAAATTTTTAATAAACACCTTGTACTTTGAACATTTGAGAGTGCTAGCAACATGCCAGACCCTTTCTCTGGACATTAGAGAAATACTAGCGAGCAGATCAGGGGAAATCCTCTAAATTTATAGTGCCAGCCTATTTTTTTTAATCTAGAACCAATCATTTATTCTTTTTACTAAGGACACTAAAGTAAGTAAACAAACTTCTATAAATTCGTCTTCATTTCATAAGAAGGATGATTTAACTCTTAAAGGGAACTTAGGAACAGGATATCTTAATACCAAAGGGTAAATAGAAGACCTTAGTATAAGAATCAGTCGTTTCTGTTCTGTGTACTTAAACATTACCTTTCCTTTTCTCTTTTTTTTTTTTATTAATTTTTATTAGTGAAACACCATGAGGTACAGTTGTAGACTTACAAACTTTCGTGCTTGGGTTTCGATTATACAATGATCAAATACCCACCCCTCCACCAGTGCCCATTTCCCACCACCACGGATCCCAGTATCCCTCCCACCCCCCATCCCACCCTGCCTCTGTGGCAGGGCATTCCCTTTTGTTCTCTCTCCTTTTGGGTCCTGTGGTTTGCAAGAGAGGCATTGAGTGGCAATCATGTTCGGTCAATAGTCTACTTTCAACATGCTTCTCCCACCCTGGGAGGATCCTCCCAACACCCTTTATTTGGTGCTCCCTTCTCTATCTGAGCTGCCCTTACCCCTAGAATGCCCGTGCCAGCCTATTTTTGAGCCATTGGAAAGAACTCTTTCTCAGTTTCTTCTGTATCTTTCCAGAAGTAAGCTGTGGACAGGCCAGTCAAAGTCCACATTTCTCCTTTCTCTGGGTCAGTGTCATACAGTGTGACTTCAACTTGGCCCCATTCTCCCTTTCAGCACAGTTGTACCCAGAGACATGGAAATCCCCAGCTTTTTGATCACGTCTCACTAAGTAGTGATTTGTGATTGACCGAATCCCAGGCTGATGAGCGTCTACAATGTTGTCAGTCTTGCGATATTATAAATGATAGCACTGTAGCACTGTCCTCCCATTGTTCATCGATCTGCTCGAGCGGGCACCAGTAACGTCTCACAACCAATTGTGAGACTTGTTACTGTTTTTGGCATATCGAATACGTCACGGGGAGCTTGCCAGACTTTGCCATGCGGGCGAGATGCTCTCGGTAGCTTGCCAGGCTCTCCGAGAGGGGCGGAGGAATCAAACCCGGGTTGGCCATGTGCAAGGCAAACACCTGACCCGCTGTGCTATTTCTCCAGACCTATAAATGATAATTCAATGAAAAATTTAATAATCTGGGGTGGGGGGAAGGCATTCCTGATGGTGCTCAGCGGTTACTCCTGGCTCAGGGAGCTCTCCTAGTGGTGCTCAGGAACCATACAGGATGCTGGAGATCAAATCCAGGTTGACTGCATACAAGGCAAATGCCCTACCTGCTGTAGTATTGCTCCAGTCCCCCCAAATCTTACATTTTTAAAAAAAATACTTACAATTTTTACAATTTGAAAAATCTTGCCTTAAGTAGAAGACATCCCTGAAATCTCCTCTTTGGCTTTACGGAGGAAGCAGTTTTCTGTGAGACACAAATCCCATTTAATACATGCAAATTCTTGCCAAAGACCCTCAGAGGCAGCCCAGGCAAATTATTGACATTGGCCAGGTAGACAACAGAGAGGGCGGCAGAATGAGTTCCTGGTGAATGAATTAGCTGAGGAATTAAGTCCCCGTATTTGATTTTGCTGTGTCAAGTTGGTTTTGAAAATAGCAGGGACAGAGTCTGCGCCCCATTTTCCCAGTGCCTCTGCTGTCCTTTTCAGAAGATTGGAAAATTCTGGATTCCTTAGCAGCTATTGTAGGCTTCCTAAAGACATGGACATTTCCAGAGACATGGAAATCCCCAGCTTTTTGATCACGTCTCACTAAGTAGTGATTTGTGATTGACCGAATCCCAGGCTGATGAGTGTCTACAATATTGTCAGTCTTGCGATATTATAAATGATAGCACTGTAGCACTGTCCTCCCATTGTTCATCTATCTGCTCGAGCGGATTTTAGCTCGAGCTAAAGCTATTGTAGGCTTCCGGTCAGAACAGCCTTCAGCCACTTGAGGGCACAATTCGCTTACTTTCTAGATTCAAACGCCAAAAGCTCTTTTTCCTCTTTCCAAAGCCAGAGTAGCTGTGATTTGTTAAAGAAAAACTCATGTTTTCGTTTTTTTATACCCTTGAAGTTGTAGAGCCAAGAAACAATGAAAATATCCTGATGTTTCAAATATAACTCCTGTTGTTTTTGTTTGGCTTGGCAGCTATATCTGGTGGTGCTCAGGGATCACTCTCAATTTGATTGGGTGGAGCATACGGGGTTGCAGGGATGCAGAACTCAAGGCAGCCACAGGCAAGGCAAGTGCCCTACCCACTGTGCTATCTCTCAGGCCCCTCTGCTGTTGTCTTTGGAAAGCATTTCTTTTTACCTTTCTGCTCTTCTCTTATTTCCTTTCATGAGCTTAGAGATTGAGCAAGTCGGGGGAAGATGTAGAGGGGAGAAGGATGCAGATATGTACCCTGAAGTGTCTGACAGTGAGCAATCTCATTTGGAGGACAGAGGGCATTGTTCATTGTCTTTATATACGCGCCATCCTGCAACAGGGGCGCATTCGCGGCCGCGCGACATCTTATTATCTCATTTTTCCTTTGGAGAACCCGGCAGGCTACCAAAAGTATCCTGCCCGCATGGCAGAGTCTGGCAAACTCCCCGTGGCGTACTCAGTGTGCCAAATACCAGTGACAATGATAGGTCTCATTCTCCTAACCCTGAAAGAGCCTGGAATATGGCACTTTTTAAAAAAATCTCAGGGCTAGCACGAAGGAGATGTTACTGGGGCCTGCTCGAGGCAATCGACAAACAACAGGATGATCGTGAACGTGACCTACAATAGGGAAAGTGTTAAGGAGGTTCCGCGTATACTCACACCACCGCTCTTAGGAGTCCTGTTGGCCTCTCCTTCGTGTAGTTGCCAGCCCTCTGAGTCCAACACACGCGTAACATTCCTGCCAGTGGACCACAGTCCTAGAGAATCTACACTAGTTAGTGAATGATGGTGAGGGCCAGGTCTCCATCGATTTTATTTTCTTTTCCCCAGCAGATAGCACAGCGGGTAGGGCGTTCGCCTTACACGCGGCCAACATGGCCGACCCGAGTTCGATTCCTCCGCCCCTCTCGGAGAGCCCGGCAAGCTACCGAGAGTATTCGATATGCCAGACACAGTAACAACAAAGTCTCCAATGGAGACGTTACTGGGCCCGCTCAAGCAAATCGACGATCAACGGGAGGGCCTTTACCTTTCCCCAGCAGAAGGGCTCCTGGAGCACCCTGTTTTACCCAGTCTGGGAGTATAAGGTCAGCTGAGACAGACAGACGCCACATAGAAATGGCAGTAAAAGTCACAGAGCTCTGGGCTGATGATGATAAGGAGGAGGAGGACGACGATAGTTTGCTAGATTAGGAGCCTCTGGACATATTTAAAGCCTCCTGGGACTGGAGCAATAGCACAGCGGGAAGGGCCTTGCACAAGGCACGCGGCCAACCCGGGTTCGATTCCCAGCATCCCATATGGTCCCCTGAGCACTGCCAGGGATGATTCCTGAGTGCAGAGCCAGGAGTAACCCTTGTGCACTGCCAGGTGTGACCCAAAAAGAAAAAAAAAAAGCCTCCTTCTTTGATTCCTACGCTTTTGTTATTTTAATTTTTATTTAAAATCTATTCTTAGAAGTGGCTTGTCTTCCTAGGATGAGATCTCTGACAGGAAATTTTTCTTTTTTTGTTTCTTTTGCAACCTGGGGGCGGGGGGAGCGGGGAGAAGAAAAACACCTCTACTTTTTAGATTTTTTTCATCCCCCAAAACTTCTGACTTTCCCATGTACTTTATAGATGTCCCAAAGGTGGGCCATGCTCCCAGGAAGGTTGGGCTGCTTCTAAAGTAAGCGGGTTTATAATGGCCTTTTTTTTTCTTCTTTTTGGGTCATACCCGGCAATGCACAGGAGTTACTCCTGGCTCCTGCACTCAGGAATTCCTCCTGGCGGTGCTCGGGGGACCATATGGGATGCTGGGAATTGAACCCGGGTCGACCGCGTGCAAGGCAGACACCCTACCCACTGTACTATTGCTCCAGCCCAATGGCCCTTTGTTCTTGAGGGTTCTGGGGTTCCGCGGGCTCAGGCAGGGGCCGCTCTAAGCCCCTCAGCAGAAGTCAGAACCCCCTCATGGACTCTGAGAGGCCGGATCAGGGTCTTTGGAGAGAAAAGGATGGGGAGGAGCAGTGGAAGCTACCACAGCATGAAATACAAGAGAACTACAAGTTGTGGACCTGCGCTGGGTTGTTGCTCATTTTTTGAAATAATGATAGAGGCTGGAGCGATAGTACAACGGGTAGGGCATTTGCCTTGCACGAGGCCAACCCCGGTTCAATTCCCCAGCATCCGATCTGGTCTCCAGAGCACCGCCAGGAGTAATTCCTGAGTGCAAAGCCAGGAGCAACCCCTGAGCATCACCTGGTGTGACCCCCGGCCCCCCATAAAAAAGCAAAAAATAAAATGAAATAATGATAACATTGCATTATCACTTCACGTATGGTTCAGAGATGCAACATTCAAAATTAGGATCTAGGTGTACTGAAAACTCAAGTGATCACAATTCAAGGACAGCACAACTCAGACACAGCTCAAAGGCAGCTCACTATTTGTGTGTACACACCACTCATCTCAGTCAACCCACAGCTCACACAAATCACAACGTAAAGAACACAAAACCTGTGTGAACTCACAACTCAAAGTCCAGTTCAGCCCCTCAGCTTACAAGTGATCCGCATTTACTCACTGTGACCCCGCCCTGTCCCACCTCTGCTAGGAACCACCAGTTTTCTAGTATAGTCTTAACTGTATCTTTGTTTTGTTTGGTCCATCTTATTCCTCTGTGTCACACACACACACACACACACACACACACACACACACACACACACACACACACACACGAGAGCCGTCTGTCTTTCTCTGACTTAGTTCACTGCATCCATCCCCCACTGCTAGCCATATTGTTGCAAGTTGACAGGATTTCTTCTTTTTTTATAATAAGACAGTGAGCAACTGTTGTCTATTTATACCACAACTTTATCTAGTCATTTGAGGGATGGACTGGAGCAATAGCACAGCGGGTAGGGCGTTTGCCTTGCACGCAGCCAACATGGCCAACACAGGTTCGATTCCCAGCATCCCATATGGTCCCCCGAGCACCGCCAGGAGTGATGCCTGAGTGCATGAGCCAGGAGGAACCCCTGAGCATCGCCGGGTGTGACCTAAAAATAAAAAAATAAATTAAATAAAATAAAATAATATTTATAGTTCTTCCGCCTCTCTTGGAATGCCCAACAAGCTACCGAGAGTATCTCGCCCGCACGGCAGAGCCTGGCAAGCTCCCCGTGACGTATTCGATATGCCAAAACACAGTAACAACAAAGTCTCCAATGGAGACGTTACTGGACCCGCTCGAGCAAAAAATATTTATAGCACAGTGGTAGGGCGTTTACCTTGCGCACAGCTGGCCTGGCCGAGCCGGGTTCGATTCCTCCGAGCCCTCTCGGAGAGCCCCGCAAGCTACCAAGAGTATCTCACCCGCACGGCAGAGCCTGGCAAGCTACCCATGATGTATTCAATATGCCAAACACAGTAACAACAAGTCTCACAATGGAGACATTACTGGGCCCGCTCGAGCAAATCGGTGAACAACGGGAGGACAGTGCAGTGGTTTTCAACTGCTGGTCAGTGGACCCGTGCACAGACTTGATCTGCAGGTGTAAAAAGAGTGAAATTACTACTTCAGACAACCATGGCTAAAAAAGGAAGATTTTCCTGTGTCTTTTAGAATAAAAAATGAACTTCATGTATCCATTGGCCTAAATGCTGGGCTATAAACCGTTTCCAAATGTGCCAGTTCCACCTCATTTGTTTTACGTTCTTGGTTTGACAATCATCAAAATGTAATCTGCGACCCAGGCAATGGAGCAGAAACATAAATATTATGGTTTTATAAGGAGAGAATTAAAGAAACTCGCTTTAATGGTTTGTTTGAATGATTTGTAAGTGATTTCCATGCCCAAGCTTTAATAACGATACGTTTTAGCAATAAGGGCGTCTCAAAGCCCATTTCTCATCTCTTCCTCAAGTTACGGTTTTGTATTTTTTTTTGTTTTTTTTTGCTTTTTGGGTCACACTGGGTGATGCTCAGGGGTTCCTCCTGGCTCTGCACTCGGGAGTCACTCCTCGCAGTGCTCAGGGGACCCTATGGGATGCTGGGAATCGAACCCAGGTCGGCCGCAATCAAGGCAAGCACCCTACCTGCTGTGCTATCGCTCCAGCCCCTCGAGTTACAGTTTTAAACCCAAGCCTGAGGTATCAGTTGCCCAGGCGCACTTTACGCACTGGGGGCTACACGGTGGGCTTCTCTGCTGTTGGAACTCAAAGGCAAGAGCAGTAGCTCCCCCCGACCTCACCATCCCCTCCACTGGTCCACAACAGGAAACAGTCTGGCGTCCTCATCTTATGAACAGAGTCACCTTTCTAGTCTGTTGAGGTTATTCTTCCTGGGATGTGTGCACATATACCATGCATTCTTTAAAAAAAAATAATTCATTCATTTCGAATTGAATCGCAGTGAAATACACAGTGATGAAGCTGTCCGGGATTGGGTTTCAGATGTACAATATTCCGACACCCATTCTTCCCTTCCAGCAATGTACATTGCCCACCACCAGTGCTCCCAGGTTCCCTCCCCACCAACCCCCACCCCAGCCTGCCTCTATGTATTTCTCTCTCTCTCTCCTCTCTCTCTCTCTTTCTCTCTCTCCTCTCTCTCTTCTCTCTCTTTCTCTCTCTCTCCTCTCTCTCTCTCTTTCTCTCTCTCTTCTCTCTCTTTCTCTCTCTCCTCTCTCTCTTTCTCCTCTCTCTCTTCTCTCTCTTTCTCTCCTCTCTCTCTTTCTCTCTCTCCTCTCTCTCTTTCTCTCTCTCTCCTCTCTCTCTTCTCTCTCTCCTCTCTCTTCTCTCTCTTTCTCTCTCTCTCCTCTCTCTCTTCTCTCTCTTTCTCTCTCTCCTCTCTCTCTCTTTCTCTCTCTCTCCTCTCTCTCTTCTCTCTCTTTCTCTCTCTCCTCTCTCTCTCCTCTCTCTCTCCTCTCTCTCTTTCTCTCTCCTCTCTCTCTCTTCTCTCTCTTCTCTCTCTCCTCTCTCTCTCTTTCTCTCTCTCTCTTCTCTCTCTTCTCTCTCTTTCTCTCTCTCTCTCCACCCATTTGGGATTATGGTTTGCAATACAGCAAATAATGCAGGTACTGAGAGGCCATCATGTTTGGTCCTTTACTTACTTTTAGCACGCATCCTTTCCACCCATCATTTTCATGGTGGTCCCTTCTTTATTCCAACTGCCCTCTCCTCCAGCCTTTGAGGCAGGCTTCCAAATGTGGACCAATCCTCCTAGCCCTTGTTTCTATTGCTCTTCGGTATTAGTGTCATACTGTATCACTGTTGTCCCATTGTTCATCAATTTGCTCAAGTGGACGTCTCCATTCGTCCCAGCCCTGAGAGTTTAGCAGCCTCTCCTTACTCGTCCTTCCCAACGGTGCCCTATTGGAGGCTCTTTCAGGGTCAGGGGAATGAGACCCGTTATTGTTACTGTTTTTGGCACATTGAATACGCCACGGGGAGCTTGCCAGGCTCTGCCATGTGGGCAGGATCCTCTAGGTAGCTTGCTGGGCTCTCCGGGAGGGACAGAGGTTAAGCCCATGTATAAGAGAATACCAGCAAGTATGTTAAAACCAAACACATGTTTGCTGCTTTAGGTACATCAGTGGGCTAGACTATAAGAACCACCAGTTTGCTAGTCATACTATGTTTTTTTCTGTATCCCACAAACGAGTTCACGATCACGATCACGACCATCATGTTATTCGTCGATTGCCTCAAGCAGGCCCCAGTAACGTCTCCTTCATCCTAGCCCTGAGATTATATTCAAGGCTCTTTAGGAGAATGAGACCCATCATTGTTACTGGTATTTGGCATATTGGGTACGCTACGGGGAGTTTGCCAGACTCTGCCGTGTGGGCAGGTTACATTCGGTAGCCTGCCAGGTTGTCCAAAGTAGGAATGAGATAATAAGATGTCCCAGAACTGGGTTTTATAGTCTCTGAGTACCATGCATTTATTTTTTATCTTTTAAATAAATCTTTTTATCTTTTTCCTTTTGTTTTAGGGCCACACCCTGCAGTGCCTGGGGGTTTACTCCAGGCACTGTGCTCAGGGATCTCCCTGGGCAGTGCTCAGGGGAGAAAGGCTATCCTTTCCGCTCTGTTCATTTTTTTTCATTCATTCATCATCCTGTTATTCGTCGATTGCCTCGAGCAGGCCCCAGTAATGTCTCTTTCATCCTAGCCCTGAGATTATATTCAAGGCTCTTTTAGGAGAATGAGACCCATCATTGTTACTGGTATTTGGCATATTTGGTACGCCACGGGAAGTTTGCCAGACTCTGCCCTGTGGGCAGGCTATATTCGATAGCCTGCAAGTTTGTCCAAAGTAGGAATGAGATAATAAGATGTCATAAAAAAAAAAGTTCTGATAAGATGTTCCGGGATCTGGATTTTATAGTCTCTGAGTCTTGGCCGCTGATGGGATTACACGGCGCCAGGGGGCCAGGTGGTGGGTGTGATCCCCGCCTGCTGGAATTTGGAGGATCTGGATGGAAGATGCTCGACTCCAAACCCAGTAGGCTTGGAGGTCTCGGCCCCGGAACCCGCGTGGCTTTGTCCCTCTGCCAGTACCTTCATGTGTGCGGAGAGTGGTCTCAGCATGGTGGTGGCTGAGATCTCCAAGCCTACTCGAATTGGAGTCGAGCATCCTCCACCCAGATCCTCCAAATTCCAGTAGGCGGGGGTCACACCCACCACCTGGCCCCCTGGCGCCGTGTAATCCCATCAGCGGCCAAGACTCAGAGACTATAACATCCAGCTCCTGGACGAGACCAGTGCAGTCAGTCTCCTGCCCCTGTGCCTGGCTGTTCCTCGCTGGGTTCCCTTGGAGGGGAGCGGGTTGAGCTTTCCTCCCCGCCCTGACCAGGGCTCCGGCAGCCGAAGACTGTTCATTTATCTTTTGAAAAAAAGTTTTTTGCGAAAGACACTCAGATGGACCAAGGAGATGAGACTTATATTCTCTTTTCGATGCCACATGGTTCCACTCTCTGTCCCCTTCCCCTGCTTTGTAGGGAGGAATCCCCCCCACACACAACAACACCCCAGCACAGAGCCAGAAGTAACCCCTGAGCACTGGCAAATGTGGCCCCCAAGCAATAAATAATAAATAAAAGAAATGGAGAGAGACAAACTCAGGAACCGTAGAATCCACTTCAGGGATTGGATTAGATGATTCAGCTCAGGGTTGGATGATTTTCTTCGATTGTTATTGTGCTTTCTTTTCCTCCCAACTTTCACACACATGCACACACATGTTTGTATACACATAAACATGCATGCACACCCATATTACACATGTGTGTGCACCCACAGATACACACACACACACACACATACACACACACACACATACACACACGCAGATCTTCTGAGTTTGCTCATTGATTGGCTCATCTCAAGCCCAGAGTTCTGTGTTAGGGCGTGGATCGTGATCTCCCTTTAACGACAAAGAAACTCCAGAGACTGCAAACAGCAAGCAGGGTTTATTGCAAGACTGGCTAGCCAGGGTCCCACCACCTACACAGACACGCAGGTCAGATAGGTGAGGCAAGACCCCGAACCTCTTCAAAGGGGATCTTATATAGGCCTTCACTGGCCGTTACAGCAAAGCCCGCGCATTTCATAGCCAATAGATTTGTAACAACATATGCTTTCTTAACCAATCCATTTAAAAGTACCTCACTCCTTAGCCTATAGGTTCAAAGATCAGCATTTACGTACATAGGCATTGTGACTAGTGGGCATCAGGTAACTGGGACATTTGGTTATCACCTGGCGTCCTTTGATTCTCAGCCCTGCATTCCGGTGGAGGTGGATCAGGGAAGAGTTCCTAAGGGAGGTAACAGATAAGGAGGGCCCAACAAATGGTTCCCGACTTTACGTTCCAACAGGGAAGAGTTTCATTCTAAAGCTCTGCTAGGGAGGGGGCAGGAAAAGGAGAGTTACTAATTTATAGAGTTTTAACTCTGGAATCTCCCTCAGGGTCCCTAGGGACCTAACACTGTTCATTTACCCTTTCTACAGTATCGATTAATATTTCCCAGTTCGAAAGCTTTTTACTACACGATTGTTGGGCTGGAGCTATAGCACAGCAGGTAGGTGTTTGCCTTGCCTGTGGCCCGAGTTCGATTACTCTGCCCATCTTGGAGAGCCTGGCAAGCTACCGAGAGTATCTCGCCTTCACAGCAAAGCCTGGCAAGCTCCCCGTGACGTATTCGATATGCCAAACACAGTCACAAGTGTCACAATGGAGACGTTACTGGGTCCGCTCGAGCAAATCGATGAACAATGGGAGAACAGTGACAGTGATTGTTGAGCTCAGTGCTGCTGGTGTCCACACCCCCTGGCACCACATGCCACATTGATGTTTTCATAACAACCCTGAGATATTACTAGGGAGAGGAAGAACGTGAATCATTTCCCTGGGACAGGGTTTCTTGCTGTCATGGGAAGCCGTATGTGAAGGTGTGGATTGAAGGCTACTTACTCTTCTGTAACTGGAACAAGCAGCATCTGGGCCAGAGCAGTAGTACAGCGGGTAGGATGTTTGCTGCTCATGCGACTGGCCCAGGTTCAATCCCTAGCATCCCATGTCATGCCCCGAGCACCGCCAGGAGTGATTGTCGAGTGCAGAGCCAGGACCAACCCAGGTGTACCCCCCAAAACAAAACCAAAAACTAACAAGCAGCATCTTAGTGGCCCTGTCCTTACCTGAATGATAATACTTAGGTTCCTCCATTGTGAAGGTGCTATTTCATTTTTGCCTGACCATAAAACGTAGGGAGAAATGGCAGAAGAGCACTATTGAGGGGATCATTGGGGCGCACGGGAGGATATGGAGACCAGATAGAGCTGGAGTTTGTCTTGTCCTCCTCCTCTGCAAAAGAGGAAACCTCTCTGATACTTGAGAAAGAGCTGGTCGCGTGAACGGGGCTTTGTGAACTGTCAAGTGCTCTACAATGTCTCTTGCATACAGCTCCCACCCGGTTTTTCCCCTTTGGGTCATAATAAGTAATCAAACTGTTTAGCTCACGGTGGAGTTCACGCAGGAAACGCTCTTGATAATGGGCTGTGAAGGGGATGAGGCTGATGCCTGATTATTTGCGTTGGCAGCTGGTCTTTTCCTCAGGGAGGGAGATGGTGGCCAGCAGGGGGCGCCAGCGCACCTTTGATTTCTCTAGCACCCAGGTGGGCTGATGGTCTCCTCTGCTGGGGTCCGCTCCAGCGCTACAGCATCTGTGCTCTGCCTGATGAAACTTGAAGCAGTTCCAGGGGAAGACGTCTATCAGTCTCCTGGGACTATTTTGATGTGACCTTCTCATGGTGAAACTGGATGAGATCTGGAGACTGGTGTCTCTTTGCCTTTTTTTTTTCATTCTTTTTTGCTTTTTAGGTCACACCTGGCAATGAACAGGAGTCACTCCTGGCTCTGCACTCAGGAATTACCCCGGCAGTGCTCAGGGGACCATATGGGATGCTGGGAATCAAACCCGGGTTGGCCACGTACAAGGCAAACGCCCTACCCACTGTGCTATCACTCCAGCCCGGTCTCTTTGCTGTTTGATTAATAATCAGTGATGAGCATTTCTCACATGCCTGTTGGCTGTCTGTTTGTATGTCTTCTTTGGAGAAGCATCTGTTCAGCTCTTCTCCCATTGATAATGCGTTCAAGTTTGTTCTTTTATTATTGTTTTTCCCGCTTTACTTAAACACCATGCTTTTCAAAGTTGTTCGTGAGAAGTTGTGTTCAGGCATTCAATATTCCAAAATCCACCACCCCGTCTTCATTTTCCCAACCACCCCTCAGGTCTCCCCTCGTAGCAGGCCCTCAATAATTTATTGTATATCGCTTATTACCACTAAATGGCTAACCGAATGATGAGAAGATATTTCTGTAGAAGAAAATTTGTGAAAACTATTGTCTCGAACAAGTCTCCATGCCCTCTGGCTGGACAGCCCAGTTAAATATTCTGGATTTGCTGGAGCGAAATCTCCAAACCCCACCAGCTCTGACTGGCTGTACTTTGGGAGGTTTGCAAAGCAAATTCTGCATTCTCATGGTGCGGGCACTGTTTCTAAGACTCAGAGATAGATTGGGAGGAACTGGGTTAGGTTGGGCTTAAGCAAATATCTGTGAGCCATTAGCTAAACTATTAGCTTGGGGCCACGGAGCTCAACTTGGAATTTGCCCTCGGGGTCTGTCATTACTGAAGACTGTTCCGGTATCAGTAGTGTATTCATCAACAGGAGTGCTAGAGGTCACCCTTGCTGGTGGCTCTTACTGAGACAACAGGGAATCCAATATGACACTCAGCGGGAAAGTTGTCAGAGGTCAGCACCTGGTGCTACTGGTGGTTCTGATCCCTGTGTATTTCTCGCCTCTCTTTCCAGAATCATAATTCTAATAAGACGGTGGGATGAGTGTGTTTGGTGAACCCCGGCCCCACCTTTCCCCAGAGCAAAGCTCCACAGCTTAGAAATGATTTCCCAGTCATAGCTTTGCTGTGGGTTTTCCTCATGGGTGACTTTTTTTGCCTTCATCCTTTTCCATCCACCTGAAGTGCTCCATCCTCGTCTGCAGGCTAAATTTCTGTGATTATCCTGACTTTTGCGATGATCACAGGAGCACGTGGACACTGGTTCTGTTGGCCCTCTCAGCCCCCTGTCTAAATTGTATTTGTAAAACTGTGTCACACAGTTCTGACTGGAAGAGCTCCTTCATTGGTAACATACTCTGTGGCTTGCAGAGCTCTTCATTACATTTACAGCTTAACTCCAGGGTTGTTACTACACATAAGAAAATTGATTTGTCCACCAGTGGAGGGACGGGTATTTGATCATTGTATAATTGAAACCCAAGCACAAAAGTTTGTAAGTCTACAACTGTACCTCATGATGTCTCACTAATAGCACAGCAGTAGGGCATTTGCCTTGCGTGCAGCCAGCCCGGCCGAGCCGGGTTCGATTCCTCTGCCCCTCTTGGAGAGCCTGGCAAGCTACTGAGAGTATGCCAAACACAGTTAACAAGAAGTCTCACAATGGAGACTTTACTGGGCCCGCTTGAGCAAAAATAAATAAATAAATAAATAAATAAAATTAAGTATTAAAAAAAAGAAAATTGATTTGTCCCCTTTTGTTTGTAGGACAGTTTGCCGTCTTACAAAGAACTTCCGCCACCCGTTATCTTAGTCTATAAGGGCCATTAATCACAGGTTTCCAGAGAAGTTCTATCATTCCTGGTATAAAATCAACTTAAATTGGGAAAGGGGTGTTTGGTCGTACTGATATTCAAAAGAGTAGAGATAACCCAGGCCCAAAAAATCGATATTTGGGGTGACCGGGTTGGGGTTGGACCGTACCCAGTTAGTGCTCAGGGCTGATCCTGGCTCTGTGCTCAGGAGTGACCCCTGGCAAGGTTCTACAGTAAAATAACAGAGAAAATCAAAACTGGCTCTGTTTGCATTTCCACATCAGTTTTACTCTTTCCATCTCTCTGAATCTCCCTCCTTTACCATTGCATGTTTAGTTTTTGAGTATTTACAGCCCTTTCATATGTAACATTTTATATCCTTAGCTACCGAGAGCATCCCACCAGCCCGGCAGAGCCTGGCAAGCTCCCGTGGCGAATTCGATATGCCAAAAACAGTAACAAATCTCACAGTGGAGACATTACTGGTGCCCGCTCAAGCAAATCAATCAGTGAACAATAGGAGGACAGTGACAGTGACAGTTGTCATTAACATTATGCTCTGTGCATAAGTCTTTTTTTCTTTTTTTGCTTTTTGGGTCACGCCTGGGAACGCACAGGGGTTACTCCTGGCTCTGCGCTCAGGAATTACTCCTGGCGGTGCCCAGCGGACCATATGGGATGCTGGGAATCGAACCCGGGTTGGCCGCGTGCAAGGCAAACGCCCTACCCGCTGTGCTATTGCTCCAGCCCACTTTCAAAGAGAACTCACTTTCACAAAGCATCAAGGACAGTTGAACTTGAAACAACCATAGTTAAATCTTTTAGCTCTCTGGGAATCCCAAAGCCCTGTCAGTAAAATATCCTGAGTGCAGAAGGTGGTTTTGCTGCCTTTTTGGCACTTCTTGGCATCTCCTTGCTTTTCTTGATAGTTATGAAAGTGTACTTTGTTGTGTTGTGATGCCCTGGGTTGTAGGCGTGGTTGTGGTGCTCACCGGGGCTTGTCCCGATGCCTGCACTTTCGTGGTGGTGCTCTCTGGGGACAGCACACATTAGTTCCCATGCCTAATCTGCGATGCCAGGGGCGTCAGCACAGCAGGCTCACGCGTGGCATGTGTGTGTGGGGAGGGGGGCCAGGAATCCAACTCCTGACCATGTGCCAGTGAGGTAAATGTCGTCTGACTGAGCTAGTCCCCAGGTCCTCCAAAGGGTCCTGTTGTCTGAACAGGTGGCTAATAGGCTTCAATAATTTAGTTGCTCCAGGAGCTCCATTCTAAACCGTGGAGAGAACAGAGATGTTTTCTGAGGACTAAGTACCAGGCACAGAGCTTTCTCCTTGTTTATTTGCACGGAATAAGGATACTAGGTGGAAGGCCAGTCACACGGATGTGTTTTGCACTGTGGCTTTAAAAGATTTCAAGATCCTTTGCATTAACCCGTCTCCAGCAGAGGAAAAAGAAATGGGTCTTAAGGAAAAAAAGAATTGGGACCAGTTGGGTCACCTTTTGGTCCAGGAATCACCAGATTATGCAAGTTCTCTAACGTTCTAGAGAAACTGCTCTATCACAGTGGTCGTGACAGTTTACGTGATTCAGGGGCTCTGGCTGACTCAGGGGGGAAGAATTTGGAACTTCCAAACAATTGGTAATCAAGAAAAACCACCTGAAGTGGCTCTGAACGAAATTCTTAATGAATACCTACAGTCTACTCTGGGCTGTGATGCAGCTGCTGGAAGGAAACATCTTTTGTCCATGCAGTTACTAAAGTAGCTTTCAAAATGACTTTGCCATAATGAGTAATTCCTGGTTTGATTGTGGAATCATCTGTCAAATATCATTAGATGGGGGCCAGAGAGATAGTACCAGGGGCAGGACACTAGCTGTGCATGCGGTTACTGCAGCTGCAGCCCTGGTTCATCTCCCTGGCAACTGCATGTGAACCCTGACCACCACTAGGGCTCGCTGCTCAGCACAGAGCCTAGTATAACCCCTGAGCACTAAAGGATGTGGTCCAGAAGCTAAAAAAAAAAAAAAAAAAAGCATTGGATAACACAAGTCTTCATTTTCTTGAGCTAGTATGAGGGTCTTAATTTATCATATGTGAAATACATGAGGCTATTTATCAGCTTATTAATGATCACTGCCACTGGTTTGGGGTCTGTGGATTAAGGGACCTGCAGATCTTCCATCCCATGGACAATATTAGTGGTTTTGTTGGTTTGTCTATTGAATCACTGTGAGACACAGTTACAAGGTTGTTGAGGATTGGGTTTCAGTTACATAATGTTGCAGCACCGGTCTCTTCACCAGTGTACACTTCCCACCCCCAAGGTCCCCTTTCCCTCCTTGCCCTCCATCATCCCTGCCTCAGTAGCAAGGACTTTCTCTCTCTCTCTCTCTCTCTCTCTCTCTCTCTCTCTCTCTCTCTCTCTCTCTCTCTCTCTCTCCTTTTGAACGTTTGAACGTTACGGCTTGCAATGCAGATACCAAAAGGTCATCCTGCATATCCCTTTACTTTCAACACTCAGTTCCTGTCCAGAGGGATCACTTCTAACTGTTACTGTCATACTGGTCTCTTCTCTATCCTAACGTCCCTTTGTCCCTCACACTCGTGGTAAGTTTCCAACTATTGTAATGTTTTCTTATCATAGCCATATTTTAAAAATTCCTTACTTTTCTTTGTTGGGGGAATCAGAGTATGGAGAGCGAACCCAGGACTTCACACATACTAAATGGAAAGTATTTATACATTCTTTCTATTTATATACAACTTTCTATTTTTTGGGTTAGGGGCCACACTCTTCTGTGCTCAGGGATCATTCCCAGAGGAGCTTGGGGTATCGTATGTGGTGCTGGGGGGTTGAACCACAGTCAGCCGCATGCAAGATGAGCAGCTCAGCTGCCGTGCTATCTCTCCTGACCTTTATGCATATTTTAAAAGTATTATTTTGCAAGCTTGTCAATAAAAAATAGGATGATCCTTGTGAAATGTATCTTCTTTAAAAAATTGACAGTTATTTAAGTTCCTTTGGAGTCTGTTTCCAAAAGAAAGTGCTGTCGGATTGATTGTTCTTGAAGTTTCCTTCTGACTGGTAATTCTGTTCAGTACCACACAAGACCCTGGATGTCCGCAGTAATGATGATTTTTGTACAAGGTCAGCAACCTTCCCGGGGGCAGTTGTGAAATTGTTGATTATATTGGGGGACCAGTAGGCAGTGACCTGGGTGGAGGAGAGGCATGTGGTTGATAACTACCTTGCTTATCCTGTCTGTCTGGATGAGGACTATTGTGATTTATACAACTTCTTTCATCCAGCTACTTCAAAGCACTTTACAAACTCTGGCTCATTATTTCCTCAAGCCCAACATCAAGAAAGGCCGATTGGTGTCTTTTTAATTAATTCCAAAATGGGGAAACTGAACGAGACAGAACCTTAAAAGATTCTTCTAAAAGTATACCGCATTGGAAAGACCCAAGATATATAGTAGGGGTATTACCACTTTGTAACTGAAAAGAAAGGAAAATAATCTACGTGCTTATTTTTGGAGACAAGTATAAATACTGGCCCATTCATTACAAGGAATATCATATAGCCATTCTATCAAATGAAGAGTATTCATGCTGGGAAAATGGTCATCACTGAACTTTAAATGGCATGCACAAGATAAATCATGATATGTAATGCATAAGAAAATGTTTCGTGTATAAAATAAAAACAGAGTGAAAAAGAACCACTTTTCTTAGCAATGATTTTCCTCCGTGCAGTGGAGTACTGGATGGTTGTTTTCTTATTTCCTGTACTTTCTGTTATGTTCAACGATTCAATATTGAATACATACGAATCATAGTATTTTCATAATCATATATAACTTGAATGGTATTTGTATGTTAAATAATCATCTGATTCTGAGGGGGCCAGAGCGATAGTACAGTGGGTAGGACATTTGTCTTGTACGTGGCCAACCTGGGTTTGATCCCTGGCATCCCATATGGTCCCCTAAGCACCACCAGGAATAATTTCTGAGTGCAGAGCCAGGAATAACCCCTGAACATTGCTGGATGTGAGCCCTCCCCCCCCCAAAAAAAAAGAAAAGAAAAAAGAAAAAAAAATCATTTGACTCTGAAAGAATGTGTTTTGGAAGGGTGGCATGGATCCATTAAAGCAAATGACAAAGTGTCAGGGAGATAGCACTGGCTCAGGGGTTAAGGCTCTCGACCCAAGTTCAATCCTTGGCACCACGTATGGTCCACCAGAAGTGAGCCCTGAGCTTAGAAACAGGAGTAAGCCCTGAGGACCACCAGGTGTGACCTGACCTCCCCCACACGGTGGTCTTCAGGGCTTACTCCCTGACCCTTTGTCATTTGCTTTAATGGATCCATGTCACCCTTCCGCAACCCCTGTGCATCGCCGGGTGTGACCCCCCCCCAAAAAAAAGAAACAAAACAAAACAAGATTGCTTGGTTTCTGAGTTACATCCCATCAAATCTGGGTGTAATACTGCTGGGATGTCAGTGTTGTGGAGTTTGGAGATTTCGCTCCAGAAAATCCAGAATATTTAACTGGGCTGTCCAGCCAGAGGGCATGGAGACTTGTTAGATACAATAGTTTTCACAAATTTTCTTCTACAGAAATATCTTCTCCCCCCGCTAAAGGAGGGTAGGACTCTCAGGCTAGGACTTGTGAGCTGAAACCCAGGAGAGGAAGAAGGGATTGTCGTTTTGACGAAAGGATTCTCTTCCAGGCTGGAGAACTGCAGGGAGAAAAACCCCAAGGTGGAGGAATTTTGCTCCATGGCTTGGAGGCCAACCACACATACTAGGGGAAAAAGGAGCTCAGATAGAGAAAGGAACACCAAATAAAGGTGTTGGGAGGATCCTCCCAGGATGGGAGAAGCATGCTGAAAGTAGACTATGGACCAAACATTCAATGCCTCTTTTTGCAAACCACAGCACCCAATAGGAGAGAGAGAACAAAAGGGAGTGCCCTGCCACAGAGACAGGGTGGGATGGGGGGATGGGGGTTGGGAGGGATACTGGGATCCGTGGAGGTGGGAAATGGGCACTGGTGGAGGGATGGGTATTTGATCATTGTATTTTTGGAACCCAAGCACAAAAATGTGTAAGTCTGCAACTATACCTCATGATGTCTCACTATTAAAAAATTAAAAAAAAAAAAAAACCCAAGGTGGGAATGGCCGCAGGAGCTGGCAGCTAATGGCTGGTTTGGTACAAGTTTACTGGCCCCAGAGGTGAGGGAGATGACAGGCTCTGAGCCCTGCTCCATCCCTGCACTTCATCACTGCTACTTCTGTCCATCCAGTTTCATTCCCGCGAGCAGCTGAGGAACGACTGGATCTGCCTGACTCAAGACTGGCTCTTACTCCCATTTGACCCAGCAATACCACTCCTGGGAATATAACCCAGAGAGGCAAAAATGTATAGTCGAAGTGACATCTGCACTTGTTTGTTCATTGCAGCACTCTTTACAATAGCCAGAATCTGGAAAAAACCTGAGTGCCCGAGAACAGACGACTGGTTAAAGAAACTTTGGTACATCTACACAATGGAGTACTATGTAGCTGTTAGAAATGATGAAGTCATGAAATTTACTTACAAGTGGTAAAAAGCCCTAAGTAAAGGCCCTCCTGTTGTTCATCGATTTGCTCAAGCGGGCCCAGTAACGTCTCCATTGGAGACTTTGTTGTTACTGTGTTTGGCATATCGAATACGTCACGGGGAGCTTGCCAGACTCTGCATACAAGTGGTACTACATGGAAAGTATCATGCTAAGCGAAATGAGCCAGAAAGAAAGGGATAGACATAGAAAGATTGCATTCATCTGGGGGACATAAAGTAACAAAATAAGAGACCAACATGCAACAACAGCTGTGATAAATACCAGGAGGTTCACTCCATGGCTTCGAGGCCAACCCCGCACTCTAGGAGTAAAGGCAGCTCAGATGGAGAAGGGAGCACCAAATAAAGAATGCTGGGAAGATCTGCCCAAGATGGGAGATGCCTGCTGAAAGTAGTCTATAGACCAAACATGATTGCCACCCAATGTCTCTTCTGCAGACCACAGCACCCAAAAGGAGAGATAGAACAAAAGGGAGTGCCCTGCCACAGAGGCAGGGTGGGATAGGGGGATGGGGGGTGGGAGGGATACTGGGACCCGTGGTGGTGGGAAATGGGCACTGTTGGACGGATGGGTACTCGATCATTGTATAACTGAATCCCAAGCACAGCAACTTGTAAGTGTACAACTGTACCTCATGGTGTTTCACTAATAAAAAGTAAATTAATTTTTTAAAAAAAGACTGGCTCTTAGGGGCTTCTTCATCGACCTCTCCTCCTTTCTCTTCCAGAAATCTTCTCTACGTCTACCCACAGAGGCTGAACTTCGCTAACAAACTAGCATCTGCCCGGAACATTACAATCAAGATCCAGTTTATGTGTGGAGAGGACGCGAGCAGCGCAATGCCGGTAAAGGGGGAAGGACACGTTTGCCTCAAACCAGCCTCGACCACATTTCCCTTATCAGTTCACCGGGATCAGATCCAGGCCTTATCAGCGTCTCACCACTGCTCCACATGTGCGGAGGCCTCTGTGGCTAGACCAGTAGTCACCCCAGGGAACTGATGGGGAACAGATTCAGTCTCAATCGAAAGTCTACTGTGTTGCGAGCTGTGAAATCTAGAGACACAGCTACTTTTATTTTTTTTATTTATTATTATTTTTTTGCTTTTTGGGTCACACCTGGCGATGCGCAGGGGTTCCTTCTGGCTCTGCACTCAGAAGTTACTCCTGGCGGTGCTCAGGGGACCATATGGGATGCTGGGAATCGAACCTGGGTCGGCCACGTGCAAGGCAAACGCCCTACCCGCTGTGCTATCGCTCCAGCCCCGACACAGCTACTTTTAGAGGAGTGGAGAATATAATATAGTCTTCCCACACCTCTTGAACATCACAGGAAATGAGAAGGAAATGAGAAGCCTTCCTGTGCCCAAATGAGTCAGTTCTGTTTGCTGGATTTGCAGATAAACCATGCAGTGCCACCTCTGGAGGTAAATCTGAAGTGGGCCTGAATTTCTGCAAGAAGGGTGACACACCATCTCAACACCCGTTACTATTGGATCTTCATCCTGAAAATTAGTATATAAGTCAAATAGCAAGTAAATAATGCAGTGCTCTTTGTGAACTCCCAAAATGCCGGAACTCACATTGTATGACCGTCAGCTCCCAACTGAGCTGGGCAGTTGGCACTTATCAGTTCTGAAAGTCCAAGGGGGCAGCTAAGTTACCTTTGTGTTGAAGAAATTTCTCTCAGTAATTCCATTCTTCAGATATCTACGCGGTTGGCTTCGCAAACCATCCTCCCAGTGCCCATCCTGCCTCCAAGGCATCCTCATTGCAAGGGCCCCTCTTGCAGTGATGATGAGAACAAAATCCTCTTCGAATCTTCTCAGTCCTGTCCCTGGCACATCCACCAGTGCTGCCTGGAGCACTGTGCAGAACCTAAGTGTGCCAAGGTGCCTAGCCAAGGACACGTGAGGGCTAACTCCAGCCCATTCTCCACTCTCCAGCCCTGTGTCCTCGCCTGGACATGGCTGTGAGCAATGGAAAGGACCATTTGTCTTCGCCCAGTAGCGAACCCACTTGTTAATTTATGCACCTTTGGAGCTGATGGAGCCTGGTAGTTTCTTTTTCTGTTTTTTTTTTTCTTTTTGGGTCACACCTGGCGATGAACAGGGGTTACTCCTGGCTCTGCACTCAGGAGTTACTCCGGGCGGTGCTCAGGGGACCCTATGGGATGCTGGGAACCGAACCCGGGTCATCCGCGTGCAAGGCAAACGCCCTACCCGCTGTGCTATCTCTCCAGCCCCAGTTTCTTTTTCTAAAGAGCAAAAACATGTGTACAGACCAGTGAAGGTTGTCACTATCTCAGCGACCAGGTCTGTGACTTTAGGAGAAAAAAGAGCCCTGATCAGGGACCTTTACTGAAGGCCAAACCATGTGACTTTCCCCTGCAATGTGGACTTTGGCAAAAATGAAGTAGGGAGAGCCCTGGGCTTCCATTGTCACAAACCCGGGGCCCTTTGTCATTAGTGCAGCCCATTGGAACCTCAGTTTACCCTTTCTACTCAGTCCTTTTGCATCTGTGCAGTTGGTCCAGTTATAGAACTCACCAGTTCTCTGAGAGCAGGCGATCCGACGGGGCTGATGAAAGTTGATTTTGTCCATCCAGACATCAATGTGAATTTGATCCTTTCTGTATTGGTTAAAAGGTCATCTTTGGAAAATCCAGTGGGCCTGAATTTCTGCAAGAAGTGTACACAGCTGTTACGTACCATAATAAGTAAGTATATTTCTGGGTTTGAAGTATATGCTAAAATTATTTCAGCATCTCTTGGTATTTCTGAACCCCCTAAGCGATTTTCCCCCAATAACTTTTATAGCTCAGGGACTATAATTTTCTTGCCAGTTCCGTGATTCTATGTTGAAGAAAATTTTTTGCCATTAACTAATTCTGGAATAAAGAACCTCTTTGAGAATCTAATGGGGGCTGGAGCACTAGTACAGTGGGTGTGGTGCTTGCCTGCACATGGCCAACCCAAGTTCAATCCCAGGCACATTTGGTCCACTGAGCCCTACTAGTGATCTCTGAGTGTACAGCCAGGAATAAACCCCACTGGCTGTGACCCTCCAAAACCAAATAACAATAACAAAAAGAATCTAATAATTTTTAGATTTTACTGAAATTTTAAAGATAATGGAGACGCTTTCTCCTGTTTAGAAATAAGTTTTCTATCCTGGGGCTGGAGAGATATCACAGCGGGTAGGGCGTTTGCCTTGCACGCGGCCTACCCGGGTTCAATTCCCAGCATCCCATATGATCCCCTGAGCACTGCCAGGGGTAACTCCTGAGTGCAAAGCCAGGAGTAACCCCTGTGCATTGCCAGATGTGACCCCCCCCCCCAAAAAAAGCAGAAAAAAAAGAAATAAGTTTCCTATCTTACTTTGAGTTGCTCAGTGGGGCCAGAAACTGAATCTCACTCTTTGTTCTGTCACCTCTCTTCTTGACACCATCCCATCTCTGCCCCAGTAACCACTTTAAGAAAGTTTAAGCTGACCAAAGGAGAAATGGAAGATGCATTATTGGGTCTTTCTGTTTGTTTAGGGCTGGAGCGATAGCACAGCCATAGGGTGTTTGCCTTGCGCATAGCCAGCCTGGCCGAGTCGGGTTCGATTCCTCTGCCCCTCTCAGAGAGACCTGCAAGCTACTGAGAGTATCTTGCCCGCGCAGCAAAGCCTGGCAAGCTACCCATGACGTTTTCAATATGCCAAACACAGTAACAACAAGTCTCAAGATGGAGACTTTACTGAACCCACTCGAGCAAATCGATGAGCAATGGGAGGACAGTGCAGTGCAGTGCTATGTTTGTTTGGTTGGTTTAGTGGTTACTCCCAGCTGTATTCCCAGTTGTCTCCTTGCATGATACTCACTCAGAGGTCTTCCCAGTGCTGCACGGGGGACCAGGTGTTGCCAGGGTCAATCCCAGGCCTCCTGCTTGCAAAGCATGTGCTCCAGCCCTTTGACATGTGAGCCATCTCCTTGGTCCTGGAAGACTCATTAATGTGTGAGAAATTAAGCCATAGACTAATATGTTATCTGCTATTCACGTTTCACAGGTAGGGAAGAGCACTCTGCCAGACAGATACGGATCTGATTCTTGACTGGTTTATTATTCTCTGAACCCACTTGTTTGGGTGGGGATAAGGTTCAAATAAGCAATGTACTATGTCCAGCCCTTGATAGGTCGGCTGGGACTTTGTAATTCATCAGAATCATGGTTTTTTTCCTTCCTACATCATTTCCTTCATAAATTTTTATATAATCTCTACTCCTAAATCAATAAAATTTATTTATTTTTCTAAAATCCTTTGATGATGGGGTGGGAACGATAGGAGGTAAGGCACTTGCCTTGCATGTAATTGAACCCCTTTTGATCCCTGGCACTGCTTGTGGTCCTCCAGAGGCTACCAGCAGTCACCCTGAGCACCACTGTGTTTTGCCCAAACATCCAAATAAGTAATAAATTGAGCAAGTCCATGGCTTGGAGGCCAGCCACACATGCTAGGGGAAAAGGCAGCTCAGATAGAGAAGGGAGCACCAAGTAAAGGTATTGGGAGGCTCCTCCCAGGATGGGAGAAGCATGCTGAAAGTAAACTATAGACCAAACACGATTGCCACTCAATGCCTCTTTTGCGAACCACAACACCCAAAAGGAGAGAGAGAGAGAACAAAAGGGAATGCCCTGCAACAAGAGGCTGGGTGGGATGGGGGTGGGAGGGATAGTGGGATCCGTGGTGGTGGGAAATGGGCACTGGTGGAGGGATGGGTATTTGATCATTGTATAACTGAAACCCAAGCACAAAATTTGTAAGTCTGCAACTGTCCCTCATGATGTCTCACTAATAAAAATTTTAAAAATTAAAAAAAAAATAAATTGAGTAAGTAAAATCTCTTGATGAGCACCAGCCATATGCCCCTTCCTGCTTGGGGGTGGCAGGAGAGAACCAGGTCACTGCAGGACTCTGAACTCTATCCCCTTTTTTACCTTATGTTGTTGGATTTTTCCACAGGGTACAGGTAGGTTTGTTTGCTCCTCCCAGCCCCAACACACACCCTCAAAGCCTTAGTGACCAGACTTATGTCAGTGGATGTCCTGGCTTGATCTCAAGGACTCCCAGCTGAGGAACAGAATGGTGTCCGTTGAAAAGCAGAACATCAACCGGGGGCCAGGGTAGAGAGCCAGAGGTCTGTGACCTTGGAACGTGTGGTCAGAGAAGCTGTCATTGTTCCTAAAGGTATTTGTACCTTTGAAACAGGTCCCCTGACTTCTACGAAGAAGTGAAAATCAAGCTCCCTGCAAAACTCACGGTGAACCACCACCTCCTGTTCACTTTCTATCATATCAGCTGTCAGCAAAAGCAAGGCTCCTTGGTGGAGAGTCTCCTGGGATATTCTGTGAGTCTTTGCAGCTCCCCAATTCACACAGCTGTGGTTGGTGCAGTCAAGGACCCTGCCGAGATGAACAACTGAAATTCTATTCACTTGACTTTTGTGTTGTCTCTGTTAGAAGTAGCAGAATGTGCCAAAGTATCTTTGCGGCAAAGAGCAGAGATGTCTTCATAGCAAATGACAAATTTGAGGAATAGAAAGCTAGACACTGTTATGGAAAGAGTCCTCATTCATTCATTTAAAAAAAATTGTACTTTAATATTTTCGTTTTATGTTTGCTTTTATCTTTGCTTTTTATTGCAATAGCCATCGTTTGCAAATCTTATATCTGTGCTTCACTTAAGAACACTCTTTTTTTAATGCCACAGGGGGAAAAGTTCAATTTTTAATAAACACAAAATGTAAAATAAACAGTGGTGGCATGACACGCATAAACGTTGGCTACTAGAACAGTGCTACTTCTTTGGCTCTGAACACAGTAAATCATTGCTACTACCATCTCAGGGACGCTAAGTGAATTTGAAATGCAAAGAACTTGACAGAAGTTATTGCCAAAAAGAACCCTGGTCAATATCTAATCATCGTTTAGTTGCATCTGATTATTGTGAGCTAGATAAACTGTCAGAATTATATGCTGTAATAAACACCACTTTGTTCTTTACATCATCTGTTTCAGTGGCTGCCAATTCTCTTAAATGAACGTCTTCAAACTGGATCCTACTGCCTCCCAGTTGCCCTGGAAAAGCTGCCGGTCAACTACTCCATGCATTCTGCAGAGGTAACCACTGAGCTGGCCATGAACTGCTTCCTGATCAACCATGGTCCTAACCCACTTGTCAGAACCACTGGCCGTTCCCTTCAGTATAACTGATGGTGTAGAAGATGTCTTTGGGGGCATGCGTGGACTCCCAAGCAATGCCAGAAGGGCCTGGGGACCACTCCCATCAGTACTGGGCCAACCAGGCTGGACAGTTCAATACTCGTCCTGGCACTGTGGTACTGGGGCCACCAGGGAAACCCTAACAGTGCCCAGGAGCCTTCAGATCTACATCTAGCAGTGCCGTGCTAGAGGGTGTGTGATGATGGGGATGGAACTCATACCCTTGTGCTTGCTAGGCTTGACCCATGACCTCTGAACCATCTCCCTGACCTGCTCGGCATGCCTTGGGGAGCAGTTATCAGCCATCACTGCAGGAGGCTTTCAGAGAACATGAGGTTCCCAAGGGTGTGGAGAGTGACCTGGTGGTGGAACCTCCTTCAGTAGCCATCAGCGGTTCAGAATGCTTGGTGAACGATCCTGCTACTGAGGCAGCATTATTATGCGTTGCCTGCCACAAAGGGACCCCCCCTCTCCCAAAATAATGAACATGACGGGGAAGGGAAATCGAGCGCCCTGGATTCCAGTTAGACGAGGAGAAGAGGTCAGAGCCCTGCAGCTGCCCCGCTGCATCAGTGCTCAGTGCTCTGGTGGCTAGCAGGGTTCGATTCCTCCAGGGATTCCCTGCCAGCATTCTCTCCACCCCGTTTCTGCACGCCTCTGCCCACTTGCTCTGTGACCATGCTTACTGAGTGAGAGCCCAGGTCTGCCCATTCCTCCCACACCAGCACCAGTTCCTCGGCTTCTCTGTTTGACTGGCAGAGGTTCCTGTCTATGAGTGCTAATTTGAAGCGAATCCCAGATTCCGCATTTCATTTATAAGTATTTTATCGGTTATTTGACTAGACCTTTCTCCCCCCCACAACCCTCCAGGAGACTTTGTTTTTCTTCGTTGTCCTTATTTTTCCCGGAAAGACAAGCTTCCTTGGCCCAGGGCTGTAAGTGATGCCTGGCCTTAGATCAAAACTACAAAATCACGTAAACGCAACCCGAGTTCGCTCACAGATATTCCCGATTACAATTTATGATTTGGACGCCCAGCCTTGGCAGCTCCCCAGACCACCTGTTCATCATCAAGCGGCACGTGCTAATTGCAGAAAATGTCCCATCAACATCTTAAAGTCGCAGATCCTGGGTTTTGTAGACCAACCGGCCCCAAGCCCAAAATCCAGATGTGACTTCTCCCTAACGGTGAACGTAGAAAGTTTGCTTCAACCTTCTTAAGACTCAAAGATGAAATTGGTCCTTGTCCGTGAGCATCAAATGAGAAAAGGATGTCAAACAGCAAAGCCAATGCTTAAGTAAACAGCGATTGCCTTTGCTGCTTGTCTGAAGTTATCTTTATCGATATGCTCTCAGCCTGCCCCAATGCCCTTTGTAGCTGGACTGTCCAGTATAGTTGCTGCTAGCTGCTTGTGGCTATTAAAATGTGTCTAGATTACACCCAGATGGACTGTAAATACAAACTGGACTTCAAACATTAAGTAGGGAAAAGGAATTTTTTTTAATTAAAAATCTCAAAAACTTTCCTATCTTGATTGCGTAATGATTCTCAATAATTTAATACTTTTTATAATAATTTAATAATTCTTTAATGATGTAACTATATTGAGTTAAAACATATTAAGATCATTATCACATACTTCTTTTTAATTTGAATTTTTTGGGGAGTGGTTTAGGGCTACACTTGTGGTTCTCAGGGCTCACTCCTGGCAGGAGTGTAATACTGGGCATTGAACCTGGGTCAGCCATGTGCAAGGCAATTACTTTACCCTTTGTAGTATCTCTCTGGCCCCAATTTACTTTTGCAGAGTGGCTATTAGGACATTTTTAATTCCATGTATGACATTACGCAGCATCATACTTGTAGTGAACAGCACTAAATGGCAAACACCATTGTCTCCTGGAGCCAGATGAGTAACACCGAAGAATGCCAGTTTCAAAAGGTGCTACCATTGGACTACCAAACTTGTCTGTGGCCCAGAGCCAGCTTTGAGCCTAAGTGTGTTGTGTGACTTGTCTCACATAATTTCCAGTGGTTTTCGCCCTGTTTGAGCATCTTACTCATAGAAATACAGCATGCTTCGTCTCGTTATGATGCAAAACTTACATGGACACGTAGCTCTTCTCACTCAGTGCCCTGTAATGTCTCTAAAGAAATAATTCCAATGGGAACTTAGGCAAAAAAAATGGTCTCTCTGGCATACAGAACATATGTAAATAGCTTAAAAGAGATTTTAGGTCATTTCAAAGCGAAAGCCCAGAAGGATGGCTACTTGAAAACAATTTGTGAAAAAGGAAATAATTGCAGACCCTTCATAATATTAGCATATCATGTCTTATAAAGACAGTCTACACTTTATCCCAAAGTTCCTGATTAATAGGGAAATTATAAACTCGATATAATACTTTATTTTAGTTCCTAGGTCAACAGTTATCAAATGCTGAATGGGAACTTAGAAGACAGGCCACTTAGCTCAAACCCCTCCTTTCAGCAGGAGAGAGCAAACACCTCAAGAGTTTAATTGAATTGTCAAAGTCAATATTTTAACGAGACTGATGCAGATTCAACTTGAATCCAGAGTAACTTAACTTTGAGGCGAGTTATGTCATTTTTCTAGGGTGTTATCATATTTGTATAACCCTGACATTTACAGCCTTCACTCTGCTTATTAGTAATCAGAAAAAAAGGATTGAATTGCAATTTTCTTTTTTTTTTTAACACAGAAAGTCCCCTTACAGAACCCTCCCATTAAGTGGGCTGAAGGACATAAGGGAGTATTTAATATTGAAGTACAAGCTGTTTCGTCCGTTCACACCCAGGTAAGGCACATCAAGGTCAACAGCAAATCCGGGCCAGAAGGCTAATGAGGAAGATGGGGAGATTGGGGGAGGGGGTGTGCAGGCACAGCACAGAACCCTCAGGACAGCTCTGTGAAAGATCAATGGAAAGCTTTGTATGTGCTTAAATCAAAAATAAGCTTCGGTGCTTTGGGGATTACAAGCCATTTCAGGTGTTATTTGTTGCTTAAATGAGGTAACTGAGCAAAGGAAGGAAGTCAGCACTTGCACTGCTGCCGAGAAATTGTGTGTGGGGGGGAGGGGTGTCACTGACCCTTTCCTAGTTCCTATTTCCCATTTATCAGCATTTGGGGGGAGGCTCATTTGTTTGTTTGTGTGTGTGTGTGTGTGTGTGTGTGTGTGTGTGTGTGTGCGTGTGTGTGTGTGTGCGTGTGTGTGCGTGTGTTTTGGTTTGGTTTGGTTTTGGATCACACCAGGCGGTGCTTCTGGCTCTGCACTCAGAAATTACTCTAGGTGCTGCTCGAGGGCCTTATGGGATGCTGGGATCAAACCCAGGTCAGCGGCTGCAAGGAAAATGCCCTACCCACTGTATTCTCATTCAGGCCCTATCCGGCATTTTAAAAAACGTTCTTGGGGCTGGAGCGATAGCACAGCGGGGTAGGGCGTTTGCCTTGCATGCGGCCGACCCGTGTTCGATTCCCAGCATCCCATATGGTCCCCTGAGCACTGCCAGGAGTAACTCCTGAGTGTAGAGCCAGGAGTAACCCCTGTGCATCGCCAGGTGTGACCCAAAAAGCAAAAATATAAAATAAAATAAAAAACATTGTTTTTTCCCCCATCCATTTCCTGCCATAGTCAGAATTTTGTATCTGCCTAGACCCTGCTTTTTTCCATCTGCTCAGGGGGTACCCTATGGGATGCTGGGAATCGAACCCAGGTCGGCCACATGCAAGGCAAATGCCCTCCCCACTGTGCTATCGTTCCAGCCCCTTGCAGACTTAAAAAAAAAACCTCTGTGTTTTCTATTTTATTATTATTATTATTAGTTTTTTGGGACACACCCAACAATGCCCAGGGGTCCCTCCTGGCTCGTGCACTCAGGAATGACTGCTGGCGGTGCTCGAGGAATCCTATGGGATGCTGGGAATCGAACCCGGGTTGGCCGCGTGCTAGGCAAACACCCTTACAGCTGTGCTATCGTTCCAGCCCTGAGGTTCTGTCTTTAAAAAAAAAAAAAGTTCGTTTTGGTTTATTTTTGGCTGCACCATGGCATTATGGTGGAGGTTGAGGAACTCAGGGCTTTACACTCGCAAGGCAGGAGCCACATCCCCAGCCCCACCGTCATTGTGATGATTTATTCCTTGAGCAGTTACCCCTGGTGGTGCTTGGGGCTTCTCCCAGCACTCTGCTCCAGGGCAACACCCAGTGGTGCTCGGAGGACCACACGGTGCTGGGGACCAAACCTTAGCTTCCTGCAGGCAAAGCACCAACCATCGAGCACTCTCTCTGGCCCTTTGTATTTTCCATTGGTGGGAGAGAGCACTGATGGAATGAGACTCCTGAGACCGGCTGTCTGCCCTCTCAGGACAACCACCTGGAGAAGTTCTTCACCCTGTGCCACTCGCTGGAGAGCCAGGTCACCTTCCCCATCCGCGTGCTGGATCAGAAGATCAGTGAGACGGCCCTGGAGCACGAACTGAAGCTCAGTATCATCTGTCTCAACTCCTCCCGCCTGGAGCCCCTCGTGCTCTTCCTGCACCTCGTGCTGGACAAGCTCTTCCAGCTGGCCGTGCAGCCCATGGTCATCGCCGGCCAGACAGGTAGGCGGCAGGTGGGCCTCAAGGAGGCAGATGGTACCTTTTTCGAGGGAGCCTAATTTTCCAGAAATCTCAGGAGCTCAAGCTTCCTGTGGATGCCGTGGGCATGAGGGAAGCCAGATCCAGCACTTTATTGTTGAGACTTCCTGTATTATTCATAAGGAAATAAACACGAACACCGGATGCTTACGAATACAGTTTGTAAAAAAAAATGCATTGAAGGATCAATGGCAATCTTGGGAATTTCACTCCTGGTAATGGATGGAGTTCTTTAGCCTCTAACTTATAGTTGGCCAACAGGGTAATAGATATAATTTCTTAAAGAAGGCAACTACACTACACTGTCCTCCCATTGTTCATCGATTTGCTCCAGCGGGCCCAATAACGTCTCCATTGTGAGACTTCTTGTCACTGTGTTTGGCATATTGAATACTCTCGGTAGCTTTCCAGGCTCTCCCAGAGGGGCGGAGGAATCGAACCCGGCTCGGCCAGGCTGGCTGCATGCAAGGCAAATGCCCTACCGCTGGGCTAAAGAAGGCAACATATACTGAATATTGAATAGAAAGAAAAGGAGGGCTCGTGCTTGAAATTCAATGTGATCACTCCCCCCCCCCTTTTTTTTAAACCGAGATATGAGACACACACCATAAATTTACTGAAGTGCGCAGATTGGGTAGTCTTCTTAAAAGTCTAACTTGTGCAGCCATCACAGCTGATTCCAGAACTGTTTGTTGTTTCGTTTTGTTCTGTCTGGGGCCATAGCTGGCAGTGTTCATTGCTTGCTCCTGAACCTCAGCCCAGGGATCAATCCTGGCAGTGCTTGCTTGGGGGATCCTTTGAGGTGTCAGGAATCTAACTCCAGTTGGCCTTGTGTGAGGCAAACAACTTGACCCCTATATACTCTTTTTCTTTCTTGCACTGTATCTCTCTGTGTTTCTGTGTCTGTCTCTGTCTCTCTGTCTCTCTCTGTCTCTGTCTGTCTCTCTCTCTCCATAATTCCAGGACTTTTCACCCTCCCCAAATGAAACCCCACACCCATGAGCAGTAACTTCCATCACCCCTCTCCTGAGGCGCTGGCAACCTCATCATCTCTTGTATGTCTTAGAGTGAAAATCAGAGGCGTATTTTTTTTATCCTCTATATAAGTTGAAGTCCCATTGTTTCAGTGTGCATCCCTGATAATCAGCCTGCATATATATTGCATTTAGTTTGCCACGGAAGGTCCAACACGTATAATGTGTCCACCTTCATTTGGGAATGCCCCTCTCTGAGGTTCCTGGCTACCGCTGGGCTTCTCTTGTCCTGTGCTGGTGGCCCAGCAGAGGGCTTTTGGGTAGCATCGAACTGGGCAGAGAGCTTCGGGCCTGATGAGTAACCAGCTTACAACCAGACCTCAGAGGACTTAGAGGACGGGGTAGCTTCCCTGGATGGGCTAGTGGAAGGAACACAGAGGGATGCTGTGGAAGGGAATAAAACATTCCTCGAGGGTGGCCTAAGAAGCAAAACCATGCTTGACTTTCCTCTAGAGGAAAGAGCCGCCCGATGGCTGGGGGCGGGAGGGGGGGTGAGCATCAGAGCGTTAGGGATGTGCTCTGGGTACCGCTTCTCATGCATCTCATCCTTCTCTGGGTTCCGCAGCTCTGGGTACCGCTTCTCACGCATCTCCTGCTTCTCGCAGTTTGCCTTCGAGGGGCGGTGGGGTGAGCATCAGAGCGTTAGGGATGTGCTCTGGGTACCGCTTCTCCTGCATCTCATGCTTCTCGGTTCTGCAGCTCTGGGTACCACTTCTCACGCATCTCCTGTTTCTCTCGGTCCCGCAGCCAACTTCTCGCAGTTTGCCTTCGAGTCCGTGGTGGCGATCGCCAACAGCCTGCACAACAGCAAGGACCTGAGCAAGGACCAGCACGGGCGGAACTGCCTGCTCGCCTCCTACGTGCACTACGTCTTCCGCCTGCCCGAGCTGCACCGAGACCCGCCCAAGTCAGGTAGCCCCGCCCCGTCCTGGCGCCTCGACCCCACCCCCCCACCCCCTCAAAGTCAGATTTGGGAGGCCAAAAAAGTAAAGCCCTGGAGTTCGGCTTTCTCTTTAGAATGACACAGAATTCTATGAATGCTGCCATTTATTTATTTATTTATTTATTTATTTATTTTTATTAGTGAGACATCGTGAGGTACAGTTGTAGACTTACAAATTTTTGTGCTTGGGTTTCAATTATACAACGATCCAATACCCATCCCTCCACCAGCCCCCATTTCCCACCGCCACGGATCCCAGAATGCTGCCATGTAAAGTTTTGCCTTTCTCTCTCTTTCCCTTTCCCTCTCTCTCTGTCTCCCCTCTCCCCCTTTCACTCTCTCTGTCTGCTTGATCATCCCTCACTGGTCTTGACAAACCCTTGCTTGTGATTTCATTAAACTTCCTTATTTTAATTGTGGTGAGGCAGTCCTTGGGGGTTCCTCTGGCTCTGTGCTTGCCTGCCTGCCTCCTGGTAATGATGGGAGACCATGTGGGGCTGGTCAGCCTCGTTCAGGCTATCTATTTCTCCTTAAAATGTAGCCCCTGTATTGTCTCTCCACCCCTGAGGATCAAACTCAGGGCCTCACACACACATGCAAGGCATGTGCTTTACACTTGAGTTGTCCTCAGCCCCAATATTACTGTTTTTTTGTTTTTGTTTTTGTTTTGCGGGGACGGGGGGGGCACTTTTATTTATTATTGACTTACATAGAGATGACTTTCTGACTTTAAAATACCTGTCCACGGCCAAACACTGTCCTCCCGTTGTTCATCGATTTGCTCGAGCGGGCCCAGTAACGTCTCCATTGGAGACTTTGTTGTTACTGTGTTTGGCATATCGAATACTCTCGGTAGCTTGCCGGGCTCTCCGAGAGGGGCGGAGGAATCGAACCCAGCTCGGCCTGGCTGGCTGTGCGCAAGGCAAACGCCCTACCGCGGTGCTATTAGGACAGTACTAAACTATCTATTTCTCTTTAAAATTTAGTTGTTTTTTTTTATATAGCTATACAATGTTATTAATGATCCTGTGGCAGTAGAATAGACACGTTAATGTTTACTTCGTTGTCTGATTGGTTTCGATTTTCTTCCCTGGACCCCTCCCCAGTCCTTGGTGGTTGATGTCATTGCTGCCGTGACCGGAGGTCCTTCGCATGCCTGCCTGTAGTCCTTGCTCTTGGTTTAGCTTCTGTGCTTGTAGCAGGCCACACATAGCTCATGCTGAATGCCCAACTCAGCTGAGGTGCTCGCGGAGGTCTGTGCTCCTTTAGCAGGGGGGCTTGCACGGTGCTCACCAGGACTCAAAGGCTTAGTGCAGGAGCCCACATTAGGCGCCTTTTTGGGCCGCTCTGATGCTTCTGGGCTGCGTTTCTCGCAGCCAGAGATCACTTGCAACCCTGGAGATGGCAGGCAGCAAAGCAGCCAGGCTGACACCGCTGGCACAAGAGGGGACTGGAGAGCACCATCACTAAAAAAAATCAGTGAACGGCTGGAACTGCAGCTGACCGCAGTCCTCACCTCGACCACGCGTTCCCGAGACTCCCGGGTCCACGGCGTCGTTTCCACCCTCTCTGGCATCCCTCTACAAGCCCAGCCAGTCACTCTGAGCCTTTTCTGTTGGCATGTCTACCTGACGGAGCCCAGGAGGTCCCACGGCTTCGCCCGACCCCCGCTACCACACCTACGGGCGCACGACTGCGGCGGCCGTGAGCTCCAAGCTGCTGCAAGCCCGCGTGATGAGCAACAGTAACCCCGACCTGGTGGCCCCGCACTCGGCAGCCGACGAGGAGGTAAAGAGCATCATGTCCTCCAAGGTAGGAGAGGTGACACCCTGTGACAAGACCCAGGCCCGGCAGTGCTCAGCAGCTCGTCGTGGCTCTGTGCTCAGGAGAGGTCCTAGCGTTGTGCAGGGGGACCCCAGAGGGTGCTGGGCATCGAACTTGGATCTTGAGTGAAAGGCAAACACCTGACCCCCTGGGACTGGCTCTAGGGCCAAAGCTTTCTCTGTGTGTGTGGGTGGGTGGGTAGGTGGGGAGGGGCATTTTGGCCTACAACCAGCAGTGCTCAGGCCTTACTCCTGGCTCTGTGCTCTGAGGTCACACCTTGGGCTTAAAGGACCAAATGCAGTGTTGGAGGGTGAACCGGGGTCAGCTATGTGCGAGGCAAGTACCTTAATTCCTGCACTGTCTCTCAGGCCCCCTTATAGTGCTCTCGGGCTTTGTTATTTCCAGCTAAGACGCGGTCCTCAAAGCAAGCAGGATGATGACGCTTTATGGCTCATCTTAGAGTTCTTCACATTTGTTTCTTTTTTTTCTGAACGGATTCCGTGCCATTTTTCTGAAAGATGCCGAGGCAAGACTAGTATTGAAAATATGCTCACAAAGTTGTTAACTCTAGTCAAAGTATTTAGAGCTCTCTATCTGATTATTAAAATAATAATTTTTTATTATAAAATTTTTTAATAGTGAGACATCATGAGGTACAGTTGCAGACTTACACATTTTTGTGCTTGTGTTTCAATTATACAATGATCAAAAACCCATCCCTCCACCAGTGCCCATTTTCCACCACCACGGATCCCAGTATCCCTTCCACCCCCCATCCCCCCCATCCCACCCTGTCTCTGTGGCAGGGCATTCCCCTCTGTTCTCTGTCTCATTTTGGGTGCTGTGGTTTGCAAAAAGAGGCATTGAGTGGCAATCATGTTCGGTCTTTAGTCTACTTTCAGCATGCATCTCCCATCCTGGGAGGATCCTCCAACCACCTTTAGTTGGTGTTCCCCTCTTTATCTGAGCTCCCTTTTCCCCTAGTATGTGTGGTTGGCCTCCAAGTCAAGGAGTAAAATTCCTAGTACTAATCTCGGTCATTCTTGGGTGTTAGTTTCCTATTCTGTTACTTTATGTTCCCCAGATGAATGCAGTCTTTCTATGTCTATCCCTCTCTTTCTGACTCATTTCGCTTAGCATGATACTTTCCATGTAGCACCACTTGTATGTAAATTTCATGACTTCGTCTTTTCTAACAGCTACATAGTACTCCATTGTGAAATAATAATTTTTAAAAAAAGTATTTAGAGCCTAACTCGTTTAACCATGTGTAGTCAATGAATGCCAGAATGTTTTTTTTTCTTATTTTCCTTTTTTGATGTTTGGGCCCTGCCTAGTGGTGCTCAGGGCTACTTCAGAAATGCTCCTCGGCACTGCTTAGGGGGCCGTGCGGTTAAGATCACAGCGTCACACTTGCTCTGGGAGCATCCCGGGCCTCGGAGTCTTCCTCTCCCCGTGTCCCCAGAAGTCTCTGCACGCATGGGCAACACTGGTGGTGAAGTGGCATTACTTACATCCACCTGGGTATTGAGGGTAGCACTGTAGCACTGTCCTCTTGTTGTTCATCGATTTGCTGAGCGGGCACCAGGAACGTCTCCATTGTGAGACTTGTTACGATTTTGGGCATGTCGAATATGTCATCGGTAGCTTGCCGGGCTCTGCGAGAGGGGCGGAGGAATCGAACCTGGGTCGGCTGGGTGGACCTCATGCAAGGCCAACACCCTACCCGCTGTGCTGTCGCTCCAGCCCGGGATGGAGGGTATATCCCTTAATCCTCTGAGCCATCCTGCAACCTTGAGTCTTTATTTACAAAGGGCAGACGGGGAGCTTTAGCCTTGGCTGTTCGCCTAGACCTGCTTGCGGCTGCTGGTGGTGAACATTTTTCCTTTTCAATTCCACCTTCTATCCTCGGGAACATCCATAAATGGATTATCCCATGGAACAACCCCAAGGAGCAGAGCTGCATTTTATAAAACTCGCAAAAACGGAGATACTGAGCTGCCTGCTCACTTGCCCGACAGCGTCTGAATTGTCTGCTTTGTGGGTGTGTTTGGTTTGGTTTTTGTGGGCCCTCCTAGTAGTACTCCGTCACATGCATGATGGGAATCAACCCTGGGCCTCCCACATGCCAAGCCTGCCCACTCGCCCTTTGAACTTTGTAACAGCTTTAGACCGAGTGAATTAATTGTGAATCCAACACAACAGGCTCTTAGATACTCCTCACCCAGTTTCCGTGTTATTAACATTTTATATTCGAATGGTTTATTTTTATCACAGTGAATCAATATTGATATTCTATTACTCTCAACTCAGAGCTTATCCTGATTTCATCTCAGTCTTTCCTTAATTTCTGTTTTCTGTGCCAGGATTCCCAAGTCTCCTGAGTGTTCCCTCTTGGCTGTGAGCGTTTCTCAGACTTTCCTTATGTCGATGACCTTGACAGTCTTCAGGAGGGCAGCTCAGATTTTTTTTGTAGGATGTTTCTGGTTTTGGTTTGGGGGCCACACACAGCAGGACTTATTAATAAGCTCAGGACTTATTCCTGGCTCCGCACTTAGGAATCACTCCTGGCAGTGGTCAGGGGACCCTATGGGGTGCCCAGGATTTAATCCCGGTAGGCTGAGTGTCAGCACACAGCCTCCCTGCTGTACCATCACACTGGCCCCTGTTTTGTAGAATGTTTCTCACTGGACTTTTGTAAATGATGATCACAATTCATGTACCATAAAATGCATCCTTTTTTTTTTTTTTGCTTCCTTTTTTTCTTTTTTCTTTCTTTTTTCTCTTTCTTTCTTTCTTTCTTTCTTTCTTTCTTACCCCTTATGATTCAGTCTTGTTTTCCAAAGCTAGTGTGAATTCCTAGTCTGAAATTTCCGTGCAGTTGTCTGTGGTTGCCGAGTGGCCAAGCTGTGAGAGCCCATCACCTTATAAATCAGATTCTCCAGGTTTAGACAGTTGCCCTCCTAAAATCTCCCCCCAGGAGGCAGGAGGAGGTTTTGCGAGAAGGAATCCGGAGAGCTGGGTGTGAGTTGAGTCTCGCCTCTGACATCACCCAGAGCCATGTATTGTGGGCAAGTCCGCTCCTGCCCTGGCCTCATTTTCCACGTCTCTGCGGAGGTTCTGAACCCTGGCTGAACTTCACGATCATCTCTGGGCTTTGAGAGGCTCTGGATCCACCCCTGGGATTCCGATGATTTACAGGCTTCACTGTATGAGACTGTTGACACTCCACCCATTTCGACTTAAGAGTCAACCCCGGGACAGGCAGGAACCAACTGGTACCAGTTTCTGAGAGCTGGTTGTTAAAATTTCGGGAGCTTTTGGAATTAATGGTTACACATAGATTTATGTTTTGTTTAGGGGTCACACTCAGCCATTCTCCCGGGAACCATGTGTGGTGCCAAGAATCTAACCAGGGTTGGCTGCATGCAAGGCAGGCACCCCCTACCTGTGGCACTCTCGCTCCAGCCCCTAAAGTTGACATTTAAAAAAAAAGTAAATGATAACAAGTTAGTTCTATTAAAAACAAAGGTCAGCGCTGGAGCAGTAGTACAGCGGGTAGGGCGTTTGCCTTGCACGCAGCCCACCCGAGTTCAATTCCCAGCATCCCATATGGTCCCCCGAGCACCGCCAGGAGTAATTCCTGAGTGCATAAGCCAGGAGTAACCCTTGTGCATCGTCGGGTGTGACCCAAAAAGAAAAAAAAAAACACACCAAAGGTCATTTCTATGGCATGTGAATTATATCCTGAACAAAAAAAGGAATATAGTCGTGAAATCCAAATAAAGCCTACAACAGTTTGGTTAATAGTAACGAGCCGGTCTCTATTTCTTTTTCTTTTTTTTCTTTTTTTTTTCCTTTTTGGGTCACACCCGGCGATGCACAGTGGTTACTCCTGGCTCTGCACTCAGGTATTATTTCTGGCAGTGCTCAGGGGACCATACGGGATGCTGGGAATCGAACTCGGGTCGGTCGCGTGCAAGGCAAACACCCTACCCGCTGTGCTGTCGCTCCAGCCCCGAGCCGGTCTCTATTTCTTAGTTTTTTAACGAACCAGTTGTTGCATAAAGTATTTTCATTAAAGAACACAGTGTAAGGCATATTAAAAAGCCTCTGTACCATCTTTGTAATTCATTCGAGCACGCATCTGAAATCCCCCCTCTAAAAAAAGACAGTACTAAAGCTGCGTATTTCCCTGAATGTTTTCCTGCATTTTATAATCGTCCATGCTCTGGGGTCGACTCTTTCTGCATAGTGGAAACCCAGTGGAATGGCTTGCTCCTGCATGTCTCCTCCCAGCTTTGCATTCAGCCTGTCATCCCCGATAATTGCAACATGGAAATTTGCAAATGCAGCTATCTGGGTGTTCACTATTTGCCAGAACACCCCAGCAACCTTTTCTTTCTGCAATATCACTTTCTGATGGCCCAGAGGAGTTCATTTTCACTGCTTAGATGGCTGTGGTGTCCCTTAAGAAAAGTGAAAACTTCGGATGGTTTTGTGAACTTATTTATTTATTTTATTAGTGAAACACCATGAGGTACAGTTGTAGACTTACAAATTTTTGTGCTTGAGTTTCAGTTACATAATGATCGAGTACCCATCCCTCCACCAGTGCCCATTTCCCACCACCATGGGTCCCAGCATCTCTCCCACCCCCCATCCCCACCATCCCATGCTGCCTCTGTGGCAGGGCATTCCCTTTTGTACTCTCTCTCCTATTGGGTGTTGTGGTTTGCAAAAGAGGCACCGAGTGGCAATCATGTTCGGGCCATAGGCTACTTTCAGCATGCTTCTACCATCCTGGGAGGATCCTCCCAACACCCTTTATTTGGTGCTCCCTTCTCTATCTGAGCTTCCTTTTCCCCTAGCACGTGTTTTTTTGATAGTATCTTAATGTGTAGTAGGAGACTGAGAGTAGTACCACGCTAATCCATGGAGGGGCGCTGTGTCCACGTGATTTTTTTTTCCTGCTCCCGGGTAAGGTGCCCTGCACGCAAGGCTCTTCACTGAAGGTTAAGACTAGCTAGCACTGATCTCTTTCATCAATACAGCTTGATAGAGCTTTGTCTTCTGTGTTTCTGTTTCTTATTTATGGGAGGTATTTAAACTTTGTGCCCAGAGGGTGGGGGGAGGGGGCGGATAGTGCTGGGGAGTGTGGGATGAGGGGTGGAGAAATAAATGAAAACAGAATTCTGAAATCGTGACTTCCTGGCTCATCCTCCCTGAGCACTGCTGCCAGCTGCATTCTGAGTGCTGGTTGTGTGTTTCAGGCGGCTGATAGGAACTGCAACCGGATGTCTTACTACTCCTCTGGCAATAATGAAGTTCCCAGTTCCAGTGCAACCCCAAGACCCGTCAGCAAAAAGGTATAAGAGCAGAGCAGTGGGAGGGATTTTGGCCGGTGCCCTGTCACTTTCACTGAAAACAGATGTCAACAGGGCCATTCTACCCAGCCTCCTAACACTTGTGCTCATGCTTGTGTACCCACACACACACACACACACACACACACACACACACACACACACACGAGCCTAGTAACTGATTCTCCTTCACCTCGATTCAGAAGTGAATCAGGGTGTCTTGTTAAAACCAATCGCTTCGACCATAATTAAAGTTATTTTAACACTCAAGGAGTCAGTCGGGGTGGCAGGTGGAAGGGATTCAGGTCAGTCAGTCGAGGGATGAAGTGATGGTTGTGGAGGTGTGAACTTTGTATGCCTGGAAACCCATTGTGAACAATTGTGCCACTCTCTATGTCTAAATAAAGAAAAAAAATAGATTACATGGAGCCAGAGAGCTAGTACAGCCAGTAGGGCATTCGCACTGCATACCCCCAACCCTGGCTCCATCCCCAGCATCCCATGTGGTCCCCCAGGCCTTGCCTGAAATGATTCCTGAGTTCAGAGCCAGGAGTAAGGGCTAAGCGTCTCCAGGTGTGGCCCAATTGTACCCCCCCCCCCACCCCACCAAAAAAAAAAAGAAAGAAAAGAAAAGAAATTACAGGGGCTGGAGCAATAGCACAGCGGGTAGGGCGTTTGCCTTGCACGCGGCCAACCTGGGTTCGATTCCCAGCATCCCATATGGTCCCCCCGAGCACCACCAGGAGTCATTCCTGGAGTGCAGAGCCAGGAGTAACCCCTGAGCATCGCCGGGTGTGACCCAAAAAGCAAAAAAAAAAAAATAAATTACATAATAAAATAAGTTGCTTGCTGCCCCTGACCCTATGTTTCTAATTCAGTCGCCCCCAAATGGACTCCCCACCATGCACCTTCCTAACAAATTCCCAGCTGGTACTGACAGATCACAACTGTCATTTCTTTCTGCAGTAGAAAGTGAGTTAGAGACATCTCGGTTTTTTGGTGTTTTTTTTTGGGGGGGGGGAATCGAACCCGTGTTGACCACGTGCAAGGCAGATACCCTACCCGCTGTGCTATTGTTCCAGCCCCCAAAATGTGAACTTGTAAAAAAAAATTTTTTTTTTCTTAGGTTATTTGGGAGAGACTGGAATTAGTCCCCCCCCCTCCGGTTTCGGGGCACACCCATCAGTGCTCAGAGCTTACTCCTGGCTTTGTGCTCTGGCGTCACTCCTAGTGGTGTCTGGGTCCTGGTTATATTAGATTACATATTATATAATATATATAAATATTTTACATTATATTTTTAGCTGGAGCGATAGCACAGCGGTAGGGCGTTTGCCTTGCGCGCAGCCAGCCCGGCTGAGCCGGGTTCGATTCCTCCGCCCCTCTCGGAGAGCTGGGCAAGCTACCGAGAGTATCTCGCCCGCATGGCAGAGCCTGGCAAGCTACTTGTGATGTATTCGATATGCCAGACACAGTAACAACAAAAGTCTCCAATGGAGACGTTACTGGGCCCGCTCGAGCAAATTGATGATTTTTTTTTTTTTTTTGCAGAAGTGAATGACATTTATTGAGAACTGCCTAGCAGCGCTATGAAATGCTTCCTGGTCACTTTTTCTAGGCTGCCTTCCCCATGAGTACCGTCCAGGTACCGCCCAGGCTGTTCCACAGCTGACCAGCGCCTTTCTAAGGAAGGTCCACGGCCCCAGGCACAGCCTGTGTGGTGGACGTGGACCCTGGGAGAGAAATGGACCTGTCCACCGTCCCCTGGGCAGGGCAGCCAGGCTCTCAGCCACCGTCTTCCTGACCTTCGGGTCCCCGGTGTCAGCCGGGAGCCCTATTAGCATGCAAATATGCTAGCAAGGGAAACACAGGAAGCCATTTGCAAGTGCTAACCCCAAAGGGAACTGTTTACCGGACAGCTTCGGCCGGCCGGAAGGGGCCTGGGCGCTGCTCTCTTGGGGCAGGTTGCTTGTGGGGGAGGTGCCTGCCCTACTCCCCACCCCTTGGGTCCCCCACCCCCCTCTGGGCTCAGCAGTATTCCAGGTCCACTTGTACTGGGAGGGGGCAGGACCCAAGGGTGAATAATGGAAGAAAAAAATGACAAAATAAACTTATGCTTCGGGGCTGGAGCGATAGCACAGCGGGTAGGGTGTTTGCCTTGCACGCAGCCGACCAGGGTTCGATTCCCAGCATCCCATATGGTCCCCCAAGCACGGCCAGGAATAATTCCTGAGTGCCTGAACCAGGAGCAACCCCTGTGCATCTCTGGGTGTGACCCCCAAAAAGAGCAAAAAATAAATAAATAAATAAACTTATGCTTATTCTACAAGTTCCCATTGGGATTTTCTGTGACTACTTACAAGCACTATTTTCTTTTCTTAGAAAACACAATGGGAGCGATAGTAGCGGGCAGAATGTTTGCCTTGCATGTAGCTAGTCCCAGCACCTCATATGGTCCCCTGAACCCTCCTAGAAGTGGCCCCCGAGGGCAGAGTCAGGAGTAAACCCAGATAGGGTTGGGTGTGGTTCCCTTCCCCATAAAACAAAACAGCAACTAAACGCAGGTGAGGCTGGAGAGACATTCCAAGCTTTAAGGCATTTGCCTTGTCTCTGGCCCACCCCTGTTCGATCCCTGACATCACATGTAGTCTTCCAGCACACTCCCTCCACCACTGACCTTGAGCACAGAAGCTGGAGTCAGGCCCGAGCACCGCCAGGTTTGACCCAAAAAAACAAAACAAAACAAAACCCAAGTTTATAAAATAAGTTATCTTAAGGACAAGTGTAAATCTTAACTTGTTAACCTAGTAAGCATTTTTAACCAGTGACAGAATTCTCTCTCTTCACCTTTTCAAAATTAAGAGGTAACGAACTGTAATGCCTCCAAAAGAGAGAGGGAAGAGAGAGAGAGAGAGAGAGAGAGAGAGAGAGAGAGAGAGAGAGAGAGAGAGAGAGAGACTTGCCATAGAGGCAGGGGAGGTCTTGGAGTGGTAGGAGGGAAACTCGGGGCACTGGGATGGGTGTCAGAACATTGTATGACTGAAACCCAATCATGAACAGCTTTGTATAAAAAAATTAATTTAACCCTCCCCCCTCCAAAAAAAAACCAAGAAACTGGAAACAAACCAAGATGTGATCTGCCTACAGCATGACTTCCTTAGCCATAAGACCTCACTCCAGCCTGGGCTTCTGATCACTTCAGTGACTGGAAGAGAAATGTTTCATGGCGAGGGAAACTGAGGCAGCCTGCTGCTTTGATAGCTCTGCCTATGAGTGTGAGCTGCCTGCCTCTTCCTGTCACTCTGGAGTAGGGTGTTCTTGTCATCGTGTTGCCTGCTAAGAAGTATAAACTAAGAATCGGCTTATCCTCCTCTAATCTCTTTGGGCCCTAAGACTCGGCCTGTCAAACTGGCCTGTTTGCCCGAGGTCACCTTTGAAGCCGGTGGAGCCTGTCTCTGGTGTAGTGGGAAGATCCTGGTGTATCCCTGTGATATGGTGTGCTGGCCCAGACCACCTGCCAGGCGAGTTCTCAGCCTGTGCCTCTCCCAGGTGGGGGAGCTTCACCTGAGACTCAGAACAGTGGACAGAGATATTAACAACGTTATCACCTGTTAGTCTGCAGTGACACCAGCTGACAGGCTGGAACACTTAAGGTTGGCCCATTCGCCATCAGAAACCCGCTAGAATAGTAGTTTGAGTCCCCAGACTTCTGTACACTGGGTATCCATGTGTCTCCTTTTCAGTTAGCTGGATAAATCTTTTTTTTTTCATTTTCATTTCATTCATTTCATCATCCTGTTATTCGTCGATTGCCTCGAGCAGGCCCCAGTAACGTCTCTTTCATCCTAGCCCTGAGATTATATTCAAGGCTCTTTAGGAGAATGAGACCCATCATTGTTACTGGTATTTGGCATATTGGGTACGCCATGGGGAGTTTGCCAGACTCTGCCCTGTGGGCAGGATACATTCGATAGCCTGCAAGTTTGTCCAAAGTAGGAATGAGACAATAAGATGTCATAAAGAGATGTCCTGATAAATGTTTTTTTTTTAACTTGACAAAATCCTCTGCTCCTTTTATTTTCTCTGGAATCACTTTTTTTTTTTTTAGTGAAATACCATGAGGTACAGTTGTAGACTTACAGATTTTTGTGCTTGGGTTACAGTTATACAGTGGTCGAGTACCCATCCCTCCACCAGTGCCCATTCTCCACCACCACTGATCCCAGTATCCCTCCCACCCCCTGTCTCCCCCATCCCACCCTGCCTCTGTGACAGGGCATTCCCTTTTGTTCTCTCTCTCTCCTTTTGGGTGCTGTGTGTATGCAGCTGTTAGAAAAGATGAAGTCATGAAATTTATATACAAGTGGTACTACATGGAAAGTATCATGCTAAGCAAAATGAGTCAGAAATAGAGGGACAGACATAGAAAGATTGCACTCATCTGGGGAACATAAAGTAACAAAATAGGAGACTAACACCCAAGAATAGCACCCAAGAATAGCAGAGATAAATACCAGGAGGTTCACTCCATGGCTTGGAGGTCAGCCGCACACGCTAGGGAAAAAGGCAGCTCAGATAGAGAAGGGAGCACCAAATAAAGGGTGTTGGGAGGATCCTCCCAGGATGGGAGATGCCTGCTGAGAGTAGACTTTAGCTGGATAACTCTTAAGTGTAAATGTGCATAAGAATGGATGTGTTGACGTGCTTGCTGTACATTGGGAGTGATTTAAGTTTGTCAGACCATCTTTGCTCTAAGCTCTGAGTGTTGACTTTAAAAATTAGTGTCCAGGACTAGGAGATAGTATAGCAGTTTAGAGACCCGCCTAGCATGCGACCAGCACAGATTTGGTGCTTGTAATCATATAGTCCACCAATCATCATCCTGTGTAGTATTGGGGTTTCCTGAGCATCCCGGAGCAGCCCTGATGGTCCCCACAAAACAGAGCCAGCCAGGGCAGTGTGCATTCTCAGACCCTTGCATTGAGCATTGAACCACCAAGTGGTTGGCTGTGACTCACTGGGGGGACCCTGGGCCTCCTGAGCACCGTTTGGGAGGACTCACCCTCAAATAAATTTCCACATCAGTACTCTAAGATATGATCTGGGGGTGTTGACATAGTTTTCGTCTTCTTACCCACTGAGCAATAAAAAAAAAAAAGAGAAAGAACTGAGTTCAACCGTATATAGTCTAGGTGTTGTAAGTGGCTGTGAGTAGAATGCAAGCCACAGAGAATACTTGGAGAGCATTTTGTTCCTCGTTAGGGAGAGCCACCATCACATGTGCCAAGGCTCCCTAGGATACAGGATTTCCCACTGACAGAGAGGACAGTCTCAAGCTGACCGCAGTTGGCATTTTATTTATTTATTTTATATTTATTTATTTATTTATTTATTTATTGCTTTTTAGGTCACACCCAGCAATGCACAGGGGTTCCTCCTGGTTCTGCACTCAGGAATCACCCCTGGCGGTGCTCGGGGGAACCCTAGGGGATGCTGGGAATCGAACCCGGGTCAACTGCGTGCAAGGCAAATGCCCTCCCCGCTGTGCTATTGCTCCAGCCCCCGCAATTGACATTTTCGTCCTGAAATTTTCATTTAGTTATTTTTGATTTGGGGTCACTTCCAACAGGACTCAGAGCTTTCTCCTAACTCTGTACTCAGAGATGACTCCTGGCGGGGCTTGGGGGACCATATTTGGTGCCTGGGATGAAACCCAGGTTGGCCTCATGCAAGGCAAATGCCTTGCCTGCTGTGCTATTTCTCCAGCTTTAGTCTGGAGCTTTTTTTTCTTCATTAAAACTATGATCAAAGAGCATTGATGAAGAATCAGGAAAGATGTAAAAGTCACATTTGCTCTACATAATGTTCTGCTAAGGAATCTTCTCGCATCTGACCTTGGGACGTGGGATTTGGGACGTTGTGTGAGCTTAGGCTGCTCACCCTATGCGTTGTTCTTGTTCTGTTCCAACCCAACCCATCACATTTCCCATAAAGCTAGAGTGGGCTGGAGCGATAGCACAGCGGTAGAGCGTTTGCCTTGCGTGCAGCCAGCCCGGCCGAGCCGGGTTCGATTCCTCCACCCCTCTCGGAGAGCCCGGCAAACTACCGAGAGTATCTCGCCCACACGGCAAAGCCTGACAAGCTCCCCGTGACGTATTCGAGATGCCAAACACAGTAACAACAAGTCTCACAATGGAGATGTTACTGGGCCCACTTGAGCAAATCGATGAACAACGGGAGGACAGTGATGCAGTGCTAGAGTGGGGCTGTCAAAAAAAAAAAAAACTATTGCTCAGTTTCAGAGAGCCAGGCTGGAGAGGGGTTCTAGAGACCCTCTAGACACGGGTTCTCTAACCAAGGAGACCACCACCAGCAGCAGCAGCAGCATCACTTGGAACTTGTGAGAAATGCAGTTTTCCACGACCGCCCAGTGCTGGAAGCTGGGTTGGGGCACAGCGTTCTGCCTCTGAGCAGACCCTCTGCAACTCTCGATACACATTCAAGATGAGAGGCGCTGTTGCCAGTCAGCCGAGGGTATGGATGAGAAAGAAACTCTGGCAGAGCAAGCAGTGGCTTGCACACGGCCTCACAGTGCTCAGAGCAAAGTATCACAGTCCCAGCTTGAACCACTTCCCCAGAATGCAGTTCCCCTTCCCGGCTGAGGCAGCTTTCCAATAAAGTGCTACTACGATCAAGCTTCCACTTCCCCCGAGTGCCCCGAGTCCGGGTTTTATCAGTCCTGACTTTGCCATGACCCACGTACGTCAGTAATTAATGAGTCATTAGAATTGGCGAGAGAAAGTGAAGAGACAAGATGTTGGCGAGTGAATTACTGCCCATCACAGACTCTTTTTTTTTTTTTTTTTGTGGTTCCTGCCTAGCACTTCCACGAAGAGCTGGCCCTGCAGATGGTGGTGAGCACGGGAATGGTGAGAGAGACTGTCTTCAAGTACGCCTGGTTCTTCTTTGAGCTGCTGGTGAGTACTTGCGTTTCCGTACCTTTGCCTTCTTCCAACCCTTCTTTGAAACATGTTTTGTCTTTGCAGAGGACATCTTCAAATATGCAATAAAATCACCCAGCCACGTTTATAAAAATTACGTTGAGTCGTAATTAATGGTGATTCGAAAAATTTGAAAAAAAAATTTTTTAAAGGAACTGATAGACCAATATCTTGTATCATCAATACTGTCTGATGTAATTAACTTTAGTACAAATATATGGGCTGGAGCGATAGCACAGCTATAGGGCGTTTGCCTTGCGTGAAGTCAGCCCGGCCGAGCCGGGTTCGATTCCTCTGCCCCTCTTGGAGAGCCCTGCAGGCTACTGAGAGTATCTCGTCCATTCAGCAAAGCCTGGCAAGCTACCTGTGACAACAAGTCTCAAAATGGAGACGTTACTGCGCCCGCTCGAGCAAACTGATGAACAACGGGAGGACAGTGACGTGTGTGTGTGTGTATATATATATATATATATATATGTATATATATATATATCATACAAAATGTACTGTCTTCTGATACACAAAAACCAGCATTAGGACTTTGATGCTGAGCAGTTTGTTTTTGTTGTTCATTTTGTTTTTGTATCACACCCAGTGATGCTCAGAGATTACTCCTGGCAGTATTTGGGGGACCATATGGGATGCCGAGAATCAAGCCTAGGTTGGCTGCGTGCAAGACCAGCACCCTACCAGCTGTACTATTGCTCTGGCCGCAGCACTGAGCATTTTAAACATCTCTTAAACGTTTAACATCACATTTAACATTTTGAGTTTAAACATGAACTCAAGCGACCTTGAGGCAGGAGTACTCCATTTTCAGATGGGACTAGAGGAATGGGAAGGAGGGACGAGGATTGAGGAGGGCGGGAGTGAAGAAGAATTTTCTGGCCTGCAGAGGCCTCTGCAGCACCCTGTCGCTGCCTCTGTTTTATATTTAATTTATATTTAAGTATATAATAATTAATCCATACAATAATATATAATACTTAATTTAGATAATAATTTATAATTCTATTTAATTAATATTTAATAATTCATTCACCTTGCGTGGAATGAATGTTGCTTTTCAAAGCTGGTACATGGGGCTGGAGCCATAGCACAGCGGGTAGGGCGTTTGCCTTGCATGCGGCCACCCCGGATTCGATTCCCAACATCCCATAGGGTCCCACGAGCACCGCCAGGAGTAATTCCTGAGTGCAGAACCAGGAGTTACCCCTGTGCATCGCTGGGTGTGACCCAAGAAGAAAAAGGAAAAAAAAATCAAATCTGGTACATATGTCTCGGAGGATGCAGTGGGTCTAGGAGTGAAAACTGGAGCTCAGCAGATGTGACAGCTGCGAAGACAACACCTTCTGCTCCCAGCACATTGGTTAGCGCACATGTGAGCACAGGACACACCCAGGGCTCTGCCACTTGCTTAGAAACCCAGGTCTGTTGGTACCACGCAAGTAGGTTCTTTTCAAAACATTTGCCAGGGGGACTCTGGCCAGAGTTGAGCAGGTGTTCAGGCGCAGAGAAAGCTTGGTGTGGAACCAGGGGACAAGCGGTCAGTAGTGCTGGAAACCTTTCTGGCACCGAAGAAGCCAAGGTGGGCACTGGAACCCGAAGCAAGCTGAGGCCAAGAAGAGTTCATGGCCAGACGTGGATCTTAGAGAATGATGTTCCCCACACCCGCTCACACACCGTGATCGAAGGGATGTGCAATGTAGGATTCTCTACTCTGCACTCCTGGAGGGGCCTTCTGGTAGCCAGCCTGGAGCAGAAGCTCAAGGACGGGCATGCCTGAGAGAGGTAGATCAAAGAGCTGCAGTTTCCCAAGATGCGGAGACAAAGGCAAAAGCTGGAGGAAGAACTGGGGGGTGGGCGGTGAGGTGAGAGGGGAGGGCGTAGACACTAGCCACTCCTGCCTGCCAGGAGTTTGCAGGGAAACTGACTTCAGGCCCAGACCTGGTGCTCTGGCTTCCGTGCTCGGTTTCTGCATCTGCCTTATGGATGCTCGGAAGGTGACTTCAAGGCTGAAACTGTTCCTGCTCCCTAGGCTTGAAGAGAGTGAGTGAAAGGAAAGAAAGCTTCCTTGGGCTTCGCCAACAGTCTGGGTGGTTTTTCACACCCTTCAGTTGTGTCAGTGCCCAAGCACTAATGAACAACCACTTTGGCATTAGATTGTGTTGAACACAGTCCTTGGGCAAATTTCTCACTTGCTAATGAGTCAATCCCCGTGCTTCTAGAAACTGCTGAGACAGACAGACTTCGGAGACCCAAGGTACCTGGGTGACCTAGTTTACGAAGAACATCAAATTCTGTGTGAAGAGGCGTCTCCAGTGCGTCCCCGTTTTGAAGGGGCCACACAAAGAAAGGCCAGTGGGGGGGATAAATGTCCTCCTGCCTTCCTGCCCCTGACAAATAATGGGACATGCATCTACTAATATTTCTCCTGGGTGTTCTCTGTGGACATCCAAAGGGCACAGTCGCTGGCAAGTTGCGGATCGCTGGGAAGGAGGCCAGGAGCCCCAAGGACGGCTTTGTGAGAATTGTTTACTGGCTGCTGGAGAGAGGCAGGCCAGGCAGGCAGCGGCCGAATGCCACAGAGAGCCCTGAAACTCCTTTCAGGGCTGGTCAGCAGGCCCAGAATCAGGATTAGGGGGGCCCCAAACAAAGAAGCCTTGTTCCTCCCAAGTTTTTTTTTTTTGGTTAGGAACATAGTGAGTTGCTTTCATCAGGAAAAAAACAAAACAACAACAACAACAAAGACGGATCCTTCCCACTCAGTACGCGACTGATCAGCATGACGTGTGTGGCCGGAGCCATAGTACAGCGGCTGGGGCGCTTGTCTTGTGTATGGGTGACCTGGGTTCGATCCCAGCACCTCTGTTGGTTCCCACAAGCCCTGCCGGGAGTGATTCCCGAGTGCAGAGCCAGGAGTAAGCCCCGGGGATGGTGTCAGAACAAGAACGCCATGTGTCCTAAGTCAAGAAGGGTCATGCCAGCATCGTGCTTGTACGCGGGCTTCAGGGTGGGATGTCCTCAGGCTGCCCCCAGCTGACCGCGCCATCCTCCAAAACCACGTGGAACACAAGAAACATGCCTGGGCTGAATGATAGCACAGACTTTGCCCCCTGGGCACCCCTCCCCCATCCCCAAATGAAAGCAAACAAAACCTATATTATGCCAAAGATAAAATTTTTCATTAAAAATGTAATAAATCTGGGGCTGGAGCGATAGCACAGCGGGTGGGGTGTTTGCCTTGCACGCGGCCAGCCCGGGTTTGATTCACAGCATCCTATATGGATGGTCCCCTGAGCACCGCCAGGGGTAATTCCTGAGCGCAGAGCCAGGAGTAACCCCTGTGCATCGCCGGGTGTGACCCAAAAAGCCACCCTCCGCCAAGAAAAAAAGGTAATAAATCTGTTTTCTGTCCTTTTTTCCTTGGAGAGGGAGCCCGCCCAACAGTGCTCTGTCAGGATGCCTGAGGGCCCTGCCCAGCCCTGTGGGGCTGTTCTGGGCCGGCAGGGTCAGCAGATCAGTCCAAGAGCCCTAGGCTGCAGGGGTGCTCAGGCTCTGGAGCACGTGGGAGATGCTTGGACGCCTCCAGGGTGTCCTCCAAGGTGCAATTCAGGGCTCTCAGGGCCATACTGGTGGTACCCCGGCAACCGACCACGTGGTACCAGAGCTCGAACTGGGTTAGCCATGTGCTGGGCTGTCTCTCCGGCCCCTCCTTTTTTTGTTTTTCATCTGTCTGTCTCTGTTAGTGCAAATTGCTAGTCCTTAGTTCTGAGGAACAGACCTGCTGGGGCCAGGAAGATGACTCTGAGCTTAGAGCACTAAACAGATGCAAGCTTGAGAATCGAAGCCCAGGCGCTGCCGTGCGCGAGGGTGTCCTGATGGCCCCTCGCACTGGACTTCCCTGCCAGGGACAGGGACAGAAAATGTGCTCTTGATAAAGGTTCTCCCGCCACCTTCTTGGAGTGGAGATGGTTGGTTTCTCACCGGGTTCCCTATCTTTCCCCCAACCCTGGCCCAGGTGGTCACTGCAGGCAAATGTGGGTAGTTTAACTTCCAGGCCAGTTCCTTGCAGTGACCCCTAGCCTGGATACAGCCGTGACTGTGACCTCCGAGGTGTGGTGAGCAGCTTCCCACAGGACAGGGTGCCACACTGATGTGCCAGTGGGAATGAGGGCAAGAGAGCTTCATGCCTCCTCTTTTTCCTCCCTCCCTCCCTCCCTTCTTCCCTTCCTTCCTTCCTTCCTTTTTTCCTTCCTTCCTCCCTCCCTTCTTTCCTGCTTTCCTTCCTTCCTTTCTCCCTCCCTTCCTTGTTCCCTCCTTCCCTCCACCATCCCTCTCCTTCCTTCCTCCCTCTCCTTCCTTTTTCTTTCATTTCTTTCTTCTTTCCCCTTTATTTCCTTCCCTTTCTTTTCCTTCATTTTTCTTTGCTCCTTCCTTCCTTCCTTCCCTCTTTGCTTCCCTCTTTCCCTTTCCTTCTCTCATTCCTTCCCTTCCTCCCTTCTCTCTTTCCCCTTTCTTCCTTTTCTTTCTTTCTCTTTCTTTCTTCTTTCCTCTTTCTTTTTTCTTTCTTACGTTCTCTCTTTCCCTCTTCCCTCCATTCCTTCTCTTCGTTGTTGTGGTGGTGTCTGGAGGAGTTACAGTTTTTAGCTGTGGTGCTAACCAGGTGTTCACTTCAGGTGTGGTGAACTCTGCTAAAGTGCTCACTAAGGTTTGCACACCTTTATTTTATTTACTTATTTATTTTTTCTTTTTGGGTCACACCTGGCGATGCACAGGGGTTACTCCTGGCTCTGAACTCAGGAGTTACTCCCGGCTGTGCTCAGGGGACCATATGGGATGCTGGGAATCGAACCCGGGTCGGCCGCGTGCAAGGCAAACGCCCTACCCGCTGTGCTATCACTCCAGCCCCATCAAGTTAATCTGATGGAACACAGAATAGGTGTGTTCATGGAACACAAAACGCTTGTGTTCCCGATCAGTGGTTGTGTCTAGGCAATTTAACGCTGTAAAATAAGTTCTAGATAAACCATGCTCCCAATTCTAATGTGATATTCTAGGAAAGAGGAGCATTTCTGGGGCTGGAGAAAGAATACAGCAGGTCAGAAGGCTGTTTTATTTGGGGCGCCCCGGAGGAGGGCGGGTGAGACCCCTCCCTGCCCGCCCCAAGGGACCCAGCCCGGGCAGCCGAAAACCTCCAGAATTCAATAATCGCCATGCTCACGGCCTCTCTCCACATGCTCGGGCCAAACCTCACCCACGAGTGAACCTATTCCTGGACCATGTGGCAACTCACACCTCACACCACCCACACTCCAAGAGTACCGGACCACATTTGATGGGGTTTAATGTAGGAGGCAACCAATCTTAATCACTTAATCACTTAACTTCCCGTTAGTCGTCAATTTGCTCGAGCGGGAGCCAGTAACGTCTCCATTTGTCCCTGTCACGTGCTAGTGTAGCCCAATGGCATCTGTTCACTCTGGGAACATGAAGAGCCTCAAACCGATCGTTCATGATCTTGATGAAGAAATCTGACCATCTGGAACATGGGCGGCCACGCGGTCTTTTGACATCCCATGGAATCCAGTCGGTAACAGCTCTAGTCCAGCGGTCGTCTTTAAATCTCATTACGTGACCAGCCCATCTGATTTTCGACAACTTGGCAAATGAGACAGCGTCCCTGATCCTTGATCGTCGACGGATGTCAGAACTCCGGATTCGTTCTCTCATTTGAGTGAAACGTGATATTCCAAGCATAGCTCTTTCAATTCCTCTTTGGGAGACCCGAATAGCGTTCTCATCTTGTTTGCGTAGGGCCCAGGTCTCTGAGGCATATATTAATGCAGGAAGAACAGTGGAATCAAAGAGATGTGCCCGGAGCCGGAGGTTCTTCGTCCTCTTAGCTATTTCTTCGACGTTCTTGAAGGCGTTCCAAACCGCTCTCTTCCTCCTGCGCAGCTCGGGTGCCAGGTCATTTGTCATGTTGACCTCTCGACCTAGGTACACATAGCTGTTGCATTCGGAGATGGTCATTCCGTTGAGAGCGAATGGGGCGTCAGGAACAAGGCTGTTTCTCATAAACATTGTCTTCGTAAGATTCAGCTGTAGTCCTACCTTTCCACACTCAGGTTCAAAGTCGGCCAGCATTTGTGCCTCTTGGCTGATGTTTGGTGTTATTAAAACAATGTCATCAGCAAAGCGGAGGTGGTGTAGTTCCCGACCATCTATCTTCACTCCCATTCCTTCCTTCCCATTCCAGTCGTCCCATGATGTTCTCGAGGGTGGTACTGAAGAGTTTCGGTGAAATGGTACCACCCTGCCGAACCCCTCTCCTGACATCAACGATCACTTCTTTGTAGAATGGTGAGATCCTGGTAGTGAATCCGCAATACAGCTCACGGAGGATCCTGATGTATTGGGCTTGAATGCCCTGATTGGCTAGGGCTTCAATGACCGCTTCCGTCTCAACAGAATCAAAGGCCTTCTTTAAATCAATGAACGTTAAACAGAGCGGCATCTTGAACTCCCGAAAAACCTCAATGAGCTTGGTTATCGTGTGGATATGGTCGATGGTGCTGAATCCTTTGCGGAACCCGGCTTGCTCGCATGGTTGTCCTTCCTCTAGTGTTCTGCCAATCCTATTTAGGATGACTCGAGTGAACAACTTGTAGATGACAGACAATAGGCAGATCGGGCAATAGTTGCCAATGTCATGGATGTCTCCCTTCTTGAACAGTAGTACGGTCCTGCTGGTTTTCCATTGGGACGGAACCTTGCATTCAGACAGGTAGCAAGTGAAGAGCCGAGCCAGAGTATTGATGAGTACTGACGGCAGGTTCTTCAGGTGTTCAGGTCTGACCTTGTCTGGGCCGGGTGCTGTTTGTTTCTTTACCGATGAAATGGCATGTCGGATTTCGGAAGGGAGAACGTTGGGAACGACATATCCATCCTGTGGAATTTGGTATGTCGGCAAGTGGACATGGCTATCAAAGAGATTTGAGTAGAAGTCAAGTTTAATGTAGGGGGCAACCAATCTTAGAGGGAAATATATTTTTTACAGATATATATCTGTAAATATATATATATATCACGATCACGATCATCCTGTTGTTCATTGATTTCCTCGAGCAGGCACCAGTAACGTCTCCTTCTTCCTAGCCCTGAGATTTTAAAAGAGCCATTTCAGTGCTCTTTCAGGATTAGGAGAATGAGACCCATCATTGTTACTGGTATTTGGCTTATTGGGTACGACATGGGAAGTTTGCCAGACTCTGTTGTGCAGGCAGGATACTTTTGGTAGCCTGCCAGGTTCTCCAAAGGAAAAATAAGATAATAAGATGTCACGCGGCCACAAAGGCAGCCATGCGCTTCCGGGAGCTGGGTTTTATAGTCTCTGCGTCTTGGCATTGATGGGACCAACCTGGCACTGGCGGCAGCTGGTGGTTATGACGCCTACCTACTGAAAGTTGGGGGGTCTGGGTGGAGAAGGCCCAGTCCCAATCTGTATATATCTATATATATATATATATATATATATATATATATATATATATATGGATAAGCACACGGGGCTCAACCTTTAACAACATGTTAGTGATCTCTTACAGAAGGGCTTAATGGCCCCTAGGTGAAATACAACATTCTACACACTCTTTCTTCAAGGAAACTTCTTTGTAGCCTTTTCAGCAGTTTTTCCATAACAAACAGTCAAAAATAAATTATTTTGGTTCCTCTTTGGGGCAAGGGTTGGGGCTCAGGATGGAAAAATATCCGATATAGGGTAGTGGGAAGGTGTAATGGTGGTGGGATTGGTGTTCGACTATTAAATGTAATCCAATATTGTGACCTACTTTGTAAAAAATAATAATAATAATAAAATGATGTTATCAAAACCAAAGAACATAACAGGTAAGATGCTTGCCTTTCACATTGCCCAGCCAGCATGACACATGGTTCCCTGAGTTCTGCCACGAGTGAGCCCTGAGCGCAGACCCCGGAGTGAGCCCTGAGCACTGCAGGTTGTGACCTTCCCCCAAAGACCGGACCAACCCCTCCCCCACCTCCAATGCTGTTCCTCTTCTCTTTTTTGCTCTAGTTCCAGGGACAACAGTGGCTTGGGTTCACATCAGAAACTGCATCCTCCATTTCTTCAGTGCCCTGTGATGTGTGCCACTCAGACTGACCCCTGTCTGGGGCTGCAGAGTGCGCCTGTCTTAGGACACTGCAGCTAAAACTGAGCCTCCTGCACAGCCAGAAGGGGGTCCCCTGACTTGGGGTCACAAAGAGGACACCCTTCCCACCTCTGCCACCATGGCAACCATTTGTGTGTGGGGAACATTCTGCAGTCCTGAGCTTGCTCGGGCAACCACCAGCTCATACGGAGTGTTGGAGCGTCCGTGGTGAATGAGTGCGGCTCCCCGTCTGTCTTTGCCCCTTTCCCGCGGCCCATTTTCCCATGGACATCTCCTCTCGCCCTCGTAGGTGAAAAGCATGGCCCAGTATGTACATAACATGGACAAACAGGACAGTTTTCGGAGGACGCGATTCTCTGACCGCTTCAAAGACGACATCACCACCATTGTTAACGTGGTCACCTCGGAGATCGCTGCCCTTTTAGTCAAACCTCAGAAGGTAACTGTCAGCTGGCTCTTACCCTTCCACAGACTTTCTTTTGAATGCGCCTCGAAGGAAAATAAGCATGTTCTTGGAAGAGTCAGTAAAATGTAACTAAGTTTGCAGGATAGCTCAGTGCAGTTTGTTATACTAGACAGGTCCCAAGGGTGGGGTAGGGGAATCACTAAAAAGAAATTGCTCTATTGCATTGTGATCCTTGAAATCACTGTGTCATTGAGAGAAGAGACACTAGATTGCTCTATTGCATTGTGATCCTTGAAATCACTGTGTCATTGAGAGAAGAGATACTAGCTTGTTCCTAGGAAATATAATCCTAGATATTATGGGGCAAAGGGACAGGATATTTGTAACCTACTCTCAAGTAGTTCAGAAAAAAAAAACAGTGAATGAAGAGAAAATGATAAAGAAAATACAGTAACATGTCAAGAATTGATAAATCAGGTTAGAGGACATATAGGAGTTCCTTGTACTATTCTTGTACCTTTTCTGTATGCATGAATTTTTCTTTCAAAACAAGAAGTTAAGGGGCCAGAGAGCTAGTGCCAGAGATAAGGCCATGCATGCAGAAAATTCAATAGTAACTATAAATTTTGAGTTCTTAGAAATTAGAATAGTTTTGTCCCAAAAAATTATTATGTTTAGTGCCAAATACTTGCAGAAAAAAATCCATTTGGTTATTTTTTTCATGGAAGACTTCCTGAGAGGAGACCACAGTATCCCCATTAGTGGCAGGCGTGAAAAATGAGGCAAAGTGAGGTTGGTAAGCTTTTCAAAAGTCACAAAACGAGAATGGACTGGGGGTGTGCGTCAGTAGGAAAGCACTTCCGTGGCTCGTGTGAGGCTGGGTCTGCTCTCCAGCACCTCAAAAAAACAAGCAGGTCACAGAACTAACAGCAGAACCATGAGTGAAAAGTGCAAGGTCAGAACACTCAGACTAGGAAACTACCCAGGTGGTCCCGAGGAGGATCCCGAGATCATAATATTCTGGAAACTTCTTTATCAATTTTCTTAGGACACTGCAGCTAAAACTGCATGTCTGGCCAGGTTGTTTTCATTGGCAAAAACGCACATAATAGCAAAAGGAAAAGATTTTAAAATCATATTTTCAGTAGTGTCAGAGAAAACCGGTGTGTCATTTTGAAAATAAAGGACACAAACATAAAGAAGAGAATTCCACGTGCTCTGACGTGCTCTCCAGTCTCTCGGGAATCTGAGCACTGAGAACAAAAGCAAAAGCTCTGACCTCAATCCAGGCCTAAGTTCACAGGGTTCTGGGAACACTGCCTAATTTTGAGGGAAAATTTTTTTCCAGGTAAAAACTCTTTTTAAATCCTCACTAGATTTTCTCAGCAATCCTTATGGTCTACAGATCTGAATCATTGAAGATAGTGAATGCATTGCAGATTAGCTTTGCCAAAGTAGCACTGCACTGCACTGTCCTCTCGATGTTCATCGATTTGCTTGAGAGGACACCAGTAACGTCTCCGTTATGAGACTTGTTGTTACTACTTTTGGCATATCGAATACGCCAAGGGGAGCTTGCCAGGCTCTGCCGTGCGGGCGAGATAGTCTTGGTAGCTTGCCAGGCTCTCCAAGAGGGACAGAGGAATTGAACCCGGGTCAGCCACGTGCAAGGCAAACGCCCTACCCACTGTGTTAAGTAATAGCAAATTGCATAAATATAGTAGAATTCTATAGAATTATGTGGCAGCCCCTTAAAACTAGTTCTAAAAGACTAAGGACAGAGGGTCTAAGGGAAATAAACAGGGGTACATGTAGGATGCCTGGGTTCAATCTCCAGCACCTCATGGTCCCCTGTGCACTGCCCGGAGTGAGACCCCAGCACAGAGCAAGGTGTAACCCCTGAGTATCATTGAGTCTGAGGCCCCAGCCCAGGAAACACATGATATTGAGGTCATGTATATATAAAAACACAGGACTCTGTCTAAAGATACAACGCAAGGGAGAAGGCACTTGACTTGCATGCAGCCAACCCCGGCCTGATCCCTGGCACTCCATAGGGCGTGTCTTTGCATATTTACTATAATTTTGCAAGTTCACTTGCTGTGCACGGTGTTCCCCAAGGTGGTATCCACTCAACCATAGGACCTATCTTTCCCAGCTTTCCCACGAGACCCAGATGCTCAGACACAGGGTTTTCCACAGATAATCGGGGTGTTTGTTTTTAAGGAAAGTGAACAGGCAGAAAAGATGAACATCAGCCTGGCTTTCTTCTTGTATGACCTTCTCTCCCTCATGGACCGATGCTTTGTGTTCAACCTCATCAAGCATTATTGCAATCAGGTGAGTGCTGTCCCGATCTCACCCAGTTGCGACTCCCTTGTTCCTCAGGCTTGCTGTGCTCTGCTAGGTCAGACAAGATTGGCTCTTGTTATTTCTACCTTGAGTTGTGTCTACCCTATGTGATTTGTTTAGGGGCATGGACATCCGTGGACACTCATTTACATGCATTTTTTTGGAAAGTTATCCATTAAGTGTGAGTTGGTTAATAGGTTAATGTATAGGAACTGAGATTTCTTAGCAATATATTTCACTTCCTTCCACTTGACATCGAACAAGGAATTCCTGACTAGAGCACTCATTCACTAAAATTCAAAGCAGGAGTCTCTCTATGTATTAGGATGATTAAGTTTCGGTTGTGAAACTGGAGCTTTACAGAACCCTGATTTTATTTTTTTTTCCAATGGCCAATATATAGACTCTTTATTTTTTAAAAATTTTTAAAATATTTAAAAATTTTTATTAGTGAGACATCATGAGGTACAGCTGTAGACTTACAAATTTTTGTGCTTGGGTTTCACTTATACAATGATCAAGTACCCATCCCTCCACCAGTGCCCATTTTAAAAAAAAAAAGGGAGAGAGAGAGAGAGAGAGAGAATGTAGACTCTGGATCCCTCCATGTTCCCTTGAGGGAAGAAAGAAAACATTTCTGCCTGGGTTTGCTTTATCTTGCTTGTTTTGTGATTTAAAGGAAGATATTTCTCTTCGCTTCGCTTCACTTCTCTTTGCTTCTTTCTCTTTTCCTTCTTTCTCTCCTCTCCTTTTTTCTTTTCTTTTTATATTTTTTAACCCCATGATGCCATGGAGTTTTAATACAACTAAAACTAGGCATAAGTTCAGAGCTGTTAAACTCAGCACCAACTGATAATAACTGATAATAATTCAGATTCGGCCCATTTTTTTAACTTCTGGATTTTCCCAAATTCTGGTTCACCAAAGTGAGTTCCGAGAATATAACAAGACTGCCAAATGACAGGACTAGAGATCGATTCCCTTTTAAAAGCAATCAGAAGGCTCCCGTGCGGCCGCGCGACATCATTTTATTCTTAAACCAAGCTGTAGAAAGCAAATCATTTCACAACGCTGTTTCAGCATATCTGATTGGGGGGGGGGGGGGTCATAAACTCTAAACAATAATTGTGCATCCTCTATCGAAACAATGTATCTAGTCAAAGTAGATAGAGTATTAACTAGAACTCATCTGCCACACAGGAATTGGGAGGGGTGGGAGGTGGGGTTCTATTGGGGTTCACGGTTAAAAATAAGTATTGGTAAAGGGAAATGTGTTTGATATTTACATGACTGAGACCTAAACCCGAAAGCTCTGTAACTTTTCCCACAGTGATTCAATAAAGAAATAAATTATTTTAAAAATAAATAAATAAATAAATAAAAGCAATCAGAAGCATTTTCAACTGGTGCTAGTGACTCAAGTCACTGATGCTGCCCTATACACTTTGCAAGGGACTCCCCAAGGCTGTGTAGCAGGAGGGAGCGTGGCCCATTCATTCTGTCAGTGGAGGGCAGGTTTGTCTGGAGAATTCCTCCCACTTTCCCTTTCATTCTTCTCTACATCCCCCACTCCACTTTGGGGCAAACTCCTGCAGGGACTACAGACTTCCCTAGGTAATTTGATGCCTTTACCTAGGGAACTGGTTGGAGGACTTCCGGATGGGGCCTTTAATTAGAAGCCACAAAAGAACACTGTGGCATTCAAGTCACCCCATCATCTTCCATTAGCTTTGTGTGGCCCCATGTGAGGCCAGTTCCTTTCATTTGGTTTCTTAGACACAGCAGGGGGGTTGTAAAATTGATTATTTTGTGTTGCACTGAAGACATACCTGCAGGTTACTCTCGGGCGCACACTTCTCAGGGAATGACAGATTTGACAAGGCCGGGGGGGTCGGGCCAGAATCCTCATTTTGAACAGCTGTTAGGCTAGAGTGAGTCATGAAGGGAGAGGAATAGAGGGAGATTACTGGAGCTCTGCTACAATGCGGTTCTCTGCTGTTGTGGTGGGCATGAGTTTACCACACTCATTTCCCTGATCTCGGAAGAGAAGAGATTGTCTTGACTGCATCCACTTTATAATAAATGCACGTGTCGGTTTTCACTTTTATTCCCAGTTGTCAGCCAAGCTCAACAGCCTTCCAACACTCATTTCCATGAGACTGGAGTTCCTGAGAATTCTCTGCAGCCACGAGCATTATCTCAACCTCAACCTCTTCTTCATGAATGCTGATCCAACGCCAGGGTCTCCCTGCCCTTCCATATCCTCTCAGGTAACCAGCCACTGAAAAGACTCGAGTTGTGTGATTCTGTCATTTATTCTTATCAAAGTTGGTCTTATGAACTGCAGGAAGAACTGTGCTATTCAAGCCAGATCAGTTGATCCAGATAGAAGGGTGCCCCCTGAAATGGCACCGTATAATCACTTATTTGCAACCCAAGTGATTGATTTCTTTTCTAGGCTCGTGGTTAGAGCAGAGGATCCCTAAGCCCTAAAAACTTCAGAAATTAATAGAAAAGTCATTTATAGTCATAATATTCCATTTCTTTATGTGAATTCCAAAATGATATGACAGTAGGTTTCATTTTTTTTTCCATTATTGTTTTTGTGGGCTGAAGTGATAGCACAGCAGGTAGGACGTTTCATTTGGTTTCTTAGACACAGCAGGGGGGTTGTAAAATTGATTATTTTGTGTTGCACTGAAGACATACCTGCAGGTTACTCTCGGGCGCACACTTCTCAGGGAATGACAGATGCCTTGCATGCCTTGCATGCATCCGACCCGGCTGACCTAAGTTCGATTCCTCCGCTTCTCTTGGAGAGCCCGGCAAGCTACCAAGAGTATCTAGTCCACACGGCAAAGCCTGGCAAGCTATCCGTGACGTACTCGATATGCCAGACACAGTAACAACAAAGTCTCACAATGGAGACGTTACTGGGCCCGCTCGAACAAATGGATGACCAGCAGGAGGACAGTGCTACAGTGCTATTGTTTTTGTTTGGGGACCACACCCAACAGTGCTGAGGGCTTACTCCAGGCTCTGCACTAAGGAATCACTCCTGCAGGACTTGGGAGACCATATGGGATGCCATGGATCAAACCCGGGTTCGTCCCATGCAAGACAAACACCCAGCCAGCTGTAGTTTGCTCCGGCCTCTCTGTTTCTGCCATTGTTTTAGGGCCCGGCCTGGTGGTGCTCAGGACCTGCTCCTGGCTTGTCGCTTGGGAGCTGTTCCTGGCCATTCTCTGGGGACCATATGGTGCCACTTAGCAAAGCAGGGCCTCACACCAGCAAAACATGTAACCAGGCCTTTGAGTTCTCTTCCTGGCCGGCCCTGATTGTGTTTCAACATGAGTATTTGGTTTTGAGTAGTGCCAGACGCTTCTGCTGAAACTGATATAGAATGGAACTCAAATGGGTCTATCTTAAACATATTCCAGATCATTTCATTCTCAAGGCGCCAAGCAGGCTCTCATTCTAACCAGTTTGTTTTAAACAGAGAGCCTAGAGAGGGTGTCTTTCTAACACCTTTTCCTTGACCAACCAACAAACGTTAACACATGCATGAATATTTCAAGAGAAACTTTTGATCGGATGGCCGGTCTTTTTCTGTAGAATGGCATTTCACAAGGTCAACTTAGCAGGCCCCAGATTCTACAGGATATTAGTACTCCAAAGACACAGTCCCAAAAGTCAAGAGAGTTTTGGGAAGACTGTATTAACAGTTTCTTTTTTTTTTTTTTTGCAGTCGGTCTTCCTAGGGTGGTTCACATTTTTTTTTTTTAGCATTTTGAATTTCATTTTATTTTTATAAAGTTTCTCATAGTAATTCATTACATTTACTATTCAAACACCAATCCCACTACCATTGTACCTTCCCACCACCGTAAGAGGAAAGTGTGTGAAGATTATTGAATTTCATCCTGGAGCCATTAACCTCTTGTACAGATTACAAACATATATGTTAAACCCAAACAAATGTGTGCTACTCTTGGTACATCAGTGGTATAGAGTATGAAATGTCATGCACTCTAGGAATTTTCAGATTTAGAATACGATTGTACCGCAGATTCACTCATGGGTGAGTCGTATGTTGCTCTCTTCTTTTTTTCTGAGCTTTTTTTCTGAGTCTCTGGATCTTGTCCATTGATGAGATTATATGGCACCAGAGACAGTTTGTGGGTGTGATTGCCAAGCTACTGGTAAACTTGGGAGATGGGGGGGGAGGAGGCCCATTCCTGCTCCGAGCGAGCTTGGAGATTTCAGTCACAGGTCCCCCATACAGGGGTTTTTCTGCAGATTCACTAGTGTGTGAGGCTCATCTAAGCCTGTGGAGAGCAGCCATGAGTATGGCAGTGATTGGGTTCTGGAGGTTTTCAGCGGCCGGGGCTCTACTGGGGCAGGGAGGGAAACTCAACCCACCCCACCCCACCCCTGCCCGAGTTGGTCAGAACATTCTCTGTCACTCTCTTCTGAGTGGCTCACTGTTAGGTAAGATGTAGGTGCCCAGGAAATAGAAGGAACCTGGACTGTGGCTCGTCAACAAGGATTCCCACAGTGCCTGGATTGCAAAACTTTTCTTTCCCCTCCATAGATTCCTCAAGGGACTGGCGCCTCCCTAGAAAAACTCGAAAGAAATTCTGTTTTATAAATCACATTCCGTTTATACCTAGCGCAGCACGGCAGGCAAGATTTCTCAATATTAAGCTCTGTTGCAGAGCATGTGATACGAGCACAAAGTTGAAGGCTTGTCTGAGTCATGGAAACCAACCTCGGCCCTACGTGCCGGGTGACAGATTGAAATATTGGCTCCCCGACCACCGTCCTGTGACCTGGAAGAGATTCATAAGCAGTCCCTTCCAGTGTGCTTGTGCAGGCCCTGGCACATTCCTGACCCCTCGGGGAGTTGGCACACCTCTAGGTCAGACTCAGCCCCCCCACCCCCAAGACTTCCACGGGTGTGTTGGATTCTCTTAGCGAAGTGGCAAATGTACCCCCAAGAAAGGAGCCCAGGAGTCTCCACGGCTGTTACTACTGACACTTGCCGAGCACCGTGCCTCATCCCAAGCTGGCACATTTGCACACTTGTCTCTAAAAGTTAGTACCAGGAGCCCAAAGGCAGGGGCACTGGTTGCAGGGGCGAGGGGGAGGGGGTCTCGCTTGCGCTCTGTGGAAGCCTTGGATCCAGGCTTCGCTTCCTGGCCTAAATGTTATCTTCGGGTTTTCATCGTCCACTGTTGTTTGACCCCGAGAAAGGGCATATGACTCACTGTTTTTTTGGCAGATCCTGGCCGAGGGTGTTGTCATGTGTCCCGAGGGGCAGTCCCCCACCTTCCAGAGTAGGAAAGCCAAATGACCCGGCCACGTGTCAGCGCCCTCCTTTGCAGCGGAGACACAGGGCCCTGCGGACAGGCTGACCCGGCACGTGGTGGGTCAGCCCTGGCCGCCACTCTCTGACCTTCCTTCTCCTTCCTGCCCCTCACTGCTCGGCTCTGTGCCTCTCTTCAGAACTCCAGCTCCTGCTCCAGTTTCCAGGACCAGAAGATCGCCAACATGTTCGACCTGACGTCCGAGTACCGCCAGCAGCACTTTCTCACTGGGCTCCTCTTCACCGAGCTGGCCGCTGCGCTGGACACAGAGGGGGATGGGTAGGTCTCTGCCCCCAGATATGAAATCGAAGGGCCAAAACCTTCTCCTTACCACGGTTTCTGTCCAGCCTCCCGGGTTTAGGAAAAAACGAGCCTTCCCCAGTTCCCACGTGTGGAAGCGCCTGTGTTGTAAGAAAGCAGCGATGGAGAGGACGTGGGAAGACGTGGGGGAGGAGCTCTCCGGGGAGCAACACAGCGATTGGAACAACATGTCCCTCGGGATGGGCTGCCTGCACTCAGGCACTAGACACATGTCATGTGGCAGGCCAGGGACGCAGTTCAGACGCTCTATGGCAGGGGCCAGAGAAGAGAGAACCGTGGGTAGAGCACTTGGCTTGCACGTAGCTGACCCTGATTTGACCCTGGCACTTCGTATTGTCTTCTGAGCCCAGCCAGGTTTGATCCCTGAGCCCAGAGCTAGGAGTAAGGCCGGCCTGAGCATCGCCGGGGATGGTCTGAAAAACAAACAGAAACAGAAAACAAAACAGGCTCTGCATTAGATTCTCTCCCCAGTGTTACCGGACCCAAACAGTGAACCTTAGGGCATCGCGTTACCGGACCCAAACAGTGAACCTTAGGGCATCGCGTTACCGGACCCAAACAGTGAACCTTAGGGCCTAGCCACTGCCCCCAGCTCTGTGGTGTGTGGCCCTTATTAGTAAGACAAAGTTATAGGGGCCAGGGATATGTCTCAGTGATAAGTACAAGATTTGCGTATCTGAGGACCTGGGTTTAATCTCCAGCACCACAGAAGAAAGACGGACAGACAGACAGAGAGGCAGAGACAGACAGATATACAGAGACAGAGAAGAGAGAGAGAGAGAGAGAGAGAGTCCAGGTTAGCTCAGTGCTGATAACAGAAAAGGTTGGATGCAGAGTGTCCAGGTAAGTTTCTTGCAGAAGAACCTTCTCAGGCTCAGAGAGGTGCCATCAGTACAGCTTTATAAATCCATCCATCCACCTTGTCTCAACCCATTACCCAGGGGCATGTGGCAGTATCTAGCCTGGCAGACAATAGAGAGGGAGGAGGGGGAGGTTCGACTGGTCCTTCTGCCCTCTCCCTATGTGCCAGTGTACCCACGGGATCAGAAAAAAAAAATAATAACACCTATGCCATGGAATAGAATATCGTCCTTCCCAAACGTTTTTCATTCCAGTCAACAGTTAGTGCATCTGCCAGTGTGAGAGCAGAGCTGAGGGCTGGTAACAACAGAGAGATATCAGTGCCCAAAACAGATCAGTTCTCTTTCCCACCAAGCTTACTGTTTAGGGCATCTGATCCAAAGACCGTTAGGATTAGAAAATAATTTAGGTGAAATCACTTGGGTCTGCAGTGAAGATTAGATCTCAGCATTGGCCCAGACTTGATAGTAGAGCCAGATCCAGCAGCCTGTGCTCGTGGGTTGAGCCCCTCTCCGCCCCCACCCCACACCCACCCTCCCCACTTCCCCCCCAATGCCCACTCACTCTCCTCACCAACAGCAGCTCCCTGCATGGAGCCCTAGTTCTGCTATCTCTAGTGTTTCTTCGAAGAATTTTCTGGAAGAAAGTGATGAACAGTCACATAGCTGTATGCTGTAGGGTTTTAACTTCACTGAATTTTTTTTTTCTTTTTGGGTCACACCTGGCGATGCACAGGGGTTACTCCTGGCTCTGCACTCAGGAATCACCCCTGGCGGTGCTCAGGGGATCATATGGGATGCCAGGAATCGAACCCGGGTTGACCACGTGCAAGGCAAACGCCCTACCCACTGTGCTATTGCTCCAGCCCCCTCACTGAAATTTTTAAGTTCTCTTAACGTGCTTGTGATTTAGTGAAGGAAGTTGGAGGTTCCTGCATGGAACAATTATAGGAATACATCCAAGTTGATGTAAGTTTGATTCTAAGTGTTTCATCCCTATCGAGAGTACCTGTGAATCTGTGTCACTGCTTATAGGTCAGCATAGGAAAGCTCATAGTCTGATCTCTAAATTCTGTTTCCTTTTAGTAGTTCTTGATCTCCAACGTATCCTTCATTTCCCAACACTCGCATTTTATCTTCTTTCAATGCTAAATTCTCTCAATTTATCAGTAGAACTTTTTACCCTGTAAGTAAATTTCCATCGCAGCACAAAGTTCCTGCCCATATACTCATCAGGCCCATGCTGAGAGAGGAGCTTGAATACCAAGAAAATTATCTTCATGCACACACAACCTTAATACTCACACACATACTTGTTCTTAATTGAACTTTGGTAACACTGCTTCCTGTGGTTTCTGAATATAGTTGCCAGTATTTATTTCGGCATTGGGGTGCATTTCTGTTCAGCATTGCACTTTTATTTTCCATTTCCCTCTAGGGGAGGTCTAAGCCCTGACATCGCATCTGATTCCTTATAAAATTGTTGCTATGATTTTACTAGCAATAGAACAGATGTTCAAAAGTCATTGGGTAATTATGCTCAATTGGATAGATATATTCTACAGAGAGAGAGAGAGAGAGAGAGAGAGAGAGAGAGGGTCTTTTCTACCACCTCCTCATTCCCCCCCCCCCCAGAGTTTCTAATTAAAAATGTCACTCCTTTGGCAACACAGTAGTTCCTGCTTGTTCCTTGTCAGTTATTCTCCTGGGAAGTCATTAGAAGTACTCTCAGAGATTTTGTCCTGTGGGCTAAAACCCCAGAAAAACTCAGCTTTAAAATACTTTCTCTTAATTAGTACTTCCTTTCACTGCCAAGACAATTACTAGACCCACCATCATCTACCCACCTGGGATCTGAGAGCCAGCGGGACACATCTCAATAGCTACCCCCCGCCCCCCTGAAATCCATAGCTCCAAGCCTTCCCTCTTACCTGGGGGTATCTGCAAGTGTGTACCCATTATCAGATGCAGTGCTGTCCAAACTTTTGGAAATTACTAGCCTCTTTTTATTAAGGCACCAATTGTTTAAAGAGCTAATTCCAACAATTCACATACTCTTTAAAAACAAAAACAAAACAAAACAAAAAAGGTAGGATATGCTTCCTAAGTCACTGTCTGAGACAAACATTACCTAACACAAAAATAGACAAAGGTAACACAGGGACACTTAACATAGGTGCAGATGTCTTCCACAAAATACTGGCAAACTAAATCCAATCCCAGGAATGTAAGATTGCTTTAACACCTGAAAATTGGTTGACATAAACTGCAGTAGGAATATTATAAAGGTCAAAACTCATTCAGTCCTTAGTAACTAAAGAAAAAGCATTTGACAAAATCCAGTTCCTCTTCCTGATAAAAATACTCAGTAAACCAACAGGAAGAAGAAATAATTTCCTTGAGCTGAGAAAGGACAATTATGAAAAATCTATAGCTGACATTATACTTAACTAGTGAAAAAGTGACTGGTTTCCTTCAGAATTAAGACACATATATACACTCTTTTTTTTTTTTTGCTTTTTTTGGGTCACACCCTGCGATGCTCAGGGGTTACTCCTGACTCTGCACTCAGGAATTACTCTTGGCGGTGCTTGGAGGACCATATGGGATGCCAGGGATTGAACTCGGGTCAGCTGTATGAGAGGCAAATGCCCTCCCGGCTGTGCTACCGCTCCAGCCCCTCATATGGACACTCTTGATACTTCTCTCTGCATTGTACTGGGAATTATGTTCAGGACAGTTAGGCAGGGAAATGAATTAAAATACGTCCATTATAAAGAAAGATGCAAAATGATTCTGTTCCCAAGTGAAATGGTATGTTTTACTTAGAGAAAATCCTAATGAACTCAGTAAAAATCGATGAAAGATAATAAATAGCTTAACAAGGTTATAGGGTACTAGCTCAATACACAAAAATCAATTGTATTTATTTGCACTTGTGATCAACAATCTAAAGTAAAACAAACAAACAAACAAAAAGAACAATTCGATTTAAAAGAGCATCAAAGTGATCCCTTCTCTATCCTAACTGCTATGGCAATCGTATTTGGAAATGATCAGTGGACAAGAACTGAAGACTGAAAGTAGGTACCTAATAACCTTTAAGTACCTGTATTACAAACTATAATGCCCAAAAAGAGAGACAAGGAGAGAGAGAGAGATAGGGAGAGAGACAGCAAGAGACAGAGACAGAGAGACAGAGACAGAGAGCCTACCACAGTGGCAGAATGGCAGATCAGGGGGAGGGTGGGAGGCATATCTGGGGACATATGTGGTGAGAAGCGTACACTGGCAAAGGGATGGGTGTTGGAACATTGTATGACTGAAACCCAATCATGAACAACTTTGTGAAAAATAAGCATCAGAAAGAATAAGATGGGGCTGGAGTGATAGCACAGCAGGTAGGGTGTTTGCCTTGCACGCAGCCAACATGACTGACACAGGTTTGATTCCCAGCACCCCATATGGTCCCCTGAGCACCGCCAGGAGCAATTCCTGAGTACATGAGCCAGGAGTAACCCCTGAGCATCGCCGGGTGTGACCCAAAAAGAAAAAAAAAGAATAAGATACATAAGAATATGTTTAACAAAAGTAATACCAGTCTCTTACACTGAAAATTACAAAGCACTTAGAAAGAAGATTTAAATGAATGGAAAGGTATGACCTATCCATGGATCAGAACATTTAATATTATTAGGATGGCAGCTCTTCCCAAATTGATCTAAAATTTCCACACATTCTATCAAAATTCTAGTTGGCTTCTTTAGAGAAACTACAAGCAGATCCTTATGTGGAAATTTAAGGTATCTAATAGAGGCTGGAGAGATTGTACAGGCTGTAAAGTGTTTGCACCCTAGTTCTATCCTTGGTTTGATCAACAATACCACATATTGTCCCCCAAGCACCACCAAATGACCCCTGAGCACAAGATACCTAATATAGCCAAAACATTTTTTTAAAGTAAGAACAAAATCAGAAGACTCACATCATTTCCTGATTTCAAAACTTAATAAATACCCAAAAAGTAGTAAAAGAATGTGATTCTGGCATAAAGGTAAACTAGCGTTCTATGAAATTGAATTCGGTGGAAAAAATTAATTCTCACATAAATAGTCGCTTGATTTTTGACAAGTGTGCAAAATATTTCATGGAGAAAGGAAAGAGTTGTCAACAAATTTGCTGGAATAGGATATCTACTTTTAGGATTTAACTTCAGCGTTAGCTTGAACCCCTCTCCCACATCATAAACAAAAGTTAACTTAGAGGCATAATATCATGCATGCACTAGACCCCAAGATCAATTCCCTGCACCCCAAGGCTTCCCAGGCACTGCTGGGTGTAGACCTAATGGTCCCGGCACCACGAGGGCTTAGTATACCACATCGCTGAGCTCCGAGCCCTCAGACTGGGACGTCTGGGCTTCTGTTACCAGGAATGTATCCCCGACACCACACCACCACCAGCAGCTAAAAAACACCCAAAAAGTTAACTTAGATTGCATCAAACACCTAAATGTGCTGAAACTATAAGACTCCTAAAGATACTCTATGAAACTGAATCATACAATGAGTTCTCAGAACTGATCTGCCTAAAGTCTGAGCGACAGATGATGAACGTTTATTTCTAAACTTTATAAAAATTAAATTCTATGAACTCAGAAGCCATTATTAAGAAAGCAAAAAATGGTGCACATATAGGATAAAATACTGAACGAACTATAGAAATAATGGGTTTGTATCTAGAATATACTTTGTTTTAGTTCACTTTTTAGTAGTGTTTTTCCCAGTGATGCAGTACAAGGCCTGATTATTCAGTGCTTAGGGATGGAATGGGATGGAATGTGGACGATCTCACCCTCTACAGCTGACTCCGCTCCCCAGCCCATAGAATACCTTTTTAAAATCTTACGACCCAGGGAAAAAAAAATGAAGATCCAATTTTTAAAAAAAATTTTATTGGTGAAACACCATGAGGTACAGTTGTAGACTTACAAATTTTTGTGCTTGGGTTTCGATTATACAATGATCAAATACCCATCCCTCCACCAGTGCCCGTTTCCCACCACCACGGATCCCAGTATCCCTCCCACCCCCCATTCCCCCCCATCCCACCCTGCCTCTGTGGCAGGGCACTCCCTTTTGTTCTCTCTCTCCTTTTGGGTGTTGTGGTCTGCAAAAGAGGCATTGAGTGGCAAAACCATGTTCAGTCCATAGTTTACTTTCAGCATGCATCTCCCCTCCTGGGAGGATCCTCCCAACACCCTTTATTTGGTGCTCCCTTCTCTATCTGAACTGCCCTTTCCTCTAGGATACCCGGCTGGCCTCTAAGTTATGGAGTAATCCTCCTGGTGCTGATCTCAGCTATTCTTGGGTATTAATCTCATAATTTGCTACTTTATATCCCCCAGATGAATGCAAGCAGATCCAGTTTTTAAAAGACATTTGTTCAAAGAAGATATGACCAATAAGCAAATAAAAAATACATCCAGCATCATTAACAATAAGATAAATGCATATGAAAATTAGTTAAATATTTCTTAGACCAAAAAGAGCACAGAGGGGAACACGCTTTCAATGCATATATCCAACCCCAGTTTTATCCCTGGGACCCCATAAGGAATGATCCTGAGCACAGAGCCAGGAGTAAGCCCTGTGTACCACCAGGTGTGGGCCCCCAAACCAAAAAACAATAATAACCTCGTTAAATATTCCTTAATTTTGGCTGCTAAAATGAAAATGTCGGAGACTGGCTTACAACAGTGGGCATTTATTTCTTATCATTCTGGAGCTGGGAAATTCAAGAACAAGCAAAAGGCCACAAACTTAGTGAGAACCCACTTCCTCATCCCCAGGTGGATCTCTGGCTGTCCTTGCATGGCAGAAATGGACAGGGAACCCTTTTTCACTGGGTACTGATTGTGCTTGTGAGGGCGTCACCCCCCATGCTCTGTCCCCCTGCTAAAGGACTCCCTCAAAGCACCATCACACCACAGGTGACAGTTTTGGAGGACATGTTCTGTCTGTGGTATTCGCATATCCATAAGGTGATGAATAGAAAGGAGCCAGTGTCAGTAGAGAGAAAATGGAACCTTCCTACACTGCTGGTAGAAATATGGACTGATGGGTGTAGCTACAGTGAAAAACAATTTGGTGTTTCTTCTAAAAGTTAAACAGAGAGTTACACGTGGCCCAGTAGTTCTACTCCGATATAGATCCCCAAGAAAAGGAAACTATAAATCCACACAAAAACTTAGACATGCTCATAATAGCACTGTAGCACTGTGCTCCCATTGTTCATCGATTTGCTCGAGCGGGCCCAGTAATGTCTCCATTGGGAGACTTGTTGTTACTGTGCTTGGCATATCGAATATGTCCTGGGGAGCTTTCGAGACTTTGAGGTGCAGGCGAGATACTCTCGGTAGCTTGCCAGGCTCTCTGAGAGGGGCAGAGGAATCAAATCGGGGTTGGTCGGGTCGGCCTCCAGCCTACATGCTCATAGTAGCATTCACAATGAATAATAGTAAAAAATCTGGAAACAACCACATGTGTGCCAATTGATAAATATAATGAATATCACTAAACAGTAGAATGGGTTGAAGCCTTCTCATTTTCTCTCAAATTTAAAACCTCGTGGGGCTGGAGCAATAGCACAGCGGGTAGGGCATTTGCCTTGCACGCGGCCAATCCGGGTTCGATTCGCAGCATCCCATCTGGTCCCGCAAGCACCCCAGGAGTAGTTCCTGAGTGCATGAACCAGGAGTAACCCCTGTGCAATGTTGGGTGTGACTCCCCCAAAAAGCACAAAAAAAAAAAAAACCAAAAATACAGAGGCTGGCAAGCTACCCGTGACGTATTCAATATGCCAAACACAGTAACAACAAGTCTCATGAAGGAGACGTTACTGGGCCCGCTCGAGTAAATCGATGAACAACGGGAGGACCGTGACCATGACATTGTACTAATGCCAGTAGGTTCAGCATTAGAACGAAGGCATCTACTGTGAATTCTGTACACTGCTGCCTTATTTTCTTGATCTTCACACTGTCTTGTTACTTGGGGCCTTGCTCGTCACACCTCGGTGTTTAAGAGTGTCTTGGTACATCTCACTTCGCTGTAACCTCTGGGTTTCTGTATTGTGCCCGGCAGGATCAGCAGAGTGCAGAGGAAAGCGGTCAGCGCCATCCACAGCCTGCTCAGTTCCCACGACCTGGACCCGCGCTGTGTCAAGCCAGAGGTGAAGGTCAAAATTGCGGCCCTTTACCTGCCTCTGGTTGGCATCATTTTGGATGCTTTGCCGCAGCTGTATGATTTTACAGGTAAAAATGTTTTCTCTTCCCGCCTCTGGATTGCTTTCATTGACGTGGACCCCTGCTAGATACCTCACTTGTTCCTTAGACCTCTCAGATGTACGCCGAATACTTTGTTTTGTTTTTTGCTTTGGCGCTACATCCTGTGGTGTTCAGTGCTTACTCCTGGCTCTGTGCTCAGGAATCACTCCTGCCATTGCTCAGGGGACCATCTTCGGAGCCAGGATGGAACCTGGGTTGGCTGCATGCAGGGCAAGCACCCTGCCTGCCATATCATCTCTTCAGCCTCCTAATGTGTGTGTGTGTTTTATTTGTTGTTGTGTCAGGGATCAAACCCAGGACCTCACACAGGCAAGGCACAGTCTCTTGGTCTGAGCCGCATCTCTGGCTCTCTGTTGTTTGTTTTTCTAAGTAAAGGTAAAGGTAAAGGTAAAGGCCCTCCCATTGATCATCAATTTGCTCAAGCGGGCCCAGTAACGTCTCCATTGGAGACTTTGTTGTTACTGTGTCTGGCATATCGAATACTCTCGGTAGCTTGCCGGGCTCTCCGAGAGGGGCGGAGGAATCGAACTTGGGTCGGCCATGTTGGCTGCGTGCAAGGCAAACGCCCTACCCGCTGTGCTATGCATCCTTATTTAGAACTTATTTGTCTGCTTACTGATCTTTTGTTCATTGGTCTGCTGGTACAGTTTGATTAAAGACCACCCACCACAAAGAATGAGAGAGTAATAAAGTCACTCCCCTGAGAGGTTACTACTCTTAACACTTTTCTCCAGCACTTAGTTCCCTCTGTTTGCTTGAATGAATGTTTAAGGAAAGAAGCAGACTCAAATTGGGGCTGGAGTAATAGCACAGCGGTAGGGCATTTGCCTTGCATGCGGCTGACCTGGATTCGATTCCCAGGATCCCATATGGTCCCCTGAGCACCGCCAGGAGTAATTCCTGTGCATCTCCGGGTGTTTCCCTCCCAAAAAAATTTTTTCAAAAAAAGAATCAGACTCAAATGACCTTTAACATTTGTTCCGTACCAAAATAATAATAAATGTCATGGTATCCATTTGGTGGCAGGAGAATAAAGATGTTCAGTCTAAGGGTAGAAGTTTCCCACTTCACACCCAGAAGAAAGGATAAATGGTGTAAGTGGCATTTGTGCATCCCCTGGATTTATTTGGATGGTGTGAAATGAACCAGGGAACAAAGAATAAGACTCTAATCTTTCCCAGTTACAAGTGTTTTGTCTGGTGCCTGCAAACGATAATCCCAACTTCCTATCCTTTTCCCTTTCTGACTGTTGTAAGGTCCGTGTAGTGCTTACTTGAGCTCTCCAACCTTGCCGTCAGTCATGCTTGGAATACTAAACCATCCAGAATTTCCCACTTTTTCCAAGTACAACCTAAGTATTGTGTGAGCCAATAATTTCTAGAATCAGGCCGGAGAGATAGCAGAGTGCTTACGGCACTTGCCTTGCATGTGACCGACCCTGGTTCGATCCCTGGCACTGCAGAGGGTCCCTTACGCCCTGCCAGGTGATCCCTGAGCACCACTCATGGTGATCTCTGAACACCATGGGGTATGCTCTAAACTCCCTCCCCTGATTCTTCCTAAAATCCTTGTAATGACTATTTTTCAATAAGACATCTTATTATGACATCTCATTCCTACTTTGGACAAACTGGCAGGCTACCGAATGTAGCCTGCCCACACGGCAGAGTCTGGCAAACTCCCCGTGGCGGACCCAATATGCCAAATACCAGTAACAATGATGGGTCTCATTTTCCTAAAAAGCCTTGGATATAATCTCAGGGCTAGGATGAAGGAGACGTTACTGGGGCCTGCTTGAGGCAATCGACGAATATCAGGATGATTTGTGATTGTGATTTGTGACTATTTTTTATTGAATTCAAATGAGCCTCCCAGTGGGTGTGGAAGTTGTAGAAGTAAGCCTGGCACAGGGCTTCCTTGGTCATGTCTGAATTAGGGGGCAAACCAAGGAGAGTGATCTTCAGAATTTTTAAGATGTAATTCATAGCATGATAGGTGATTTATGGAATTCTGCCTAAAATGTTCTAGAACGTTTTGTTTGAAAACCTACGACTTACTAGCTCCCAAAGCAAGGTCACACCTGGTTATACTCAGGGCTTACTCCTGGCTCCGTACTCAGGGCTCACTCTAGCCATTGCTCAGGAGACCACCTGGGATGCCAGGGATCAAGCCTGGGTCATCCGTGTTCAAGGCCAGCACCTTACCCATTGTATTATCTCTCCAGCCCAAAAGGTTTAAGAACTATTCCAGGAAAATGTCATAAAAGCTTTAGAAAAATTTTGTTTTTTTGAGCTTTGGAAACAATGTTCAAACTAATCTGCCTAACATTTTATCTCCTTTATGGACCAACCTGGGGCTGGAGCGATAGCACAGCAGGTAGGGCGTTTGCCTTGCACATGGCCCACACGGCCGACCCGAGTTCGATTCCTCCGCCCCTCTCGGAGAGCCCAGCAAGCTACCGAGAGTATCTCGCCCGCATGGCAGAGCCTTGGCAAGCTACCCGTGACGTATTCGATATGCCAGACACAGTAACAACAAAGTCTCCAATGGAGACGTTACTGGGCCCGCTCGAGCAAATCGATGAACAACGGGAGGACCATGACCGTGATGGACCAACCTGTACACTTTTTCCATGGATGATAGCAAACACTGCTAATTGGCAGGCTTTAAATAACCATACTCACCTTGATGACTAATAAATATCAGTCACTCGGTGGATATTAGGTAGGGGACAGATAGAAACATTATGCTCAGCTTGACATCTGTAGCACCGTAGCACTGTCCTCCCATTGTTCATCGATTTGCTCGAGCAGGCACCAGTAACGTCTCCATTGCGAGACTTGTTGTTACTGTTTTTGGCATATTGAATACACCACGAGGAGCTTGCCAGGCTCTGCCTCACGGGTGGGATACTCTCGGTAGCTTGCCGGCCTCTCTGAGAGGGATGGAGGAATCGAACCCGGGTTGGCCGTGTGCAAGGCAAACGCCCTACCCGCTGTGCTATTGCTCCAGCCCAACTCAACTTGACATCACCGAAGATTTTTTAAAAGACTATTCTTTGGGGATTGGTGGGTCACGTGGCAGTGCCAGCAATTATCCAAGTCACCTGGCCTCCAGAGCCATCCCCACCAGTGCTCTGGGGACCGTGTGGAGCCAGGGATTGAATAGAGGCTGGCCACACACAAAATGGCCCTGCATGAAACTTACACCCACAGATGTTTACGTGGGCGTAAGTTTCCCCTTCCTTTGGTTAAATACCAAAGAACAGGTTTTTTTTCTTTCTTTCTTTTTTTTTTTATGGTAATTTGTATTTTTATTTTACAAATATATAACATGTTTTATATAAATATTTTATAATTGATTTATCTATTAAAAGAGTTTTATGATTCTATATGAGTGTTAGTAGAGTTTATTCTAAATCCTTGAACGATATCAAGAATTCAATGGAGTATGTATAGAATCAATCATTTTAACAATATTAACTCTTCAAATCTGTTAACATTAAATACTTCCCCCATTTCTAGCATCTTATATTTTTGATAAATAACATAGTTTTTTTTATATTTTTGTTAGTGAAACACCATGAGGTACAGTTGTAGACTTACAAATTTTTGTGCTTGGGTTTCAGTTATACAATGATCAAATACCCATCCCTCCACCAGTGCCCATTTCCCACCACCACGGATCCCAGTATCCCTCCCACCCCCCAAACCCCCATACCACCCCGCCTCTGTGGCAGGGCACTCCCTTTTGTTCTCTCTCTCCTTTTGAGTGTTGTGGTCTGCAATAGAGGCTTTGAGTGGCAAACATGTTCAGTCCATAGTCTACTTTCAACATGCATCTCCCCTCCTGGGAGGACCCTCCCAACACCCTTTATTTGGTGCTCCCTTCTCTATCTGAGCTGCCCTTTCCCCTAGAATGCCCGGCTGGCCTCTAAGCCATGGAGTAATCCTTCTGGTACTGATCTCAGCTATTCTCCGGTGTTAGTCTCCTATTTTGTTACTTTATGTCCCCCAGATGAAAGCGATTTTCCTATGTCTGTCCCTCTCTTCTTCTTCTTTTTTTTTTTAAATAAAACTGATGATATTTCCATTGCAGCAGCAGATGCCCGCGGTGGTAAAAACCGCGCCAGTGGCTCAGAGGAAGAACAAGACGGAAGCAGCGCAATCAACCAGAACGTGGCTCTGGCCATTGCCGGCAATCATTTTAATCTGAAGACGAATGGACTCACCCTGTCTTCCTTGGTACGCTACTGCCCAACCCTCTGGTTTCCCTTTGCTTCTGTATCTTTCTTTTCCCATCACTGAACCCGGCCCAGAGCAGGCACGGAAGTGCCTTCCTTCTTGTTTGACGCTGAAGGAATCGCCTCGAGGCTGGACTGCCCAGGGAAGCCTCTGGAGTCAGGCCAGGCTCAGGAGCAGCAAGAGACGAATCCACCATGGTCTGTCTCACGGGGGCTCCCAAGCCAGACTGAGGGCCTAGAGGACGCTGAGATCACTGCTGCGGAGTTAAGACAAGGCTCCCACAAGTGAACTCTTGGGCCCACCCATCAGTGCTCAGGGCTTACTCCTGGTAGGACTCAGGGAACCATAGGAAATGCCCCCGGATGGAACCCTGGACAGCCGCGTGCAAGACAAGTGCCTTACCCTCTGTAGAGTCTCTTCGGCCCCTTGAGCTGTCTTGTTTCTGACTGCTTGTTCTTCAAGCTGTACCTGCCTCCCCTGCTTGCCAAAACAAAACAAAACAAAACAAAACAAAAAACACTAGATTAGGGACTCTTACTTCTTGAGGCGAGCACTTAGGTGAAAGATTTCAGTTTGCTTTCTTTTTGAGCTTATTGGGTCACACCCGGCAATGCTCAGGGGTCACTCCTGGCTCTGCACTCAGGAATTCCTCCTGGAGGTTCTCGGGGGACCATATGGGATGCTGGGAATCAAACCAGGGTCAGCCACATGTGAGGCAAACGCCCTACCTGCTGTGATATCGCTCCAGCCCCAAGATTTGAGCTTTCTAAGTCCTCAGAGAGCCTATATATATAGCATTGTTTGGCTTTGTCCTTTATGCAGATTCTACAGGCTGATACTCCTTTGGGAATATTACCTCTGATTCCCTTGGGGTGTGGGTCTAGATCTCTCCCTGCACGGTCCTTGATGTGCCAAGACAGTGTTGCCAGCCTCCAGTAGCACCAGGGTTGGCGGGCAGAGAGTAGTGTATGAACGAGACATGCCGTCACTCCTTCCATAGCCTGATCGATACTGCCTGCTTTTGATACTGAAGTATTTCTGACCTCTGCCACCTCTCAGGCATCCGTCTTGTCAGAGGAGGCTTGAGTGCCTTCCTGGTGGTTACGATATTACAGTAGTAGTAGTAGTGTGTGTGTGTGTGTGTATGTGTGTGTGTGTGTGAGAGAGAGAGAGAGAGAGAGAGAGAGAGAGAGACATACTCAGAAAAATAAAGTGAACAGACCTTCCCAAGTCCTGAATGACAGTCCCCTGCCACCTTCAGTGCGTCATCGTGAGGTGACTGTTGCATTCCACTGGATATGAGCTTCGCCGCAGGAGCTGAGGGTGCAGCCAGGGGACGTGCTCTGTTGGCTGAGGAACAGAAAGTGCGCTCAGCACTCTGACACGAACACGTGCGGCCAGGATGCTAAAGCAAGCCGCCTGGGACCCACACCCAACCCCAGCAAAACATAGCTGTGGTCTAAGTCCCATTACAGAGGTCTGTAATTACGGATTTGACTGATATTTTTCTGAGCAGTGCATAACACATTATCCTCGGACAGCGAAGCTAAATTATTTCTATATATGTATTTATATATATATGTATTTATATACATTATAGATGTATTTATATATATTTATTTATATATTATATATATTAAAGAATTTAGCTTCTTTGTCAAGGTATATATATATACTTTATATTTTATATAAAGAATTTAGCATCTTTGTCAAGGTATATATACTTTATATTATATATAAAGAATTTAGCTTTTTGTCAAACATGTATAATATATAATATTTTTAAAATTACATATAATAATATATTATATATTATGTAAAATATAGCACTGTAGCACTGTCCTCCTATTGTTCATTGATTTGCTTGAGTGGGCACCAGTAACATCTCCATTGTGAGACTTGCTGTTACTGTTTTTGGCATATCGAATACATCACGGGGAGCTTGCTAGGCTTTGCTGTGCGAACAAGATACTCTCGGTAGCTTGCCGGGCTCTCCGAGAGGGGCGGAGGAATTGAACCCAGCTCAACTGGGCTGGCTGTGCACAAGGCAAACGCCCTACCGCTGTACTATCGCTCCAGCCGTATTATGTATAAATACATTTAATACATTGTCACTGTCACTGTCCTCCCGTTGTTCATCGATTTGCTCGAGTGGGCCCAGTAACATCTCCATTGTGAGACTTCTTGTTACTGTGTTTGGCTTATTGAATACTCTCAGTAGCTTGCCAGGCTCTCCGAGAGGGGCGGAGGAATCGATTTAATATATTATATTTAAATATTATATATTAATATATTATATTTTCAAATATGTAGAATAATTCTTTATATTATAGATAAAGAATTTAGCTTCTTTGTCAAGGTATATATATATATAATTTTATTTAGCCATCATGATTCACAATTTCATAATACCATAATGGTGGGGTTTTGTGCATAAAACATTCCAACACCCCCAGCCAGCCAAGCACGTGTTTCTGGCCCCTGCCAATGTCTCAGCATCCTCCCCTCACCCCTGTTCCCTGCTTCACCGCCCCCGCCCCATCCCCACATCTCACTGCCCTGGTGAGCTCTGATCTAAAGGGCAGTTCTCAGATTCTTCTGCCGCTTTGACCGCTTGTTCTTCCCTTACTGCGCTTTGATATATCCCACAAATGAGAGCCAATTTTCTGTGTCTGTCCCCGTTCTTCTCTCTGGCTTCACTCAGCATGATTCTCTCCAGTTCCTTCCACGTAGCAGGCAAATTGCCCGATTCCATCCTCTGTTTATAGTTGAGTACTATTACGTTGTGTATAGCTATCAGAGTAAGAAGCTAAATCTTTTTTTTTTTTCTTGCTCTTTGGGTCACACCCGGCGATGCTCAGGGGTTACTCCTGGCTCTGCACTCAGGAATTACCCCTGGCGGTTCTCAGGGGACCATATGGGATGCTGGGAATCGAACCCAGGTCGGCCGCGTGCAAGGCAAACGCCCTACCTGCTGTGCTATTGCTCCAGCCCCCGAAGCTAAATCTTTAAACAGTTTAGGCATTAGTGGAGCCTAGTGGGGTTGCCCTCAGGGTCTGGCTTGAAGAGGAAATAGCTTGAGCTCTACTCTCACGTTGGCACTGAGATGGGGGGTCGGGTGGTGGACAGAGTCCAGGGCAGCCCACCAGACCACCCTGCTCCCCAGAGAACACGCACATTGACATGGGTGGCCCCAGGTCGCCCCCTTTACCTGCCCAGCCCAGGGTACAGGGTCCCCGCGCCCAAAGACCGCTCCCCTAGACAGCCCCCATGAGCTGCATTCCCCCTGATGCCCAGTTTCCTGCCTGCATCCCTCTCCCGATCTGCCTTCTTCCAGCCCTACAAGCAGTACAACATGCTCAACGCAGACACCACCCGCAACCTCATGGTCTGCTTCCTCTGGATTATGAAAAACACGGACCAGATCCTCATCAGGAGGTGGATTGCAGACCTGCCATCCATGCAGCTCAACAGGATCTTAGACCTGCTCTTCATCTGTGTCTCGTGCTTTGAGTACAAAGTAAGTGCAGGACGGCCGCCGCGGGGGTCACCTGCCCTTCCCGCTCCATTCAGTTCCGTCGTCTCGCCGCCACTCATTCGGCTTTGACAGCGTCCCTTATTCTCACCTCCGTATGAAAGTCCACCACCGCCTGCAGTGCGGCGAGGACAGTCCCACAGGGATCAGATCTCTGCCTTCAGCGGGGAGAGTTCCATCGCCCACCGCAGGACTTAGCCTGGCCCGACCCCGGCGATGCCTATGCAGGATTCTCTGCATGGACAGCTCTCCCCACACTCAGTGTCCTCCTGCCTGTGTCCTGCACAGGGAAAGCAGAGTTCTGACAAAGTCAGTACCCAGGTGCTGCAGAAGTCCCGGGACGCCAAGGCCAGGCTGGAGGAGGCTTTGCTGCGTGGGGAAGGAGCGCGTGGGGAGATGATGCGACGGCGGATCGTAGGTAGGTGTGTGGGAGGTCAGCTCCCCCCAACATTCCCACCAGGGCAAGTCATCCTTTGCGCCAAGGAAGGGACCCCCCGCCCCCTCCAGGAGTTGAGTCACCATCCCTTTACAGAGACTTGGTTGTCATTTCAGAGGAAGAAGATTCTTTCTTTTTTTTTTTTAATTTTTATTAGTGAGACATCACGAGGTACAGTTGTAGACTTACAAATGTTGTGCCCATCCCTCCACCAGTGCCAATCCTCCACCACCACGGGTCCCAGTATCCCTCCCACCCCCAATCCCCCATCCCACCCTGCCTCTGTGGCAGGGCATTCCCTTTTGTTCTCTCTTATTGGGTGTCGTGGTTTGCAAAAGAGGCAGTGGGTGGCAATCATATTTGGTCCATAGTCTACTTTCAGCATGCTTCTCCCATCCTGGGAGGATCCTCCCAACACCCTTTACTTGGTGCTCCCTTCTCTATCTGAGCTGCCTTTTCCCCTAGCATGTGTGGCTGGCCTCCAAGAGGAAGGAGATTCTTTGGGACAAAGGCCCCCTGTGAACCCAGCACCTCTTCTTTCTTTCTTTTTTTTTTTAAATCTTTTTGGGTCACACCTGACCATGCTCAGGGGTGACTCCTGGCTCTGCACTCAGGAGTTACTCCTGCCGATGCTAGGGGGACCATATAGGGTGCTAGGAATCAAACCCGGGTCAGCTGTGTGCAAGGCAAACCCCCTACATGCTGTGTGATCACTCTGGGCCCCTCCAGAACCTCTTCTTTGCCTGGTCTATGCACCCCTGATCAAAACCCCCCCGATAATTGTTTTAAAATAGTTTATGTGATTAGGTTACAGGAGTGTTCAGGTGTCTGGGACTGACGTTTAAAGTTACTGCCCACCCCGCCACCACCAGAATGCCCATGACCCATCCTACGTCCAGTTCAGTCCAATGTACCTTCCTTCCCAGCCATATTTTGTAGATTGTAGTTTCAGTGCAGACTGTTTCCTCCCCTAGTACCACCCAACAGCTTGAGAACCAACCTCTTCAGCTCCCAGAAGATTTTCCCCACACCCTGTTCATTCCCTCCTCACCCCCCTATCCCACCTTTCTGGTCAAGCCCCTCACGTTTCTAATATCTGAGATTTACTGTCACTGTCACTGTCACTGTCCTCCCGTTGTTCATCGATTTGCTCGAGCGGGCCCAGTAACGTCTCCATCGTGAGACTTTTTGTTACTGTGTTTGGCATGTTGAATACGTCGCGGGGAGCTTGCCAGGCTCTGCCGTGCGGGCGAGATACTCTCGGTAGCTTGCCGGGATCTCCGAGAGGGGCGGAGGAATCGAACTCGGGTCGGCCAGGCCAGCTGTGTGCAAGGCAAATGCCCTACCGCTGTGCTATTGCTCCAGCCCTGAGATTTATTATTGATTGATATTGTTCCTACCCTCGATTTGTTTCTCTACCTACCACAGATGAGTGAGATCATTCCATATTTGCCCTTCTTTCACTCAGCTCGATGCCCTCCAATCCCACCCAAGGTGCCACAAACTGCATGGCTTTATTTGTTCCAATAGTACTGCGTAGTACTCCATTGTGATATGCGCTACAATTTTTTTTTATTAATTCATCTGTTATTGTTGTTACTGTGTCTGGCATATCGAATACTCTCGGTAGCTTGCCGGGCTCTCCCATCTGTTATTGGTCATTTGGGTTGCTTCCATATCCTGGCTACTGTCCTAAGAGCTGCAGTGGACATAGGCATTCAGTTGACACTAATGTTTTGGGGAGGGCATTTGGGGGGAGGTTATAGACGCTTAGAGGTGGAGATAACTGAGTCAAATCAGTATCCCATTCCTACTTTTTGGAGAGATTTTGGTTTTGAAACCAGATCATTCTGGCTCCAAGATGATGTCCTCAGTTATGGGTCCGGGCATGACAGAGCGTATGTTTTCCCGGTGTTTCAGAATGTTCCAGGCCCCCAGGGTTCCCACCCCACCAAGTAGGGCCTTGAAAAGGCAGAGCTCACTGCAGACCATCTGTCTTGGTGCTCTCCAATTCAAACACAACAGCAGTGATACTGGACCCAATGTCAGGGAGCTTGGGGGACCTCCACTGTGTCACTGGTGCTTTGCATACTCATTCAGTACCCAGATGCTTCAGGGTGAATTCCTGGACCCCTGTGCTCCCGAGACATGCTCAGCAACACTCTGTAAAGTCGGGAGTTCTTCAAAGAGCAGTCCACAACCACCTGGTCCAGGGCTCCTGGGACCCCTCAGAGGCATCCAAGGGGCAAGGCAAAGGCAAGAGGGTGCTACGTCCTTGCATCCTGCCCTTTTGGCGGGGGTGGTTGGAGTCGAAACTCCTGGTTATCTTGAAGGGTTTCATGCTAATCATATTCTTGTGCACTTCTGAACTCCTAGCGAATGACCGATTTCAAGGACTGAATGAAAATTTGAGATGGAAGAAAGACCAGACACAATGGCGACAAGCTAACGAGAAGCTAGATAAGTGAGTCCTGGCGACTTTCTGCTCCCTTTACCTCAAATCCAAAACAGCTATTCTCAGGCTACTTGAATTACTGAAACAACCCCGTCCTTCCTAGGGTCAGAAAAGGAAACAGTGCTATCTGTTTAAATTCAGTTCATCCAGGGGCCCAGGAAACCAAGGGCAGAAAGAGCGATGATTTCCAGCTCTGAAATATTTCTCACATTGATAAGCCTTTAGAGATAACGACTAATCAGCAGCCTCAGCTTAACAAAAAGCAGCTCACGGTGAAGGGCAGTGTACGCCATTAACCTGTACTTCCTATCCAGAAACAGGGGCAACGATGTCTGCTCAGAGATATTTATGTCAGCATTATACAAAGTCATCTTAAAGTGTTGGAGGCCTTTTACATGCTCAATAAAAGTCACATCATGGTATCTTGGGTCGACATTAAAATTTTCAGAGGCATTTTAATGACACAAGAAATGCTTATAAAACTAAGCAAACAGAAGTAGGGTTACACCTGGTTTTAAAGCAGAACCTTAAATCTCTTACAACATATAGCAAATGCTATAAATAGTAGAAGGGAATTTGCCAAAATATTAACAGTGGTTCTTGTCTTAAGTATGCAATAGAAATCTGTGAGATATGTAGGTGTATATATGAATGAGAGTGTCTGAGATATATAGGCGTATATATGAGTGAGAGTGCCTGAGATATGTAGGTGTGTATATGAAGTGTATCCCACACCTAGATGAGCACTTATATCTAAATCTGCTCCTGACTGGGTAGCTGGGTAGCTCCTATTTTCTCTTCCTCTTGGCATCAGGTGGGCTCATGAGTCTGGACGCCCACTGAGTGGCTGAGGACACCTTTTGCACACGCTTGCAGGCATCCCCATAGTTGGAAGCTCCCGTGGAGAGTGTGGGTGGGAGAGCCTTGGAGAACAGTTATCTGGCGAATAGCAGTGAATGACTGTCTTTGTTATTACCACAGAATGAGTCACTCTTGTCCACTAATGGGCCTTTGGGGACTCCAGTTTATCTTAAACCATTAAAAAGACAAACACGTTATATTTTTTGGATAGATGTGACTTGACAAGCCTGGTTGTCAGTGTGAACAGTAAGATCCATTTGTTCTGAGTGTTCTTTTCTTGCTCTGTGTTCCCTGAGTGGTTTGATGTGATATTTGGTTTGGGGAGAACATATGTTCTACCACAGGTAATTTAAAAAAAAAAACACAACATTTTTTTAATGTGCCTGCAGTAAGGTGTTAGGTCTGAGATCATGAGGTTACCCGTTTGTGAGTGGAAGGAGTCTGGGGAGTCTAGCAAGGTGTGGTCTCCCTAGGTGTGTAAACTGGTGTGTCGCACAGCACTGAGCTCGCAGGCAGGGCCTCCTGACCCACTGACTCGGCTCTTGCCCTGGTGGGCTGCTCATTGCTAGAGCACATGTTTTACTTCTCCAAACCTGCATGGCAGTGGGCAATGTCCTTCCTTCCTTCCTTCCTTCCTTCCTTCCTTCCTTCCTTCCTTCCTTCCTTCTTCCCTCCCTCCCTCCCGCCCTCCCTCCCTTCTTCCTTCCTTCCTTCCTTCCTTCCTTCCTTCCTTCCTTCCTTCCTTCCTTCTTTCCTTCCTTCCTCCCTTCTTCCCTCCCTCCCTCCCTCCCTTCTTCCTTCCTTCTTTCCTTCCTTCCTCCCTTCTTCCCTCCCTCCCTCCCTCCCTTCTTCCTTCCTTCCTTCCTTCCTTCCTTCCTTCCTTCCTTCCTTGTTCCCTCCCTCCCGCCCTCCCTCCCTTCTTCCTTCCTTCCTTCCTTCCTTCTTTCCTTCCTTCCTCCCTTCTTCCCTCCTTCCTTCCTTCCTTCCTTCCTTCCTTCCTTCCTTCTTTCCTTCCTTCCTTCTTCCCTCCCTCCCTCCTTCCCTCCTCCCTTCCTTCCTTCCTTCCTTCCTTCCTTCCTTCCTTCCTCACTCCCTCCCTCCCTCCCGCCCTCCCTTCTCCCTCCCTCCCTTCCTTCCTTCCTTCCTTCCTTCTTCCCTCCCTCCCACCCTCCCTTCCTGCTTCCTTCCTTCCGTCCTTCTTTCCTTCCTTCCTTCCTTCCTTCCTTCCTCCCTTCCTTCCTTCCTTCCTTCCTTCCTCACTCCCTCCCTCCCTCCCGCCCTCCCTTCTCCCTCCATCCCTCCCTTCCTTCCTTCCTTCCTTCCTTCCTTCCTTCTTCCCTCCCTCCCACCCTCCCTTCCTGCTTCCTTCCTTCCGTCCTTCTTTCCTTCCTTCCTTCCTTCCTTCCTTCCTTCCTTCCCTCCCTCCCTCCCTTCTTCCTTCCTTCCTTCCTTTCTTCCTTCCTTCTTCCCTCCCTCCCTCCCGCCCTCCCTCCCTTCTTCCTTCCTTCCGTCCTTCCTTCTTTCCTTCCTTCCTTCCTTTCCTCCCTCCCTCCTTCCCTTATTCCTTCCTTCCTTCTTCCCTCCCTCCCTCCCTCCCTCCCTCCCTTCTTCCTTCCTTCCATCCTTCCTTCCTTCCTTCCTCCTTTCCTTCCTTCCTTCCTTCCTCCCGCCCTCCCTCCCTCCCTCCTTCCCTCCTTCCTTCCTTCCTTCCTTCCTTCCTTCCTCCCTCCCTCCCTCCCTCCCTCCCTTCCTTCCTTCCTTCCTTCCTTCCTTCCTTCCTTCCTTCTTCACTCCCTCCCTCCCTTCCTCTCTCCCGCCCTCCCTTCTCCCTTCCTTCCTTCCTTCCTTCCTTCCTTCCTTCCTTCCTTCCTTCCTTTCTTTCTTCTTCCCTCCCTCCCTCCCGCCCTCCCTCCCTTCTTCCTTCCGTCCTTCCTTCCTTCCTTCCTTCCTTCCTTCCTTCCTTTCCTCCCTCCCGCCCTCCCTCTCTTCTTCCTTCCTTCCTTCCTTCCTTCCTTCCTTCTTTCCTTCCTTCCTTCCTTCTTCCCTCCCTCCCTCCTTTCCTTCTTCCTTCCTTCCTTCCTTCTTTCCTTCCTTCCTTCCTTCTTCCCTCCCTCCCTCCTTTCCTTCTTCCTTCCTTCCTTCCTTCCTTCCTTCTTCACTCCCTCCCTCCCTTCCTCTCTCCCGCCCTCCCTTCTCCCTTCCTTCCTTCCTTCCTTCCTTCCTTTCTTTCTTCTTCCCTCCCTCCCTCCCGCCCTCCCTCCCTTCTTCCTTCCGTCCTTCCTTCCTTCCTTCCTTTCCTCCCTCCCGCCCTCCCTCCCTTCTTCCTTCCTTCCTTCCTTCTTTCCTTCCTTCCTTCCTTCTTCCCTCCCTCCCTCCTTTCCTTCTTCCTTCCTTCCTTCCTTCCTTCCTTCCGTCTCATTTGCCAAGGTGTCAAAAATCAGATGGGCTGGTCACGTAATGAGATTTAAAGACGACCACTGGACTAGAGCTGTTACCAACTGGATTCCACCGGATGTCAAAAGACCGCGTGGCTGCCCACCTACCAGATGGTCAGACTTCTTCATCGAGACCATGAACGATCGGTTTGAGGCTCTTCGCGTTCCTAGAACGAACAGAAGCCGTTGGGCTACACTAGCACGCGACAGGGACAAATGGAGACGTTACTGGCGCCCGCTCGAGCAAATGGACGAATAACGGGAAGTCAAGTGATCAAGCGATGAGGGCACTATCGCATTTTGCAGTACATTAGCCGGAATGCTTCTGGCAGGCACTCATGGCAGTGCCTGAGGGGACCATGTCCCGCAAGAGACCAAACCTGGGCCTGCTGGATCAAAAAACGTGCTACAGCCCTTTTACCTATTCTTCTACCCTGAACACACTATTAGTTTTTTCTTTTAGAAAAATATTTAAATTGTCTTTTTATTGGATTTTTTTAAACGAAATAACTGATTCATGATCTTAATGGATTTTTGATATTCACCCAATCAGCTCGGGACTTTTTAAGGTGGAGGGGTCACACCTGGCAATGCTCAGAGCCTATTCCTGGCTCTGAGCTCAGGGATCACTCCTGATGGAGTTCAGGCAACCGTAAGAGGTACCAGAGACAGAATCTGGATCTGATACTTGCAAGGTCCTATCTCCAGACCGATCACCTCTGGATTTTTAATACAGTCATTGTATAAGGAAAAACACACCAGAGTTTGAAGCCTGACTATGATAGAGGACAATAAAGTGTCTCATTAGCAATTTATAGCAATTATACCTTAACAGGTTTTTTTTTGTTTGTTTTTTGGGTCACACCTGGCAATGCACAGGGGTTACTCCTGGCTCTGCACTCAGGAATCACCCCTGGCGGTGCTCAGGGGACCATATGGGATGCTGGGAATGAAACCCAGGTTGGCTGCGTGCAAGGCAAATGCCCTACCCGCTGTGCTATTGCTCCAGTCCCAACAGTATTTTTTAATGCACATTGGATTAAGGAAAATATATTGGGGGCTGGAGCGATAGCACAGCGGGTAGGGTGTTTGCCTTGCATGCAACCAACATGGCTAACCCGGGTTCGATTCCCAGCATCCCATATGGTCCCCCGAGCACCACCAGGAGTAATTCCTGAGTGCATGAGCCAGGAGTAACCCCTGAGCATCGCTGGGTGTGACCCAAAAAGCAAAAAAAAAAAAATATTAAAATCAGGCTTCACCTGTTCTTGCTTTTTTATTTTTTACTTTTTTTTTTCAGAGTGACTACCACCAAATGGGAGGCACAGGTGGTCTTTCTGTTTTATCTGTGGGATGGCACCGCTTTGAATTTAAACTTCCCAATAAATCTAAAAATAGCTATTCTCCTTCATTTAGTTTTCACAAACATGATCATTCAGTGAATTAGTGAATTAGTGAAAATGTAGAGCAGCTTAGAATCCAAGAGTCTCTCCCAAAAGTGAACACATGTAGTGTCGCTACAGTGATGTCCAGTAGAGAAGCAGCTCCAGGCAATGTCCCGCTCCCTCGTAGAAAGAACCCATCATGTCCAGGAGGATGGTAGACAGCCAGCCTGCCTCCAGGAGTATAACCTCTTCCCCACTGGGAAAAGAACAGAAGGCCTGACTGAGTGACCGCACGGCTGTTTACAAAGCCGAGTGACTGACCTCTCCCCTGTCCTGTCTCCGAAGCATCGTTCTGACCTAACCAGCAATGTTGCCATTGGCCAGCCACACAGCTCACCCGGCCTTCCTCCTGCCAACTGGTCACCGGATTTCCCTGTCTCAGATCTAGAAAGCGTTCTCAGACCTGAGGTGCGGGAAAGACCCTGAGGCTTGGGGTGGCAAATCCAACTGCATCCTAATTGCTAGTAGCAACCAATAATTGCTTTTCTACCCATTTGGTTATTTTTATAATTGTCATCATTATTTATAATAGTAGGGATGAGGATGGCCTGGAGACTTAACATAGAAAATTTTCCTAAGCAGACACTAATTGCAGAAAGCATCCTTTGCACCCCAGTTACCTGTGGCCTTACTCCTATATCAGAGCTGCCTATTCAGAGGTTTTCATTATGCTATAGTACATAGATTACCATCATTGGATTATGGCCAGTTTTGAGACGCACTTTAATTTTACCTCCTTTTTGTTTTTTTTTTTTAGAACAAAGGCTGAGCTAGATCAAGAAGCCTTGATCAGCGGTAATCTGGCCACAGAAGCGAATTTAATCATTCTGGATATGCAGGAAAACATTATCCAGGTGAGGAAAACGAACATCTGATTGACTCAGCATGAATATGTGGACTGGACTGAAATGAGAACTCTCTTTATAATAAACTGTGAAAGCAATCAAATGCTCCTCAAATACTTTTTTTTTAAATGAAGTTGGGAAGTTTTCAGCTAATCACAGTGTTTATCCTGCAAATTCCAGAGACACCGGGCATTCTTCATGCCTCTCTGACTTGCTGGTCACTCAAAAAAGAATGAGCTGCTGAACAAGCTGACCCGCATGGTTATATTTGTCTGATTATTTGTCGAGTTCATTGTGTGGATGTCAGGCTTGTAGTTCATTATCTATAATCGGGAAAGTAATCTGGGAATTTTGTCATCCTTGTTTAATGAATCAAGTCCAGTTGAATTATGGATGATATCTAGTATGGAAACTGAGACTATGACTAGACGAGGGAAAAGAAATAGCATGATTATGATTGATGAGGGTTGCCTTGAGTACATATTGGTGGAGACAGACATTTGTGCCAGGAATTTGCCTTCCCAATTGTAACAATGTTTAGTGTCACTGTGAACTTCGCCATAACACAACTCCTTTCCAGATTTCATCTGTGAAGTGAGTGTTTCTCAAAATTCTCAAGAAAACTAACCACAGCTTTTTTTTTTTTGATAATCTGAAAAGTCTCTGAGTCTGAGTCTGAGTCCGCATTAGCGGCTGCGCGACATCTTATCAGAACTTTTTTTTATGACATCTTATTGTCTCATTCCTACTTTGGACAAACTTGCAGGCTATTGAATGTAGCCTGCCCACAGGGCAGAGTCTGGCAAACTCCCCGTGGCCTACCAAATATGCCAAATACCAGTAACAATGATGGGTCTCATTCTCCTAAAGAGCCTTGAATATAATCTCAGGGTTAGGATGAAAGAGATGTTACTGGGGCCTGCTCGAGGCAATCGACGAATAATGAAATGAAATGAAATCTGAAAAGTGAGTCTTCGTATGTTTACAATGAGGAATCATTTATTAGAGTAGATTACTCCTTTGATTTTTAGGTTAGAAAAAATAGTTGAACCGGTTTCCAATCTTTAAGTTTTCTAGAAGGAGCAACTTCTAGTAAGATAAGGACAAAAGTAAAAAAATACTTGTTATCACATCGGTTATATCTTTATACAACATTTGAGTTTTATTTGTGTGCCATCAATTCTGAAAATATTTTTGCCATTTTGAAAGATGCTGAAAACTTGTTATCTTTTTTTTTTTTTTGCCTTTTGGGTCACACCCGTTGATGCACCGGGGTTACTCCTGGCTCATGCACTAAGGAATTACTCCCGGCAGTGCTCGGGGGACCATATGGGATGCTGGTAATCGAACCCGAGTTGGCCGCGTGCAAGGAAAATGCCCTACCCACTGTGCTGTCACTCCAGCCTCCAGTTGTTATCATTGTAGTATTAGTTCTCCTATAGCTAATTTTTAGAAAAATCATGATCACCAAGGAGTTCTATTGTACTGGGAAGCCTACAATTATCTGTGGATTTTGATTTCGTCTGTTTGTTTCCTTTTATTTTGGGGGTCACACCCGGTGATGTTCAGGGTTCCTCCTGGTTCTGCACTTAGGGATCACTCCTGGCGGTGCTTGGGGACCATATAGGATGCCAGGGATTGAACCTGGATCAGTAGCCAGTAAGGCAAGGGCGCTACCCACTGAACTATTTTTATGGCCCCACAATTATGTTTTGAGGCTTTTGTCAAAAAAAAAAAAGGAGAGATTATTCCCAAACTATTGCCCAGTATGGTGGGGAGGTATGTCTTATAATTTGGTTGAGGCAAGTTATCAGAATTAGACATAAGTCTTAAGTCAGCTGGGAGTTTTGGAATAATCATTTAGAAATAGGGCTTCGATCTCATGGTGATGGAGGCATGTGTCCAGAGACTCACCAGACCGGGAAGGTCTCAGAGCCAGAGAGAGGAGGGAACTTGCCGGGGTTGGTGTATCTTCCCTTGCAGGCCCTGGACTCAGCAGTGCGTTCTTCTCTCCCCACAGGCCAGCTCTGCTCTGGACTGCAAAGACAGTCTACTGGGAGGTGTGCTCAGGGTTCTGGTGAATTCTCTGAGCTGCGATCAGAGCACCACCTACCTGACTCACTGCTTTGCAACACTCCGTGCTCTCATTGCCAAGGTAAACATGGGGCGTTTGTTTTCCTACCCTTAATTAAGAGTTAAGATTCTCATCTAGTTTCACAGTTCTCCAGGTGCACCAAACCCCAGAGTGCTGTGGTATTAAGTGACATCACAGCCAAGGCCTTAGGTTTGTCTAAGCAGAGGCAGACACACTGATTCTGCGGGCACTTTCCACCCAAGGGAAGCAGTTTCTCTCACGCTTGCAATGGGGGTCGAACTCCAGAAATCAAGACTGGTCACTCATCGAGGGCAGGAGAGCAAACTGAGAAACTTTGTCGTTGACTTTTTCCCTTTCCTACCTCATCGGAGTGAGATTCAGACAAGAATCAGTGATGGGTGATGGGTGTGGTGTTGAAATTGTGCCCCTGAGAAACCATGATTAATGATATTGTCAACCATAGAGTCTCAATCAACAAAAAATATTTTTTTTAAAAAAAGACACAAATCAGATCTCTCACTAGTGAGTCTTAGAAAAATGACATGTCATAAAAATACCAGAAAGTTAAGAAATAAATTTCTCATAGCCTGAAGAATAGGTTTCTCCTGAGATACAGTGATTGATGGAGATATCTCTCTCTCTCTCTCTCTTTCTCTCATTCTCATTTGTTTTGGGGTCCGCACCAAGTGGCACTGGGAACTTTTCCCAAGTAAGTGCTCAGGTGCACAGTCAACAGTGCTCAGGAGACCCTGTGTCCAGGAATCCATCCAGGACACAGACTCCAGCCCTTCAAGCTAGCTTCTCAGCTCTCTCTCTTGCTTGTTCTCTCTCTCTCTCTCTCTCTCTCTCTCTCTCTCTCTCACACACACACACACACACACACACATCTGAACTGGAACCTTCTTCATGGAATCTTTTTTACTTCGAAGGTGGAATTCTTCTGTGATTCCCCCATCAGGATCACCCTTTCTTAATCACCAGTTCCTTCCAAGGAACACAGTAGTCTCAAGATAAGTTGATCAGTGTTGTAACTTTGCCAGTGAACGCAGCCTGGAGAACAATGCTATTCATGATGCAGGCCTAGCCTTGGTCACGCCGTTCACAGCCAACTCCTAAGTCAACCCTACTGCTTCCCTCCACCTTCTGACTCAACTTGCCCATTATCCTTATGGAGCCGTGCATTAACTCTTCGGGACTTCTTGCGTGTCCAAGCAGACAAAGTTTCTTTCCGCGGGCATCTGGTCCAGAATGCGTGTAACCCTGTCAGGGGACGGCTAATGCTCCTTGTGTCTCTCCTAGTTCGGAGACCTGCTGTTTGAGGAGGAAGTGGAGCAGTGTGCCGACCTGTGCCAGCGAGTCCTACACCACTGCAGCAGCAGCATGGATGTGACCCGGAGCCAAGCCTGTGCGACCCTCTACCTCCTCATGAGATTTAGCTTCGGAGCTACCAGTGTAAGAGCCGGGGCCAGCTGCTTCGCCCAGAGTCAGTGTAGAAAGTCAGTGCACAGTTCCTTTTGTCCTATTTGAAAGTCGCGATTGCGTATGTAGATGGACAGCAGCTTTTGTTTCGATTTGCCTTCAAAGACATGATGATGGCACCGGTGTTTCAGTAAGAAATGAACGAAGAGAAATTGTACAGGGACTAAGGCCATGACCCCTGCCACCATCCTTGGTTCAAATCCCCAGAGCACTGCCAGGGGTCAGTCCTGAGCACAGAGCCCTGGTCAGAGCCATAGGCCCTGAGCATTGCTAGGTCTAATTCCACCTCATCCCCCACAAAAAAAGAGATGAATCAATATATGTAGATTAAAAGCTGTCATTTGTGTGTGTGTATGTGAGAGAGAGAGAGAGAGAGAGAGAGAAGAGGAGGAACTATAGCAGACAACTTCAGAATCTGTTTTCAAATCATGATTGATTAGTACCTTCGTGACATAGAATGTGGGAAAGAATTTGAAAAGCTGAAGGGCCAGAGAGAATACTGCGGGTGAAATGTTTGCCTCACATGCAGCCAAACTGGGTGCATCCTCAGAACCGTACACGTTTTCTTGGGCATTGCCAGGAGTGACCCCTGAGCCCAGAGACAGAAGTGAGCCCCAAACACAGCCATGTGACCCAAAAACACACAGAAAGAAAAGAATTGAAAAGATGTAAACCTAAAACTTTCATTGATGCCCAGCATCATTTGGAATTTCATTTATCTTGTGTGTGTTTTGTAATTTATTTATTGCTTTTGGGGGCCCACCCGTGCTTAGAGCTTATTCCTGGCTGCACTCAGGGATCACTCCTGGCAGTATTCAGGGGGCTATGAGGGGCCCCAGGAATCAAACCAGGGTCAGCCATGTGCAAGTTAACTGCCCTCCCTACGTTACTACCCCTCCAGCCTCTGGAGTTCAGTTTTATTGCAGAAGAGTCAGTCTTGTTTTAGTTTATAGATTTTTGGTCTGTTCTTTTAGAATTTACATTTTTTGTAATGTTAATGAATATGCCTATATAATACTAAAAATAAATTAGCACTTGGAAGAAAGACAGGGTCCTCAAAATATATTAATATAGATATTTAAAAGCCTTTAGATGGAGCTGGAGTGATAGTACATGGGTAGGTTGCTTGCCTTGCTTTGAGGCTGATGTTGGTTCAATCTTTGGCAACACATATGTCCCCCCCTCACCCAAAACTACCCCCTTCCCCCAGCCCACCAGGAGTGGCCCTGGAATGTAGAGGTAGGAATTAAGCCCTTAGCACTTCCGGGGTGACCGAAGCAATAATGAATAAAAGCTTTTAGGTGATCTAACCTCTTCCCCCCTGCTAAAATATTGATGATGAATCAAAGTTTTTAGGTGATTCAACCTCTTCCCTCCACCTCCAAAAAAAAAATTGACTTATTTGGGGTCAGAGGGATAGTACAGGGACAAAGCACCGGCCTTACATGAAGTCTACCTTGGTTCAAATCCCCCCGCATCACATGTGGTCCCTTAAGTATCACCAGGGGTCACACATGTGGTCCCTTAAGTATCACCAGGGGTCACTCCTGAGCATAGAGCCAGGAATGGCTGGCTACTACAGGGCATGACCCCAATTTGATAAATAATACAAATAAAAATAGAAGTCTTTAAGACATTCCTCTAACTTTGTAAGCAAACTTCTAACCTTGCAGCATGGAGGCAGTCCAACCCTCAGTGAAAATTTAAAGGGAGCTAAGAGATTTATGTCCGAGAACTATCCATCTAAGCTATTGCAACAGTATAAATCTTGCACAAAGAATAGCTCAGATTTCATTGAGAGAAGCAGAAATGATTAAGACTGAGATGAAAGAAGCCTTTGGAGAGTCGGTGGTGTCTGACCGTCCTGTCTTCAATCATCTGCCAGCCGAATGCCTATGACTGGATTTTCTTCTTCCTCACGCAGAACTTTGCAAGAGTCAAGATGCAAGTGACCATGTCTTTGGCATCATTAGTGGGAAAAGCACCAGACTTTAATGAGGAGCATCTGAGAAGGTCCTTGAGGACGATTTTGGCCTACGCAGAGGAGGACACGGCCATGCAGCCCACTCCTTTCCCTGTCCAGGTAGACTGGAAAGCAAGCCTTGTCTCATGCTTGGACTTGGGGTCAATCAAAGATGAACTCATGTTAATTATATACAACATAATACACAGTGTTAATCATGCACACACATGGTTGTATATACTTATATATGAAATCTATAATTACCGTATCATTATAATGTAGATGATATGCGATGATATCGGATCTGTAGGTATAGCTATAGGAAACCTAAGCTGAGGGCCCCAACTGCCTTCTGCCCAGTCTTAAAAGACATGAAACAGACAGAGAAAGATTGCATTCATCTGGGGAACATAAAGTAACAAAATAGGAACTAACATCCAAGAATAGCCGAGATAAGTACCAGGAGGTTTACTCCATGGCTTGGAGGCCAGCCGCACACGCTAGGGGAGAAGGCAGCTCAGATAGAGAAGGGAGCACCAAGTAAAGGGTGTTGGGAGGATCCTCCCAGGATGGGAGAAGCATGCTGAAAGTAGACTATAGACCGAACATGATTGCCACCCAATGCCTCTTTTGCAAACCACAGCACCCAAAAGGAGAGAGAGAACAAAGGGGAATGCCCTGCCACAGAGGCAGGGTGGGATGGGGGGATGGGGGGTGGGAGGGATACTGGGATCAGTGGTGGTGGAGAATGGGCACTGGTGGAGGGATGGGTCCTCGATCATTGTATAACTGAAACCCAAGCACAAAAATTTGTAAGTCTACAACTGTACCTCATGGTGTTTCACTAATAAAAATTTAAAAAAAAAAGGCATGAAATGTTGCCATGTACATTTAGGACAGTCTTTCTCAATCTTTTTCCCACCATGGTGGGAAAGATAAGCAGGCTTATCATGTTTCCTTCCTGTCTGCCTGCTCCCCCCCCCCCCACCCCATTTCTACCAGTTGGTTTTGTGCCATGGCTCTAAATTTACATGATTTCACCTACAGCCACCTTAAAATATCCGGTGGGGGTGGGTCCCACTGAGGACCATTTGGCACTCCCTTGAGAAACACTGGTTTAGGTCTTTTCAGTTGCAATGAATGAAACTACAAACTAATTGAAACAGAGAGGTTGTTGGAGAGGGAAGATACTGTCTAGGTTAGGGGCTACTATGTGAAACCCAAAGGCTAATTCACATCTGGGCTTCAGAAGCTCTTGGATCTGCAAAGATGAGGCATAAGAAAATCAGGCTCCACTTCCCTACCTGCAGACTCTCCTTCGCCTTGAAGGGAGCCTGTCCAGTCCCAGGGAGGGCCCCAGGCCAGGCTCTAAGGGCTGGAGCACATGATTTGCATGCAGGAGCCCCTGGGTTGAGTCAGGACTGACTCCTGACCACCTCCTAATTGTCTCTTGCACTTTCATGCCGCCCTAACATACTACTGTGGACTCCAAAGCCAAGATGGTGTGAAGGTGTAACCTTTTTTTTTTCTTTCCAGGTGGAGGAACTTCTCTGCAATCTAAATAGCATCTTATATGATACAGTAAAAATGAGGGAATTTCAGGAAGATCCTGAGATGCTTATGGATCTCATGTACAGGTAAACCCTTCTAATAAAATGCAAATGGTGACATTTGAGGTGACATGGTCCTCATGTGTGAGAGGACTTGGGTTCAGTTCCGAGTGCTGCATGAATGACCCACTTTCTCCAACACCAGTAGAGATGGTCCTGGTGCCTCCCCCCCAGTGACTACCAGGGATGATCCTGGTGGCACTCATAAGCGTGATCCCCATAACAGCAATAGGGCAAAAAAATACTATTTGCACATTTTTCACTGTGAAGTTCTTACTAATACAGGTGTAGTTTAGGATGATATCCAAAAACATATGTAGAAACTAGCAATTCAGCATTTAAAGTAGGTTGATTCATATCTAAGTTTTCAAAGAGATATTTCTAATTTAAATAAAGTGTGGTACTGATTTTCTAGCCTAGTTTCCTGCTTACTAGAGAATAAGGGAAGAACCATCAACTGTTAACTGAATTGTTTCCAGTTATTTTTAATTATGGGCTGGAGTGGTAGCACTGCGAGTAGGGTGTTTGCCTTGAACACAGTCGACCCGGTCAACCCAAGTTCGACTCCTCTGCCCCTCTTGGAGAGCCTGGCAAGCTACCGAGAGTATCTCGCCTGCACGGCAAAGCCTGGCAAACTCCCCGTGACGTATTCAATATGCCAAACACAGTAATAACAAGTCTCACAATGGTACTGGGCCCGCTCGAGCAAATTGATGAACAACGGGAGGACCAGTGACAGTGATTTTTAATTATATATGCATGCATATATATATTGCTTTGAAATCATTTTTGCCCTGCACTTTAGGGCCTTACAGCCCTTCTGCAGGGAAGACTACTCAGAGAGGCAAGTTTGGTCGGCTACAGTGTCAAAGAAGGGGAGTCCTTTCATCTGCTGTTATTATTTTAAGAGAAAATTGGAGATCCGTTAAATATGCATCTTTCACCAAGTCTTCCCCACCCACTTCGGTGAAGTCTTGCTAAATGCCATTCCTCAGGGTCCAACATCCCCTAAACACGGAAAGAAAATGGAAAACTAAACACCCTTTGCTTTTCTCTCTCATTTCCCAAAAGTGGAGGCAACACTTCTTTCAAGAAAAGCCTTCATGAGAAAAAGAAGTCTCCCTACAGAGTAGACAAATCTCGCTGTTCATCTATTGACTTGAAATCTTTCCCTCTGTCTTCAGAATCGCCAAGAGTTACCAGACATCCCCCGACCTGCGACTGACCTGGCTCCAAAACATGGCAGAGAAACACACCAAGAAAAAGTGCTACACGGAGGCCGCCATGTGCCTGGTACACGCGGCCGCCTTAGTGGCCGAGTATCTGAGCATGCTGGAGGACCACAGCTACCTGCCCGTGGGCAGCGTCAGTTTCCAGGTGAGGCTCATCAAATTCAGCGCTTCTTTGGCTTCTTTGCGAGCCGTGTTTCTCCATGAGAGGTGCTTTAGCTCCCAGGCAAGGGCGCAGTCGTCAGTGTCTATTTGTGGTGTGACAAACTGGGTGCGAGCGTCTGAATGCTCCTGGCATGTAGGCGTAGAACAGCTAAGCTGGTCTCCATCCTCCAGTGCGCCGTCACCAAGTAGTCAGTCATGCACCGTTGAAAGAAAGCTGCACTAGGGGCTGGAGCAATAGCACAGCAGGGAGGGCGTTTGCCTTGCACGCGGCTGATGCGGGTTCGATTCCCAGCATCCCATATGGTCCCCTGAGCACCGCCAGGAGTAATTCCTGAGTGCAGAGCCAGGAATAACCCCTGTGCGTTGCCGGGTGTGACCCAAAAAAAAAGCAAAAAAAAAAAAGATGCGCTAGTATGATATAGAAGCTTCTTGTCATGGCTCCCATCAGTTGGGGGTTCGGGAAGGTCTCTTTACAGCGAATGCCCCTGGAGGACTGGGGAAGAGCTCAACAATGACTGCTTGCCTTGCATGCAGTCTATTGTTGGTTCAATCCCCTGGGCTCGATCCCCTGTGCCACAAGACAAACAGCATGTACCTAGAGCCAACAGGCATTTTCTTAATTTTTTGGAGGGGGAGGAGAGGAGAGGCACCGCCCAAGTGATGTTCAGATTGCTGCGGGTTGGGGGAGGTTCCTCAGGCAACACTAAGCTAACTCGCCAGAACCTCCATGTGAGGGCCCAAGAATGTGGTACTGGAGAGCCCTGCGGGTCTAGGGGTTGCCTAGGCAACAGCAGGGGGTGTTTGGGGCCTCCAGGGCTGCACCCAGTCATGCTCAGGGGACTGTATGATGCCAGGGATCAAACCCAAGCTAAGCATGCACCCCAGTCTCTCACTATCTTCAGGCTTTTCAGTAGGACTTTTTTTTTTTTGCTTTTTGGGTCACACCCAGCGATGCACAGGGGTTACTCCTGGCTCACGCACTCAGGAATTATTCCTGGCGGTGCTCGGGGGACCATATGGGATGCTGGGAATCGAACCCGGGTCGGCTGCGTGCAAGGCAAACGCCTTACCCGCTGTGCTATCACTCCAGCCCCTTCAGTAGGATTTTTGACGGTCTCACTCCCACGGTTTTGATTGCATTTGACCTTCCCCATCAACTAGAGACGCAGGCAAGATAGTGAAGGTATTTGTTTTTATTCTCACTCTATAGATAAAGAAATGGAGAGAATAGTTTCCTTTAAGGCTATTTAAAACTTTCTCTCAGTGACTTGTAGTTGATATCATATACAGACAGCCATGAAAGTGTTTTCCAAACATTACAAAATGATTTCCCTCGTGACCCATTCCTATGATTCCACTCCCTGACTCTAGAGTGTTCACACTCGACTTCGGCTTCAAGAAAGAACCAAATTAATCTGGGAAAAGGGAAAAGGCTGAATCAATATTTTCTTGAGATAAGCTGAACATGACTCACAGTTAGTTAGCAAGGCGAGGTCTGCCAGGCCTCCAAACCAGCTCAGGCGGGGGGCGCTCCTTGGCCTCCTGGATGGCTTTAGCTGGATAGTTTAATAATCGTTAGAGAAGATAAAGGTTTTATGAGAACGTTCTTCAGATGAGCCATGATCTGTAGAAATGACCATCCCTGAAGTCACGAACGAGATAGTACAGTAACCGCTCTCAATAGCCCGACTCAACAGTGTCATTTAGAAGGGTTATGCTTATTTGAGTTTTATGAACGGATTTGTTCTCACTCTGATTCTTTGACTTGATGTTACGATGCTGTGTGAGCCAGAGAGAAAAAAAAAAAACAATTAAAAGTAGCTGCCCCCAGGCTTAGAGAATCAGGGACCAAAGCACCAATGCTGCTGGAACCCAGGCTTTCTGGTGGCCCCAAATAAGAAAGTGGCCGACTAGGCTGGTGTCGCCTCATGTTACTATTATTTGTTGTTTGGGTTTGGTTTGGGGCTACATCTGGTGGTGCTCAAGGCTTCTCCCAGCTCTGTGCTGAGAAATCACTCCTGGCAGGGCTCAGGGGACCATAAGGGATAGAAGGAATTGTCCGCATGTAAGTCAAGGACTCTGCCAACTGTACTATCTCATGCTATTTCATTTTTTTTCTTTTTTTTTCTCTTTTTTTGGGGGGGGAGGTCACATCCAGCGATGCACAGAGGTCACTCCTGGCTCTTCACTCAGGAATTACTCCTGGCGGTGCTCAGGGGACCATATGGGATGCTGGGAATCGAACCCGGGTCAGTCGCCTGCAAGGCAAACGCCCTGCCCACTGTGCTATTACTCCAGCCCCCTCATGCTATTTTTAATTGTTGAAGGAGCTACACCTCAATGTGCAGGAGACCATGGGATGCTGGGATCAAACCCTGGGCCTCACACACGCAGGGCCTGTGCTCTACGACTGAGGCACGTTCCTGGCCTTATGGCCTTAGGGACTTCAAACTATTTGGTTTTCTGTTTATTTATTTAACATTATTTTTAAATTACATTAATGAAAATATTCTAACAACAAGTCTCACATACTGGTGCCCACTCAAGCAAATCGATGACCAACGGGAGGACAGTGCTGCAGAGCAACGAAAATATGTATTTGGATCACATTCTCCACAAATTTTAATCTCATTTCAGAAATGTTTGTTTTAAAATGCCAAAAAATAGTTCTTGCCCTGAAGCCTGAAGTTTTTTTTAAAAATCTCACATAAGATTTTTTTTTTAGTTATTTATTTATTTATTGAATCACCGTGGGAAAGGTTACAAAGCTTTCAGGTTTATGTCTCAGTCATGCAAATATCAAGCACATTTCCCTTTACCAAAACTTATTTTTTACCATGAAGAACCCCAATAAAACCCCACCCCTACCCCTCCCAGTCCCTGTGGGGCAGATGAATTCTAGTTAACACTCTATCTGCTTTGATTAGATTCATTGTTTCAATAAAAGATTCACCACTATTATTTAGAGAAAAACTCACATAAGATTTTGAATCACATAAAAGTGGAGAAAGTTAGAAACATTCAGATATGCCTATTCTGTCACCAAATATATTGTTATGTGATAATATCAAGGATTAATATTCTAAGTACTATTTCATCAATTTCCAAAAGGTCTTCAATTTAGTACTTAAATGCTGAATGTTTCTCTTTTCTTGTTTAATTACTAAACAATTTTTTGTTACTTCTTGCCTTTTTCTTTGACACTGACCAAAATTTTTAAGATAAAATTTCATTTTATCACTTAAGTACTAATTCTATTTCATTATTAAGCTTAGGCTTAACTATCCTAATTTCATCCAGAATTCAAGTTTATAATGATCATGCTTATAATGATCATGCCAAGGTGAGATATAATAATCTTGCTAGAAACAACGGAAATATTCTATTTTCTTCCTGTAGCACTGTCCTACATGGGAAAATATAGCTCTGTTATTTCATATTTTCTTCTCCATCCATCCATTCTTTTTAATTTTTTTTTATTTTTGGGTCACACCCAGCGATGCTCAGGGGTTATTCCTGGCTCTGTACTCAAGAATTACTCCTGGTGGTGCTTGGGGGACCATATGGGATGCCAGGGATCGAACCCAGGTCAGCCACATGCAAGGCAAATGTCCTATCTGCTATGCTATTGCTCTGGCCCCGATCCATTCTTTTATATCATATTTATTGAGCAGTTTTCCTGTACTGTGGACTGGAGTGATAGAACAGCGGTAGGGCATTTGCCTTGCGCACAGCCAACCCGGCCAAGCTGGGTTCGATTCCTCTGCCCCTCTCAGAGAGCCCGGCAAGCTACCAAGAGTATCTCGCCCGCACGGCAGAGCCTGGCAAGCTCCCCGTGACATATTCGATATGCCAAACACAGTAACAACAAGTCTCAAAATGGAGACGTTACTGGGCCCACTCGATCAAATCAATGAACAATGGGAGGACAGTGTTTGTTTGTTTCCTGTACTGTGAACTTTATAGTCTTGCCAAAGAAAGTAACATTGTATAATTAGTCATTCCATTCCTCATTTAATGGAAATGATGATCAATGCAGTTATGAAGAGTCATGTGATGCTGTACCTGTATATCATGTGACCCAGCCTAGGGGTCATGGAAAGCTCAGAAGGAAGAGAAAGAAAAGGGAAGGCAGCCAATTTGCAAAGTCTGAGGACTGAGTGATACACGGAACTTGTTGAACTATGTTCTCAGCTACACAAATAAACAAATTATGTGTTGGTGCTTATGAGTAATTCTCTCGCCTCTCAATTGAGACAAACCAAATGTGTGTTTGCAAATGACAGAGTAAGTAATCCTGACTTGCCTAAGGTAGGAGTGAAATGTACCAGCTTGCGTGGTGGGTAGCCTGGTGTATCCCATCAAAACTGGACCTGGGACCCAAACATTGACATCAGAGCCCGGTGTCATCACTCTATCCAGTCTCCTCTTTCTGTCATGGCTTCGTTCGTGGCTTTCCCACACTCACTGAGAAATACTTCCACTTCCACCCTCCTAGGCTTAAGATGCCGGGGGCTGGAGCGATAGCACAGCAGGTAGGGCGTTTGCCTTGCACGCAGCCAACATGGCCGACACAGGTTCGATTCCCAGCATCCCATATGGTCCCCCGAGCACCGCCAGGAGTGATTCCTGAGTGCATGAACCAGGAGTAACCCCTGAGCATCGCCGGGTGTGACCCAAAAAGCAAAAAAAAAAAAAAAGAAAGAAAGAAAAGAAAGATGCCTTATTTCTAGCAGTTGTGGAGAAAGTCTCTGTGTATCTCACTTGTTCTGACAGAGTTGACTACTCACTCTTGAACCAATCAGGATGGCCAGAGAAATGGAACACTCTAACTGTGGCAGAGTTGAGGTCCAAACTGGAGTGAATATTTGAGTCCCAGCAGAAAATCAGGAGCCTGTATTTTGTAGACGGATGAAGGAATTCTGGACAGCATTAATAATTGATGTCTAGTGTTGATATCTTTAATAATTTTGCGGCAATTTCAACCTTGTTCTGTTCCATTAAAATCAAATCTTTGGGAAAGAATTATTTATAATTTATAATTTTTAAGAATTAAATAATTTTGTAATCATTTATAATTTTTAAAATAAATTATTTTATAATTATTTATAAATTAAAGATGTCTCATTCAAAAAAAATAATAACTTCAAGGCTTCTGATTTCCAATGAACGGAGACAGGGAAATTCTGTGATCCAGAATGAATTTTTAATTTCACAAGTGTTAATATGGATGTGTTTCCAGATGTTACTCGTACTTTTCCTCTCATGCTATCTTTTGATTTGGTTTGGATTTTGGCCACACCTGACAGTCTCAGAGGCTACTCCTGGCTTCATGCTCAGGGTTAGGGGTGGGTCACTCCTGATGTTGCCTGGGAGACCAGGAGGTATGGGCGATAGAACCCAGACTTCCTGTGTGCAGTGCGTGGGCTCAGCCCATTGAACCCTCTCTCCAGTTCTCCTAGTTCTGAACCCATGAAAATCTGCCCAGAATCTTCTTCCTCTGACTCTGGTTTTTAAGGCTCAATAGCTTCAAACCTCTTACTCTGCACATGGAAATTGTAGATAATTCCAATAGTTTTCATTAGGAGGTTATCTTTCTTTCATCTTGGATTTCTGATGCCTCCCATTTATAAACATCATATGGAGAAAGCAGATTTGGAAGAAAGCCTAGCCACCAAAGATTTTCGAGAGTATCTCATATTTTAAAAGCTGCATTACAATGCCGGATGTGACCATTCTTTCAAGAACTGCTAAGGTTGGTGTACTTGATCTTGCCAGGCCTGAAAGTAAACAGATGATACTTCCTAAGCCCCATCTGCTCAGCTGGTAGGAGCTGACTGCAGCAATGTGCTGAGAAGAATTATGAGATTAAATCCAAACTTCAGGGAAGAAGGTGCTTAAAGTGGGGGGCTTTTGCCTACCTGTGAGTGGGAATATGAAGTCGTGTTTGCACGCTCTAACTGCAAGTCCCTGTCATACAGAGGTTTCCTGGTTTTCTCCCTGCTCCATGTGCATTTCCTCCTGGACTGTGAGACAAGTTTAGGAAAATGACTTTGACCCATCAGGAGTAAGCATCACGGTCTAGGCGGGAGCCTAGACAAACAGCAGGAGGTAAACACTGTACAGGATTTCAGGATGCAGTTCCTCCGAAGGGCAGGAAAGTTCAGCGTGGACACAAGCCAGAGTGTGAATCCTCCCTAGCATTAACTCCTGAAACTTCTCACTCGGCCCATCCTGGTCACTGTATCCTATGCTAGAGACTTTAACCTCTGTTGCTTATAATCGTACAGTTTACGAAGTGTGCAGAAGGGGCCAGGCATATATTTCAGCAGTAAAGGACTTGCCTTGCATCAATGAGAACCTGGATTCAATCCTGGAACTACAAAACATTTTTAAGTGTGTGAGGGGCTAGGGAGGTAGCTCAGAATGCTGGAGCGCATATCTGCCTTGCATGCACGAGGCCCTGGGTTTGATCCTCAACACTGAGTGTCACTCCATCCCCCTCAGCACAAGTATAGCTGCAAGAGGGTGGTCAGGACTGGGAGCTCCATTGGGGAGATCTCTAGTTATTTTTTTTTAAAATATGTATAAACTAACACAGTGTTGGGCTGGAGTGATAGCACAGCGGGTAGGGCATTTGCCTTGCACGCAGCTAACATGGCCAACCCGAGTTCGATTCCTCCGCCCCTCTCGGAGAGCTCGGCAAGCTACTGAGAGTATCTTGCCCGCACGGCAAAGCCTGGCAAGCTTCCCGTGACGTATTCGACATGCCAGACACAGTAACAACAAAGTCTCATGATGGAGACGTTACTGGGCCTGCTCGAGCAAATCGATGAACAACAGGAGGACAGTGATAACACAGTGTTGGAGGAATGGAACGGTTGTGTCTGCACGGAAATTTCCATGAAGAGGACATTCTTTTGGGGGCGAGGGACACAACCAGTGGTGACTGGGGATTCCCCATGGCTCTTCTCTCAGGAATCACTCCTGGCCAGTTCTGGGGACCATAGGTGGAGCTGGGGATCGAACCTAGGTCAACTGCATGCAAGGCAACTGCCCTACCACTGTACTATTTCTCAGGGCCCCGAAGAGGACATTTTCATTTGCAGTTGTCATGCCATGTGGGTAGCAGGAAAATTTCCCACAGCTCTTGACTTCTTGCTTTTGACTTTGAATTACGAGATGGATCTGGACTTAGGAAACTGATTTTCAGTCAAAGGGTACACAAGAAAGTACCAAAGTGGGGAAGGGTGTGTGTGTTTGTATGTGTGTGTGTGTGAGAGAGAGAAAGAGAGAGAGAGAGAGAGAGAGGAAAAGTGCCTGCCTCAGAGATGGGGCAGGGAGGGCAGGAGAGAAAAACTGGGGACATTGGAGGTGGGACATGTACACTGGTGAAGGGACAGGTGTTGGAACATTATATAACTGAAACCCAGTCAGGAGCAATCGTGCAACTGTGTATCTCATGGTGATTGAATTAAATAATTTTAAAAGGAAGGAAGGAAGGAAGGAAGGAAGGAAGGAAGGAAGGAAGGAAGGAGGCATTTCTTTTTTTTTATTAATTTTTATTAGTGAAACACCGTGAGGTACCGTTGTAGACTTATAAATTTTTGTGCTTGGGTTTCAGTTATACAATGATCGAGTACCCATCCCTCCACCAGTGCCCATTTCCCACCACCACGGGTCCCAGTATCCCTCCCAACCCCCCCATCCCCCCCATCCCACCCTGCCTCTGTGGCAGGGCATTCCCCTTGTTCTCTCTCTCTCCTTTTGGGTGTTGTGGTTTGCAAAAGAGACACTGAGTGGCAATCATGTTCAGTCCATAGTCTACTTTCAACATGCATCTCCCATCCTGGGAGGATCCAAGAAAGAGGCATTTCACTCAAGTGATTGAAGGGTAGTTCCACTGAGGGAAGTTTCCTTCCTTACATTTCCTGGTGGGTAAAAGGGAGTGTTGAGGGGGGGATGACTGACTTGCGGAGGCTGTTCTTGGTGGACTTCCAGTCTCTGGGTGACCGCAGACTGGGAGACAAGGGCCTCTGAACTGGACTCCCGCCTCCCACATTCTTCTTCCTGTGTGGCTTTCTGTCAGACTGGTTCTCTCGGCTTACCCTGTCCTCTCTTCCAGAATATCTCTTCCAACGTGCTGGAGGAGTCTGCGGTCTCTGACGACACCCTGTCTCCTGACGAGGACGGCGTGTGCTCGGGCCGCTACTTCACCGAGAGCGGCCTGGTGGGCCTCCTGGAGCAGGCGGCCGAGCTCTTCAACACGGTCAGTGCACGCACTGGGCTAACCCTTCCTGCTGGACCTATAAGGGGTGCGTTGGCAGTGTGGGGGTCTGCACGCTGCATCGCCTCAGTTTCCCCTTGGGAGTCCAGGAGGCCTTTTGTGGCTGCCATGCATCGACTACCATCCCACAGTATCATTCCCAGTGAATTGGCCTGGAAATGAAGCCACAGAGCAGAGAAATGGCTTGCCCGGGTTACACAATACATGAGGAGGCGTGTTCTCACTCCCTCACATTTTCTGTCAGAGAGGAAATGTTGATGCAGAAGCAAAACTGAGATGTCCTCAGGAGCGTCATGGACCAGGACCAGTTGTCGGGGCAAGAAACTCTCAGGACACCCTCAAGAACCTAACTGGTTCCAGTAATAGAAAAAAAAAATATATATATATATATATTGATTCATCCATGGCTATTCAGAGCAGGGGAGAAAGTCTCTTGCCCTTTTTCATTTGAATAAGCTCCCTCCTCCTCCTCCTCCTCCATTTTAAGCCCAGTAAATATTTAATGGTGCGCTAAATTTAGCTGCTCCAATTTTTGTAGCCTTTTATTTCCCTTTCCTCTCTGCTTTTGAATTTTTAAATTCCCACCCGCAGCCTCTAGTCCTGTTAATTGCCGTTTTAATGCTCTTCTCTTCCCCTTCCACAACCTCTCCCACCAACCGCTTCCCCACCCAGCTTTCTTTTTTAGATGGAAAGAAATCCATAGATTCCTGCTGTTGAGCGGAATAGTACCCTGTTGACTTAGCACGCAAGAATACCTGGCTCCAGGGGCTGGAGCGATAGCACAGTGGGTAGGGCGTTTGCCTTGCACGCAGCTGACCTGAGTTCGATTCCCAGCATCCCATATGGTCCCCCGAGCACCGCCAGGAGTAATTCCTGAGTGCAGAGCCAGGAATAACCCAGAGCCAGGAATAACCCCTGTGCATTGCCGGGTGTGACCCAAAAAGAAAAAAAAAAAAGAATACCTGGCTCCAGGGGAGCCCCATGGCACCTCGACATGCTCATGGCGCCTTCCCGAGGAACCATCACTCTCTGCTCTGAGCCCCCCCCCGCCCCGTCCTGCTCTTCCTCTGTGAAAACCTTCCTTACTCCCCGTCACCCTTCCAGGGCCTTCTATCTTAGCACCTGTCTGCTCTGTCTGCTGCGGCCACCCTAAACCTCGACCTCATCCCACGCTCCCAGAGAGTGTGGTATCGAGAGCTCATCCTTCCTCCAGTACGTAACGAACCCCGGCCACTCCTCCCCGGGTGCCAGTGGATTCAGTTCTCTTTGGTTTCCTTCTTCTGACAGGGAGGATTGTATGAGACGGTTAACGAGGTCTACAAGCTGGTTATCCCCATCCTGGAAGCGCACCGAGACTTCCGGAAGCTCACCTCCACTCACGACAAGCTGCAGAAGGCCTTTGACAGCATCATCAGCAAGGTAGCGGTGGGGGGACGGGGGGGAGGGGGCATGACCTTCAGGTTACCCTGCCCCAGAGATATCCTTCTCTCTAGGGAGTGATTTATCAGAGTCCCAATATGAATTTGCACTTGCACCTACCAAATGGCATATGGTGGAAAAGAGAGGACCGGAATTGAGAGCAGGGGAAAAAGGCAGCTTGAATTCCTTTAGAGCTAGAAAAGTAAAAAGGTGCTTTTTGGGTCACACCCGGCAATGCACAGTGCTTACTCCTGGCTCTGCACTCAGGAATTACTCCTGGCGGTGCTCGGGGGACCATATGGGACGCTGGGAATCGAACCTAGTCGGCCGCATGCAAGGCAAATGTCCTACGTGCTGTGTTATAGCTCCAGCCCCGTAAAACGTGTTTACATGCACCGAAAAGAAGTTCCAAGTTTCTTCTTATAATCCCTGAATTGGTTTTAAAATAGTGATTTTTTTCTTCTAGTACCATAGAAACAGAGTGCTTCTGAACGCTCAAGGACTTCTGCCCTTTGTAACCCAGTGGATCTTCTTGAATCGCAAAACTAAGAAAAGGTGTTTTTGTCTTTTGTTTTTGTTTCTTTTTATTCACCAGGGCCATAAAAGAATGTTTGGAACTTATTTCCGAGTTGGTTTCTATGGATCCAAATTTGGGGATTTAGATGAACAAGAATTTGTTTACAAAGAACCGGCCATTACCAAGCTTCCAGAGATCTCCCACAGACTAGAGGTAAGATAAGTGATTCCGTGTGCTAAATATCACGCGCTTTACAAAAACAAGGTAGATCAGACCAAGCCTCCAGACATGGCTTGGTCGTGAATCTATAAATTTTTCCACATTGCATGGATAATGCAACGGTATTAACTAAGATCACAAAGCAAAATTCAGATTTTCCTCCAAGATTCCACAGGCTTGGCAAAGTTTGGAATTATGTCCTACTTATTTTTAAGACCATGCAAAATTCAATATCATGGGCTTTCTTGGAGTCTTTTCCTTTTTCAGCTTGAAGATATATTTATCTTGACTTTGAGCTAATCTGACCAAATCGTCCCTTAAAAAACCTGTGGTCCACCCTCTGGTGTCACTGTCAGAACACTTCTGACCACACAGAGCAACCACACCGTGTGACAGCAACCACAACGTGGGCTATGTGGCGCAACAAAGCCTTCCTATTGAGTTTGGAGCCTCCTCTTTGGATAATCAGAGTCAGTGCTCCATCCCGGGGCTCCCAGCCCCAGCACCAAAGTGTTCACATTCAGTGCTAGCAGCAGAAATGAGCGGCATGTTCATGGGAGAAACCTAGAGCCTTTCAGGGGCACTGTCACACTGTCCTGTTGTTCACCGATTTGCTCGAGCAGGCACCAGGAACATCTCCGTTGTGAGACTTGTTACTGTTTTTGGCATATCGAATCTGCCAGGCTCTGCCATGTGGGCAGGATACTCTCTGGTAGCTTGCCAGGGAGGACGGAGGAATCGAACCCAGGTCCACCGTGTGCAAGGCAAATGCCCTACCCGCTGTGCTATCGCTCCAGCCCAGGAGAAGGAGAAGAAAACTAAAGTCATCAATGACAAGAGACAAAGCACTAAGAAATCAAGCAAAATGTCAAGGGGTTCCCCCAAACCAAAATTGAGTCATTGGGAACCCCTGAATGCAGAGATGCATTCCTTTTGCTTTCTTGCTACTTAACGCTCCTTTTTGGTTGTAAAACTTCAAATGTGCTCGTTATCAAATTGTTTCTTGGCCGATGCCAAGACAGGAAGCTCAGTCCTTACTTGACCTAAAGAAGCCGTGAGCCAGTATGGTTGGTTGATTTTTTTTCGAAGTTGGTTTTATTCATGAAACACAGAGCTAGCAACTGATCCTAGGTCACTCGGTTCCCTAATATGTCGCCCCCTCCTTAGGACTTATAGTCAATACTATTTTCTGGTGCGTGCTGTGGTTTATGATGTTGTGGGAAACTCAATGATCTCCAAGTCCCCCATTTTTTAAAAAGTTTTTATTTATTGAATCACCATGAGAACAGTTACAAAGCTTTCAGGTTTAAGGTTTTCAGTTTCAGTCATACAATGATCAAACACCCATCCCTTCACCAGTGCACATGTTCCACCACCAAGAACCCCAGTATACCCCCCCCATCCCACTCCTCCCCCTCCCTGTGTGGCAGATCATTTCCACTTTACTCTCTCTCTACTTTGATTACATTCAGTATTTCGACAAAAGACCCACCATTATTATTTGGAATTTCCCCCCAACAATCAGTCCTGCCAAAAAGGCATCATTAGATAATCTGTTTTCTATTGCTAATTAAGAAGAGCATAGTGGCCACGCGATTTTGGAATTTTGATATTTTAATACTTAAGTTTGAAGGAATTTCTGACAAAAGCTTCTGGGTTCCAAGATTCATTTGTGTGCCTCTGGGATCATGGTCATTAAGGAGCTCAAAACGTAACCGGAGGAGCTGTTCATGGGCAGCACCTCAGGGTTTCTTTGGGGCTGGGGAAAAGGGCTGGTTCCACCCCCACATCCCGTGAGGCTCCATGTGTCTCGTCACTACTGGACTGCTGGTCTATACCTGACTGTCGAGTAGGCTCTGGAAGATGGCGGCCAATCTCAAATGGCAGTGACTAAATAGTGTCATACAGCTGGAGCTGTCTCAGGAAATACGATGCCTTTGGTTGAATCAAAGCCCAAGTGTACATAACCATAGGAGGTAGGCATCCGTTGGCAATGCTGGACTTCCTTCTATTTTTATTGTTGTTTCAGGAAATACTGAAGTTGCCTCTTTAGCTCAGAGAGACTTTCAATAATCAATGAGCAAAGTCTTGCTCCCATTTGCTTCAAACTTCTACTTCTGAAAAGACAACCATGTATGTTTTATTAAAACAACCTTTTTCTCCTGTTTGCTCTTCTTGCCTAGGGATTTTATGGACAGTGTTTTGGTACCGAATTTGTAGAAGTGATAAAAGACTCTGCTCCTGTGGACAAAACCAAGTTGGATCCTAATAAGGTAAAGGGAAATTTATTTTTAAAAAAAAGTGACTGTAGGGTTGTTTCTTTCTGTTCTCCCCTGAGAACCTAAAGTAGCTTCCTCTGATCAGAATCTAAATGTGCCTAACCATTTTTATTATAGATTCACTGAACTACTATTAGATCAAACCTTCAAGAAATCAGAACTGGCATTAGCGTTTATCAAACACTACATGCCTTGTACTACACTAGGCCCTAAGAAATAATTTTGTTTCATTCTTCACTTGCCCTTAAAAGTAGATTTTGCTGTTTCTATTTTATAAATGAAAAGACTGAGATATATAAAAAAAAAAAGTTTAGCAGTTTCTCAAGATCATGCAAGTATCCAGGCCCCAAACCCACAGTCTCAGTCACTGCTTTTTATGGCCTTTCAGTGAAACTTTAGATCCTCCTTTTTTTTAAAATTTTTTTTTTTTGCTTTTTGGGTCACATCCGGCGATGCTCAGGGGTTACTCCTGGTTCATGCACTCAGGAATCACTCCTGGCGGTGCTCGGGGGACCATATGGGATGCTGGGAATCGAACCTGTGTTGGCCATGTTGGCTGCATGCAAGGCAAACACCCTACCCGCTGTGCTATCTCTCCAGCCCCTAGATCCTCCGTTTAAAACTGGTTGCAAAGTTGCAAACTTGTTACTGGCATCCTTGAGTGGCAACTGCCTCAGGCAGATGGTATTTCTCAAGATCACTCTGAAAGGGGGCCGGACTGCACTCCCCTCACTCTTATCACTAGCCGTTTTCTCTCTCCCTGACAATTGTGGATGTCCTGCTGCACAATTGTGATGCGCCCACAGTTCGGGGGAGACTTCGTCAGCTACGGCTTCAGTCCTCAGAGGCCAACCGCAAGGGGGGCCCCTAGGCCACCTGCATTTCCAACCAGAAAGCTACACAGTTGGGGATTCCCACTCTGCCCCTCAGATTAGATCATTCACAAAAATAACGCAGAAGTAAGTACCCTCGGGAAAGTGCGTTACTGATTCCTGTTATATGGAAAAGATTCAATAGAGGAATCTTTCTCCTAGTGGCCTCCAGGCTTGCCCCCCTTCCAGGCGGGACACACAGTTCACAGGTCAGGAAGCTGCAGCGTGTCTTGTCATCCAGAGTTTTATTGAGGTTTTCATTGGCTGGCTGATTCATCATCTGCTTTGCTCACTCGTTTCCCAGCCCCCTTTCCTGCCAAAAGGTCAGTGTGGTCCAGGCTTCCCACCCTCTAATCACACGACTGCACCTTTTGGTAACCAGTGTCCATCCTAAAACTTTCTAGGGATTTCAGGAGTCACTCAGAATAATTTTCATTGGTTAGTAAAGTAAAGTAAAGGCCCTCCCGTTGAGCATCGATTTGCTCGAGCGGACCCAGTAACGTCTCCATTGGAGACTTTGTTGTTACTGTGTCTGGCATATCGAATACTCTCGGTAGCTTGCCGGGCTCTCCGAGAGGGGCGGAGGAATCGAACTCGGGGCGGCCATGTTGGCTGCGTGCAAGGCAGACGCCCTACCCGCTGTGCTATCGCTCCAGCCCTTTCATTGGTTATTATAATAAAAGTGCCTGCTCGAGGAAATCGATGAACAACAGGATGATCGTGATTATAATAAAAACAAATGCTACACTGAAGTTACTAAAATTATTATTAAAATGACACCCTATGATTCTGAATGTCTTTTGTGGGTTGTTTGGTTTGGGGGTATTTTGTTTGGTTGTTTTGGTTTGGTTGTTCGGTTTGCATTTTAAGCTACACCCAGTGATGCTCAGGGCTTACAACAGGCTCTGTGCTCACGGATCACCCCCGGCAGTGCTTGGGAGACTACGTGGAACCAGGGATCAAATACGGGCAAAGCAAGAGCCTTCACTCCCATACTATCTCTTTGGCTTCTTCTGTGTGTTTTTGAAATTCTGTGCCAGGAAATGTGGACAGTAAATAGATCTATTTTTTATTATGCCCCAGAGGGGTAGATGTCTGCTCAGCCTACCTCATGTATACAGATTTCATGAGGGAAATTTCTAAGCTGCTGAAAAAATTCGGGTATTTTTTGAGGCTGGGGGACAAAGGACCCATCGCTATCTGGCAAGGGTTGACTCTGAGGAATTCAAGATTTTTCTCTCAGTTCTGTCATCAGGATATTATGGTGGTGATGCAAGTTTGGAGGAATTAGCCAAGTTGAAGAGTTTGTTTTTCTGAATAGTTCAGAAGATTCCTTTTTCAAACTTCAGTTCCATGCCCTCATCTCAAAGAAGGAATTGTGAGAAGAGTGTGGCCCTTGAAGGCTGTGGCTGGCTCCGTGCCTGAGATGCTCTGGGCATCGCACATACTATGGAGAGATCCCCAGCGTTCCTGATACAACACACTCGTTCCTCCTCTCTTAAAATGTCCGGGGAAGGTTGTGAAAATTTTACGTGAGAATCGTAACCCAGAATTACGACCAGGTTTCATCAGGCCAAATGGTGATACATTTGGTGATTTATTGACTTACTGGTGATATAACTGTGTCTCACCCATTCTCTACAGTAGGTGGGTGTAGCAGAGCATAGGATCATTGTCATTCTTTCTCTGCTACAGAATTATTCTTTCTCAATAAATGTCCCCTTTATAGGCTCTGTGTGTGTGTGTGTGTGTGTGTGTGTGTGTGTGCATGCATGCACACACGGATGCATAGGCTCCTACTGTAATTAGGTAAGTGCAAAAATTCAGTGTTTAGGTGTTTAGGCCTGTGGATTTTGATAACCATGCAACCATCACCACAATAATGATCTAGAAGACTCCATCACCCAGAAATTTGCCCCTGTCTCCTGTAGAGTCATTCCCTCACTCTGCCTTAGCCCTACCAGTGAACTGTATTCTCTCTCAGCAGCTCGGCTTCTTCTTAAATGTCTTGTCCCTGTTAATAAGCGTAAGCATTTAGCTTTTCCAAGCTAGGCATCTTTCACTTTTCATAATGTGTTTGAGACTCATCTAGATTATAGTAGCTGCTTCCTTTTCGTTGCTGTGTAGTATTCCCCTGCATCGATGTACCATTTATTGATGTATATCACACTGAAGATATACATTTATGTTGCTTATAACTTTCATATTGTGGAGAGTATCACTAGAGATATTTATGGAAAGATTTCAGTTTAGGTTTTAGTTTATGAAAAGGTTTCGTGTAATAAGAGTTTTTTTTAAAATTTTTGTTTTTGCTTTTTGGATCACGCCTGGCGATGCTCAGGGGTTCTCCTGGCTCTGCACTCAGTAGTTACTCCTGGTGGTGATCAGGAGACCATATGGGATTCTGGGAATCAAACCCGGGTCCATGCAAGGCAAACACCCTACCTGCTGGGCATCACTCCAGCCCTGAGTGTTTCTTTTTTCTTCCTTTGAGGCAGCCATGTCAGAGCTCACTTGTGGGCATGTATAATTTAGATCATGTAGCTGTATAAGAAATGTCCAGCTTCTCTGGGAATGTATCGTGTTGCATTCCTGCCTGGATGTGTGGAAGTTCCAGCTGCTTCCTTCCATCCTTCCAGGACTTGATAGCGCCAGATTTCTTGACCTCACCCTTTGGACAGGTGTGCGGCCACCATGGTCCTTCCGACAAAGCAGACTGATCTTTTTCAAACTGAAATTTGCAGTGTCAGGATGAGTTTTAGGCACTCCGTTAGGCCCGCAAGAAGGGGCAGCTTTCTCGTCCTCACTTCACACAGGTATTTTCTTCTTCTCACAATCCTTTGTCTCCAACGGAGAAGATGAAGGATGCCCGGTGCTCTGGGCTCCCAAAGCTTCCTTATCTTGAGGAGGGGGCTGGGGCAGTGTCCACTGTGGTCCCCACCCGCCCCGGAACTCACTGAGGACTCCTTGGCGAACTAGCTCATTCCCTCCTTCCCCGCTTTCCTGTCGCAGGCCTACATACAAATCACGTTCGTGGAGCCCTACTTTGATGAGTATGAGATGAAGGACCGGGTGACCTACTTCGAGAAGAATTTCAACCTGCGAAGGTTCATGTACACGACGCCGTTCACCCTGGAGGGGCGGCCACGGGGGGAGCTGCACGAGCAGTACCGGCGGAACTCGGTCCTCACCACCATGCACGCCTTCCCCTACATCAAGACCAGGATCCGCGTGGTCCAGAAGGAGGAGGTAAGGCTCCCCCAGCAGAGGGAATGGGCGGGCTCCGGGCTGGGACACCCCTGAAGGAAGGCCCCGCGGGGAACCTTCCAGCACACGCACGGGCCGACTTCATGCTCCCTCATGCCAGACTGTACTGGAAATCGAACCCGGGTCAGCTGCATGCAAGGCAAACACCCTACCCACTGTACTATCACTCCAGCCCCAGTTTTTTGTTTTTTAATTTTTATTAGTGAATCACCATGAGGTACAGTTGTAGACTTACAAATTTTTGTGCTTGGGTTTCAGTTATACAATGATCAAGTACCCATCCCTCCACCAGTGCCCATTTTCCACCACCATGGATCCCAGTATCCTTCCCACTCCCCCCCCCCCCATCCCCTTCATCCTACCCTGCCTCTGTGGCAGGGCATTCCCTTTTGTTCTCTCTCTCCTATTGGGTGTTGTGGTCTGCAAAAGAGGCATTGAGTGGCAATCATGTTCGGTCTATAGTCTACTTTCAGCATGCTTCTCCCATCCTGGGGGGATCCTCCCAACACCCTTTATTTGGTGCTCCCTTCTCTATCTGAGCTTTCTAGCCTTTCCCCCTAGAGTGTGCGGCCCAGCCCCAGTTTTGATCTTTAAGATAAATGTGTTTCCGTCATAATGTGGATCAGGATTTCATCTCTTTATTTGCAGTAATTCATTCCTAGGAATAGATACACATTTTTATACTTGTAGCACTGTACCACTGTCCTGTAGCACTGTTCTCCCGTTGTTTATCGATTTGCTCGAGTGGGCACCAGTAACGTCTCCATTGTGAGACTTGTTACTGTTTTTTTGGCACATTGAATACACCACGGGGAGCTTTCCAGGCTCTGCCATGTGGTTGGGATACTCTCAGTAGCTTGCCGGGCTCTCCGAGAGGGACAGAGGGTCAGCTCTCCAAAAGGGTCAGCTGCGTGCAAGGCAAACACCCTAACCACTGTGCTATAGCTCCAGCCCCTTTGCACTTATATTATATAGAAGCAGAATAGGTGTTTTTGTTTGCGCGTTTTTGTTTCGAGGCTATACCAGGCAGTGCTCAGGACTTACTCCTGGCTCTGTGCACAGGGATTACTCCTGGTAGGCTCAGGGGAGCATGCCAGGTGCTAAGGATCAAACCTGGTCCTGCTGCCTGCAAAGCAAGCACTCTATCCAGAGTATTATCTCTGTGTCCCCTAGAAATAGAGGCTTAAAATATTCAGAACTGACAGGTGGTGAAGGCACAATTGTGGTGATAATTGTCAGAAACAGGAACCAGACAATCAAGTCGCCCCAAAGGATTGGTGGTTTCCAAAAGGAAGTTCCAAGGCCAGGAAAACTGCCCCAGCTTCTTCTGGAACTGCACAAACTACTCACCTGCTTTTCATTTGCCTGTTGACAGCAAAGATGCTGCCCTGTTCCCTGGTTCTCTGTACAGGGTGACACATCTAGTCGATCAAGAACATGTCTCATTGGGGCCGGAGCGGTAGCACAGCACGTAGGGTATTTGCCTTGCATGTGGCCGACCCAGGTTCAATCCCTGGTATCCCATATCGTCCCCAAAGCATGACCAGGGGTAATTCCTGAGTGCAGAGCCAGAAATAACCCCTGAGCATCACAGGGTGTCACCCAAAAAGAAAAAAAAAAGTCTCAAGTTTTACAATTGCTCAAAATTAGGCACACTTTAAAGGCTGGGGTGATAGCACAGCGGTAGGACATTTGCCTTGCACGCAGCCAGCCCGGCCGACCCAAGTTTGATTCCTCCACCCCTCTTGGAAAGCCGGCAAGCTACCGAGAGTATCTCACCCGCACAGCAAAGCCTGGCAAGCTACCTGTGACGTGACGTATTCGATATGCCAAACCCAGTAACAACAAGTCTCACAATGGAGACGTTACTGGGCCCGCTCGAGCAAATCGATGAACAACGGGAGGACAGTGCTACAGTGCTAGGACCGTGCTCCTTTGAAACACATAGAGGTACATCCCCTTGCCATCCCTTTCCCTGGGGCCCAAGCTGTTCCCTGCTGGGACTCTGGGCTGGCCAGTCAGAGCTCAGCCTTGTCTTCCTTGGACAAAACCACCCCCGCGAAATGCCCTGCCCTTCATTTTGCGCTTGGGTTTTTATTAACTTGAGCAAGCGATTACAGATCGTTAAGCAAATATGGAGCAGAATTCTTCTAGGTTTTTATAATTTTTTTTTTTGTCTTGCATACACCTAACATGATAGGAATCTCTAGACTCACTTTCATAATATGTTGGCCAAGCACTGAGCTTGGCTTTCATAGGGGCGACTCTTCCCTTTTCACACCCATAGTTCATCAGCGTATGCATTGTTTAATTAGCTTAGATCACTGAGATAACCTAGGAGGCACAGGGAAGTTGGTGAGCAGATTCACATGAATTGTGGTTGGGCTGGAGCAGAGAAGGATGAGCTCGCTGGGGAGTAGCCAGGTGCTGGAGGTTGCCACAAAGCGGCCAGTTTCGTAGAAGGCAAAGAAAGCCTGACCGGTGACTCCACTAAGAGGAGGCCACTTTGGAAAGCCTCTGTTTTGTGTGTGTGTGTGTGTGTGTGTGTGTGTGTGTGTGTGTGTGTGTGTGTGTTTTGCTTTTTGGGTCACACCCGGCAATGCACAGGGGTTACTCCTGGCTCTTTACTCAGGACTTACTCCTGGCAGTGCTCGGGGGACCCTATGGGATGCTGGGAATCGAACCCGGGTCGGCCACGTGCAAGGCAAACGCCCTACCCGCTGTGTGGAAAGCCTCTGTTTGATTGCTGCCTTGGACCTTTTACTTATATAGTTGTTCTCTTATTTGAAGCACTGTGGCTGTCATACTGTTACTGGGAATGGTAAGGTGTCATGCATACAACATTCTAACAGCACCCCGACCCGAGCGTCTGCTTCCCTCCACCACTGTCTTAAAGTACTCCCAATCTCAACCCACCTCCCTGCTTTCTCCCTGCCAGAGGCAGCTCAATGCTGTGGCTCCGTTCTCAGGTTCTGTTGCCTTTAGCCATTTGTTTTTTTACTTATTATGTTTCTTCATGGCCCACATGTGAGAGAGGTCATTTGGGATCTGTACGCCCCCTCTTCTTGCTGACTTTGCCTAGCATGAGGCCCCCTAGTTCCATCCATGTAGTAGCAAATTACATGAGTTCATCTTTTCTTAAAGCGAGGACTATGCTATTGTGTCTATGGACCGTAGTTTCTTTATCCAGTCATCTGTTCTTGGATGGTTGGGTTGCTTCCAGATCTTAGCTAGTGCGAGTAGTGCTGCATTAAACAGAGAATCACACACGTCCTTTGAAGATTTTTTTTTGGGCCCTTGGGGTAGATGCCAAGAAGTTGGATTACCTATGAATGGGTTCATATGGAAGTTCAATTCTTAGTCTTTTGAGAAGTGTCCATGTTGCTTTCCAAAGAGGTTGGACCAGTCAGTATTCCCACCAGAGAGGAGGAGGGTCCCTTTCTCCCATGACCACACCAACACTGGTTTTTGTTCTCTTGGATGCGTGCCGGTTCACCAGTGTGAGATGATATCTCATTGTTGTTTTGATTTGCATTTCTCTGATGATAAGTATGAAGAGCATTTTTCCTGTACCTATTGGATTAGACTTATTTTTTATTTATTTTTTATTTGTCCACTTTCTTATTGAATCACTTTGCAAACAATAGTTGCAAAGTTGTTCATGATTGGGATTCAGTCATGCACTGTTCCAATACCCATCCTTCATCAGCGTACATTTCCCACCACCAAGGACCCCAGTTTCACTCCTGCCACCCTAACACCCCCAGTCTGCCTCTATGGCAGACAGTCTCTCTCTCAGTCTCTCTCTCTCTCTCTCTCTCTCTCTCTCTCTCTCTCTCTCTCTCTCTCTCCTTCTCTCTCCTTTATGGTATTGTGTGGTTTGCATACAGGTTGTCCTGTATATTATTTCAGCTCTCAGTTATTGTCCAGAGTGATCATTTCCAACTATCATTGTCATAATAGTCCCTTCTCTGTCTTATCTGTCCTGTCCTCCCCACTCTCTGTGGTGAACTTCCAACAGGAACCAGTTCTCTTGGTCCTTGTTTCTACTCGGATTTCTTTTGTAAAATAGCACCACAGCCCAGCAGTATTAAAGGGTCACCAGTTGCTGCTTGGGGTACCAGGAAATGGTCAAACTCAAACTCGGGGCCTCACACATGTGAGGCATGGGCTCTACCTCTGAGCTGCCTCCCTCCTCCTTGTTCCAGTTTCTGAGCACCAGGACATGGTGTGCATAGCACTGAAATAAACTCATAGGCCCAGTAAGAGGCCTCACAGCTTTCTGCGGCTGTCTATAGTTCCCTGAGAACATAGTATTTTCCTTGGCTAGGGATGCTGTAGCAAAGTACTGCAGACTAGGGCTTAAACGGCAAAAGTATATTCTGGAGAATACACTTCCCAGTTCTAGAGACCTGAAGTTTAAGATCAGGGTGCAGTTCGAGCTGCAGGGAGCTGCAGATTTTGCTCTTTCCTTGGCTCCTGGAAAGACATCTCCTTCTTATGTCTCTTCCAGGACTTCCCTCTCTCTCTGAGTCTCTGTGTCTAAATTTCCTTGAATTCCTATAGGAGCTTTATTTAGTTTGAACTTGAGTCCATCCTAATCATCACCTTTTAGTTTGACCTTCTTTTTGTTTGTTTTGTTTTTGTTTCTGTTTTGGGACCACACCTGGCAGTACTCAGGGGTTACTCCTATCTCTGCACTCAGGAATCACTCCTGGTGGTGGTCAGGGGACATATAGGGTGCTGGGGATCAAACTCAGGTCAGCCTCATGCAGGGCGAACACCCTACCCATTGTACTGTTGTTCAACTCTCCTCATTTGACTTTCTTTATAAAGACCCTGCCTATCCCAAGTAAGGTTCCAGGCAGAGGCATTTGAAGCTGAGACTTTAATAGATGAATTTAGGGGATATGGGATGAGTCAACCCATAATCACCTACACTAAACCAGTGAAACTTAGCAAGCAGAAGATTGATCCCCCATACTAGGAATTCACTTCCAGGTCAGTTATTTAAGGCACAAATAATGCCCAAATCATGTTATGATGGAGAAGAAAATCTGAGTGCTGTTCTTCTTAAAGCCTTGCCAGAATAACTTTTCCGGTGGTTTGAGATGGAAGTTTTTTTTTTTAATTTTTATTAGTGAAACACCATGAGGTACAGTTGTAGACTTACAAATTTTTGTGCTTGGTTTTCAGTTATACAATGATCAAATACCCATCCCTCCACCAGTGCCCATTTTCCACCACCATGGATCCCAGTATCCCTCCCACCCTCATCCCCACCCATCCCACCCTACCTCTGTGGCAGGGCATTCCCTTTTGTTCTCTTTCTCCTTTTGGGTATTGTGTTCTGCAAAAGAGGCATTGAGTGGCAATCGTGTTCGGTCTATAGTCTACTTTCAACATGCAGGAGATGGAAATTTGACAGTGCAGAAAGACCACAGACACCATTGTATCAAAGCTGCCTCAGCCCCACTTAGTACCTAAGTCATGTTGTGGCACTTACTTGATCTCCCAAATCCTTCTCTGATGACATAATGGAGACTGGTTAAGGAACAAATGATAAATGTCTGTAAGCTCCGGAGCAGAATAAGCAATCAAGAAACATCAGGCCCTTTCTTCTCTTAACTCGTCTTTGTTATTGTAAGAAATTACTCTCTACCTCTCCTTTAATGCTTCTGCTTCTTCCAAGCTTGCTGCCCCTTCTGTCCTCTCCTCACGTTTGTTCCTGGCCTTTCAGACCAGACACTGACTTTCCTCCCTTTTGTTTAGTTTGTTTTGACACCAATCGAAGTGGCCATTGAAGATATGAAGAAGAAGACCCTGCAGTTAGCAGTCGCCATTCACCAAGAGCCTCCTGATGCCAAGATGCTTCAGATGGTGCTGCAGGGCTCCGTGGGAGCGACTGTCAACCAGGTGAGCAAAAACAAAAGGCGACTGCTCTGCCCCAGGTCTTTGGCTTTCATCATAGGGCCTCACCCTTCATCCTAGATGCTGAGTCCAGTTGACATGCGAATGATGTTGTTGAGCTGATGCAGAATACCTGTGAGGTTGAAAAGAGTTTGAGGAGACCTCTTCTGCTTCACATAACAACTCAAGGTCACAAGAAAGCACTCAGATGCGGGAACTTTGTCTGAGGAACAGCATTTTCTCAGCAAAGGCGTTCCTTGGGGAAAACTTGATTATAGGATCCTGATTTAGGGCCCTACTAGATTGTTGGGTCACACCCAATTTAGTCAAGTTATTCCAGAGTTTGAGACTCACCTAAGAGCATCCATGGAGGACCAGCGAGGTAGTACAGAGGGTCAGGCACTTGCCTTTCATGCAGCCAAGCCCAATCTAGTCCCCAAGAATGGCCGTAAGTGACCCCTGAGAGCACAGAGCTAGGAATAGCCCCTGAGCACTGTTGGGTGTGGTCCTCAAACGAAAAATAAGTAATTTAAAAAAATTTTAAGTTGCCATAGAAGATAAGAGAAGGAACCTAGAATGTTTAAACACCCTAGTTTGTCACCTGATGAGCCCAGCCTGCCAGGAGCCTGCAAACACGAGTGATCTTGAAGCAGGCTTCTTGACTTCTTCAGACCAGACTGGAACCTCTCAGACCCACCAGCCTCTTATCTCTCGAGTTCATCATGGAACTAAAACCATCTCGGATAGAGGGAGGTACTAGTTTACCCTGACCTATGGACGGCCTTGATTTCAGATGTAAGTCTGCTCCGGGTCTGCTCCAGTCTGCATCTCCACAGGGTCAACCTCAGTAGAAATCACTGTTTTTTTCCTCGCTTGACACAAATGGAGTCCACTAAAAATTTTCCGTGTGCATGTAATATAACGAGCACAGAAAATAGCAACGAAAAAAATGATTATTATCTTTCGAATCTCAGATAACATTAGGAAACATTTGCTCTTTGCTATTGGTTTTGGTGTTTTGCTGATTATTTTGGAACACACTCAGAGATGCTCAGGGCTCACTCCTGGCTCTGCACTCAGGAATTACTCCTGGAGATGCTTGCGGGGAGAGGAGGGACATATGGGAGACTGGGAAGCACACCCAGGTGGGCTATGTGCAAGGCAAATGCCCTGCTATACTATCGTTTCAGCCCAAGAAGGTGTTTTTGAAAATCTCAGTCATCTGACAAAATTAGAAAATGTTGTAAGCTCACAGTCTCACTATATATAAGTGGTCCTCACAAGCTGGAAAAATTGGACAAGTGATATGAATGGTTAGTCCAAGACAGCATTCCTTAGGAGGAAAGAAATACAAAGGTTGTATATACTCTTGATCTTAATAAGCAGATACATTCATACTTCTGAGTTTTTGCCTCAAACTTCAGACGCCTAAGGAATCCAAGTTTCTTAGGAAGTCCAAGACCTTCTTTGTTTCCACCAATCTAACCACAAAATTAAATATTTGAGCCTATATATATCACTCCAAGACCTTCTTCCACTAAAATTTAATTTTCCTGCTTAGATCAGTATTGTGTTTTGCTTTTTCCATCAGGGACCACTGGAAGTAGCCCAAGTATTCTTGGCCGAAATTCCAGCTGACCCGAAACTTTATCGGCATCACAACAAATTGAGATTGTGCTTTAAGGAATTCATTATGAGGTAAGTAGGAAAAATGAATTCAAATTTAGTAGAACAATATTTTTCAGAGAAATACTGCTGTAGCAGTGTGTTCCCAATCTGGTCCTCCAGACCAGCAACTTCAGTAACACCTAGATTCTAGAACTTTCTAGAAGGCACCATAGGATTCCTGTTCAGACTCAGATCATAGAGGCACTGCAGAGAACAATGCCTTCATTCTTTCGGGTGTCTCACATGTAAGTACTTTTGTGTTAGTCACCTCAATATGTGCCTCACAACATCGTTGTGACACGTGCGCCATCGCACCATCCTCAGAGTCTCAGGGATAGAAGGTGATGTTCCTTAAGATCACACAGCCACTTAGAAGCAGAGTTGAATTCGAAACAGGGTCTTCTGCATCCAAACCACCCACACTCCCTGCAGCGTGCTGAAATTCCACTGCTGTTACCACTGCTGATTCACTGCTGGGAGAGGTTCTTGGCACTAGCGACTTTTGTAATATATCATACAATAACTTTGGTTCTGAAATGTAAATAGAGGCACTCCCTCCAGTTGGGAGACAAAGACCATGCTCTTGGACAGGACTTTTTCAAGGTCTCATCTCTCTAAAGTTCCCAATATATAGCAAACCTCAACTCTGCTCCTGAATTCTTGCAGTGGGGCTGATTTCAAGGGTGGTCATTCTGGACATGAAGTGGGTCTTCATTCCTGATCTCGCAGTCTGTTGAGGTACGTTGGGTCTCCTGAGGGCCCAAAATGAGTGATTATGAAGGAGGTGATCACATTTCATCCTCAAGAGGAAAGGACATTAGAAAAAAATCTATCCTATGAAATCTTAAGTCTTATGGTGGCATTTCAAGTATAGGTAGGAATATCCTCGCATCACAGATAAAAGGGGGAGAAAGGAGAAAGAACGTTACAGTTGGCTGGTTATGTGAAACTTACCGTGCTGTCATCAAGTGAGACCAGAATCATGTGCTTTGCAGACTTTAGTGCGAAGTAGGCCAATTCTTATGAATAAAAGTGAACATGTTGTCTTGCAGTAAATCATAGCTGCTGGTGATAGGTGTGTGAGTGTGTGTAGTGGGGGAGGTGATGACATATGAAATGCATTTTGAACATTTTCACGGTTAAGGAGACCTATGTTGGTGAGACAGGGAAATAAGATCCAGGTGGAATGGCTTACACACACACACACACACACACACACACACACACACACACACACTCTTACTTTTTCCCATCCCACCTGCCATAGTTCTAAAAAGAAAAAAAATTCTCTTCCAATGAGGGGTACTCTCAGCCCTTCCACATTCCCCAGCTTTCTTTTTAATTTTTTTTTTAAATTTAAAGAACTTTCACTGTCACTGTCACTGTCCTCCCATTGTTCATCAATTTGCTCCAGTGGGCCCAGTAACGTCTTCATTGTGAGACTTGTTGTTACTGTGTTTGGCATATCGAATACGTCACGGGTAGCTTGCCAGGCTGTGCTGTGTGAGCGAGATACTCTCGGTAGCTCTCCAAGAGGGGCCAAGGAATCGAACCTGGGCCAACCAGTTCAGCCACATGCAAGGCAAACACCCTGCCCACTGTGCTATTGCTCCAGCCTACAAAATTACTGATAGTTGAGTTTTAGGCATATAATATTTCACTTTTTTTTTCTTTTTTCATCGTCACACTTGGCGATGCACAGGGATTACTCCTGGCTCTGCACTCAGGAATTACTCCTGGTGGTGCTCGGGGGACCACATGGGATGCTGGGAATCGAACCTGGGTCGGCCGCGTGCAAGGCAAACGCCCTACCCGCTGTGCTATCTATCGCTCCAGCCCCAGCATATAATATGTCAATACTAGTGCCACCACAGTGTCAACTTTCCTGCAATGTTCCCATGTTCCCTCCCCACCCAACCCCCACCCCATCCCTGCCTATCAACTTCACAGGCATATTATAAATTTCCAGTGATTGCAGCTGAGATCTTGTTTTCAGTGTTGTTGAGTCTGCTTTGGATATATGGCCATACTCCTCACCCATATCACTGATAACACTGGAGAGCCTGGGCCTGATGCCTCTTCACCCATTACTTCCTGTTCTCTTCTTCCCCTCTTGATTTTGCTCCTTATCTGATCTCCAATAAACGCTGGGGCCAAGGATGATCTAGGCATCCCCTTGCCTTTCATTTTCATTTCATTTCATCATCCTGTTAATCGTCGATTGCCTCGAGCAGGCCCCAGTAACGTCTCTTTCATCCTAGCCCTGAGATTATATTCACGGCTCTTTAGGAGAATGAGACCCATCATTGTTACTGGTATTTGGCATATTTGGTAGGCCACGGGGAGTTTGCCAGACTCTGCCCTGTGGGCAGGCTACATTCGATAGCCTGCAAGTTTGTCCCAAGTAGGAATGAGATAATAAGGTGTCGCGCGGCCGCGAATGCGGCCGCGCGGTTCCGGGATCTGGATTTTATAGTCTCTGAGTCTTGGCCGCTGATGGGATTACACGGCGCCAGGGGGCCAGGTGGTGGGTGTGACCCCCGCCTACTGGAATTTGGAGGATCTGGGTGGAAGATGCTCGACTCCAATTCGAGTAGGCTTGGAGGTCTCGGCCCCGGAACCCGCGTGGCTTTGTCCCTCTGCCAGTACCTTCAGGTGTGCGGAGAGTGGTCTCAGCATGGTGGTGGCTGGTCCTGGAGGTCTCCGGCTGCCGTAGCCCTGGCCGGGGCGGGGAGGAAAGCTCAACCCGCTCCCCTCCAAGGGACTCCGGGAAGGAATACCGAGGCGCGGGGGCAGAGACTGCACTGGTCTCGTCCGGGATCTGGATTTTATAGTCTCTGAGTCTTGGCCGCTGATGGGATTACACGGCGCCAGGGGGCCAGGTGGTGGGTGTGACCCCCGCCTACTGGAATTTGGAGGATCTGGGTGGAAGATGCTCGACTCCAATTCGAGTAGGCTTGGAGGTCTCGGCCCCGGAACCCGCGTGGCTTTGTCCCTCTGCCAGTACCTTCAGGTGTGCGGAGAGTGGTCTCAGCATGGTGGTGGCTGGTCCTGGAGGTCTCCGGCTGCCGTAGCCCTGGCCGGGGCGGGGAGGAAAGCTCAACCCGCTCCCCTCCAAGGGACTCCGGGAAGGAATACCGAGGCGCGGGGGCAGAGACTGCACTGGTCTCGTCCGGGATCTGGATTTTATAGTCTCTGAGTCTTGGCCGCTGATGGGATTACACGGCGCCAGGGGGCCAGGTGGTGGGTGTGACCCCCGCCTACTGGAATTTGGAGGATCTGGGTGGAAGATGCTCGACTCCAATTCGAGTAGGCTTGGAGGTCTCGGCCCCGGAACCCGCGTGGCTTTGTCCCTCTGCCAGTACCTTCAGGTGTGCGGAGAGTGGTCTCAGCATGGTGGTGGCTGGTCCTGGAGGTCTCCGGCTGCCGTAGCCCTGGCCGGGGCGGGGAGGAAAGCTCAACCCGCTCCCCTCCAAGGGACTCCGGGAAGGAATACCGAGGCGCGGGGGCAGAGACTGCACTGGTCTCGTCCGGGATCTGGATTTTATAGTCTCTGAGTCTTGGCCGCTGATGGGATTACACGGCGCCAGGGGGCCAGATGGTGGGTGTGACCCCCGCCTACTGGAATTTGGAGGATCTGGGTGGAAGATGCTCGACTCCAATTCGAGTAGGCTTGGAGGTCTCGGCCCCGGAACCCGCGTGGCTTTGTCCCTCTGCCAGTACCTTCAGGTGTGCGGAGAGTGGTCTCAGCATGGTGGTGGCTGGTCCTGGAGGTCTCCGGCTGCCGTAGCCCTGGCCGGGGCGGGGAGGAAAGCTCAACCCGCTCCCCTCCAAGGGACTCCGGGAAGGAATACCGAGGCGCGGGGGCAGAGACTGCACTGGTCTCGTCCGGGATCTGGATTTTATAGTCTCTGAGTCTTGGCCGCTGATGGGATTACACGGCGCCAGGGGGCCAGATGGTGGGTGTGACCCCCGCCTACTGGAATTTGGAGGATCTGGGTGGAAGATGCTCGACTCCAATTCGAGTAGGCTTGGAGGTCTCGGCCCCGGAACCCGCGTGGCTTTGTCCCTCTGCCAGTACCTTCAGGTGTGCGGAGAGTGGTCTCAGCATGGTGGTGGCTGGTCCTGGAGGTCTCCGGCTGCCGTAGCCCTGGCCGGGGCGGGGAGGAAAGCTCAACCCGCTCCCCTCCAAGGGACTCCAGGAAGGAATACCGAGGCGCGGGGGCAGAGACTGCACTGGTCTCGTCCGGGATCTGGATTTTATAGTCTCTGAGTCTTGGCCGCTGATGGGATTACACGGCGCCAGGGGGCCAGATGGTGGGTGTGACCCCCGCCTACTGGAATTTGGAGGATCTGGGTGGAAGATGCTCGACTCCAATTCGAGTAGGCTTGGAGGTCTCGGCCCCGGAACCCGCGTGGCTTTGTCCCTCTGCCAGTACCTTCAGGTGTGCGGAGAGTGGTCTCAGCATGGTGGTGGCTGGTCCTGGAGGTCTCCGGCTGCCGTAGCCCTGGCCGGGGCGGGGAGGAAAGCTCAACCCGCTCCCCTCCAAGGGACTCCGGGAAGGAATACCGAGGCGCGGGGGCAGAGACTGCACTGGTCTCGTCCGGGATCTGGATTTTATAGTCTCTGAGTCTTGGCCGCTGATGGGATTACACGGCGCCAGGGGGCCAGATGGTGGGTGTGACCCCCGCCTACTGGAATTTGGAGGATCTGGGTGGAAGATGCTCGACTCCAATTCGAGTAGGCTTGGAGGTCTCGGCCCCGGAACCCGCGTGGCTTTGTCCCTCTGCCAGTACCTTCAGGTGTGCGGAGAGTGGTCTCAGCATGGTGGTGGCTGGTCCTGGAGGTCTCCGGCTGCCGTAGCCCTGGCCGGGGCGGGGAGGAAAGCTCAACCCGCTCCCCTCCAAGGGACTCCGGGAAGGAATACCGAGGCGCGGGGGCAGAGACTGCACTGGTCTCGTCCGGGATCTGGATTTTATAGTCTCTGAGTCTTGGCCGCTGATGGGATTACACGGCGCCAGGGGGCCAGATGGTGGGTGTGACCCCCGCCTACTGGAATTTGGAGGATCTGGGTGGAAGATGCTCGACTCCAATTCGAGTAGGCTTGGAGGTCTCGGCCCCGGAACCCGCGTGGCTTTGTCCCTCTGCCAGTACCTTCAGGTGTGCGGAGAGTGGTCTCAGCATGGTGGTGGCTGGTCCTGGAGGTCTCCGGCTGCCGTAGCCCTGGCCGGGGCGGGGAGGAAAGCTCAACCCGCTCCCCTCCAAGGGACTCCGGGAAGGAATACCGAGGCGCGGGGGCAGAGACTGCACTGGTCTCGTCCGGGATCTGGATTTTATAGTCTCTGAGTCTTGGCCGCTGATGGGATTACACGGCGCCAGGGGGCCCCCGCGCCTCGGTATTCCTTCCCGGAGTCCCTTGGAGGGGAGCGGGTTGAGCTTTCCTCCCCGCCCCGGCCAGGGCTACGGCAGCCGGAGACCTCCAGGACCAGCCACCACCATGCTGAGACCACTCTCCGCACACCTGAAGGTACTGGCAGAGGGACAAAGCCACGCGGGTTCCGGGGCCGAGACCTCCAAGCCTACTCGAATTGGAGTCGAGCATCTTCCACCCAGATCCTCCAAATTCCAGTAGGCGGGGGTCACACCCACCACCTGGCCCCCTGGCGCCGTGTAATCCCATCAGCGGCCAAGACTCAGAGACTATAAAATCCAGATCCCGGACGAGACCAGTGCAGTCTCTGCCCCCGCGCCTCGGTATTCCTTCCCGGAGTCCCTTGGAGGGGAGCGGGTTGAGCTTTCCTCCCCGCCCCGGCCAGGGCTACGGCAGCCGGAGACCTCCAGGACCAGCCACCACCATGCTGAGACCACTCTCCGCACACCTGAAGGTACTGGCAGAGGGACAAAGCCACGCGGGTTCCGGGGCCGAGACCTCCAAGCCTACTCGAATTGGAGTCGAGCATCTTCCACCCAGATCCTCCAAATTCCAGTAGGCGGGGGTCACACCCACCCCTTGCCTTTACTACAGTACATTTCCTCATCCAGTATCCTGTATTCCACAGTGAAGTGAATCCAGTGTTTGTCTGTCCTCCAGCGCTCTTGCACAAGCTCCTGATCTTCTGCCAGTCCATGCTCTCTTGCTTTGAGCAGGGCTTCATGCCAGAGGGCGGCTGACGCTTGTGCCATATTTGAGAATATGACTTGAAACTCCAGCTCCCGGACATCTTATTATCTCATTCCTACTTTGGACAAAATGGCAGGCTACCGAATGTTACCTGCCCACACGTCAGAGTCTGGCAAACTCCCCGTGGCGTACCCAATATGCCAAATACCAGTAACAATGATGGGTCTCGTTCTCCTAACCCTGAAAGAGTCTTGAATATGGCACTTTTTAAGAAATCTCAGGGCTAGGACGAAGGAGACGTTACTGGGGCCTGCTTGAGGCAATCGACGAACAACAGGATGGTCGTGATCATGATCATGACTTGAAACTCCAGAGTTCTGTGATCCTCAGGACCAAAGTCTGAATCCTGAAGGTGGCTCAGTGCAGTAGACTGTGAACCAGTCATGCAGAGAACAGCCTCTGGCTGGATCCGGGGGCGCTGGATTGGTTTGGTTCTCATGTTTGCACAGTAGATCTGAGCCTGCTTCCTGTTCTCAGTGCAGTTATTGGACACTGGCCCCAATTCGGGGACCCCGTCCATTCCATCTCCCTCATCTGTGCTTAGGAGGGCTTCAGCTGGGGCTGGAGAGATAGTACAGCAGTTAGGGCAATTGTTTCATATGGCTGACCTGGGTTCAATCCCCAGCTCCCAGTATGGTCTCCCTAGCCTAGCAGGAGTGATCCCTGAGTGAAGAGTTAGGAAAACTCTGAGCAATGCCAAGTGTGGTCCCCCCAAACCAAAACAGAGGTGGGCTTCAGCTTATGTGGGAGGCAACCACAGAGACACCCCCTGGGCAGGCCATGGTGGATGAGGGGAGTAGCAGGAAGAGCTGATGGTGGTTCTGTGCACTCATTGTCACCCACCCGCCCATCAGGCCACCTGCTGCATTGGCTGCAGCCTCTGCTTTGCTGGGGGAAAGTAGCAGCCCTGGCTGAGCTGTCACCTCTCGCTCGCCTGCCCCCAGGTCAGCTCATGAGACTTCTTACAGATGACGGTACCCAGCTGAAGTGGGGGGAGGGGGGACGATTAATCCAAAGCCATTGGGCCAGGAGTGGCGAAACCAGTACTAAAATGAGTCTTCCATTGAGATGGGCTCTCCTTGGAGTCTGGAGTCTGTGAGAGGCTGGACTGGGCAAGAAAACACGAGGGGGAAAGGGTGCAAGAAAGCCCCAGAACGTGCCTCACAGAGGTGGCTCTGCTTGTGGGACTCACACCCACTCCCTGTGAGAAGTCAACTCGGGCATTCTCATCTTGCTTCCACGACCCCTCCTCACCTAACACATTGAGCCAGTGCTGCAGTCTGTGTCCATGAAGCCATGCCCAAGTGTGAGCCACTGGTGGTACGCACCAGCACCAGTGCATTACGGGACCTGGAGAATATTTCTTGGTCCAGCCTTGGGGAGGGTGGGAGCCAATCCCTTGGGTTGTCCAGTGCCGCTGTCAGATCCTCCTCTGTCCCAGTGGTGCCTGTTCTCTGGGCCCTGAGGAGAGACATGTTGATGGGTCACTAGGAAGAAGCGGAGAAGGGAGAGGTCTGCCTATCGGGCTAAAGAGGAGTTTCCACTTAGGCCGTAGACATGTTCACAGGTTCCAGATGGTTTCCAAGTGAGCATGTGTGGTGCTGGAAGTCATCTGGGTGCTGACGGTGCAGGAGATGACTTAGGCGGGAAAGTACTTACCTACTGTGTGCAAGTCCCTAAGCTCAGTCCCCAGCACTGTAAGACAGTGTGGAATCTGCCTGTGCTGGCTAGTGCTCATGTCTCCTAAAAACAAAAACTCAAGAAAGGGCAGTCATTTCTTCCAAGGTTTTCCCAATAGAAACCCCCCAAATCGCGATTTGGTTTCTGCATGCCTCTTGCAATCTGCTGGAATACCAGTCTAAGTCTGGAAATCATCCTGAAACTGATTTTATTTTACACTTGATAAAATACACACTTACTTTAACTGTGTTCAAAAGCTGTAAACTGGGGCCGAAGTGATAGTCCTGCAGCAGATAGGATGTCAGTCTTGAATGCAGCTGACAATGAGTTCAATCCCTAGCACCCTGTATGGTTCCTTGAGTCCACCAGGAGTGATTCCTGAGTGAGAGCCAGGAGTAAGGTCTGAGCACCACTGGGCATGACCCAAAATGAAAGAAAATAATAATTTTAAAAAAGGACAAAACTAATGAGGAATGATGTTAATTCCTAAATTCCCTATTCCTCTCTTCCTGCCACTTCTCCTGTGTCCTGGTATATAACCTCAGGTAGCCTATAATTTGTTTTGGCTAATTCAATCACTTCACTTAATCACTTAACTTCCCGTTAGTCGTCGATTTGCTCGAGCGGGCGCCAGTAACGTCTCCATTTGTCCCTGCCGCGTGCTCGTGTAGCCCAATGGCATCCGTTCGCTCCGGGAACATGGAGGGCCTCAAACCGATCGTTCATGATCTTGACAAAGAAGTCTGACCATCTGGTAGGTGGGCGGCCACGCGGTCTCTTGACATCCCGTGGAATCCAATCAGTAACAGCTCTAGTCCAACGGTTGTCTTTAAATCTCATTACGTGACCAGCCCATCTGATTTTCGACACCTTGGCAAATGAGACAGCGTCCCTGATCCTTGATCGTCGACGGATGTCAGAACTCCGGATTCGTTCTCTCATTTGAGTGAAACGTGATATTCCAAGCATAGCTCTTTCTATTCTTCTTTGGGAGACCTGAATGGCGTTCTCATCTTGTTTGCGGAGGGCCCAGGTCTCTGAGGCATATGTTAATGCAGGAAGAACAGTGGAATCAAAGAGATGTGCCCGGAGCCGGAGGTTCTTCGTCCTCTTAGCTATTTCTTCGACGTTCTTGAAGGCGTTCCAAGCCGCTCTCTTCCTCCTGCGCAGCTCGGGTGCCAGGTCCTGGCACCTGGCACCTGGCTAATTCAAAGAAAAGAGATAAAAAAAAACCCACTTAAGGGTGTTCTTTTGACTCCCAGGTTATCATTCTCCTGCAGAGAACTACGTCTGGAATGATGCTGCAGCTTAGATTTAATTTTGATGAGCCAGCTTGCTTTCTCCTGCCTCCAGATGCATGCTGCCCTCTTTACCTTTTTGTCCATCCTGAAGATGTGTTCCTAGGAAGGATTTGGCAGCAAGGCCTGGATATTTCTTTAACTTAATCCACAGCTAGCAACAGTATTAGGGGAACAATTTACAGCACATTGATCACCAGAATCCTATTCACTGCAGAGTACTAGAATGGTTACTGACCGTGGCCTCCCAGCTAAGCGTCAAGGCTTATTTTGCCCCGTTCAGTTTTGTTTGTTTGTAATTCCCCATGGGTTGAATAGTGTCAAGTCAAAGGCAAGACTGTGTCATGTTTTGGTAATATGATTTTTCCCCATTGGCGTATGCCACGCTCTGTGGCAAACATTGAGATACTGACTTCATGGCCAACAAGTCAAATCTACGCAAGTTGGAAAGATTTCCTCTTTATCTCCAGTGCTTGACAGTTGTATCATGATGAGACAGAGGCCAGAGCTGTGTTTTGTTGATTAGAGCAGCGGGTTTCCACCTCTTCACAACCACAGGCCGACGGTTGGAAACCACTGGGTTAGAGGATTCCTATCTTGTGTCTTCAACCCACAGGGGAGATATTGGCTCTTATCTCTGATGTTGCCTCCCACTCCTTGGTCATCCTCTTAGAGGCCATTCTGAGATGTGATGTGATCGAGCATCACTCTGACTTCAGTATCGTTTCCCTTTCTTGGGGTGGCTTGGTTTCAGGGCCATACCCAGCAGTGTTTGGGGTCTTCGTCCAGTGCAGTGTTTGGGGGCTGCTCCTGGCAGTGCCCAGAAGACCATCTTGTGTCTGGCCTCTTGCATGCCAAGTGTGTGCTCTTCTGTGGTCTCTCCTGCCCATGCAGGCGCCTTCATAGGTAGTAACTACTTTGACTTTGGGGGGTGAGCTCCCAAGGTGTGCTCTGGAATCTGGGGGCCCCATTGGCAACTCTCCACCAGCTGCACCTGCAGTTCAGTTTAAAGGCCTGAGGATATAACGCTGCTTGAGCCCCGCTGTATGGGGGATGCCTGGGCCATCCCGGAAGTGCTGGGGCATGCGGGGTCACACTAGGCTGTGCTTGAGGGACATTTTGCAGTCAGACCTGAGTTAGGTGAGTCATCCCTATTTCTACTTTGGTTTTTGTTTGGGGGGGGGCGGGTGGGAGGCACACCTGACAAAGCTCAGGGCTTTCTCCTGACCCTGCACTCAGGATTCACTCCTGGTGGTGCTCAGGAGACCATATGTGGTACCAGGATCAAACCCAAGTCAGCCGATTGCAAAGCAAGCACCCTACCCACTGTGCGATTGTTCCAGTTCCCTTATTTTTACTTTTTTTTTTTAAATCCCCAGTCATTTCCTTAGATCTGTCTACTGTTTAACCTATCAGTTGAAGTATTCCCACTTTACTTCAGTGACTGCATTTTCATTTCTAGACACTCGACTTGTTTTTCTTCATGCCCTTCCATGTTTCATTGTGGATTTTATGTGTGTAATTATATTTCTGTATTGACTTTGCTCTTACATGTACTCTGATTTCATCGCAGACCCAGTTCTATTCACTGCATCTGTTGGTTCTCCCCCTGGAGGTGATTTTCTCCTAGGAGTTGTGATTCTTTCTTGTTTGGGGAACCACACCTGGCAGTGCTCATTTTTTGTTTGGGGGGACCACGTATGGCAATGCTCAGGGGTTACTCCTGGCTCTGCAGTCAGGAATTAGCCCTAGTAGTGCTTGGGGGACCTTGTGAGATGCTAGAGATCGAACCCAGGTTGGCTGCATGCAAGGAAAGTGCCCAACGTGCTGTACTAGTATTCCTCGATTCTTTCACTGTGAGTTCCTCATTGGCATGGATACTTGTTCCTGTAGAGAACCCAAGAGCACTGGCTGGGAGAACATTCCTCTGGAGAAATTTTGCTCAGACCCTGGGGGTGGCTGTTATCTTGGTCCGGGATTTCAGTTGATGCCATCTCGGAGAACTCAGTGGTAGACTGTGTGGGTGTAAATCATACCCACGTGTGGTGCAGCCTTGGATTCTAATTTCCCAAGGTGATTTTCATTCCCGTTCATAACCCAAAGCTGACAACAAGCTTCAGTTTCATTTCTTTGGATGTTGATGATATTTTTTTTTTAGCATCCTTAGATGAAGGAGCTTCTCAAGGCCCTGTGCTCTATCCAGGCCTCGCTGGCCCGAGTCAGGGCTACAGCACTTACCTGCTGTAGACTGTGGCCTTCACACCTTCCACCTGGCCTCCAGGACCTTTTTGTTACTATGAAATCTTGACCTTGGGTCCTGGTGACAGCTGCCATGCTACCAGATCCAACCTGTCACTCTGATTCTTTCTTCTCTTCCTTTCTGGCCATTTCCTTTCTGTGATCTCTGTGCTCTCTGTCTCTCTCTGTCTCTCCCTCCCTCTCCCTCCCTCCCTCCCTCCTTCTCTCTCTCTCTCTCTCTCTCTCTCTCTCCCCCCCCCCATAGCAGGGAGTGGACTCATGGACTCACTCTGCCTGACCATTCCCTGTCACCTTCTGGTTTTCTGTGAGCCCAACAGGTTGGTCCTTCTGCCACAGACTTGGAATATCAGATCCGCCTCTTCCTCCTGTTATTCACCTGTTCACCTAGGCAAGCAGCCTAACTTCTCAGAGCCTCAGGGACAAAATTAAGATAAATACTAACTCCCTGAGCTTGTGGGGGGAAGATTAGCCAGAGAGTGCATCTAAAACTCCTTGTCTCGTGCCTGGTATGTAGTCTGAGTCCGAACCTCAATAGTGCCGGCATGTGGCTTTTGCTAAGTCGACCTTCACAGGTGGGCTTCTTAGGGTTCTGGTTTATTAAATCTGAGAGAGTTTGAGGTTTGCATATTAAAAAGCTCCCGATTGGCCACGAAGTTAGCCAACACTCCAGAAACACCCATCGTCTCGCTTCCTACTTGTAAGAGATAAAACAACGCCCTCTCTCTCTCCCCCTACCCTTGATATCTGCACCGTAGATGCGGGGAAGCCGTAGAGAAAAACAAGCGGCTCATCACGGCTGACCAGCGGGAGTACCAGCAGGAACTCAAGAAGAACTACAACAAGCTGAAAGAGAACCTCAGGCCCATGATCGAGCGGAAAATTCCAGAACTCTACAAGCCCATCTTCAGAGTGGAGAGTCAGAAGAGGTGTGAACAGGGCCAAGGAGGGAGAATGAACCAAGGGGCTAGGGGACAGATTCAAGACATGCTGTGCAAATGGAACTTTCTGGGCTTGGCCTAGAGCCTGTCCACAGGGCAACTTCCAAAGTCTGATCTGGTCCGCTTCCCTCCTGAGCCCCGGGACCTTCTCTTTGACCTCTCAGGTGCCCCTTTGCCTTGGCTTCCTGCCAGCAGCCTTCCTGGGGCCAGTGGCTGCCTGTGTTTATTCTGCTCAGTGCAAAAGGATCTTCACACCTTCGCAAGTTCACTGAGTTCCCCATCACTGATACCGTTTCCGTTTCCGGGGGCAGGGAGGAGGGAGAGTCCTACATCCTCGCTAAAAGGCTAATTACTCTTTCTCTCCTTTCTCTCCTCCCTTTCCAGAGACTCCTTCCACAGGTCAAGTTTTAGGAAATGTGAAACTCAGCTGTCACAGAGCAACAGCTAAGCAGGAACTCCCCCCGGCTCCTGGCGACTGCGGCCCCCACCCTGGAGAAGGCCTTGCTGGTACCGACAGCAGAAGACACTGGCCTCCCTTGGGCTGGCCGCTGGGCTCCTTGAGCAGAGAGCACTCCTCATGCTTTGGGATCCAAGGGACCACGGGAATGACACCCAAGTGGGGTCTAGTCAGATTTGGGTGGGTCAGATTGGGGAGATGACTCCCAAGGGATGCCTGTATATTTATTAAAGCACATTTTTTTCCATAATATTTTCCAAGACATAAAGAGTCCTACGGGGGAGTCCACATTCCCCTATTGACCCTAGAGATGACGTCGTCCTGTCCAGATTTGACCTCAAGAGTAAACCCATATGGGAAATAGAATTCATTGCATTTTAGGGGGAAAACAGAAGAATGTGGAGGCATACATGGAAATAAGGAGTGGGAGGAGGGGGGCTGATAGAGCAGGGGAATGGGAATATTGGCCAGAAATCTAACATTCAGGAGGGCTGGACCTTTGAAGACAGGTTATTTTTTTGGGGGGTGGGGGGAGGGTTGTTTTGTTTTGGTTTTGCTTCTTGGGTCACACCTGGTGTTTCACACCCAGGGTTCCCTCCTGGCTCATGCACTCAGGAATTACTCCTGGCAGTGCTCCGGGGACCATATGGGATGCTGGGAATCGAATCCGGGTCGGCCACGTGCAAGGCAAATGCCCAACCAGCTGTGCTATCGCTCCAGCCCCGACAGGTTATTTTTGAACATATTACTGTTTTTGAACTAACTGCTTGATTTTTACTATTATAATCATTTAGCATGCTGGGTTTAGAGCCACAAGCACCAATCGAGGGAATACTGGTACTCCGAGCAATCAGCTGGCTTGGATGCTGCATTTAACACGTGGCACTGCCCCTGCCAGTGAGTCCCACTTGAGTGTGGCTTCCTGATCACAGCTTGCAGCATAATGGGGACGGAATCAATTCCTCTATCATGCTTTGCACTTTTTGATGGTGGGTGGGGAGTGGGGAGCCATACCTGGTAGTGCTTAGGGCTTATTCCTGGCTCTGAAATCAGGGATCATTCCTGGTTCCAGGGTGGGGCTCAGGGGGACTGAATGGGGTGCTAGGAATCAAACCCCCAGTCGGCTGTGACTGTGTGCGAGGCAAGTGCCCTACCCACTGCACTGTACTCCAGCCCCCGTGTGTTTTTCCTTTATACTCATTCTGTTCTCTTGCTCTTTGGGGCCATCTTGATTTCTGTACAAAGATAACGTCTCTGCTTTTATTTGAGAGCACCGTGCTGTGCCTCAACTTATGTACATTGGTTTCTGTTTCACCCCCCAAATTCTTTTGACAATGTATTTTAGATAATTAGCAAAAATAATTGAGAATTAAATTATCTATTTTTAATATGACTACTTTGCCTGGTACTAAAAATGATATTGTAAACAAACCACTTCTTTTACAGCTAGTTTTTTTTTTCAAGTAGTATTTTAAAACAACTATTAATATTTGGGGAGGGTAGGTTGGACCACATCTGGGTGATACTCAGGGCTTACTCCTGGATCTGTGCTCCAGGGTCATTTTTTTGCTCAGGGACCTTATAGGGTGCTGACAATCCAACTGGGATACACATCATACAAGGGAAGCACCTTATCCTTGTACCATCTCGCTGACCCAGCTCTTAATATTTTGTAAAGCTCTTCAGAGAAGAATGTCGTATTATCATGGGCTTGGTTCAGACAATGTCTGGGGTCATGCCTGTTATGTAATATTTCATCCTGAGAAAGAGTTTAATTTTGATATTCCATAATTTTTGTTTAAACCATCATGAGTTAAAACTCTGAATGGGGTCTTTATTATCAGTAGTATTACTAGAGCTTAAATTTAAATGTCTAGCTTTTTGGGTTTTTTTTTTTATGTAGGAGTACTGCTATTTATTTAGCCACTGATTAGCTGATTGAATTGTGCATGAACTCCACCTTCCTTTTTTTCCCCACTTTTTATAATTTTATTTATTGAATCACCATGAGAGAAGTTACAAAGCTTTCGGGTCTAAGTCTTGGTCATACAATGAAACACCCATACCTTCACCAGTGCCCATTCTCCACCCCCAACAACCCCAGTATACCCCCATCCCACCCCCTCCCCCTACCTGTGGGGCAGATGATTTCCACATTACTCTCTCTCTACTTTGAGCACATTCAATATTTTGACACCAGACCCACCATTATTATTTGAGATTTTACCCCACCACTCAGATCTGTCTACTCAAAAGGCAAGAGTAGACAATTTGTTTTCTATTGCTGGTTATGAATAACATATGATGTCGCATGGCTGCAGTAGTGGCTGCGCAATTTCAAAATTCCAAAATTTTAACAATTAAATCTGGAGGGATTTCTGCCAAAACCTGCTGGGTTCTGAGATTTTCTCCTGAGACTCTGGGATCATGGTGGTTAAGCAGCTTGATCAGGAGCCAGAAAGGCCATTAATTGACTTGGGGTCTCATTGGGGTGGGGAGGACAGGACTGGCTCCACCCCCCCAAATGTCTCGTCACTGCGAGCCCAGACCTGACTGTCCAATGGCCTCTGGAGGATGACGGCCACCAAGCCGCCAAGGGGGAGCAGGCGGAGGGACAACACCCTTTCCCTCCCTCCTGGGGTGGCCCGGCGACAATAACCTACTGCGTGGTCTGGACGTATTTCTGCCAAAAGCCGCTGGGTTTTCAGATTTGTTTCTGAGTCTCTGGGAATTATGGCCATTAAGCAGCTTGATCAGGAGCCAGAGAGGCCATTCGTGGGCAATGACTTGGGGTCTCGTTGGGAGAACAGGACTGGCTCCACTCCCATCCTGTGAGGCCCAGCAAGTTTTGTCACTGCGGGCCCAAGCCTGACTGTCCAATGGCCTCTGGAGGATGGTGGCCACTGAGCCACCAAGGGGGAGCAGGTGGAGGGACAGCACCCTTTTCCCCCTGGGGTGGCCCAGCGACAGCAACCTACTGCGGGGTCCAGACACATTTCTGCCAAAGCCACTGGGTTTCAAGATTTGTTTCTGAGTCTCTGGGATCATGGCCATTAAGCAGCTTGATCAGGAGCCAGAGAGGCCGTTCGTGGGCGATGACTTGGGGTCTCGTTGGGACGGGGAGGGCAGGACCGGCTCCACCCCCATCCCATGAGGCTTTTTGGTTTTTAGGCAGAACTCTTTTGAAATTATATACATATATATATATACCTATTAAGGGATATATATATATATACATATATATACCTATGGGCTGGAGCGATAGCACAGCGGGTAGGACGTTCGCCTTACACGCAGCCAACATGGCTGACCCGAGTTCGATTCCTCCGCCCCTCTCAGAGAGCCCGGCAAGCTACCGAGAGTATCTCGCCCGCACGGCAGGGCCTGGCAAGCTCCCCGTGATGTATTCGATATGCCAGACACAGTAACAACAAAGTCTCCAATAGAGACGTTACTGGGCCCTCTTGAGCAAATCAATGATCAACAGGAGGGCCTTTACTTTACTTTTACTATATATACCTATATATATCATTGCCTTTTCTTAAATGAGTAATGTGAACTTGTTTAATTATATCTGCTCTTTTGCTTCAACGTAGCAGGTACAGGGTGAGAGCAAAGTGAATAGACTTTTGTTAGTAGCTTCCAAAGTCTCTCAGTTCAGTGAGGAAGAGCATCTATGAGAGCTACTCAGTCCTACAGAGCCTAACTCCAAAGTTTAAGAACCCTTATCATTATAATGCTCTAAGAAATTCTTAATTTTTTGTCCCTTGTGTTCAGATGTCTGAGGTCATTTTTTTTAAGTCTCCCCTGTGGCGTCAACACAGGAGTCTCATAAACATTTAGCAAATGACTGTAGATAAACGCTTCTCTAGAATAGCACTGTCTAATAGAAATGTTTTGCAAGACACACAGGTAATTTTTTAATGTTCACCCTCATATTCACAAATAGCACAGCGGGTAGGACGTCTGCCTTGCACGCAGCCAACATGGCCGACCCCAGTTCGATTCCTCCGCCCCTCTCAGAGAACCCGGCAAGCTACCGAGAGTATTCGATATGCCAAACACAGTAACAACAAAGTCTCCAATGGAGACGTTACTGGGCCTGCTCGAGCAAATCGATGATCAACGGGAGGGCCTTTACTTTACTTACTTTACTTTTATATTCACAAATATCATGTCTTCCGATCACACGGGATTGTGTTGCCCCTGGAAAATATTCAACTCCACTGGGCCAAAGGTGCTGGTTTTGTAGATAATGAAAAATGATTGGAAAGGTCGCCCGGGTCCTCACTGGAGGGACCCCCTCCTGGGATCTGAGCACTCATCTGCATCTCCTCCATCCCCTGCACCGAATGAGCCTTGTCCGGAGCTGATAGAGCTGGGCACAGGACAGTCCTCGGCACCAGTAGATACTACCAACTTGGAACTTACAGGAAGAGTTGAGGTGGGGTGCTCCCATGCAGTGCTCAGGAGATTCCTCCTGCCACTAGTCAGAGGTTCAACCCTGTGGTGCTAAGGATACCTGGATCAACCCACTGGTGTTTTGGGACACCCCAGGGCCACAAGGGACAGTGCTTGGAGGTCTCCGGCACTGAGACACTTAGGGTACTGTGTATCATGGTGTGTATTTCATGTACCTTGGCCAGAGACCAAAGTGAGGTCAGCAGCATGCAAGTCATGTGCCTTAATGGCCTGTCCTATTTCTCCAGGTCCTGCAGGGTCTTAAGGAGGAGTAGGGTAGAGGGGCTGGGGTGTTGGGGGAAAGACATTGATGAGGTTTCCCAAGAGAGGGGAACTGAGTGTGGAAGGAGCTGGGAGGGGGTGGGAGACAGGGCAGGGCCACTCTGAGGAGAGCAAGAGATGGGTGCCTGTGTAGGAATCCCCATCTGAGAGCCAGTCTCAGTCTGCAATGGGGATAGAAAGAAAATTCACGTGCCGCTCCTGGTCCTTCTTCACACAGCTGTTCTTTGGGTTTTGATAAAACTGGCCGTCTGGGGCTGGAGTGACTGCATCGTGGGTAGGGCATTTGCCTAGCGCGTGACCGACCCAGGTTCGATTCCCAGCATTCCATACGGTTCCCCGAGCACTGCCAGGAATGATTCCTGAGTGCAGAGCCAGGAGTAACCCCTGTGCATCGCCAGGTGTGACCCAAAAGGCAAAAAAAAAAAAAATACTGGCTTTCTCCGGAACTTCCACTGTGGGTGCGTGTCATCAATTAGGAACAAGTGAGCAAGCCAGCAAGCCCAAGGACTGTCTGACAGAGGGAACACACAGGAAATGCAGTTCACTCACCGTCCTCTCTCTTGGCTCCAGTCAGAGGTAATCAAGGGCTCAACTTGGGGGCTGGAAGAAGGACCCTTCTTCCCTATAATGGCAGCTCAAGCCCTAAGGCCCATTGTGGGCACACATGGGATCACGGGATAGCTAGAACTTCATATGTCGCTAAGAGAAAGCTATGCATGGCCGTCAGATACACGGCCTGCTAGAGAGTTGGCCCTGTCCAGAGACTCTGGACAAAGCCACTGTCCTCTCCACTGATTGACTGTCCCCACTGCTCTTCCCAGGCCACGGCTGACTCAGCCAGTGAGCCTAGGTGAACCTCGAGATGAAAGGAAGAGCCTCAGTCCTGAGTTTTGAACTCTCTCCTGACTTCCTGAGGTACAGATAAGCTTTCTGACTGCCCTCTCCCACCCCACCCCTTAGCGCCTCTCATTTGTAAGGAGACTTCCAGCACCGAATCAGCTCTGCCTGACCAGATAACTCCCAGGAATAAGAAGGAAGGGGAGGGGGCCAGAGCCATAGTACAGTGGGTAGGGCGTTTTCCTTGCCGTGGTCCACCCCAGGTTGGATATCCAGCATCCCATACAGTCCCCTGAGCACCACCAGGAGTAATTCCTCAGCACAGAGCCAAGAATCACCCTCCGAGCACCACTGGGTACGACCCCACAACACAAGATCACAAGCATCCTGTTGTTTGTCGATTGCCTCGAGCAGGCACCAGTAACGTCTCCTTCGTCCTAGCCCTGAGATTTTAAAAGAGCCATTTCAATGCTCTTTCAGGATTAGAAGAATGAGACCCATCATTGTTACTGGTATTTGGCACATTGGGTACGACATGGGAAGTTTGCCAGACTCTGCCATGCGGGCAGGATACTTTTGGTAGCCTTCCAGGTTCTCCAAAGGAAAAAATAAGATAATAAGATGTTACACGGCCGCAAATGTGGCCGCGCGCTTCCCGGAGCTGGATTTTATAGTCTCTGCGTCTTGGCCGTTGATGAGACAAACCTGGCGCTGACAGCAGCTGATGGGTATGACGCCTACCTACTGGAAGATGGGGGATCTGGGTGGAGAAGGCCCAGTCCCAATCCAAGTAGGCTTGGAGACCTCAGCCTCGGGACCCGCATGCCTGGGTTCCTCTGCCAGTTCTTTCATGCATGAGGCCCGTCCGGATGTGTGGAGAGTGGTCCCACACAGCATGGCCTTGGCTGGCTCCGGAGGTCCTCAGATGCTGGGGCTCTGCTCGGGGCTGGGGGTGGGGGGGAGAGAGAAACTTAACCCTCTCCCCTCCAAGGGGCCCCGGTGAGGACAGCCAGGCGCGGGGGCAGGAGACTCTAGGCTGTTCTCCTCCAGGAGCTGGGTTTTATAGGTATGACCTAAAAGGCCAAAAAATAAAAAAGAATGGAGAGGAGGTGGAGCGCTATGAAGATATTCCTGCTCCTTGCCCATGAACCTGGACCCCCCAAGAACTGCTCTGGCTCCCACAAGGCTGCAAAGTGATTGATTGTGAGTGAGCGCTAGCCTGAGTCATATGAAGCTGCTTTTACCATCTTGGAGCTCTGGGGTTCTAAAAGAGATACTAGAACTGGCTCCATGATTTGCAGCCTCTAGCAGAAGTGAAAGTGCGGGTTCTCTTACTTTTATTTTTTTATTATTTATTTATTTATTTATTTTCCAAATACCAGTAACAATGATGGGTCTCATTCTCCTAGCCCTGAAAGAGCCTTGAATATGGCACTTTTTAAAAAGTCTCAGGGCTAGGACGAAGGAGACGTTACTGGGGCCTGCTCGAGGCAATCGATGAAACAACAGGATGATCGTGATTGTGATTTATTTATTTATTTTGCTTTTTGGGTCACACCCAGCGATGCTCAGGGGTTCCTCCTAGCTCTGCACTCATGAGTTACTCCTGGCGGTGCTCAGGGGACCATCTGGGATGCTGGGAATCGAACCTGGGTCAGCTGCGTGCAAGACAAACTACCTACCCGCTGTGTTATCCCCCACTCCAGCCCCCACCTCTTATTTTTATTTATTTATTTATTTATTTATTGGTTTTGGGGTCACACCCGGCGATGCTCAGGGGTTACTCCTGGCTCTGCACTCAGGAATTACCCCTGGCAGTGCTCAGGGGACCATATGGGATGCTGGGAATCGGACCCGGGTTGGCCGCGTGCAAGGCAAACACCCTCCTCACTGTGCAATCGCTCCAGCCCCACCACCTCTTATTTTTAAATGACGAAGAATTTCGCATGACTTTAGAACATTAAACCAAGCCAGGGTGCTTCTGGGAGTGGGGGCTCATGTGACTGCCCGTGCCTTGCATATCTATGAGGCCGGCCTGCTGGTCACCCGGAGTGACTGACCTCAGAGGAAGGAGAGATTCCTGGCCCTAGGTACCATTCCAGCCATTCCAGCCAAGGTGCCCGACAGGTGAGGGAAGTTGTTTGGGATTTGGGCTCAGTGGAGCCTCCTGATGGGTGGGGGTTGAGGGAGACAGTACGTGCCTAACTCCAGGTGGCTTCCTCTAAAGAAACACTCAGCAGAGCCCAACCCAGCTTTGCAGACCCATGAGCAAATACATGCTATTTTTCCAGCAAAGCTCGCTAAAGCTCCCATGGCAAATGGGTATCTTCCTCAGGGTGACTAATATTAGGGCTGACTGACTAGACAGCAGGGGAAAAGGGGAACGGGGGGCGGGGGCGGAGAACCCACAGCTCCTGAACCCCACTCTGCTCCAGGCACTGTGCAATGCTTCCTACTGGCTGTTTGCCTGTCCTCGATATACCCCCCAGCTGTTATTTATCTTTGTAGGAGCCAAACTTGTGGTTCCAGGGCACAGGGGTTGGCCTGACCCCTCTGCGCTCGGTAAGTGGCAGAGGCCAAGCTTAGTCTGAGTGTGATTTCAAGGTGTAGACTATGGCCAGGATGAAAGAGAGTAAGAGAGGGGCTGGAGTGATGGCACAGCGGGTAGGGCGTTTGCCTTGCACGCGGCTGACCTGGGTTTGATTCCCAGCATCCTATAGGGTCCCCTGAGCACCGCCAGGAAAATTGCTGAGCGCAGAGACAAGGCGTAACCCCTGTGCATCACCGACCTGAGTGCAGAGACAGGAGTAACCCCTGTGCATCACTGGGTGTGACCCAAAAAGCAAAAAGAAAAAGAAAGAAAGAAGGAAGGAAGGAAGGAAGGAAGGAAGGAAGGAAGGAAGGAAGGAGAGAGAAAGAAAGAAAGAAAGAAAGAAAGAAAGAAAGAAAGAAAGAAAGAAAGAAAGAAAGACAGACAGACAGACAGACAGACAGACAGAAAGAAAGAAAGAAAGAAAGAAAGAAAGAGCGAGAAAGCAGGCAGGCAGGGATCTGAGAGAGAGACACCTTTGGGTGGACATCTGCCACAGTCTTTCCCAGATCAGCAGACCCCTCCCTGAACATGTCTCACAGGGACTGATCACCACGAGAAGGAGCCCTAAAGAGGCATCATCACATCCCAGCTCCGGTTCCTTCTACTGCAGTTGACTCAGAAGTACCCTGCCATGGGGCCTACCCATGTTCTCAGATAGGGAAGATCCTCAGAAAACGCTGCAGTTGGCTAGGGTAGTCACCACCTTCTTCGTATGTGTACTGTTTATCTGGGATCCTACAGGAACTTGTCCGGGGAATGGCATGCTTGGAAGGAACTAGCATGAGTTCACATCCACTGCAGTCCAGGCCAGAGCTAATGGGGAAGCTGAATCTGCTGTCGGGACGCGATGGCCTCTAGCAGGAAGATTCTTTATTTGCACTACTCACTAGTTTAAATCTTCTCCATCCAGACTTCCTGTTTCTAACAGGTGTGCAAAGGTGCCCATTCATCTACCCATCTGCATTGTAATCTCCTCATACTAGGTCAGATTTGAGCTGCAGGTTCCAGGCTGAGTTCACTTTTGATGCAATAGTGACATTCCCTAGCATGAAGGAGACAGAGAAATCGGTGGCAGAGTGGCAATGCAGCTCTATCCTGGAGTTTTCTTAATCTCTCAGGAGATTATTCTTCCAACACTGGAAGTGACCACAGTGGTCATCTGATGTTCAGATCCCTCCTTTTACGGTTAAAGACACGAAAGCATTAAGAGGATTTTAAAATGGCTTCTGCCATTATCAAGCAAGACTGAGTAAGAGCCCAGCTCCACCGGTTCCCTATCCCAAAGGAAAGGCCAACCCATGTTTCATTCTCAACCAGGATCTCGTGTCTTCTCAAATCATTCTACATATTTCCTTGCTCGACCATGTAAACACCAAATCATACCAAGATTTTCATCGGGATGGACTTTCTGCTTTCACAAGTGATGAGTTGGCCAGTGATCAGGAGAGGGATAAGTCTGAGATACTCCACAGGGGATCTGTAACAGGGCCACCAAAGTCAAGTCTAGGAGAAAAAGTCACGAAGACTGACAAGAGATTCCTGACTCGGCCAGACACAGTCATCACCAATGGCATGAGCCAGGTAAACAGAGACATTGGCAGAAAATATCTGCACCTGGCCAGGGAGAGAGCTCAAAGGACTGGAGGGCATAGACTGTACGAGAGATCCCTGGATTAAGTCCTCAGCACCACATAATCTACTGAGCACTGCTGGGCGTGATTGCTGGGATTGTTAGGAAGAGGGAAAAGGGCATACAGAATTTTCAAAATTAAACATCAGCACCAAGTTAGCCCAGTCTACCATAGTAAAATGACTTCATTGGGATAGCTTAAACAAGACATTTAGTGTTGTGGACGTGGGGAAGTCCACAGGGAAGTTGCTAAAAGTCTAAGTCCTGGCAAGAGCCTCATGTTAGCATACAGTTGGCCAACTTCTCTCATGAACTTACATGCCCTCTTCAGTGTGTGAGCAGATGGGTCACTCTTCCATTTCTAAGACCACGAAAGCTCTGCTTAGTAGAATCAGTTCCACCGCCATGACAGCATCCCACCCTAAACGATCTTCCCAAAGCTCCATCTCCAAATGCCGTTATCTTTGGGGGTTAGGATTTTAATTTATGAATGTGAGAGTGATACATTCAATCCATCTCACAACTCTAATAAATGTACAGTTATTTTTATTATTATTGACTATTTTAGTTTTTGGGGCCACACTGGGCTATACTTAGGACTTATGTCTGCGCCAAGGAATCAGGGACCAGATGTGATGCCAGAGATTGAACTCAGGTTGGTCACATGCGAGACAAGCTCCCTATCCAGAGTACTGTCGCTCTAACCCTGGGTTTACGCATTCAAAGTTTGTTCTACTGTCACAAGGCTGTACATACCAAGGCACTATCACAATTTATCTTAAAGAAAAATGTAGGGGCTGGACTGATAGTACAACAGGAAGGGTTCTTGCCTTCCATTTGGCCAACCTGGGTTCAATCCCTGGCACCTAATGTGGTCCCCCAAGCTTAGGGTGATTTTTGAGTGCAGGAGTAAGCCCTGTGTATCGCCAGGTATGGCCCCAAACAAAAATCAATGTAGTGGTCTTTTGAAACAATTTTCTTTTTCAAAGGATAAAGATACAGACAGAGATGATGGTGGATGTGGAAGATTTGGTCCTCTGTTGAAAGCAAATAAACCACATTCAATTTCTACACCCGAATGGATCCTGATACATTTTTCGCCCCATTAAGTGGGGGGTGAGGGAGGAGGATGAGAAGAATCACCCTTGGGGCTCATGGACATATGAGCTCAGTGGCAGAGGGTCTACTCTGCAGGCGTGAGGCTTCACATTCACCGCCCAGCACATCACACATGCCCAAACGCAATTCATTTGTGATCCCTGATATAAAGCATAGTGTGTGGTCAGTAGCACAGCTAGGTGTGTGAAAGCACTCCAGCTGACGTGTGTGTTCCCTGAACATTGCAGCATTGACAACTCTAAAGGGTAGGGGGAGAAATTGCATTTTTTTTTTTGCCTTTTGGGTCACATCTGGCAATGCACAGGAGTTACTCCTAGCTCATGCACTGAGGAATTACTCCTGGCAGTGCTCAGAGGACCATATGGGATGGTGGGAATCGAACCCGGGATGACCACGTGCAAGGCAAACACCCTACCCACTGTGCTACCACGCCAACCCAGAAATTCCATACTCTTATTTCTCTTCCTCCACCAGAAGAAGGTTCTCACAGTTCTTCCTGGGTGAATAGCACAACTGGGTGTAGCCAACTAAAATGAACAGGCTACAGATAAACCCATTTAAATTTATTTGGAAGTTCACCGCTAACTGCTTTTCCCCTTCCTGAGCATGCCATCATGAGATTGATCATATGTCATTTCAAATCCTTCAGCAAAATCTTCTTTAGGAAGCAGAGAACTGAAGCCTACATTTGACTTTGTTCAGTTCTGCTCATCTGAAAATGACCTTGGCAAATATTCCCCTCAATCCTGGCCGAATATGGGCCGGAGGCTTTGCACGTCACCTTTCGAAGTCAGGAGTGAAATGTCTTAGACACCTTGCAGCAATCTTACGTCTGATGAGTCCTTCAGATTGTGGGTGATTTGAGAGCCTGGATGCACAGCGCCCCAGAAGGCTGCAATTTGAAGATATGATAGATCTAAGTCGATCTTATCTCGTATCACCCCATCAGGTCTCACCATTTTCACAGCTTTCTGCCAGGAGAAGTTAGCTGAGCCTGAGTGCACAGGAATGCAAGCCAGCAATTATTTACCAAATGGAATGTGGTTTTTGTATTTCTCTCTGTCTTAAGGGAACTCTGTCAAAGTTTTTGGTTGGAGTTTTGATGGAGTGGGTTGGAGGCCTGTTATAACCTGAGGAGGGAGGAAAATTCCATATTTTGTTTCTGTTTTTAGGAAAAAAAGAATCTCCCTGTGAAGGGCCAGCTGGAGAAATGGGTGTATAATAAATCACTCTTAGCACCGATTATACTTCCTGGGAGCCCAGTTATGTCCTTGCAAGCAGAGACAGGCACGTGGGATATTAGCTTCTGAGACAATATCGTTGTGGACTCGGGGTGAGAGTCCAGGTCAGGTAGAGCCCAGTCATCAGTCTGAGAGTGGACCATGGCTGCAGAAAGAGCAACGGAAGACTACTGGACACGGTCGCTTCTCTTTCCCTTTGATTCTCAAGAGAATCCAATGAGATAGCTTATGTGGCTTTTCTGACATGTTCTAAAAAGGCATCATCCTTGGCAAAAGTTTCCCTGAACCATTGATCTTAATCAAGAAGCAGGTTTTCAAGTCAGGTCACTTGGGGGCTTAGTGACCTTCAGGTGCCTTCCAAGTCCCTTCGCCTTCCTTCACGCTTGGAAAATGGGGATCATTGCAAAGGACCTAACATGGCCCCTCTCCTGCACAGAGGTGATCAGTAAGCACGAATTCCCTCCTATTATAAGAAAAAAGTCTCAAGGAAGGAAATATACGTATAAATTTTTATTCTTGGGGCAGGAGTGTGTTCCCCAAGCAGCAGTGATAGGGTGCTACTCGACCCTGTGGTGCCAGGGATTATTCAGGCCACACTAAGTTATCCAGGCAGTGCTCAGGTTATGCTTAATTGATCACACGATTATACTGTACTGTTATACTGTCCTCCCGTTGTCCACCGACTTGCTCGAGCGGGCCCAGTAATGTCTCCAGTGTGAGACTTTGTTGTTACTGTATTTGGCATATCAAATACGTCATGGGGAGCTTGCCAGGCTCTGCCATGCGGGCGAGATACTCTCGGTAGCTTGCCCGGCTCTCCGAGAGGGGCGGAGGAAACGAACCCGGCTCGGCCATGTTGGCTGTGTGCAAGGCAAATGCCCTACCGCTGTGCTATCGCTTGATCACATGAAGCCAGGATTAAACCAGAATCAGCTACATGAGAGGCAACTGTATATCATCTCTCCAGCTCCTCACAAAGAATTTTATTTATTGTTTTGTTTGTTTGTTATTTTGTTTTGGGGTCATGTCCTGATGTTCTCAGGATTTACTCCTGGTGATGTGATCAGGGATAACTCCTAATTGGTGCTCAGGTTACCATATGGGATGCCGAGGATGGAACCTGGGTCAGTCATGTGCAAGGAAAACACCCTACCTGCTGTGCTCACTCCAGCCCTATTTTCACACTAATTATTTTAGATAACATGACTCTAAAAAGAATTTGATCCAGAAAAAAAATTAAATGTAAAAGGAGGAGTAGAATAAAGAGGAGGTAGAATTTAAATTTATAAATTTAAATTTATAAAATCCAGCTCCCGGAAGAGAACAGCGCAGTCTCCTGCCCCCGCGCCTGGCTGTCCTCACCGGGGCCCCTTGGAAGGGGGTGGGTTGAGTTTCCCTCCCCACCCTGACCAGGGCTCCGGCAGCCGAAGACCTCCAGAACCAGCCACCACCATGCTGAGACCACTCTCTACGCATAAAGGTACTGGCAGAGGAACAAAGGCACGTGGGTCCTGGGGCTGAGATCTCCAAGCCTGCTTGGATGGGGTCTGAGCATCCTCCACCCAGATCCTCCATCTTCCAGTAGGCAGGGATCACACCCACCAACTGGCCCCCTGGCACCGTGTAATCCCATCAATGGCCAAGACCCAGAGACTATAAAACCCAGCTCCCGGAAACGACATCTTATTATCTCATTCTGACTTTGGACAAACTGGCAGGCTACTCGGCAGAGTCTGGCAAACTCCCCGTGGTGTACCCAATATGCCAAATACCAGTAACAATGATGGGTCTCATTCTCCTAACTCTGAAAGAGCCTTGAATATGGCACTTTTAAAAAAATCTCAGGGCTAGGACGAAAGAGACAGTACTGGGGCCTGCTCGAGGCAATCGACGAATCGACAAATAACAGAATTTTAATTAAGTTTGCATTGTGGAGTTATTTGGTTCTTCTAGGACTAAATTCTGCTTCTCCCACCTGCCCACAAAGGAGTCGATAGTCAACTTTGAAAGGGCCACCAGGCCCTGTCATTTATACCACTCTGACTGGTCCAGAGTGGTATACAGAATCTAATCAAGAGCAAAGATGGGCTGAGTCAGTATTTTGCCTGTGGATCACAGTTTACCACCTAAGACTAAAAGATCCTGCAGCCTCCTTTGACTTCTGAGTTCTGTGAAATCGTATCTAGAGATCACGCACTTTGATGTAAGGGCCAAATGCTTGTTAGCCTTGGTGGAAGGAGGAAGCCGGATTACCTGGAAGTGGAAAGTGCAGTCTTCATTCTCTAGGAACTTAAAAATATTTTGAAACAAGGTATGTTCACACAAAGGCAGCAACTGGCAAATATTGGCAAAATTACATAAAGGACAATAGCCACTTCAAGAAAACATTGCTGATTCTCCTCTAGATCAGTTATTTTTGATCTGTTTTCCATAGGGAGGGGCACACCCAAAAGTGCTCAGTACTTACTCCAGTCTCTGCACTCAGGAATCACTCCTGGTGAGCTTCAGGGACCATATGTGATGCTGGGGATTGAACTGAGCTAGCTGCCTGCAAGGCAAGTGATTTACCGACTCTGCTACGTCTCCAGCCCAGTTTTCAGACGTTTCACTCCTGACAACAGGTGGCAAATAAGAGAATAATTTGCACACTGATAAAATTCTTATTTGTGATGTAAGTCTTTATAATATCAATATTTAACACTACCACATGCTACAGCACTCTGAGTTTAGCAGTAGGGAACCAATGACTTTGTCCGCAGACCAACAGGATGTTTCTGCAGACTGCACCAGTCCTTGTGGTACAAACCACTCTTTTGGACAGATCCACAAAAAAAAAAGTCATAAATCAGGCAAAACTTGATTTGGATTTACAAGGATAAGCAACACGGAGATAAATGGAGAGAAGAGTTGTTAGACAGTGAAAACAGTTTTTTTTTTTTAAAGAAAAAACAACAACAAAGCAGATGGCCAAGAGCCAAGGATGTGGCTTCATGGTAAAGCACAGGTCTTGCATGTATGAAGGTATGAAGCCTCGATTCAATCCCTGGCAGGCGCGTGCACACGCGCACACACACACACACACACACACACACACACACACACACAAACATACACACACTCTCTCTCTCCCTCTCCCTCACACACACAGACACACAGACACACACACACACACACACACACACACACACCTCCAAACTGTAGGGCTCAGGGGCTTCCATGGATCCCTGTAAAACACTCACAACCTCATCCTCAGCCCAAATCTGGCTCCAACCTCTCCCTTACTGGAACTGGAAGGCCTGGACCGCGTCATCTATTGTCATCCTCTGTGCACTCAGTTGCTCCTGGGGAACCAAACCGCTCAGGCAAATGCATTTCATTTTTCAAGAAAAGAAGGTACTTCTAAAAACGGGATGATCTGAAGCTAGGTAGCAGAAACCTCTTTGGGAATTTGAGTTGCCTCTGAAGCAACTCGTTCTTCGCTGATGCACTTGGAGCTGCACTAGCTGCCGTAAGTAGCTAATTGCTTTCATGGTGCCAGAATCTTCGGTCCATGCACGCCCTCACTCGCCTTCTCACAACAACCTCTAAAGTGGAGTCCATTATTATCCCCTCTTTAGTGATGAGCAAGCTGAGGCTTCAAGGGGTAAAATAAAGCACCCCCAAATCATACGCCCTATGAGAGGCAGAGCTTCAAACCCAAGTCTTCTCTCTCCAGAAACTGCCACTATTAAGCATTGCACAACTCTGCTTGGTGATAGCTACCTTTCCTGTGTGTGTATGTGTGTAAACATACACGGCACCGCCCAGAGGCATCTGCCCGCCTGTTCTGCGGGGTGGTAGGCACCCTTCACCTCACAAACAAAGCACTGGTTTGATAGGTGAACGTCTCATTATTGCTCTTGAAATCATTAATGCAGCTTTCCCCCGAGTTAAATCACCTGGGGTGCTTAAAAAAACAGGATGCCACAGCATCATGCCTTGAGAGTCAGATTTAATTAGTTTGGGTTTGAATTAGACATTAGTGCTGCAGTTCCTTAAATAACCAAATGTTGCCGTGTTCTGTGTCATTTAGTTGTAACACTAATGAAATCAAAATGATCACAGCTTAGGGCCTGTCTGGGTGAAGATACATGTTCTCCCCTTTTCTCTGGTGCTTTCTCTAATAATCTGGGTTTACCACACACACAGCCTAAAGATGTGTATCATTGGCTTGCCCTAAGCAGTGTGCGTGCGTACGTGCGTGCGTGCGTGTGTGTGTGTGTGTGTGTGTGTGTGAGAGAGAGAGAGAGAGAGAGAGAGAGAGAGAGAGAGAGAGAGATGCTAAACTTGTCCTGGAAGTTGTTTCCCAATCCTGAACTGGAATAAGTAATCAGAAAAATGAATGAGTACAAATTTTCATTCATCATTAGACATTTTTAGGTCTTTACATGTCTGTGATGGTTTGGTGACTAAAATATTGTTCACTTAACTAGGCTTATCACTTGTCACACAAAAAAGTCAGTCACTGAGGCATTTTATAGATAAAATTTCTATTTTTAAACACGTCAACCCAAGAGGATGACAGGGCCCCTAGACCCACCACCCAAAGTCACCCTGAGTGGACAACAAAAAAAGGTTCTTAGGGGTATAAAACTCACAGAGTAAGAAGTTCAGGGGTCCCCTATAAAAATTCTTTCTCTTCTCTCAGCCCTATTGATAGACTTTGTGGTTTATTTGATTCACATAAGTATGGTTGAGTCTCTGATGCTATCAGCCCCGGATTCCAGGAACAAAGTCTTGAAAGAAGATTGCACATCTCACCAGCTGCTGCCAGTAAATTGATACCGCAGGGGGTTGTGTTCAGTAAAAGGTTATCCAGTTCAGGAGAAAAGAATGTGGCTGTCTCTAGGTTTGGGTAAGAGACAACAATATGGCGTTGGTAATGCCAAACCCTGAGATCATTGATTTCCAAGATTTCCTTGCAAGAAATAAGCCTTAAGAACTTGAATTTTATTACAATGAACTCATGGGGGAAAATGGGTTTGTTCTGCCATAAAGTGGCAGTTTCCAAGAGCTTGTTGATACTGTTAAATGGAGGATGTGTCATTGCCTTTAAGTGCTCCCTAGGTGATCTTTGTAGGGAAGATTTGGGAACACTGGTAGTGAATATTAGTTGTGAGCAGGACCTGGGCATATGGTTTTTATCACCATGAACCAGTTATGGGTTCATGTGAGCCTTGGGTTTTTTTCACCTGTAAAAAAGGAATTATGGAAGTGTGTACTTAGCAGAGCTGATATATGAGGATCAGATTATTAAATGGTAAAAATGGTTTGTAGTGATGGTCAGATTCTGTGTCCTACCCTTAGCAACCTTGTGGATTCAAAATGAGTCTGGAATCTAAGCTTTTATACAAATGACTTGGGACAGAGTCTCGTTCTCCACTCAGATCCTTTGACCGGGAAGGCCAAGGAGGCACTCCTGGCACCTTGCTGCAAATAAAATAGTTGAAAGACTGCTAGAAAGTAACTGAGTTGACTCTAAGAAATGCTGACTGAATGTAGGAGTGAATTGAACAGCCCATACCTCAAAAGGTCATTCAAGTCCATTTGACAACCCACTAGCACTGCCTATATTGGTAGTAACCAACAATTGCCTTCACCAAGGGTGGGGCACTTGGAGGAAGAGTTCAGAGGCCTGGGCATATGTTCTGCAAGTGTCCGGTTGCAAATCCCATCCGGTGCCAGTCATATGGCCCGAGTGCTAGCCTCACAGCTTGGCCCTCCATGCCCAGCATCTGTATTCTCACTGATCCCTGGCATCTGGAGAGTCGGTTCTGGCCACACTGCAATCAGGTTTGGATAAGCATCACAACAGAGGATGCAGCCCTGGACAAGCATCTTCAGGACAGTGCAGGGAGGGAGGGGAACTTAGGAACTGCACCTGCACTCAGATACAGTGGCGGGAGATCACTCACACCTCCAGGAGCTTCACTGGCAGCCTTCTCTCTCTCTCTCTCTCTCTCTCTCTCTCTCTCTCTCTCTCTCTCTCTCTCCTCTCTCTCTCTCTCATCTTTTTGGGTCACACCCAGCGATGCTCAGGATTTACTCCTGGCTCTACACTCAGGAAATAACTCCTGGCAGTGCTTGGGGGATGCTAGGGATTGAACTCGGGTCGGCCGCATGCAAGGCAAACACCCTCCCCGCTGTGCTCTTGCTCCAGCCCACTTCTCTTTTCTTTTTAATTTTTACTTTTTGGGTCACACCCAGAGGTGCTCAGGGGCTACTCCCAGCTCCACACTCAGGAATTACTCATGGAATTGCTCAGGGGATCATCTGGGGTGCCAGGGAACAAATCCAGGTGGGACACAAGCGATGCAAGCCCCTTCCCTGCTATACTTTCTCCACCGTTAGGCTTTTCCAGCGGATCAGCGGCCCTCAGGGCTTCTGCCCAGAGGAGCTCAGAGCAGCCTCTTTTCCTCCCATCTGAAATCAAGGGTATCAAGAACACTGTCTGGCTGCAGGGCTTAAGAATCGCATAGAAAGATTGCATTCATCTGGGGAACGTAAAGTAACAAAATAGGAGACTAACACCCAAGAATAGCTGAGATAAGTACCAGGAGGTTCACTCCATGGCTTGGAGGCCAGCCACACAGGTTAGGGGAAAAGGCAGCTCACACAGATAAGGGAGCACAAAGTAAAGGGTGTTGGGAGGATCCTCCCAGGATGGGAGGAACATGCTGAACGTAGACTATAGTCCGAACATGATTGCCACTCAATGTCTCTTTTGCAAAGCACAGCACCCAAAAGGAGAGAGAAAACAAAAGGGAATACCCTGCCACGAGGCAGGGTGGAATGGGGGGCAAGGGGGGTGGGAGGGATACTGGGATCTGTGATGATGGGAAATGGGCACTGGGTAATCGATCATTGTATAACTGAGACCCAAGCACAAAAATTTGTAAGTCTACAACTGTACCTCATGGTGTTTCACTAATTTAAAAAATAAATAAAATCACTTCTCTGCTCAAAAATAAATAAATGCAAATATCAAATTATGTATGCTATTAACTTATGAAATATCTCCAATAGTGCCTACGTGAAAATTATAATTTTTAAAATTTTGCTATTAAAATTTTTTCTAGTAAAAAAAAAAAAGAAGAATCGCATCCAGACTCACCAGAAGCAAAAAAGCAACTCGTGGCTTAACAGTGCCTGCCTGGAAGACCAGTAACCTCAAGTCCAGGTCTAGCTCTGCTTCAATCTAAGTTGCACCGTGTCATTCCCTTCTCAGAACCGGGCTCCTCGTGAATTCCATCCATGTGGATAAGGTGATCCAAAGGGATTGGAGAGATAGAACAGGGGTAAGGCACTTGCCTTGAAAGCAGCCAACCTTCCTTCAATCCCAGCACCACATACTGTCCTCTGAGCACCACCAGGAGTGACCCCTCAGCACAGAATCTGGAAAAAGCCTTGAGTACTTCTGGGTGAACCACTGCCCACCCTCAAAAGGTTAGCCACTCAAAAGCCACCCCAAACCATGGAGGTGGTTGTGGGGTTTAAAAGACCAAGAAACGGGGCTGGAGCGATAGCACAGCGGGTAGGGCTTTTGCCTTGCAACGAGGCCGACCCGGGTTCGATTCCCAGCATCCCATAGGGTCCCTTGAGCACCGCCAGGAGTAAATCCTGAGTGAAGAGCCGGGAGTAAGCCCTGTGCATCACTAGGTGTGACTCAAAAAGAAAAAAAATGGAAAAAAAAAAAACAACCCAGGGGGCTGGAGTGATAGTACAGTGGGGAGTGTGTTTGCCTTGCAGGCGGCCGACCTGGGTTCAATTCCCAGCATCCCATATGGTCCCCTGAGCACCGCCAGGAGTGATTCCTGAGTGCAGAGCCAGGAGTAGCCCCTGTGCATCGCTGGGTGTGACCCAAAAAGCAAATAAATAAATAAATAAATAAATAATAAAATAAAAGACCAAGAAACATTAGGGCAGCAGTCACAGTATCTCACTTTTGGTGAATGCTCCGGATATGTGCGCTTTTGTTTGATTTTGTCATTCTTCCACAAAGAAGAACCCTGAGCACTGTTTGTTCCTGCGCCCTGGAAAATCAGTTACACTAGAACTATACAGTTCTAATCTATTACCTCATCCCTCGTTCGCACCCACAGTCAGAGGCATTGAGAATCAAGTTAGGAAGAGATAGTGAGAGGCAAGATAACAGGTGTAAAATGACAAAAAAAAAAAAATAAAACTAGAGGTGGAGGATTTCTTTCTGTTCTGTGTTCCGGGAGCTTCAGGGCCGATGGCATGCTGAGTAGGGCACAGAACGGTGACTTGGGACGCCTCCAAATCTCAGGCCTGCGGGGAGCGCCAATCAAAACAGTAGACAGGGGGTTACACACTTGAGCCAGCAGAGGATTTTCTAGATTTACCTAGGGCTGTTTGGGGTAAAGTCTTCAGAATAAGAATCCGGCCCATACTTCCTCTGTCCTTCACATTTACCGTGAGGAAGCCCAGAAGAACTGAAGTGAGACTTCAGGGGCAGGCACGTGACTGAGCTTTGGGTCTTGGCAGGCCGGTGTGATTTCAGAGGACTCCTGGGAACTGAACTGGTCCTAGATCGACTTTAGTTCCAGGGATTTGGGGAGAAAATTTTATTCATTTGATTTTTTTAACAAAATCACCTTCTTCCTATGCTTTCTTGATGTTTTTAATTTTTATTTATTTATTAATTATTATTATTATTATTTTGTTTTTTTGGGGTCACACCCAGCAGTGCTCAGGAGTTACTTCTGCCTGGCAGTGCTTTTGGGACCATATGGGATGCTGGGAATCAAACCCAGGTTGGCCGCGTTCAAGGCAAATGCCCTACCCGCTGTGCTATCGCTCCAGCCCCTCTTGATAATTTTTAAACATTTTTTTTCTTTTTGAGTCATACCCAGTAATGCACAGCGGTTACTCCTGGCTCTGCACTTAGGAATTACTCCTGGTGGTGCTCAGGGAACCATATGGGATGCTGGGAATCGAACCCAGGTCAGCCGCGTGCAAGGCAAGTGCCCTACCCGCTGTGCTATTGCTCCAGCCCCAACATTTTCTTTTTTATTGTAGTTTAGAAAACATGATTACAATAATAATACTGTTACCATCTATGGTTTTGATGTACAAAGTTCTTGCACCTTCATTGCCACCAAAGTGCCCAAGACCACCCTCCTCCCCATCCCTGTCTTTACGTCACTTCTAGTTCGCCTTTTCATCCTCCCACTGGCCCACTGCTTGGTACACTCAGTTCTGTAATCCAAGGCCAAGGTTTGTCCTCATTCATTGCTTATCTTTCGTTACTATCCTTATCTTCTTCCCTGGGCTTTAGTTTGGTTTTTAGCTTTGGGGTTTGGTTCTGTTATTTATTTATTTATTTATTTATTTAGCGGGGTGTGTATGTGAATGTGTGTGTGTGTGTTGGGGGGGTACCTAGTGGTGCTCGGGGCTTATTCCTGCCTCTGTACAGCTAGGGATGACTCCTGATGCAGCTCAGAGAACCACATGGGCTGTCAGGGCTCAAACACATGTCGGTTGCATGCAACAAGGACTTTACTGACTACTCTTACTTCAGTCCCATTCCCTGTGCTTCACATGAAACTATGTTGGCTCCAGGGCTTAGCTGAGGATGTTTAGGCCAGGCCAAGGCTGTTTAGGCTTGACCAATGAGAGCATCTTGTATTTTAGAACTTTGGTGAATTCAGAAACGTGTTTGTGACCCTATCAGAGTGAGAGATCTATGAGGAAAATCTATCTTTAATAGCTTTATTAAGGTATAGCAAACATCATAAAACTCACCCTCTTTGAAGGGATTGGTGTTGAAAGGCTGTATGCCTGAAACCCAATCACGAATGGCAGTTGTTTCATTGTGAATACATTTTTTAGCAATAGCACAGCGGTAGGGCGTTTGCCTTGTGCGCAGCCAGCCCGGCCGAGCCCGGGTTCGATTCCTCCACCCCTCTCGGAGAGCCCCCTCTCAAGCTACTGAGAGTATCTCGCCCGTATGGCAAAGCCTGGCAAACTACCTGCGATGTATTCAATATGCCAAACACAGTAACAACAAGTCTCAAAATGGAGACGTTATCGGGCCCCGATCAAGCAAATCGATGAACAACGGGAGGACAGTGCTACCTGGCTACACTCCTTGAAGCATACCGTTTACTGATTTTTAATTACCATGCAGAGTAACCATTTAAACAATCTGGTTTTCCTTTATCTGAAGACAAGTTCTCTTGGGGATGGAGATAGGGCTTAAAGCAGTAGCACATGTACCGAGACTACTCAGGGTCCTGGGTTACAGCTCCAGACCCCTTCAACCACAAGCCCCAGCCCTCCACTCCCCAAACACACACACACTCGTGTGAGCATCCCCACCACGAAACAGATATCTCATGTCTATATTCAGTCATAAGGAGACTTTGGAAACCTGATTCCACCACAGCAAACCTAAAAATGGAGCGGTAAGTTCCGAAGGCTGAACCGAGAGATGGAGACTGGCCCAGGTTTTGACTGGGAGTGAGCAAACAGAACTAACAGTGCTACTTCACCTCCACTTTTCAGTTACGTGATTCCAGAAGTTTCTTTAGTCCTATGCCATATTGACTTGGATTGTTTTGGGTTTTTTTTTTCTCTTCTGTAAAAAATCTCTTACAATGGGAAGAATTTTAACTGACTCCAAAAGTCATTGGCCAGGCTTTTGTGCCTAAAACCACTTTATCTCTTGATCACTTGATCACTTGACATCCCGTTACTCATCAATTTGCTCGAGCGGGTGCCAGTAAGTCTCTGTCACGTGCTAGTGTAGCCCAATGGCGTCTGCTCATTCTAGGAACACAAAGAGCCTCAAACCGCTCTTTCAGGGTCTGGACAAAGAAGTCTGACCATCTCGTAGGTGGGCGGCCACGCGGTCTTTTGACATCTTGTAGAATCCAGTTGGTAACGGTTCTAGTTCAGCGGTGTCTCCAAATCTCATTATGTGTCCAGCCCATCTGATTTTTGATGCCTTGGCAAATGAGACAGCGTCCCTGATTCTCAAGCGTTGACGGAGATGGGAACTCCGGATTCTATCTCTCATTTGAGTGAAGCGTGATACTCCAAGCATAGCTCTTTCAATTCCTCTTTGAGAGCCCCGAGTAGCATTCTCATCCTGTTTTCGTAGGGCCCAGGTCTCTGAGGCATATGTTAATGCAGGAAGAACAGTGGAATCGAAGAGATGTGCCCAGAGCTGGAGGTTCTTCGTATCTATCTTTGTTGTCTACGCCTAAAACCAAAAGTTAGATTAGTGGGAAATGCAGCTAGGATTTGCTGCCTCCTCAGACATGCTGTATTTCAGAACTATTTTTCATATGATTATAGAGCCATTTTCACATGAGGAGCCAGTCCTGCAAACTTACATGGTTTGATTTGGACACAGAGCAGAATCGAGATTACCCTTAGGTCTGTGTAACCATGAATTTGATCCTGTCTTTCCTCCTCCATCCTCTCCATCATCCTCACATTTTTTCTTCTAAGATGTTTAATATGTGCCAGACCATATTTTAAGTTGTTGGTGATTATGAAGTCAATAATCTTCACAATAACTCTATGGGTAGTAAGTATCTTACGGGTAGTTCCTAAAGATGGAATATTGCTATTCCCATTTAACAAATGAGCATACTGAGGTCTAAATAGGGTAAGGGCATAAATATGAGTTGCAGGGCAGCATATGGATTCAGGGATAGTGGCTGTAAAGGCCCTGCTATTAATCAGGGTTCTGAGTGGTCTCTCAAATGAAAATGAACAAAACATCAGCTTCTAAGCAGAGTCCCATTGGTCACTCTTATGGCGGCATTGCCCATGTTTGAACTTACATTGTATTCATTAGAAAGTTAAAAAAACAAAAAAAGCTAACATATCAAACTTTTTCTGTATTCAATAGGTTCTTTAACAACAGAAAATACTTGTTAATACAAGAAGAAAAATAAATAAATAAAATTATGAGAAAAAAAGTAAGATGGAGTTCATGCCCAATTCAATCAGCTAATCAGTGGCTGAATAAATAGCAGTACTCCTATATAAAGGTAAAGGTAAAGGCCCTCCCGTTGATCGTCGATTTGCTCGAGCGGGCCCAGTAACGTCTCCATTGGAGACTCTGTTGTTACTGTGTCTGGCATATCGAATACTCTCGGTAGCTTGCCGGGCTCTCCGAGAGGGGCGGAGGAATCGAACTCGGGTCGGCCATGTTGGCCGCTTGTAAGGCGAACGCCCTACCCGCTGTGCTATCGCTCCAGCCCTTTACTCCTATATAAAAAAAAGAAAAAAATAGGAAAAAAAAAGAAAATACTTGCTATTTGGTTGACTTTACAGTGCTCTAATTTTTGTGCTTCCACAATTATGTTCTGTCCCATTCAATGCAGAGTGTAAATAAGGACTATAAGGTCAGAAGTCTTGTTTTAATACCTTCTAGGGATGAAAAGTTAAGAAAGTTTCTCATTGTTTTTCCTGATATTTAATAAGTCATTTGATTGTTTCACTGATATATAATAAAACAATCACTGATACTCTGAATCATAAGTTGATATGAATTTTCACATGTCCTCTCAGCCAAGTGAGGAAAAAAAGCAAAAGACTGGAATTTAGCCACCTATTTAAAAACAACAAAACGAACATCTCTGAATGCAGCAGCTTTGTGTACCTGGGTCGAGAACTCACCATGAGGAACGACTTGGCACCAGAACTGTGCAGGAGGAAGAGAGTGGCATGGAACACCTTCAAGAGCATCAAGGAAGTTTTTAAGAGGACGAAGAATCTCCGGCTCCGGGCACATCTTTTTGACTCCACTGTTCTTCCTGCATTAACATATGCCTCAGAGATCAGGGCCCTACGCAAACAGGACGAGAAACGCTGTTTGGGTCTCCCAAAGAGGAATCAAAAGAGCTCTGCTTGGAGTATCACGCTTCACTCAAGTGAGAGAAGGAATTCGGAGTTCCGACCTTCGTTGAGGATGGAGGATCAGGGATGCCTCGTTTGCCAAAGTGTCGAAAATCAGATGGGCTGGACACTAATGCGATTTAGAGATGACTGACCGCTGGACTAGAACCGTTACCAACTGGATTCCACAGGATGTCAAAAGAACGTGTGGCCACCCACCTACAAGACGGTTGGACTTCTTTGTCAAGACCTTTAACAAACAGTTTGATGCTCTTCGTGTTCCTGGAGTGACCAGACGCCATTGGGCTACATTAGCACGCAACAGGGTCGAATGGAGATGTTACTGGCACCCGCTCGAGAAAATCGACAAACAATGGGATGACAAGTGATTACAAGTGATTTAAAAAACAAAATAATCACAAGGGGAAAGTAATATAAATCTGTCTTCTCCAAGTCCTTGAAATTGCACAAGACATAAAGTTCCCCCGCAGCGCTGAAATATTGTATGAATGTAACAAGTTCTATTCTTTAGCATGTCCATGTATGTGGTCTTGCTTGATCCTAACCTAAACCACACAGTTGCACAGGATTATCAGATGAATGAGCTTCGTTGCTTTTAATGTGGAAGGATTTTTTTCATGGTCTTCTAAGAAAGTCAGTGGTAGAACTTAGGCGGGTTGGGGGTTGGGGTAGCAAGGGATTATAGGCATTGATAGAAGATTAGGAGGCAACTCTAGCAAGAACCTCAAACACATTTGTTTGATATGTAGATTTGTGTGAGTACTCAAGACTCAGAACTTTCTTTCAAGTGCAAACCATTGTTCAAATCAATGGATCATCACCAGAACACTGGAGAGTAAAGTAAAAGGCAGATTTAAATAGCTAGAAAACTGTGATGTGTGTGTGTGTGTGTGTGTGTGTGTGTGTGTGTGTGTGTGGCGGGGGGAGGGGGGGAGGCAGATTGGGGGGGTGCGGAGGCATATTACACGGACTGGAGGAACTGAGGGTGGAACCTGGGTAAATTGTTCTGGTCAAGTTGGTTGTCTTGGCTTCAGACACTAGAGTCACAGTCCTAAACCCTCAAGTAGGGATTCCTCACACTAGAGGATGACTTGGTGTCCAGAGCCCAGAGACATAGCCATCAGAAGCTCCTTCCTGATTCATTCATTCATTCATTCATTCATATTTGGGGGAGTTCCCAGAAGTTTTAAGTGCCAGGGGCAGGGGCAGGGACATTTCCAGTGAAACCCAACTCCAAAAGGGTTGGTTGGCCTGTCAGTTTGGTGCTTGGGCCTGGTGATGCACTATTGTTAGATCAGCAATGTTAGGGATCACCAGGGCCTACCGCAGTGGTACCGAGAGTTTCATGTGGGCCAGGGATCAGACTGGAGTTCTGGGCAGACAGAATATGCCTTTCAGTCCTGGAAGCTACCCTGGTAGTTTTGATTCTTAAATTCTTTTGGAATTTGACTCCCTGGCAGAGGAACGGACTAGAGGAAACAACAACATTTGACAGGAAATGAAAATTTGATGAATTTTCTTATCGAATCTAAGCCCCTGCTTTCCCAAGCTCCCAAGTCTCTTCTTCTATAGTTCCACTTGATTTTACATTCATCATGGAGGGCACCTCCTGCACAGACTCAGAGCCAATGTATTTCTTTACCCCATGAGTTCCCAGAGATTAAGGGGGTGCCCTGAGGCCTATTGCCTGGGTAACTGGTGTATATTCTGGCTGGTTTTTTTAGTCTCCGCAAGCAATGGTCTTCCCCCACAATGTCCAATTTTATAGAATCTGAGAGAAATGCTAGGTTGATCTGTGGATTAAAAGAGCAGAGGAGGGGCTGGAGCAATAGCACAGCGGGTAGGGTGTTTGCCTTGCATGCGGCCTACCCGGGTTCGATTCCCAGCATCCCATCAGAGTGATTCCTGAGTGCAGAGCCAGGAGTAACCCCTGAGCATTGGCTGGATGTGACCCAAAAAGCAAATAAAAACATAAAATAAAATAATTTAAAAAAAAAGAAGAAGAAGAGCAGAGGAGTAGTTGAGAGATTGGTGCCTCGTGAATAACCGGAAGTTGTTTCTACCTTTGCAGGCTTTCTATGCTAAAAGAGGAAGAAAAGAGTTAGGAGAGGGAAGACCTGGTTAAAGCTCTTTTTCTACCCTTTATCCATTGTCTAAACCTGGATACACGAGCACCTCTCATTACCTCAATGAAAGATCAGTTAAAATGGCACTTCCTGGGGCTGGAGCAATAGCACAGCGGGTAGGGCATTTGCCTTGCACGCAGCTGACCCAGGTTCGATTCCCAGCATCCCATATGGTCGCCCAAGCACCGCCAGGGGTGATTCCTGAGTGCAGAGCCAGGAGTAGCCTCGGTGCATTGCCGGGTGTAACCCAAAAACCAAAAATAAATAAATAAAAATGGCACCTCCTTTCTCAGTCATAGGGTTTTAGAGAGGAGGCACAAGTCCAGGTAGATGAAAACTGCCCGTCACATATTAGGTGAACTATAACTCTCTGACAAGAATGAAGCACCAACAATGACCCGCTTCATCCAGGTTCAGGAGTTCCTATTAGTGTAGTATGTGGGCCCTGTAATTTGGGGGCTGGTGTTACAGTAAAACCCTCAAGCATCATTAAGTTATTATTTTGAGAATGATGTACTTCTCGGAACCTTCTCTGCAAACCCAAGATTATACTTCTAGGATACTAAAAGATAGGGTAGTGAGAGAAGACTATTCTGAAAAACAGATCATACAGTCAGGAAAAGGAAATTTTTTGTTTGTTTTTAACATTGGACTGGTCACGGTTCACCAGTTGTTCATCGATTTGCTTGAGCGGACCCAGTAACGTTTCCATCATGAGACTTCAAGCATATTGAACACGTCACGGGGAGCTTGCCAGGCTTTGCCATGTGGGCGAGATACTCTCGGTGGCTTGCCAGGCTCTCCGAGAGGGGCGGAGGAATCGAACTCGGCTCGGCCTGACTGGCTGCATGCAAGGCCAACACCCTACCGCTGTGCTATCGCTCCAGCCCTACATTGGACTAAGGACTGGATTAAGAAGACTGGTTCTCTAGTTGCTTCTCTGCATCATCAGAGTTCCATTCAGAATCTCCATTTCCCCAATCTGTAAAATGAGGGTGCTCCATGTACTATTTTCGGGTGCTTGGGGGTAATACTTGGCAGTGCTCAGGGACAAGTCCTGGCTCTGTGCACAGAGTTTACTCCTGCCTCTGTGCTCAACTATTGCTCCTTGAGGTGCTAGGGATGGAAACCAGGTTGCCACATGCAAGGCAAGTACATTAACCCCCATCCTATCTCCGGTCCTATTTACTGTTTCTTAATTGGGCTGGGTTTTAAAGTTACCTGGAGTGGCTGGAGCGATAGCACAATGGGTAGGGCATTTGCCTTGTACGCGGCCAACCAGGGTTTGATTCCCAGCATCCCATATGATCTCCTGGCCACGGCTAAGAGTAATTTCTGAGTGCGGAGCCAGGAGTAACCCCTGTGCATAGCCGGGTGTGACCCAAAAAGCAAAAATAAATAAATAAATAAAAATAAAGTCACCTTGGAAAGTTTCCCTAAGGTAGAATTTTATTTTGAATACTCTCTGTGTTTCCAAGAAACGAGGAAAAGTGTCTCGCATGCTGTGATAACCAAAAAAATCTACTTTATGAACAAACTTTGATTTTTGCAATATCAAATACATATTTATTGTTTATAGAATGGGTAAATTTTATGAAATGAAATTTATTTTTGAACAAATAAACAAATCTTTTTGATCCTTCCTAGTGCTAGATCCACTCTAAATCTTCATGTCATGCCGTAAGAGGTAGAATTCCCATGTATACTTTGGAAAAGCCTTCATGACTATTTTGTCAAGCACCTTTGGCTAAGAACCACTAAGTTCAATCAACTCCATGGTTTTCCTATATAGAGTGACCAGATTTGGCAAGTAAAAATACAAGACATCTAATTAAACCTGAGTTTCAGAAAAACAGCAACTCTCTTTTTCCGGTTGCTGTGTGCCAAAGAACATTCGGTTGCTGCAGCTTACAGGTAGGTAATCAGATGAAGCTGCTGCTTTATGAACCTAGAGTTGCACCTTGAATCTGACCCAGATTTGAGAGAATCAGGCAGATAATCTTGATTTGCCTCTCTACTCTGATTCAGTGGTAAAGGTAAAGGTAAAGGCCCTCCCGTTGATCGTCGATTTGCTCGAGCGGGCCCAGTAACGTCTCCATTGGAGACTTTGTTGTTACTGTGTTTGGCATATCGATTCAGTGAGTTACTTAAATTATCTGGACTTTCGTATCTTCCCCGTAGGGTTCCTAAAGAGAGTTACAGATACAAAATTTAGGTATAAGGACCAACACTAAGGTATTTAATAAGAGTGAGTCTTTACTAAATGGTTCATATGTTCAGTTGGCTTGAAGGAAAACATCATTATCAGTGATACATTTTTTGAACACACAATCAAGTAGTAAGTCGCCAATTGTGAACTAACCAAGGTTATAGTTAAGAACTCTAGGTAGACCTGGGCAAAGTTAAATGGAATGACCTTTCATCAAACAATACCTCTATGTCTGGAGGAACAAAACCGTACTAAATATTAATAGATTATCCAGAATAAATAGAGGAAGGAAGTTATTCTGTTTCTTTTGTTGTTATGAAATGTCATTAGTTAAGTTTCTTTCCAATGTCAAAGGTAAATATTTGTACAGGTTTTATAGGGTCCCACAAACATAAGGATAGGCAATGGAACTACTTCTGAATCTCACCAGGAGTGATTTCTGAACACAGAGTCAAGAGAAAACACCGAGTATTACCAAGCATGGCCACAAAAGTACTAAGCCGATAGACCAGAGAGAAGATTCAAAAGGCCACAGTGCCAGCTTTACTTGCAGGAGGCCGGGTTCAATCCTCAACACCACAGGGGAGGTCTTTCCACAAGCACCACACCAGGAGCAACCCCCTAGCACTGCCTGATGTGACTCTTCAAACCGACCTCCCCACAAAAAAAAAAAAAACCACCCAAATAATAAAGCAACCAAACACACATGGCAACAAATGTATGTTATTCATAAAAAGGAAACAGATCTCGGGCTGGAGTGATAGCACAGCAGGTAGGGCATTTGCCTTGCACGCGGCCGACCCGGGTTCGATTCCCAGCATCCCATATGGTCCCCCGAGCACAGCCAGGGGTAATTCCTGAGTGCATGAGCCAGGAGTAACCCCTGTGCATCGCTGGTGTGACCCAAAAAAGCCAAAAAAAGAAAAAAAGGAAACAAATCTTTTTAGGGCATTCAAAAAACTTAGTGTCAGAATTAAAGAGATAAGGTTGAAAAACAAGTTGATAATCAAATTCAACTAACCTACTCTGGGCTAGAGCGGTAGCACAGCGGGGAGGGCGTTTGCCTGCACTCGGCCAACTTGGGTTCGATTCCCAGCATCCCACATGGTCCTCTGAGCACTGCCAGGAGTAATTCCAGAGTGCATGAGCCAGGAGTAATCCCTGTGCATAGCTGGTGTGACCCCCCCCCCAAAAAAAAAATCAACTGACCTACTCTGATATGACCTACATACTCCCCCTATTCTCACACACACACACACACACACAACCACAGACACACAGACACACACAGACACACACAGACACACACTTCCCTTCTCTTTGTGGCAGTGGTGGTTGATACCAGGGCAATGCATTCCTGGAGACTCAGTTCACCACTCGGTGTGGTACAGTGGAGGTTGTGTAAAGTGATCACACACTCACCGTGATGCTGGGAACTCTACCTGCCATGGAGAACAAAATTGGCCTTTCATAAGCAACACGGGCTCTCTACCATGACCCAGGTCCCTGGCTCTCTAACCTACATGCTCTAAGTTCGCTATTGTTGTTTCTTTGTGTATCTGGCACATACAACTACTGAGGGTATATTACGTCCCAGACATTGTGTGACTGCTTGGTAGTTCTGGTGACTGTCATAGGCCTGTAAACCAAACTGACCGAAATCTTTGGCTGGATGGAGCTTCTGTTTCGTGATGGGAAGGGTTACATAAACATACTAAATAAGTTACGCTCCATACAGATGATGTTAATCTCCTGCAGGAAAGGAGAAGAGAGGGAGGAAGAGGCTGAGTAGAGAGGGAGGAGGGAGCAGTGGCAACAGGCCTTTCTGTGAAGGTGACGTATGAGGAAGTAAAGAAAAGAAGATGCTGATCAGGGGAAAGAAAAGAAACATCCAGCACAAATGATGGAAGGCCAGAGCAGTCCTGTGGTGTTCCAAGAAGGGCAAGAAGGGCAGCCAAGAAGGCGGCATGGCTGGAGTGGGGCAAAGGGAGGAGGGTGTTTGAGCAGAGAAAACACAGTGAGCGTTATTGTTGCAATCCTGATAAAGGGTTCCGGGAACCTGACTTCCAAGTTTGAGTTTTACGGCATTCACTCTGTGACTGCAGAGAAATCCAAAATGATGTGTGCGCAGTGATGGTTTTGATCTTGCAAAGCATACAAGTTAGAGATTTTCTTCACAAAAAACTATGACTAGAATTGATATAACTTAGCAATGAAGTTTTTGCTTTCACCCATAGATTTGAATTCATATTCAGACTGTTGGCTGTGTGCTACTGGGCAGGTGACTTAAACTCTCTGTATTTCCAGTTCCTTTTCTGCAAAACAAGACAGCTATAAGGACAGTCTGTAGAATCTTTGTGAGGGTTGTCTGAAGTTGTCCATGTGCAGGGCTGAGCACAGAAAGTGCTAAAAAAAAATACTTAATTATTTCTTGAGTAGTCTCGCCCGCACGGCAAAGCCTGGCAAGCTCCCCGTGACATATTCGATATACCAAACACAGTAACAACAAAGTCTCCAATGGAGACGTTACTGGGCCCGCTGGAGCAAGTCGATGAACAATGGGGGGGGGGGGGGGGAGACAGTGACAGTGACAGTATAATTTGGAGGATTCTGTACTTTGAAATGTCTCTTCCAATAGAGACTTAATAACTAAACATGCGTCTGAACAAAACATCCTACTATCGTTATTAACAGCCTGTCAACAAATCATCCCAAATGATCTCAAGGCAAGAGGAATATTTTCACCCTGGATAGCTCCTCCCACCCCGCATGGCTCCTCCCACCCGCATAGCTCCTCCTATGTCCTCGGAAGTAATAGAAGTGATCTCTCTCCTCTCTCTCTCCCTCTCCTCTCCCTCCTTCCTCCCTCTTTCTCCCTTTCCCTCTCGCTGTCTCTCCCTCTCTCTCTCCTTCCTTTCCTCACTTTCTTTCCCTGTCTCTCTCCCTTCCTCCCTCCCTCCCTCCCTCCCTCCCTTCTTTCTTCCCTCAGTTCCCCCTCCTCTCTCTTACTCTTACTCTCTCTCTCTCTCTCTTTCTCTCTCCCCCCCCCACCCCCAGACCCTCCGGGGATAAGTTAGCTGCCAGGTCATGAGGGGTCTTATGGAAAGATCCCCTATGGATAGGTTCACATAAAGAAAAACTGACTCTTTGCCTTAGAGTGTGTGAGTCAGGGCCTTCTTTGAAGTGGATCCGCTAGCCAGGCCAAGATTTTGATGACAGCATTTTGACCTCAGTCTCTTGAGATACTGGGCTGGAATCGTGCAATAGGCAGCTCCCATATTACCTACCCTCAGAAAGAGTATGAAATCACACATATCTCAAGTTTCTAAGTTTGAGGGACATTAGTTTTTAGTGCAGCAATAAATAACATACAACACAGTACATGTTTCTGTAAACTTATAGACATATGATGATGTTTTTCTTTGAAATCGTGTTTTTTTTTATTTCTCCCTTAGTGGTCTGCAAAATATTTCACCTATGTTCACTGGCCCACAGGTAGAAAATGGTTCTAAAACCACTGATTTAAGTAACGATCAGTTTTCAAGATAATTACAAAATATAACCAGCACAATAAAAAGTATTGTACCATGGGACTGGAGCAATAATACAACGGGTAGGGCGTTTGCTTTGCACACGGTCAACCTGGGTTTGATCCCCAGCATCCCATATGGTCCCCTGAGCACTGCTAGGAGTAATTCCTGAGTGCAAAGCCAGGAGTAGCCTCTGTGCATCACTGGGTGTGACCCAAAAAGTAAAAAAAAAAAAAAAAAAAAGTATCCTGCCAATTAGTTGGACAAGGATCTGAGTGTTTACACCTGCTGTCAGATATTGAACAATAAGCAACACGAGGAAGCCCATTCATTCTCCAGATGACTGAGTCTGCCGGGGTTAGGTAAGAGAGAGGCCCTTCCTTCCATCTGCTTAAGACGACGGTGAATAGGCTAGAGATGGGGGAACATACTTGTTAATATAATAATATCAATTGCTTTCTTGAATCCTGTGCTTTTCCTGCTGAAATGTAAGACAAACAGACGACAATCAAACTGTTGGAAAATCATGTAATTACCTTGGCTCCAGGGCCTTAAGCAGACCAGCAGGGAGAGCACCTCTGAACTGCAACTATTGTCCCCAGACTCTGCGCCCGCCTCTGCCCCTTTCACCATTCTCCTCCCCTCCTTGGGCTGGGCTTTGTCAGGCTCTGCCATTGTGGCTGGAAGAACAAAGTGGACTAAGCCTTTCTTTGTAGAAATTCAGCTCTGTGTTATACATACCAGTCTCCTTTGAATACAGCATTCATTCAAAGGCTCTTACGTAACCAGATCCTATAAGCTGGGAGCCATCGTTTTTTTCAACCTGGCTGGTCTGGGGCTCATCCTTTGACTTGACCCATCTTCCTCACATGATTTTGAAAACCACCAAGTAAGCATGTCAACATTGAAAATCATTCTGGGTTACAGGACGCCCCACAATCTGTCTGCCCAAGAACCTTAAACAGAATCTAAGACCTCGTCCAGTGCAGACCCATCCATCTGTTAACCCATGGAAACCTTGCCACCGGGGGAAAGTCAACACGATTTTCCAGTGACAAGTCTGAGGCTGTCCTGAGCGCAGAGTTCTCATTAGGTTTCCCTTGAGATCGTCCTCATTGGCAGGCGGAGTCCCTTTCCCTGGGGGACCCTACTTCCTGTGAAAGATTGCCCCCCACCCCTCCTCTGGCTCCACTTAGAGGCACTTCATTTTGATTTTTCATGAAATGACGCATGAAAAGACTCTCAAGAAAGCCCAGCTGTTTGAAAACCACCGGGTAGAGAATGGTACTATGAGGCCAAGGTCAAAGGATCATGGGGTCAGAGTTTCTTTGCCAAAGGACAAAGCACTCTGTGACAATGACTCAGTGCAAAGTTTGTCCCTAACGGAGATTAAAAGTAAAGAATGCTGCACAAAGCTGTTCGGACTGGCAGTGATCAGTGACGTCGGCTCTGGCAACCTGAGTTCCACTCCTGCTTGTACTGTGTCACTGTGGTTTCTGGCAGGTGGGCACTTACCCAAGCCACCAGCCACGTTTCTGCAACTTGTGGATAACCTTCAGGTCTCCCTCACAGAAACAAGTTCTCAAAAAGCGTTACAAAGGATAAAAATTTGAGTGTTCTAATCTTAATATCACTTATACCTCTGCCAAGTCAAAGTCTATTGTCTTGCAGTTCATTGTATACACATATAAACCCCCTAAGAGACAGGCCCAAGTCAAAGTCAATATTGTCCTGCAGCTCATTTTATACACAGGTTAACTCCTCTAAAACACAGGGAGCTTCTTGGGATTTCTCATCTGCGTGTCCTTTACAAAGGCCTAAACCAGGGCTTTAGGGATGTAAGACCTTAATAACTATTTGTCAATTAAAAAAAGTTTCTAAATATAGTGAGAGGCTTGTACACATAATCTCTCCACCTAGGTTCCCAAGACAATGTCAGATACTTTTTGAATGTGCTATAAATAATTTATAATAGTGGCAATAACATAATGAAGATTAGAAGTATGACTAAAGATTATTCCTAGTTCAAATTTCTCAAAACAGGGTTATGTCCCTCAGCAACACATAAAATTTATTTATTCAGCCTTTAGCCTGTTGTATCGGGTTCAGCAAACTAAATCCTAAATTACTTTGTAAAATCAAAGAGCAAATGAATCAATGTGTCCTTTACCTTCTAAACGGTTGTTTGCAGGAGTGTGTGTGTGTGTGTGTGTGTGTGTGTGTGTGTGTGTGTGTGTGGCTACCATGCTATTGGTTGGAATCAATTCTGTCTTCTTTTCTTTCTAAATTTACAAGTTTTCCAACAGTCAGCTACTGGATGATTTTATATTCATTTCCTAAGCTTTGTAATGCCTATAACAAGGATGCATCAACTTGTGAAATCTGAGTTCTGAGCTGTGGGCTATCAAAGGAACATGCTGGATCCATGAGAGCATTCCTTCTGCTTCCCTTTTTTTTTTAAAAAAAAAATCATTACTCATTTTTCAAGTTGAATCACTGTGAGATGCACAGTTACAAAATTGTGCTCCCCGATCTGAACTGTCTCCAAGACGGAAAATGAAGTACTGGTTTGGAGGAGGGAAATGCAGATCGTGACAATGAGTGTTGTCTGACTCCATGACTGTCACCTGGGTCCATGGACTGTTGTTGGGCCACATATCTAGTAAGAATGAGAAACACGGGTCTAGATCATGAGTCACAGACTAGTGTTTTGTGGTATGATTCCATGTTCTTTAAAAAGTGACAGCAGGACCTTGGCTGGGTGTGAGGGGTGCACACGGCTTCCCTGATAAAGCCAAGGCTCTTAGAACCTGCTATGGTGAACACAGTGTCCCAACTCTAGAGTCCCTTCCACTCCTTTTGCCTTTTCTTTGAGGGAGAGTCACTGCACCTGACCTGATGCGAACACTTGCATGGGAGCAAACTGGCCACTGTTAGTTGCTTTTAACACTCTGGCATGCGATCGCATCTCTGTAAAAGATTTGAGAATTACAAATAACTTAAAAAAAATTTGATAGGACCAGAAAGATAGTACAATAGGTAAAGGCACTTGCCTTACATGAAGTTTACCCGGTTTCAGTCCTCGGCACCACACATGGTCTCCCAACAACAGAGCTAAGTGCAAAGCTCTGAATAAAGCTAGGAGTGGCCCCAACATCTATCATCTATCTATCTATCTATCTATCTATCATAGGCATCCACTATTTTTCTCAAGTAAAATTAAGAAGCTTAAGAAGGAGCCAATTATTCTCACATCCTGCCCATATGCACTCACCCACAATGGAATGGAATTGCTGCTAGCCTTCGGGCTCACTGTCTTCCTCCTTCTGCCCTGAGTCATCTCCTTGCTGCCAGTGGGGCCTGAATGTATGAGAGGCTCCAGGCACCAGATTCTTCTCTCTGACACACCCAAACCCCATTCTGGCCCAACCCCTCCCACAGGGTTTGATCTTTGCTATACCTTGATGGAAGAGGTATAGCAGGCACAAATTTCATTTTCTAGATGAGAAGTTTGAGTCTCAGGGAGGCCAGAGAGTTTGCACATAATCCATACTATCTAGCAGATGACTGTGTTAAGCTCAGGTCGGCCACTCCGATTTGGTACATCTCAGAACCAGGGCAAATGCACTTTGACCACAAAGCTTGTGTAACACAAGCTCCTCATTATTAATGTCACTAATTCCTGAGCAGGTGGGCACAGGGAATTAATAATCTTTTGTTTTTGCTTTTGTTTTGGGGTCATATTCAACTGTGCCAGGGATCAGTCCTGGCAGTGGCTGGGGGTATGGCATGTGATGCTGATGACTGAAGCCAGGCTGGCCCCAGCAAGGAAAATGCCTTATTCACTGTCCTATCTCTTTGGCCCAGGGAATTAGTTTTTTTTTGTTTGTTTGTTTGTTTTTTGCTTTTTGGGTCACATCCGGCAATGCACAGGGGTTACTCCTGGCTCTGTGCTCAGGAATTACCCCTGGCGGTGCTCAGGGGACCATATGGGATGCTAGGAATCGAACCCGGGTCAGCCGCGTGCAAGGCAAACGCCCTACCCGCTGTGCTATTGCTCCAGCCCCGAGAATTAGTTTTGAGGGGGAAAAGAGGGAGAGAAAAAAAAAACACAGGCACAGGAAGGCTGCCAGTTATAATCCCAAGTGTAGGACATGGGGTCACCTGATTGCATGGAGGGTGACATCAAATAATTGTGTAATGTGCATTTTTTTTTAAAAGGAGCCTTAAGCTCTTTGCCATCTTTGGTCATCCCAGGTAACTGCAGCCACAAAGATCAGGCTGTGAAGTTTCAGTGGGGACAAGATGGACCCTGGACATGGGAGGTGCCACATCCAAGCCCACAGGAAGGGCATTCGGTTTCTTAACACAAGCTTGAGTTTGCACTCCTAGGCAAGAGGAATCCTTGACAAATAATCTGAAACAGAAGACGAAATAAACTGAAATGAAAGGCATTCAAATGAAAACAACTCACTGAGCAGTTTTCAAAGGCCGTCAGCAATATGTCTCTTGCTGATGTAATGACCGAGAGGAAACAGAAGCCTGAAGTCAGAAAGGCTGGCGGAGAAGCAACGAAGGCCAAAGAAGCATCTAAAAGGAGAGTTGGGGCTACTGCGAAGGCAGCACTCACAGGGGCAGCCACAGGCAATAGACTGTGAGGCCCATGATGTCTTCTGCTCCCGAGATGGGGAAAATGCCGAGTTGCCAGATTTGAATTTCCCATAAAGATCTGAATTTATGTTTTAAATAAAAAAAATATTTTTAAAAACTTAGAGCTTTAGAACTAGCAGTGAAAAGGGGCCTGAGGTAAAGTTGCTATAGTCTGAAAGCAGATATCCACTACTTTTGTACTATGGAAAACATTGAGTGTTCATCTCTTCTCTCTTGTAGCATATGGCTACCAAGTTAAAGGAACGTACTTGAAAGGATACTATCAAGGTAGTGCAAAGACAACCTTCAGAGTGGTAGAAAATCTTTTTAATGAAATATCATAGAAAGGATATTGATCAGATTTCAGGACTTCTTCGGTGGGGGGCTTAAAGAGGTAGTCATGTGGTTAAGGCTCTTGCCTTGCATGTGGTCAACCTGGGTTCTATCCCTGGTACCACATATGTTTCCTCAAGTATCACCAGGAGTGACACCTGAGCACAGAACCAAGAGTAAGCCATGAGCACTGCCAGGTGTGCCCCAACTCTTTCCCTCACTCCCCCCCCCAAAAATAAAAAAAACTTCTTATGATACATGCCATGAAAAGACATCTTGTGCCTGGGTTATGGCTTGCGGGTAGAGCACACGCTTCACATGGAGGGCACCTGTAACTCCTCTCTGCAATGCATACCAGCCAATTCGGAATGAATAAAGGATTTGAATAGACACGTATACGAAGAAAATATCCAAATGGCTAAGAAGGATGTGACAGATGCCCAACATCATTAGTCACTGGGGAAAGGCACATTAAAACCACAGTGATCTAGCACTGTGTATTCCCTAGGGTTTATGTAAGTGCATAATACATAAATAAGAATAACAAAGATGACAATACAACAGTTGGTGGGGATTTGGAGAAATGTGAGTTGTCATGTATTTCCGATGAGCATATAAAAGAGTACAACTATCTTGGGAAAAAAAAGTTTATTCCTCAAAATATTAATCACAGTTAACCTATGGCCAAGAAATTCCACTCCTAGATAGTCATCTAAGAGACATGAACTTGGGCATGCCTGTTCCTAGCAGCATTATTCATCAGAACCCCAAAGTGGAAAGAATCCAAAGTGTCCACCACGGTAGGAATGGAAAAGGCTGCGGTGGTACCCACACAATGGAATATTATTCAGCTATGAAATGGAAGGATGTGCTGACACGTGCTGCAGCATGTAGGAACCCTGCAAATGTTTTGTGAGGGTTAGGAAGCCAAACCGGGCTACAGAAATAGAACACATGTGATGGCATTTACCTTCTGCAGCTGCAGGCCAGGTTGGAATTCTGGTACAACATACCATCGCCCAGCATGACCAGGACTGGCCTCTGAGCACAGAATGAGGCGTGACCCCTGAGCACCTCCGATGTGCCTTCCTCCCAAAGACGACATAGACTGTATTTATCCTTTGAGAATCCTGCAATATAGGCGAATCAGTGCAGATGGGAAGTAGATTAGTGGCTGCCAGGGGCAAGGGTGGGGAGCTGGGGTGTGCCCACTGATAGGAACGCCCTTATTGGAATGACAAAAATGTCCTGGAATTACCTCGTAATGACAGTTGCATAAGTGAATGCGTTCAAAATGACTTGATTGCATAATTGAAGAGTCTGTCCGGTGGTGTGTGAATTATAGGGTCATTGGAAAAAGTTCAAGTCTAAATCCACTAAAATGAATGGGTAATCCTCTTAGCGGGGTCATTTCTCTTGCTTTTAAGGAGAAGGGGTGTCTTTTCATGGTAAGACAGACAATTTGTAAGGTGGGGAGAATTTTGTGGATTCCTATTCAGTGCGTGTGCCCTCATCTACAGATGAAACCCAGACCAGAAGCAGTTCGTTGACAGGCACTGGTGCCCTGGCACAGGAACAGAACCATCTCCTGTCCCCACATATCTAGGAGCTGTCTGCTCGGCAGGCAGGAGTCATTCATTGCATGAATTCGCAGGTGTGCTCCCAGGGAAGCGTCCATCTCACGGGCTCTTCTTCCCAGAGGCCAGCATGGTGCTTTGCTGACTTTCTTCATCCCTAGCCCCTTGCAGAATATCGAGAATGGTCCCTCGGAAGGGTGCGCCTGGCTGGAGAGCTTTGGGGAAAGGACGTCCACCACCGCACGCCCCACTTGTCTTTAAAAAAAAAAAAGAAAAAAGAAACTCAGCAATTGGAGGTCTGACATGACAGTCCTTGTGATGGTCACACTTGGCGTCTCGTGAAGTTGGCCCTCCAGTCCTTTCCCCTCTCCAGGTTCTTCCTCGGTTTATCAGAAGCATCCTCGAGAGGAAAGAAGACCTAGAACACAGTCCCTCCGCTCTGCTCCTCCCTCCTCCCCTCTTCCTGCCCTTGCTCTGGGTCCAGTGCCATCCCGGTTCGCTCCTCCGTCCCCCAGGCGGCCCCTGCGTCCTTGGAGCCTCGGAACACTCGCATCCATCTCGTTACGCATCGCATCGTCTGCTCGGCGCCGACCTCTGTGCCGCAGCGGAACCTGAGGGAACTCCCGGAGGATGCTGGGCGGCCCCGACAGTTGTCGCGCCCGTCCGTCCCGGCCCGGCACCTGCAGAAAGCCAAGCCGGGAGCCTCGTATGCTCTAGTCTCCGCTCGCAGTGGCGGCGGGAAAACAAACCCAGCGACTTCAAAGCCAGGTGCAGAGAGGTGGCTGTATGCACTGAGCGCTCCTGGGGTGCTGCTAACCGTAGTAGCACCCCCCGCCCCCCCCCCCACACACAAGTCCCGCGTTCAGGTACCCTACCGGGTCACCAACTGAAGCGTGGGGCTGGGGTGATGGGGACACTGAGTTTTTATGTTTCCTCCCACGAGGGGATGAAAAGTAAACGCACGTCGCTGGACCGAATGTGCTGGAGTGGAGGGAGGAGGACGAGAAGGAGGAGGAGGAGGAGGAGGAGGAGGAGGAAGAAAAGGAGGAGGAGGGAGGAGGAGGAAGAAAAGGAGGAGGAGGAGGAGGAGGAGGAGGAGGAGGAAGAAAAGGAGGAGGGAGAAAAAGGGGGGGAGAAGGAAGAGGAGGGGAGAAAGACGAGGAGGAGGGAAGAAGAAGAAGAAGAAGAAGAAGAAGAAGAAGAAGAAGAAGAAGAAGAAGAAGAAGAAGAAGAAGAAGAAGAAGAAGAAGAAGAAGAAGAAGAGGAGGAGGAGGAGGGGGAGGTGGAGGAGGAGGAAAAAAGGGGGGAGAAGGAAGAGGAGGGGAGAAAGACAAGGAGGAGGAGGGAAGAAAAGGAGGAGGAGGAGGAGGAAGAGGAGGAGGAGGAAAGAAGAAGAAGAGGAGGAGGAGGAGGAAAGAAGAAGAGGAGGAGGAGGAGGAGGAGGAGGAGGAGGAGGAGGAAGAAAAGGAGGAGGAGGAGGAAGAAAAGGAGGAGGAGGAGGAGAAAAAAGGGGGAAGAAGGAAGAGGAGGGGAGAAAGACAAGGAGGAGGAGGAGGGAAGAAGAAGAAGAAGAAGAAGAAGAAGAAGAGGAAGAGGAAGAGGAAGAAGAAGAAGAAGAGGAGGAGGAGGAGGAGGAAAGAAGAAAAAGAGGAGGAGGAGGAGGAGGAGGAAGAGGAGTAAAAAAGGGGGGGAGAAGGAAGAGGAGGGGAGAAAGACAAGGAGGAGGAGGGAAGAAGAAGAGGGGGAGGAGGAGGAGGAGGAGGAGGAGGAGGAGGAGGAGGAGGAGGGGGAGGAGGAGGAGGTGCGCGAAGGTGCCTCGTGGGGAGCGGCGCGCAGGCGCACTGGGGCCCGCCGCCGTCGGCTCCCGGGTACAAAGGGAGCGCGCCGGGGTCGCGCCCGGGTGCCCGGGGGGTCTGCGGGGCCGTCGAGGGCTCCGCGGCCCGCGCCGCCCCTCCCGCCGCCCCGGGACTCGGGCCGCCCCCGAACCGAGGCTGCGGGCCCCCCCCCCGCCCTCCCCGGCGGCGGCCGCCAGCCCCGTGGCTCGGGCCGCGCGCTCCGGGTTCGATTCTGGCGCTCGCCCGCCGGGCCGGCTCCGCCCCGCGCGCTCCGCCCCCTCCGCCCCCGTCCCCGGGCCCCCGCGGCCGGCGAGCGGCGCGGCAGGTCGCGAGCGGCGCCCGGAGGTGAGTGAGCGAGCGCGCGAGCGAGTGGGGCCCCGGGGCCCCGCGCGGCGCCCTCCCGCCGCCCACCGCGCCCACCCCGGGGTGCCCCGCACGGTGGGCGCGGGGCTTCCCGCCCGCCCGCCCGACTTGGCGATCGCCGGGGACTTGGGACGCGCACGGGGTCGGTCCCGGGGCGGCGGGGGAGGGCGGCTTCCCCGCGGGCTCCCTGGGGCCGATCCCGGGGGGCTCCGTGCGCCCCGGACCCCGGCAGAGCGCGCGCGCGACGGCCGCGTCCGGAGCGGACCTGGGGTGCGTGCGTGCGGGCGCGCGTGCGGGCCGGGGCGCGTGGCCCTCGGGGGTCCCGGGGGGCTCCCGAGTCCCCCCGGGTTGACCCGAGCGTCTCCCCGTAAAGTTCTGGGCTCCGACCCTCCTTCGGGAGTGGCGATCGACCCCCTGGATCTCGGCCCGCGAGCGGCAGGTGGTCTCGCTGGCCCCGCGGCTGGTCCGGAGGGGGCTTCCCACCCGACCTCCAGCGGGGCGGGGGAGAGGGGACCCCGGGGTCAGCCGGGCCCGCCGAGACGGCTGGGCTTTGGGGGGCCGGGGATCGGCGGCGTCCGGGCGAGGCAGGGTGCGAGCACCCCAGGGCGCCCTCTCTCGCCCGCCGCTCCGGCCAGCGCGCCCGGAATCCTGCGCTCGCCGCGGCCACCTTCCCCTGACCTGTCCTCCCCTCCACCTGGGTCCCCGAGGAACTTTCCTGGCGGGTCGCCCCGTGCTGCCGCCGCCAGGGTGACCGGGCGCCTCGGCCCGAGTTGGCGCAGAAACGGTCCCTGGTGTCCCCCCGCGGCGCTGGCTGGACGTGCAGCTCGGCGCGCGCCGCTCCCGAACCCACGAAACCCACCCGGACCCCGGACCCGAGCCCGGTGCTCGCCGAGGGAACCCACCCCAGCTGCAACCGTGCGGGGGTTGGGCCCCGCCGTCCTGCCCCGCCACCGAGTTGGATGGGAGTCAGGGCCTGTTCGTTTTCTCATCCCTATAGGTCTGCGCCCTCCTCTCTAATTCATGACTTTTATGCAGCTTGGATTTTAGATGCTGCCGAAGTGCTGGTTCATCTGCTCATTTCACCCAACTCCCCCTACTGAAGTGTTGGACGCGGTTTACTTGATGTTGTTGGGTTTTGGGTCGCTCCCGGCCGGCCACGCTCAGTTTCCTCCTGGCTCTGCTCTCAAGGATCACGCCTGGCTGGGCTTGGGGGGGTGGTGGGGGGACCTTCTAGGGCATCTGGGATCTAACCTAGCATCTGGGTGGGCCACGTGCAAGGCAAGCTCCCTACCTGCTGTACTATTAGTCCGACCTATATGTGTGTGTGTGTGTGTGTGTGTGTGTGTGCGTGTGTATTTGTGTGTGAAACTCTCTCTCTCTAAAATATTTCTTTTGTTTGGGGGCCACACCGGGCTGTGTTCAGGGCTTACTCCCGTTTCTGTCCTCAGGGATCACTGCTGGTGGGACTCAGGGGCCCAGGATTGAGTCCAGTCAGGAGCATGCAAGGCCAGCACCTTACCCTGCAGTACCGTTTCTCCTGCTCGGGGCACATTGTATTTAATTAAAAGTAGTGTAAGAGTGAATGGGCCCTCCGAGTGTTTGTAACAGTGGATTTGGGTATCATCACAAAGCTATGTAGTCATCACTCCAGTCTCTGCAGAATGTTTTTCTAAAGGAATTCTCACACTCTTCAGCAGTCATGCCCCGTTCCTCCGTCCCCAGCCTCCGACTCTCATGTTTGGAAAGTTTCCCTGGACAGTGAGTGAGAGAAATGGAGAGATGATTAACTTGGGCCTTTTTCAGTTAATGGATTTGGGGTGAGATATTGCTGCTAAGACAGTGGGGGGTTCGGAGTGGGGAGGAATTGAGGACTGTGGTGTGCTGAGATTTGGCTGGCTAAGGAGGAGGAAGCCTCCGCGGAGAATTAACTGTCCACATAAATTAGGAATGCAGATATGTGCCCGTAAACTTTTGAGGCTGCTTTGGGGCACTCTTCCTGTGCTCCAGATTTGCCAGGTCCACAGACAGCTTTCGCTGAGGTGCTAATGTCTGCAAGACTGAGTTATGGAGCGTGTGAGTTGAGCCTGCTTGGGGGGGGAAGGAGATGTCCGGAGAGAAGGCATGCTGGTTTAAAAATAGTTTTGTTTTCTCTCATCCCATTTCCAAAAGAAACCACAAGCAAAACGAACGACCATTAGAATCGATGATTTAAGACGGGTTCATTTCATGGGTATCAGCATCTGTGTAGAAATAGTCTGTGAGTTCATTGCTTTTGCCTTGGCCCTGTCTTCCAGGGAGGAGGCAGGAGAAAGGGTCTGATTGGAGGGAGGGAGAACAGGAGAGCTTACAGGTGGGCTTAGCACAGTTGAAGGGGTTGCGGATTCGGAAGTAGGAAGGGGGAGTGAAATGACACAGAGGCCCTTGACTGGGCCTTTGTTGGATTTCTTTGTGCTTAAAAAACAAAAACCTTTTCGTGAGCAAAAAGTCTCAGCTATCCAAGATTTTGCCACATCCACACTGCGTTGCTGCCCTCCAATCAAACTTGCTTTCAGATGTTACAAGGAACGTGGGGCCTCTTCCCCTGGCAGTTTGACTTAACGCTGAACTATAACAGACATACAGATCTGAAGTGTACACTCTGACACGTTTTCACAAAGTGCCCATAACCGTGTGATCGGCACAGAGACTAAGAAATGGGACACAGACATTTTGAATTGTTTCCCCATCACTGTTCCTCTCCTAGAGATGCCCCAATTCTATTTTTTTTTCCTTTATGGGTCACACCTGGTGATGCACAGGGATTACTCCTGGCTCATACACTCAGGAATTACTCCTGGCGCTGCTCAGGGGACCCTATGGGATGCCGGGGATTGAACCCAGGTTGGCCACGTGCAAGGCAAACGCCCTTCCTGCTGTGCTATCGCTCCAGCCCCAAGATGCCCCAATTCTAGATTAGTTGTTTTTATCTCTTTCCAGTGCTCTCTAGAGGTGGGATCATGTAGTATCTCTTTGGTATCTGGCTCATTTCTCTCCATATGATGTTTATGAGCTTTGGTCGATCTGTTTGAAGTTCGATAGGATAAGTTAGGGTTGGTAGGATTTTCTCCAGTGGATACTGTGATTATGAACATTAATTCGGGAATCTGTTTGGACTCATGTACCCATTTACATTGGGCACATACACTCCAGAACGCAGGAGAATTTTTTTTTTAATTAATTTATTTATTTATTGAATCACCGTGGGAAAGGTTACAGAGCTTTCAGGTTTAGGTCTTAGTCATGCAAATATCAAGCACATTTCCCTTTACCAAAACTTATTTTTTACCATGAAGAACCCCAATAAAACCCCACCCCCCACCCTCCCAGTCCCTGTGGGGCAGATGAATTCTAGTTTATACTCTATCTGCTTTGATTAGATTCACTGTTTCAATAAAAGATTCACCACTATTATTTAGAGTTTACCCCCCCACCCCCAAATCAGACATGCTGACAAAGCATTGTGAAGTGATTTGCTTTCTACAGCTGGGTTCAAGAATTATATGTTGGTTTTGGATTTCTGCTATTTTACTTATTGACCCTGGAAGTATTTCTACTGAAAGTCAGATAGTTAAGAAATTGGTTTCTGTGCTCTGGAGTCGTGGCCGTGCTGGAGAGCTGCTAGTGGGGGGCAACTGGTGGCCTCGGTAGGGCGTGAAGGGCGGACCGAAACGCCCCCCTTCCCATGAGGTTTTAGTCGCCCCCACACCCCCGGCTCATACCGAACGCAGGAGAATTCTTAGAGGCTGTGGTTGACACCCGCCTGAGCCCTCTCTCAGAGTTCTGCCCTCTCTCCTCTTACATGGTGGAAGCAGAAGATGGTTTGGCAAAGGCGAAAATGGTCCCAGTTGAGCCCATCCTAGAGGACTGTTGTGTTCGCTTGCACTGCTTTGCCAGGCCTCTTCCTATTTTTATGAAGATATACATATACTTTATTATGTAGCACTGTCCTCCCGTTGTTCATCGAGTTGCTCGAGCGGGCACCAGTAACGTCTCCATTGTGAGACTCGTTACTGTTTTTGGCATATCAAATACGTCACGGGGAGCTTGCCAGGCTCTGCCGTGCGGGAGGGATACTCTAGGTAGTTTGCCGGTCTGTACTTTATTATGAAGTTCTAAAAATTCAATGCTATCCTTTATTAATACTCTATCTTAATATTAGTTTCGGTAATGTTTCGGGGGCTATCAACTAGAGCTCAGGGGCCATAGGGCCACTCCTGGTGATCCTTGACCCTGCTATGCTGGCCAACCATGTCAGGGCTTGAGCCCATGGTGCTTGGGCCTTCCGGGGCCATCCGAGCCATGCTCAGGGGTTATGTGGGAAGTTCTGGGGAATTAAACTCAAGAACATTGTGCCCCCGAGGGATGCACTTTGGCCCTTGGTGCGTTTTAGTCTTTGCATAGCCGCCATCCCATAAATAAGTTTTCATTTCATGATCTTCTGTGATTGGGAATGTATGTTGATTTCAGGAATTTTATAGTATGTTCTGTTAAAAAAATGACCTTTGTATATTTTACCTTTTTTTTTTGTCGAGGAATGTGGGTTACATATCTGGTGATGCTCAGGGCTTTACTCCTACTCTGGGCTCAGGAATCACTCCTAGAAATACTTAGGGACCATATGCAGTGTCATGCGGGATTGACAGGGTCAGTTACCTGCAAGACGATCACGATCACGACCATCCTGTTGTTCGTCGACTGCCTCGAGCAGGCCCCAGTAACGTCTCCTTCGTCCTAGCCCTGAGATTTTAAAAAGTGCCACATTCAAGGCCCTATCAGGGTCAGGAGAATGAGACCCATCATTGTTACTGGTATTTGGCATATTGGGTACGCCACGGGGAGTTTGCCAGACTCTGCCGTGTGGGCAGGCTACATTCGGTAGCCTGCCAGGTTGTCCAAAGTAGGAATGAGATGATAAGATGTCGCGCGGCCGCAAATGCATCTCACCTGCAAGACAAGTGCCTTAATTCCTGTGCTGTCTCCCCCCTCCCCTATCCCTCCACTTTTGGATGATTATTTCATAAAGCAGCACTTTCCTTTTTATGACTTTAGATTCTCATTTTAAAAATACTGCCCGAAGAATCATACTGCCTTTGAATCTAGTTCAGAACTGATTAAAGGACCCTTTAGGTTCCTCACATGTCACCTAAAAGGGGTGATAAATTCATTTAAATGGCAATTTTCAAACCAGTGGTAAAGTTGACATTTTTGTCTCTACAGACGGTGTAAATGGAACTCTTGTTGCAAGGCCATTTACCAATCACACGCTGTTACTCTTTACGTGATATTTGCAAAAATCATTTCTGTTGATGCGGTGACCACCCGTTGCGCAGACGTCTGACAGTGTTGCTCAGTCATTTTTCCTCTGGTACTTGCCCACTCAGCCTGGGTGCTCATCAAGGTTTGCGCTCTAGTTCAGGCACAGAAATCATGGTTGCAGAGAACTTTCTGGCCATGGTGCTCGCACGCTGTTGAGAACTTTCTGGCGGTTGTATCTCTTTTTGTGCTGCTGACACAGCTGGCTGCAGAGAGGCCAAAAGTTGCTCGAGGACCACAGAGAGCAGAGCTGTTGGGAGTGAGTGGAGCCTCTGCGGGGCACCAGGATTAGAACTTGTGACCGCATACTTGCAAGACAGCTTCTCAAGTGCAGAGACATTCCTTTAGTTGAGATGGTACTCTTTTTGCAGAATCATTGACCTGGAATCCTTAAGGAATGTAAGAAGGGTCATCATTTTAAGGATTCCCCCCCCCCCCCCCCCACCAATTTCCCAGGAATGATCTGTGAAAATTGAGAATCCCAGTTCAGCAGAATTGTTATGTGTGATAAAGGAGTGTTTGGTTCCCTTAACAAATATACAATGCCTGTATGAGTTCGGGTTCAAAGAGTAACGTTTAGGCATCATTTTTGCCTCGGTGGTAAAAATGGGCGTCCGTAAAGTAAGGCTTGAAGCCAGGGATGCAAGCTCAGAGAGCACAACAGGCCCTACCTGCATGAGGCAGTCCAGCGCCTCCTCCTCCCCCCCCACCATACACACACACACACACACACACACACACACACACACACACACACACACACAGAGCCACGACAGAAACGCAGGACTTGAACTGGGGCAGGAGGACTTGAGCTGGGACCTTGAAACAAATGTCCAGGCAGGGATTACAGGGCATTACGGTTCAGGTCAGAACATTTGAAGAAGCAGCCCAGCCGTGCTTGACACATAATAGTGTGGTCGGTCACAGGACCCAGGTGAATGACCCTGCGAGATCCTATCTGCGCTCAGCAGCTCGTGACTCCTGGGCCTGCCTGGCGATCTTAGCTCTGGACCCAGCCTGGCTGCTTTGGGTGTTGGGTTTGCTTCCTCCCTTCCTCCCTGCCCCCCTTCCTCTCTTTCTTTCTTTTTCTTGGGGACCGTGCTCGGTGAGACGCCTTGTTTTGTTTTTTTTGGGTCACTCCTGGGATTACTCCTGGCTCTAAACTCAGTAATCACTCCTGGTGATGCCCAGGGGACGATGTGAGATGCCAGGGATCAAACCTGGGCCGACTGCACGCCAGACAAAGGCCTCCCTCGCGGTACTATTTCTCCAGCCCCTGTAGGTTGTTTTTTTTTTTTTCCTGTGTGATATTTGGCTTTGTTACTGAACCTCTCTGTTCTTTGATTTTTCAGATACAAAGAGGGAATACAAAGTCCCCCTTCATGTGATGATCTGCGTTAAAAAAAAAAAAAAAAAGGACAACTCTTGGGGCTGGAGTGATAGCACAGCGGGGAGGGCGTTGGCCTTGCACGCGGTCGACCCGGGTTCGATTCCCAGCATCCCATATGGTCCCCTGAGCACTGCCAGGAGTAACTCCTGAGTGCAGAGCCAGGAGTAACCCCTGTGCATTGCCGGGTGTGACGCAAAAAGCAAAAAATAAATAAATAAATAAATAAATAAATAATAAAAAAAAGGACAACTCTTGGAAAACTAGTACACTAGTAAGAGATAAACGTATTTTTAAAATCTTTGTTTAAATTCTTTTTTTTTTTTTTTTTAGTTTTGGCTTTAGGAAGGTAAAATCAGCAAATAAAATGAGAACGTATTTGAAGTAGGGACCTGAGAAACTTATAGGGGCTAAGGCATGGGGGAGGCTCTGGTTCTAGCCCCAGCATTACTTAGTCTCCTAAGCATTGTTGGGTGTGTTCCTGGGGAACCCCAAGCATCTCTGTCTCTGGGGGCCGCCCCTGATGGCCCCAGAGCATCACTAGGATAATTCTTTGCACTGGAGGGGACTAATAGCACCCTGTCCTGGGGTCCTTGCTTTGAACTGCCAGCTTGTTTGGGCAACAGTCTCCCCCAAATCTCCAAAGTGCTGCTCTGAAACTCCCTCTCACACCACACAAACAAAACAAACTGTCCTCCCGTGGTTCATCGATTTGCTCGAGCGGGCCCAGTAACGTCTCCATTTTGAGACTTGTTGTTACCGTGTTTGGCATATCGAATACATCACGGGGAGCTTGCCAGGCTTTGCTGTGCGGGTGAGATGCTCTGAGTAGCTTGCCGGGCTCTCCGAGAGGGGTGGAGAATCGAACCTGGCTCGGCCGGGCTGGCTGCGCACAAGGCAAACGCCCTACCCACTGTGCTATCGCTCCAGCCCCAACCCCCCCAACACACCAAGAAAAAAATAAATATTTCAAGCAGTACAATAGGATGATTTGTTACATACATACATTGTGAGTGATTTCCTCCCATCCAAGTGATACCCCCTTCACCATGTAGGCACCTATGCATATACGTATAGTATACAGGTTCAGCAACTGAATAACACTCTATGTGTAATTAAATAACTTCAGTTTTACTTTTTGCAGATTTCCCTTTTACGATCACGATCACGATCATCCTGTTGTTCGTCGATTGCCTCGAGTAGGCCCCAGTAACGTCTCCTTCGTCCTAGCCCTGAGATTTTTTACAAAGTGCCATATAAAAGGCTCTCTCAGGGTTAGGAGAATGAGACCCATCATTGTTACTGGTATTTGGCATGTTGGGTACGCCACGGGGAGTTTGCCAGACTCTGCCATGCGGGCAGGTTACATTCGGCAGCCTGCCAGGTTGTCCAAAGTAAAAATGAGATAATAAGATGTTGTGCGGCCGCAAATGTGGCAGTTTTATTAAACTCATGAAGCAATATTTGCACATAGTAAAAATAAAATAATGTGAGAGAAAGGAACTTCAGGCTGAGAACTAAAACCCATCACTTCTCTCTGCTCCAGGACCTTAGCGGAGTCTCCTTAGATGGACAACTGCTGACTCTTGGTGCTTTGACTTCCGGTAGTTATCTTTGAACAAAACACCTCTCACACTCCAGCTATTGTTTCACAGTGCTGTCGGTTCTAAGGGCCAGAGGTGCAGACTGGGTGACAAGGACTCCAGAGCCTTGGCCCTGGGGTTCTCCCTGGCCCCGGCTGGTGTGTGAATGGGCAGATTGGGAGCACCCCAGGAAGTTGAGACATGGAGTACATAGTCCCTGTGCCTTGTACCTTGTCGGGATGATTGGACTCCAGGCTCAGTGTGGACTTGAGCAGAACGCCCACCCAACCGGACCCCAGGAAGTCAGGCTGCGTTCATGGCCACTTTAGCAGGTTGATGCCAGCGATGCCCTCTGCATTCATTAAGCTTCTTCCAAGTGTGAGCGCCCATGGAACAGGCTGGCATCTCATCAGGGCTCTCGAGGGCAGGCCTTCTCAGACTTTGCCCACTGGTGTCTGCTTTGTGCCTCAGAAACTTGAACAATATAGGTGTCTAAAGTAAGGGCTGGAGCGATAGCACAGTGGTAGGGCGTTTGCCTTGTGTGCAGCCAGCCCGGCCAAGCCGGGTTCAATTCCTCCGCCCCTTTCGGAGAGCCCCGCAAGCTGCCGAGAAGATCTCGCCCGCACGGCAGAGCCTGGCAAGCTACCCGTGATGTATTCGATATGCCAGACACAGTAACAAAAGAGTCTTCAATGGAGACGTTACTGGGCCCGCTCGAGCAAATCGATGAACAATGGGAGGACAGTGACAGAAAGTAAGTATGCGGGGCTGGAGCGATAGCACAGCGGGTGGGGCGTTTGCCTTGCACGAGGCCGACCCGGGTTCGATTCCCAGCATCCCATAGGGTCCCCTGAGCACCGCCAGGGGTAATTCCTGAATGCAGAGCCAGGAATAACCCCTGTGCATCGCCAGGTGTGACCCAAAAAGCCAAAAAAAAAAATAAATAAATAAATAAAATAAAGTAAGTATGCAAGGGCCTGAGAGAAAGTACCAGGGCTAAGGCTCTCGCTTTGCATCCTATCAACCTGGGTTTAAATTCCCAGCACCATATATGACTCACCAAGCACCAGCAGTGGTGACTGCTGTGCCAGGAAGAGTCCCTGAGCATCACCTGGTGTGCCCTTCTCCTCCAAGCCCCCGAAAGCAAAAGGTCAGAGAGACAGTACAAAATATAAGACCTTTGCCTTGCACACAGCTGCAGCTCCCATGCTGGTTCAAATCCCAGCATCGGATATGGTCCCCTGAGCACCACCAGGTATCTGAGCACTTGCTAGGCATGGCCCCAGCAACAACCATTATAGCACTGTAGCACTGTCCTCCCATTGTTCATTGATTTGCTCGAGCGGGTACCAGTAACGTCTCCATTGTGAGACTTGTTGTTACTGTGTTTGGCATATCGAATGCGCCACGGGGAGCTTGCCAGGCTTTGCCGTGCGGGCGAGATACTCTCGGTAGTTTGCCGGGCTCTCCGAGAGGGGCGGAAGAATCGAACCTGGCTCGGCCAGGCTGGCTGCATGCAAGGCAAACGCCCTACCGCTGTGTTATCCCTCCAGCCCTCGCAACAAAAATAACCGAGTATATACAAAAAAACATTTACTAGGAATAAATTGTAAACAAATATTATTTTTTAAAAAACTAATTTTATTTAGTTATTTATTTTTTGCTTCTCTGGTCACACCCGGCGATGCACAGAGGTCACTCCTGGCTCATGCATTTAGGAATTACTCCTGGCAGTGCTCGGGAGACCATGTGAGATGCTGGGAATCAAACCTGGGTCGGCCACGTGCAAGGCACACGCCCTACCCGCTGTGCTATTGCTCTGGCCCCTAAAACGAATTTTAAAGCTGCATGACCTTATATGAGATCGTGAACTACAGGTTGGGAAACAGAACCCAGGTTGTTGGCTTATCTGTTTATAGAAAGAAATGGGTCGGAAGGAATTCCTTCTGTGGTGATTATCTCTCCGATTCAGGGAGGCCAACCTCTAGTCGCCAGCTTGTAGGCCAGAGACGAGGAGAACTCGTGCTGCCGAGAAAGAACAAAGTCCCGTTTGCTGGAAGAAAATGTTTTCCCCATTTGGGAGGTGAGCCTGTTTGTTTTGGTTCTCTTCTGGTTTCAACTGGCTTCTGGCATGAGGCTCACTTGCATTACAGAGAGTAATCGCTTTCCCCAAAGCTCACCAGTGGAAATATTATCTTCACCCGGATGATTTCTGGGCTGGCAAATGCGATTCGTGCATCAGACACCTTGAGTGAGCAGGTTTGAAGTGTGGCGGTCTTTTACAACCCAGCCTGAGAAGTTGCTTGTTTGTCACCAAACTCTACAGGTCGGTGTGGTCACAAAGCTTGCTGGGACTCCAGAAGAGGGGACTTGGACTTGCCACTGGATGGGAAGCATGTCTGAGCATGCACAGCTTTTTTTTTTTCAAACTGCCGTTACTTCTGATTCCATAGATCTTGTTTGTTTCTGTTAATATCAAGAAGTGGTGGGATTCACGTTCCCTCCCACCTTCCTTCTCTTCCATAGCTCTTCTCTCTCTCCATGGTTCATTAAGATCCTATTACTTCTAGTTCTCTCTTTTTTCTTAACGACCTCTACCATTTTGAGTAAAGCATTCCCTGGAGAGGTGGAGAACTGAGGTTTTCTGAAGTGTGTGTGTGTGTGTGTGTGTGTGTGTGTGTGTGTTGAGGAGGGCAATGGAGGACAACAAAACTGGCTTGAGCAGGGGAGTCCTGGCAACAAGGCTCTTATTAAAATCTCCAGCCACTTGACATGTGAATGACTCGGAGCATATATGTCCCAGGCACCTGCATAGTGGGTGGCAGTCCCTAGTTTTTGTTTTCTTTCTCTGCCTTGTCAACTTACATTCTGGGTTGCCATTTCCTTTCTTGAACTTTTCATGTCTGGTATGACTGCGGGACGCAAATGACATCTCATGGTGGAGATTATTAGAAACAGAGATTGGGGGCGGGGGGAGGTTGTGTTTGGGTGAAAAGGTTGAGGCAAAACCTCTCAGGAATAAGTATTTTTCATTACAGAAGCAATCAGGTAATTGCAAACAGTTATATATGTAAACAGTTGGCAGGAACTCCGTACCTTTGTCGGAGGGGTGTGCGTGGTTGTGTTTGGAAAAATTCATTTAGTTAATGGACTGAGCAGTGGGGTGAGTTTAACTCTCAGAGGACATGCTAATCCCTTTTTCTAATTATCTGATCCCCGGAGAAACACACCAGAACGCGGCTCTTGTTAGCTGGCATTTACTGTGTCTAGCGACAAAACTCCCTTTGAAATTTTTATGTAACTCTCGACTTGATTAGAGGCAAGAATGTGATAAGTGTATTACAATTTGGGGCCACATCGATTCAGGATTTCTGTTGGTAATTCTGGCTGGTTCAACATTCAACCTAGGACAAAATGTTAAAAAAAAAAAAAATAAGAGCCACCATGGAAGCCGTCATTCCCCGCCTCCCTTGCCTGTCCTTGTCTGTTTATCCTCATTGCCTGATCTCCACCCCCTGTCTTTTTCCCAGCAGCAAGCGTTGCGCTTTCTTAGAAACAGAACTGTTGCTGAGTGATCCTTTCTAAGGGACTGTAGTTGTTCCAATCAGGTAGTAATAGGACTCACTTCTTGGCCAAATTCTCCCTCATGGCCGTTCCCCGAGTAGAGCTCTAAATCCAGCAGAGCAGAGCCTGCTTGTACCACTCCTCACAAGCATCACCCTTGATCCAAGAGAGCCTTGGCTGTGGCATCGCAGATTCCTTGTGTCCGTTTCTGAGCCGCATTGTACACAGGGCGTGCGTCTGGGTTCTCTCACAGCATGCCAGATTTATCTGATGGGTCCTTGCTCTGGCGATAGCGGGTCCTTCTCCTTCCTGTTTGGTGTTCCTCTGGTGTAAACCCTTGTCGGCTCCCAGCGCAGGCTGCTGGAGAAGGGGGGCTTCAGTGGGCTGCCTCCCGTCTCGCTCCCAGGCACACCCTCTGCCCTAAGCTGTTTCGTGCACATTTGTTCGGTCTTTATCTAGGAGGCAATTTGTTGGTCCACACTGTTCAGCTGGAAGACCGTTACTCGGGGGTTGGTGGCAAGATTAAAACACAGGTGGCGGGGCTGCTGCGATAGCACAGCAGGTAGGGTGTTTGCCTTGCGTGCGGCCGACCTGGGTTCGATTCCCAGCATCCCATAGGGTCCCCTGAGCACCGCCAGGGGTAATTCCTGAGTGCAGAGTCAGGAGTGACCCCTGTGCATTGTCGGGTGTGACCCAAAAAGCAAAAACAACCAAAATCAAAACCCGGGTGGCATAACCTGGAAGGTCCTTGGAGAATGCAGTTGTCTGGGCTTGAGTTAAGATTTCCCGGCCGGCAAAGATATGGCACCCTGAGCACTTTCCAGTGCTCCGAGGGAGGAGGGCCTGCAGATCCCTTTTCAAGAGAGGAGGTTGCTACAGCAATGCTTACAGTTTACTTTTTCAAACTTAGTTTCTTTATCCTGTCCAGATTCCAGGAACAGCAAGGAGTATTAATTCAAAGTTAGCTGCTCCTGGAATTTTTTTTTTTTTTTTTTGCTTTTTGGGTCACACCTGGCAATGCACAGGGGTTACTCCTGGCTCATACACTCAGGAATTCCTCCTGGCGGTGCTCGGGGGACCGTATGGGATGCTGGGAATCGAACCCGGGTCGGCTGCGTGCAAGGCAAACACCCTGCCCGCTGTGCTATCGCTCCAGTCCCTCCTGGAATTTTTTATATATTGTTTTTCTTCCCCTCCCCTCTCTTCTCCACCCCCGTACCCCTCTCCCCCCCTTCAGTTTTTGGACCATACTCAGCTGTGCTCAGGGCTTACTTCTGTCTCTGCACTCAGGGATCTCCTGGCTGGGTTCAGAGAACAACATGGGGTGCCAGAGATCGGATCTGGGTTGGCCACATGCCAGGCAAGCACCCTGCCCGCTGTACCCCCCCTTCCTCCAGCCCAGTCTTTCTTTCCTTTTCTTTTTTTGTTTTTGGGTCACACCCCGTAGTGCTTAGAGATCACACCTGGTGGTTCTGGGGGACCATATATGGTGCCGGGGATCAAACTTGGATCAGCCACATGCTAGGCAAGTTTTTCTTTCCAGACTCTGTCATTGGAGTTGGAATCATTTTTTTTTTTTAGGATACTAGAGGAAGAGAACTGTTTCTCTGTTTTTTTCTTTAGATTCCTTTTAGTCAACTGCAGGGAACAAAAGGGAACAAAAGGCTGTGTTTGGACACCCCAGGGAGGCAGGGGGCCAAAACAGAAGGGCTTCATCTCCCGCTAGGAAGCCCTTTTCACACCTTGAGAACGGGAGTCTGTCCTACTCTCTGATTCCATAAGAACATAGTGATCAGAAGCAGACTAGGAGGTCAGGGAAATGGATCAAAGATCCCATAACCATGCATCACATGTAGCTTTGAGCCTTAGCATCCCACGCCACCCTGAGCACTGCCAGGCGTGACCCTGGAACAGAGCCGGGTGTGCCTCCCTGAGAGGAAAGGTTGGAGGTATGGAAACATCTGGACGTCTTTACGGGCTGAGCACTGCCTTCCTCTTCAGAGACCCACGGCTGCATTTCCTTCTCCATTTCTCTCTTCCTGTGAGACCAGACTTTTTAATTTTTTTTTTTTTTTGCTTTTTGGGTCACACCTGGCGATGTCACAGGGGTTACTCCTGGCTCTGCACTCAGGAATTGCTCTTGACGGTGCTCAGGGGACCCTATGGGATGCTGGGAATCGAACCTGGGTCGGCCGCATGCAAGGCAAATGCCCTACCCGCTGTGCTATCTCTCCAGCCCAAGACCATACTTTTAAATTTTTAACATTCTGTTACGCTACACAGATAGCACAGCGGATAGGGCGTTTGCCTTGCACGCTGCCGACCTGGGTTCGATTCCTCCGCCCCTCTCGGAGAGTCCGGCCAGCTACCGAGAGTATCCCGCGGCAAGCTCCCTGTGACGTATTCGATATGTCAAAAACGGTAACAACAAGTCTCACAATGGAGATGTTATTGGTGCCTGCTCGAGCAGATCAATGAACAACGGGAGGACAGTGCTACAGTGTTATAACATTCTGTTGGCTTTGTGTTTGGACTTCACCAGTTGGTCCTCAGAAATCATGCTTGGGGGTCTGTGTGTTGGGGACCTCCCTTCCTGGAAAAAAGCAAGAGCACGGCCCTTTGAGCTATCTCTGGCGTCCCTTAAATGTTGTTTTTAGAACTGGCCAAGGACGGGATGGGGAATAGCCAGGTATAAGGTTGTAGTTAGGAGCTTGGTTGGTTCTGGGCTCTCAGCCTCACTGCTTCCTGCTGGGCGTGTGTATCTTTGGCTGTCATGTAGACACAGTAGCATGAGTGTTCATATGTCATGGTGTGTCCCTGTGTCCAGGGTGGGGGGAGGAGGCAGGGAGAGCAGGGAGGGATGATCAAGAACTAACATCTGGCATCTGGTGCGTCCCAACTGTGAAACTCCAGGGGAAACAACTTCTAAGTCACTCTCACGGTTGCTTATGACCGGAGTTGCCGAGAAAGGGCAGAGCCCAGTGGAACAGAGGCTGGGAAGGGGTGACAGGAACAGCCTCAGGGAGCCTCACAGCACACCTCGACACCACCGAGTGCCACCGTGGTAGTCCCTTCTCCGGAAGTTGTTCGCCTGCTAGCTTTGAGCAAGGTCCCCCTTCCTGCTGTCCATGGCCTGGAGAGCCCAGGAGATAGAGCAGCAAGGGGCAGCCTTTCCGGGAACTTCCTTGAAAGCAGATCCCTGGAGAAGCCTCTTGCCCAGCTGTGGCCCCAGGGAAGGAAACTTTCATTGGTTGTTTCGTATCCTGGGATTCTTGTAAGCTGAGTCATTGCTGGGAAGGACTTAACATTGGGGTCCTCCTGTCTGGGGTCATGGGAAACGGATGAGATATGATCTTAAAACTCACAGCAGCTCCTCTGTGGAATCTTCTATAAGACGCTTGGTTATTGCCAGTGGTGCTAAAAATTTCTATGTCTAGGGTCTGTGCTGGCAAAGAATCCCATTTATACAGTGTTTCCAGGGAACAGTTCGTAAATGCAGATGAGAAAGCTAGACCCACTTCTGGTACATGCAGGTGATTCCTTGTATCTAAAGTTTTAGAAAATTGAGGATAGTAACGTTGTATTTATAGTTTTTTTTTTTCTGGGGAGGGGGTGTTGCCCAGGGGTTAGTCCTGATTCTGCACTCAGGAATCTCTCCTGGTGGTGCTCGGGAGGACCATATGGGATTCCAGGGACCGAACCCAGGTCGACCTTGTGCAAGGCAAATGCCCTGCCCGCTGTACTATCACTCCAGCCCCAGGGTCTGACTCTGAAGGGACAAGGAAAGAATGGGATCTACTCAGCCAATTACTTTTCCTTAAATCAGCCTTATTCAGTGGTGCAGCTATTATATGGCTCCAGGGCATTGGGTCTTTCTGTTCGGTTCTCAAGTTCATTTAAAGGAAGACCTCCATTCAGTAGCATAATCGAAGAAAGAGCAAATCACAAAGTAGAAATTAGCTCTATTTCTACCCAACAAACAATCAGTCTAGAATATGTAAAGAGCAACTAGAGCTAGTTAAAAATTACTTGATCACTTGATCACTTGACTTCCCGTTAATGGTCGATTTGCTCTAGCGGGTGCCAGTAACGTCTCCATTTGTCCCTGTCGTGTGCTAGTGTAGCCCAATGGCGTGTGTTCGCTCCGGGAACATGAAGGGCCTCAAACCGATCGTTCATGATCTTGACGAAGAAGTCCGACCATCTGGTAGGTGGGCGGCCACGCGGTCTTTTGACATCCCGTGGGATCCAGTCGGTAACAGCTCTAGTCCAGCGGTCGTCTTTAAATCTCATTACGTGACCAGCCCATCTGATTTTCGACACCTTGGGAAACGAGACAGCGTCCCTGATTCTTGATCGTCGACGGATGTCGGAACTCCGGATTCTTTCTCTCATTTGAGTGAAACGTGACATTCCAAGCAGAGCTCTTTCGATTCCTCTAAGAGTAACAGCAAATCTGATTTTAAAAAGGAACAGAAGTGCCGGGCAGGAGAGGTAATACAGGGGTAAGACACTTTGCCTTGCATGCAGCAAACCTGGGTTTGATCCCTCACACCCCATATGGTCCCCTCAGCCCCACCAGGCATGACCCTGAGCACAGAGCCAGGAGTAAGCCCTGAGCATTGCAGGTATGGCCTCAAAACGATAACAGAAAGTCATTCAACGTTATCAGCCATAAGTAAAACATATTAAAACTGATTCTAATATGCCAATACTTACACAAACTCTTACATTCCTGGTGGGAGTGTGAATTGGCTGAACAAGCTTGGGAAGCTGTTGAAACTTATCTACAAAGCTGAACGAACACGGTATCCTATGACTCATAGAGAAATAGCTGCCCATCGGAAATGAGTGCCTATGTTTATCTGACGCATGTGTAGTACCGTTCATAATAGAATAATAGAAACAATCTAAGTGTCAATTAACTGATAATTGAACTGTGGTATAATTTTTTTAGTAAACCAATGGAATATGACAGAGTGATCAAAAAGTGAGAATTACTGGAGAATTGATCCTGATAAATCAGACATGCCATGTTAAAAGAAGTCAGAAACAAGTACCTATAAGATAATTTATGCAGGTCAAAAGAGATACAAGAGACTTGTCAACTTGGGAGGGGTTTAGCAAGGGCTTCTGGGGGGCTGGGAATCAAAGATCAAGGTGCTGGTAACATGGATATGTATTTGTTACATTTCATCACAATACTTATGATTTCTGTAATTTACTGTATTTTACTATTGGGTCAGTTTGGAGCTGTGCTCAGGGGCTACTTCTGGTTCTGTGCTCTGGGATCACTCCTGGCTCTTCTTGGGGCAACTTATTTGGTGCCAGGGATCCATCCAGGGTCAGCTGTGGGCATGCCAAGTGCCTTAACCCTTGTACTATCTCTTTGGCCCTGTGCGCAATTTTTTAAAAAAAAGTTTTGCAATATCCAACATTTCAAGATCAATCAGGATTTCAAATCAATAAGATTTTTTTTTTCTCTGCACAAAAGAGAAACTCATTTCCACAAACCGGCATCCAGAGTAACGGATTGTTTGAAGGAGCCTCGTGAAAGCTCAAAGTTCAGCCAATCCAGCTGGCAAGTGGAAAGTTAGGAACTGAAATTTATTTTCGTTTTAGGCTACATCCCGCAGTGCTCAGGACTTACTCCTGTCTCTGTGCTAAGTCAGGGCTCACCCCTGGCAGTACTTGGGGAACTCTGTGTCAGACCATACGTGGTGCCTGGGTTTGACTCCAGGTCCACCATGTACAAGGCAAATGCCTACATCCTACTTTTCCTCCTGCCCTAAGAATGGAAATCTCACTTACATGGAGGCACTCGGGTTGTTGCATTTGCCCCATTTTTTGGCTTTTCTCTGTAGAATATCCCTTTCAGACGTTGCAGAAAGTGGCCACCTGGCGTGTTCTGACCTCCCATCTAGCCTCGTCCCTTTCAAGTTCACCAGCATCTCTTTTTCCCTTTCTGCCGATCCCCCTGACCTGTGGCTCCTCCCCCACCCCCAGGGAGTGGGAATATTTCGGTGACCTCCTCAGTCATGGCCAAAGAGACAGGGACCCTATAGGAAACAGAACAGCCATGACAAAGGATGGGCGGGTTCTCCCCCAAAGTGACGTGTTTGCCACCCTGCCTTTTCTTTTTTCTTTTTTTGGGTCACACCCGGCGATGCTCAGGGGTTACTCCTGGCTCATGCACTCAGGAATCACTCCTGGTGGTGCTCGGGGGACCATGTGGGATGCTGGGAATTGAACCTGTATCCGTCATGTTGGCTGCGCGCAAGGCAAACGCCCTACCTGCTGTGCTATCGCTCCAGCCCCACTCTGCCTTTTTTTCTGCTCCATGTCTGTGAGTTCCTTGCTCCCTCACAACCAAGACAGACTCTCACGTCTGCTTCCCAACAGGATATCGCAGCAACTGTGGAATCCTGTATTTCTTGGGACCCAAAAGATAGGAAGGTAGATGAGGCATTTGCCATGCATGCAGCCAACACATCTCCACCCCCAGCACCCCATAGAGTTCCCAGAGCACTGAGCACAGAGCTAGGAGAGAGCCCTGAGAAACTTTGGGTATGCCCCTTCCAGCAAAAATACGGTCACGGTCACGGTCCTCCCGTTATTCATCGATTTTGCTCGAGCGGGCCCAGTAACGTCTCCATTGTGAGACTTGTTGTTACTGTGTTTGGCATATCGAATACGTCACCGGTGGCTTGCCTGGCTTTGGCATGCGGGCGAGATACTCTAAATTAAAAAGAAATCCTATATTTCTCACTGAGCTTCCTCCCACTTTTTAGCTTTATAGGGATGTGTTATAGATTTGTCTCACGGAGGGAGCTGGGACCTGACGGGGTATTTGTAATTACGAGATAATTTCCCAATTTGCGTGAAATATTGTTTCTGTTTAGCTTTGCAAATAACTTCCCCGATTGATTTCTGTGGTTTTGGGCTTGCGGGTCATGGCAGAGAAAGCTCTGAATCCTCAACTCAAACCTTTCGAGGCAGAGTATAGCGTTATCTTTTGCCAGCCTCCAGGTGAACTCTGGCTTGTGAACTTTGGCTTCTTAGGGTGTGAGGTTCCTAGCTTCACCCCTGGCCTTTCTCTGGGCCCCTTCTAGCTGTGCTTTTTCCGTTTATTCCTCCTGGTTGTAAACAGCATCTGACCATGGCTTCTGGATAGGACAACCTGTCCGCTTAGTAAGCATTCCGAGTCTCTCTGGTCTGGCAGTGGGTCAAGACCACATCAACCATTTGCAGATGGTTTTCCTCCAGACGTTAAGTTTTATAAGATCCCATGTAAATTTTTATTTGCTTTTTTTTTTTTTGGTTTTGGGACCACATGGCAGTGGGGTGCTGTATGCTCAGCATAGCACTTGGGGATTTTTCCCAGCAGTGCTCCGGAGAAAACATGGTGTCAGAGATTGAACCTAGGTCCTTGCTTGCAAAGCTTGAGGTCCAGACCTTTGGCCCCACGAATTCAAGCAGTTTTTTTTGGGGGGGGGCTGGGGTTAACACAGGGGTTAACTCCTGATTTTGCACTCAGAAATTAGTCCTGGCAGTGCTCAGAGGACCATATGGGATGCTGGGAATAGAACCCGGGTCAGCCATGTGCAAGGCGTACTAATAACTCCAGCCCTCAAGCAGTTTTTTAACCAGAGAATCTATAAAGGAAGTAGCTCTTATAAGTGGATGCTGTTTTTCTTTGACTTCTAGAGTGGAAAAACTAATTTTCCTCCAGTTCTGTCTGGCCATTTGTAAAACAATTTGCATCATTCGATCTTATATTGAGAAAATTTTCAGACAAACACTGAATACTGAAAAGTGAATACAAAACCTGAACTCTTGAGTTCCATAAAATCCTACACAATTACATTTTCTTTATTTTGCTAGAAGACAGGCATGCCACTTGAGTTTATAAATTGATTCTTTTTTTTTTATCCTGCCTTCATACCCTCCCATCGGTTAGATATTAATGACATAACTTTGGAAGGGTTGAGCTGTTGAACCATATCCTCTTTGATCTTATTGTTCTTAACAAGGTCTTCTAATGGTCAAACCATTTAAATTTTCCCTCTCCCCCTAAAGTACACACACACACACACACACACACACATACACACACATAGTAAAATATTTTATTAGAATTATTTGCAATTTATTATATTATGCAGATAGTTCATATCAAATGTTAGAGACAGTAAGATATCTACCCTTGTTAGGTAGTTCTGCATATTAATTGTTCCACTGCACATTCAGATACTTTTTTTTTTTTTTTGCTTTTTGAGTCACACCCAGCGATGCTCAGGGGTTCCTCCTGGCTCATGCACTCAGGAATCGCTCCTGGCGGTGCTCCGGGGACCATATGGGGTGCTGGGAATTGAACCTGTGTCGGTCATGTTGGCTGCGTGCAAGGCAAACGCCCTACCCGCTGTGCTATCGCTTCAGCCCCCAGATACTTTTTTTTTTTTTTGCTGGGGGACCACCCAGCTGTACCCAGGACTTTCTTCTGGCTCTGCACTCAGGGATCGGGGGTCATATAGGTTGTTGGGGATCCAACCTGGGTTGGCCACATACAAGCTAACATCCTACCTCCTCTGCTGTCACTCTGGCACCCCCCATTAAGACACTTCTGAAAGGTCTGGACAGACAGCTCAAAGGCTGAAGGCAAGCTTTGCTTTCATGAGTCCTTCGTTCACTTCCTGGTACCGCCTGGTCCTCTGAGCACTGCTGAGCGTGGCCCCCAAGCACGAAACTGCAAGTAACATCTGAGCACGAGGAAAGGTTTCGTTACTCAATTTAGACTAGAAGACGCTCTGTGGCTTTAAAAGGTCCCATTTTGGTTCACCTTACATGACATGTGTGTTTCTGCTGTAAAGTTTCTATTTTCATTTGTTTCATTTTAAGGTTCTTCCACAAGCAATGTGCAGGGTGCCTCAGGACCACCCCTGGTGATCCTCAGTCAACTGGGGTGATGGTTTGGTTCAGTGCCCAGGTGAGGTGCTACTGCTCAGGCCTCAGTGTGGCCATCACAGCCGTCCCGAAAGTTTGGGGGAAGTAGGAGCATGTGGTACCAGGAATCAAACTCGGACGGGTCAGCAGATGCAGCTGAGTGGATCTGTAGATACCATAACGTCACTTGGCACTCAGGGATAGAACCTCTCGATAGGAAGGGCAATAAATCATCAAAACAACCACCGAATTTACAGAAGTGGAAAACCATCATTAATTTAAGAGGCTTAATTTGCTTATTCAGAAACATTTTATGATTGGGGTTGATTTTGAATAGGTTATACTCAAGACATTTGCTTAGATATGGGAAGCACGCTAGTTTTTGCACAGGGTCCGTCACTCTTTTATGAGCTGCAAAGTTGATTTCTCAGGGTCTAGGTCTGTAGTTTAATAAAGAATTTTTTTTATCTCCCTCCCTCCCTTCCCTCCCTTTCCTTCCTCCCTTTCCTTCCTTCCTTCTTCTTCTTCTTCTTCTTCTTCTTCTTCTTCTTCTTCTTCTTCTTCTTCTTCTTCTTCTTCTTCTTCTTCTTTTTCTTCTTCTTCCCTCCCTTCCTCCCTCCCTCCCTCCCTCCCTTCCTTCCTTCCTTCCTTCCTTCCTTCCTTCCTTCCGTTCCTTATTCCCTCCCTCCCTCCCTCCCTCCCTCCCTCCCTCCCTCCCTCCTCTTTTAATGACTAAAATGCTTGACATCAAACTCTGTGGCTTTCTTGACCTAGCCCCTGGTTGCCCTCGCCTTCCTCTCCTGCTCTCACCCTCTTCGGTGCTTGTGGCCTCCTTGCTCTTCCGCCCACAGCCGCTCACTGCCCTTTGGGCCTCTCCTCCCGGCTGCTTTCTCTGACCCCCAGGCCCTGCCCCTCTCCCCTCCCCCCTCCTGCTCTTGCCAAGACTTCCAGGTCTCCACCTCAGCACTTACCCACTCAGAATCACGTCTTCTGCCAGCCCCAGTTCCCCTAATGCAACTCTTCTTTTTTCTGTTTGCCCTATAGCATGATCACAGATTATGTCACGTACCTAGTATATCCATTGTTCATTGTCCGTTTCCTCCAATAGAATACGGGCTTCCCCAGGGCTGGGATCTTTATCTGCTTTGTTGGCTGATAGATGGCAAGTCCTGGAACAAAGCCCCGACTCAGAAGGGGCACTTACGAGGTCTGTGTGAATGAACCACTGGCGAGGATTTATCCACATCACAATCCCTCACAGGAGGATTGTGAATGTTTACGTTCCTGGTTAGGAAAGCATTTATTTCACTGAAAAATAGGGACTTTAAATTTTCCCCCCAGTTATGAAAAATTAATGCACCATATTTCTTTTTCTGCTTTGGCTGCCATGGTGGCAGGAAACTGAGTTTATGCTCTCGTGCTTGTACACTGCAGTGGTGATTCTTTTACTTAAACATGGAGTCAAATAAAACAAGCCTGCCCTTCCTTTCCCCTTTGATGCAAACTTGTGCTGCAGTTCCTTTGATTTACTTCTGATACCGACCGTGCCTTTCATTGCTAGAGTCTGCCAAGTGGCCTTTAGTAGTGACATGTGTGCAAGAAGTCACATTGGGGGCCAGGGCGGTAGGAACAGCGAGTAGGGAATTTGCCTTGTATTTGGCCAACCCTGTTCAGTTCCTGGCATCCCAGGAGTAATTCCTGAGTGTAGGTAGAGCCAGGAGTATCGCCTGAGCATCACTGGGTGTAGTCCCCAAACACCAAGAAGTCAGATCTACTGTACAAAGAAGTAGTCGTTTATTTTTATTTATTTAATTAATTTATTTATTTTTGCTTTTTGGGTCACACCGGGCGATGCACAGGGGTTCCTCCTGGCTCTGCACTCAGGAGTTACTCCTGGCGGTGCTCAGGGGACCATGTGGGATGCTGGGAATCGAACCCGGGTCGGCCGCGTGCAAGGCAAGCGCCCTACCCGCTGTGCTATCTCTCCAGCCCAGTAGTCGTTTATTAATAACACCTGTTTTTTGTTGTAGTTGGTCTTCGGAGCTTCAACCAAGTCAGTACCCTTGCTAAAGGCAGTACGCCACTTCCTGGATTTTTTGTTTTGTTTTGTTTTGTTTTCTTGCTTTGGGGTCCGCAACAAGTGGTGCTCAGGGCTACTCCTGACTCTGCATTGAGGAATTTCTCCTGGCAGTGCTCAAAGGAACATATGGGACACCAGGGATTGAACCCGTTACCTCCTGTACTATCTCCCCTAGCCCCCTCTTCAAAGTCCTGATGAGTGTTCTGATGTAGTGGTTTGGTGGGATTCTGTCTTTCTGTGGATACTTCCGTGTGATTCAGAATCACACGTACACCGGTGTTAGTATTCAAGTCAATTTCGTTTCCTATTCCAGTTGCTTTTGGTTACGGTTTAGATACACACACACACCTATCCGAATTCCATCACTCACCTGAATGAGGTGTTGGAGGCCAGGAACTCTTCACGGTTTGCTGGTGATCCGCCCTCCTTTGCAAATGATAGAATCAAATGATAGAATTACAGCATGCAGGAGAGAATCGAACAGTTCTGAGCCACTCTGGGAGCGTGAGCCCCGGGACACGGTGTCTGGAACATGGCCCCAGTGAGGAGGCCGGCACATGAGACCTTGGCCCTCATGTGCAGGACACTGGTGGGGGTAGCAGCAGCAGGAGACTCAAAACTGAGGTGAACTTAAGTGCTCTTTAAAATGTGACTTTTGGGGGCTGGAGCAATAGCACAGCGGGTAGGGCGTTTGCCTTGCACGTGGCCAACCCGGGTTCAATTCCCAGCATCCCATATGGTCCCCTGAGCACCGCCAGGGGTAATTCCTGAGCGCAGAGCCAGGAGTAACCCCTGTGCATCGCTGGGTATGACCCAAAAAGCAAAATAAATAAATAAATAAATAAAATCGGTTTTAAAAAAAAATAAATAAAATGTGACTTTTATTGTGGCCCAGTGCAGATAAGCATGCTATCGGTTCTCATGGGTGAAAACTAATGGACGCTTCTAGCATATACTTTAAAAAGTCAACTAGGTGGGACCGGAGAGACAGCGTTCATCAGAGCTGAATTCCCCCCACCCCCATCACCCCCCACACACACACACCCCACTGTCTTTGCAGGGAGGAGAGACTCCTGGGTTCTGGTCAGAGATTCAGGGACCACTCCCAGCTTTATTCAGCTAGATGGTGGGGGTGGGTGGGGGCACTGTGATGTGTTAGGGTTTGAATTCCGGGGTTCACGCATGCAAAGCACGTGCTCTACTCCTTGGAGTTACCTTCCCACCCCCACCCCACCCCACATTTCATTTTTTTTTTTGTTCCAAGTATTTTTGTTGGTTAGTTGGGTCTTGGGTCACACCCGGTGTCACGTAGGGCTTACTCTTGGCCATGTGCTGAGGGATCACTCCTAGTAGTACTTGAGGACCATGTAGTGTGATAACAGATCAAACCCAGGTCAGCCGTGTCCAGGGCAAACACTCCTGACCCACTGTACTGTTTCATACCATTTTTTTTTTTTTTGCTTTTTTGGGTCACACCCGGCAATGCACAAGGGTTCCTCCTGGCTCTGTGCTCAGGAATTACCCCTGGCGGTGCTCAGGGGACCCTATGGGATGCTGGGAATCGAACCCGGGTTGGCCGCGTGCAAGGCAAACGCCCTCCCTGCTGTGCTATTGCCCCAGCCCCCACACCATTTTCTTTATTGTTCAGGATGCAAAGAGGCCTTTCCAGCTAGAAATCGATGTTTTCCAGTTATTGGATAATTTTTGGAATCATCTCTAATAACTCTTTATTTCTTAGTCAAATTATTTTCAAATCCTGATATTTCAGAAGTGATCCTAATTTGCTTACAATTTCCTTTCTTTTTTTAGGTCGTAGTTTTTAATTTTATTTTCTTGCATGTTTCTTCAGCTTTGTTTTTATCCAGTTTACTACATTAAAAAAAAAGTTTTCAAGTGAATAACTCATGATTCGAATTTAAAGGCTATAAGGTTGACACTAAAAGCACCTTAATCCATGTGGTTAGCATCACATTCCCTCTTTGGAGGCAAATTCAGAGTATTCCATGACGACTGTGCTCATATTTATAAAAAACAACCAAATGTATGTCATACTATAATATATTTTCATCTTTTAAAAAAGATCACAAGTAATGACAATATTCCTGTTTTGCTTTTTTTATGTTCCCAAAATTATATTTATTGATCACTTTCAGTGTTTCTATCTAAAACAGTACTATTATGTGTTATTTCAGTAAGATTTTATTTGAAAAATAAAAAAATGTAGTTTTACTTCCAAATAATTACCTAACTATAACTTCACAAAAACAGTGTTTTTTTAAGAGAAAAATTGAAGTACTGCTCCTTGACAAGGATTAAAGAATAATACATTTCCGATTGTCCTAACGAAAGACTTTTCATAGCATACGGTGGTTCATAACATACAGAGGAATGTGAGGAATATGAGTACATACTTGAAATATATTAACTTTATGTAAGTATCAGAATTTTTGACCAAATAGCTAATAATCCTGTTTTGCTTTTTAAAGTAACCAAATGTCTTGGTTTCTATGTAAGTCCAGTTCTTATATTTTTATAGTTTTCAACATCACTGTCACTGTCACTGTCCTCCCGTTGTTCATCGATTTGCTCGAGCGGGCCCAGTAACGTCTCCCTTGGAAACTTTGTTGTTACTGTGTCTGGCATATCGAATACGTCACGGCTGGCTTGCCAGGCTTTGCCGTGCGGGCGAAGTACTCTCGGTAGCTTGCCGGGCTCTCTGAGAGGGGCGGAGGAATCGAACTCGGGTTGGCTGTGTCGGCCGCAGGCAAGGCGAACGCCTTACCCACTGTGCTATCGCTCCAGCCCAGTTTTAAACATAAAGCACAGTATTTCTTTTAACAGATGCAGCTGTTTTTTGAATGAACTTCCTATTGATTTTACTATTTTTAGTGATTTTCGTGAGATCATTTTGTACATACATGATTGTGCTAATGTGATGTAATCCTGACGTGAAATTACTGGGTGTGGATATGTATATTTGTACTATAATCCTGTTTTGCTTTTTAAAGTAACCAAATGTCTTGGTTTCTATGTAAGTCCAGTTCTTATATTTTTATAGTTTTCGACATCACTGTCACTGTCACTGTCCTCCCGTTGTTCATCAGTTTGCTCGATGGGGCCCAGTAACGTCTCCATTGGAGATTTTGTTGTTACTGTGTTTGGCATATCGAATACGTCACGGGTGGCTTGATGTATTCACAAGATGTATTCACATCACAGGTAGATCGATCCTCCCTGCAGTGCCTCCTGTTCAAGCTGTGCTAATATACACTCATCATCAAGGTATAAAACACCTATTTCTTTACGTTCTGACCCACATTGTTTGGTATGAAACTTCTTAATCTTTGCCACTTTAATAGCCGAGGAATGGTGTATCCCCTGTGATTTTCATATACATTTCTCTCTGGGTTTTGAGTCTTTTCAGGATTGCAGAAACGATTTGTAATAAACTTTACAGTGAACTGTGCTTGCTTTTGCTGTTGAACTGTTTAGTCATCAAGTTGTACTGCATTCGAATGGAGGAAATGAATCCCTTATCTGTGAGAAGAATTTGGATTGCTCTCAGTTTATTGTTCATTGCTAGGAAACTCACTCAACACATACCTGGAATATATATTTTTCAAGTACATATGAAAAAAAATACGATGCTGCTATGTTTAAAACTATAAAAACACAAAATTTTAATTTCTCCATTAAAATTGATCAGTGTATCAACTATTTATTGTAAAGCCTTTACATTTAATGACAAATAGAGAAAAAGTCCTCTTAATATTTTTTTTGAATGGTTCAAAGGTCTCTGGTACTTACTGCTATTATTTTGTTATTGTTTTGGGGTCACACCCAATAAGTGTTCTTGGCTTAGTGCTCAGGAGTAACTCCTGGTGGAGCTCAGGGTACCATGTGGTGCTGGGGATCAGGTCTGGCCTCCAGCATGCAAAGCTTATGCTGCAGTCCTTTGAGCTACCTCCTCACTGTCACTGTCACTGTCCTCCCGTTGTTCATCGATTTGCTCGAGCGGGCACCAGTAATGTCTCCATTGTGAAACTTGTTCTTACTGTTTTGGGCATATCGAATACGTCATCACGGGGAGCTTGCCAGGCTCTGCTGTGCGGGTGTGATACTCTCGGTAGCTTGCCGGGCTCTCCGAGAGGGATGAAGGAATCGAACTCAGGTCGGTTGCGTGCAAGGCAAACACCCTACTTGCTGTGCTATTGCTCCAGCCCTTCTTAACAAGGATAAAAAATTACAAAATCGTTTACTGTTGGGCACACTGCTGACTTACAAAATCATTTGTAAGGACGCTTGCTTTGAGAAAAGTGATTAAATAGATCCAAGATTTCACAGCAGTTTGTGTTATGTTTTACTCAGCTGTGATCAGGGCTTACTCCTGGCTCTGTGATCTGGGATCACCCCTGGTGGGGTTTGGAGGACCACATATGGTGCTGGGGATTGAACCAGGGTGTAAGACAAATATCCACTGTACTATCTCTGTAGCTCCAGCAAAACTTTCCCTCCCTACTTTCCTTAAACACTGTGGTTTGCAGAGTTGTTCACGATAATTTGTTACAAGCAGTATTCTTTTTTTTTCTTTTTGGGTCACACCCAGTGATGCACAGGGCTTACTCCTGGCTCTGCACTCATGAGTTACTCCTGGCGGTGCTCGGGGGACCATATGGGATGCTGGGAATCGAACCTGGGTCGGCCGCATGTAAGGCAAACGCCCTACCCGCTGTGCTGTTGCTCCAGCCCCACAAGCAATATTCTAACGCCAATCCCACCACCCCTGGCACCTTCCCTCCACCATTGTCTCCATTTTCCCAACCACCCCTCAAGCCTGCCTTGGGGCATAGCTACAGCTTCCGGGGCTTTGTTAGGGCAGGCGTGCTGGCCCGCTCCCCTGTTCCTGAGATCATCTCAGCTAGGAACCTGTATCTGAGAAATTTTTGCAGCTATTTGATCTTTTTGGAGATCTGTTTTGAGTCACTGGAACAAGGCCAGTAGATAAACCAGCATGATTTTTAAGTTTGAGAATTGAATGGTAAGATTTGATTGTGAGCACTGATTGATTGTGAGTACTGAGTTGACTGTGAGCACTGAGTTGACTGAGCACTGAGTTGATTGTGAGCAATGAATTGATTGTGAGCATTGAGTTGACTGTGAGCACTGAATTGATTGTGAGGATTGAGTTGACTGTGAGCACTGAATTGATTGTGAGCATTGAGTTGACTGTGAGCACTGAATTGATTGTGAGCATGGAGTTGACTGTGAGCACTGAATTGATTGAGAGCATTGAGTTGACTGTGAGCACTGAATTGATTGTGAGCATTGAGTTGACTGTGAGCACTGAGTTGACTGAGCACTGAGTTGATTGTGAGCAATGAATTGTTTGTGAGCATTGAATTGACTGAGCACTGAGTTGATTGTGAGGATTGAGTTGACTGTGAGCACTGAATTGATTGTGAACATTGAGTTGACTGTGAGCATTGAGTTAATTGTGAGTATTGAGTTGACTGTGAGCACTGAATTGATTGTGAGCATGGGGTTGACTGTGAGCACTGAATTGATTGTGAGGATTGAGTTGACTGTGAGCACTGAATTGATTGTGAGCATGGAGTTGACTGTGAGCATTGAGTTAATTGTGAACATTGAGTTGACTGTGAGCACTGAGTGGACTTGGTGCCTTCTCAGGTGAAGCAAGTGTTTACACAATCAGTAGTCAGCTGGAGTGCCTCAGCGCTGGACCCGTCCTTCAGTGAAAAGCCTTCATTTGTCTAAAATGAAGAAAGAGACTGCAGTGAGCCAGAGACCATGCATTCTGAACCGTGACATCCCTTTGGCAGACCCTCTCCAGGCTTCTCTGAAAATAGCCCAGAGAGTGGGAAAAAGAGTTGCCACGGGGCTCCATTCCCTTGCTCCCAGCCGTGCTTGGCTTTGCTGTGAGATTCTGTGTTAGCGAGAGGGAGCCTACTCCGGGCTAAGACATTACAGAAATCTTTCTCTTCTGAAGCTAATGAGCTCGAATGCTAATCAAACATGGATGCAAGCAGATATGTAAGAAGTAGGCTTGTCCAGTTTTAACAAAAATACCACTGACTTGTGTTTAAATAGACACATACTAATCATAGACCTTTCTTTCTTTCTTTCTTTCTTTCTTTCTTTCTTTCTTTCTTTCTTTCTTTCTTTCCCTTTTTGGGTCACACCCGGCCAAGCACAGGGCTTACTCCTGGCTCTGCACTCAGGAATTACTCCTGCTGGTGCTCAGGGGACCATATGGGATGCTGGGAATCGAACCCAGGTCGGCCAGCAAGGCAGTCACCCTACCCGCTGTGCTATCGCTCCAGCCCCAACATTTATTTCTCAATAGACCTTTGTTTGTTATTTTCTAGAGGGTGGGGAAACTGAGGATGCCAAATTCAGGAATGCCGGAGGGAGGGTTCTGGTGAGTCTGCTTCCTGGTCAGGAAGAAGGCGGTCTTCCTGCTGCTTCCCTGGAGAGATGCACTCTGGTCGGTCTTCCTTGTTTCTGAGGACCCTAATCCCGTCATTGGTGCCCCCATCATGACCTCGTCTAAGCCTGATGGCCACCCGGAGGCCCCCACCCGCTGATGCTCTCCTGCTGGGGATTAGGGCGTCCACATAACAGGGCTCTGTGTTCAGTCCTTTCTACTTAAGACACTGTGTACGGCAGATCTTTAGATGCTGTTTGGTTTCGCTTCATTTCATGGAAAGAGGAAGGACATCCTTGCTAACTTGGGACAGAAGTGTTACCCAAGCACCTTTTGGGTTATAGCTCTTTGTGATTCAAGTCCCTGTTTCTGATAACCTGTTGCTGGTGTTAAAGTGAACACTTCCTGCATGGTGATTTTTTTTCCCCACCAGGGGAGGGGGTTCTGTGGATCAAATGCTTGGATGATTGGTTTAAAAGGTGCTCCAGTGGTCTCACTTTCCTTTGTAACTGAAATGCCTCAGAGGGGGAGAAAAAGGCAGCATTCTTTTGTGTTGATGTTTTTGTGTTTTGGAGATAGATTTGGAGAAGTGGTACCCCCTGGGTCCTGTGGGATGTCTTTGTCTTTGGCAGGGGGTGGCTGGAAGGGACCCTGAGAACATTGGCGGAGGGAAGAAGCAGGCACTCTGGGAGTGTGGTGCTGGAATGATGGATGCATGAAACCATCATCAAGAGGGTTGTGAAGCACGATACTGCAATTTAAAAAAAAAAAAGCAAAAGAAAAAAAAAAGAAAGAACATGGAAGACCGAAAAAAGCCGCATTCATTTGAATGTTGCGCCTGTTGCCATTTTAGCAATGCTGAGAGCCCGGAACAGGGATGTGTGTTTACATTGTACATTTATATTGTGTGTAACCGCCATCCCGATCCACCTCTCACGTGCATCTAACCCAACAAATCATAGTTATCAAATACTTCTCCACTTTCCCTTTTCCCTCCCACTGGCAACCACCATCCTCCTGATTGTTTGGTGTTCCTGTCTATACCATTGAAGCTCCAAACCTAAACCACATTCCTTATTTTTCATCTTTTCATCAGGCTTCTTTGGGAGGAGAGGGTAAGTGGAGGTGAAGGGAACAGATTAATTCCCTGGGATGGCCTGGCACTAAAATGCCGTCTCCAGACACTAGCTTGGCACGCCTCAGAAGCCAAGTCGGTAACGTTCTTTTAGTTTATTATGAAGAATGTGCTTCTAGGCTTCAGGAGTAGGTGAGAGATTTCCTGAGGAATGGCAACATCTCTGTCAGCCCTGCTTTTCTTATCTCTTGGCTGGAAAGCAGAACCGGCCTTTGTGGGGTCATAAACCTTGTATACACAGCTGCAGGAGCGAGCAGGGAGGTGCCCAAGGGAGGCTGGGGAACTTGCTGGAGATAATGGGGCATCTGGCCCCATGCAGTTTGCTGGTCAGGGCAGTTTTGGAATTGGATTTTGTCCCGCGGTGATGGAGACCCCGAGGAAGGCACTTTGGAATATTTGCATTGCTTTGAAGCGAGTGCCAGGGAGATACTGTGAGTTATTGCCAGGAGGAGACAAAGCTGAGAGTATGAGGTTTCCATGGGCAGAACAAAGGTTGTTGGAAAAAGGAGATAATCATTAATTTTGTCAGTGAAATTTGTTGAAGCCACAGGGCAATTTGTGGAGGAGTCAGAGCCATTTGTGAAGTCGGTTGCTAATCACGGTATATTATGGATGCTAATCCTGGGCTAAGAGCATGAATTGGGGTTCACCTGGGTGATTTCCGGAGTGCTTAATCCTTCTGCGGTGCAGTTTCCTCAACTGGAGAGTGAATTCCAAGACTGTTCCTGCATTCTTTGTAAGGAACAGATCAAATAATGGACAGAGTACTGAAAGTGTCCGACCCAGCCTCAGGTCTTAATAGCTGACATCTCTTTTGCATGTGAAACAGAAATTTTCTTTTCTTCACAAACCCTTAAGATCGTCCCATCTTAAATTATTTGACTTACTCGAACCACAAATTAAAAAATAATTTAATATATATATAATAAAAAAATTTTGACACTGGGGCTGGAGCGATAGCAGAGCAGATCGGGCGTTTGCCTTGCATGCGGCCGACCCGGGTTCGATTCTCAGCATTTCACACGGTCCCCTGAGCACCGCCAGGAGTAATTCCTGAGTGCAGAGCCAGGAGTAACCCCTGTGCATTGCCGGGTGTGACCCAGAAAGCAAAAAATAAATAAAATAAAATTTCGACACTGTTTATAAAGTTGTTTCAGGGGTACCATGTTCCCACCTCTAATCCCACCACCCCATATCTTCATCCGTCCACCTATGACCCCAGGTTTCTTCCTACCCCAGACCTGAACACTTGACAGATACATTTTTTTTTTAATTTAACGTTTGGAGTTTGGGTCCCATGCTCTCTGTAGCATGAGTCTATGGTTTAAATGTGTGCAGACACCTCACCCCTCACCTCTGCACCACACACAAGCTCGAGGTCCCTGTCCCTTGACCCCTGTCACTTCCAGACTTCCTGTTTTACGTGCTGTTGTCTGGGCCATCCTGGTGGAAGGGAAGCACTGCTGGAGATAAGTCAGGGCTGTCTCCGAGACCGGATCAATACTAGCAAGTATGGGGATCCCCTCCAGCTCCTGGTAGAGTAAGTCCAAGAAAAGGTCACAGAGTTCTTCGCACGGTCTCCCCCACCTGCTCACTTTTCTCTCCATAAAGTAGGCTACGGGTGTTTTCGGCAGCTGAGCTCATAATCTGTCTTTGAGTCTCCTCTCCTTTCTCTTGTTGATGAAAAACAAAACAGACTCACTGGGCACCAACATCCTTGCGGGACCATCTGGAATTTTACTAGCAGACACTCCCAGATTCTGCAGATTTGGGTGAAGAAGGTGCTGAGAGAAGCACATGGTCCTCCTCTCACCCTACTTTTGTTTGTTTGTTTATTTTTTTCCCCGTTCTCAAGGGTTAGTAGCGCTTTGCAGAAACGGGAACAAGGACCAGGGTTGGCAGAGGTAAGAGTTGCGTCTCAGGCACCCAAATAAGGCCTAGGCTGTGATAATTACTTCTCTGGGTTGATGGAAAGGACACTGAGTAATAAATGGTGGGAGTGTTAAAGAAAGCGCCTTTAGAACTTCCCAACTCATGGAAATTCAGAAAATGCCATGCAGAAATGTACGTTTTTCCAGCTTGTGAGTCTGAAACAATGGGATTGTTGGAAGAACTTTTGCAACTTCTTCTCTCTCTCTCTCTCTTTCTCTCTCTCTCTCTCTCTCTCTTTCTCTCTTTTTCAAAGCATTATTGTGTTCAGTGGGGACATGTGCTTTGCCCATAAAAATCTGTGTCTTAATCACATATCTGGGGGGGAGGGGAGGGCGGGTTATTACCCACAGACCGTAATGCCAGAAGTTTATCTCTCAGCAGGCGCTGAGAACATTTCTTAGAGAAAAGGGGACATTTCTGAAGCAGAAAACACAATGTGTGCAAACAAAACATCTCTGTCTTGCCATGCATCTATATCTAGCAGACTATAATTTCTTGCTCTCTCTTTCTTGGTATTGGCGGTGTCAGGAATCAAGCCAGGGCCTCACACACACATCACAGGTGCCATATACCACTGGACCATGTCCCCATCCCTCCTACCCTCCCTCCCTGGCCCCGCTTATTTCCTTACTGTTAGATTTTCATCTCAGTCTTCCAAGGGTAACTTTCCCCCTTTTTGTCCTGCAGTAGCCTGCTGGCTGACCTTTCACTCTTGACTGCTAATCTTCAGGAATGAGTTACCTTTCAAGAGCACAGCAAGATCATTCAAATGCTCTAGTCCCTTTTTTTTTTTCCTACCCCAAGATATCTTCTCCCAGGAGCTTTATAAAAAGCACCTAACAGGAAAGAAAAAAACAAAAAAAGATAACATCAGGGGTGGGGTGTGGATCACCCTTCTCAAGAAGAAAGTTCTGTGAGTGTCTGAAAATTTTTGCTGTGTTTTGCCCATGTAGGAACAATTGTGATCTTTTAATTTTTGTTGTGTGTTGTAATTCCGTGGGTAAAAATGGGAGGAGGCGGGCCAGAGGGGAGGCTGGGTAGGAGGCCAGCTAGAGAATTAGAAATCTCTTTCTTTGAGGGTGCCCCCTGCACCCCCTCCTGCTGACTGCTGGATCGTGGGAGCCAGCCATATCACTTCCTGTCCAAGTTGGCACCGCCAGTGGCTCAGTATTTCTACCCAGTCTCCTCAAACTGTGCTTGGCAAGTGTCCCGCAAAAGAGTCGCCTGAAGAAACAGCCCAGCCTCCTTTCTTGCTTTCTGGCACCTTCCACAGCGTCCCCTGGCCTCGGGTCATCTGTCCCTGGCCTTTTGGAATGGCCTCGTTGAATCCCCAAAGCTTGCTTTTTTTTTTTTTTGGACTTTTTGGACTTTGACCCGGCAATGCTCAGAGAGAGGTTCCTCCTGGCTCTGCACTCAGGAATCACTGCGGGCGGTGTTCGGGGAACCGTATGGGATGCTGGGAATCGAACCTGGGTTGGCCGCGTGCAAGGCAAACGCCGTACCTGCTGTGCTATCGCTCCAGCCCCCAAAGCTTGCTTTTGACTTCTGTAACGTGGCCTCCTGTCGCCTTCTTTCTTTCCTAGGGGGCACTCGTCACTGGCTTTCCTGGGGGAGAAAGGTAGAAACGTTCCTGTCCGGGTATTTTTTCTCATTAGACCAGGTCAGAGAAAGAGCTGGTCTGGTTTTGGAAAGGGAAGTGGGGATTCCTCCAAGTAGCAGTCAGGGGTCCTGGGGCTGCTGCCAGCAGTACTTGACCAACCAGGTGGTTCAACACAAGGGCTCGAGGATGTGGTGCTGCCCGGGTCCTGTGGTGCCTGAGATATCTGGGCCAGCCCAGGGTACTGGGGGGGGGGGGGGGTGTGTCTCAGGGCCACCCGTGGCAATGGCCCGCGGCCTCTAGACCTGCAGCTGGCAATGCTCAGGAGGCCTTGTGGTGCCGGGATCAAGCCCAGGCTGGGCGCGTGCTAGACTCACGCCGAAACTGCAGTGTCCTGGCCCCCAGCCCCAGAGCTGACAGCCCAAAGCAGACGAACAAACCCAAACAACTGGACAGAAACTTTCGGCACCTTGATTCACAGTATCATCAAGAGTAATGTTTCCGCACACCGTGCTGCTACCCCACGCCCAGCACACAGGGTGCCAGTGTCCCTGTACCTCTGTCTCCAGGTCCCTCTCATCACGCCCCTACCTCCACCCTGCCGCTCAGCAGACTCAGTCCTGCAGTCCAGCTCTCTTGGTGTTACAGGCCATTGTTGATGCCCTTCCTGTGTGTCTTTAGACCCCGCCTCTGAGAGGGGTCAGTGGGTATTTGTGAGTCCCTGACTCACTGCGCTCAGCATAATCCCCTCCGGGGTCCCTCCGCAGCAGAGCGATCTGCAGGATTTCATGTTATCGCACGATTGAGTATTCCCTCGTGTGTACTCCATTGTGTGCTCACTCTGCGCTTTCTCTGTCCACTCCTCTGTTCTTGGGCACTTGTGTTTCCAGATCTTGGCTCAGGTGACTAGTGCTGCAGTGAACAGAGGCATGCAGATACTTCTGCAGTGAACAGAAGCAGGCAGGTACTTCTGCAGTGAACAGAGGCAGGCAGATACTTCTGCAGTCAACAGAGGCAGGCAGATACTTCTGCAGTGCACAGAGGCACGCAGATACTTCTGCAGTGAACAGAGGCAGGCAGATACTTTTGCAGTGAACAGAGGCACGCAGATACTTCTGCAGTGAACAGAGGCAGGCAGATACTTTTGCAGTGAACAGAGGCACGCAGATACTTCTGCAGTGAACAGAGCCATGCAGATACTTCTGCAGTGAACAGAAGCATGCAAATACTTCTCCAGTAAACTTTTTTTTGGGGGGGGGGCGACGAAGCCGGCAGTTCTGAACGGCTGCTTTGTGCCCGGCTCTGAGCCGAGGCTTGCTGGGGGCATCCCTTCATGTGCTGTCCCCCAGCCGAGGAGCCAGGCATTGTGCTCATCTCTGCCTACAGTTCGAAGAGGCAGTGCGGCCCGGTCGTCTGCCTCCCCATAACAGAGAAACGGCAGGAAAGCTTCTGGGTACTGCACAATCACCTTGATTTGTGAGGGGCCTTCTTCCAAGTTGCGGGTTTATTTATTAGAACTCAGTGGATAGTGTATGGTAGAAAGGGGGTATTCTGTGGTTTCTCTGTCTTTTTTGGGGTGGGTGGCTGGGACTGGGCCACACCTTGCAGTGCTCAAGACTGCTCAGGAGTGCTCAGGACTGACTCCTGGCATTGCATTGAGAGATCATTCCTTGTGGGGTGCCAGGGATAGAACTCAGGTTGGCCGCTGGCAAGGCAAGCTCCCTCAGCACTGTGCTAGAGCTCGGGTCTGGTTTCTTTCAACTTCAGTATCTTTTAAGGAGAGTTATGTTTTATCTCTCATGCTCTTCTCTGAGTCCTCCCCAACAGCTTTTAATGCCCATACTTTTTGAACATGTCTGTTCAAAATAAGCTGGACTTTTCCCACCATTCTCCTTTAAATTCACCTTAAAATTTCAGCATGCACCGTCTGCTGTACTCCAAAACTGCACCCACACTGCTTGCTTTTTTTTTTTTTTTTTTTTTTGCTTTTTGGGGTCACACCCGGTGATGCTCAGGGGTTACTCCTGGCCCATGCACTCAGGAATCGCTCCTGGCGGTGCTCAGGGGACCATATGGGATGCTGGGAATCGAACCTGTGTTGGCCATGTTGGCCGTGTGCAAGGCAAACTCCCTACCCGCTGTGCTATCGCTCCAGCCCCACTGCTTGCTCTTTGTTACGGAGACATTTCACTTCCAGGGGCCAAAATCTGTTTTAGTTCCCTAAGCCTTCTATATCCAAACCCACAAATTTCATGCTTAAAACAACATAGATATGTTGTCTTCCAGTCCTGAAGGTCAGGAAATCTGCAGAAATCTTAGTAGAATCAAATCTAAGAGCTCAGCAGGGCTGGTTCAAGGAGACAATTCAACTTCATGTGCCTGGTTTCCGGAGGGCCTGGTGTTCCTTGATTTAAGACCTCCTGTTCTTTCTTTGCTGGCAATCCTTACGTGGTTTCCACTCACAGCTCCTTTCTGAAAGGAGAAATTTCTGCGACCTGGGTATATAGGTGAATTAAAAAAAAATCAAATATTTACTGATAATAACCCTTTAAGGAGATTTATTTCTAAGCAAATTTTTAAGATTTGTCATAATTCCTAGGGCTGGAGCTATAGCACAGCGGGTAGGGTGTTTGCCTTGCACGCGGCCAACCCGGACGGCCCAGGTTCAATTCCTCCGCCCCTCTCGGAGAGCCTCGCAAGCTACTGAGAGTATCTCGCCCGCACGGCAAAGCCTGGCAAGCTACCTGTGACGTATTCGATATGCCAAACACAGTAACCACAAGTCTCACAATGGAGACGTTACTGTGCCCCCTTGAGCAAATCGATGAACAACGGGAGGACAGTGCTACAGTCATATGCAGTAACACGACCCCATGTGGGGTCATGACCCACAGTCTAAGAAACCTTAATGATCTGAGTTCCTTTCATGCTTCAGATTTCACCTGTGGCTTCTCCTGCTGTCCAGTCTCTCTGCCATCCTGGCCCTTTGCTTCTGACGACTCATGAGAACAGTGGTCCAGCCCCGATGACTCAGGTAAATGAACTTCCACACTCAGAAGACCTTAACTTCAAGTCTTCTTTTGCCATATAACATAACCTTGTGATGGGTTTGGGAATCGTGTGTGTGTGTGTGTGTGTGTGTGTGTGTATGTGTGTGTGTGTGTGTGTGTGTGTGTCTCAAAGGGGGTGTCATAATTCCCCCATTCGAGGTCAGGTGTAAATAGAGAGCAATTCGCCCTCTGGTCTTAGTTGTCCAGTGTACCTCTATAGGCCACACACGTGATGTCTAAGAGAACAAACATTTGATTCAGGACTCATTCCTCCCATCTGGCATGCAGCCTCCTCCAAACTGGCCAAACCAGTGATAAGCAAGAGCTGTTGGAAGCCTGGGGACGGCAAGAGCATCGCTGGGATTGTGACTCTCCTCCTCATGGAGAGAGTCAGAACTGACGTAAAAACCAAGCAGTGAAACGCTGCTGTCGTTCCTGCAATACCAGTGCTAGCCCATGAAATGGACACCCGCCTAAAAATCTCTTTCTCCTCTGAAGACAAAACTAAGATGCAATGCCAGTGGAACCTCTTATTATTATTATTATTTTTTTAACATGGGAAAATTGGACTGATCCACAATACTTGGTGTGTTATCCAGTAGGGTACCCTCGGCGGGGGGCGGGGGGGGGGAGGGCTGGGGAGCCCCCTCTCCGCTTGCCACCTGGAATCTGATGCTAGTTCCGCTCTGACAGCTGGTTAGCCTGGCGGGCTCTCACAAGTTAAATCTTGTCTCAGGAAATAATTTGCTGGAAGATCAAAGAATGGTTGGGATAAATTAATTTTTCAACAGATCCACAGGTCTGGGGGAATGTAAACACTGTCTTTTTGATAGTGCTAATGGCCTTTGGAAAAATGGGGCGGGGGAGGGGCAGGCTCTTTATTTTCTTGTATGGTTTTAATTCCGCATATAATTGTCCGTGCCTTAATAAGGTAAAGCAGAACTCTGGACGCGTGCACTGAAGGATCTGAAATGCCTAGATAGGCCATGTATTACAGCACCATTCTTACAAGACTAGCGATTCTCGGATGGGGGAATTAAGAGGAGTTCCACCCAGAAGCATCTGGCAGTGTGTGAAACATTCTTGATCCTCGTGATTCAGAAGAAAGTTGCTACCGGCATCTAGTGGCTTGAGGTCAGGGTGCTGCTGAAGATCCTATGATGTAGAGAACCGCCCTCCTCCAGGCGTTTACCCAGCCCACTCAGTGGTCCAACTGCAGCTGAAAAATCTCCTTAAGGACTTTGTTTTTCTACTCTTCTGACTTAGATGTGATTTTTTTGTTGTTGTTATTTCTTTTTTTTTTTCTTTTTGGGTCACACCCAGTGATGCACAGGGCTTCCTCCTGGCTCGTGCGCTCAGGAATTCCTCCTGGGGGTGCTCAGGGGACCATATGGGATGCTGGGAATCGACCCCGGGGCGGCTGCATGCCAATCAGATTACCTACTCACTGTGCTATTGCTCCTTTTGTTGTTATTTTGGTTTGCTTGGTTTTTGAGCCTCACCCAGTAGTGCTCAGGGCTTACTCCTGGCACTGCACCCAGGGATCACTCCTGGCTGGGCTAGGGGAACCACATGGGGTGCTGGGATCGAACTCGGGTCAGCGGTGTGCAAGATGAGTGGCCTCTTATCTCCAGTCCTTGGATGCGTTCTTGCTGTAGTAGATACAGTTTCTTCTCCTGCTGTAGTAGATACTGTTTCTTCTCCTTGTTCTTGCTGTGGTAGATACAGTTTCTTCTTCTGCTGTAGTAGATACTGTTTCTTCTCCTTGTTCTTGCTGTAGTAGATACAGTTTCTTCTTCTGCTGTAGTAGATACTGTTTCTTCTCCTTGTTCTTGCTGTAGTAGATACAGTTTCTTCTTCTGCTGTAGTAGATACTGTTTCTTCTCCTTGTTCTTGCTGTAGTAGATACAGTTTCTTCTCTGCATGTAGATTTGATTTCTTGGAAGATCCCTTCCTTTTCCTTCTCACTTGGCACAGCATAGCATCTCCTCCCAAGTAGTCTCTCATGTATCTTGTGAGTTTGGTTGTCCGGAGGAGGAGCACTGACCCGCAGGCAGCAGCCCGGAGGTAGGGTGGGAGTGATGGGGAGAGGAGAGAACCCAGGCTCCCATCCCCCCACCTCTCCCTCTCAGCTCTCTAGAATGGATGTCACAGTTGCAGCCGAGGGGGTTGAAAAGGGAAAGCTCTTTGACCTAGGATAAGTGCTCAGGAAAGGTGTTTTCTCAGGCAATTAGGTGGGAAATTGTGTGCAGTGTGCAGGGACGCCCAGGGTTGCCTCCCACCCCCATCCATGGAAAACTGCTGTAAAAGGAGAGACAGACACGGAGCAGACTGGGGCTGTCAGTGTCCAGGAAGACCTTCAGTTCCTCAGTAGCAGCGGCTCTGTGATTGACAAGCGATCCAAGGTACCTCGAAAGCCTCGGGCCAGGGCTATTTTTAAAACCAAATTGACAGCAAATAACTCCAGATGGAACATTCCTGACTTAATTATAGAGACCCGTGGTGGTCCCTGCCAGCAGGTGGGTTTCTGTCGTTGGGTCCTGCGTTCTTCCATGCTCCGTTGCTTGTTTGAGAGTCAGTGTGGAACCCAGGGCTAGGAGACTGACTTGATGGATGAGTCTGTCTGAATTGGGCGGCCTCAGTTTGCCTCTATGTAAAGTGGGCACAGCCTTTCCCTCAGCGTCCTTGGGTCCCAGAGAGGGTGCCCCTGCTGAGATAGTGGGCATCAGAAGTGCTGGTGGAAGTGTTTCCTGTAAAGGCTACTTCCTATTTCCTTCCTCGTTGATTTCTCCCAGTATTTATTTATTTATTTTCTTTCCCTTAAAAAAAAAAATTTTTTTTTTAATGAATCACCGTGAGGTGTAGTTACAGACTTACAAACTTTCGTGATTACGTTTCAGTCATACAATGATCGAGTACCCAATCCCTCCACCAGTGCCCATTCTCCACCACCACTGATCCCAGTATCCCTCCCACCACCCCTCACCCCCCTTCTACCAGTCTTTAAATGTTGGACAGTAGTGCCACAAAAAGTTAACTTTTCACCCCAACTCATGACTAATAATTTTGTGTAGTTGTATCATTTGGGGACTTGTCCCAAGTCTTCATCTCACTGCTGCTGTCTCTTTATGGGGGGTGACTTGGTGGTAGCTCTGTGTGTGTGTGAGGGGGAGGTGTCAGACCTCATCTGATTGGTTGGTTTTTTTTTTTTTTTTTTGCTTTTTTGGGTCATACCTGACAATGCACAGGGGTCACTCCTGGCTCATGCACTCAGGAATTACTCCTGGCGGTGCTCGGGGGACCATATGGGATGCTGGGAATTGAACCCGGGTTGGCTGCGTGCAAGGCAAACGCCCTACCCGCTGTGCTATCACTCCAGCCCCGTGATCTGATTGTTTTTTTATTCTCATGATGCCAAAGTGTTCATAACTGCTGGTGGTGCCAACTGCCAGCAGAAAACTAGTAGGGACAGTTCACAAAATAGTCGCTTAAAAAAAAAAAAGCACGCTAACTCCCCATTGCTTCAACTCAGGCAACTGGATATTTCTCTATTTAACGTCTATGTCTGTCCGTTTGCTCCTGGACACCTGCCCAGAATGGGCTCCCCAGCCCTTTCTACAGAAGGAGGCTCCATTCAGGCTCCTCCATCCTGAGGATTTCGTATTTTGCTTCATCTGACTACCCCTTTGCTAAGGCCTCCTTTGCATTGGTAGTCATGTTGCTTAGTAAGGCCATTCTCCGAAGGACGATATGGAGCCCAACTTCAGACCAGGCTGGAGAGTAACAACCCAGGGAAGAACCAGGGTGCATAAGAACCGGAAGTAGTAAGAACCTGGGAGAAAAAGAGCCTCGAGAAAAGAGCCTGGGAGAGTAAGAATTCTGGAGAGTGAAAACCCTGGAAAGTAAGAACCAGGGAGAGTGAGAAAGTAAGAACCAGGAGAGTAGGAGCCCAAGGGAGTAAGAGACCTGGAGAGGAGGAGTCTGGGAGAATAAGAGCCCAGGGGAGTAAGAGCCCCAGGGAGTAAGAGTCTGGGAGAGTAAGAGCCCGGGGGAGTAAGAGGCCAGGAAAGTAAGAGCCCAGGAGGGTAAGAGCCTGCAGGAGTAGGAGCCCGGGGGAGTAAGAGCCCTGGAGATTAAGAGCCTGGGAGAGTAAGCTTCACAGGAGTTGGGGGTGAGGGGTGCCGAGAGAGGGAGCATGTCAGGTGCTTGTCAAGGAGGGAAGCCACCAGTGTCCTGTCCTGTGGTGGACTCGCTGGACCATTCTAAGGACCCGGTGGCTGCTGGGGCCCACCGGGGTGGGAGGAGGAGTGGAGTGTGGGAGTGTGGCAGACCAGTGCTCCTCCAGCAAGCCCCCTGGAAGCCTTGGTGCAGAGCGCTCTTGCCCTGAGGGAGGGACCTGGGCACACGTCTGCTCTGCTTTGCACCTTCACAGACGCCCTTGAGTAGTGCCCAGTTCGCTCCCCTGAGCTCTGAGGGGTTTAGGGTAGATCAGCACTTCTCAGTCTGGGACAGTTTTGCTCCCTGGGGGGTTGACATTGGCCTGAGTGGACATGGTTTTGGACATTGACTAGATAGTGGCGGCCGGTGATGCTGCCCCCCAAATGAACAGAAAGCCCTCCATCAAAAACTCATGCAGTGCAGATTGTCAGCCAGGAGGAGAGGGTGTAGGCTGAGGGAGTCCCTGGAAACCATTTCTTCGGCTCAGGAGTGACAGGCTCCTTGGCTGGTTGGTGGCAGTTTCCCTGTGACCTCCCACCCTTCTGTTGTCGGTAGCCATCGGACTGTGGCTTTTCCACGGTTTGTTTCCTCGCAGTCCTTGCTTCCACCCAGACTGCTAGGCAAGGGATCTCGGGTCCGCATTTCTGTCCCTGGGCGCAGGGCAGGGTGTCTGTGCTTGGATGCCATCGTTCAGGACATTCTCTTTTTTGGCAGCCGAGAGACAGATGTTCCTTTGGCTCATCCACGGGAGCCCATAATTCAGCGTTCGCTTGGTAAGACTTGAATGCACGCTCTGTTGGCGGTCCCTGCGCCATGAGGCGTCGTCGGGAAAAGGCAGGAACTGTTCCCTGCCTCTGGACAGGAGCCTGGCTTCTGACTGGGAAGGAAGGAATACAAATGGTTCTCATCCGGGTTGGGTTGCAGCCGTTCTCCCAGAATCTGGGGGAAGAAATCAAGTCATTCCCTCCACAATGTCAAAACTGTGTTCCCACATCAGCGACTGCCTGAAACGTCTGGGGCTGATGAGGAGAAGAGTTAATTAGCAAGTCCCTCTCTCGGTGTCCTTTTTCAGCCTTCTCGAATTGCAGGATGAGCCCGCTCTGACAGGCTGGCTGCTCCCTTGGTAATCTGTCTTTTGCACAACACAAAAGGGTGCTGGCTAAATTTTGTGAGCCCCTTCTGATGGGAGGCTGGCAGGGTCCCGGACCCAGTGAACAAGAAAATCTACTTTAACAGACTGTCAATGGGGAAACACTTGAACTCCCAGAACAGCCTTGGAGAGTCCTGGATGAGTTGACAGAGCAAAGCTGCCTGTTTGCTTTCAGAAATATCCTACCCTGCGACTGTGCCTTTGAAAGAACGGAACAAGCTTCATACTGATTTTTTTGTGTGTGTGTAAGACAACACACGTTTGGGATAAGAACAGGTAACATCGCTTTTTCAGATGATGAGGGCATGGGTTGAAATGGAGCAACTGACCATGTTGAAGGTGAGCTATGCCTTGGTGGTTGGCATGTTCTTTCTGAATGAATTTCTGCAAGGGGGACCTAATATATATATATTTCTATTATATTGCTGTTTTGTTTAGCTTAAAAAGATAGGATTGGTGGTCAGAATTCTCTTTCTATACAAATTCTTTAAGCTTGCTTTCTGTATTTCTAACTTAGCCTGCAGCCTTAAGAAATAATGTCGGGGCTGGAGCCATAGCACAGTGGGTAGGGTGTTTGCCTTGCACACAGTCGACCCGGGTTCGATTCCCAGCATCCCATATGGTCCCCCGAGCACCGCCAGGAGCGATTCCTGAGTGCAGAGCCAGGAGGAACCCTTGTGCATCGCCGGGTGTGACCCAAAAAGCAAATAAATAAATAAATAAACAAAAAAGCCAGACTGGGGCTGGAGTGATGGGCGTTTGCCTTGCACGTGACCTGACTGGGGTTCATTCCCAGCATCCCATATGGTCCCCCGAGCACCGCCAGGAGCGATTCCTGAGTGCATGAGCCAGGAGTAACCCCTGTGCATCGCCGGGTGTGACCCAAAAAGCAAAAAAAAAAAATAATGTCATACACTGAAGCTTCTAAGTGTCCATGGTGGGTCAAGAGGTGAAAGGGGACACTGGTGGTGGGCAGAGAATGGAAAGTTTGAGGCTAAAAAGGATTGCTGTAAAATCTTAGTTCTAGTAATGACAGGGCCAGTGATCACCTCAACATGAAAGAGCTTGATTTCTCTGCCTCATTTTCTTTTCCCTGTCAGGCCTATGGGAAATACAATAGTGTATCCTCTTCTTCAAGTTTTCCGTGCTGTGAAATCCACATTTTTTTTTAAATCATGACAAAAGCATATGAGTCTTTAGAGTTAAGAAGACTATTTCTTGTGTCTTTTGGTTTAGTCAAATCCTTCTATAAACTAAAAAGGATTAGGTTGTAATCCTACTAAGCATTCTTTGTGGTACTTCCTGGGGGAAAGAATATTTTGTTGGGAGGAGGTAATCAATCCAGGGAATGTAAGATAATCCTTATATCTTCAGGATATCAGCAGTCATCCTTGAATCATATTGCAGACCCTCAGTAGAAATGACTTTTAAGTGTTCTTCTCACTTCAGGCCACCAAAACAGAAGACTTCCTAAAGCATTTGTCAGTGATATCAGTTACCCTATTTCTGTGTTTGTTGCAGGTCATTGTAGACTATTAAATACTCAGCACTACACATGGAAATCCTATTTAATTTCTTGGAGTTCTTGGACAATAAATAACAGAAATATCCGACAAGAGGGGCTGGAGTGATAGCACAGCGGGTAGGGTGTTTGCCTTGCACGCGGCCGACCTAGGTTCAATTCCCAGCATCCCATATGGTTCCCTGAGCACCGCCAGGAGTAATTCCTGAGTGCAGAGCCAGGAGTAACCCCTGTGCATCTCTGGGAGTGACCCAAAAAGAAAAAAAAAAATATCCGACAAGAACAAGTATGAAAATAGAATGCTAACATATTTATTATTTGGATAAATGTTTATATGGATATATTCCCATAAATATATGTGGAAAAAGGAAAAGTGTAAAGATCGGAGTAGCATGAATTTTATAGCCTGGTCAAAGAACTAGGCGTTGCATAACATTGTGAATGTGATCTTATAAATTGCTCTTTTCGTGTTAACCTTACTAAGATTTCCAAAGAAATTTCTTTCCTCATCCCCCTCCACTCCCCCCACTTGGGAAAACAAACAAGGTTGCCTAGTTGAAGGTTCACTTTTCCCCTTTTCTCTCTGATTTTTCTGCTTTCTCGCTCTGACTTTGGGGGTTCTTCTGCCAAGGATCCTGCTGCAGAACTTTCTGAAGGAAGGCAGAGAATTGCCCTATCGAAGCACTCCTGCGGGCTTTGTTCCCCGGTTGGCTGAGGTCTGTTGGAGGCGTGCAGGCCAGGAACTGACTTCCCCTCAGCCCTCCCGGGAAGAACCCTTCACACAGCGAACAGTGGTGGTGCCTCCCTCTGCCAAGGCTCCCTTTTATGTTTCTTCCACTATGTCAGACAAGAGAATGGCCATGGAGTTGTTGGTGACAGATCAGGACTACATTGGTAGGGGGAATTTCCAGTGTCTCAAGACCGTTTCATCATATTTATTTAGTTAGTTTTTATTACTGAAACACCGTGAGGTACAGTTGTAGACTTGCAAATTTTTGAGCTTGGGTTTCAGTTATACAGTGATCGAATACCCATCCCTCCACCAGTGTCCATTTCCCACCACCATGGATCCCAGTATCCCTCCCACACCCATCCCCCCCAGCTGTGGCAGGACATTCCCTTATGTTCTCTCTCTCCTTTTGGGTGTTGTGTCTGCAAAAGAGGCATTGAGTGGCACTCATGTTCTGTCCATAGTCTACTTTCAGCATGCCTCTCCCATCCTGGGAGGATCCTCCCAACACCCTTTATTTGGTGCTCCCTTCTCTCTCTGAGCTGCCTTTTCCCCTAGCGTGTGCGGCTGGCCTCCAAGCCATGGCACACTGGAGTACTATGTAGCTGTTAGAAAAGATGAAGTCATGAAATTCACATACAAGTGGTACTACATGGAAGGACCGTTTCGTCGTTAACAACTTTGATTCTCTTTGGAGAAGCGGCGGGGCAGTCATGGGGACGGACCGTTTCCTCCTTCCTTTTCCTCGCTGGACTCCCAAGGTCTCAGCACACAGCTTGAGGCTTCCCCAGAGGCCTGCGGGCTGCATTGTCGGGGTGTGGAGGGAAAGCCTCCCTACTCCTCCCTTTTGTCTGTGCCACCTGGCGCCTTTGTTTTCCCCTCTGTGTCCTCTGGGGGACAAGTGGCAGTGACTCCATGACAGAGGAACTCGGAAGCCAGCGCACAAATCCCCAAGCAGGTGGCCTGGCTGCCTATTGTGTGGGGAGGAAGCCAATCGGGCTCTTCCCGGGCTGCTGCTTGCGGCCTCTGATCACTTCTCCCCAGTAAAATGATCCTTCATTGGAGCTGGGAGATTGCTCAGAAGCTCAGGGGGGCAGAAGCCTCCCCAGGGAAAGGCTCCTGAGCGGTGCCTTTTGCTCTTTTCTTCCCTGTGAACTCGGAGGCCTTTCAGAGCAACTGCTGATGTGGAATGTCGGCAGTCTCAGGACCCCTGGCTGGACACAGAGACCAGAATGAGTGACAGAACAAAACACAGCACCCAGAAGATCAGCCTTATCAGCCGAGTTCGACCAGTGAGCTGCCCCATCACCGCCACCCCCTCGTCATAATTCTTCGTCTTTTTGTAAATATTGGTAATTCGAAAGAGAAACACTGAATGGGTTCTGATTGCCATTAGGGTATGTCTTACTGGAAATACACTCCACATTCTCTCTCTTTCTTTTTTTTTTTTTAATTTTTATTAGTGAGACATCATGAGGTACAGTTGCAGACTTACAAATTTTTGTGCTTGGGTTTCAATTATACAATGATCCAATACCCATCCCTCCGCCAGTGCCCGTTTCCCGAAGTCATGAAGTCATGAAATTTACATACACGTGGTCCTACATGGAAAGTATCATGTTAAGCGAAATGAGTCAGGAAGAGAGGGATAGACAGAGAAAGATTGCATTCATCTGGGGGACATAAAGTAGCAAAATAGGAGACTAACACCCACGAATGGCCGAGATTTTTAGTACCAGGAATTTTACCCCATGGCCAGCCACACATGCTAGGGGGAAAGGGAGCTCAGATAGAGAAGGGAGCACCACATTCTCTCTTTTTGTCTTGTCTTGTTTCGCTTTGTTTGGGGCCACGTCTGGTGGTGCTCAGGGCTTACTCCTGGCTCTGCTCTCGGGGATCACTCCTGCTGAGCTTGGGGGACAGTGTGGGACGCTGGGGATCAGTGAAGCCCAGGTCGGCTGCATGCAAGGCAAGCGCTCTACCTGCTGTACTTATCTCCAGGCCCACATTGCACATACTTATTTAATAACGGGGTCTGAACTACCCGTTCCTTCCCATGCCCGTATATAAGCTTGAGTGTGGAACTTGAATGCACTCTTCCTTCGGCTCGAGCTGCGAAAGCGGATAAGTCTTCTGCAGACAGCTACCGTGAAAAGTAGCATGTGCTCTGTGATCAGATTAAATTCTCTCGGAAGTGGGAGGCAGGGGCTGGTAGCGGTAGACTGAAAAAATGAGATCTTAACCCCAGGTCATTGGGGTTTTAAAGGAGAGGAGGTTAGGTAGGGAAAGATTAAGCAGCAACTGATTCATTCCATCCCATTGCTTTTTTGCCAATGCCCACCCTTCCCCTCACCCCCCCCCCCCCCATTTCCTTTCTCCCCATTTCCCAGACTCCAGAATCACTTCCTGCCATATCTTGAGAGATTTCCCCAGGGTAATGTCGCTCTAGGAATCTGAAAGTCCAACCACCCTGTCTCTCAGGCCTCGGGTAAAGTCGAGTGGGAGAGAGGAAAAGGATACTGGAAAAGAATTGAAATGAGGGCCAGGGTTTGGTTTTGTTATTTTATGGGCCACACCGGGTGCTACTCAGGAATTACTCTTGGTGGAGTGCCCAGGACCACATATGTGCAGTACCAGAGCTGGAGCCTGGGTCAGCCACGTGCAAGGCAAGTACCTTCACGTCTGTTCTATCTCGACAGCGGGTCTTGCACATGGCCAAACCGGGTTTGATCCCCAGCACCACACGTGGTCCCCCGGGCTCCTCCAGGACTCATCCCTGAGCACAGAGCCAGGAGTTAGTCTCGAGCTTCTGAAGGCTTAGCCCACACCCATCCCCCAAAAGCCCCTAATTGAAAAACACCGGTATTGTCTCTCTGGCCCTGAGAACCAGATTTTGATGAGAAGACTAGCAGCTTCTTCTGTACAGGGCTTATCTCGGTTATACTAAACAAAGGTCAGGAGATAAGGGGAGAAGAGATATCAGACCACCAGGGCAGGAGAGAAACAGAGAAATTTGCCTGTTCCTCTCTTGTGTCCAGACTGACAAGATCAGAAATGTAGTTGTCATGCAGGATAAAGCTGGGACCAGATTTTTTTTGTTGTTGTTGTTTTGCCTTTTGGGTCACACGTGGCGATGCACAGGGGTTCCTCCTGGCTCATGCACTCAGGAGTCACTCCTGGCGGTGCTCAGGGGACCATATGGGATGCTGGGAATTGAACCCGGGTCGGCTGCGTGCAAGGCAAACGCCCTACCCGCTGTGCTATCACTCCAACCCCTGGGACCAGATTTAGTATATTGGGTTATTTGGTCTTAAAAACATGATTCACAGAACTTTTTTTTCTTGTTTTGGGGGCCACACCCATCTGTGCTCAGGGCTTACTCCTGGCTCTGTGCTCAGGGGACCGCTCTTGGCTCATGCCTGTTGGGTCATATGTTGGGAGCTTGAACCAGAATCAGCTGTATGCGGAGCAAACTCCCTAACCCCTGGACGATCGCTCTAACCCACGATGATCCTTTTCACCTGTGCTCTAGACCCTACGCTTGCTTCTAGAAACAGAGCAGTGAACACAAATGGTTCCTTGCCTGCATTGGAGCTCACTGTGGAAACCTGTATATTGACCTTAAACGGAAACTACAAAGGAGCAGTGACTTTGACAAGAGTTATAAAAACTAAGTAAAGGAAGAAATAATAGGAGACTCTGACCTAGTTTAGTCTGGGAACATGTTCCTAAAAGTGCCTTGAGTGCTGAATTGAGTTGTCCGGGTGAACCCTAGGCATGGATTAACAAGGCCTTTGCTTCCCAGTTGGGTACTATCATCCCTGAGGAATACTGGAACAATCCAGAGGAAAGGTAGTAACTTTGGGTGCCGCTGAAGGATGCTTTCTGTTTCTTCATGTAGAGAACGTAGATTGGGGACGGGGGCAGGGGAGGGGGGAGTGCTTTGTAATTTTTTTTTTCTTCTGTAAAGGCAGTGGTAGTTCAGATACGTTTGGGAACATCTGGTCTAAGTGTAAGTTGGGGGTCATGCAGAGTAGGGGCAAAGCTGTGGCAAAGCTGCATATGCAAAGGCCCTGAGGTAGGAAGGGAGCTTGAGTCCAGTTGAAGAACAGATTAGGCTCCAGTGTTAGGATCCCGTGTCTGCTGGTGGAGAAGGGGCTGGAGGACAGAGAGACACAGGGAGTTTCGGAAGCGCAGGGTTTTGCACCACGTCAGCTGGGAGATGGCTAAACCAGACCTCAAACTCATGCCTATGCAAAGACTTAGCGATCATCAGTATTTTTTAAACAGTATTTGGTAAAGCCCCCGCGCCTGGCTGTCCTCGCCGGGGCCCCTTGGAGGGGAGCGGGTTGAGGTTTCCTCCCTGCCCCGACCAGGGCTCCGGCAGCCGAAGACCTCCAGAACCAGCCACCACCATGCTGAGACCACTCTCCACACACATGAAGGTACCGACAGAGGAACAAAGGCACGCGGGTCCAGGGACTGAGATCTCCAAGCCTACTTGGATCGGGGCTGAGCATCCTCCACCCAGATCCTCCGAATTCCAGTAGGCGGGGGTCATACTTACCAACTGGCCCCCTGGCGCCGTGTAATCCCATCAACGGCCAAGACTCAGAGTCTATAAAACCCAGCTCCCGGAAGCATGAACCATGAACCATAACATCTTATTATCTCATTCCTACTTTGGACAAACTGGTAGGCTACCGAATGTAACCTGCCCACAGGGCAGAGTCTGACAAACTCCCCGTGGCGTACCCAATATGCCAAATACCAGTAACAATGATGGGTCTCATTCTCCTAACTCTGAAAGAGCCTTGAATATGGCACTTTTTAAAAATCTCAGGGCTAGGACGAAGGAGACGTTACTGGGGCCTGCTCGAGGCAATCGACGAATAACAGGATGGTTGTGATCTTGTGGTCTTGTGATTTGGTAACGTCAGTGTGGGCATGGGTATACGATTCCTAAGCCGGGGGGGGGGGGGGGTGGCTGGAGAAATGTCTCACGTGGAGGAGCACGGGTCTGCAGGCATCGGAACTGGGCTCATTCCTGGCACTGCAAGCCCCTTCACTCCCACTGCACCTTTGGGTGTGACCGCCACCACCGTGAAAACCCAAGCAGCCCAAAGAGAACCATAAATGACAGTTTTATTTCCACATAGCTCAGTGATCTTTTAAACATAATCTAAAGTGTGTGTGAATATTGTTACCAGCTGCGGAAAGGAAGGGGAGTGCTCTTTTGAATGAGTGCTTGGAATTTTGCCTGCCTTTCTCTCTAGCCTTGCCAAATTGTAATTTCTTTAATTCATCCAATCACATTCTTGACTAATCTGCTCAAGTCTGTACTATGCCTTGGCTTTTTTCCCCGTAACAGCTTAGGGATTTTTAAAGAAAATATTTGGAAATGTTTGCTCTTGATCAGGGTGTTTGCGGTTAGATGTTGTCCTCACCGCTTTTATTGTGGAATGATCTGTTTTTTCTATCGTGGTAGCTTTTGTTCGGGATAGGTGTTGTAATTTTGTCACTTTTACTGAAGAAAAAAAAAAAGAAATCATTTATCAGGTGCTTTTTTAGAGAAAGCCCCTACTTTCTGGAAACTGAATTACATTCAGGAGTATTTAAAATGAAATAGTTGTTAGCCAATAATGATTAAATTACAGTTGTGTGTTGAGGTGCTATTTTGTCCTAAGTGATAGCTTTAAAGCCCCGTTTCTCATGATTTACGTAAGTGAAGGTTGTCCTGTGGTTTTCGTTTAATGTTTGTTTGGGAAACTGAAGCTTAAAGAGATGGAGTGAGTTTTCCAAGAGGACCCAGATGGGTAACAGCAGAGCTGGGACCAGAACCCGGGTCCTTCCAGGCCCTATTTCAGGATCAATTGTGTTTTAGACCATTATGGGAAGTCCTATCTGATGTTCAGAAGCAATATAACATAAGAGACCCAGCAAATTTGGACAATTGTAATGAAATCTTTTATAGGTTATTATCGGGATTCTGTTTCAGAGAAAAAAACAGAAGCTAATTGCTAGCTTTCACATTCATTCATCACTCTTAGCTGGTTGGTAAACTCAAAGTTTCCCTCCATTTAGCTTTTCAATTGCCCGCATGGCTTACATGACACTAGTCACATGAGAAGACACCAAGAAGAGTTCAGAAGCCAGTTAAGTAAAACTGTTACCTCTGATGCGTGTCTTATGGGGCTTGTCGATCACGGCCCAGTTCAGTGCCATGTGCTTTGCTGGGTTTCTGCTTCTTACCTTGCTGTGACTGAGAATTAATTGCACTAACCTAAAAGTTAAAAATTCCTATTTGGCTGGAAATTAAATCACAGAGTCTGGGGTTCTTAAGTCCTTAAGAAATTCTTTCAAATTTGACGTGTCCAGACTTGTCCTGGAATATGAAATATTTGATTTAATAAGATCTGTGGGTTCCCAGTGCATAACTGTTTTTGAAAATATGTTTCTCAAAATATAATTAGGGAAAAATTCTTTTGAAATGCTAAAATTACCCTATGGTGATGATAAAGATACTGGCAAACCCTTTTGTTTCAGAGAAACAAAACCAAACTTCTAACCTCCATGCTATTATAGCAATGGCATTAGTGAGTAGACAAGCATCATTGGTCATATTTCAAGTAATCATTAAACTTTTTCAAAGCTATGCTTAACTACCTCTTAATCACACTCCTCTCAAACATTACTGCAAAGCTGTTGAGGAGGGACTAAGTTGAAATTATTATTTAAAAAACGTTGAAATTATAGTTTAGGTCATATGGTTACAATACTGATAAAGTTGATGGCTTTTACTTTTACTTTCTTTTGTCCTGTTTGGGGGCCACATCTGGTGGGGCCCAGGGCTTACTCCTGGCTCTGTGCTCAGGCACTAGGTGACACTCTGTGGTGTCAGGGATCAGAGTCAGGCTCAGCTTTGAGCAAGGCAAGCACCTTGGCTCCTAGACCATCTCTTTGACCCCTGTCACTTTAACCATGTGTTCTTTATCCATTAATCTGTCCGTGGCTATTTCGAGTGTGCCCATCTATTGCCTACTGTAAATAAGGCAATGATGGGTCTCATTCTCCTAAATCTGAAAGAGCCTTGAATATGGCACTTTAAAATCTCAGGGCTAGGACAAAGGAGACGTTACTGGGGCCTGCTTGAGGCAATCGACAAACAACAGGATGATCGTGATCATAGATAAGGCTGTAGTAGACTTAGGAGTAGGTCTGTCTTTCTAAATGAATGTTTCCGTAATGTCAGGGAAAGAATAGAGAACACACTGGAGTTTTGTTCTTAATTCTTTGAGAAAGCATCACACTGTTTTCTACAGAAACTGCCCCAGATGACGTTCGCCACCCCCAGTAGTGTTCTGGGTTCTTCTTCCCCCGACTGGGGATGTTGGTTTCCTCTTCTGCTCTCACCTGATTGAAGGTAGACACAGTTTTCGGAACTCCAGTCAGGCTACTTTCAGGGACACAGTGTAGCCAACTACTGGTTATGCTGTTGTCTCTCCTGCCTTGTGTCAGGGTCACACACATGTAGCTGTGGCTCCCAGCTCACACTGGCAGCTCTGCCAAGGAGACCACACTTGGCATTGTGGGGCAGTGTCATGAGCTGGAGAAGTTCTATAAAGAAGACCACACCTTCTACAAGATCATTGTGGGTGATTTTCATGTCAAGATAGGACCGAGAAGAACAGCCGAAGAACTCTACATCGGGACCCATGGCCTAGAATGGAACAAACAGGGTGAGAGACTGTCTGAGTTCATCATGTCGACCAAGACCATCCATGGTAACTCACAGTTCCAGAAAGCTGAATCTAAATGTTAGACATGGGAGTCTCCCGGTGGACGGTTCCACAATGAAATAGACCACATCATATTCAATCGATGGTTTTGCCTGACCAATGTCGCTGTTGTCCCAAAATTCCAAACGGGATCGGACCACCGTCTCCTTCATGCAAAATTCTACTTCAGAGAGCGGGGAGAAAGGGCTGCAAAGTTCAAAAAGAGAACTCCCAGAACGACCACCAACTGGGAGCTCTTTGGCACCATTGTGGCAACATGGGAAGATGCCATTGTTGACAACATTGATGAGGAATACGATCGACTGGTTCAGCACCTCCATGATTGTGCGAGGAACGCCAAGAGAGAGATAGCCACAAAAAAAACGCCTGTCTTCAAAAACTCTTGAGCTTCAACATGGTTTGGCGCATGCCTCAGGCAACCGCAAGTGAACATCTGAACTCGCAAAGCAAAGCAGTGCAGAGATGCGATCAAGGAAGACCTCAAAGAGAGAAGAGCAGAAGTACTGGTAGATGTGGCAGAAGCCACGAAAAGCATTCGTAACGCTCGCCTGTCCTTCGCCAACTACAAGACCAAGATGACTGCCTTCCGACGTCCTGACGGATCTATCACATCTTCTAGAAGGGCAATGGAGAAGATTATCCATGACTTCTACTCAGATCTCTTCGATAGCCACATCCACCTGCCCACATACCAAATTATACAGGATGGATATGTCATTCCCAATGTTCTCCCTTCCGAAATCTGACATGCCATTTCGTCAGTAAAGAAACGAACAGCACCCGACCTAGACAGGGTCAGACCTGAACACCTGAAGAACCTGCCGTCAGTACTCATCAATACACTGGCTTGGCTCTTCACACGCTACCTGTCTGAATGCAAATTTCCGTCCCAGTGGAAAACCAGCAGGACTGTACTAGTGTTCAAGAAGGGAGACATCCACGACATTGGCAACTATCGCCCAATCTGCCTATTGTCTGTCATCTACAAGTTGTTCACTCGAGTCATCCTAAATAGGATTGGCAGAACACTAGATGAAGGACAACCATGCTACCTAGCTGGGTTCCGCAAAGGATTCAGCACCATCGACCATATCCACATGATAACCAAGCTCATTGAAGTTTTTCGGGAGTTCAAGATACTGCTCTGTCTAACGTTCATTGATTTAAAGAAGGTCTTTGACTCTGTTGAGACAGAAGCAGTCATTGAAGCCCTAGCCAATCAAGGCATTCAAACTCAATACATCAGGATCCTCCATGAGCTGTATTATGGATTCACTACCAGGATCTCACAATTGTACAAAGAAGTAATCATCGATGTGAAGAGAGGGGTTCAGCAGGGTGATACCATTTCACCAAAACTCTTCAATGCCACCCTCAAGAACGTCATGTGACAACTGGAATGGGAAGGAATGGGAGTGAAGATAGATGGTCGGCAACTACACCACCTCCGCTTTGCTGATGACATTGTTCTAATAATACCAAACATCAGCCAAGCAGCACAAATGCTGGCTGACTTCGACCGTGAGTGTGGAAAGGTTGGACTACAGCTGAATCTTACGAAGACAATGTTTATGAGAAACAGCCTCGTTCCTGACGCTCCATTTGCTCTCAACAGAATGACCATCTCCGAATGCAACAGCTATGTGTACCTAGGTCGAGAAGTCAAAATGATGAATGACCTGGCACCTGAGTTGCACAGGAGGAAGAAAGCGGCTTGGAATGCTTTCAACACCATCAAAGAAATAGCTAAGAGGATGAAGAACCTCCGGCTCCGGGCACATCTCTTTGATTCCACTGTTCTTCCTGAATTAACATATGCCTGAGACCTGGGCCCTATGCAAACAGGATGAGAATGCTATTTGGGTCTCCCAAAGAGGAATTGAAAGAGCTATACTTGGAGTATAACGTTTCACTCAAATGAGAGAAAGAATCCGGAGTTCCGAGTTCCAACCTCCGTTGACGATCAAGAATCAGGAACGCTGTTTTGTTTGCCAAGGTGTCAAAAATCAGATGGGCTGGACACGTAATGAGATTTAGAGACGACCGCTGGACTAGAACCGTTACTGACTGGATTCCACAGGACATCAAAAGACCGCGTGGCCGCCCACCTACCAGATGGTCAGACTTCTTCATCAAGATCATGAACGATCGGTTTGAAGCTCTTCGTGTTCTTAGAATGAACAGACGCCATTGGGCTACACTAGCACACGACAGGGACAAATGGAGACGTTACTGGTGCCCGCTCGAGCAAATTGACGATTTAGGGGAAGTCAAGTGATCAAGTCATGGGGTCAAACCCAGGGCCTCTGCACAGAAGCAACTCTCTGCCACTGAACCACACCTCCAACCTCCAGGTGGTCATTTCCTGTTACTTCGCTGGTACAGAGTCGAATTCATCACTCTAGTATCCTTGTTCTACCAGGAGAATCCAATCATTTATCCAGTTACTTTCCATATTTAAAGTGAGTTCCTAGCTCCTGATTGCCCATTTCACGACTTTCTCAACTTCTCCTGACCTTTTCTCTGTTGCCCAGTTCATGACTTTCTCAAGTAGTCTTCAGTTGTATTTATTTTTCCACTTTAATCTTCTGACTTGGTCTTTTAGTTCCATGAGCTTCTCCTTTCTTGTTCCAAAGTTACTCAGACCTCATCCTTCAGCTGTGACCTCAAATGTGATCAGAGGTAACGAGTAGCAGCGTGAGTGCCGTTTACAAAAACACTTTTGAGATGATCCCAATAATGTCAGTAGGGGCTGAATTCCTGATGATAAGAAGTCATTAATTATTGTAGGGGTTGATAGTAATATTTAATTTTATTTTTTGAATTTGGGCTGGAGCGATAGCACAGCGGTAGGGTGTTTGCCTTGCGTGCAGCCAGCCTGGCCCAGCGGGTTCGATTCCTCCGCCCCTCTCAGAGAGCCTGGCAAGCTACCGAGAGTATCTCGCCCGCACAGCAGAGCCTGGCAAGCTCCCCGTGACGTATTCGATATGCCAAACACAGTAACAAGAAATCTCACGATGGAGATGTTACTGGGCTTGCTCGAGCAAATTGATGAATAACGGGAGGACCGTGACCGTGATTTTTTGAATTTATTATTATTATTTGCTTTTGTGGTCACACCTAGCAATGCTCAGGGGCTACTCCTTATGGGTGGAAAGACTCATTGTCTGGGTTTTGCTTTAAGGTCTCAGCAAAGGGGGAAACAACAGAAAGGGACCTGGGGGTTCTTGGAAAAGACAAAATGCTGGCAGTTATTAAAGCTTAGTGATGGCGACATTGGATTCGTTTTTGAAATCTTTCCATTCATCGTATATATTTGAAGTTTTCCTTTATAGAAAGTTAAAGTATAATCGGGAAAATTAACGTGGGTTTTCTGGTTCCTACCAGATATATTGATTTTTGAGCAACAATAGTTTTATTTGGGAGATTCGAGGAGGAAGAGGGAGGCATTTAAAAGACAACGCAGGCTTCTTCAGAGGGGAGAGAGTGAAGGGCACTGCATCAAGTTAAAGCAAAGAATCACACATCCCAGCATAAGGTGCGGGTGACTCCAGAGTGCGGATGTGCCCTACCAGATGTTTATCTGATAATTGATGTAATTGTTATATTGATAATGGGAGGAAATGTCTAGATCATCCCAGAATTTGAAGGTAATGAATTTGGTGGCTACCGAGAGAGAGAGAGAGAGAGAGAGAGAGAGAGAGAGAGAGAGAAGGTTGGTGTGTTGTAGTGGCCACAGAGTGACATACGTGTAGGGATAAATAAGGTTTTCTGGATCCAGGAGTGAGAACCAACAGAAGGGCAGCCCTCAGGGGCACCAGGGCCAGCTAGGCCTGGAGGAGTCAGTGATGTTCTCTGAAGGAACCTGTACGAAAGAAGTCAGGATTCAGGGGCAGGCCATGCCTAGAGTGGACCGACACTTCTGGGCACTTTCCAGGGGCAGAACTGTGCAAAATGGCAAGGAAGGGCGGACCCAGGATTTATCTGCGGCCAGCGGGGCTGGATCTACTTGAGTTTTCTCTGAGCTCAGCTCATCTTGTTTTCACCGGCTAATCACTGTTTTGCCTCACTCTGGTGTGTTTGTGTGGAATGAGTCCTGTTTCTGTCTATCTTGCCGGCTTGTTGTGCTCAGGGCCCGCAGTTCTATCTGTCCCTCATGCCTGAGTGAAGCTTCCTAACACACACGCCCTCTCCACCAGGCACAGCCCAGCTTCTGGGGGATTTCCAGGCAGCACTTTCTTTAGCTTTGTGTCGGGGAAAGGCGTTTTAATCCACAATAAAAAGCACAAAAATGCAAACACGGTAAAGCTAAATGGCTGCGAGGAGGACACACTTATTTATAGAATGAGCTGAACCGGGAACGTGGGATATTGAAGCATCAAATCTCCATCACCACCTCGCATTGCCCATCAGTGACCGTGGTATCGAATCGAGAAACTGCAAACACAAGTGAAGTGGTCATTTTGCAAATAGAGAATCCGTGAGTAAGATGAGACATTCCGCAAATAGGTAATCCGTGAGTCATGTGAGAGTCTGCTGTATAAGTTTGGGAGCTTTTGCAGCGATGCTTGAGGGGGGAGGGGGCGGTGTGATGCTGGGAATCAAGTTTGGGGCTCCTTGCCTGCAAGCTGCGCACTCCAGGTCTTTAAGCCATCTCGCAGACCCCACAGGACCAGCCCCAGATCTCCTGCATGCAAGACAAGCACTCTGTCCTGGAACTGCATCCCCGACTTCTGCCACAGCTCTATTATTATTATTATTATTATTATTATTATTATTATTGCTTTTTGGGTCACACCCGGCAATGCACAGGGGTTACTCCTGGCCCTGCGCTCAGGAATTACTCCTGGCGGTGCTCAGGGGACCCTAAGGGATGCTGGGAATCGAACCCGGGTCGGCCGCATGCAAGGCAAACGCCCTCCCCGCTGTGCTATCGCTCCAGTCCCCACAGCTATATTTTTAACAAGATTTTTTCGTGGAGGAGGTAGCTTATCACTAGGCATTGTCTGTTTTTCCAAAGATTGGGAACCTTATTGTGAGTCGTCTAGTCTCTTGTGCGGTCTTACGGATTTTAAACGTTCCGAAATGCAGAGGTAGTCTTTATTTAGAGTTTCTAGTGCATATTTTTACACCCGCTGTTCTAAATCTCTAGTCCCTATTTTTCATTTTAATATAAAAAGTGTTTTAAGTTATCCTAAACTAGAATGGTTCAAGCAAGAACCCTTCCAAAAAGATGTTCTCCTAGACGGAGAAAGTGGTCTTTGATCAAGAAAAACATATCCACGTCCTGTCTGTTCCCAGTGTTGGCAGGGAAGATACCCAACCAAACATCAGAAGTCAGGAAAAAAAATTTCCAAGACCTGAGGGTGCTCAACATGACCAAATACTCAACTGAACTTTACAGAGTGCAACTCTCTTACTGCGAGGATAGGAAGAAAAGGAGGTTTTGTGTTTGTGTTAATAGCTACTGTTCACACAGTACATTTGGCAGGCTGGGCATCTTCTGACTCCTCTACAGTATTAACAGTCCCAGAGGTCAAAACAAAGGAGCTCATCTTCTCCCTTGTTTTCTTCCTCGATCAGGGCCAGTTTCCGATTCTGAGCCCTGCATTTTAAGAGGGCACACTTGGAGGTCAGTGGACTAGAAATTCAAGACCAGGTGTCATGGAAAGGCTATTGGGTAGAAATGTGAGGAAGCTTCATTCTCAGAGTGCCGAGGAGGGCAGAGTTGGAACTTTCTGCTGGTCATCAGAACATTCTTTTTTTTTCCTCTTATATCCACCTTGTTAGTTTTATTAGTAATATCTTGCATTAATGTGATATATTTTTTATAATTCATGATTATGGTATTATATTTTCATTTCATTTTTTTCATTTCATCATCCTGTTATTCGTCGATTGCCTCGAGCAGGCCCCAGTAACGTCTCTTTCATCCTAGCCCTGAGATTATATTCACGGCTCTTTAGGAGAATGAGACCCATCATTGTTACTGGTATTTGGCATATTGGGTACGCCACGGGGAGTTTGCCAGACTCTGCCCTGTGGGCAGGCTACATTCGATAGCCTGCAAGTTTGTCCAAAGTAGGAATGAGATAATAAGATGGCATAAAAAGATGTATTATATGGTATTATGGTATTATATATAACAGCTAAAACACACAGTTCACATAAAAATCCTCTTTGTATTATACAACTTTATGGGACAAGTGGATAGTGTGATATGTCTATCATTACAATTATAATTTTATGCTTCAATAACCTTCCTTCTTCCAAGTGTTGGAATCCACTGGTCTTTTCAGTTTCTAGTTTGTTTTTCACAGAATGTCATTCAGTAAGAAATAGTCAATATATAACCTTTAAGATTGGCTCATCAGAACATTCTTTGACCTGCCAGTTCATTCAGGTTTTTGGTGTGTGTCTCCGGGCACTAAAAGAGGATCACATTTTTCTACACACTGGTGAGGAATTACTTTTCTCACTAGAGGTGTATCACTTCATGTTAATATTTAGAGGCTGCACCCACACGGCAAAGCCTGGCAAGCCACCCAGGATGTATTTGATATGCCAAAAACAGTAACTGACAAGTCTCACAATAGAGATGTTACTGGTGCCCACTCGAGCAAATCGATGAACAATGGGAGGACAGTGCTACTGTATCATTTCTAATGTTTGCATGGCATTTCATTGTGGGAATGTACCCTTATTTTGTTAAATCCATCCCTTGTTAATAGTAAGTTTGCTTGTTTCAATGTCTTTACATAAATAACAATGCTACAATGGACGTCTTTGAAATATGTTCACCACCATGCACTTGAACTAGCTATGTCAGTCTTTTTTTTTTCACTCCCCAAAGACTCTCAATACTTACTGCCAAATTACCTTACCAGTCAAACTGGAAGAATTAAAATAGTTGGGTTACCCCATCAGATGTTGTAGAAAGGATTTTGCCTGGCTTGTATGTTGAACATGGATATAAGATTCATGCAGGGCTTTGCACTGGACAGGTGATTATTTTACTTATGCTTGTCAGGTTTCAGTCTTATTGTGTCCATAGTATTGTTTTACTAAACTAAGTGTTAGGGTTTCTGAAGAAAATAATTCTGGACCAGGGTGATAATACAGTGGGTATGGGGTTTGCCTTGCATGTGACTGACCTGGGTTCAACCCAAGCACTCCATGTGGGCTGCCAAGCCTGCCAGAAGTGATCCCTGAGTGTGTCCACTTACCTGCATGGCTGGTGTGTGTCTACCACACCCGCCTCCCCCACACAAAATTCTCCTCTCCTCCTCCTCCTGCTCCTGCTCCTCTTTCTCCTTCTCCTCCTCTTTCTCCTCTTTCCTCCTTCTCCTCTTCCTCTTCTCCCTCTGCCCCCCTCTTTATGTTGGATTCTGGGCTACACCTGGTGATGGTCAGCAGTTACTTCCGGCCGTTCTTGGGGGATCATGTGGGATACTGGGATTGTACCCAGGTTGGCCACGTGCAACGCAAACACCCTACCCACTGCACTATTGCTCTGGCAATTGTGTTTCCCTATATTCTGGCAATAGTCTTCCTCATGTCCGTACACTTCTGTTGTTAAAACCATTTAAAAAAAACCGATGGAATACCTCATCGGATTTTATTTTTATTTACTGGCCATGAATTGAAAACACTTTGGTTTATTATGTTTTCGTCTCACCATCTTCTCAGTTGCCAGGAAGCTAATTCTGTTATCCCGACCCTAATGTACAACTTTGTCTGTTTTTCTGTTCTTTGTGCATTGTGTTCCCTCGTCAACTGAATATTCCATTAACTAAGAGCACTGAATAGCCATTGTGTAATTGGAGAGATACTCTGTGTGTGTCAGTTCCATGCATTGTTTGAGAATAAACGTGCTGGTATATTTCTGATGGGACCTTTCTCACTGCCACTAATAATAGTGATGTTATTGAAAAGATAAACCTATGACTAAATCCCATAAGTGCTTTGCATTGTTTGAACACTCTTTTCATTTAGAATTGTGTGTGTGTGTGTGTGTGTGTGTGTGTGTGTGTTCCTATAGGAGGTAGGAACATCATTGTCTTGTTCTTAGGATTTTAGCGGAGCAGTCTCCATGAAATTGAGTTCAGAACTGTGTATATATGCATTGCTAGGGAGAGAGGTTGTGTGTGTGTGTGTGTGTGTGTGTGTGTGTGTTTGTGTGTGTGTGTGTTTTAAATCAGAATCTCAAATTGTTCTATAGTCCAGGAATATTTAAAGATCACTGACCCAGCAAACTCAGTTAAATGCTGGTAACTTGTTAGATCACAGTAGCTATATGTCTAGAAAGTGCAGAGTACTTTATATCTTAGACAGATATTTGTTAGAAACCTGATTTAAAAAAAAAATCAAAGCTTAACTAATGAATGCTTTTCCCTTTTGATTGAATCACTATGAGATACAGAGTTGCTGGGTCTGTATCTCATAGTGATTCAATGATTGGGTCATGATTGGGTGTCAGCCATACAATGTTCCAACATCCAACCCTTCACCAGTGTACGTTTCCCATCACCAATATCCCCAGTTCTCCCAACCCCGCCGCCCTTCCCCGAAACTTCCTTTATGGCAGACACTTTTTCCTTCTCTGTTTCTCCATTTCTTTTTTTAAGTCTCAAACTTGATGATTTATGAGCTCCTGGAAGACACCGTCTATGTTTTAACTCATTCTCTAACTTCCTAACTTCTCATTTAGCTCCCAGTGTGGAAAAAAACAAAAGAAACTTTCTACATTTCTGTGGGAGTTTGAAACTTTGTTAGGCATCCATGTAGAATAGTTTGATCAATCGTGCTCTAAGCAGACACACTTATTAATGAAATACACGCACACATCTGTGTTGAGAGCACACAGGCAAAGAATGTTGAGAGTGCTGATTAAAAAGCAAACACATGATAGCAGAAATCCAAAAGATGATGTGCGATTTAAAAACCATATTGATGGGGGTCAGTGAGAGAGTTCAAGGGGCTTTGCATGCAGGAGGTGTGGCTTCAATCCCAGGTGACTTATGGTCCCCTGAGTACCCATGGGACCAACAGCTGACCAGTAAACTAGGAGTAGCCCCTGAACACATACTGGGTTTGGTCCCCAAGCCAAAGGGTATACTGAAAATCGTATCTGCAGTACCAGGAGGATGACTCCATGGCTTAGAGGCCAGCCGGGCATTCTAGGGGAAGGGGCAGCTCAGATAGAGAAGGGAGCACCAAATAAAGGGTGTTGGGAGGATCCTCCCAGGTTGGGAGAAGCATGCTGAAAGTAGACTATGGACCGAACATGATTGCCACTCAATGCCTCTTTTGCAGACCACAACACCCAAAAGGAGAGAGAGAACAAAAGGGAATGCCCTGCCACAGAGGCAGGGTGGGGTGGGGGGATGGGGGTGGGAGGGATACTGGGACCCGTGGTGGTGGAAAATGGGCACTGGTGGAGGGATGGGTATTTGATCATTGTATAACTGAAACCCAAGCACAAAAGTTTGTAAGTCTATAACTGTACCTCATGGTGTTTCACTAATAAAAATTAAAAAAAAAAATCGTATCTGTTGATAACCCAGATATTATCATGAGGTAACTTCCAGAAAGAAAAATATATACTTCACGCTGCTCCTTCCTACCGTGTCTCCTCATTGTTTGAGGGCTCCCCTGTGTGCTTGTTTGTGGCTGCCCTCCCACCGCCCGACACCCTTTCATTAGATGCCCTTACTGCTTGTTTTCTCTGCTTAATTGGAATTCTTTAGACTCTGCCGGCTCAGGAGCAGATTTCGGGGGGCGGGGGAGAGGTGGAAGAAGAAGTTGTTGGATCGCATCTGGCAGTGCTCAGGTCTTCCTCCTGGCTCTGTGCTCCTGATGGTGCTCAGGGGACCATCTGTCGTGTGGGGAATTGAACCAGGGACCTCCAAGTGCAAGGCATGCCCCCAACCCCTTGTACTATCCGGCTCTTCTTCTCCTTCTCCTTCTCCTTCTCCTTCTCCTTCTCCTTCTCCTTCTCCTTCTCCTTCTCCTTCTCCTTCTCCTCCGCCTCCTCCTCCTCCTCCCTCTCCCCCTCCCCCTCCCCCTCCTCTTTTATGGTTACATTTCAGTCATACTGTGGTTGAATACCCATCCCTCCAGCAGTGCTCATTTTCCACCACCAATGTTCCCAGTATCCCTCCTGCCACCCCCATCCCATCCCCACCCCACCCCACCCCACCCCTGCCTCTGTGTCAGGGCATTTTCTTTTACACACTCTCTCTCTCTCTCTCTCTCTCTCTCTCTCTCTCTCTCTCTCTCTCTCTCCTTTTGGGTGTTGTGGTTTGCAGTTCAGGTAATATGTGGCCATGGGTTACCGACTGGATTCCACGGGATGTCAAAAGACCGTGTGGCCGCCCACCTTCCAGATGGTCAGACTTCTTCGTCGAGATCATGAACGATCGGTTTGAGGCCCTTCATGTTCTCGGAGCGAAGAGATGCCATTGGGCTACACTGGCACGCGACAGGGACAAATGGAGACGTTACTGGCGCCCGCTTGAGCAAATCGACGATTAACGGGCAGTCAAGTGATCAAGTGAATGTTCGATCTATAGTCTACTTTCAGCACACATCTCCCATCCCATGGCTCTTCTTTTTTTGATATTCCATTTGGGCATGATGACTTCCAATACTGTTGCTAGTAGTGTTCCAGGCATCCAACTTTCCGACACTGCACCCACTGTCCCTCCACCACTGTTTCCAGATCTCTCCATTCCCTCGTTCCACACCCTAGGCAAGCTCAGTAGGCCAATTCTAAGGGCCTGTTTCCATTGACAGATAATTCCGTGTCTGTCCAACTCTCTCCCAAGGCGCTCAATATGTTGTCCACTAGTTCCGTATCCAGGGAGCTGCTCGATTTCATGTTTTTCCCTAGAACTGAATTCTCGAGACGCAGCCTGCTTCTTCATGGCAGGACAACTCAAGTAATACACTGTTGTTTGAAGATTTCTCTTGGAAAATCACTCTGGTCCTTCCAGGTTCCGGAACAAGTGGTAGAAAAAGCTACTTAGCACAAAAGGGACAGCATGGGCAGCCAGGAGTGGAGGGGGCAGCGCTTCACTGTGGAGTGACCCAGGAAGGCTGGAATGGTGTCACATCCTGTAATCACACAGGACTATAGCTAGGACAAAGCTGGGTTTCTTTTTCTGTTGCAAATTTATGTTCACCACCTTTGGAGGACCACACCAGGCATATTAATGAACCCGCATTACAGATTGCCGGGCAGGTGGTGGTATTAGCGTGTTAGGGAAAGCTTCTGTAATTGAAACAAAGAAAAGAGTGTGTGTGTGTGTGTGTGTGTGTGTGTGTGTGTGTGTGAGAGAGAGAGAGAGAGAGAGAGAGAGAGAGAGAGAGAGAGAGAGAGAATTTAGTCCTCTCTCTTCTGGGGAGAGAGTAATAGCATCTCTGTAAACTCAGTCCATAGATTTTGCAAAATGAGAACGCATGATTTCGGTCTTATGCCTGTTCAGTATCTGCAGTCAGAAGCAGAACAAATTTTTCTGCACAACACGATATTTCTTCTCGATCCACTAAGGAGGAAAACCTTTGCATCATTTTCTGTTTTGGAAGTACGAGAGACACAAAGTGTAGTTTGGGGAAGCTTGAAGCTTGTTTTTGCATCCATGAGAATGTTTTCTGTTGCAACGCAGCAGTCAAGTTCCCTCCTTTGCAGAATTTAAATGCTGGCATGGCCTATGTTATAGTCTTTTACTTTTTAGCCTGATTAGATAAAATGGTGCTTATCATACCCCTCCCTAAAGAAGACCATGACCACGACCATCCTGTTATTCGTCGATTGTCTCCAGCAGGCCCCAGTAACGTCTCCTTCGTCCTAGCCCTGAGATTTTTAAAAAGTGCCACATTCAAGGCTCTTTCAGGGTTAGGAGAATGAGACCCTTCATTGTTACTGGTATTTGGCATATTGTGTATGCCACGGGGAGTTTGCCAGACTCTGCCGTGTGGGCAGGTTACATTCGGTAGCCTGCCAGGTTGTCCAAAGTAGGAATGAGATAATAAGATGTCATAATAAGATGGGTGTGACCCCTGCCTACTGGAATTTGGAGGATCTGGGTGGAGGATGCTCAGCCCCGATCCGAGCAGGCTTGGAGATCTCAGCCCCGGGACCCGCGTGCCTTTGTTCCTCTACCGGTACCTTCATGCGTGTGGAGCTAAAGAAGAAAACTTAGAAATAAAGTGATTTGACAGAGGCCCAGCTCTGGGCAACAAAGCTGAACGGCTCCAATTCCAACAGGTACAGCCCGCCCCCAAGGGCCTGGGTTCCTCTCTGGGCACGCGCAGCTAGAAACAGCCCCGAGACAGCCGGTTTTCAACCCCTGATCCGCGTGGGACGGGCACAGAGGCCCAGCTCTGGGCAACAAAGCTGAACGGCTCCAATTCCAACAGGTACAGCCCGCCCCCAAGGGCCTGGGTTCCTCTCTGGGCACGCGCAGCTAGAAACAGCCCCGAGACAGCCGGTTTTCAACCCCTGATCCGCGTGGGACGGGCACAGAGGCCCAGCTCTGGGCAACAAAGCTGAACGGCTCCAATTCCAACAGGTACAGCCCGCCCCCAAGGGCCTGGGTTCCTCTCTGGGCACGCGCAGCTAGAAACAGCCCCGAGACAGCCGGTTTTCAACCCCTGATCCGCGTGGGACGGGCACAGAGGCCCAGCTCTGGGCAACAAAGCTGAACGGCTCCAATTCCAAACAGGAGACATTCCCAACTCCTCGCCCAGTGACAGGGACTATTTCCGGAGCCGCGGCCGCTAACGCGGCCGCGAAATATTTTCCCACTACATATGCCATAGGAACCATAAGCTAACTTCTTAGATGGAAACTTCTCTATTTTAGCTCAGCCACTAGAAATACAGTTGCCAATAACTCATAAGCCTATCTTAACTCACACTGCATATCAAGCAGAATAGTAACACTGAACGTGAAGGACTAAACCACACCTCTCACAATGGTAAAGCAACGCAAAAGCCCACCAAACATTCATATTGAAGAGTCTAGCCCAGATGACACCAACAGTACTGTAGTGTTAGACAACCTCTCTGACAAGGAATTCAGAAGGGAGCTACTTAGGATGCTTAGGGAATTAAAAGATACAATGGAAAGCAATGCCAATAGAAGACAAGAGGATCTGAAGGCAGAAATGAGGAAAATGCAATCAGAAATGTCAGACCTGAAAAATCTCGTAGGCGAATTGAAAAGCTCAGTGGAAGGCCTCAGCAGCAGAGTAACAGCGGCTGAGAACAGAATCAGTGAGCTCGAAGATGAAGTTCAGAGACTCTCCCGAAAAGAGCAGAAAATGGAAAAGAGACTCACAATTCGGGAACAGATGGCAAGAGAAGATCGTGATGAAGCCAAGAGGGGTAACATAAGAATTATTGGAGTCCCAGAGGGACAGGAAGAAAACCTCTATGAAGAAGAAACTGTCAAAGACATCATTGCTACAACATTTCCAGAGCTGAAGAAAACTTGTGACCACATTCAGGAGGCCCGAAGGGTACCAGCTAGAAGAAATCCGAATAAAAATACCCCAAGACACATTCTGATCAAAATGACCAAAACCTTAGACAGAGACAAAATTCTGAAAGCAGCAAGATCGAAGAAAGAAATCTCTTACAAAGGAGCATCCTTAAAATTCACAGCTGATTTTTCTGATGAAACCCTCATGGCCCGAAAACAGTGGTGGGACATAGTAAAAAAACTCAATGAAATAAATGCCTCCCCCAAAATACTTTTCCCAGCAAGACTCTCATTCATAATAGAAGGAACAACACACAGTTTCACAGACAAACAACAGCTCAGGAACTTCATAGACTCAAAACCATGGTTACAAGAACAACTAAATGGGCTACTTTAAGGCAAGAAAGGCCCCTCAAATACACCAAATTTTAACATAACAATGGGACAAAATCCCATAACAATAATCTCTCTCAATGTCAATGGGCTAAACGCACCAATTAAAAGACATAGAGTGGCAGGATGGATTAGAAAATTGAACCCAACATTCTGCTGCCTGCAAGAAACGCATCTCAATAGTCAAAGCAAACACAGACTCAGAGTCAAAGGCTGGAAAACAATCCTACAGGCAAACAGCTCCCATAAAAAAGCTGGGGTAGCCATCCTTATATCAGACCACATTGATTTCAGAGTGAGGAAGGTCATAAGAGACAGTGAAGGCCATTACTTATTGATCAGAGGATCTGTACAGCAGGAAGAACTTACAATAATAAATGTATATGCACCTAATGAGAGACCAGCAAAGTACTTAAAACAACTACTCATAGATTTGGAAAAAGACATCAATAGCAACACAATACTAGTGGGAGACTTCAACACTGCTTTGTCACCTCTTGATAGATCAACCAGACTCAAGCTTAGCAAGGACATACTTCATTTGAGGGAAACAATGGAAGAAAGGGACTTAGTAGATATATACAGGACACTTCATCCACAAAAAGCTGAATACACATTCTTCTCAAGCGTACATGGAACATTCTCCAAGATAGACCACATGCTGAGCCACAAAACATGCCTCCATAAAATTAAGAAGGTAGAGATTGTATCAACAATCTTCTCAGACCATAATGCGCTGAAATTAGAAGTAAATCACACACAAAAACAGAAAACTAAATCAAACACCTGGAAATTAAACAGTGCACTATTGAACAACGAGTGGATTAGACAGGAAATCAAAGAGGAAATCAAAAGATTCCTAGAAACGAATGAAAATGAGAACACGAGTTACCAAAACTTATGGGACACAGCAAAGGCTGTGTTAAGAGGAAAGTTTATAGCTCTACAAGCATTCCTCAGGAAGGAGGAGCGAGCACACATAAGTAACCTAACCTCACAGCTTAAGAGCTTGGAGAAGGACCAAAAAAAGGAGCACAACCCAAACAGGAGAAAGGAAATAATAAAACTCAGAGCAGAGATTAACGAGATGGAAACCCAAAAAACAATCCGAAAGATCAATGAAACCAAGAGCTGGTTCTTTGAGAAAATTAACAAGATCGATAAGCCTCTAGCAAAACTCACAAAGAAAGGGAGAGAGAAAACCCTAATAAACCGAATCAGAAATGAAAAGGGGGTCATTACAACAGAAACCACAGAAATTCAGAGGATCCTCAGGGAGTACTTTGAGAAGCTTTATGCCACGGAACATCAAAACCTCGAGGAAATGGATAAATTCCTAGACTCCTACAGACTCCCAAGGCTGAACCAAGAAGACCTGGAATACCTGAACAGACCTATCACCATCAAGGAAATTGAAATGGTAATAAAAAGTCTCCCCAAGCACAAAAGTCCTGGCCCGGATGGATTCACTAGTGAATTCTTCCAAATCTTTAAAGAGGACTTACTCCCAATGCTCTTTAAGCTTTTCCACGAAATTGAAATATCAAAAACACTTCCAAACAGTTTCTACGAAGCAAATATCACACTGATACCAAAAGCAGACAGAGATACCACAAAGAAAGAGAATTACAGGCCGATATCCCTGATGAACACAGATGCAAAGATCCTCAACAAACTACTAGCAAATAGAATCCAACTACTCATCAAAAAGATCATACACCATGACCAAGTAGGATTCATCCCAGGGATGCAAGGATGGTTCAACATTCGGAAATCAATCAACATAATCCATCATATCAACAAAAGAAAAGATAAAAAGCATATGATCATATCAATAGATGCAGAGAAAGCATTTGATAAGATCCAGCACCCCTTTATGATGAAAACCCTAGCCAAAATGGGTATAGAGGGGACCTTCCTCAACATAATTAAAGCCATCTACCACAAGCCTACAGCAAGCATCATCCTCAATGGGGAAAAACTGAGAGCCTTCCCTCTAAGATCAGGGACGAGACAGGGATGCCCACTCTCTCCACTGCTGTTCAATATAGTACTGGAAGTACTTGCAATAGCGATTAGGCAGGAAAAAGATATTAAGGGCATTCAGGTAGGAAAGGAAGAAATCAAGCTCTCACTATTCGCAGATGATATGATACTCTACTTAGAGAACCCAATAACTTCCACCAAAAAACTCTTAGAAACAATAGACTCGTATAGTAAAGTTGCAGGTTATAAAATCAATACCCAAAAGTCCATGGCATTCCTATACGCAAACAGTGAGAGAGAAGAAAGCAACATGAAAAAAAAAATCCCGTTCACAATTGTGCCCCAGAAAATCAAGTACCTAGGAATCAGCTTAACTAAGGAAGTAAAGGACCTGTACAAAGAAAACTACAAAACGCTACTTCAGGAAATAAAAGAGGACATGAGGAAATGGAAAGATATCCCCTGCTCATGGGTCGGGAGACTTAACATTGTCAAAATGGCAATACTACCGAAAGCATTGTATAAATTCAATGCAATCCCTATAAGGATACCCATGACATTCTTCAAAGAAATGGAGCAAACACTCTTGAAATTTATATGGAACAATAAGCCCCCACGAATAGCTAAAGCAATTCTTGGGAAAAAGAAAATGGGAGGAATCAACCTCCCGAACTTCAAACTGTACTACAAAGCAGTAATAATTAAAACAGCATGGTACTGGAACAAAGGCAGAACTGCAGACCAATGGAACAGGGTTGAATACACTGACATCTCCCCTCAATCATATGCTCATCTAATCTTTGATAAAGGTGCAAGTAATGTGAAGTGGAGTAAGGAAAGCCTCTTTAATAAATTGTGTTGGCATCACTGGACGGCTACATGCAAAAAAATAGGCTCAGAACTCTGCCTAACACCATGTACAAAAGTAAGATCAAAATGGATTAAAGACCTCAACATCAGACCAGAAACCATAAGGTACATTGAAGATAAAGTTGGCAAAACCCTCCATGACATTGAAGCTAATGGTATCTTCAAAGATGCCACGCCACTGGCCGAGCAAGTGAAAACAGAGATAGATAAATGGGACTATCTTAAACTAAGAAGCTTCTGCACCTCCAAAGAAACAGTGACCAAAATACAAAGACAGTCTACAGAATGGGAAAGGATATTCACCGAATACACATCTGACAAGGGGTTGACATCCAGGATATACAAAATACTGGTTAAACTCCACAAGAAGAAAACATCCAACCCCATCCAAAAATGGGGCAATGAAATGAACAGAAACTTTCTCAAAGAAGAAATCCGAATGGCAAAAAAGCACATGAGAAAATGCTCTACATCATTAATCATCAGGGAGATGCAGATCAAAACCACAATGAGATACCATCTCACACCTCAGAGACTGGCCCACATTCAAAAGAACAAAAGCAACCGATGCTGGCGTGGATGTGGCGAGAAAGGGACACTCCTTCACTGTTGGTGGGAATGTCCACTGGTTCAGCCCTTCTGGAAAACAGTATGGACGATTCTCAAAAAATTAGAAATTGAGCTCCCATTTGACCCAGCAATACCACTCCTGGGAATATATCCCAGAGAGGCAAAAATGTATAGTCGAAGTGACATCTGCACTTGTTTGTTCATTGCAGTCCTCTTTACAATAGCTAGAAACTGGAAGAAACCTGAATGCCCAAGAACAGATGACTGGTTAAAGAAACTTTGGTACATCTACACAATGGAGTACTATGTAGCTCTTAGAAAAGATGAAGTCATGAAATTTACATACAAGTGGTACAATATGGAAAGTATCATGCTAAGCGAAATGAGTCAGAAAGAGAGGGATAGACATAGAAAGATTGCATTCATCTGGGGGATATAAAGTAACAAGGTATGAGATTAATACCCAAGAATAGCTGAGATCAGCACCAGGAGGATTACTCCATAACTTAGAGGCCAGCCGGGTATCGTAGAGGAAAGGGCTATTCAGATAGAGAAGGGAGCACCAAATAAAGGATGTTTGGAGGATCCTCCCAGGAGGGGAGATGCATGTCGAAAGTAGACTATGGACTGAACATGTTTGCCACTCAATGCCTCTTTTGCAGACCACAACACCCAAAAGGAGAGAGAGAACACAGGGGATTGCCCTGCCACAGAGACGGGGGGATGGGGGGATGGGGGTGGGAGGGATATTATCCATGGTGGTGGAAAATGGGCACTGGTGGAGGGATGGGTATCTGATCATTGTATAATTGAAACCAAAGCACAAAAAATTGTAAATCTACAACTTTAAAAAAATAAAATAAAATAAAGGGGAAAAAAAAAAAAGAAATAAAGTGATTTGAGGATTGTCACAGAGTAGTCAGTTGGGAGGGAAAAGGTGATTCTGCGTAATCACAGCCTGCATTTCTTGCAATGCCAATTATGAAAAGTAAGATTTTTAACATGCTATTTTTTTCATCTAACCACATTCAAACCTCAGAGGTTTAAAAGTCCATCTCCCAAAACTTTTTAGACTGACACCAAACTATTAAAATGACATATTTCCTTCCATACATCGTTATATTTTTAGATAATCTCTTCAAAGTCATGCCCAGTTTTCAGTTGACTCTGTAAACTATTTCTTCATCTTTAACTCTGCGTAATTCTATGTAATGTGTGTATAATAGTTGAAGACTCATTCAAGTGTCGGACTCCTTTGCTTTGCTAATAACAGGAAAGTAGATGGATTTGAGCATAAATCTGTGGGTGGTTTTATTTTTAGACATACTTTCAGTCAGTATGTATAATTATAAGCAAAATTACAGAGAGGAAAGTCACGAACATTTATTTGTAAACTGTAACCACATTAAAGGCCTTTGATTTCTTTTAAAAAGTGGGACCTCTCTCTGGGCCCCCCTGGTGAGTGCTGAACCATTGTGGGGATGGTGAGGAGAGGCTGGATAGAACCAGTCCTGCACCCCGCCTGCCGTGGACCAGTCCTGAGTAGTTCTCTGGGAACTACTGTTGGTTCGGCAAGGTGGTGTCATGTGTCTTCTCCACAAGAAAGGGCATTGTTACCAAACAGTGACACTTGATCCGGCCCTGTGCGGGCCAGAGACAAGCTAGCCTCACCAGATGGATTGTGGACTGGCCCTGGAGGTCGCAGTGATGCAGAATGGAGCCCTATTTACAGGAAAATTCTCAGCACCTACACGGGGGAAGTAGAATCAGTAGTTCTAGTCAGGAATGCATTAAGGGTTAAGCAAAGGCGAATCCATGCTGTAGGTTGCTTTTCTTTTCTTTCCTTTTTTTTAAAAAAAAATAGGTCATAAAATTGCCTTATTGCCTTGCTTCACTTTTAGATAATGAAATATTTTAAGAGAAACCACATCCTTTCCCCCCCTTTTTTGAGGGGTACACACCTGACTGTGCTCAGGGCTTACTCCTGGCTTACGCCTCATCTCAGGGATCTCTCCTGGCAGGGCTTGCGGGAGCTCATGGGGTGCTGGGGATTGAACCTGGGTCTGGCACATGCAAGGCAAGCACCCTGTTTGCCGGACTATCTCTCCAGTCTCCATATTCTTTCTATAAGAAAACTGTCACTGTCACCGTCCTCCCGTTGTTCATTGATTTGCTCGAGCGGGCCCAGTAATGTCTCCATCGTGAGACTTGTTGTTACTGTGTTTGGCATATTGAATACGTCATGGGTAGCTTGCCAGGCTTTGCTGTATGGGTGAGATACTCTCGGTAGTTTGCCGGGCTCTCCGAGAGGGGTGGAAGAATCGAACCCAGGTCGGCCAGGTCGGCTGCAAGCAAGGGAAATGCCCTACCCGCTGTGCTATCGCTCCAGCCCAACAATGATCAAAATATGCTTTCTGGCCCTCAGGCATTCAGACTCTTCTGTCCATTTACGATTGCAGATTGACACAACTTTGCTTTTAAATGGGATCGAATGCTGACACATTATGGGACTAGTCTTAGCTGAGAAGTTTAGACATACGGAATGAGATGGTTCATTATTCGTCAGAAAAAAATATTAAGGCATGGGGTGAGAGAGAGAGGACAGTGGTTGGTTGGGTAGGGCACTTGCAATGCATTTGGCCTACCCAGGTTTGATATCTGGTCTGGCTTATGCTCTCTGCATCCCCTCCAGGAGTGATCCCTAAGTACGAGCCAGGAGGAAGCCCTGAGCATGGATGGATGTGGTCCAAAAAAGTAATCAAAGAAAGGAAAGTATTTGTTTCGTGAAAGGCCAACTGTGTCAGGCAGAACCTTGCTAGCTTGTAGCTTGCTCCTGGCTAAGTACTGTGTCAGGGATCCAACTTCCAACTCTGTGTATCACAGGTTCAAGGCAGGTGTTTTCACCCTGAGTCATAATCCCCCCTTCAGTCAGATTTGTTTCTTCTTGTTTGGGGGCACACCTGGTGGTGCTCCGGGCTTACCTCTGACTCTGTACTCCGGACTCACTTATGGTAATGCCTCAGGGGACACAATGAGGTGCCAGGGATGCAACTGAGGTCTGTAAGCACTGAACCCCAGTATTTTCTCTGGCCTCCCAGCAAGGGTTTTTAATATGCCAGAAGATGCATTCTTTGCATCAATATATTTAAACCAATGAGACGATGGTGGCTCTCAATGGCAGAAATATCTACAATTTGTTCTTTGTATAAGAATTTCTGACATGGCTATAGACAGAACATGATTGCCACACAATGTCTCTTCTGCAGGCCACAGCATCCAAAAGGAGAGATAGAACAAAAGGGAGTGCCCTGACACAGAGGCAGGGTGGGATGGGGGATAGGAGGGGTGGGAGGGATACTGGGATTGGTGGGGGTGGAGAATGGGCACTGGTGGTGGGATGGGTACTCGATCATTGCATAACTGAAACCCAAGCACAACAACTTGTAAGTCTACAACTGTACCTCATGGTGTTTCACTAAAAGAAAAAATAAATAATTAAATAAATAAATAAATAAAAATAGTTAGAAAAAAAAAAGAATTTCTGACATGGTTTCTCATTTGGGTAGAACAAGGACGTTGTATCCATGACAGGTTTTCTCTTTCTTTCTTTCTTTCTTTCTTTCTTTCTTTCTTTCTATTATTTTGCTTTTTGCGTCACACCTGGCGATGCACAGGGGTTACTCCTGGCTCATGAACTCAGGAATCACTCCTGGCGGTGCTCGGGGGACCATATGGGATGCTGGGAATCGAACCCGGGTTGGCCATGTGCAAGGCAAACACCCTACCTGCTGTACTATCACTCCAGCCCCTCTTTCTTTCTCTCTTTCTTTCTTTCTTTCTTTCTTTCTTTCTTTCTTTCTTTCTTTCTTTCTTTCTCTATTTCTTTTCTTTTTTCTCTTTCTCTCTTTCTTTTTTCTTTCTCTTTCTCTCTTTCTCTCTTTCTTTCTCTCTTTTTTCGTTCTCTTTCTCTCTTTCTCTTTCTTTCTTTTTCTCTTTCTCTCTTTTCTCTCCTCTTTTTTCTTTCTCTTTCTTTTCTCTCTCTTTCTCTCTCTTTCTCTCTCTTTCTTTTCTCTTTCTCTTTCTTTCTTTCTTTCTTTCTTTCTTTTTTCTTTCTCTCTCTTTCTTTCTTTCATTCTCCAGAATTTTATTTTATTAAAGCACCATGAATTTCATAGTTGAGTTTTTGACATGCGTCTTCCATCACCAGTACCACCACCAATGTCAACTCATTTTTTTCCATTTTATTTAAGCAGCATGGCTTACAAAGTCGTTCATGATGGTTTCTTATAGGCATTCAGTATCCCAACACCAATGCCACCACCTCTGTCCCTTTCCCTCCATCACTGTGTCTGTTTTCCCAGCCATTCCTCAAGCCTGAGTAGAAGGCACACACTAATTTATTCTGTATTGCTTGTCACCGGTAACAGCTAATGGAGTGATCAAAAAAATATTTCCATAGGAAAAATGTTATGAAAACTGTTATATCTCACCATGGGGACATTAAGCCCTTGTCTGAGGTTTTACTAAGCTGCTGTATCAAATGAAACTTTCTGTGTTAATGTTTTTGTAGTTGAGGTTTGGTTGACTTTTACGTTACATGCAGTCTGATGTGCTCGTACTGGGATGTTGGTGTTACAGAGTTTGGATTTGTCACTCCAGGAAATCCAGAATACTTAACTGGGCAGTTCCACCAGAGGCATGGAGGAGTAGCTTTGGAGTATGGGAGTGGCTGCCAGGGCTTTGTTTGGGCAGGAACTGTGCCCACCCCCCTCCCAAGGTGACCGTAGGGGCCTCAGCCGGGTATGGGTGCATGTGTCAGAGAAATTTTTGCAGCCAATTGATCTCTCTTGAGATTTACTTTTGAGTCTCTGGAAGAAGGCTCGTAGATGAGCTTCCATGGTGGGAAGTAGGATGTGGGTGTGACTGCCAGAGCTCTAGGAATTACGGGGAGGTGGGGCTCTTGTTTTTCCATCCTCTGCAAGCTTGTCAAACATTACCAAATAGATGTTATAATTTGATAGGGAACTATTATTTCTGTCTACCGTTTCTTTGAGAAAACTATTTGGACTGGTTAACATATTAATTACTGTTAGCATATCAGAGACTGTTTCCTAGAATCCACTAGGGGAACTCATTGTTGCTATAATTGGTCAAGAGTTTCCTCATGTCCTGAGTTCATGCTATTTCTAAAGGACAGTCTACAGTCAAAGAATAGAGGGTGAATCATGACTGTTCAGAGTCTAGATCAGTAAAAAGTTTAAGCTCTAACTAAGCTCTAAATTTATTTAACAAATAACAGTCAGGGATTCATTTTTTTTTTAAGCCAGAAGTAATATAAATCGTAGTGAGGAAAAAAAGTTGGTGAAAGTAGCAAGGATTTCCCCTCCTCCCCGGCAGCAAGGTGACCACCGCCTCAGAGCTCATTGCAAAGCCAGCTATGAGCCGGCAGTGATGGGGCAACTGCAGTCTCATGGGAAGGGGGACGGAACTGGCTCATCCTTCACGCCCTACCGAGGTCACGAGTTTCCCCCCACAAGCGGCTCTCTGGCACGGCCATGGCTCCAGAGGCAAAAGGACTTAGCCCAGAGCCCTGCAGCTTGCGGCAGAAAAGTGAATGGACCATGCATTAAACTATGGTGCCATGCCTCCCTGGGAGGAAAAGGGTGTTGCTCCCTTCCACCACCCCCCTCCCTGGCAGCAAGGTGGCCTTCGCCTCAGAGCTTGTAGGAAAGCTAGGTATGAGCTGGCGGTGATGGGGCAACTGCAGTCTCATGGGAAGGGGGGCGGTACCAGCTCGTCCTCTTGTGGCCACTTGACATTATATGATTCTCATGACCAGCTATAGAAAACAAAGTATTTCACAATGTCTTTTCAGCAATTCTGATTGTTGGGGGGAAATTCTAAAAAATAATGGTGCATCTTTTGTCGAAATAATGAATGTAATCAATGTAGAGAAGAGTTAAGTAGAAATCATCTGCCTCACAGGCATTGGGAGGAGTGGGAGGGGAGGTTTATTGGGGTTCTTGGTGGTGAAAAATGAGTACTGGTGAAGGGAAAGGGGTTTGATCATTGTATGACTGAGACTTAAACCTGAAAGCTTAGTAACTTCTCCCACAGTGATTCAATAAATAAATATAAGAAGAAAAAAATTACGAAAAAAAAAAGTAAGGTGGAGTTCATGCCCAATTCAGTCAGCTAATCAGTGGCTGAATAAATAGCAGTACTCCTACATTTAAAAAAAAAGAAAGTAGCAAGGATTGCAGAAGTCAAAGACTTTGTTTTGTTGACAGCATTCTCTAATCTACTCTCCCCTAGGTAAAGGTAAAGGTAAAGGCCCTCCCGTTGATCATCGATTTGCTCGAGCGGGCCCAGTAACGTCTCCATTGGAGACTTTGTTGTTACTGTGTCTGGCATATCGAATACTCTCGGTAGCTTGCCGGACTCTCCCCTATTCTAAGCTTAATTAAGGTTTATTTTAAAAGTCCTGATAGAGGGGCCAGAGGGATAGTTCAGCAGGTACTTTGACTTACATGCAGGCTATTGACTTGCAAGGAGCTGACCTGGGTTCCGTCCCCAGCATCCCATGTGGTCCCCCAAGCACCCCCAGGAGTAATTCTGAGTGCAGAGCCAGAAATGAGCCTTGAGCATTGCCAGGTGTGACCCAAAACAACAACAACAACAACAACAAAGTCCTGATGAAAAGACATATGTCATTGTGGTCAGAAGAACTGCTGGAAGAAGTCCTTTGCACGGTTACAGAGAGACCAACATACTCTGAAAGGATTTAACAGTAGACTGGGTTGGCTAGAGGCGTAATGCGCTTGTTTTGTAATTTCCAGTGGTTGGAATCAGAGGCTCTGAGTGGAAATCAAGTTGTTGGTTAGGAAGAAATGCTTATGGAGCTGTAGCCTACACTTCTAAGGCTTTTGTCAAAGTAGCCTGGGTTGGTCTTTGGAGCAGGTGGGACTCATGACAGAGAAGATGCATCCCAGTCTGTGGGATAAATGCATTCAGAAACCCACTGCAGACCCACACCCCTCTAGGGACGTGTGACAGAAGGTCATTGCTTGAATGCTTCCACTTACAATAAGTGCCTGGTGAGCGGTTCAAGCGGGACACCAGCTGTTCTTGCTGGAACATCAGTGCCTGGACTGATCACTAATGGGTTTGAAGAATGGCTTCTTAGCAGGCTTTGCCCAAAGCACTCTGGGAAAACAGGCCAAAGCTCTGTGCTTTCCTCCCAGATTCAAGGATGGTACCGATGTGATTGTGAATATTGAAATGAACACCCATACAAGCCTTCTCCCAGCAGGGAATAAGAAATATTTATATTCTGTAATTCTTTATAGAAAGACTCTTTAAAAAATTTTTTAAAATTTATTTATTTTTGCTTTTTGGGTCACACCTGGTGATACACAGGGGTTATTCCTGGCTCATGCACTCAGAAATTACTCCTGCAGGTGCTCAGGGGACCATATGGGATGCTGGGAATTGAACCCAGGTCGGGTGCGTGCAAGGCAAATGCCCTACCCGCTGTGCTATCACTCCAGCTCCTTAAAAAATTTTTTATGGAGAAATTATATACATAATATGTAGATATACTTTATACTTACAATATGTTAATTTATACATACAAGCCTTCTCCCAGCAGGAAATAAGAAATATTTATATTCTGTAATACTTTACAGACTCTTTTAAAAAATTTTTATGGAGAAATTATATACATAATACATAGATATACTTTATACTTACAATATGTAAATTTATACATATGTCTTATATAAACATTTATCTGTAGGTCTTATAAATATATAAAATGTTGTATATTTATAAAAATTAAATATATGTCACTTTATGGAGAATTATATACATAAATGTGTAGATATGTAGGTGGCTTTTTATCTGTTTTATTGATTCTAGTTAATGGCCAAGAGGGTCATAAAAGATCACCAAGATTAATTTAGAGATTGCCAAGAACTTGTTTCCAAGATTGACTGAGAACTCTTAACATTTAGGCAAAAAAATGTAAATATACATATATGTATACTTTAAATATGTATATTTGAATAAAAATATGTACTTACTGCCTTTTATATACAGTCAAAGTTGATTAAAATACATTTTTTTTATGCACAGTGGTTACTCCTGGCTCTGCACTCAGGAATTACTCCTGACAGTGCTCGGGGGACCATATGGGATGCTGGGAATCGAACCTTGGTCAACCACATGCAAGGCAAACGCCCTACCCGCTGTGCTGTCACTCCAGCCCCAAGGCTTTATATTTTTTTATGATACAGGTTTTCCTCATCTTGTTTAGTGATTGAGGGATCACTGATAATTAAATGTTACAAATTAACTCAATTTAAGCAATCAACAAAATTCTAAAAGACAAGATGGCAGCTGACTCTCAGTCATGTCATTTGTTTGTTTGGTGGACTGGAGCAATAGCACAGCGGGTAGGGTGTTTGCCTTGCACGTGGCGACCTGGCCGACCCGAGTTCGATTCCTTCACCCCTCTCGGAGAGCCCGGCGAGCTACCGAGAGTATCTCACCCACACGGCAGAGCCTGGCAAGCTACCCGTGATGTATTCGATATGCCAAACATAGTAACAACAAAGTCTTCAACGGAGACGTTACTGGGCCCGCTCGAGCAAATCGATGAACAACAGGAGGACAGTGCTGGACAGTGCAGTTCTACAGTATTTGGAGGCCATACTCCCTCTGGTGCCAGAAATCCAACCAGGTTGTCTGCATCAAGGCAAGCACTGTCCTACTGCTCGGGTCCCACCCCTCCCCACCCAGATCTGTTTGTTTCTTTTCTGACTCTGAGAACAGTCTGCCCCCACAGTGATGCCCACGACAGCATGTTCGCAGGGAAGGCAAGTGAGCAGGGGCCCCTCTGCAGCTGTGAGGAGAGAACCACCAAACACATCGAGATGCCAGTTCACCCACCAGTGGCTCGCGGTTGACGGGGTTGAATTTCCACAGGCCCGGCATCCACGTATTCACGATCACCACCATCCTATTATTCGTCTATTGCCTTGAGCAGGCCCCAGTAACGTCTCCTTCATCCTAGCACTGAGATTTTTTTTAAAAAGTGCCATATTCAAGGCTCTTTCAGGGTTAGGAGAATGAGACCCATCATTGTTACTGGTATTTGGCACATTGGGTATGCCACGGGGAGTTTGCCAGACTCTGCCGTGTGGGCAGGTTACATTCAGTAGCCTGCCAGTTTGTCCAAAGTAGGAATGAGATAATAAGAGGTCACTTCCGGGAGCTGGGTTTTATAGTCTCTGAGTCTTGGCTGTTGATGGGATTACATGGCGCCAGGGGGCCAGTTGGTGGGTGTGACCCCCGCCTACTGGAATTTGGAGGATCTGGGTGGAGGATGCTCAGCCCCGATCCAAGTAGGCTTGGAGATCTCAGCCCCGGGACCCGCTTGACTTTGTTTCCCTGCCGGTACCTTCATGTGTGCAGAGAGTGGTCTCAGCATGGTGGTGGCTGGTTCTGGAGGTCTTTGGCTGCTGGAGCCCTGGTCGGGGCGGGGAGGGAAACTCAACCCGCTTCCCTCCAAGGGGCCCCGGCGAGGACAGCCAGGCGCGGGGACAGGAGGCTCTGCGCTGTTCTCTTCCGGGAGCTGGGTTTTATAGTCTCTGGGTCTTGGCCGTTGATGGGATTACACGGTGCCAGGGGGACAGTTGGTGGGTGTGACCCCCGCCTACTGGAATTTGGAGGATCTGGGTGGAGGATGCTTGACTCCAATCCGAGTAGGCTTGGAGATCTCAGCCCTGGGACCCGCATGCCTTTGTTCCTCTGCTGGTACCTTCCACGTATTAAAGAGGCTTTATAATCATTCTGCCAAAGTACTCCAGGGAATCTGGATCCTCCCAGAAGAACCTACCATCAAAAAACATAAAGCACAAGCAGTGGAAGGAGTTCTGTGCACCCGCTGCTGCGGCTTCAGCAGGGCCTTTCTCCAGAACAGCTATTTCCATGGCCTGCGAGGCCCTATGGGGCCCAGTGCCTGACTGACAGCTCCTTTGCCCACATTGCTAAGCCCTAGGAGAGAGGCGTCTTGGCCGGGTTGGGTCTGATATCTTGGCAGGGCCTGGGGCGGGAGCACTCGTGAGGTGGTTGTGTGCAGGCGTTTGGCTTCTGACCCCATCTACGTGTCAGGGAATTCCAAAGAAGGGAGTAGTTTGCATGAGGAGACACAACCTTTCCCCATGCATGCCATTGACAGGTCACTGTGTTTATTCATTAACCCACACTCTGGGGGAGTGTCTTGGGCTCTTAGAAAATCGGAATGTTGACTCTGAAATTCCTCAGTCCAAGCTGAATCAGAGTCGTGGATTGTCATGGATTTTTCCCACTGTGACTCCTCTTAGGAGGAGACGTTGTAACCATCAGCCCCTGATCTCCTGGTGACACTGATCTCTGTCAGCATGGACCCAGAGAGCAAGACAGGAAGTTCTGTGCGAGATTTGTCCTAAAAACATTTTTATTATTTGTTTTTGTGACACAGTCAGAAGTGCCCTGGGATCCCTCCTGACAGCGCTTGGGGACCAAATCCTTTGCTGGGGCCTGAACCAGGATTGGCCATGTGCAAGACAGGCAGCCTAATCCCTGTTCTCTCTCTCTCTCTCTCTCTCTCTCTCTCTCTCTCTCTCTCTCTCTGTTTCTCTCTCTCTGTCTCTCTCTCTCTCTCTCTCTCTGTCTCTCTCTGTCTGTCTCTCTCTCTCTCTCTCTCTCTCTCTGTCTCTCTCATCCCCTCAAAGCATTCTGTATTCTTTCAACACCGTGACCCACCAATGGAAGCCAATGAAGTTGAACATACGCCATCAGAAAATATTCATTTAGGTTAAGGATGCCGACCATTCTTCCTGCATTAGTTCATTTACCTACTCGATTTTATCTGAATTGGAAATAAATCAGCTAACAAATTCAGAGAAACCAGAAGTAGGATGTTTTCACGTTTTTTGAATCAGTGTCATTTTGACTCTGACCCCTACTCTGCCGGGTAGCAGGGGGGTCCACCTGGTTGTTCCTGGGTCTCATACACTCCACCCTGTCAGTGTGGGTGTAAGGTGACACCCTCTCAGGGCTACTGACATTCCAGGTTCTTAGTACACATTAGGAGAGCAGAAATGGCCCTGCCCCTGGTCCTCACTAGGTCGGAACCTCATTTGAAGAGTGGTGGATGCTTTGCCACGGCCCAGGTGCTAGCTGTCCACGTGGGCTCCTGTATATCTGAGGGTGCCACCTCAGAGCTGGGTTCTGCCCTCTTGACCTGCCAGTCTTAGTCTGGGGAAAATTGCCATCTTTCGAACCTTTTTTTTTTCCTTTTGGGTGACACCCGGCGGTGCACAGGGGTTACTCCTGGCTCTTCACTCAGGAATTGCTCCTGGCGGTGCTCGGGGGACCCTATGGGATGCTGGGAATCGAACCTGGGTTGGCCGCGTGCAAGGCAAACGCCCTACCTGCTGTGCTATTGCTCCAGCCCCTCAGGGGTTACTCTTGACTCTGTACTCAGAATTCCTCCTGGCGGTGCTCGGGGAATGATATGAGATGCTGGGAATCGAACCCGGGTTGGCCGCGTGCAAGGCAAACGCCCTACCCGCTGTGCTATCGCTTCAGCCCCTCGAACCTCTTTTTTTTTTTCCCACTAACACACTGATGCCAGACCATAGCTGCCCATGGCTCACCATCTAATTTGGTGTAATTAATACAAATCACAGCACTGACATCAACAGGCTAACAGAGCCCAGGCACAGCCTCCCAGAGAGGACAGGGCTGAGCACTGCCCACAAACCAGTGTCCATTCTTGTGCTGGCTACTGCCCAGTGGCATGAGTGCATGCATGTGTGTGCGTGTGCGTGTGAGTGTGTGTGTGTGAGTATGTGTCTGAGTTGTGTTATGTCTGGTCTGCCCTGCAATCAGGGGCATTAGAGTACCTGTGCTCAGGTCCCCTTTGTGGTACCATTTGTCCTTCCTTATGGCCTTAACGGACAGCACAATTTGAGTTGTTAAAGGTCGATGTTTGCTTTGTTCAAAGTTACTTTGGGAGATGCTTATTCCAGAAGAGTAGACTTCTTGAGCATTGTGTCGAAATCCTCCAGTGCAGAGAAGCACACCGGGAGATTTGTGTTTCCCTTTTCTGGTCACTGATCCCTTGGTTCTGTTACTCATCCTGCGGAGAACCTCCCCTGGCTGGCTCCTATCCACTGTCACTGTCCAGTAACGTCTCCATTGTGAGACTTCTTGTTACTGTGTTTGGCATATTGATTACTCTCGGCAGCTTGCCAGGCTCTCTGAGAGGGGCAGAGGAATCGAACCCGGCTCTGCCGGGCTGGCTGTGCGCGAGGCAAACGCCCTACTGCTGTGCTATCACTCCAGCCCTCTGCTTTTGCTCCTCCACGAGGCTAATTGTGACCAGAGTTAAGATGCAGCCCTCCTGGCATCCCAAGTAGCACTGTAGTACTGTCCTCCCATTGTTCATCAATTTGCTCGAGCGGACCCAGTAACGTTTCCATTGTGAGACTTGTTGTGACTGTGTTTGGCATATTGAATACATCACAGGGAACTTGCCAGGCTTGGCCGTGTGGACAAGATACTCTCGGTAGCTTTCCAGGCTCTCCAAGAGGGGCGGAGGAATTGAACCTGGGTCAGCTGCGTGCAAGGCAAACACCCTACCCTCTGGGCTATCGCTGCAGCCCGCACCCCAAGTAGCACATGAAAAATAAAATGCCCTTTTGAAGGCAGTAGGAAAGACAATCTGAAAGGACACCTTGAGGAGAGGACAAGACTTGCGGATGGTGTTTGTAGCCACGGGCCCTAGCAGTCAGCATAGCACGGAGGAGGAGCTGTGAGTGTCTGTTCATCTAGAATTTCAGCCCAAGCAGTGCATAAAATATTTATACAGCGCAGGGCAGCTCCGCCACTGACAGAGCACGGGCCCAGGTGTGCGCGTTTGCCCTGACGTCACGGACCCATAAGCAGCTGAAGCACCATTAAGGATGAATAGAAAGTAAAGGGACATTGTTGTGACGAATCAAATGACTTGCAGTTCCCAGGAAGAGCGTTTATCTTTCTCCTGAAACTGCACTTGATAGTGAAGTCGGGAGGAGGGTTGTTTAACTAACATAAAATGAATGGAAGCCCCGCCTGATGGCTGCCTTGTTTACTGTTGGTAGAGAAATTGGAGACGTCCCCGGAATGAGATTTTGAAGGGTGGAGGCCTCGCCCCCAGTGGTGCTCCATCCAGATGAGATGGGGTTCGGTGCTGGGTCAGTGCAGTGCTGTGCAAGCCTGGAGTTGCTAGGGGCCCCCAAGCTCCTAGAGTAGGGGGCCGGGGGTTCATGCATCCCCAGCCTACACTCCAGCCCTTTGGCTAGGCCCTGGGCTGACTTTTAAGAAAGACATGTGACTAAGAACACAGTTGGAAATAATATTGCTACCAACTGTTTTTCAAAGGTGATCAGTACAGAGTTACCTGTCAAGTAAAAATCAGACTCCAATTTTGTCTGTTCGTGCTTATTTCACTGTACAAAGGACAAACAACACCGGCTAAGCGGTTTGTTGTAAGGATAGAATAAGGCACCCTAGTATGGACTTAGTAAATACCAGTAAATACCAGCAATTTTCCATCTGTTCTTTTTTGTAATAATGCTTCCACTCATGACTTTTCCCCCGTATTTCCGTTAGCCCTTGAGCTGGGGAGTGCGACGTAGTGGTGTTTCTATTTTGGAAAAAAAATACTGAAAATTGGGGAGGAGCCATGCTGGTTTGCACTCCAAGAGCTGCGATATTTGCACGAACACTAACCAGGGTCACAGTGTCAGTTGGGACACAGTGTTATGGCTATGTCGTCTGGGGGGCTGCTGCCACATTCCCCTGTACTCCCCAGGGGTCTCACTTCCTGGTCATGGCTTGTGCATGCATGTGAGCGTGCGTGCGCATACACACACACACACACACACACACACACCCCTATCTTTCCCACTGTGGTGCTTGCCAGGGGTCACACCCCTTTGGGGGGCGCTTTCCCATACCTGGCTCTGGTGGTCATACACTGCTTGTGGCACTGGGAATCATAGGCAGCAGGGCTTCTGGGATCGTGCTCGGCACATGTGGGGCACCAGGGATTTGTACTCATGATCTCAGGCTTCCCGTGCAGGCACTCTGAAACCCTGCGCGATTCCTTCGAACCCAGTGTAATGCCTTTCCTTGCTCCCACTTGACATTTTGTGACTTAAAAGCTAAAGCAAGCAAGCATTCCTCGGATCGAAGAAAGGATACTGAAAGTGACCGGTCTGACAGTTCAGCGTCAATGACCCAGCTTACCCAGGTGTGCTGGTCTCGAGTCTGCCCTGAGTCTGAGCATTTTTGTTCTGCTGAATGGACATAGTTTAGCGTCTTGTTTTCTTTGCCTCTGTTTGTTATTGGCTGACACAGGGACATATCACTTAGATGTTTATATTTGGGACCGAAACCAGCGTTCACGGTGGAGTTGGCAGAGAGAGGTCTCAGCAGAAGAACTTCCAGGGAGAGGCCGGGAGTCCCGGAGTGAGTGAGAGCGATGGGTGCTTAATGGGCTGTGAGACAGGCACTGCTTGAGGCTGTGTCAGAGAAGATGCTGAGAAAAGCCCCCTTCCAGGATAGGTAACGCTTCTGAGTAGAAAGCAAGAAGGTAGAAATGTTTAACTTTTTTTTTTGAATTTTATTTATTTATTTATTAAAAAAATTTTTTAAAGGGCTGGAGCGATAGCACAGCGGTAGGGTGTTTGCCTTGCACGCAGCCAACATGGCCGACCCGAGTTCGATTCCTCCGCCCCTCTCGGAGAGCGCGGCAAGCTACCGAGAGTATTCGATATGCCAGACACAGTAACAACAAAGTCTCCAATGGAGACGTTACTGGGCCCGCTTGAGCAAATCGATGATCAACGGGAGGGCCTTTACTTTACTTTACTTACTATTAGTTAGTCACCATGAGGTACAGTTGTAGACTTACAAATTTTTGTGCTTGGGTTTTAGTTATATAATGATCGAGTACCCATCCGTCCACCAGTGCCCATTTCCCGCTACCACGGATCCCAGTATCCCTCCTACCCCCCATGCCCCCATCCCACCCTGCCTCTGTGTCAGGGCATTCTCCTCTGTTCTCTCTCTCCTTTTGGGTGCTGTGGTTTGCAAAAGAGGCAATGGGTGGCAATCATGTTTGGTCTATAGTCTACTTTCAGCATGCTTCTCCCATCCTGGGAGGATCCTCCCAACACCCTTTATTTGGTGCTCTCTTCTCTATCTGAGCTTCCTTTTCCCCTAGCGTGTGTTGCTGGCCTCCAAGCCATGGAGTAAAATTCCTGGTACTCATCTCTCTGGCCTCTTTTTGATGGGGGAACCCTACTAGCAGAACTGTTGAGATCATTCAACTCCTGCAACAGTACCTGGATTTGAACTCATGACCTTGTGTTAATGCGGGAAGTGCCTTAAACCACCTGGCCCTGTTCTGGGCTCTAATCACCATCTTTTGTCTTAGCAGCCAATCATCTTTCTTCACTGTGAGTCATCTCAGCAAATCTGTTGCTGCTAAGAATTTGGGTTTGTTTAAAAACAAACATAGTCACATTGACACCCACTTAGAATTTGTTGACCAAACTTAGTATTTTGAACACACTTAGAGTTTGTTTCCTGGCTCCATGAGGAGAAACCTTAGTTATTTAGAAGTAGACTATTCATTGATGAAGGAGTAAGCCTCTTGCATGAGCCTTTCTACACACACACACACACACACACACACACACACACACACACAAATGAAGGAGTTAATAAAAGAATCTTACCTCAAAGCATAAAAACTTATAATTTTTCCAAAGCCTTTGTACCGGTGATTCAAAACATAGTCAGTTTATGAAAAACAAACAAACAACTTTTAATGTCATTCCTGTTGCAGTGAAAAAACTAGCTGCATAGTTTTAAAATTATTAGAACAGTCCCTCCCAGCTAAGCTCCACAAATACCAAGCAAAGGCCAGTGCTGTTATGATACTGTGCGAGGGTAAAAAATGGTTTGGGAATGAACATTCCCATGGCAGTGGACTCAAGCTGGGCCTTGACACCAGAGATAAGGACAGCAGATCTGCTATGGGAACCAAGAGGCTCAGAAATGGGGAGGAAGCGTATGTGTTTTTCAGAAAGCAAGATTTGGGGAGTGGGGGTGGGACTCAAGTCGTCTAACACAAGCCTTGTCTATGCAGTGTTCCAGGTTTGATCTACCCCTGGGAGCCCCTGGGAGTGGCCCCAGGCACCCAACAAGGATGTGTATTACCCTCACAACAATAAAATTAAAATAAGGGACCAAGGAGATAGCTCACGGGGTTGAAGATGTGATTACTGTGTATGCATGGGGACCCGATTTTGTTTCCGACTATTGCATGTCTCCCTCATACCAGTGTATGTGACCCTGCTGGGCCTGGAGAAGTTGCTGGGTAGTGTGGGAATGTTCCCTGTTAGAGATCAGTAAAACTAGAACATAAGACCTGAATCACTTAATCACTTCACTTAACTTCCCGTTAGTCGTCGATTTGCTCGAGCGGGCGCCAGTAACGTCTCCATTTGTCCCTGTCGCGTGCTAGTGTAGCCCAATGGCATCTCTTCGCTCCGGGAACATGGAGGGCCTCAAACCGATCGTTCATGACCTTGACAAAGAAGTCTGACCATCTGGTAGGTGGGCGGCCACGCGGTCTCTTGACATCCCGTGGAATCCAATCAGTAACAGCTCTAGTCCAACGGTCGTCTTTAAATCTCATTACGTGACCAGCCCATCTGATTTTCGACACCTTGGCATATGAGACAGCGTCCCTGATCCTTGATCGTCGACGGATGTCAGAACTCCGGATTCGTTCTCTCATTTGAGTGAAACATGATATTCCAAGCATAGCTCTTTCTATTCTTCTTTGGGAGACCTGAATGGCGTTCTCATCTTGTTTGCGTAGGGCCCAGGTCTCTGAGGCATATGTTAATGCAGGAAGAACAGTGGAATCAAAGAGATGTGCCCGGAGCCGGAGGTTCTTCGTCCTCTTAGCTATTTCTTCGACGTTCTTGAAGGCGTTCCAAGCCGCTCTCTTCCTCCTGCGCAGCTCGGGTGCCAGGTCATTTGTCATGTTGACCTCTCGACCTAGGTACACATAGCTGTTGCATTCGGAGATGGTCGTTCCATTGAGAGCGAATGGGGTGTCAGGAACAAGGCTGTTTCTCATAAACATTGTCTTCGTAAGATTCAGCTGTAGTCCTACCTTTCCACACTCACGGTCAAAGTCGGCCAGCATTTGTGCCGCTTGGCTGATGTTTGGTGTTATTAAAACAATGTCATCAGCAAAGCGGAGGTGGTGTAGTTGCCGACCATCTATCTTCACTCCCATTCCTTCCCATTCCAGTCGTCGCATGATGTTCTCGAGGGTGGCACTGAAGAGTTTCGGTGAAATGGTATCACCCTGCCGCACCCCTCTCTTGACATCAACGATCACTTCTTTGTAGAATGGTGAGATCCTGGTAGTGAATCCGCAATACAGCTCACGGAGGATCCTGATGTATTGGGCTTGAATGCCCTGATTGGCTAGGGCTTCAATGACCGCTTCCGTCTCAACAGAATCAAAGGCCTTCTTTAAATCAATGAACGTTAAGCAGAGCGGCATCTTGAACTCCCGAGAAACCTCAATGAGCTTGGTTACCATGTGGATATGGTCGATGGTGCTGAATCCTTTGCGGAACCCTGCTTGCTCGCATGGTTGTCCTTCATCTAGTGTTCTGCCAATCCTATTCAGGATGACTCGAGTGAACAGAAGACCTGAATAGAATAAACTAAATAAACTAAATAGAACAAACTAAACAGAGTTGGTTGGAAACTGGAGGGCAGTTAAGAAAATGTCGAGCTAGTAAGAAAAATCAGCAGTTTTTATTTGCTGGAAGTAAGCAGTTATTACCATCCTGACTATGGATGTCAGAGAATGGTAGATTTGGAAACTAGAAAAATGGAGACTTTGAAAGTGGAAGCAGGGACTGGAGCGATAGCACAGCGGGTAGGGCATTTGCCGTGCACGCGTCTGACCCGGGTTCGATTCCCAGCATCCCATATGGTCCCCTGAGCACCGCCAGTAGTAATCCCTGGGTGCGTAAGCCAGGAGTAACCCCTGTGCATTGCCAGGTGTGACCCCCCCCTCCAAAAAAAAAGTGAAAGCATCCGGTAAGATGATGGTAGGAGTAACTATGTTCCGTTGAGTACCATCTGTATTTCAGATGCAGGATGTCAGCATTCTATTCTGAGGGAAACTCGGGGGTAGATGATATGATTTCCTTTTTATCTCTAACAGTTGAGTGCCAGTGAACTCTAACTTGTCAAGGTTTTGCAGAGCGCTTCAGCCAGGAGGATTGAGCTCCAGTTCATGTGTCGAACTTCAAAGCACAACAAGAAAGGAGAAACTGATAATCAGTTCTTTGCTTTGCAGTCAGGAAAAGACAAGATCCAATAGGAGAGTCTGAGAGCAGTTGTTCTGGGGCAGGATGTGGAGAGAAGACAGTGCTCAGCAGAGAGGGGCCAGAGAATCTGGTGGTGGTGCAGCAGAGGCGTGAAAAGACAGAGCTAGAAAGCTTTCACAGCCGGTGGTGATGGGCTCATCTTGGGAATGCGGATGGATGATGAAGAGAATCGCCAACAAAGCAGTCCGGAGGTTTTAATTCCGGGCTGCTGCCATTCACAGGGAAAATTCCTAGAGGTGCTATTCTTTTTGTTTGTTTGTTTGTTTTTGTTTTTATTTTTTCTTAAATTTTTATTAGTGAAACACCATGAGGTACAGTTGTAGACTTACAAGTTTTTTGCTTGGGTTTCAGTTATACAATGATCGAATACCCATCCCTCCACCAGTGCCCATTCTCCACCACCACTGATCCCTGTACCCCTCCCACCCCCCATCCCCCCATCCCACTCTACCACTGTGGCAGGGCATTCCCCTCCATTCTCTCTCTCCTTTTGAGTGCTGTGGTTTGCAAAAGAGACATTGAGTGGCAATCATGTTCGGACTATAGTCTACTCTCATCACGTATTGCCCATCCTGAGAGGATCCTCCCAACACCCTTTATTTGGTGCTCCCTTCTCTATCTGAGCTGCCTTTCTCCCTAGCTTGTGAGGCTGGCCTCCAAGCCATGGAGTAAACCTCCTGGTACTTATCTCAGCTCTTCTTGGGTGTTAGTCTCCTATTTTGTTACTTTATGTTCCCCAGATGAATGCAATCTTTCTGTGTCTGTCCCTTTCTTTTTGAGTAATTTCCCTTAGCGTGATACTTTCCATGTAGTACCACTTGTATATGACCTGTTTCTCTCTCTCTCTCTCTCTCTCTCTCTCTATATATATATATATATATATATATATATATATCCAAAACATAAGTTGATGGGGACTCAGATGGTGGACCACATTTGGGAGGGTGAATTCATCCAGCCACCGCCACCACCACCTCCATTTTCAGCTTGTTCCATAACTACATAACTACATCAAATAGATGGTATTCATAAGCTGACCGCACACCTTGGCTGATAAGGGACAAGATTGGTAAGGGAGGTGCTAGTTCTTTTCTTGGAAGTGATAGCAACTGAGTGCTAAAGCAGATTATGTTTTCATGATATCTTAAAAGATCCTCCCCTCCCCTCCTCTTTTTTTTTTTCCAGTCGGGAAAGGACTTCGCTGTATGCTGGTGTCTGAATGGCACAGCGTCTCTGTAATGGATTCCCCTCCCCTGGTGCCCTCCCGTCTAGAAAGCAGCATTCTCCATCACCCTGGCCTCAACAAGTCTCCTTTCCTTCCCCTTTCAGAATGCTTGTCATCATACTGGATGGGCCACTGACCGACTGAATTGCTTTCATCTTTTCACCACACGAGGAAGTTGTCCATGCAGCTGAGATATTTGTTGTGGTCATTTTGGGTCATTGAGGTAAGGCATACTTTTTTTTTTCCTTCTGTATAACTCTCATGAGGTTGTCGTGTTTGTCTCCTTCCACTTTGCTTTTTAGAGAATATTAATTCATTCTCCTTCCCTGAATTTTTATGTTCCAATAATCCCTTCAGAGTACTCTTAATCTGCAAATGTATAAGACTGCAGAAAAATCTTTTAAAGGATGAAATGCGAGCACATTGGCTTCTTTAGAGCTGTTTGACTTTGAAGAATAAAGGTGAAAATGTATTACTCTCCAGGTTAGATCAGTAAAAGCTGACTCCCCTGTTTCAGAAATATAGTACGCATGGACAAGATTATACTGGAGACATTTAATAGATTGAAAGAAATATTAGGAAGTCTATTAGAAAAAAAGTGGAGATACCTTAGTATTGCTTGCGATATTCGAGTAAAGAAACTATGGAAAATAGCAATTTTTTTTAATCTTAGGAAAAAGAGATATAGTACAATATAGTATAGAGCTTGCCCTATATACAGCTGACCCTGGTTTGATCCTTGGCACTCCTGAAAACCCTTGAGCACAGAACCAGGAGTAAGTCCTGAGTACCACTGGGTTTGTCCCCAAAACAAAAAGTCTATTATTACACTTTTAGAGATTGATCAGTGTTAAAATGTTACTGCATTGTTTTAAATATTTGTTGCAACTGTTTTTAATGTTACAATGAGATGCTTTTCCTAAGTTACCTCACTGTGAATAAATAACATCACATGCTGGGTTCACAGTACATTCTGTATATGCTCTTGATATATTTATTAATCCATCAATTTTCATAAACCTTTGAGAATCGCACTTTTTTTTTTAATTCCTGTTTGTACTCAGAGGATTGAAGCAGGGCTTAAACTTCTTTCTCTCGAAACTCCTTTTCATCTGAGGCATTTGTGTGCATCCATCCCCAGATGTATAAAATAGATATACGAACCAAACATTTACTGGTGATAAGTTGTACAGTCATTCTGAAATAAAACTTCTTGTGACCCCCGTGTTGAGTGACGTGGCCCACTGTTTAAGAGCCAGGGATAAAATGGTGAAGTCTGGGCTGCCACAGTAAGGAACTGGCTCAGAACTGGAGTCAACCTACTACGAAAGCCTCAACCAGTGATTTTTTTTTTATGTCTTTTCTCTCACAACATACACATTCCTATTTTCTACAGTATCACTTAATGATTTTAAATTTATTTTTTCTGATATCACATTGGCTTCTAAGCATGTGACGTATCAGGATAAGATGTTTTCATATCTTCTCCATCACTGAAGCCAATATCCCTCCAGCCCAGCGTGTGGGACCCTTGCAGCCCACTGCCCACCTCCCCTTAATTTTGAGGGGTGACCTCAATTCTCTGGTCAAAGTCTGAAATTTCCTTTCATTGACCATTGTCTGTCCCTTGCTTTATTTCTTTAAGTGTCACCTGGGAGTGAGATCCCCTGGGATTTTTGTATCTCTCCGTGTAACTTATTTTGCTTAGTGGGAACCGTTTTGATCGCTTCCACGTTGTGATAGAAGACAACGTGTCATATAAGGTTTACTCTCTGCTAGGCTGAGTTGAGTCCATTATGCCAGGATGGCGTCACTTCCTTTTACACCCTGTCCTTGGGCATTTGAACTGTTTCCAAATCTTGGCTGTTGTGAACGGTACTGCAACATTAAGTGTTGCATGTATCTTTTCAATGTTATGTTGTTGTGTTCTTTGGATACACAAAAATTCCCAGTGGTGGGATTTCTGGATTATATGCTAGGACTGTTTTTGAGTGAGGGTGTTATGGAAATATGCCAAGCAGTGCTCAGGGGCCCCAGAGCCACTCCTGGTATTACGCACAGCCAGCTGGACTGGGTGATTTGGTGCTCAGGCACGGGATGCAGGTCTGATTGGACTCTGTGGGGTCAGAGACCACTAGGGTCACCCAGCGATGCTCAGAGGCCTTATCCTGTGATTCTAGGGTTCGAACCATTGGGCTATCTCCTGGGTTGCGCTGTTTTTAATTTTTTGAGAAGTCTCTAGGTTGTTTTCCATAGAGACTGATTCAGTTGACATTCCCACCAACAGCAAACAAGGGTTCCTTTTTCTCAGCACGTGTGATCCCTATTATCATGGAGAGCTGGGCCTCCTGGCTAGAATTTCTCTCCATTCTATACCCCAGCTTGCCTCTAAAGGCACGGCAGGGCAGAGGGTCCGAGCATGGACTCGGGAGCTGGAAGTTCAGGGACAAGCATGGCCCAACTTAGTTTTCCCTTTAGTGAAATGGAAGTGATGACAGAACCTCCCTTTGGGGACTACTAGGTGATCATTAATAGGAAGGACTTCAGAACAGGGCCCGACTCTTGGTACAGACTTAAAAGTTGTTGACTAACTATAGCTACTGTCTTTCAGAGACAGATTCTCATAGAATTTTTAAAAAATAATAATAAAGCTTAGATTTGTTTCGAATGAAATACGATTATTATCATGTTAGTAACGCATGGTAGAAATGTATATGCTGACATTTCAGGGTTGTTAGTGTCAACACTGCACCCATCCAGAGGTCACAGCGAGCCATCCCTGCCTCAGTTGACCCGAGGTCAGGAATAATGAGGAGAGAGTATTAACAGGAATAACTGGAATGTTCACAGAGCACTTTCACACGCATTATCCCGCTTCTTGCTCACAGCATCACTGAGGGAGGCGGAGGGTATCATTAGCCTCATTTTACAGGCCAGGCAGCCCCTGGATTGACAGGAAGCAAGTGACTTGTTCAATGAAGGGTGGGGATCGGTCAGAGGCAGAGTTGGGGTGCTTCCTGGCTGCAACCCTTGGTTCTTGAGACTTTGTGACATAGTTACAAATAGTTACAGATGCTTCAGAGGTGCAGTTCTATGGTGTTCTTTGCAGTTCTTGAGCACATGCTTATGAGTCTTTTTTTGGGGGGAGGCTCACACCTGGCGATACACAGGGGTTACTCCTGGCTCCGCACTCAGGAATTACTTCTGATGGTGCTCAGGGGACTATATGGGATGCTGGGAATCGAACCTGGCTCAGGTCTAGAAGAGGAAAGAGCGAAGTGTGCGTGACCCGGAAGAAGCAACAGAGTTGAGAACCGGCTATAGGGAACGAGGACATTGGGCTTGAGGCCATCCATGCAGGAGCCCCGGGCTCTGTCCTTGGTTCTGCTGGACCCCTTGGACACTGTTGGAACACTGTGTGTCACTCAGCTCAGCACTCAGCACTACAGCTCAGCACTCCTGAGCTGGCAATGACTGAGCAATGCTGAGTCTGTCTCCCCACCATTAATCCAAGGAACTACTCCAGGTTCAAAAATAAAATTGGACTACCTGGAAGACTGAGCCAGTTTACAACTTCACGATCACGATCATCCTGTTGTTCGTCAATTGCCTCGAGCAGACCCCAGTAATGTCTCCTTCGTCCTAGCCCTGAGATTTTGAAGTGCCAAAATCAAGACCCTTTTTTAGGGTTAGGAGAATGAGACCCATCATTGTTACTGGTATTTGGCATATTGGGTACGCCACGGGGAGTTTGCCAGACTCTGCCGTGTGGGCAGGTTACATTCGGTAGCCTGCGTAGCCTGCCAGGTTGTCCAAAGTAAGAATGAGATAATAAGATGTCAGAGCTGGGTTTTACAGTCTCTGGGTCTTGGCCGTTGATGGGATTACACTGTGCCAGGGGGCCAGTTGGTGGGTGTGACCCCCGCCTACTGGAATTTGGAGGATCTGGGTGGAGGATGTTCAGCCCAGATCCGAGCAGGCTTGGAGATCTCAGCCCCGGGACACGCATGCCTTTGTTCCTCTGCCGGTACCTTCATGCGTGTGGAGAGTGGTCTCAGCATGGTGGTGGCTGGTTCTGGAGGTCTTCGGCTGCCGGAGCCCAGGTCGGGGCAGGGAGAGAAACTCAACCCGCCTCCCCTCCAAGGGGCCCCAGCGAGGACAGCCAGGGGTGGGGGCAGGAGACTCATTTATCATGAAATTTACAGTTTGTTTTTTTTGGGGGGGGTCACACCTGGCGATGCTCAGGGGTTACTCCTGGCTCTGCACTCAGGAATCACTCCTGGCGGCGCTCAGGGGACCATATGGGATGCTGGGAATCGAACCTGGGTCGGCCGTGTGCAAGGCAAACGCCCTACCCGCTGTGCTATCATTCCAGCCTCCGGGCTTATGAGTCATTTTTATTTCTTCTTTTGTAAATTTTGTTCCTGGTCCCTTTGGACATTGCCCTGAAGAAGAGATGTTTGCTTTCATGCTTGGGAGGAGGGAGTGACTCTTTTTCACTTGGTTTCCAGTTAGACTGGGCTCCAAGCATGGGCTTCGTATTTCTGCAGCCTGCTGTCCACAGGACTGTGTGCGCTTTGTCAGGTAACCGTCTCTCGGCACGCCCCTGCTCCAGCCCGACGTGGCATTCTTCTCTCCCGAGCCGGCAAGGCCCGGCATGATCCAGCTTGGCCTGCTCTCCACCCTCATCTCTCACACTTGGTCTTGCACACAGTGTTCCAAACCAGCTGGCCTCCTTCCAATTGCAGGGAGTTGCCAGACTTTTCCTGCCCCCCCAGGAATCTGCAGGTGCTGTTCCTTTGCCTGGAACTTATGCAGGTGCATGCAGCACACACACACACACACACACACACACACACACACACACACACACAGTTGTTGTGACTGATTCCCTATTCAGAGACCGTTTTTAGTGGGAGCTCTGGAAGACGCCTCCCCATTTCCTAGCTCTGTGTCCCTAGGCAAGTGACTTCTGCTTACTCACCAGTAACACTGAAATCATCATCCTGGGATTGCGTGCTTTGGGGTTGTTGGGAGGATGGCATGGGTTGAGTTTTATAAAGCTCTCAGAGAAGTATCTCGCCCGCCTGGCAAAGCCTGACAAGCCACCCGTGATGTATTTGATATGCCAATCACAATAACAACAAGTCTCACGATGGAGACGTTACTGGGTCCGCTTGAGCATCAATGAACAACGGCAGGACAGTGCTACAGTGCTAAGAGAAGTGTCCGGTACCCAGAAGTACGAATCAGTTCACCATTGCCATTATCCTTATCTTTCAGGGTTCCCCTTCAATTTCATCCCGGATAGCTAGCAATTTCCTGGCTTTATCTTTTCCTTGCTCTGTCTCCTAATCCTTATTTTTTCTCTGAGCACTTAGCTGACATGTAATAATTTATTTTAGTTTTTTTTCCTACCTCCCCCAAGGACTGTGATTCCCTAAGAACCAGGCATTGGGTCTATATCATCCCCAACAAGGTCTCTGTTGCTAAAGCAGAGTAGTTGTAGAATGAAGCCGAGATCAGCACCAAGAGGATTGCTCCATAGCTTAGAGGCCAGCCGGGCATTCTAGGAGAAAGGGCAGCCCAGATAGAGAAGGGAGCACCAAATAAAGGGTGTTTGGAGGATCCTCCCAGGAGGGGAGATGCATGTCGAAAGTAGACTATGGACCGAACATGATTGCCACTCAGTGCCTCTTTTGCAGACCACAACACCCAAAAGGAGAGAGAGAACAAAAGGGAATGCCCTGCCACAGAGGCGGGGTGGGATGAGGGGGATGGGTGTAGGAGGGATACTGGGATCCATGGTGGTGGAAAATGGGCACTGGTGGAGGGATGGGTACTTGATCATTGTATAATCGAAACCCAAGCACAAAAATTTGTAAATCTACAACTGTAGATTTGTAACTACATTAGTAACTCATGGTGTTTCACTAATAAAAATAATTTAAAAAAAAGAAATGGATGATTAAATAGCATCATCTCAAAGCACAAGATTGCCTAGAAATGCACAGATTTTTTTTCTGTAGTTTTGTTTTGAATTTTTCCTAATATTTCAGATGTGAAACTTAGAGCAGTGACTGGAGATATGAATGCAAACCTTTTCCATAAAGCAGTCGTCAAATACGACTTTTTGTAATTTTCTTAGAGAGCACTCCAACCCAAATCACAGGCTAGGGAAATCTGAGGTTGTTTTTATTTCTTTTGTTTATTTTTCTCCTCTGGGGGAATCCTTGGTACAAAAAGGAAAAGACCAAAAATGTTCAGTGATGCGAGTTATGTTCCCAGTGAGTATGTTGGCCGTTTACCAGGGCGGATGTTTCTGGGGTCACCCACCATGGTCTTGCTTCTAGGAGGAACAAAAACATCATGTTTCTGACTTGAAGATTTGTTCTGTTTGTCCAGTAGCTGGTGCTACTTTACCTGCACAGGCTTCAGATAGCGCTGTGGCCAAAGTCTGTCTGCCTATTTTTAAGGTTGTAGATTTCTGAAAACTTCAGTATTCCAATAACTACGTTCTACTAACCATGTCTTCTAATTTTTGGTGTAGAAGAGTTGTCCAGTATTCATTTTAATATTGTAACTCTGAAAATACGTAACAAAAATAACTCAGGCCCTTTGTCACATATTCAAGTCATAAAGCATGCACACAGAAGAAAAGCAACTGACTTGAAATTATACCTTCTGGTTCCACTCCTTACTATAACCATTGCTGAATCTGTTGTCCATTATTCCCTGTGTTTTTATGCATAGTGAATGTATTAGGTCTTTATACACACATGCATGGTATTTATGACCAGCAGCAAGCAGTTACTCTTTTCAAGTATAATTGGCATGCAACATTATTGATCTTAGACACATAGTGTAATGATTTTAAATTTATATACATTTAAACATGATCACTAGAGTAAATCTAACACGCATCCTCTTGTGTGGTTATCAAACTTTATTTTTCTTCTAAGTAGAAATTTTAAGATGTTTTAAGATGTTTTACATGAGCAACTTTTTTTTTTTTTTTTTTTGCTTTTTGGGTCACACCCAGCGATGCACAGGGGTTACTCCTGGCTCTGCACTCAGGAATTACTCCTGGCGGTGCTTGGGAGAACATATGGGATGCTGGGAATCGAACCCGGGTCGGCAGTGTGCAAGGCAAACGCCCTACCCGCTGTGCTATAGCTCCGGCCCCGAGCAACTTTTAAATAAAGTGACCTTTTAAATAAAGTTACATGAGCAACTTTTAAATAACATTATATGTAGTAAAACCCACTTTCTTATATATAATTTCCATTCATATCTATCTGCATATATTTAGATAATAGGCTTTAAAAACACTTAAAAAACACTTTTCCAGCTCACAGCTCCTTAGAGAAGTCATTAGTTGATATTTACCCAAAGTGTTTACACTGGGCCTTCCATAGTTTGTGCAAACCACTGGAGATAATTTTCCAGAGGGCATGAGCTTGGAACATCGGGGGCTCTGATAGACACCAACAATGACTTCTATCTCATGACAGAGGAAGAAGTAGAGTGTTAAGAGGGAAACTAGTGGAGTGGGAGTACATAAAGTTCTTACAAATTCATGAGGATAAGCGTTTTCATTTTGATTTTTTTTAATTTTGGGGGTCACAACTGATGATGCTCAGGGGTTATTCTGGCTCTGTGCTCCGGAAGCACTTCTGGCGGTGCTTAGGGGACCATAACGTGATGCTGGGGATTAATCCCGGGGTTGTCTGTGTGCAAGGCAAGTGCCTTACCCAGTGTGCTTTCACTCCAGCCCTGGGAATGAATATTTAATAAGTGTGTTTTCACTGGATTATGACCGGTGTTTGATTTCTGGAGAAACAGAAGGGCAGGTGATGGGGTGCTATCAGGGTTGAATCTTTTTCATAACTCTGTCTCTACTCATTCCTTTCTACTTTTTGTTTTCTCTCATGAAATTTGAAGATAAACTTGGGGTGGAGTGGGGTGGAGTGCGGTGACTCACGGGGCCATGCCCTTCACCCTGGCATTAGGAAGAAAGCACGCAGCCGGCTGCCCCGGGTTCTGATCTATGGCCCTGCAGTCCAGAGAACCAGAAGGTTTCTATAAGTGATGGGGGTCTCTGGGCTTATGCAGAATTGCTCCTGACTGAGATTTTTACAGTGCTCGCCTTCATACACTAGAGAGGCAAGTTTCATTGCTTTAAGGGGACAATTTATGACAATGGGCTTATCTCCTTGTTTTAGCTCTTTATGTTTTTTTTTTTCTGCCTCTCAATAAAATGCGAACTCACAAAGCAATTAAATAGTAGTGTAGTTTTCAGGCCAGAGGTGGAAAGAGGCTAACCAGGGGGAAAGGCTAACATGATTGACAGAGGCTGGCTGGAGATTTACATTGAGAATAACTCGTTCTTCAAAACTTTCTTCATTTTCTTGTGGGCATTCTGGGGTAAATCATACCCCAGGAGGATGGATGATTAAAAATATAGGACTTATGATTTCTTTTTGACTTTTTAAGTCTCTAAATCCTCCTTAACATAGAGTTCTTATTTCAAGAACTGATGATGGAATGGTGGGAACTTGCCCTGCCACGCTTTGCAATGAAGCAGAAAGACTCTGAAATCTTAAGTTGTTAATAAGCTTGGGTTTATTTTTATTTTATAAAGGCCATAAGAGTCAATAAAATTAAATAGAGAATTCACGAGTGTTTTTCTTTCGTTCCTTAACCCAGATACGCAAGCACGGGATGTTTTGAATGTTTAAGAATATTGGACAAGGCTTCAATTTAATTTCAAGAATTTGAAATTTTTGATTGTTTTTTAGATAATCTTTAAAATGAAAGAGTTGAGCATAAAAGCTGATCTGGATTTAAGAGTCCCTTTTCCTTCTCTGATATATATGTATATATACATATATATATATACACATTTTTTTTATTTAGCCCCTTTGTATTGATGACTTCTTTATTCAAATTAAGAGAACTTTTAAAAAGATATAAATGTATCATTCTTCATTTGTTCTTTATACAGAAATAGTTTGATTTTTAGGAAGTTTCACAAAGCTGTCTCTTGATTTGAAATTCGCTCATTTGTTTTCTCATGATCACATTGAAGATAACTAAAAAGCAAGAGTTGGTACCCGGTGAGTGGATTGTCTATGAATGAACGTAGTCCAAAAATTAAGTCGCTTAAAGCAGTGGAGTTCTGTTGCCATAAAGGAGATGATAGAAGTGCCATTGAGATAGCACGAATACAACCACACAAAAAAAATTCAAGCCTGGAGAGAAACTGTAAATTCCTCTGACGCGGTTTACACTTCCAAGTAGGCGACTTGTGAGAGGGTCTGTGCTCAGAAAAATGTACTGCACTGCACTGTCCTCCCGTCGTTCATCGATTTGCTCGAGCGGGCCCAGTAACGTCTCCATTTTGAGACTTGTTGTTACTGTGTTTGGCCTATTGAATCCATCACGGGTAGCTTGCCAGGCTTTGCCGTGCGGGCGAGATACTCTCAGTAGCTTGCCCGGCTCTCTGAGAGGGACGGAGGAATCGAACCCAGCTCAGCCGGGCTGGCTGTGTGCAAGGCAAACGCCCTACCACTGTGCTATCGCTCCAGCCCACTCAGAAAAATACAAGTATTCATTTCTGAGATTGGTGAAATCGTACCCGGGAGATGTTAGAGCAAGTCAGGAAATCTTTCCAACTCGCTACACAGGCGCTCTGCAGCTGCCGTGGGGTCAGCCCTGGTCAAGCTTCCTTGCCTGCGTGAGTTGTCTTTGCTGTAGACGGAGTTTGGCTGGAGCAGAGGTTGCAGCGGGCCGGGGCTACCCTCCCAGCCTCGTCCTAAGCCAGACCAAGATATTTCTCAAACAGGGATCATTTTGCGGGCCTGTCGTCAGAGCTGACGAGTGACTGCCCTTGGTTTTGATTCTGTTTCATTTACCCCGGGGACAGACTTTTATCTAGAATATTCCACAGAGAGGCATCTGGACGCAGAAGATGCCAATCTCTGCAAGTACCACTCTCACTGCTTCATGATTAAGTGATTAATCGGGGCACTGGGTGTTCTGGTTTGAACTACGTGTTATTTTTTAAATTGCATTTGTTTTTAATGAGATGAGATTCATGTTAGTAACCCCAAAGTGAACAACTTAGAGCTGGACAGTTTTGTGGCGTTTTACAAGCAGCACGCAGCTCTGCTATCTACAAAGTCCCCACAGATTTTTTCATACTTCAAAAGGAAGCCCCACAGCCCTGAGCAATAGCTCTTATTCCTCCTTTGAGAGCCCCTGTTTTCTGTCTGTCTGTCTGTCTCCAAATTGACCGATTCCGGAGAGTTCATGTAAATTGGGTTAGACATCTATCCGTCTGTATCTGGCCTCTTAATTCTCGGCATGTTTTTAAGGTTTTTATACATTTTTGCATCTCTCAACCATCTTATGGCTAACAAACACTTGATTGTATGGATACACCAAAATTTGTTCATCCACTTGTCCTTTGATGTTGTTTTTTCCCATTAGTGAGTGGGAATAATAGCGCTGCTGTGTGTGTGGATGTGAAGTTTTCAGTTCTTTAGGGTATGTAAGACAGGTGAACTTGCTAACTTATATGGTAATTTTATTTAACGTTTAAATTAAAAAAAAAAATATTGGACAACCTGGCAGGCTACCGAATGTAGCCTGCCCACACGGCAGAGTCTGGCAAACTCCCCGTGGCGTACCCAATATGCCAAATACCAGTAACAATGATGGGTCTCATTCTCCTAACCCTGAAAGAGCCTTGAATGTGGCACTTTTTAAAATCTCAGGGCCAGGACGAAGGAGACGTTACTGGTGCCTGCTCGAGGCAATCGACGAACAACAGGATGATCGTGATCGTGAAAGAAATAAAGTGCCAAGATATTTTTCACAGCAGCCGAACCTTTCAAAATCCCACCAGCATTGCATGATGGTTCTAGTTTCTCTATGTATTTTTTTTTCCTTAAGAAAAAACCGTAGCCATTTCTGGGGCCAGGGAGATAGTACAGTGGGCAGGGTGCTTGCCTTGCATGCGGCTGACCCAGATTCAGCCCCCCACCCTGTACGGTCCCCTGTGCCCCACCAGGAGTGATCCCTGAGTGCAAAGCCAGAGGTAAGCCCTAGCATAGTCAGGTGTGACCCCTGAACAGAAAAAGAAGACTGCTATTAGGGGTTAAGGCACTATCCTTGCATCCCACCGATCCCAGTTTTAATCCCTGCCACTACACATGGTCCCCCAAGCTCCACCAGGAGTGCTCCCTAAGCTCAGAGCCAGGAATAAGTCCTGAGCACCGCCAGGTGTGGCCCTAAAACTAAACCAAGATACAGCCATTTTTCTGAGCACGAAGCAGTGTTTTTTTGGAATGAGGAGACCCTTATGCTTTCTTCTATTTTTTTTTTTTTTGCTTTTATCTTATATTTGGTATCTTGTATATTGTGACTTAATTTTTTTGAAATGCTATGAAGTAGGAAGTTTAAAATCCAGTTCTGGGGGCTGGATGATAGCACAGCGGGGAGGGCGTTTGCCTTGCACGTGGCCGACCCGGGTTTGATTCCCAGCACCCCATATGGTCCCCTGAGCACCGCCAGGAGTAACTCCTGAGTGCAGAGACAGGAATAACCCCTGTGCATCGCCAGGTGTGACCCAAAAAGAAAAAAAAAAAGAATAAAATCCAGTTCTGACACTAGCATTAAAGAAGTTTTCTCTCTCCATTGAATGGTCTTTTCACTCTTAAAAAAAATGAATCGAGGGACTGGAGCAATAGCACAGTGGGTAGGGCATTTGCCTTGCACACAGCCGACCCAGGTTCGATTCCCAGCATCCCATAGGGTCCCCCGAGCACCACCAAGAGTAATTCCTGAGTGCACGAACCAGGTGTAACTCCTGTGCATCGCCGGGTGTGACCCAAAAAGAAAAAAAAAATTGATCATCTCTGTTAAGACCCTGGGTCTCTATATATTCCTATGCCTCCATTTATTTAGGTTTTAAATTTTGTTTTATTTTGATTTGTTTGTTTGGAAGACAGACCTGACTGTGCTCAGGGCTTATTCCTGGCTCTGCACTCAGGGATCACTCCTGGTGTGGCTTGGGGGATCCTATGGGGGACTGGGAACTTAAAGGGGTTAGCTGCATGACCAGTGCCCACACTACAATTGCTCCAGTCGCAGTCTTAACTTTCAGGAATAATTTATAGTTTCCGATGTGTATATTTCTTGCCTCCTGCATTGAATTTATTTCTGAGTATTTTGATTATAATTGTAGATTTGGTATATTTTTATTTGCTTGCCAGGGTATTTATTCCTAATTGTATAGAAACACAACTGCCTATCTTAATTTTAATTTTTTTAAGTTAAAAAGTAATCTCTGCTGGTTATTTTTAAAATAAAGTAAGAAAACCTTTAAATATTTCTTAGTTTTGTCCTTCTAAGTTTGATTTATGTTTTTCCACATATTTTTCTCTGCACATTACATAAATATTTATTTGTCTTCTTTTAAGTAGAATTCATAAAATATTTTTATTGTCTTTGTTTTTCTTTAAATATTGATTATTCATTTTATTTTATTTTATTTTTTCCCTTTTGTGGGGTCACACCCAGTGTTGCATAGGGGTTACTCCTGGCTCATGCACTCAGGAATTACTCCTGGCAGTGCTTGGAAGACCATACGGGATGCTGGGAATCGAACCCGGATCAGCCGCATGCAAGGCAAATGCCCTACTTGCTGTGTTATCGCTCCAGCTCCTGATTATTCATTTTAAAGATCACGTCTGTTCTTTCAGATCCAGATTCATCTTATACCTCTTATGCTATGTATGACCCTGTTATACACAGATTTTTCTTTCCAGGTGTTTTTTATAAGCTGTGTAACAATTGTGTGCCTATGTTAATGTTTTCTCAACACTCACACGAGTATGTATTTAAGATACACATTCTTATGATTCTAAAAGTCGAAAGGGTGAGAAAGGAAAATACTCCTTTGGTGGGACAGTGAGGTCTTGTGACTTCTTTCCCTGCAGTACCAGGAAATTGGACTCAGGCCCTAACGTACTCGGCAGGTGCTCTGCAGCTGGGCCGCATCCTTGACCTTCTCTTGTGTGAATTTTTTTTTCCCCAAGTGCCTATTCATCATGGTCATGGATGCTATCCACTGTTACCTAAAAACACCAGTGACTAACCAGACGCTTGGAGAAAAGCAGGGTGTGTCTAATCCTTTTTAGTTCCATACAAAATGGATACATATATGTTAATCAAAAAATAGAATGCAAATAACGAAATCCTTTCAGGTATGTGTATGAGCTGTGTAAATAGGGTGTTTTTAAAACACACTGTTAACCCAACTCACATCATTAGGTGAGGCGGCAACTGCAAACAGGCATGTGTCTCTTGGGCTTTTCGTTCTCTCTCCCTGGGTACACTCCACCCAACTCCTAATATATCTTTCATTATCTCCCCCACTCCCACCCACTGCTGGCAGTCACTCTTTAATGGCTCTGGATTTTATGCCAAACGATCTTAGGCTTGTTGAAAGAGTCTGTGAACACCCAATGTTCTCTTCTCGGCACCATCCAAGAAAGACCTGTTTGGGTCTTGGATTGCTCAGAGTCGAAAGTTGAGACGCTTTGTTTTGTACAGGGCCAGCTGAAGTGTTTAGCTGAACTGCAGAAGGAAGAGCTTGTTTATTCTGAGGGAAAGTCTGGGTGACACTCTGCATCGGAGTTCTACCACTCACACCTTTCCACGCTTCCCAGGGTCACTAGAGTAAAAACAGAGGAAGTCACTTTTATTAAATGCCCCAGGGAAACAAAACCAACTGGAGCTAAGGAAAGGGGGAATCCACAATTTATTTCCTCCTGTACTCTCTCTTAAAATAGCTTTTTTTTATTTGGAAATAATGTTAGATTTAGAGAAGACTTGCAGAGATATTCCAGAGTTTACATAAACCCTTCAGCCTGCGTTCTCTAGCATTCTCGACTGTGAACATCTTGCAGAACCATAGTATAATCTTGAGGGCCAGGAAGTTTATAATGGGAAGATGCTTTTAGCTAAACTTCAGGCTTTATTAGCATTCCATCTAGTTTTCCACCTACGTGCTCTTTTCCATGTTGCGTTTAATTGTGTCTCACGCTCCTACAGTTATTGACAGCTCCTCCATCTTCCCTTGTCATCCAGTATCATGGTCCTTGGAACAAAATTAGTTAATTATTGGGGCTGGAGCGATAGCACAGCGGGTAGGGCGTTTGCCTTGCACGCACGGACCTGGGTTTGATTCCCAGCATCCCATATGGTCCTCTGAGCACGGCCAGGAGTAGTTCCTGAGTGCATGAACCAGGAGTAACCCCTGTGCGTTGCCAGGTGTGACCCAAAAAGCAAACACAAACAAAAATTTTTTTAAAAAATTAGTTAATTATTTTGTTGAATGACTAGGAATTTGGGTGTTTGTGGTATGTCCTAATGCTATTTTGAGGGTATGTATTTTCGAGAATACCACAAAAGTGATTATGTGTCCTTTTTATTGAGCCATTGCTTTGTCTTGGTTATTTTTTTTAATTAATGTCAATGCACTAATTTTGCTCACTTTAAGTCAGGTATTAACTCCTGCATTTCCCTACCTTAAAGTGACTACTAATGCATTTTACTGCATAATTGTGGCAGATTGTATGCGCGACATCTTATTATCTCATTCTTACTTTGGACAAACCGGCAGGCTACCGAATGTAACCTGCCCACATGGCAGAGTCTGGCAAACTCCCCGTGGCGTACCCAATATGCCAAATACCATTAACAATGATGGGTCTCATTCTCCTAAAGAGCCTTGAATATGGCACTTTCTTAAAAATCTCAGGGCTAGGACAAAGGAGACGTTACTGGGGCCTGCTCGAGGCAATCGACGAACAACAGGATGGTCGTCGTGATCGTGTATGCTTTATTTATTTACTTTTCACAAAAATGTTTGTGTTGAGGGATGGAGGGGGCTTGACCATTTACATGAAGTTTTATACTTTTTTAAGAAATGTTGCAATATTACTTAAAAATCGATGCAGATTTATACAGTGAAATAATCGTTCCTTTGTCTTTAATCCCCCTCCTCAAGCTTTCACCCTAATTTTGTTATATTATTTCATTAAAGCAAGTATTTATTTAAAAAGGTTAAGGAGGAAAGTGAAGAATGCAAGCATCCAGCTGGGAAGAAAGTGTTTGTTTAAGGAAAATAGAACATATTGAAGACACTACTGCAAGCTCAAGGAATCGGGACTCAAGGGTCAGCAGTTTTCACCCACTAATTTTGTCATCCATTAAGAACTCTTGCCTTCAGTAGTTATTCCCATACTATTTTCCTGATAGTGATTTTATAGTTCCTTCATTCTTTGTATGCTTATGTAGGGGAATTTCATTGTAGGCGAGAGCGGTCTATCTGCTTAGTATGGACTCAAGGACTCAGGGCTTGTCATTTTACCCATGTGTTAATAACTAATACTCCCAATAATCATTGTATTGTTCAAATTATTGCAGGCTTAGCCATTGGGCATTCCTTCAGATTAAGCCCATTAAGCCCATTTGCCTTGCATGTGGCCGACCTGGTCCGCCCAGGTTCGATTCCTTTGCCCCTCTTGGAGCGCCAGGCAAGCTACCGAGAGTATCTCGCCCACATGGCAAAGCCTGGCAAGCTACCCAGGACATATTCAATATGCCAAACGCAGTAACAACAAGCATCACAATGGAGACGTTACTAGGCCCGCTCGAGCAAATCGATGGACAACAGGAGGACAGTGCTACTTTTTTTGTTTTTTTCAAGGAACCTACCATTTTTGGGCGGAGTGCTCTTTACAACTGAGGTATCACTGCTTCTGGTCTAATGGCTTTGTATATTTATTTGAGGTTGGAGCCTCCCAAGAAGTGCTCAGAAGACATCCCGTTTCCCCCCAAATACCCAAGGATACTGTGCTCTTCAGACTCCATGATGCTGGGGATAGATACCTGGACCCCCGAGAGTTGCTGGGGACAGTGGGCTGGGAGATGGACCTTCTGGTGCCAGAAATTGAACTTGGGTCAGGAACATGCCTGGTCGCTGTGCTGTTTTGTGGTCCCTAGTTTTCAATGAGCTCTTTCCTCTGAGCATGAATGTCATCGACCCAAAACGTGCTCTTGATTCTGGTGGCTAGTAAGTCACTCTGATGTCAAGTTACATGGATCAAGCCCCTTCAGAGTGTTTTGTACCATTATTGTGTATGTAGCGGTTTATAGATACATAGGGCTTTTAGCAATAAGTGAATGGGCAAGTGTGTGTGTGTGTGTGTGTGTGTGTGTGTAAATTGCCTTTGTAGTAAAAGGCTAACATCAGCATCCAGACATTCCTAGCACTCTTTTACGAATCTTGTATGGATTTTTGACTGTAAGTTTTCAGTCCATTCCGCAGTTTAAGATGACGAGAATAATTTTAGTTCTCTATAGTAGGAGGTAACCAGGACTTGCAATATTTCTAGTTGAGTGTTTTATTCCATATCTTAGGGCAGATTGATCATTCTATAATTAAAATGGCTTCGTTTTTGCATGTATTGCCCTATGGCACAAGACTTCTGATGAATTATTTATGTCCTTATAATTTTATTTATCAAGTCTCATAGTCAGAGGACACCGATAAAAATCTCTCTTAAAAGCATCGATGGCCTCTTTTCCTTGGAGATTTCGTATAATTAATTTCTTTTGATGGCTGCTTTTATCTCTTACAAAATAGATCTTATCTAGATGAGAGTCTAATGTGGCCCACTTTTTCATTTTTCCTTTTTCTGGTATTACATCTCTTTTGACTAGCAGTCTCCATGAAAACAAAACATCAGGTCACTTCCATGGGCAAATTATTGGGATGAGGATGTTTATGAAGCATTTTCATCTAAATTGATAAAACACAGGAGATCAGATCTCCTTTGTTTCATTCTATTCAAAACTCATTCTTGGGTCTGAACCATCTGTTTCTTATGGGTGAAGAAAGAACCTTGTTCCCCTTTTCAGAATCTAGACAGAAGAACAGAACTATCTAAACATTTTGAAGATAATGCTTTTCTCTCATTTTTGGCCCACTCCTGGCTCTGTGCTCAGGGATCACTCCTGGCAGTGCTTTGAGACTGTATGCAGTGCTGGGAATCGAACCCTGGTCAGCCACGTCCATGGCAAATGCTTTAACTGTGCTCAGGGATCACTCCTGGCAGTGCTTTGAGGGACTGTATGCAGTGCTGGGGATCGAACCCTGGTCAGCCACATCCATGGCAAATGCTTTAACTGTGCTCAGGGATCACTCCTGGCAGTGCTTTGAGGGACTGTATGCAGTGCCGGGGATCGAACCCTGGTCAGCCACGTCCATGGCAAATGCTTTAACTGTGCTCAGGGATCACTCCTGGCAGTGCTTTGAGACTGTATGCAGTGCTGGGAATCGAACCCTGGTCAGCCACGTCCATGGCAAATGCTTTAACTGTGCTCAGGGATCACTCCTGGCAGTGCTTTGAGGGACTGTATGCAGTGCCGGGGATCGAACCCTGGTCAGCCACGTCCATGGCAAATGCTTTAACTGTGCTCAGGGATCACTCCTGGCAGTGCTTTGAGGGACTGTATGCAGTGCCGGGGATCGAACCCTGGTCAGCCACATCCATGGCAAATGCTTTATCCCCTGCACTATCTTTTTGGCCCAAAGGTGAATTTTTCTTTTTTTTTTTTTTTAGGGAGGTCTTCCTATTTGGTATTTGGAAAGAAACTTCCAAATTCTTTTCAGGCCCTGTATTCATAAGCTGGAGTAGGCTTAGCAGAGCTACGGTAAAACCTCATCTGGAAAATAAAGCCTGTTGCTGTAATATTCTGAAAATATGACTGGCTGACTCTTACCTCTAAAACCACAAATTATAGGGGCAAGAGCAGTGGTACAGTGGGTAGGGCACTGACCTTGCACACGGCCCACCCAGGTTTGATCCCCTGAAGCTCCATATGGTTCCCTGAGCCTGCTAGGAATGATTCCTGAGTGCAGAGACAGGAGTAAGCCCTGAGCATTTCTGGGTGTGGTCCAAACCCTCCCTACCCACCCAACCCAAAGAAAACACAAAAGCATGAATTATAATTGCAAAAATAAGAGACCTAGGAAAGCTTAAAGTAGCTTTGATATATAATTATTGTATGATCATTCAACCAGAAGAATTTACTTAGAACAGTTTGTGTCTTCCATTCAATTTAAATATTAATTTATTTATAAAATTTGCCCCTGACTGCAATTGTCTAGGAAGCATCACATAAGCATTTAGTATTTCTTTATACTTAAAATAATTCTTATATCAGTCATCATCTTTACTTTTTCATATCTTAAGAAAAGAGGGCTATTTTACTTACCAGATTATTAAGTACCAATACTAATGGCGCCGTGTAATCCCATCAGCGGCCAAGACTCAGAGACTATAAAATCGGCCACGCGACATCTCAACAGAATTTTTTTATGACATCTTATTGTCTTATTCCTACTTTTGACAAACTTGCAGGCTATCGAATGTAGCCTGCCCACAGGGCAGAGTCTGGCAAACTCCCCATGGCGTACCAAATATGCCAAATACCAGTAACAATGATGGGTCTCATTCTTCTAAATAGCCTTGAATATAATCTCAGGGCTAGGATGAAAGAGACGTTACTGGGGCCTGCTCGAGGCAATCGATGAATAACGGGATGATGAAATGAAAAAAAATGAAACTAATGTGTAGCCTGTTATTAATAGAGCTAATGTCTCGTTTAAATGTTTGCTTTTTAAAATTCCCAAATTACTGTCAATTTAGCATGCTTGATTTCCCCACAGTTAAGTTCTGTTTGAGGAGGCAGGTATTGTCAGCAATACTTGATTTGTAAAATACCTTCTCATCCTATAGAATCATGACTTGCTGGTACAGTTCAAAAATGCATCGTGTCTAAGATAAAACTTAGAGCTAATATTCAAAACATGAAGCAAGTATTGCTCTGATCCTGCTGATTTTTTTCCTACTTTCTCTTATCCTGGATAATGCTAATAATAACCATTTAATGTGCGGAGAGTGGTCTCAGCATGGTGGTGGCTGGTCCTGGAGGTCTTCGGCTGCCGGAGCCCTGGTGGGGGCGGGGAGGAAAGCTCAACCCGCTCCCCTCCAAGGGGCCCCGGCGAGGAACAGCCAGGCACGGGGGCAGAAGACTGCCACATGAAGGTACTGGCAGAGGGACAAATCCGGGGCCAAGATCTCCCAGCCTACTCGTATTGGAGTCGAGCATCCTCCACCCAGATCCTCCAAATTCCAGTAGGCGGGGGTCACACCCATCACCTGGCCCCCTGGCGCCGTGTAATCCCATCAGCGGCCAAGACTCAGAGACTATAAAATCCAGCTCCCGGAAGAGAACAGTGCAGTCTTCTGCCCCTGCGCCTGGCTGTTCCTCGCCGGGGCCCCTTGGAGGGGAGCGGGTTGAGCTTTCCTCCCCGCCCCCACCAGGGCTTTGGCAGCCAAAGACCTCCAGGACCAGCCACCACCATGCTGAGACCACTCTCCGCACACATGAAGGTACTGGCAGAGGGACAAAGCCACGCGGGTTCCGGGGCCGAGACCTCCAAGCCTACTCGGATTGGAGTTGAACATCCTCTGCCCAGATCCTCCACCCAGATCCACCCAGACTCAGAGACTATAAAATCCAGCTCCCGGAACCGCGCGGCCACATTCGCGGTCGCGCGACATCTTATCAGGACATCTTTTTATAACATCTTATTATCTCATTCCTACTTTGGACAAACTTGCAGGCTATCGAATGTAGCCTGCCCACAGGGCAGAGTCTGGCAAACTCCCCATGGCGTACCCAATATGCCAAATACCAGTAACAATGATGGGTCTCATTCTCCTAAAGAGCCTTGAATATAATCTCAGAATATATCTCTTGAATATAACGTCTCAGAAAGAGACGTTACTGGGGCCTGCTCGAGGCAATCGACGAATAACAGGATGATGAAATGAAATGAAATGAAATGAAACCATTTAATGAATGAAAACTGTGAGGCCAGTTGTTGGGTAGTTTGAAAATACCCATTTATTCTATCCTAATCTTTTTCTATCTTAATTCACTATCACTGTCACTGTCACTATCAACCCGTTGTTCATCTATTTCTTCAAGCAGGCGCCAGTCACATCTCCATTCATCCCTGTCACGTGCTAGGTAGCCCGATGGCATATTGGGGGCTCTTTCAGGGTCAGGGGAATGAGGACCATCATTGTTACTGTTTTTGGCATGTCGAGTACACCACGGGTAGCTTGCCAGGCTCTGCTGTGCGGGCAGGATACTCTCAGTAGCTTGCTGGGCTCTCCGAGAGGGATGGAGGCATTTGGGGCAGCCTCTAATCACCTTTACAGGTGTTCCCAGTCAGGTATATATGCAGGCAGGATACTCTCGGTAGCCTGCCGGGTTCTCTGAGAGTTGAGAATTCGACAATAAGAGGTCTAACTTAATTAGAAACCTAACTTTTTTTTACAAACAGGAAGGGTTAAATGACTTATTCCCCAAGGTTGCACAACCAGTAAACGAGAGAACTGTTAGGATTTTATCTAAGTTTAGAGTTCATACCACACAGTACAGTATACTGAGACTGTTAGGAATACTTTTCCTTCAAAATATTTTAAATATTTAAAAATACTTGAATATTTAATTGGATATTAGTTTTTTGATATGTTTCAGTGTTATTTGGGGGATTGAGTTATTCAGACCTTTGGTTCTGGACATAAAATAGTAGATATGAAGCAAAGTAATGGTAACTTCTTGCCCTTTTTTTTTGATTTTCTGAGACTTTCTCGCACTCTAAACTTTTGACTAGTGGAGTATTTTATGTTTAATAGCAGAGCAAATGAAGCACTAAACATGAGAATGCATAGGTCAGGGATAGGAACATCCCACTCAGGGGTCCTATAAGGCCCATGGAATCCTAAGGTCTGGCCTTGTTACATCACAGGGCAGACACAGGTCAACTGCCCACAGCCCATTTACCTGAATTGTAAAGCCTCTGGGTGTTACAGATATTCAAATGGCCCTTGGCACAGAAAAGGTGCCCCGCTCCTGACTTAGACTATAAACACGGGCCATTTGTAGCCTCTTGACCGTTTGCTTCACCCAGCACTCTGTGACACTTGGGTTTAGGAAGTCTAGCAAAAATGGTGCAGTGGAGAACTTGTCTAGGAAGAAGAAAAGCCATGTCTCCAGCTCCTTCCCATTTCTGATCATATTGGACTAAGAGGAGCTCTTTCTTTGGAAGTCTTGATAAAAGTAGGAGGATGGATTTTTATCCAGTGTATAATTAAAAACCTGCCTTACAAGTTCCCAAAAAGTAGGGTCAGAGGTATCGGGCTTAAGGTATAAATGGATTTTGTTGTGATGGATACTTTTGGATTTAGAAGGTTTACATCATCTGAAGTTAAGTGTTGGAGATCATAAACTTAGCAGTCAAATAAGTTAAACACTATAAGGCATTATTTGGCTCTTAGGTTTCAGTATAAGAAGTCAGGTGACTCTGATTGGAGTGATGCTGAGACTCTGGGATGGAAAGTTGTGTGTGTCGCTGAGTGGATGATAGAACTCCCTGCTTCTGTGGGCTAATCTCTCAGAGAAAGTTCTTGTCATTGTACTAACAAGCTATTAAAGAAAGAGCCGTGTTTGTATGAAACAGTTCTAGTTTGTTTTTTGCTTGGCGCTAGAAAGTCCTAGCACCACTTCTTTCTGCAGTCAGTCACACCTTAAAAAGTTGAAAGAAGACGAAATAGCAGGGTGAAGAAGGTAATAATCAACTCGGTGCCATTTTATAGATTATAAATTGGCATAAGGAGAACGCATTGGTGTTTGTTCCCCAGAAGTCATGTACTTTATGACACGGGAGACAGCTCTGTTGGCATTTCCTTAGTTTGGAATATTTGGATTTGAGTAAATTCGGTGCTCATGGAAGGAGAAGGGATTCTACCCCCTTGCAGCATGCTGACACCTTGAAGACAATCAGAGAAGAACAGAAATCATCTCTCCCTCCTCATTTAGTTCCCAACACTTTCTGTTTGGTACCTTTGAACTTCTTGGCTTGGCCTAACACTGCTCCTTGTCAAATCCATGGCCTTGAACAAAAGAGCAGGTATACACAGTCAGACTTGAAGGAAGGTAGATTTTTTTTTCTTTTTTTCTCCCTACACCCGGCAATGCACAGGGGTTACTCCTGGCTCTGCGCTCAGGAATTACCCCGGCGGTGCTCAGGGGACCATATGGGATGCTGAGACTCGAACCCGGGTTGGCCGCGTGCAAGGCAAATGCCCTAATTGCTGTGTTACTGCTCCAGCCCCATGGAAGGTAGATTTTTTTTATATATATATAACATGGTTTGTTAGTTTCAGATAAAGTGTTTTGGAGTAGCTATTTCACATACGGTGGCTTGATCAGGAAGATTTCCAGCCATTGGCCCTGCCTGGAACCCTTTTTGATTATTATATTCCTAACATAATAAGGCTTGTCCAGCTACACATGAACAGTGCAGGTGAATTCAGGGTTGTGCCATGTGATATTCTGGATGCATGCTTAGAAATACTCAGGTCAAGTCCATTTGCCTTGGAAAGACAATTTCAGTTTAGTGGCATTTCAAAGGTTTAGTTGGGGGGGGGGGGGGGGGTTCAGCCTTTCAGACCTTTGGTTCCAGACTCAAAAGACTAGATATAAACCAAGGTGATGGTAAATCCTTGCCCTGTTTGAGGTTGAATATAGCTTTTCTGAGACTTTCTAGCTTTCCAGAGTTTGGGCTTCTCCCTTCTCCCAGGGAGCACAGTGGGTGGACAAAGATGGTCTTGATCAGCCACTGACCATTCCTTGCTTTAGCATATGGAGAAATGAACTAGCATAACCAAGAGAGGTCCCCTGCCCAGAACGGGGTGCTCATGTGGTTGGCTAGTGGATGGAGACCTTACGAGAATATTTTTATTCAGGACTAGGCAGTGACCAAGAAGAGAAGGATAATTGGAAACGGGCTGAACGTCTCACTGGACCCTACATGGCACTTGGGGTAACCCCAGTTCTGTGCTGCTGTTGGGGCCTGGATCCTGACTCCCACCGGGAGAGGGTGGTGGTTAAACAAACCCAGAACCCACACACTGGTTCTGGGTTTTACCAGTCAACCACTTTGGGCAAATTAGAACCATTTAAGTGTTTTCTTCTCTGAAATAAAAGTTCACAGGCGAAGAAAAACAATGGCGGTTTCCCAGGGACAGGGCAGTGAATTTTATGGATGATTTAAGTATGTCGCATATAAAAATAAGAGGTAGGCTATTGCTTTCATTGGACCGCTGTTGCTGGAAAGGAGGATGAGAATTATGAAGCCCTTAAAGCACACTCACTCACTTGAGCAGCTTGTATTGAGCACCTGCTGTATGCTGGGCACGCCTCTCCCTACTGTGGAAGTCACAGAGAACTAAGCCCGTGGGAAGGTTTGTGAATGTTCATTCTGCTAAATTTGGATGAGATTAGACAGGCTACTGAGTTGCTTTTAAACTTTACAGGATTGCGGTATTAGCTCTTGAAAAAAAAAAGCTTTCTTTAAATTTTTTTTTAATTATGTATTAATCAGTTTATTATTTTTGGTTTTTTTTTAATGCTCAGGGGTTACCCCTGACTCTGTACTCAGGAATTACTCCTGGAGGTGCTCAAGGGACCATGTGGGATACCAGGGATCGAACCCGGGTCAGCCTCATGCAAGGCGAATGCCCTCCCCGCTGTACTGTCACTCCGGCCCTGCAGTATTGGCTCTCAAAACACAAACTCAGAAGAAGCTGGCAACATATGATTGTTCTCTCAAGACTTTTACACTCCTCAGGGTTTGGGGGGGAGCCTTCTGAAAAAGTGCTGCAATGCTCAGGGGCCACTTCTGACATGTGATCAGGGCCTTGAACCCAGGCCTCCCCCGCCTGCCTGCCATGCACTCTAGTTTTTTATTTTTTTATTACTTTTTAAAATTTTTATTAGTGAGACACCATGAAGTACAGTTATAGACTTACAAATTTTTGTGCTTGGGTTTCAGTTATACAATGATCAAGTACCCATCCCTCCACCAGCACCCGTCCTCCACCACCACGGGTCCCAGCATCCCTCCCACCCCCCATCCCCGCCATCTCAACCTGCCTTTGTGGCAGGGCATTCCCTTTTGTTCTCTCTCTCTCTCTCCTTTGGGGTGTTGTGGTTTGCAAAAGAGGCAATGGGTGACAATCATGTTTGGTCTATAGTCTACCTTCAGCATGCTTCTCCCACCCTGGGAGGATCCTCCCAACACCCTTTACTTGGTGCTCCCTCTATCTGAGCTGCCTTTACCCCTAGGCACTCTAGTTTTTTGAGCCTCTTCCCCAGTCTTCCCTCAGAATTTTTTGAGTGTTTTATGCCCAGGGAAAACTTTTAAACTCAAATTTGTCATTTGGTCATTCTTTCTGCTTAACACTGACTCTGGGATTGGTAATTAGCAAACGACTCCCCCTTCCACCACCCTGAATTCTTGTGTGTTCTGTTGGGTCATCGAGAATGGTACTGAGGCCCAACACCTTATGTCACCAGCCCCTTGAAAACAGAGGGTTCGGTCTGGTAAACCCCAGTTCAAGTGCACGCCTCTCCTGTGGACTTGTTGGTTCTTGTGCAGATTCCTGCTTCCACCCAGTTCCAGAATCAGCTGCCCATACCTGCTTCACCCCAGTCCACCAGGGCCAGCCTTGTTTTCTTTACCCGACTCAGAGGTAAAGTTCTAAAAACAACAAATTTTTTTTTTTTTTTTTGCATCCAGGGAAGTGAAAAACCTCTTAAGGATCCTTGAGCCTTCCCCTCCTTCCTTATTTCCCGAACTTTCACTGGACTGGGAGTAGCATGATAGAGGGTGTGGAATTTTAGGCAACGACAACATTTTGGTATTAGGCCAATCTGCAGGAAATGCCAGACCCGCAATTTCCCAGGTTTCTACCATCTTTACATGGTTGTTGGGAGGTGATATTTGTATTTTTCTTTTCATAATACTGGGTAACCGGGGCTAGAGCGATACCACAGCGGGTAGGGCGTTTGCCTTGCACGCGGCCGACCCGGGTTCGATTCCTCTGTCCCTCTGGGAGAGCCCGGCAAGCTACCAAGAGTATCCCACCCACACAGCAGAGTGTGGCAAGCTCCCCATGGCGTATTCGATATGCCAAAAACAATAACAACAAGTCTCACAATGGAGATGTTACTGGTGCCCGCATGACCAAATCGATGAACAATGGGAGAACAGTGCTACAATACTGGGTAACTGATCTTCGAAAGACAGGATATAAAGTCTTCAAAAATGTGATTTTTGAATAGTGCCCTCAATGTGCATCACATTCTCCATGGCAATAGATGAATTCTTCTATATTCATAGATGGTCTAAGAGAAAGATTCTGGCTTTTTTTTTTTTTTTTGCTTTTTGCTTTTTGGGTCATACCTGGCGATGCACAGGGATTACTCCTGGCTCTGCACTCAGGAGTTATTCCTGGCGGTGCTCAGGGGACCATATGGGATGCTGGGAATCGAACCCAGGTTGGCCGCGTGCAAGGCAAACGCCCTACCTGCTGTGCTATCTCTCCAGCCCCAGATTCTGGCTTCTGAAAAGAAATTTCCCGTCTCCGGTTGTTTCGGAGCAAGCTGGATGAAGGTGGTGACCTTAAAGGCTTTTGCACATGGCAACTATCGAGAGAACCAGAGTTTACCAAGGAAGAAAGACCAGCTCAGGAGTAGTGCAGTCATCACCTGGACTAATATGGTCAGTCTGTCACTCCTCAAGCCCAGGGGATAAACAGACTGGAAAAATTGTCCACAAAAGGCTGTCAGTTATTAAGGTGGAGCTGCCGAACCACTCCTGAGAAGCTACCTAGGTGAGGCCGACTCATAAAGTTACTTCACAGCCTCCACCCCAGTTGATGGTCCTGATTGTCTCCAAGGGAGGTGAACTGAGGCAGTGTTAGGGCTTGGAGTGGGATAAGGCAGTGGAGATAATGGATAATGGATGTATTCATAGGCATCGCTTCAGCCAGCCCTTTCTTGGATCGAAGCATGGGAAGTAGCACCGGAGGAGACACTCACGCTTCTCACTGGCTTTTTGGGTCACTTTTGGCCTCCGGTTCTCCTTGCTCACTCAGCACTACTGGGACTTGAATAAAATCATTGAAAATTCTTATGTTCTGAGAGCTCAAACAGAGGTCCCCCACCCCCTGAGAAATTTTTACCTAATCCTCAGCACTTCAGAAGTTTAGATGAAGTACTAAAAAAAAAAATATAATAAATTAAGATAATTCATATATATGTGGCACTGACTAGAATAATTTTCCATGTTACTAAACTCATAATTATGGTGGTGCTGCCCTCCCCATGTCACTACGGTATTTCAATTTAGAAAGCACTCTGATCAAAATCTATGGCTTATAAGTTAAATTGATTTGTTTGTAATTTTTTTTTCTTTTTGGGTCACACCCAGCGATGCTCAGGGGTTACTCCTGGGCTTTGCACTCAGGAATTGCTCCTGGCGGTGCTCGGGGGACCAGATGGGTTGCCGGGAATCGAACCTGAGTCAGCCGCGTGCAAGGCAGACGCCCTACCCACTGTACTATTGCTCCGGCCCTGTTTGTAAGTTCTTACAGAATGCTTTAAACCTCTCAATGTTCCCCTAAGTTCATTGCAAATAGATTCAGTAGACATTCTGCCTTTGTCCCTTTGATACTCCTTTCATTTCCTTCAGTGAATTGTGCTCGAGTATTGGGAAGGCTTCCAAACATCATCTGTAAAATTGATTCCAAATAAATGAGAAGTAAATCAGTGTCTTAGTTTCAAGCTCTGGCAAAATTATTTTTCCTTAGAGTCCTGTTTGCAAGAAATTTGTATTTATTAGAGAAAATTCACAGTGAATTCTATCACTCTAACAAGAACACGTGTTTTTATTACATTTTATTTATGTAATCTATTTTTATATGGAATACTATTTCTTAGGTTGCCAGTTTTCCATTTATATACCATTCTAATGTAAGTAACATTTAATCAGGGCCTAAGGGACAATGCAGTGGGTAGGGTGCTTGCTTTGCACATGGCTGACCTGAATTCTATCTCTAGCATCCTATGTAGTCCCCTAAGGCCCACCAGAAGTGATTTCTGAGTACAGAGCTAGGACTATGCCCTGAGCACTGCCAGGTGTGGTTCCAATATACAAGCAAATAATCAGGCTAATGTTTAAATCATTTTTTAAAAATTTTTATTAGTGAGACATCATGAGGTACAATTGCAGACTCACAAATTTTTGTGCTTGGGTTTCAATTATACAATGATCAAATACCCATCCCTCCACCAGTGCCCATTTCCCACCACCATGGATCCCAGTATCCCTCCCACCCCCCCAACCCCCCCATCCCACCCTGCCTCTGTGGCAGGGCATTCCCTTTTGTTCTCTCTCTCTCTCTCTCTTATTGGGTGTTGTGGTTTGCAAAAGAGGCAATGGGTGACAATCATGTTTGGTCTATAGTGTACTTTCAGCATGCTTCTCCCATCCTGGGAGGATCCTCCCAACACCTTTATTTGGTGCTCCCTTCTCTATCTGAGCTGCCTTTCCCCCTAGCACGTGTGGCTGACCTCCAAGCCATGGAGCAAAATTCCTGGTACTAATCTCGGCCATTCTTGGGTGTTAGTCTCCTGTTTTGTTACTTTATGTACAGATGAATGCAATCTTTCATTTTTTAAAATTAACAAAATTTCGATGCACCTCGTTCTTTGCTACTTTAGATGGCCACTGCAGTGAAAAATATTCAGCCCAAGATAAAGTTTTCCTTTGGGTTAAATTCACAAGGCCAATGACTGTGCTCTGGTTTGGGAAAAGAAATGATATTTACCAGACTTTTTTGACGACAAGAACAACACATTACCTTGCTAATTAAAACACACAGAAGCAATTTAAGTTAACATAAAACTTTCTGCAGGATTTTTGTCCTCACTCTTCCAAGTGAGCCCAGAGAAGCCCTTCAGCAAAGGTCAGGAAGCACCGAGAGAAGGCGATTCCCATGTGGGAAAGTGGTGACAACGGACCGTGGAGTTAAAAATCAAGACTCTGGTTTGTTAGTGCTATCTTAAAAGATTGACTCTACGAAGCTTCCCCAGTGGACAAAGCGTCTAGGCTAGGCCACACAGTTTACAGTTGCACTGGCTTGACAAAGTGCAGTGTCCTGTACCGGGTAATGAATGTTAAGTGATGTCCATGCCTCTCAGCTCTGGTCAAGAGATGGCTGGAAGCAGTAGGCCCCAGCTTTCCTGGGCTTAAGGGCCACTGAAGAGTCCTTGTAGATAAGAGAGGAATTAGAGACTCCGGGCAATGGAGTGAGGGACGGACATGAAAGGTGAGGAGAGCGGGGGCCCAGTGGGCTAGTCAAGTATGCTAAGGGGAGGTCACAGATGTCCATGACCTGGACATTTTGGACATTTGATTTCATCTTCTAGGCAGAAGTCAAGTGTCTTATTGCCATCTTGTCTGAGATTGGTGTCTGAGCCAAGGAGAAAGGCTACAGACAAGGCTGCTCTTGACAAAGAGATTCATTTCTTCTGTGAAGACACGAATAACGCAGTGGTCTTCTCCCCTTCGTTGGTTTTATTGGATTGTTTTGCATTTGCTCGTCTCTGAAGGGAGAGACCTTCTGTGTCCTGTGTGTGCTCACTCCTTAACTCTTCTTGCCTGCTATAAATCACCATCACGACCATCATGTTGTTCGTCGATTGCCTCGAGCAGGCCCCAGTAACATCTCCTTTGCCCTAGCCCTGAGATTTTAAAAAAGTGCCATATTCAAGGTTCTTTCAGGGTTAGGAGAATGAGACCCATCATCGTTACTGGTATTTGGCATATTGGGTATGCCACGGGGAGTTTGCCAGACTCTGCCATGTGGGCAGGTTACATTCGGTAGCCTGCCAGGTTGTCCAAAGGAAGAATGAGATAATAAGATGTTGAGCGGCCGCAAATGCGATCACAATCACGATCATCCTGTTATTCTTCGATTTCCTCGAGCAGGCCCCAGTAACGTCTCCTTCGTCCTAGCCCTGAGCTTTTTTTAAAAAGTGCCATATTCAAGGCTCTTTCAGAGTTAGGAGACTGAGACCCATCGTTGTTACTGGTATTTGGCATATTGGGTACGCCACGGGGAGTTTGCCAGACTCTGCCGTGTGGGCAGGTTACATTCGGTAGCCTGCCAGTTTGTCCAAAGTAGGAATGCGATGATAAGATGTCTGCTATAAATATGTTGCCTTATCCCTCACTGCCCACTGGCCTTCTCTCTAGCCCTCCATCTGAAGGTCAAGTTGCTCGCTGGACCTTGGGCGATCAAACAGGTTAAGCTCCCTCACAAGTAGGTTAATCTCTAGTTCTTGAGGTTTCTCAGCCTGTTCCCAACTGTCATTCGCGTCTGACTTTGTTTCCTTCCTGGGCCGTCCCCATCTTACCGGTTGGCCTCCTGGTCTTGCGCTGAGCTTCCTAGATATGCTGTTCCCTCCACACACCCCCCCCACCCCCCGTGGCTCTGTGGAATAATGGGGGCCCACAGGAGGCCATATGGTCCCTGCTTCGGACACACCGACACCGAGTTCCCATTGCTGGTTCACAGCTGCCTGTCTATCAAAGCAACAGAGAAACTGAGGATTCTTTTTTTTTTAATTTATTTATTTTTTAATTTTTATTAGTTTGACACCATGAGGTACAGTTGTAGACTTACAAATTTTTGTGCTTGGGTTTCCATTATACAATGATCAAGTACCCATTCCTCCACCAGTGCCCATTTCCCACCACCATGGATCCCAGTATCCATCCCACACCCCACCCCGCACATCCTACCACGCCCCTGTGGCAGGGCATTCGCTTTTGTCCTCTCTCTCTCCTTTTGGGTGCTGTGGTTTGCAAAAGAGGCAATGGGTGGCAATCATGTTTGGTCTATAGTCTACTTTCAGCATGCTTCTCCCATCCTGGGAGAATCCAGGAGCCATCCTTTTTAGGTATGACACAAGGTGTTTAAGGAACCAAGGTTAGTGGGTGGAAAATAAAGCCGCAGAGTCCTTTCTGCTGAAGTAGCTGTGAAGTGGGCCAGGGAGAGAGCTCACAGGGCATATGCGCCTGTAGGGCGTATTCAGGACCCCAGACTTGATCCCTGGCATTGCAGCTGGCCTAGCACAGCTAGGTGAAACCTTGGTCGCCACCCCACCAACACACACAACATCAGTGGGAGAGATTCACGTAAAAATAAAACAAAATATGAGATCCGGACTACGACAACCACACCTTCGAATATGCCTGTCAAAGAGGCAGGCTGTGGCTTGGGAGGGAATTTGGGGACTCTGGAGGGAGGAAGTTGACACTGGTGGTGAGATGGGTGCAAGAACCTGTAATCATTTGTTACATGATTAACTGTCAATAACATTTTACAGTTTTTTAATAACTTTTTTTCTTTTTGGTTCACACCCGACAATGCACAGGGGTTACTCCTGGCTCATGCACTCAGGAATGACTCCTGGCGGTGCTCGGGGGACCATATGGGATGCTGGGAATCGAACCCTGGTTGGCTGCATGCAAGGCAAACGCCCTACCCACTATGCTATAGGTCTAGACCCTCAATGTAATTTTTAAAAAATTAAGATAAACCAAAGATGCTGCAAGGATTTAATGGGAAGTGCTAAGGAAGGACTAAAATGACTTGAACCTTCATCCTAAGATGAAGACATGAGAGGAGACTATCTTAGAATGGAAATAAGGCTGAAGTTACACGAGAGTACTGTCTTTAATGAGGGCACAGATTTGAACTCGGACCACCAGCAGCTGATGGCACTGAGTGAACATGTAGAAAGTGAACTGCAAGAGTTCCCAGGCTGCAGTCACCATGCCTGTGAGATGCCCTTCAGTGTTCCTGGACTCCCCTGGTGATTGTCCCGGCGGCAGCATACGTACAGAACATAAGAGTAATAGAGTTAGTACGTATATATGCAGTTTTGTTTCAGAAAAAGTCTGGTAGCTCTTAAGACTATGCTAAATGAAGTTTAAAACCAGTAGGCATGCGAGCATAGACAAGTGTGTGTCCTAGCAAAGCAAGGAAGGGGAAGAGGGAGAGGGAATAAAATAATTTTTTAATATGGTGTTTTTATTTTTATTTTTTTATTAGTGAAACACCATGAGGAACAGTTATAGACTTCAACTTTTTGTGCTTGGGTTTCAGTTATACAGTGATCAAGTACCCATCCCTCCACCAGTGCCCATCCTCCACCACCACGGGTCCCAGTATCCCTCCCACCCCCCCATCCCTCCCATCCCACCCTGCCTCTGTGGCAGGGCATTCCCCCTTGTTCTCTCTTCTTTTGGATGCTGTGTTTTGCAAGAGAGGCATTGAGTGGCAATCATGTTTGGTCTATGGTCTACTTTCAGCATGCTTCTCCCACCCTGGGAGGATCCTCCCAACACCCTTTATTTGGTGTTCCCTTCTCTATCTGAGCTTCCTTTTCCCCTAGCACGTGTGGCTGGCCTCCAAGTCCAAGTCACGGAGCAAAATTCCTGGTGCTAATCTCGGCCACTCCTGGGTGTTATTCTCCCATTTTGTTGCTTTATGTCCCCCAGATGAATGCAATCTTTCTATGTCTATCCCTCTCTTTCTGACTCATTTCGCTTAGCATGATACTTTCCATGTAGTATCACTTGTATGTAAATTTCATGACTTCATCTTTTCTAACAGCTACATAGTACTCCATTGTGTAGATGTAAATATGGTGTTTTTTTTTAAATCCCAAACACCATAAGTGGGGATATAGAAATGGAGGAAAATAGAAGAGATGAGAGAAGGTCAAGATAGCATTCCTGCTGTTGGGTCTTCTCTGGGCACGGGCCACTGACTGGCTCACACCCCCACGCTTTCTAAGAGCCAAGACACGGAGCGTCAGGGCACCTGCCCGGTTCATGGGGTCTTGGTGACTCGGCAAGAGAAACACCGGTTGCTCAATACCTAGAGAACAAGCGCGCAGAGTCTGAGTCGATGCTGCTGTAAGCTCAGCTCTCATCACTGCTGGAGAAGGAGTGCTTTCAGTACTTTCCGAGGAAATAGACTTTGCTTGTCTGCCACTTTTGTTCTCGCTGAGAGTTTATTTCAAAGGAGGATCAGAGCAGACTCCAGACTTCGTACTAGGAGCTCACCTGCCCCCCCCCCTCCCCGCCACAATTTTCAACAAGCGATATTTTCCAGGAGATCCAAACCAGCGCACTTCCAGCTCTCTGAGTTTCGTTCACCTTTGGCAGACTGGACGGACCCCACCCCACCCCCCCTTCCCGAGCTCTTAAATTTTTGTGACCTTCTGCTGTTGCAAAGAACTGTGTTCACTAGGTGGCACTGTCAACAGCCTTTTGGGAAGCGACGCCTGAGTAGGAATCTCTTCAGTACTGAAAGTTCTGGATGATCACTCCGGGAATGATCACTCTGGACAAGAACTGAGTGCTGAAAGTAGGCAAAGAGATAGGCATGATAACCGTTCAGCACCTCTGTTGCAAAGCTTGATGCCTAAAATGAGAGAGAGAGAGAGAGAGAGAGAGAGAGAGAGAGAGAGAGAGAGAGAGAAGTACCCGCCAGAGAGGCAGTGTGGAGTGTGCGGGACATTGTTTGCCGGGAAATTACACTGGTGGAGGATTGGGTGTTGGGACATTGTATGACTGAAACCCAGTCATGAACAGCTTTGTGATGCTCTATTTCACAGTGATACAATAAAAAGGGAGGGAGGGAGGGAGGGAGGGAGGAAGGGAGGGAGGAAGAGGAGGGAGGGAGGAGGAGGAGGAGGGAACATTGGAAACCCACTTAGCTGCACTTTATATGGGGGTCAGGGAAAAGATGCTGCTCACCACAGGTGCAAGCCTCCCAGGGGGTCCCAGGAAGGGCACTCACCCCAACAAGCCAGTCTGCCTTCCCCATGCTCTGTTCAATTGCGTCCCCATACCTGCTGGGTTTTCTGATTCTCTCTTGCTTCTTTTTGCAGCCTCTTCATGGGGCCAAGATTTGTTGCTGGTGATTCTGGAACCAGTTGTGGCATAATAGTTATTGCCGGAGGCTAAAAAAATTTTTGCTTTACTTATTAAATAAAGAATATTTCCAGCCTTAAAAAAAATGAGTTGTGTCTTTCAGGAAATAAGATGGATTTTTTTTTTCTCTATGTATGTAAAACTATCTTGCCTATCTCCATCTTTGAGATGACATTCTTTTAAAGAGATTTTTTTTTCTCATGGAAAGGTGAAAATCACCTTAAAATCATAATGGAATCGAGGCCCGGCAACAGTTCACTTCCAAGTACTCACCTTGGAAATATGAGGCCCAGGGCCAGAGAGGCAGGGCTCTTGCCTTGCATGCAGCTGAATCAGGTTGATCCCCGATTTATCATACAGTCCCCCGAGCACCGCCAGGAGTGGTTCCCAGGGGCAGAGCTAGGAGTAACCCTTTAGTTTTTTTTTTAATCGAATCACTGTGAGATGCAGTTACAAAGCTTTCATGGTTGAGTTTCAGTCATACAATGATCGAACCCCTATCCCTCCACCACCAGTGTACATTTTCTAGCACCAATGTCCCCAGTATTCACTCCACCATCACCACCACCCCTCCCCCTCCCTCTATGGCAGACAATTTCCCCCATACTCTCTCTCTACTTGGGAGCATTATGTTCGCAATACAGATACTGAAAGGCGATCACCTGTGGTCCTTTATCTACTTTCACCACACATCTCCCATCCCCAACGATCCCTCCAACCATCATTGAGTTAGTGATCCCTTCTGTATCCCAGCCGCCTTCTCCCTCAGCTCCTAAGGCAGGCTTCCAATCGTAGAGCAATCTTCCTGGCCCTTGTCTAGGAGTAGCCCTTGAATAGTGCCCCTGTGGCCCAAAACACTTATGGAAAAAAAGCAAGCAAGCAAGCAAGCACAAAGCCTAGGAGGCCAGAGGTTGGGTCCTGGGCAGGGTCTCCGCTGCTTGCGATGCAGCCACAGCAAGTTGTCCCAGCTCTCCCGTGCCTTGGCCACGTGTGCGGCTCCTGACCAGTTAGAAAATAAAAGCCAGGAAAGTAGGAAAGGAAGTCATAATGACGTGATTTTTTTTTTTGAACAGCTTTTTTTTTTAAAAAAAAGAAAAACAACCGAATCACCATGACTTACGGAGTTATCCGTGAGTTTCATGTGCGGAGTATTCCAGGATTCATCTCTTCACTAGTGTCCCCTGCCCTCCACCAATGTCCTGTTTCCCATCTGCCCACTCCCAGTCTACCTCTAGGACGGACACTTTTCTTCTTCCCTTCTAAACACTGGTTTGCAATACTGTTGCCCATAGGGTAGTGTTGTAGCACTGTCCTCCCGTTGTTCATCAGTTTGCTCGAGCGGGCACCAGTATCGTCTCACAACAAATTGTGAGACTTGTTGTTACTGTTTTTGGCATATCGAATACGTCCCGGGGAGCTTGCCAGGCTCTCCGAGAGGGGCGAAAGAATCGAACCCAGGTCAGCCACGTGCAAGGCAAACGCCCTACCCACTGTGCTGTTGCTCCAGCTGATAGGGTATCATGCATATTACCTGATCTCCTTTCATCACCCAGTTCCTTCTCATCCAGAGTGGCCACTTCCCTCCATCATTGCTGGGGTGGTCCCTTCCCTATTCTAACTTCTCTTCCCTGACAGTGGCAAGTTTCCTGCTAAGGACCAGTTCTCCTGCCCGTCGTTCCTATTGTCATCGGGTATTATTCTCCTGTGTTTCTTTAGTGTTTCTTTAGATCCCACAAACGAGTGAGATCATCCTGTCTCTCTCCGTCTCCCTCTGACTCATTCCACTCAGCATGATATTCTCCAGATCCATTTATGCATCAGCAAATCTCATGACCTCATCCTTTCTTATGGGTGAATAGTATTCCATTGTGTACAGGTGCCAGAGTTTCTTTATCAAGTCATCTCTATTTGGGCACTTGGGTTCTTCATGACGTTATGATTTGATGATATTAATAGAATTCATGCTCACTGTCACTGTCCTCCCATTGTTCATCAATTTGCTCAAGTGAGCCTAGTAACGTCTCCATTGGAGACTTTGTTGTTATTGTTTTTGGCATATGGAATACATCACAGGTAGCTTGCCAGGCTTTGCCGTGTGGGCGAGATCCTCTCGGTAGCTTGCCGGGCTCTCCGAGAGGGGCAGAGGAATCGAACTCGGGTTGACCGGGTCGACCACGTGCAAGGCAAATGCCCTATCCACTGTGCTAGTGCTCCAGCCCAGAATTCGTGGTATTTCCTAGAATTTTGGGATGTTCAGAGTGTATCCTTAGTTAGCATGTAAAAAGTCTCAGAAAAACGTAACTTTGTCTCTTTCCTTTCTGTTTCTTTTGAAGGGGGACTGGAAGGAGATTCAGTTGCAAATAGTGGTCAGGGGTCAGGACCTTCTGAATTCTTGGCCAACTGGGCCAGCAGTTCAGTGCAAGGACCCAAGGAGACAGAACTGCTTGGGCACGGCCATGTCAGGGAGTAGCCAGCCATCCCAGCAGTGTGTGAGCACCTCCAAGGCCACACCCAGCAGTGCTTAGAGGACAGTGCAGTGCAGGGAGAGAACCAGGCCCAGCTGCACGAAAGCAAGCACCTTGGCCCTGTCTTCTCTCGTCTCCTGGCTGTTTCTCAGGGGCTGTGCTGCTGGTGTTCTGAGTGGGGCAGGTCCTCACGGGATGGCACAGCCCCTGAGAAATAGCCAGGAGGCAGGAGAGGAGGACTGTGTCTTCCCAAGTATTCAGCATCCTGGGCCTTGCCCCGGAAATGCTGGAAGAGCCATGCAGGTACATGACAAGGCCCTTGGCTGTCATGTTCCTCCCAGGGAGGGGCGAGAAGGTGTCCGTTAGGATAAGGACCGTGGACTGGAGGTTTAGGTGCAAGTAATGGAACTCGTGGAATTTAGTGGGTGCCATCTTTGAAGACAGTAGACAGTTAATCATTGGCATTTGGAAACATCAGAGCCACAAAACGGTCCTCTTTTTTTTTTCTTTTTATTAGTGAGACACCATGAGGTACAGTTGTCGACTTACAAATTTTTGTGCTTGGGTTTCGATTATACAATGATCAAATACCCATCCCTCCACCAGTGCCCATTTTCCACTTCTACAGGTCCCAGTATCCCTCCCACCCCCCATCCCCCCCGTCCCACCCTGCCTCTGTGGCAGGGCATTCCCTTTTGTTCTCTCTCTCTTCTTGGGTGTTGTGGTTTGCAAAAGAGGCAATGGATGACAATCATAAAACAGTCCTCTTTTGCATTCCCTTTGCATTTATTTATGGGCTGTGATTTCGATTAATACAACATAAATACAGTTTTTACACATCTGGCCTAATTTTTCGCTAATGTTCTCACGTACTTTTCCTTATTCTCGTCATTGTCTTTTAGTCTTTCTGTTTAACCGAGATATCATGTCAGCAAAGGCCACATTTTCCTCCACCTTGCTTCCCCTATATGTTTTTTATATTAAAAAAAATTTTAGTAGTGAGACATCATGAGGTAGAGTTGCAGACTTACACATTTTTGTGCTTGGGTTTCAATTATACAATGATCAATTTTTTCAATCAATTTTTATTTTGCTTGAGGCACAGCGATTTACAATACTGTTCATGACAGGGCTTCATGCATGCAAAGTTCAGCAGCACACCCGCCACCAGAGTGTCTGTTTCCTCCACCATTGTCTGCGGTTCCCTCCCATCCATCCTCCACCCTTCATAGGCCCAGTTCTCTAGACCAGTTCTCAGATTCTGTTGCCTCTTGCAATAACATTGAAATGTAATTGTTTAAAACGTTTCAGCGATGTGATTTTTACCGTCGTTGTCATGGGCTGGAGCGATAGCACAGCGGGTAGGGCGTTTGCCTTGTACGCAGCCGACAGGGCCGACCCAAGTTCGATTCCTCTGCCCCTCTCGGAGGGCCCTTCAAACTACAAAGAGTATCCCAACCACACGGCAGAGCCTGGTAAGCTCCCCGTGGTGTATTCGATATGCCAAAAACAGTAACAACAAGTCTCACAATGGAGACATTACTGGTGCCCACTCGAGCAAATCAATGAACAATGGGAGGACAGTACTACAGTGCTACAGTTATTTTATGTGATACCCCTCTACTTTCCTCCTCCACCCTCCCAATTGTCTTTCTCTTCCCCTCTTCCTCTCTTCCCTTTTCTTCTTCCTCTTTTCTTCTCTCTCCTCTTCTCTCACATTTCCTTCACAAAACTACTTACTTATTATTTTTTTAAGTATTTCCAAGATACAAGGAACAGATAGCATTTTTTCCTTCCGTTCAATGTCTGAAGACAGGACATTCGGGGAGAGGGGACCCCCATGTGGACCTAACAGAACGACAATGAGTGATGAGAAAAGCGGCTGCCGCGTCCAGGGGCGGGAGGGCTGCTGGCCTACTTCTGGTCCTTGGTAAATCTGTTGAGGTGCGATTCGATAGTGATGCCAGCTGATAGCGTATGTTTTGCACCCGAGGTGATGCCATGTGCTTGCCCAGACCTGCCACTGTAGGCACAAACGCCCATGGAACGTTTCTCCCATCCAAGAGATGCAGGGGCACTCCTTTCCCATGCGACCAAGTTCCCTCCCCTCCCAGCACTGGCCTAGCACCACGCCTGGCCGAGGTTCTCTAGCAAACACTGTTTCCTGCTCCCAAGTTCTGCCAAACAAAATGGAATTGGAAGGCTTAGGTCATCCAGAGACATCTGGGTCACCAGGTTATTTTTTCGTGTCAGTCTGATCCCTAGAACAACCTCCCTGCAAGATTGGGGAAGTCAAGTGAAGCCGTTCTGACAGTTCCTTTACTGATTCCCCAGGGGCTTCTTGCTATTGTACCTGTTCCTGTCTGGAACAGTTGGGCTAAAGATGGCAATCTCAGACTGACGGGCCCAGCAGACACATGACATGATGATTTAATTCCTACCCTTCATTCTTAATTCCACGCTAGGTGACTCAGACCTTTAATCTATAAAACTCTTATTTTTGTGTGCCACGCCTCCCTTTCATTTTTATCTAACAAACGCTTGTCTCCATACCCTGTAAATAAATATTTGGGTTCTGTTTCATTGATACCTACCGTGATTCATCATCAAACAGAATTCTAGCATCCATCTATCCAGCCATCTCGCTAAGCTTTGTTACATGCCCTCTGCGAGACAAGAGAGTAACTATTCCCCGAGACCCCGAGTCTCAGTGACTTGCGAACAAAATATGATTTTTCACTTGTCCCTGTGTCCCTTGTAGTCAGCAGCAGGCCTGCTCTGCGGGCATCAGCGCTGGTGAAGGGAGCTTCTCCCTGCATCACCGTTTACTGCTCAGAGCAGAGTTGGCAAAAGCCAGCCAAGTCTCCTGCTCACTCTTCAAGCTTCCTCCTTTAAGGGCTCCGTGGTCATGGCCCAAAGCACAGCATGGGGCGCCTTGCGGTTCAACAGGGTGCAGAATACGTAATTCCCCTGTAGAAAAAGGGATAGGAAACTTTAGTGAGTAGTAATGAACCCTTATGTCTAAAGAAATCAATCTCTATCCCGGAAGGCCTTAAGAGGTTGTTTCTTTGTTTGTTTGTTTGTTTGTTGGCTTTTTGAGTCACACTGGCGATACACAAGGGTTCCTCCTGGCTTTGCACTCAGAAGTTACTCCTGGCAGAGCTCAGGGGACCATATGGGATGCTGGGAATCAAACCCCGGTTGGCCATGTGCAAGGTAAATACCTGACCCCTTGTACTATTGCTCCAGCCCCGAAGGCCTTAAGAATTCCAAGTCACCGCTTTTCAATTTTCAAACTACCAGTAAATGGTAGTCCAGTGTGTCTGATTTTATTTTTCATTCTTGCAAGCTCTTTGTGTCAAAAGTCAAGAGCACTTGATCTAGTCGAGCTGTCGAAGTTATGCTCCTGTGACTTAACTTCTAATTCAGCCTTGGCTTTATGTAATCGTTGGTGTTCTGCTGCCGTCATTTGTTGGCTTTCCTGATAAGCATTTGTTTTTCAACATGGAACACCTCTGTGGAGAAGTGCAAGATGGGTTGAGACTGAGACTCTAGCAAGAGAAGTTTATGCCTTGGGAGAGTAAAGCCCTGGGTTGATCCCTGGCACCAGAACAGTGGAAAAGAAATTTTAAGGGATAGTAGAATCAGTTGGGGGAAGGATTGGTTTTACTTCCATATTAATTTTCCCAGGAACCCAGGCATGCAGGTCCCGGGGCTGAGGTCTTCAAGCCTACTCGGATTGGGACTGGGCCTTCTCCACCCAGACCCCCCCCCATCTTCCAGTAGGTAGACATCACACCCACCAGCTGCCGCCAGCACCAGTTTGGTCCCATCAACGGCCAAGACGCAGAGACTATAAAACCCAGCTCCCGCAAGCACGCAGCCACCTTTGCGGCCGCATGACATCTTATTATCTCATTTTTCCTTTGGAGAACCCGGAAGGCTACCGAAAGTATCATTCCCGCATGGCAGAGTCTGGCAAACTTCCCGTGTCGTACTCAATATGCCAAATATCAGTAACAATGATGGGTCTCATTCTCCTAATCCTGAAAGAGCATTAAAATGGCTCTTTTAAAATCTCAGGACTAGGAGGAAGGAGACGTTATTGGTGCCAGCTAGAGGAAATCTACCAACAACAGGATGATCATGATCGTGATTAATTTTCCCAAACCTTGCTCCCTGGGTTTCTGTGACCCGAGGTACCTTCGCTCTTGGGCAGGAAGTGCTCAGGGTCCCCGTTGCAGCTCCTAGTAGCCAAGGCTGTCGATAAGGATCCAGCTTCTCCTCTTTCATTTGGCTGGAGGGTGGGGGCGGGCACAAGTGCAGTGGGCATGAAGGGAAAATTGCTTCCTGGGGTGACTGTTTCCAACCCTGGAGGGGCTGATAGGCGTCAGCCCCGCACCTATCTCCTTTGGCAGAAACTCAGATCATGGGCCGACTCCCAACACGTCCAGAACCATGCTTTGAACGGCGTGTTCTGTTTCCATCTTTCCTGCCCAGGTTTCTCTGGGGAGCGGGCTGTGTTTTTTTTTTTTTTTTTGGTGTGTGCAAAAAGACAACACATATTTATAGGATGGAATGTCTTCCAGAGAGAGGGTGTGGGCAGAGGAGAGGGTGAAATGAAGCATGCCTGTTGTCAGCCGACAGTATTTATGGAGTCACCTCCAGGGGCCACCTTCATTTTGCCAGTTATCAAAGAAATAAAGTCGGGCCCACCAGCCTCCTACTTACTCATTGCCACACTGCTGGCAAATCACTCTCCTGGAGATTATTCCTGCTAATACCCGCTGCAGGAGTCCGCTTCCTCCGGGTGCAGAACCGTATTCTTAACAGACAAGCTCCAGGCCCATATGGTGTAAGGCTGGTTTCATGGAGAAAGGTAGAGTGTGTTCGGCTCACATCTTTAAGCATCGTTTTATTGGGGGTGGGGGGCGTTGCAGGGGATGGGGTGGAGGGAGGGAAGGAGCGGAGGGAGGGAAGAACCAGAGGCATGTTCCTGGAGAAATTCTCCTAGCAGTTCAGGCGTAACGGTTCAGGGCTTAGGCCCCGTACTGCACTGTTGCTTGGAAGTGCTTTTAGGGGCCAGCAGACCAGTGTGTTGGGGTGTACGTGGCATGGGGCGTTGCTGTGCTAGAAATAGAACCCAGGGCCCGAAGCATGCAAGCTGTTAACCTCAGCCCTTTTGAACTATGTGCTCCAGATTATATTTTTATTGCAAGAGTTGGGCTTTGTCTCAATTTGATCTCTTGGATTAGAACGTAACTATTCTTTTTTTTTCTTTTGGGGTCATACTCAGTGACGCACAGGGGTCACTCCTGACTCTGCACTTAGGAATTACCCCTGGTGGTGCTCAGGGGACCATATGGGATGCTGGGAATCGAACCTGGGTTGGCCGCGTGCAGGGCAAACGCCCTACTCACTGTGCTATCGCTCCAGCCCCAATTATTCTTTTTTTTAGCAAATAAAGCAGTTAGCGATAGCACAGTGGTAGGGCATTTGCCTTGCACACGGCTGGCCCGGCCGAGCTGGGTTTGATTCCTCCACCCCTCTCGGAGAGCCTGGCAAGCTACCGAGAGTATCTCTCCCACACAACAAAGCCTGGCAAGCTCCCCGTGATGTATTCGATATGCCAGACACAGTAACAACAAGTCTCACAATGGAGACGTTACTGGGCCCGCTCGAGCAAATCGATGATCAACGGGAGGACAGTGATACAGTGCAGTGCTACAGCAGTTAAAAAAAGAAAAAGGAAAGTCACAGTTAACACCGAGGTCCCTAGAGTCACACTTCACATGGAGTAGAAATCTATTAGAGAATTTATTCTAAACATTCACTTATTGAAGTGAGACTCATTGAACTGAGTTTAAACGTTGGTAGGTCTCAGGGCAAGTGTTGCGTCACCAGACTGCCAGGCGATCTTCCTTTCCATTGTCCTCCAGGAACTTCAGTTTTGTTGATAGACAGAATCTCCTTCCTTGCTTTTCTTCTTTATATCCAACCTGTCAGTGAGATCGTCTGGTATTTGCTTTTCCTCCTTCTGGCTAATTTTGCTTTTCCTGATACTCTTTCAGTTCAGCCCATACTGTAGGGAAAACCAAGGTTCCATTGTTGTTTTTTGCTTATAACTGAATAGTGTATGTATTTTCGCAATTTCTTGTTTTGTTTTGCTTTTGTTTGGGGGCACACCCCGTGGTGCTCAAGACTTAGTCTTGTCTCTGTGTTCTGTGATTACTCCTGGTGGGGGTCGGGGGATCATATGTGGTGCCAGGGATCAAATCTGGATCAGCTGCATGCAAGGCAAGCACCCTACCTGCTGGACTCTCTCTTTGTCCCCCAAAATAAATTGATGAATTATAAGAACTTGCTCAGTTTTCAAAATAATCTCCAATCATAACATCCGAATTCTTCACTTGTGAAGAACAGCACAGATGCCATGGAAAAGTTTGTGCACACTGGGTGAAGAGGCACCCTTTTGTCTTTGGCTCCTAACAGCTCATCTGTCCTGAAGCAAAATTTGTTCCACCCTGTTATCCCAAGTGTAATCTGCTGCTTCTGATATCTTGAGCAAACTTATCAGCCACTGTAACAGAACAAACTTGTTGACAAAGTACTAAGCATGGATACCTCATGTTTTAAGAAAGTGTTTTTCAATGCAGGCTTAGTATTTTCTGAACTTATCTTCACCATCTGTTCTTGAAAATCCACAGCATCCTGAGAAGGGGGGAAAGTGACCATGATAATTATGTACAACCCTCTCTTACTAACTAAGCTGCCATGAGCCCAGGTCACTTGAAAGTCTCTTACAGGGCTGACTCTTCAGTTCTTCAGAGTCATAATGGTCTCAGAGCAGTGGGGAGAGAGGGACGTGACTTCCAGAGCTCTTGAATTTTAAGACTTGGGTGTGGGGGTCTTTTCCATGTCTTGAGAATAGTTTTTTTAAAAGATAGATAATACCTAGAGACATAGCAATGCATAAACTAGTCGAGTGGAAGGTGAGCAGAGAAAGAATGAAATCCAGGCTATGGCACAAATATAATGAACAGGTACAATCACGCTTGGTGATGGTATAATCCACCATTGTCCTTTTGCATATCATCAGAGCTGAACTGGTCAGTTGCTTAATATCTCGAATTTTTTTAAAAAAGATGTGTGACTATGCTAGGGGAAAAGGCAGCTCAGATAGAGAAGGGAGCACCAAATAAAGGGTGTTGGGAGGATCCTCCCAGGATGGGAGAAGCATGCTGAAAGTAGACTACAGACCAAATATGATTGCCACTCAATGCCTCTTTTGCAAACCACAGCACCCAAAAGGAGAGAGAGAACAGAGGGGAATGCCCTGCCACAGAGGCAGGGTGGGATGGGGGGATGGGGGGTGGGAGGGATGCTGGGACCCGTGGTGGTGGAGGATGGGCGCTGGTGGAGGGATGGGTACTCGATCACTGTATAACTGAAACCCAAGCACAAAAATTTCTAAGAAATGGGTCCCGAACATGATTGCCACTCAATGCCTCTTTTGCAAACCACAACACCCAAAAGGAGAGAGAGAGAGAGAGAGAGAGAGAGAGAGAGAGAGAGAGAGAGAGAGAGAGAGAGAACAAAAGGGAATACCCTGCCACAGAGGCAGGATGGGATGGGAGGGTGTGGGTGGGAGGGATACTGTGATTAGTGATGGTGGAGAATGGGCACTAGTTGAGGGATGGGTACTTGATCGTTGTATAACTGAAACTCAAGCACAAAAATTAGTAAGTCTACAGCTGTACCTCATGGTGTTTCACTAATAAAAATTTAAAAAAAAAGATGAACTGACATGAGCAGAATGACTACTATTCTTTTAAAATGGAATGAGAGCATATTTTCTTCCTGGTGACAGTAGATAAAGGTGTTTGTTCAGCTACAAATGATCCCAACTTCGATTTGTGACAGGCACAGAACACAGAGCATTGCCCTAATTTTCAGGGTTTTACATACAGTATATTTTCTTATGAAGATACTAAAATGTGGATGAGGGAGCGGGGGCAGTGTAGGTCAACAGTCGAGTACTTGCTTGCTTATAGGAGAGCCCAGGTTGGATCTCTGGAAGCACAATAAAGGAAGAGAGAAAACTGTCCAAAATATCAGTCACTTGCTATCATTTGAAAATAATTTAACCTGAATTTCCTCAGGGCAGACTGTTTTTCCAAGTGTATTTAGTTGGCCTAATGCTTTCTGTTGTCTTCTCCGTTTTCTAGTTCAAATCTAGGCAGGCATGAGTGTCTTTGAAAATGCTTTTGTTCTCTGTCACTCATGTCACTGCCCGCCTTCCTGCCTTTTCCCACCGTGTATTAAAATGGAAGGATATGAACTAACAGCAGATCACCTAAAACTGCTGTCCTTGGCCAGGCCAAAATGAATTTTCCTTTCTTTGCAAGGAAAGTGCACGCGTGCATGTACACACACACACACACACACACACACGCCAAGTGTTGAGATACTAGAATTAGCACTATGACATTTGAGGGAATCTGAACTGGCATTTCATGGTCTTTAATGAGCATGGTCTTGTTAACTCTTTTGCTTTTAATTCAGGTGTAGAGCACCCGTTGCTAATGGAATTGATCGATTCCATATCGAAATGAGTTATTAGTTGATTTCCCAGAGTTAAACCTTGGGTCCAAAACTCTAATTTTTTGTTTTGTTTTTAAGAGGAGCCACCCAGAGGGAGCTCAGGGGCCTTAGGACCAGTCCAGGCGTTTCTGGGCCAGCTGAGGTGGCAGTGCAGTGCTGGGTCCCAAGGATGCAGTACTGCTCAAGTCCTGCAGTGCCAGGGGCCATGGGGCTACCAGAGTGGTGTCCCCTGGCGTTAGGGCCTCACTTTTCAGTGCTCAAGGGCCACCCAGCTCACATGGTGCAGGGGATCCAACTCGCATCAAGGGTGCTTTGGCTGTACTCTCACTCCTGGCCTTCAATTCTCTCATATGCTCTGTCTAAATCTGCATTTACGGGTCACACAGTCAAGATGTTTCCAGCGCAGACTAGAAATCTAATATATTTCATTCAGTCTCTCTGTTTGGGGGATTATTAACTAAAATTTATACTGGGGCCACCATCTGCAGGGGGTGACCGAGATCCTGACCACTGTCAGATAACATGCAGCACACTGACGGGTGAGTTAGTGCAATTAAAAGCAAATTAATAATTTTGTGATATTCCTATTAGCTCTGTCAAAACGATGCCATTAAACTTGAGCTTTATGAGCATCAGACAGGTATGACCTAAGACTCCTTGTGCATTTGAGTCAGGCTTGAATTCTGTTTCACACTGAGCTGGCAAATGTGGAAACTCTTACGCCACCAGAACAAGCAAGCATCCGAGTCCACACAGTGAACTTTGACACTGTGGCTCTTTGCTGGAAGTAGGAAAAGGAAGGAGGGTGGAGACTCCCATCATTTCATTCTGATCGATCCCTCTGCTCCGAAGTCAGTCTCTTTGCATTGCCAACGCTTCCAACTTCCTTCCTTCTTACAGTACTTTTCAATTACTTCTCATTTTCCTATCCAGACTCACCTGGTGTAGACAGAGGTTCCCACGCTTCTTTTACCTACCACCCTCTTTCCAGAACAACAAAATGACTCAGTGCCCTTCTAGAAATCGACTTTCTTTAAGGGACCAAACTTAAGTGTCTCCCAACTCCAATTACTGCTCCCCACCCCTGCAATCATTCCAGCAGCCCTCTGGCGGTAACCCCCACTTTGGGCGACACTGCTGAGGGCAAAATAGAGATGAAATCTCTGAAGCCCCAGGATTACCCATTCTTCCTTTCCCAGACTAGCAATAGCATTCTTTCAGTTAAAGTTAGTTTCTATCGGTGCCAGAAAGATAGTAAGTACAGCCAGTAGGGTGCTTGCATTCCTCATGGTCAATCTGGTTTACCCGTATGGTCCCTTAAACACCACCAGGAGTGATCTCTGAACATCATTGGCCATGTAGCCCAATTGATTTGCTCTAGCGGACCCAGTAACATTGTGAGATTTGTTGTGACTATGTTCGGCACATCGAATACGTCATGGGGAGCTTGCCAGGCTTTGCCATGCGAGCGAGATACTCTTGGTAGCTTGCCGGGCTCTCCGAGAAGGTCACTTCTTGACCTTTTGGCTAAGATCAAGTGTGTAGCCCAGTAATCAAAAAAATAAGAAGGTTCTTTTTTTTTGTTTTTCTTTTATTAAGACCATAGAGCAAGGGATGTGGCTCAATAGATCAATGTTCCTTGCATCTGTAGGTTCAGTCCCCTGACAGACAGACAGACAGACAGACACATACACACACAAGCAAGTCTACCTGGGCTGCTGCTCCCCCTTCTCCTAAGCTTAGCCTGCCATAAGTCTAGGCCAGACCCAGTCACAGTGCAACCCTGTTTGCTTCCTCTCTTGCTTCTCTACTGCCCGTGTGACCTCCTGCTTCCCATCTTAACATTCCTGCCATGTATTTGCTGATGAAACCAGTGCAGCCCAGACACAGGGATGAAGAAAGCCCAGAGCTCTGTCAGATGACGTTGGTTTGGCCTGGGAACTCATGGTATCATCTAAGTAATAAGCATTCAAGATGATATTAATAACCCCTTCCCTCCCCTTCTCCTACTGCTAGGGGTCCCAGATAATGAGTGGGGTTGTCCTGGTGTTCTCGGTGCATCGGTGGTGGTAGGGTTTGAACTCATGGTCTCAGACTTGCTGGGCAGGCATTCAAACTCATGGCCTTTAAACAAGAAACAGCTGAGGAGGAGAAAGAACAAACCCCAAACTCTACTTTCAGATATTAAGAATAAATTATAGGGCTGGAGAAATAGCACAGCGGGTAGGGCATTTGCCTTGCACGCGGCCGACCCGGGTTCGATTCCCAGCATCCCATATGGTCCCCTGAGCACCACCAGGGTTAATTCCTGAGCGCAGGAGTAACCCCTGCGCAACCCAAAAAGGAAAAAGAAAAAAGAATAAATTATAGTCTGGAGCGATAGTACAGCAGGTACTATCAACCCCGGATTCAATCCCCAGTGCCACATGTGATCCCCTGAGCCTTGCCAGAAGTGACCCTTCAAGTGCAGAACCAGGAATAAACCCCAAAGCACCACCAGGTGTGGCCCAAAAACCAAACCCAAAACCACTTTTTTTTTTAATGGAAAGATTGCTGGGACTGTGCTCAGCACTTGGAGGCAATGTCGGGGATTGAACTCATGCACTCGCACTTGTAAAGCAGGTGCTCTTAGCCACAGAGCGACAGCCCTGGGTCCCCGACTTCTACTTTGTGCCCTGGAGCGAACTATTTAGATGCGATTGTGCCTCAGTTTCTAGGAATCTCACATTGGTTAGTCTCTGAGACTGAAATTCTGTGAAGTTGCCCAGTAGCAATGGTTGTTAACCAAGTCTGGGCCAGGCACAAACCCTTGGGGCGATCTCCTCCTTGTCAGCCATCCTGCAAATCAGCAGTCCCAGCCAGGGGCCCTCGGAGGAAACACTGCTGTCACAGGAAAGGTTTGTTTCAGCATTTTTCATCCCATTTTCCAAAGTCCTTATCTATTAGGACTCGAGATAAGGACGCAAGAACCTTTCCGTACGTGGCTGTAAGTCAGAGGTTGAGAATAGGAAATATTTAAGTCTTTCAGAGCTCGGAGCCAACAGAAACACGGGCTTGACAGCCTGACCGAGTTGAAATAAACCTTGTTTCCAAGTTTCCCAGAAAACGTGCTCATGACCAGGCAGGGTTCAGGCCGCCCGGGTCTTTGTTTTTCCTTTCTTCGATCCACAGGAAACTTGGAGGTTGGGTCTTTGGATAATTAACCATTGTTAACTGTTTTCTATCTCTGCATACCTGCTTCTGCAAGGAGTGTCTGGAAGGGGAAAAACAGAGTGAGAGATTAATGAATCACGCTTTAAAATCAATGTTTTGCCAAAACCATAAATGTCAACACCATTGTAGACACATTACCTTAACTATAATTTTTAAAAAATCATTTTTTTTAAATTTGGGGGCCACACCCAGCAGTGCTCAGGGTTTACTTCTGATTCTGTGCTCAGGGGTCAGTTCTGGTGGCTCTAAGGGGACGATGGTGATGGAGATTGGACCGGGTTTGGTTCTATGCAAGGTAAGTGCTTTACCCACTGTGCTCTCTCTCTCTCTCTCTCTCTCTCTCTCTCTCTCTCTCTCTCTCTCTCTCTCTCTTTCTCTACCCAATTTTTTTAAATGTTGGCATTTTATTGTTTAATTACTTTGGAAAGTTGACTGAGGATATTTTTTTCTTTTTGGGTCATACCCAGAGATGCTCAAGAATTACTCCTGGAGGTGCTCGGGTGACCATATGGGATGCTGGGAATCGAACCTGGGTCAGCCATGTGCAAGGCAAATGCCCTACCTGCAGTACTATTGCTCCAGCCCCATCTCCACCCAATTTTTTAAAATTATATTTTAGGGGTTCGGGAGATCATATAGGGGCTTGGTCCCTGGCACCAACATGACTCCCAAACATTGCTGCGTGTAATCCTGGAGGCCCTGAGGACCACAGGGCACACCTTGGTGGTCCCTGGAACTGCCCGGCCTGAGCAACATCACACCTGCAGGTTCTGACCCTGAACCCCTAGGCCTGTTGACGGATTCTCACAGGGAGTAGCCCCTGTCACCACTTTGGAGTTAACCCTTGGAACAAAGGACACTTCATGTTCTCATGGCCATCGATGGGACTCCCATGGTCACACCCCCTGAACATAACAGAGCACCTTCCGGCTCAGGGTCTGATTGGGACACATTTTCCAGCCACTGCAGAACATCTGCTTCTCTTTGCTCTTTAAGCCAAGTTGTCCTTCCTAGCCTGGCCTTCCCGCCCCGTGTCCCCGGCGGGTGCCCTCAGAACACCAAGAGGACAACTCTGACTCCAGCCCCAACTAAGTCCCTCCAGGAGTTAGCAACGGGCTGAGTCCCATCAGCATTGATGTCATCAGAGTTTGCTCCTTCTTGTGGTCTCCGCTACTTGGCATTCACCCAGCGCCCTAGTACCTGCGGGTCTTTCCTTTTCCTTAGTCACCATCCCTTATTCCCGGCACAAAAAAGAGATGGGCAGCAGAAAATGAGCCACACAGAGGGCTGTCCCCTGGATGCTGCCATCCTTACACATCTAAAACCATACAGGTAAAATACAGGTTTGCAGCAGACACTTCTGCCCAGGGTCTGGAGCGATAGCACAGCGGGTAGGGCGTTTGCCTTGCACGCAGCCAGCCTGGCCGAACCAAGTTCAATTCCTCCGCCCCTCTCGGAGAGCCTGACAAGCTACCGAGAGTGTCTCGCCCGCACGGCAGAGCCTGGCAAGCTCCCCGTGACCTATTCGATATGCCAAACACAGTAACAACAAAGTCTCCAATGGAGACGTTACTGGGCCCGCTCAAGAAAATCAATGAACAATGGGAGGACTGTGACTGTGACTTTTGCCCAGGAGTAGGTGGGAGATGAGGACACAGCCTGGATGAGTCCCAGCCCACGCTCCCCCCTGGTCTCAGCCCTCGACACTGGGCCCCCTGAATGTCAGTAACCAGTTTGAAAGTGGAATCTCTCGTCTTCCTCACACCCAGCCGGGATCCTCCCCGGCCCCTCCCAGCTCAAGCACATGCCTTGGCAAGAATCTCCTTTCCTCACTAATCCCCGGTGCCAGGAGACTCCAGGAGATCAAATCCTGGCGCTGCTCTCCCAAAGGTCTTCCTCAGTGATGCCAAGGGTCTTTTTTGCCAGCTGTGGAACATCCTTCCCATTCGGAGCCGGCTCTTCTGACCTGTTTGCTCCCGTTTTCATGTCGCCTCCTGGAACCTGCCTCCCGTCTGTTGCTACGAAACATCAGATCCTCCCTGCAAGTATTTTGGTTTTGTTGTAGGTGTGAGTTTCACGAGCCCAAGGGTGGGGGCCGTGTACTTGTCTAAGCATCAAAACATCGTGTTCTGGACTGGGGATGTTTGTCTCTTCTCCCTTTTGTATTGCCCATGGTAATGGTAACCAGCGCTCAGGAATTTAGGGTCGAGTGCGACGGGGGCCGAAAGTCAGCCTTATTTATGTATTTATTTACTTATTCGTCACTCAGTACTTGTTAAGTGTCTGATTTATGCTCAACCCTCTGCTGAAAGAAAAGGAAGAGAAAACTGTAGAAAACACAGGATCTGGGAAGGGGGCGCTAGAAAGATGTTACAGAGGGTCAGACAGACACTTGCCTTGTATGCAGCCAATCCAGGTTCGATCCCAGCAGTCCATGCGATCTCCAAGCCCTGCCAGGAGTGATCCCTGAGTGCAGAGTCAGGGGTACACCCTGAGCACTGGCCAGGTGTAGTCCCCAAACAACAACCAAAAAGAGAAAATGCAGAATCCGACTCAAGGAGTTCTTCAGAGTATTTTTTATAAAGTTTAGTAAGTACAATATTTTTTTAAGTTGAATCCAGTCCTTTCATATGTGCAAAAGACCTTGGTTGTTGTGGCCGAGATTAGTACCAGGAATTTTGCTCCTTGCCTTAGAGGCCAGCCACACGTGCTAGAGGAAAAGGGAGCTCAGATAGAGAAGGGAGCACCAAATAAAGGGTGTTGGGAGGATCCTCCCAGGATGGCAGAAGCATGCTGAAAGTAGACTCTAGACCAAACGTGATTGCCACTCAATGCCTCTCTTGCAAAACACAGCACCCAAAAGAAGAGAGAGAGAACAAGGGGGAATGCCCTGCCACAGAGGCAGGGTGGGATGGGGGGATGGGGGGTGGGAGGGATGCTGGGACCCGTGGTGGTGGAGGATGGGCGCTGGTGGAGAGATGGGTACTTGATCATTGTATAACTGAAACCCAAGCACAAAAATTTGTGAGTCTATAACTGTACCTCATGGTGTTTCACTAATAAAATAAATAAATAAAAATAAAAAGTGGGTGGTAAGAAAAAAAAAGACTTTAATTGTTGTTTCAATGTCCAGGGGTCACACACTTGATTGTGGTGTATCAGGATCATGCTTAGTGAAGAGGGGCAATGCCAGAGATTGAACTCATGGCCTCCAGCACACCAGCAAATGCTCTACCATTGAGCTACATCCCTGGACCTACAATTTTTTTCTACAATGCAATTGCATACGTACTTCATTTATTTTTTGTTTCCTTTGGTCTGGGGGATCACACCCACTGGGGCTCATGGCTTACTCTGTGCTTTGCATTTTAGGGGTCTCTCCTGCTGGTGCTTGCGGCACCCTTTGTGGTGCCGAGGTTCTGGGGATCAAATCTGGGCTGGCCACAGGCAAGGCAGCTGCCGTCACCTCTGTTCTATCTTTCTGATCCTAGATGTTTAATTCCTTCAGGGATAAAGAAGGTATTTTCTGTGTCTCATTGATGAGGAACTGAAGCTGGGAGAGATTCTGTCCTGCCTCTGGAAGTCACAAGCAAGTGCACAGATGCCCGTTTGCTTGTCTGAACGTGCTTCAGGTTACTGAGTCCTGTGTCGTGTCCTACCTTCTTCCCCTGCCTTCATCCTCTGCAGCCCTGCCCCTCGTTTGCTCTTTGTTTTTTCTCTTATTTTGTTTTTTTCTTTTTGGGTCACACCCGGCAATGCACAAGGGTAACTCAGGAGTTACTCCTGGCGGTGCTCAAGGGACCCTATGGGATGCTGGGAATCGAACCCGGGTCGGTTGCATGCAAGGCAAACGCCCTCCCTGCTGTGCTGTCACTCCAGCCCCTCATTTGCTCTTTGGATACTGATTTCTGCCTCGCTCTCTGACAGCTGCAGACCCTGAGCAACTCCCAGTGTCGGCAGATTCTCGTACTGATGTGCCCCCATGCACACATTTCTGTGTGTTCAGAATTGGTATTCATCTGGGTGTGGGCCTCTTCTTGAGAGCCGGCGCCTGCTATCACCATGGGGAAACAACCACCCCGAGATTAAAGTCGAGTCCCTCTTGAGCACATCTGGGTGACACGAACTGTGTCAGTGGAGAACATGAACCCACTCAACACTGCCCAGTGACACCGAGGGACAGGGAACAAAGAGAGCAGAGGACAGAGCATATATGAAGGAGATGTGTGGATTAACTATGCAAGGACTAGATGACTAAGGGCTTTGTATGCCAAGACTAGGAGGGTTGGGTTTTGGTTTTGTTCTGTTTTGGTTTTTGTATAGAATTTTTTTTTTAAATTGAATCACCATGAGATGCAGTTACAAAGCTGATGATGGTAGGATTTCAGTTAGACAGTGTTTCAACACCCATTCCTCCACCAGTGTACATTTCCCACTGCCAATGGGCCCATTCTCTCCCGCTGCCCTCCCCAGCTGTCTCTCTGTCTCTATGGCAAGCACTTTCTCTCTCTCTCTCTCTCTCCTCCCCCCTCCCCCCATCTTTGGGGCATTATGGTTTGTAATACAGGTACTGAGAGGTAATCACGTTTGTTCCTGGACCTGTTTTCAGCACTCAGTCCTTATCCAGAGTGATCATCTCCAGCTATCTTGGGCATGGTGATCCCTTCTCTATCCCAACTTCCTTCTCTCTTGGCACTTGAGGCAGGCTTCCAACCATGAACCAGTCCTCCTGGACCCTGTTTCTACAGGGTATTGATCTCATATTATGTTTTTTGTTTGTTTGTTTTTTTAATCCCACACATGAGTCGAATCGTTCTAAAGACAAGGAGTTTTGAGCTCATTCTCAAAGTAGCAGGAGCGACTGAAAGTCATTGGAGCACAGACGCCAGGGAATTAAGTTCGTCTTTAAGAACTGCTGCCCTGGTAGAAGTGAAGACTTGAAGACTTCTGCTAAGTGGAGGAGGAAGAACAGAGTAACGTGAGAGAAAGGAAACCCAGAAGGAGTCAGCTGCTGCACGGTGGAAGTGGACAGTGATGGGAACAGGGGTCAGCTGCTCCATGGTAGAAATCTACAGTGATGGGGACCAGGAGTCAGCTTCTCTATGTGGAATTATATAATGATGGGGACCAGGGGTCAGCTGCTCCATGGTGGAAGTCTCCAGTCTCTCTGGGGACCAGGGGCAGCTGGGGAGGAAGCCACAGGCTCAGAGTCCAGCTGTTCAGGATGGTTGAATCTCAGGTGTGTATAGTGGAGGGTGGTCTGAGAGAAAAGAATAAGGAGAGCTCAGATCTTGGTTGAAATACCATGGAGACGAGGGAACGCTCTGGCTCACTCTCTGGGACCATTTCCCAGGACACTCAGGAGGCCACAGAGTATTTCATGTCTGTGTGGGCCATACAGCCCTCATAGGAAATTGTTTGTTGGGTAGGAAAACTACTGTAAACATTTCCAGCAAAACTTGTCAATTTATGCCTCTTGTCTCAAAGACAAAGAAGAATGAAAATGTGGGCTAGAAGTTTGGAGAGAGATGGTACAGAAAGGACTGTTGCCTTTGTTCTGCCCCTTTTTTCTTTTTCTTTCTCTCTCGCTCTCGCTCTCCCTCTCGCTTTCTCTCCCCCCTCCTCCCCCCATCTTTGGGGCATTATGGTTTGTAATACGGTACTGGAGGGGGCACCAGTAACGTCTCTATTGTAAGATTTGTTATTGTTTTTTGGCATATCGAATATGCCAGGGGGAGCTGGCAGGCTCTGCCATGCGGGCAGGATACTCTCGGTAGCTTGCCAGGCTCTCCAAGAGGGACGGAGGAATTGAACCCAGGTCAGCCGCATGCAGGACAAATGCCCTACCGCTGTGCTTTTGCTACAAAAAAAAAAAAAAAGAATTCAAGATGATGCTCTGATAATCAATCCTTTTCCACCTCATCCTTCAGGGGAGCTTCCAGCCTCCGTGTTTCCATGACTCAGCTCACACCATAGTAAGGAACGGACAGTTAACGTTATGGACAGTTAAAGTTATCTTGTAATTTCTCTCTCGCCCCTCTGGGTTCCAAGGAGGTCCAGGTTGTAGTTTCCGTAAGAGAATCATTGTTTCCGGCCATTGTTAGTTCCTCGATAAAGGTTTGAATGAAAGGAAGTGACATTTGACCCTCATTTGAAGGGTAACTAACAGTTGGTTAAGCCTTAGAAAGTGGACACACTTCTGATGAAGTTGGGTTTTGTGTTTTCCTTTCTCATCAGCTATACTGTCAGCCAGTTTCTCCAAATTCTCAGCTAAAATTATTACCGGAATTCAGTCCTCCTAGGTTTTCCTCTCTGGGATGATACATTCTCAGCATCTAATTATTTGTTTGGATAATTGTGCTTTCCCTTGGGGTTCTCAGAGGCTAAAGGAATCCATAGTTTAGCAATTGTATTGTTCATCTTAAAAGGTAAATTGAATGGGAAGTATTTTTTTTAATTTATTTATTCATTGAATCGCTGTGGGAAAAGTTACAAAGCTTTCAGGTTTAGGTCTCGGTCATGCAAATATCAAACACATTTCCCTTTACCAATACTTATTTTTTACCACGAAGAACCCCAATAAACCCCCACCCCCCAACCCTCCCAGTGCCTGTGAGGCAGATGAATTCTAGTTAACACTCTATCTACTTTGACTAGATTCATTGTTTCGATAAAAGATGCACCATTATTATTTAGAGTTTGCCCCCCCAAATCAGACATGCTAAAAATGCATTGTGAAATAATTTGCTTTGTACAGCTGGGTTCAAGAATTAAATGATGTCGTGCGGCGGCTATTGCGGCCGTGCGGTTTTGGATTTCTGCTATTTTACTTATTAACCCTGGAAGTATTTCTACTGAGAGTCAGATAATTAATAGATTGGTGTCTGTGCTCTGGGGCCATGGCTGTGTCGGAGAGCCACTCGTGGGGGGCAACTGGTGACCTTGGTCGGGCGTGAAGGACGAGCCGGGAACGCCCCCCTTCCCATGAGGTTGTAGTCGCCCCTTCACCACCAGCTCATACCTGGCTTTCCACATGGCTCCCAGGCGGCTGCCATCTTTCTTTCCAGAAAATGGGAAGTGTTTTTGAAACGGGTTGGAGAAGATAATTATTGGGAACATAGAGAAGATAATTACTTATTGCAATTTTTTCATAAAAATTCTTTCATCTTAGGTATAGCAACCTTGAGGATAGAGAGAGGGTGAATAAAATGTGTCCTTTGGAGGGGCTTTAGAGTGAGTTCTGCAACTACACATCAACTTTCTTTGTGTGTTAGGGGAAGGGAAGGAACTTTCCATTTCGATGAGTTCCAAGGAGGGTTTCACTTTAATTGATTTTCCCAGGAAGGGGACTTATTAAGCTGATAAGGAAACTGAAAGTGTCAATAAAGCACATGGCCAAGGCTAATTCAAGCAAACTCATTATATGAAAGGACCCAGTAACCTTGCATATAATGAAGATCCACTGACTGCCTGGGGGAGGACCAATCCCATTTCTAAAATGGGATCTAAGAGCTTCCCAGGTGAAGGGGCAGCCGGTTTAAGCCTGATTGAGTTTCCCAGGTGAATGAGCAACCTGGTTTGAAATCCCTGTGGGTTAGTACTCTGGAAGGCTGAACTCAAGTGAACAGTTGACCTGGGTTTCTCTGTGCGTTAAATCTTTTCCTGAGGAAGTAGCTGTTAGACTCTTGATTCCTTTTTCTCATAGTCTTTCCCAAACTTGCTTCTGTATCACGATAGAGTGAACGGCCCTGCAGAAACTGCATGATCAGATCACCCCATTTGTACTTTACGAAGGGAATAGGAGAAGAACTAGCCTTTCTCTCTGAGGGTAACTTGCAAAGAGCCATTTCCTAATCCTCCATGACCTGAACGACTATCTCTAATGTAAGTCAGATCAGACGTTCTAACTGCAGCACATCTGAATTGACTTACATTAGAGTAAAATGAAAACCCAAGAGGGCAGTGAAGTCTGTGGCAGACCTGGATTTGGACAGATGTTTGATCTTGCTAACTCCAGAGTTACGTAAGCTTCCCTTGGTGAGTTTTCTGCTCAGAATTCCTGCATCAAGTACTCTGCAAACTGCACAGTTGTGGTACCATGCGTTTCTTTGCATGCAGACTGGTAGAATCCTCCATCCAGACGACGACCACCACCACAACCATCCTGTTGTTCGTCGATTGCCTCGAGCAGGCCCCAGTAACTTCTCCTTCATCCTAGCCCTGAGATTCAAGACTCTTTCAGGGTTAGGAGAATGAGACCCATCATTGTTACTGGTATTTGGCATATTGGGTACGCCACGGGGAGTTTGCCAGACTCTGCCGTGTGGGCAGGTTACATTCAGTAGCCTGCCAGTTTGTCCAAAGTAGGAATGAGATAATAAGATGTCATAATAAGATGTGCTGCGCTTCCTGGAGCTGGGTTTTGTAGTCTCAGAGTCTTGGCCATTGATGGGATTACACGGCGCCAGGGGGCCAGTTGGTGGGTGTGACCCCTGCCTACTACCTCCATCCAGAAAGGGGAAAAAAATAAGACAAGCTAGACAAAATCCTTGCAGCAGGTAATTCTAACTTGAAACGTACTTGAGTTTCTGGAAAGCAAATTCGTTGCTACGTCATTCATGAGAAAGAGGTACTTATCATTTTCCCTTCCCCATCTGGTAAGCTTCTATAGATGAAAGAAGTCATTGCTTCCCCTGGGTACTTTGGGAGTTTTATTTGTGTGTCTCTCCTTGACCACTTGCCTCCCTGGGGCCAGTGCCACAGTGATGGGGAGGATACGTAGCCCCAGCGTTTTAGGAGTTTTATTTTTTTTTAAATGCATGCTTACAACTAAGTAAATTTGTCCCTCCCACACTTTATAGTACCACATTTAATATGTTATAAACCTCTTGATAAACTAAAAAAGAGAGGTGCTGCCCGTTAGAAGTAAATATAGCCAAGAGGAAGGTCATTTTTAAGTGTCTAGATAACAATTTGAAAAGATCCTCCAATTTAAAAGTTTTGTTTGTCTGGTTATTGGTTTGGTTTGGGGGGTCTTACCGGGCAGTGCTACTCCAAGCTTGATGCAGAGGGATCCCTGTGGTGGTACTGGGGATGCGGGGAGCGTGTCGTGACAGGGATCAAACCCCATTTCCAACCTGGAAAAAACTAAACCTGAGAACATTTAGCTAGATCTCCAGCCCAGAAAACAAAAGTTTTGTACCATGAATCTGTTGACACTGGCGATAACTGTCTTCCATATCCTTTTTTTGAGTCTCAGATAGATTTGGGGGCTGTGGTATACAGATCTGCTCCTTTCTTATGATAAGCATCATCATTTTCAGAAACTTTTCAAAGCTGCTGCCTAAAAATATCTTTTTGATAATTAACTTTTCACTTGTCTTCAGATCCATTTTTACGCCATTTGAGACAGCTTTCAGTATTGCTTACTTTTAATGAAAACATGTTCCTTTTGGTTCCTTTTTCTTTTAACTTTTCATTCAGAAATTTGGTCCAAAATGAGAATTTGGTTGTTGCTGAGGACACATGATACTACTATTTTTTTTTTTAAGTATAAAAGGCATTGGAATGATAGCACAGTAAGTAGGACGTTTGCCTTACACACGGCCGACCTGGCCGACCCAGGTTCGATTCCTCCGCCCCTCTTGGAGAGCCCGGCAAGCTACCAAGAGTATCTCGCCTGCGCGGCAAAGCCTGGCAAGCTACCCGTGATGTATTCAATATGCCAAACACAGTAACAACAAATCTCACGATGGAGACATGACTGGGCCCGCTCGAGCAAATCGATGAACAGGAGGACAGTGACAGTGACAGAACTAACTTTGACTTGCATGCAGGAGCGTGTCCCTGCAGGTGTAGAGTGTGATGTGCCACTCCACGGAGCGTGCATGGCCCTCGTCGTGATTGCTCTGTGCACATTCAAGAAGCTTCAGACAAGCCAACCTCTGGCATTTCCATAACTGAGAGGGAGCAGAGAGGACCAATCCTGACCTGGTCAGTCATCCAGGGAAGCATTTGAACGAAGAACAGTTTTGAATAGAAATGGTGTTAAGGTCGAGGGTTAAGAATGCATTTCTTGGTGCAAACACGAAGCATATTTTGAACCTCAGTGACCTGACTTGTTGCTGACCAAATAGAGTGATGGGTTTTCACATTTATTAAATGCCTACTTTTTGTTGTTATTTGGTTTGGTTTTGATTTGGGGGCGGGAGGAACACCCAGCAGTGCTCAGGGCTGATTCTCGGTTCTGCTCTCAGGTATCATTCCTGGCAGTACTCAGGGGACCAGATGAGGTGCTGGGAATTGAGAACCCAGGTCAGTCATGAGCAAGGCAAGCACCCAGCCCACAGTACTACCTCTCTGGTCCCGCCTATCTTTTGTCGAACACTCAACTAAAATAAGGGAAGGGCTGAGACGGGAGGAAGCCCCTTTCTCTGTGATGATACAGTCCTGAGCGAAGGCTGAGTCCAGGGAGAGTGAGCACCTGGAATGTCGGTGCTTCAATCACTGGTTTATTTACTGCTGTGGTTTTCTAAGTTTGTTTTGGAAACCTATTTTATTTATTTATTTATTTATTTATTTATTTATTGAATCACCGTGAGATACAAATACAAAGGATTCATGGTTGAGTCAGTCATACAGTGATCAAGCATCCATCCCTCCACCAGTGCACATTCTCCACCACCAATATCTCCCACCACCTCCACCTCATCCTCTGCCTCTGTGGCAGGCACCTTCCTTCTCACTCTGTCTCTACCTTTGGGCATTATGGTTTGCAATGCAGTTACTGAGAGGCCATCACCTTTGGTTGGTCCTTTATCTTCTTTCAGCACACATCTCCCATCCCGAGCAAACCCTCCAACCATCATTGACTTAGTGATCCCTTCTCCATCCCAACTGCCTTCTCCCCCAGCTCACGAGGCAGGCTTCCAAACCATGGTATATGCTAATCTCTTTGACCTTCTTTACAAGAACCGATCAGCCGCAAGTAACAGGATTTAAATAAAACTGAACTCCAGGTATTTTTGAGTGTCAGGAGGAAAGAGTATCAACATGTTTGAATGCATTCCATTTCAACATAAGATGGACAGGAAGGTGTTTCACATAGGCAGTTGACACCAGAGTTTTCACATTAGAGAAAAGAAAAAATACGACAGTTTCTGAAAAACAGCCACTTATTCCTAATATTTTATGTCTATTCTAAAAAATTTTATGAGACGTACTTTACATAGGCAGTGATGTGGGAGTGAAGGACAAGAAAATTATATAGAATCCAGACCCTGATCATGTAAAAGCCCTTGCAGGATTAAATGTGTTTCGGAAGGAGTTGGAGTTCAAAGAATGCATTGCTCATGTTTAAGATAACGACATTTGTAGATATGAAAATATTTGCTTGCTGATATTGTAGATTGACATTGGTTCAAGATGCCAAAGTTATGATGAGCATTTGACATCTCTTCCACATAGGATGCTGTCTTCTCTAGTTATTAGAGTCCTGGATTTTGTTGCTGGGATTCCTGCCTCAGTAACACATTGTTTGTGTGTTTGTTTTGGAAACCTATTTTAAGAGTTATGCAGACCTTTGAAAAAAACGTGTCGCAGGGGCCAGAGAGAGGACAACAGGTAGGGCACGTATTTTGCATGCACCAACCTAGGTATCCCATATGGTTCCCAGGAATGATCCCTCACCACAAAGACTAGAGTATTCCCTGAGCACCATCAAGCATGGTCCCGAACTGAAGGGGGGGGGAAGAGTGAGAGAGAGAGAGAGAGAGAGAGAGAGAGAGAGAGAGAGAGAGAGAGATGGAGGGAGAGAAATTTTTCAGTGTGCTACAAATAAATTTCGGTAGTTTATTTTCTGTTATATTAGAGTTCCAGATTGATTGAAACAGCAATTTCAATCTTTTCACAGGTGCAACACATTGAAAAATTGAAATGCTAAGGCAGGAAAAAACTTCATTATTTATTTATCATGGTCCTGTATATTTGTTTTTGAAGCGAGTCTTATAAAATGAAATTACTTTAAAATAATCAGAAACTGGGCAGTAATTTAAACTGCTGGTAATAGCAGATCTTGAGCGTTTTTTAACAAAAATTTTTAATTGAATCACCATGAGATACAGTTGCAAAGCTTTCATGTTTGAGTTTCAGTCATACAATGATCAAACACCCATCCCTCCACCAGTGCACATCCTCCACCACCAATGTCCCCAGTATTCCCCCCTCCCCCAACCTAACCCTCCCCCTGCTTCTGTGGCAGGCATTTTCCCTCAACTCTCTCTCTACTTTTGGGCATTATGGTTTACAATCCAGATACTGACAGACTATCACGTTTGGTCCATTATCTACTTTCAGCACACATCTCCCATCCCGAATGATCCCTGCAACCATTATTGACTTAGTGATCCCTTCTCTATTCCAGCTGCCTTCTCCCCCAGCTCATGAGGCAGGCTTCCAACCATGGAGCAGTATTCCTGGCCCTGTCTCTACTGTCCTTGGTATAAGTCTCATATTATGTTATTTTATATCCCACAAATGAATGCAGTCATTCTATATCTGTCCCTCTCTTTCTGACTCATCTCACTTAGCATGATACTCTCCATGACCATCCACTTATAGCAAATTTCATAACTTCATCTTTCCTAACAGTTGTATACTATTCAATTGTGTAGTTGTGCAAATATTTCTTTAACCAGTCGTCTCTTCTCAGGCACTTGGGTTGTCACATTCTGGCTATTGTGAACAGTGCTGCAGGGAACATACAGGTGCAGATGTCATTTCTACTGTGCTTATTTGCACCCCCAGAATATATTCCCAGAAGTGGTATTGGAGGGTCACATGGAGGCTCGATTTCTAATTTTTTTGAGGCATGCCCATATTGTTTTCCAAAAAGCATCTCCACCAGCAATGGAAGAGAGTTCCTTTCTCCCCACATCTACGCCAGCACTGGTTGTTCTTGTTCTTTTTGATGTATGCCAGTCTCTGTGGTGTGAGATGATATCTCGTTGTTGCTTTGATTTGCATCTCCCTGATGATTAGTATAACATCTTGAACTTTCAAGCAGTGCTTGATCCAGATCCTCTTCCTGTGAATTCTGCTACCTCTTCTCTCCTATACTGGCTCAATTGTGGCGGCAGCCCGGGATCGTTGGTGCTTCCAAGCACTGCCTTTACATCCCTGTAGTCTCTCTCTTGGGTTTTATCGCCTACACTTCCTTAAATGTTAAGTGCTGAAGACTGTTTCTTAGGCCCACAGGAAATGTGTGTGGACCAGCAGCAGTTATAAGACTGAGCTAAACACTGCGGTCATCGTTCGATGCTGCTTTTGTATGACTTGATGTTGCAAATGAGCTGGAGCGATAGCACAGCAGGTAGGAAGTTTGCCTTGCATGTGGCTGACCCGGGTTCAATTCCTCCACCACTCTTGGACAGCCTGGGAAGCTACCAAGAGTATCTCACCCACACGGCAAAGCCTGGCAAGCTCCCCGTGACGTATCCGATATGCCCAAACCAGTAATAACAAGTCTCACAATTTGTTGTGAGATGTTACTCGTGCCCGCTCGAGCAAATCGATGGATAATGGAAGGACAGTGCTACAGTGATATTGCAAAGACATATATGTCATGTTGTACTTATGTTGTTGAACTGATGAACTAATCTATTAGAGGCGAGTGAATTTAGGAAGACTCGCTCTACTTCTGTGTTTTTCTCTGCCCTTCCTTGATGTTTCATCATGACGACTTACTTGTCTTTGTGTATGTGAAGTTGTCCTCATACAGTAAATGCTGCAGATGCAAGGGCCACTTTCTACTCTCTCTCCTTTGCCCTGCATTCTTTCCGAATCAACTGTCTGTTTAGGCATCACTCTTTTTTGAATTCATTACAGGCTTTGAGAAAGTGGGATGAAGGAAAAAAAAAACTCTTAATTGATTTTGTGAGCCACACGCAGTGGTGCCCAGGGCTTTGTGCTCAGGAGTCACTCTTGGGGGTGCTTGGGGGACCGTGTGCCTCTCAGGGTCAAACTCTAGCCTGTTGAGCCATGTACAAGGCAGCTGCATTTACCCCTGCGCTCTTTCGGCGAAACAGGACAAAACTCTTAATATAGTAAGTTTGGAGTCATGTGAGGAGAAGTGAAGCACCGCAAGGGAAATGTTAGGCGCCGAAGTTCTTGCCATAATTTCATGAACTCTTCCAAGCTATTTTTCCTTTGTTGACTCAGAAGAACAAATATACTAAAGAAGGTATGAATGACCTCACTTTTCTCTCTTTCTCCCTCTCTCTCTCCTTCTCTCCCTCCCTTTCCCTCCCTCCTTCCCTCTCTGTCTCTGTCTCTTTGTCTCTTTCTGTCTCTCTGTCTCTGTCTCTCTGACTTTTTCTCTGTGTCTGTGTCTGTGTCTGTGTCTCTGTCTCTCTCTCTGTCTCTCTCTCTCTCTCTCCCTTTCTCAGGGGGAGGGTCATGTCCTCCTGCCTCTGTGTTCAGGAATCACCCCCTAGTGGGACTTAAAGAACATTTGGGGCACTGGGTGGGGATCACACCCAGGTCAGCTGTATGCAAAGCTAGCACCTAGCTGCTGTACTATCTACAGCCCCTGATCCTCTCTCCTTTATATGGCAAAGACATGAAGTAACAGCCTCACTCCAAGACCTCCCATGGAGAGGTTTTTTGTTTTTTGTTCTTTTTTTTTTTCTTTTTGGGTCACACCCGGCAATGCACGGGGGTTACTCCTGGCTCATGCACTCAGGAATTACTCCTGGCGGTGCTCAGGGGACCATATAGGACGCTGGGAATCGAACCCAGGTCAGCCACATGCAAGACAAATGCCCTACCCACTGTGCTATCGCTCCAGCTCCCCGTGGAGAGTTTTGACAAAATGTTTTTCATAGTTTTTAAGTGTTGTGAAGGTTCAAGATTAACAGCTCAATGGGCCTATTCTTGTACTCTGTTTCAAGTTTCTGCTTTTACAAGCACTTCATACAGCGTCTCTGCCCACTAGAGATGGCTATTTCTGAATGTTTCCTCTCCTTGAAGCCGTAGCCACCGCAGAATAGTAAATCTTTGTATTTTGTTCATGCTTTAATAAGATCATGTCAAAAGTTTTAAGTCCCCCCCCAACACACACACACACTTTATTTAAACACTGTGGTTTACAACGTTGTTCGTGATGATTTGTTACAGGCATTCAGTATTCCAAGACCAATCTCACTATCACTGTCACCCTCCCTCTGCCATTATCTTCATCTTCTCAAGCACCCCTCAAGCCTGCCCCCGTAGCAGGATAACGTTAATTTATTTTACATTGCTTGTTACTATTAAATGGTTAACGGAATTATCAAAAAATATTTCCATGGAAGAAAATTTGTGAAATTGTTGCATCTCACCATGGGGACATTAAGTCCTTGTCTGAGGGTTCACTGAGCTGTTATTGTGAGTTGAGCCTTCTGTGTTAATGTTTCTGTTAGTCGAGATTGGTTGGCTTCTGCATTGCATTCCTGTCCAATCTGATGTGCCGGTGGGATGTTGGTGCCATAGAGTTTGGCAATGTCCAGAAGACCCAGAATAACTGGGCAGTCTGGGTAGAGGCCTGGCGACAGCTGTTAAGGTGTGAATGAATGCAGCTGCCAGGGATTTGGTAGGGTGCGAACTTGGCCTACCCCTTCCCATGATCACCCTGGAGGTTTCAGCTGGGAACGAATGTCTGAGAAATTTCTGCTGCTAAGTTTATCTCTTTTAAAATTTATTGGTGAGTCTCTGGAACAAGACTGATGGGATGAGCTTACATGGGGGCGGTGGTGGTTTGTGGATGTGATTTCCAGAGCTTCGGGAAGTATGGGGGACCTAGGGGGAGGTCATGCCCCCCAACTCTGAGGCCCAGAGTTTTGGACCCTTGTACCTTAAGTTTTTGGCCGATTAGATTTTCTCTGGAGCTCATTCCTGAGGTTTTGGTATCCTGCTGTACGAATGACAGCAACTTTGGGGGTGTGGGAGCACCCACAAGGACTTTGTTTGGGTGGGAGCTGGCCCAACCCCCTTGAAAATTGCCCCAAAGATCCCAGCTAGGAACAGGTGTTCAAGAAATTTTTGCCTACGTGAGCTTTTCGCTAGTTTATTTTTTCTAGTTAATCTCTTTTGATCAAAAGTTTTAAAAAAATGAGTTGGAGCAGGGCAATTGCTCAAAGGGATGGTGTGAACTTCTTCCACACTTGAGGTCTGGGAAGGATCCACCTTAAGAGCCATGTTGTATATAGAAGATTCGTTTCCTTTGGCCATGAAATGACAGCATAGACATGAACATTAGGATGTCACTTGTATCACTTGTCATCTGCTGATCATCGATTTGTTCGAGCGGGCACAAACAATTGGAAATTACTCATTCCTTCAAAAATTAAAATAATCGGGGCTGGAGCGATAGCACAGCGGGTAGGGCGTTTGCCTTACACGCAGCTAACATGGCCAACACAGGTTCGATTCCCAGCACCCCGTATGGTCCCCTGAGCACCGCCAGGAGCAATTCCTGAGTGCATGAGCCAGGAGTAACCCCTGAGCATCGCTGGGTGTGACCCAAAAAGCAATAAAAATAAAATAATCATGTTGATAATCGGCTATTTGAGGCTTTCAACTTGAGATTCTCAGAAAATGGGCTTGGCCCATCAGTGCTCTTGCAAAGCCCAGAATGGAACGTGTGGGTGGCCAGCCCGGTCAGTTCATTGCTGTGCTGGTCACACACCAGCCGGCACTTACTTCTGTGCACATCCCTGTTCTTTCCTGTCATAGAGGGAAAGCATCTTGTGAAGCTGTTTTGAAATTTAGCTACGATAATGCATGTGAGAACACTGTAGACATGTACAGTTGAGGATGTGTCTGTTGCCCTGTTTCATTTAAAATAGAAGGTGGGAAATAGATTATCCTGAAGCCAGGTAGGTAACCCAGTAATCCAGTAGGAGACCAGGTACAAGTGAAATAGTGCACTTGCCCTTCAGTGTTGAATGCAGTTCCCAGGAGAAGGCTTGAGATTATAATCTGAGAGGCTCTGAAATGATAGAAATGATATCGCTGACATTATGCCATTAGGTGGTGGCATTGGAAACGTCACAGCTTCCTTTGACATCAGCTTTTGAGGTGCTCACTTGTGTGTGCTGTATCTTGTTAGTGAGAATTCAGAATCTCAGGATTGGAGATTTCAGAATCTCAGGATTGGAGTACAGCAGATAGGGCATTTGCCTTGCACGCGGCTGACCCGGGTTCAATCCCTGGTATCCCATATGGTACCCTGAGCACTGCCAGAAGTAATTCCTGAGTGAAGATCGAGGGGCAACCCCTGTATTGTTGGGATGGCTCCTCCCTGCAAGAAAAAAGGAAGAATTCAGAGCCCCGTGGCATTGGGATGTACAGAAGATCACTCTTTTATAGTTGACTTGCATTTTAGCAATAGCCCATTATTCCCTATTATTATTATATTATTATTATTATTCTCCTCTCCTTTTTAGTATTAGTTCTTTATTTTTTATTTTATTTCTTATTTATTGAATCACTGTGGGAAAAGTTACAGAGCGTTCAGGTTTAAGTCTTGGTCATGCAAATATCAAACACATTTCCCTTTACCAATACTTATTTTTCACCACGAAGAACCCCAATAAATCCCCCCCTCACAACCCTCCCAATGCCTGTGAGGCAGATGAATTCTAGTTAACACTCTATCTACTTTGACTAGATTCATTGTTTCGACAAAAGATGCACCACTATTATTTAGAGTTTACACCTCCAAATCAGACCTGCTGAAAAGGCATTGTGAAATAATTTGTTTTCTACAGCTGGTCACAAGAATCAAATGATTTTGGATTTCTGGTATTTTACTTATTAAGCCTGGAAGCATTTCTGCTGAGAGTCAGATAATTATGAGATTGGTCTCTGTGGTTATAGAGCCATGGCCGTGCCGGAGAGCCGCTCGTGGTGGGCAACTCGTGACCTCGGTAGGGCGCAAAGGACGAGCCGGGAACGCCCCCCTTCCCATGAGGCTTCAGTCGCCCCGTCACGGCCGGCTCATACCTGGCTTTCCAAAAAGCTCCGAAGAGTATTAGTTCTTTAAAAGTCAGTGAGAGGCTGGAGAAACAGCTCTGTTGACTGAGCTCATGCAGGAGGCCCAAGTTCAATTCCTGGTACCTATTGGTCCCCTACCCACCTCTGGGAGTAACTGTCAAGCACGGAGCCGGGAGTAGGACCTGAAACTGAAGACGCCCAGGTTTGGTGCTAAAGCAATAAAAAGTAGTGAATTAAGTGTTCCAGTGTGTCCCATTTTCCCATCTGCTGAGCTTGTGAGCACTCTCCAAAGCCTCTCAATTTCGATCAGAAGCTCTGTAGTTCCCCTGTCTCAAAGCCAAAAAAAAAAAAAAAACAAAAATCAAATGAGGAACCAACCCATTAGTGGAACTGTAAAAATCTGTGATCACCGAAGCCAGCCACCGAACTGGCAAGAGTGGATTTGGTCCGGCCTGGAATGAACGTGTGGCTTTAGTCCGTTGTCTCTGATTATTGGTTCGCATGCAACCGGCTTCCTCCCACCTGTGAGGGCCACGGCACAGGGGCCGACCATGCAGAATAGTAGCACTGGCATTTCAGAAGTTTTCACCGCCCTGCAACTTGTTGAAGGCTCAGCAAAAGTTTCCGTTCAGTGTGAACATGTGCTTAAAATGCTCTTACCGGGGCTGGAGCGATAGCACAGCGGGTAGGGCGTTTGCCTTGCACGCCGCTGACCTGGGTTCGATTCCCAGCACCCCATATGATCCCCTGAGCACTGCCAGGAGTAACTCCTGAGTGCATGAGCCAGGAGGAAGCCCTGTGCATCGCTGGGTGTGACCCAAAAAGCAAAAAAAAAATAAAAAACGCTCTTACCTCTTGTGTGTGTGTGTGTGTGTGTGTGTGTGTGTGTGTGTGTGTTTTGGCCAGCCTGTGCCTATGGCTACCAGCCAAGGCAGCTGTAAAGTGTGCCCGTTGGCCACGCCACCCTTGGGCAGTCAGTGCTCAAGGCTGACTCAGAATCAGGGAGCTGCTGTGGGCACAGAGCTTCCAGACTTATTTGGCCTCAGGAGGCCTTTTCAGAACAACGAGCACTCAGAACTCCCGGAAATCAGCCTTTAAATAAACAGAAAGCATCCCCCAACAACCCCCCCTCCCAAACACACACTCACCACAACCACCACCACTTCTTGCACCCAGAGCTACTGCCAGCATGCTAGACCTCCCAAGGCCCCCGGAGGGGACAGTCGCACCTAATCTGGGACTGGATCAGAGCAGCATTTTTTTTTTTTTTTTTTTTTGCTTTATTGGGTCACACCTGGCAATGCTCAACTCAGGGGTTACTCCTGGCTCTGCGCTCAGGAATCACCCCTGGCAGTGCTCAGGGGACCCTATGGGATGCTGGGAATCGAACCCGGGTCGGCCGCGTGCAAGGCAAACGCCCTACCTGCTGTGCTATCGCTCCAGCCCCAGAGCAGCACTTTCTAACTGAGAGGCTCCGTGGGGCATTCCAAGGGAGCCACAAAAGCAAACTGTCAGGATGGGGAGGGTCGACACTCTGAGCCTAGCGGGCCAAGCAGTCAGCCAGGGTTCACGAGAAGGGGAGCGGCCAGAAGGGGCCACAACGAAAGGTGGAGAAACACGGGGCCAGAGGGACAAGTCCGGGTTGCCGTCCCTTTGGTGTTGCTTCCTCTCCTTTCAGAAGCAGGAGGCGGAAGAGCCCAGGAGAAATTCTGCACCAGGGAAGAATTGGGAAGGCACATACCGAAAGTTTTATGGTAAAGGATCATAATGGATTTTTTTTCTATCTTATATTGTTATACTGAGCAAAGAGAATAACTTTATTTGGAAGGTATAGAGGGGCTTAGTGGTTCCTCAGGGAGCCTAGCTGAAGGGGAAGCAAAGCCCTGGTTCTTTTGGGCCTCTCTGTGGTGCTGCTTAGAGAGATTCCCTAACTGGTTGTCAGTGTCCAGTGGGGCCGGGGAAGGGGGGTGGTGAGACTGTGGACTCCTGCATGTGTCCGTATGTATGACCTTACTTTATGTGGCAGTAGCTACCCAGAAGAGTGTTGTGGTTCCCTTGGGCCCGGGATTTAAAGCAGGGCCTGGGGAGTGTCCAGTCCATGTGGCTGACATGATGGGGCCAACATGTGTGCGCCTTTATTTCCTGGACCACAGCCCATCTGCCAGCATTGTGAGACCTGTGAATGTTTACTGTATCACGATCACGATCATCCTGTTGTTCGCCGATTGCCTCGAGCAGGCACCAGTAACGTCTCCTTCGTCCTAGCCCTGAGATTTTAAAAAGTGCCATATTCAAGGCTCTTTCAGGGTTAGGAGAATGAGACCCATCATTGTTACTGGTATTTGGCATATTGGGTACGCCACGGGGAGTTTGCCAGACTCGGCCTTGCGGGCGGGATACTTTTGGTAGCTTGCCAGGTTCTCCAAAGGAAAGATAATAAGATGACGCCTACCTGCTGGAAGATGGGGGGTCTGGGTGGAGAAGGCCCAATCCCAATCTGAATAGGCTTGGAGATCTCAGCCTACTATATAGTAAAAAAAAAAAAAAAAAAAAAAAAGAAGAAGAAAGTTCCCCTACCCTAGAGGACCCGATTTGTAGAATTTCTGCCTTCAAGGTGTCTTTGAGGCTTTCTCATCCAGCTACACGGGCCCTGAGGCTCAGAGAATGTGACTGTCCCAGCGCCCTGGAGATAGCTGACCAAAAAAAATGCCGTTCCCAGTCTCCCAGTCTTGGCTGCTCCTTATCTGGTCCCCAAACTTTGCTGTTGTGGCAGATTCGTAAGCAGCTTTTAAAGCTGGAAAGAAAGAGTTTTCCAGGTAAGGGAATGGGTTTTCTTTCTATCTGAGAGCACTAGTGATGCCTTGGGAACAGGTCTGTTTGTCTGCCTGGAATTTAGTGGAATTTCAGGGGTCATTCAGAAGTTCTTGCTTTTCTTGGGTTCAGTCTCCTTGGGATCCATGAGAAAGACAATCAGACCTCCCCCTTGAGCAATGTGTGTGCTAAGGCCACAAACCTTAACTTGGTTTGGGGGGTTTCAGGAACCTTGGATGGAGTCCTTCCTCTGCGTTCTAAATGGTCTTTGTTTCGTGTCTCTCACCTCCTCAAAGTTGTCTCTTCTTGTAGTAGGACATACAGGGAGTATGAACTGGTTTTCATAGCTTTGTGGTAAATGTTTCTTGCCAAAACAATCGTTGGCGGAGAGAGAACGAAAGGACAGGAACCCGGAAAGTGAGTGAGCCCGCTCACACCAGACACTGATTTCTCTGTATTTTAGATTGTTGGTTGTTAAATTGGCTTTCCAGCAAAAGTGAGAATCTGTGATATATTCACAAACTTTCTTTTTTTTTTTCCAGTGAAATAAAGATTTTATTTGGAGGATTTTTAAGTGTGGACGGGGAGAGAGTGAGAGAGAGAGTAACAGACTCAAGAGAGAACACGGGCTTCTCCAAGGGCGGAGAGAGCCCCTACGCACATCCTAGCATTAGACACGAAAGCATGAAAGTCCACAACTCAAGAGGGGAGATGCGGGCGACACATGTCCTCAGCCCACATGTGCTCAGCCCACATGTGCTCGGCCACATGGGCGCAAGCAACACATGGGCTTGGGCAGCATATGTGCCTTGACACTGGGTTTCTTTTTTGCAGCACGTGCTGCTATATTCCTGCCCACACGGAGAATCTGTGATCGCAGCCAGACACTGTGGCGTGTCCCTCACAGGTCACTTTGCAGGAGGGCAGTCCCAGAACAGAAGAGAAGCTCGGGCCACGGTGCACGTGAGGCTGGCGTTCCTTTGTGCTTCACACCCTGAGCACAGCCAGGAGTGATCCCTAAGCACGAGAGTCAGGAGTAAGCCCTGAGCACAGCCATGGCAGAGCTCAAGGGACCACATGGGGTGCCAGCATTCAACCCGGGGTCAGTTGTATGGAAGGCAAAGCCCTGAACCGCTGTACTGTCTCTCCAGCCCAAGCCTAGTCTCAGGAAGTAGAGAAAAGCAGGTATCTGTCTAGCAAATTCCCTCGTGACAATGATGCTTTGGGTCCAGGAACCACACTTTGAGAACTGTTAAAACCGTCGCATTGGTTTTAACATTTAAAGTGATGTTCAGAAGTAACAAAATGGGAGAAATGGGAGACTAACACACAGGAGTGGCCAAGATTAGTGCCAGGAATTTTGCTCCATGACTTGGAGGCCAGCCACACGTGCTAGGGGAAAAGGAAGCTCAGGTAGAGAAGGGAGCACCAAATAAAGGGTGTTGGGACGACCCTCCCAGGGTGGGAGAAGCATGCTGAAAGTAGACTATAGACCAAACATGATTGCCACTCAATGCCTCTCTTGCAAAACACAGGACCCAAAAGGAGAGAGGGAGAGAGAGAGAGAGAGAGAGAGAGAGAGAGAACAAAAGGGAATGCCCTGACACAGAGGCAGGGTGGGATGGGGGGACAGGGGTGGGAGGGATGCTGGGACCCGTGGTGGTGGAGGATGGGCACTGGTGGAGGGATGGGTACTCGATCATTGTATAACTGAAACCCAAGCACAAAAATTTATAAGTCTACAACTGTACCTCATGGTGTTTCACTAATAAAAAATAATTTTTTTTTTAAAAGTGATGTTCAACACAGCACATTGGAATCTTCTGGGGGAGGTTCAAGAGGTTCTTCTCCCTGGATCCCATTTACAATTCGCTGTGTAAGTGGCCTGTAGTGGGTCCTGGCCAACTTGGCCACACTCCAGCCATGGCTGGCTCTGAGCCCCTCAAGTTAGAAGGTCACAGGGAAGGGAGCTGGAGGCCTGATGAGAAAAATAGGGACAAAGGACACTTCAGTGTCCCTGCAACCCCCCGGGGCTCTTGTTAGGAAACAGGTTCTGATTCCATGGGTCTGGGGTGAAACCTCTGGTTCTATTCTTTGTAACAGAACAAGTAGATGCTGAGATTAGTCTGGGGACCACATTTATGTATACATAAAAAAGGGGGTTAAGGACTCAAACGCTGGGAAATTAAACAAAAATAAATCTAAAGGATTTTCTGAATCACAGAAAAGAAAGAAACCTAGGAAGGGAACAACAAAGGTCCTTAAGCAATAGAACTGGTGCATTTGGTCCCCAGCACTGAGCTTATGTGGGGGGAAGGGTCCTCAGGACATTAGAGGCCACTTTGGGGGTGAGGTGGTGTTGGGATGATGAATGCATGAAAGTAGCACTAAGGATATTGTAAATCACTGTACCTCCATAAAAATGGGCTAAATAAAAGGCACAAAACATGTAAATGCCTGTCAACACAGAATTTTAATATTCACCCTTTGCAGCATCATGTAACAGATAAGGGCATGTCTTTTGAAATGATCACAATCGCGATCACGACCATCCTGTTGTTCGTTGATTGCCTCGAGCAGGCCCCAGTAACATCTCCTTCATCCTAGTCCTGAGATTTTTTAAAAAGTGCCATATTCAAGGCTGTTACAGGCTTAGGAGAATCAGATCCATCATTGTTACTGGTATTTGGCATATTGGGTACGCCACAGGGAGTTTGCCAGACTCTGCCATGTGGGCAGGTAACATTCGGTAGCCTGCCAGGTTGTCCAAAGTAAGAATGAGATAATAAGATGTCACACGGTCGCATTTCTGGGAGCTGGGTTTTATAGTCTCTGGGTCTTGGCCATTGATGGGATTACATGGCACCTGGGAGCCAGTTGGTGGGTGTGACCCCTGCCTACTAGAAGATGGAGGATCTGGGTGGAGGATGCTCAGCCCCGATCCGAGCAGGCTTGGAGATCTCAGCCCCGGGAGCCACATGCCTTTGTTCCCCTGCTGGTACCTTCATGTGTGCAGAGAGTGGTCTCAGCATGGTGGTGGCTGGTTCGGGAGGTCTTCGGCTGCTGGAGCTCTGCTCGGGGCGGGGAGGGAAACTCAACCCACTCCCTTCCAAGAGGCCCCCAGCGAGGACAGCCAGGCGCGGAGGCAGAAGACTCTGCGCTGTTCTCTTTGAAATGATAGACACCTTAAATGAGAAATCATATTTTTCCATTAGTGAACATTTCACTTCTTTTTTTGTGTGTGTGGCTTTTTGGGTCGCAATGCACATTCCTGGCTCTGCACTCAGGAATTCTTCCTGGCAGTGCTTGGGGGACCATATGGGATGCTGGGAATCGAACCCGGGTCAGCCGCATGCAAGGCAAACACCCTGCCCACGGTGCTGTCACTCCAGCTTCAACATTTCACTTCTGTTGGTGACTGGAAGCAAACTTGATGGTTGCTTCTCCCTCCCCGCTCTCTGTCATTCCAAAAAAGTGCTTGTGACTCAATCTTGGTTTTCTGGGCTGCACTCACGTGCTTTCCTTCCCCACCTCTCCGTCCGTCCGTGTCCTCCTGGCTTTGTGGCTCTTCCTTCCCGCTGTCATCACTGCCTCTGCCCCCGCCCACTGGGCTTTATTCCCTGGGCTGAAGTTGACTCATCCCCGGGTCCTCGGGTTCTTTTTGTTTTTCTGTTTTTTCTTGGAACCAATGACCTCTGACTCGAAGCAGCCTGTGCTTCTGGCCCGAGCCCAGCATTTCCACCCTGAAAGGTTGGGGTGAAGCCTTTCCCCCCGGGGTCAGTTTCCATCCTCTGGGACTTATCCTCGGCGGGGAGGGGTGGAGTGGAGACAGTTGTGAGAGCGCAGGCGGCAAGGTAGTGAAACCCCAGCGCCTCCTTGGCTTCTCCCAACCTGCCCCATGTCCCCAGCCGAACTGGCAGAGTGTTGGGCAACCGATGCTTCTGATGGGCCCTCCCAGGACTCAGCCGTGGCCTTGAATATTGAAAGAACCTCCAGCACGCGGGGCTGGAGCAATAGCACAGCGGGTAGGGCGTCTGCCTTGCACGCGGCCGACCCGTGTTCAATTCCCAGGTCCCCTGAGCACCGCCAGGGGTAATTCCTGAGTGCAGAGCCAGGAGGAACCCCTGTGCATCGCCAAGTGTGACCCCAAAAAAGGGGAAAAAAAGAGAACCTCTGGGACACCTTCCTTCTCTCACTGACCCAGGGACAAGCCTCCCTCTCCGGGTGTGACACTGGTGGGGCACTCCCTCCACTGCCATTATTCAAAGCAGGAAGCAAAGGTTTTCAGTCATTTCCTATTTTTGAAATAAATTCTCCCTGGCATATGCCAGCAGTCTCACCCCTTCCCCCTGTGCCCCAGGCTTGGCCAGCAGAGGTTGGACAAAAGAACATCCATGGGACTTTTGCAGAGTCATGAAAGCCGGAGCAATAAAAGAAATTTTTTTAAAAAATCAAAGTTTAGTCTCCTGCGGTGGAAAAGGGAAAGCTTGTGAACTTTATTTCAGCTAAAGGAAAGTGACAAGAAACTTTGCGGAAACAGCTCGCAGGGCATATGAGGGCGGTTTGGATTGGCCTGTGATCAGGGCGTAGTGGAATCTCTGGGTTCGCTCTGCCCACTGTGGGTGCCGATACACCGTGTTATGCTTTGACGACTTTAGTGAAGCAACAGAATGATAAAGTACCGCCTGGGTTAGGCTGTTTCGTGCCCCGTCTCAGGCTTCTTGGAAATGCAAAGGAAGCCGTGTGTTAGGTGGGGGGGCACAAAAAAAACATCTGGGACGTTTTTGACGGCCATGACTAAGCCCTTTTGCTCTAAACCGGGGAAAGTAAAAGTGTTTAAATCAAAGTGAAATCCAGGGCCTGGTTGTGTATATCCAAAGTGAAATGCTGTAAGTCAAGTCCAAATAAACCGTCCCTGGAAGTCAGTCCCAGGCTCTCTCCCTAAGATTCTATCATGAAAGAAGGCCTGTCTGTCTCTCCTTAGGTGAGGAATGGGAGTCTTTGAAATAACAATTGTGGGGCTGGAACGATAGCACAGTTGGTAGGGCGTTTGCCTTGCATGCGGCCGACCCGGGTTCAATTCCCAGCATCCCATAGGGTCCCCCGAGCAGTGCCAGGGGAAACTCCTGAGTGCATGAGCCAGGAGTGACCCCTGTGCGTCACCGGGTGTGACCCCCCCCAAAAAAAGCAAAATAAAATAACAGTTGTATGGCACAAGTCAACTTAAAGCCCCCCCCCCAAAACCTTGCCTTTGAGCTTAGAATAAAACCCTATATCTCCTTATTATAACCAGGCTCTCTGCTTACCTCTTCCGTTAGCCCCTCAGTAAACTCAGTGTCAACTCTAGTGCTCATTAGAACATTTGCCTGCTCCAGAACTTTCTAATCATTTCCCCCCTTTCCCTTCCCTTTGTGGGTCCTGGCATTTGCTTACTATACTTTCTGTGAGTCACACACTCTTGGTTGCAGAACGTGCACCCTTGGTTGCGGTACCCACTGGGGGTTGCATACGTGGAGTGCTCACACACTTGGTTGCAGTGTTTGCTGGCTGCCTCACACTTGCGGCTCAAGGGATCGTGCAGAGGGTGGAACTTACGGTCTCACGCACATGAGTCTGACTCTGCCACTGAGCCACTCCCGTGGGGCTCTCAGACCATTGTTTTACAGGAGGAAAAATAAAGTTTGATGATGTCCTTGTTTGGAGGTTCTAGGGCTGGTGCGATAGCACAGCGGTAGGGCGTTGGCCTAGCGCGCAACCAGCCTGGCCAAGCCGGGTTCGATTCCTCCGCCCCTCTCGGAGAGCCCGGCAAGCTACCCAGAGTATCTCGCCCGCACGGCAGAGCCTGGCAAGCTCCCTATGACGTATTCGATATGCTAAAACAGTAACAACAAGTCTCACAATTTGTTGTGAGACGTCACTGGTGCCCGCTCAAGCAAATTGATGAACAACGGGAGCACCGTGTCAGATGATGTCCTTCACTGTGCCAGAGTTTACTTTGGCTGGTCCTGTCGTTTCTTGAAGATGTTTTTCATTTTTTCCTCCTGCTTCTCTCTGTCACGGGTGTTGTGATGACTCTGCTTGTCGTCCCCCAGCCCTGAACACAAACTGTTGTGTTAAATGAGTTTGGTTTGGTGGGTGGGGGGAAATGGGGACTGTGCCCCACCTGACTTTACTCCTAGCTCTGTGCTCAGGGATCACTCCTGATGGACCCTGGTGGGGGACCATATGTGATGCCGAGGGTAGAATCTGGGTCAGCCACCTGCATGACAAATGCCTTGCCCCTGGACCCTTCTCAAAACTTGAAGAGTTGAAACCATCTGATAGGTTTGTTGTTTGATGTGTTCTCACCATTTGATAGTTGTGTTTTTGTTTGTTTGTTTGTTTTTTAATGTTTAGGCTCTGTTTCATTTTGTGAGTTAGTTTTTGTCCAGCTCAAGGTTTTGTTACTTTGTCTATCCATAGCCTGTTGCTAATGGAAGCATTTTTTTTTTTTTTTTTTTTTTTTTTTTTGCTTTTTGGGTCACAGCTGGCAATGCACAGGGGTTCCTCCTGGCTTTGCACTCAGGAATTACTCCAGGCAGTGCTCAGGGGACCATATGGGATGCTGGGAATTGAACCTGGGTGGACGGCGTGGAAGGCAAACGCCCTCCCCACTGTACTATTGCTCCAGACCCCTATGGAAGCATTTTTTGAACAAACTTCAGACTTTCATTTCTTTCTTTCTTTCTTTTTTTTTTTTTGCTTTTTGGGTCACACTCAGTGATGCTAAGGGGTTCCTCCTGGCTCTGTACTCAGGACTCCTGGCGGTGCTCAGGGGACCGTATATGATGCTGGGAATCAAACCTAGGTTGGCGCGTGCTAGGCAGACGCCCTACCCACTGTGCTATCGCTCCGCTGCCCCGTTCCTTTTTCTTCCCTTCTCAGAAGTCACCTGTGTGTGTGTTGCATCATTCCGCTTCCTGGCTCTGTTCTGTTCTGAACATTTCCCACCTCCAGCACAAACCCCAGCTCACTTCTGTCTACCCCCAGGTTTTAATTCCGGTATCCCTTCCCTAGAGGATCCTTAGTGACCCCCATTCCCTCCTCTCCATACCCCCCGGGATGGATTGTTATCTCCACTGAGTGATTCTCCTCACTCAGTGCCCATTTTTTTTTCCCCTTATGGCACATAAACGTAACTTGTGAACAGCCTGCTGTTGCGTGTGGTGACATGGATGCAGTTCCTGACTACGAGCCCCCCAGTTGATAAGTGCATGTTCCATTCCCATTGCAGTGCCCCGTAGCATGAGTCGTGCAGGCTGAGTTCTTGGCAGGGCTTGGGGAACCACATGTGGTTCTGGGGATTGAACCCAAGTCAGCTGCATGTAAAGGCAAGTGCATTTACCTCTCTGCCACCTCTCCAGTCCACCAATGGTCACTTTTTTTTAAAAATAAGTCAGTGGACAAAAGCCTCATATTTCTGGGTAATATTTTCCGAATGTATAGAATGTCATTTTCTTCCTCCCTCTAACACCACCCCCCACTCTGTTTTTTTTTTTCCTCTCAAAGATTTATTTATTTATTTATTTATTTATTTGTGAGACACCATGAGGTACAGCTGTAGACTTACAGATTTTTGTGCTTGGGTTTCAGTTATACAATGATCGAGTACCCATCCCTCCACCAGTGCCCATTTCCCACCACCACTGATCCCAGTATCCCTCCCACCCCCCATCCCCCCCATCCCACCCTGCCTCTGTGACAGGGCACTCCCTTTTGTTCTCTCTCTCCTTTTGGGTGCTGTGGTTTGCAAAAGAGGCAATGGGTGCCACTCTGTTTTTTTTTTTTGTTTGTTTGTTTGATTGTTTTTTTGTGCCAGGGATCAAACCCAGGGCCTCAGAGACACAAGGAAAGTGTTGTACTGCTGAGCTATGACGACAGTCCATCATGCCATTCTCTTAAAATCAGAGGCCTCTTCCTGACTCTCAGAAGCTTACTGTTTATTTTTTTCTAATTAAGCCCTTTGGGGGTTGTTTGGGGGCCCCACCTAGCTGTATGGCAGGCAGCTCCTTTCCCACTGTACATCTCCAGCCTCATCAATGAAGCCCCCTTTGAAGGCAGTGGTTTCAAGACCACTGGGCCTGTATAAAGTCCCCAAGGGACCAAAAGAGTTGTGTCAAAGGGGTTGCTGGGTCCTTCCTTCGGCGTCTAGCTCTAGTCTGTCTGGGACGGTCTGAGAAATTTGCATGTCTAACAAGTTCCCAAAAGATAACGCCACTGCTGGTGCAGGGACCACACAGTGAGAACAAGCACTTGACTGTTCAGCAACTAAGCATGCATCCTGATCATTCTGCTCCCAAGCCCAGGCTCCCTGGAACATGTCATTACAGTGGCGATTGATTTCAGAGTAATTACAGATAATATCGCGTAAGAACAGATTTCTGGAAGAAGTTAAGAAAGAATGTCGGAGAAAGCGGTGAATAATTAAAAACATCACATTTAAAATAATTTGAATAGTCAATGAGCAAGAGTCAAATGACACTAAATGAATTCTCTTACCCCTGTGACTGTTTCATCTTGGCTCTGTAATATTTGAATGGATAAAACCAGGGCTATTTTAGGGCCAGAGAAATAGTCCGGCAGGTAAGGTACTTCTGCCTTGCCTTGCTGGGTGTTTCCCACAAACCAAAACCAGAAAAGAAAAAAACACACACACACACAAAGCATTGCTATTTTAATATGTGTACTATTGCTAATAAAATTCTTGCTCGGTGAGTATAAGATTTTAATTAAAATGGACATATTTATAGAATTAAGGCTTCCATTTCTGCTGTGATCTTTTTTCCCCTAAAGCTATTAGAGATGAACCAGAGAAAATCAGTAAATACCATTTCATTGTACCTCCTCTGAATCATAAAAGTGACTTCCTTTGAACACAAGAACCGTGAACCTGGTAAACTTAAAGAGAACTTGTTAGTAATTCTGATTTTCATCTTCTGCCCCTAGACAGCTTTTCAGCCCTCCTTAGTAAGTGAAAAGTTGGCTCTCGGCTTAGCTTGTTAGCTCTGAAGAACTCTCAGCACAGAGAATTTCCTGGAAAGAGCTTTTGTCAGTTGTCTTTTAAAGTTCCGGAAACTGCATGGGTCCCAGTAGCACACCTGGAGCAGAGCCAGGCAGCTTGCTGGAAGCCTTGAGCAGCGCCCACTCAGTTTTTAACCAGTTCCATGTCTCGGACAAGATCCTGCTATAGTTCCCGATGTGGAGTGGATGGGGATGGCCAGGCAGGCCTGTGGAACAGCTGGACATGGCAATGTCCTCACTGTGCTCCAAGGAACCGATTCTGATGTAGAGGCTCTATTTCAGATAATACAGGAAGATAATACATTTGGTCCAATATGGAATTGGACCCAAAGCACAGATTTTGTCTTAGATTGGGGTATGGGTGGAGGGATTGTCTTTGTTCATGGATGCATCTTCAGGGCTAAAAATAGTGCCTGGTACCTCACAGGCATTTGTTAATTGGAGGAATGAAGGTAGTATTTCTCTTGCTTCTTCCAAGTTACTCCCTATTGTCTGCATTTCGAGGTGTGCTTGTGAGTCCTACCCCTAAACTCTTAAATAAATGTTTCCCCAAAAGTACGGTTGCAAATATAAATGTTCGAATAAACATAGCAAAAAATAGTCTCAGTGCCGGAGAAATAGAACAGTGGGTAACGTGGCTTGTCTTGCATGCAGCCAACCCTGGTCCAATTCTCAGAATCCCATATGGGGGCCTGGGCATCGCCAGGAGTAATTCCTGAGGGCAAAGCCAAGAGTAGCCCCTGCGCATTACCAGAAGTGCCCCCTCCCCCGGCCAAAAAAAAAAAAAGAAGATCTAAGGAACAAGATGAGAATTTTTCCCTACGTTATTAATTAAAACCAAGGTCCAGGTAAGATTATAATTTAGATCTTGACTGATAATTGAAATTTCCCTCCAGGTCTACCAAGCAAATGATCTGCTATATTTAAAGAGGTCAGATATGATGAGGTCGTAATTAGGTAATTTGGTTCCCAAATAAGAGCTGCTTTTTAGTATTGCCCTGCCCGTTGTTGTGTTAGAAACCTGTATTAGAGTGCACTGGGAGAAAATGAGTGGTGGCTAGAATTATTATGAAGCCAAACATTTTTTAAATTAAACTACTTTTAATTAAATTCTTGACAAAAATATATGGGCAGGCATAGATGGCTTATGACAGATTAGACAGTTTTCTGGGTGTCTGTTTGAAAGATTGACTTATTTAAGAAAGTAGATTTTCATTTTCCATTAAAGATATTCAAGGGGAGGGGTGTCCTATAACTTGCTTTCTGCGGGCTCTAATTTCTTTTGATTTTTCCTTAGCACCAGTCCTTTCATGTCACCCATCTTACAAGAAGGTCACTTCATGTAAGACAGAGCCCTCATAGGAACAGACAGGGGAGGCCATCTCTGAGCCTTGCTATGTACTTTGATGGGTTTGGGGGCGTGGGTGGCATGGGGCTGCTCCCAAAAAGTGCTCATGGGGCCTAAGGGCCATCCAGTGACATTTTCCTAACCTGGCTTCATGAAACTCATGAGTTGTGAAAGACAGTTAATGAAATGTGAATGTCATCAGATGAGCTCAGCGTCAGAATGAGGGGGGAAAAAATATTACTGAACTTTAAAGAGCAATATAGAAATACTGGGGTTTGAAGAATAGAAAGAATAAAGAATGAAGAAACATCAAAAATTTCATTGCCCTGGGGCTGGAGGGATAGCACAGCGGGTAGGGCGTTTGCCATGCATGCGGACGACCCAGGTTCGGTTCCCAGCATCCCATATGGTCCCCCGAGCACCGCCAGGAGTAATTCCTGAGTGGATGAACCAGGAGTGACCCCTGTCCAATGCTGGGTGTGACCCAAAAAGCAAAAAAAAATTTGTGGAATAATGCTAAGTGATCTACATTATCTAATCTTACCCCACCCCCATCTGTGAATTTGAAAAGAAAACTTGGGGGTTGGGGGGGGGCAGGCAACAGAACTTGAGCATTCAGTGGCCGAGAACCATTCCCCTGGCCCATGGCAACAGGAAGACGAAGGACTGAGGGAACGAAGAAACAGGGCCCCAGGCTGGTTGATAGTCAGTTTATTTCTCTCTCCTCCCCAGAGTAGTCCAACCTCTCCCCTTACATCACAAATCATAGTCGTAGTTTTGGTTGTAGTCCCAGTCCCAGTCATCCTAGTTCCATCCTCGACTTCAAGTCCTTATCTTCCTAGTCCTCATCAATCCTAGTCATAGTCCTAGTCTAGACCCTCTCTTACCCTTGACAGCATAGTTATAATGAAATCTTGAAGGGTGGGGGTACACATAGGTGGGGTTGAACATTATCATAACAATAAAGGCAGGTAAAGCCACTCCCTCAGGGGAAGTTCAAGGAGATTAACTCAAGGACAAAAATCTTATCTTGAGGACAAAAATCTAATCTGGAGGGTTCAGCACTCCAAATTACTAGGAGATCAGCTCAAGGGTGGGATTCCATCCAGGGTGTGTTGCTTTCTCCTTTCCTCAGCTAGTAATCCATTTAAACAATCCATGATTTTACTTCTTATAACATTTCTGGGCTGGAGATAGCACAGCCCTACGTAGGGCGTTTGCCTTGCATGCAGCCGACCCAGGTTTGATTCTTCCACCCCTCTCGGAGAACCTGGCAAACTACTGAGAGTGTCCCACCCACACGGCAGAGCCTGGCAAGCTACCATTTGCTCGAGCTACCATGGCGTATTCAATATGCCAAGAACAGTAACACAAGACTTACAATGGAGACATTGCTGGTGCCCGCTCGAGCAAATCGATGAACAACGGGAGGACAGTGCGACATCGCTGGACCTTAGCACTGACCCATGAAGCCACTGTAGCACTGTCTGTAGAAAAAGTGGAGCATGTGCTCCTGACCCCTAGTGCATCCACCGTGCACTTTCTCATCTATCGCCTTGGCATATTCTGTTCCCTCTGCCTTGGATGTCTTTTCGTCTTTCTTAGCCTGAAAAACACTTAATCGTCTTTTAAGACAAATAGCAAAGTGGTCTCTAATAGATACGTTTAGGGGGTTATTGTATTTTGGTGTGTTTTTGTTTTTGTCTTCCCATCATTTTTTGTCACAAAAAGATCCCCTTCCTATAGATTGGATTTGAACTGTGTACGAGCTATTATTCTAATGTCTCCTCCTTTGTCTCCTCTTCCAATGTCTGGACTTAGGGGTATGGAAGAGAGTTTTAGACTCTTTATGTCTTTCAGATAGAAACAAAGTAGAGTCTGAATGGTAGTACCGAGGCTAGGGCACTTGTCTTGCATGCAGCCAACCAAGGTTCGATCCCCAACACCCCATATGGTTCCTGGATCCTCCCAGGAGTGATCTCTGAGCACAGAGCCAGGAGCAAACCCTGAGCACTGCCAGTTACAGCCCAGACACACCCCACATGCCCACAATAATGTTACGATAAATTATTAAAACCTTCTCATTATCACCTAGTAAAGAAATCATTTTAGGTGATAACAATGGCTGTGTTGGTATTATGAGATGACAAATGATTGTTTTCTGCGCGTGTGTCTTTTCCTGATTTCAGGTACAATTATTTTCTATGTCTCGTCCTTAATCTCGGTATAAATGAATGGGAAATACTATGATGTATTCTAAAAGAGACTCTAGAATTTGTGCACTTAGATGGTTATTTCCACGTTCATAATTAGTTTGAACAATCAGAGTCTCAATCTAATAATGCCCTAATTCTATGCATTATTAAAACTGCTGCAATTCCACTAAGAGGCATCTACCTGTCCTTTGCCTTGGAAAGTTTTTTGTGGTTTTTTTTTTCGGTTGTAAAAGTACTTAATTTTGGGGAAGAGTCAAGTAATTCAAGTAACAATCACACTGATGACCAAGGGGAAAGGTTAATATCCAACCGACTCGTATGACAGATAGTCCATAGGAGAGTGTGAGAGTTAAGTACTACCGCAATATTTCCTGTTTTATCTCTGTACCTCCTCAAGTTCCTAGACATAGAAAACGCAGGAATGAAGTTGGAGATATGGTTGCTTTAAGAATAGTGTTAGAAGCCTCAATGCCTCTTTTGCAGACCACAACACCCAAAAGGAGAGAGAGAACAAAAGGGAATGCCCTGCCACAAAGGCAGGGTGGGATGGTGGGGATGGGGGGTGGGAGGGATACTGGGATCTGTGGTGGTGGGAAATGGGCACTGGTGGAGGGATGGGTACTCAATCATTGTGTACCTGAAACCCAAGCACAAAAATCTGTAAGTCTACAACTGTACCTCATGGTGTTTCACTAATAAAAAAAAAAAGAAAAAAGAAAAAAAAATATTTATCAAACAAGTAAAATAAAAATAACTAGATAAAATAACTAAATAAAATAAAATAGTGTTAGAAGCAATGTAAAGTAAATCATCGTGGGCTTGTTACGAGGGCAGGCTTGAGGGGTGGTTGAGAAAATGGAGACAATCATGGAAGGAAGGTGACAGTGGTGGTGGAATACTCAATGCCTGCAACAAATCATCATGTACAACTTCGTAAACCACAGTGCTTAGATGAAGTGTGTGGAGCAGGGCGCCGGGCGAGAACAGTGCTAGTGCGACAGATCTATGATTCAGTGATGCCTTGCAGGTGTGAGGTTAGATCCCCAGAACCGCATGCTCTCCACAACACAGCACCACTGGGTGTGGTCCCCACTACACCAACAGTAATGACAACAGAGCTTATCTTTAAAAAAAATAAAAAAGTATTGGGCTGGAGCAATAGCACAGCGGGTAGGGCGTTTGCCTTGCACACAGCCAACCTAGGTTCGATTCCCAGCATCCCATATGGTCCCCCGAGCACCGCCAAGAGTCATTCCTGAGTGCATGAACCAGGAGTAACTCCTGTGCATCGCTGGGTGTGACCCGAAAAGAAAAAAGAAAGTATTACATAAAATTCTGAAGCATCGTTTTAAAAATAAAAGGAATTTGAGCCAAGCGTCTTTGTACAGGAGTGCCTTAAAAGGGATCCCGCTGATTTAGCCTACATGGTCGTAGGTATAAAAGCCATGATGTCCTCATTCTCGGTCACAGAAGCAATTCAACCAGTTCATCCTCTCCACTGTTACCCAGACTGAAATGTCTGGGGTGGTGGGCGGTGAAGGGATTGCTATCAAGGGTGCTTTTCCTTCATTTGATTCAAGGAGATGTATTTCCAGGGTGCCCTGAGTGATTGTTTTTCTGGAAAAAGGAGAGTCGGACAAATAAGTTTGGGAAACTGTTCTAAATGGAGCTGTCACTTATCAGCTGTGTATGATGTCAGCATGTTCTGGACTTTCCTGTGCCTCAGTGTTCTAGCTGTAAAGTAGAGAGAGGATTAGTTGGCAGTACAAGCCAAGAGTATATATCAAATCTCAATTTCATCTTATTTTCATTTCAATTTACTGATTTATTCAAAACATCTAGTGAGCTGGGTTTTTTAAAAAATACTTGCTTCATATTTAAGCTAATGTAAGGTATTTTGGGGAGGAGTAATCAACTACAGTGATCTGCATAGCAGATCAGCCTCTGCAAGTAGGCAAGACAAAAGTTCTTTATTTTCTCTGTGTTTGAAGCCTCTCAAGGAAATGCTTCTCTTAGCTAGCAGAACTAAGCACCCATTGTCGCACCTGAGACTAGCTGGTCTGCAGTCTTCTCTGAAGGAGAAAAAGCAGTTTATTGATCGATCACAGAAAATGGATCGTGGCTAAACCCTCTTGCGTTTATTCAATATACCGCCCTAGAATCTGCATATGATTAAGAAGACAGAGCCTTGGCAATTGAAGGCCACCTGACAGGCATGAACAATAACTGGGGAGATCAATGCTAATATATAACACTGTTGTCTTTACACAGTTTGCTGCCAGGATCCCCGCCCGGTGATCCTCAGGTCTCGTTATTTCATCAGTGGCATGTCGGGCGATCCTCATTCTGAGCTTCCTCCTGATTTATATTCTGCTATCCAGTCTGGTGGTTAAAAAGGAGCCCGATTCGGAAGGAGACAAAGACCTTTTTACGAGCCGAGAGGTTCAGTACCAGGAGAGAACCCTGACCGGCGTTAATGAAGCGCTCATCCAAATACCTCGACACATTCTTCATTCTCTAGGACACTTCTTACTTGTTTCTTCTTGCCTTCTGTTTGCCCTCACGAGTTGAAATGTTGGTATTTCCGAGCCCTTATGAAGCAAGAGTACAAACACATCGTGCTAGGCAGAGGCCAGTAAACAAGTCTTTCCCCTAAGTTCTGGTCTTCTGTGGCTTTGAAAAGTATAATTAGTGGAATAATCCCAAAGCTGGGCTTCTTGCCTTCACCGCTGCATCTCCTGGCTTCCCTTTCAGTCCTCCAAGTTCCTAGCACTCTTGTCATTTCTCTCTCTCTCTCTCTCTCTCTCTCTCTCTCTCTCTCTCTCTCTCTTTAAACAAAGCAACATTTGTTCAATATTTCTAGACATTCCTATTCCTAAAGATAATGCTCCCTTCAAGAGAATGCCTTGGGATTCAGTGGGTTCTGACCGCACACCAACGTTACTGCTCTCCAAGTTCAATGCCGTGGACTTCAATCAGCATTTCCAGCAAAACGTCAGGTGATTGCCACACAGCAAGATTAGAGCCGGCCTGTCATCCTGGTGTGCCGCCAGCCAGAAACTGGGGACCAGCTGGGAGTGGGTGGAAGGTTGTTCAAGGGGAAGGTTGAGAAGCAGTGCTGTGAGGGTGGGCTGAGCCGGGGGTGATCAGGAGCAGGCCTGTCAGAAGCAGCCGTGAGAAGTCAGTCCTTTCAAGTTGGCACCGAGTTCTTTTCACAGTAACCAGCTTTGAACTGGCCTGTGGCACAAGCCGTCTCAGACAGTGAGGAAAGTTTTCACTAGCTGAACAGTAAGGAATTCTCACTCTGTGTGGTCAAAGACATTAACCATGTCCTCGTCCTTCCGTGTGTGTGTGTGTGTGTGTGTGTGTGTGTGTGTGTGTGTGTGTGTGTGTCTCAGGGGTTATTCCTGGCTCTGCACTCAGGAATTACTCCTGACAATGCTTGGGGGGTGGGGGGGCCATATGGGATGCTGGGAATTGAACCCGGTTTGGTAGCGTGCAAGGCAAACACCCTACCCGCTGTGCTATATCATTCCAGCTCCTCCTTTTTATTTTCTTTCCCCCATATGTCGCCCAACACAACCCCCAACCCGAATGCTACAAAAACTGGATGTCAGACCTAAAGTTTATCCAACACTGGATTTAAGCCATAGAAGATTCTGTTTAAGGAGGGGCGCTACCAAGAATGCTCTGTGTTTTAGAAGATGGTTTGAGTGGAAGATTTGAGAGATGCCTAGGATAATTTGCATGAAATTACTCTTTTGAAGATGTGAACATTTCGGGGCCCGGGGGATAGCTCGGAGGTAAAACCCCTGCCTTATAAGCATGAGGAGAGTGAGACCACAAATTTAACCCTCCATTACCCTCTGTGCCCATCGGGGATCCTTGTTATTTGGGGTGCCCAGGACCATAATCAAGTCTACCGACTCCAGTCATCGCAGAAACGACAACAGAGGACCAGGGAATTTTTTTAAAATTAAATGTGGGGACCAGGGAAATAGCTCAAGTAATAGCATGTGTGAGGCCTTGACTTTCACGCCCAGCACCACATGGTCTTCCAAGTATCATAGGGTACATCCCTCTGACCCCCTCCCCGCCAACCCCGGCCCATGCATCACTTGGCCTGAGCACCAAAGCTGTCAGGCCCTTGCTCCTAGGAGAGTAATGCTGGTGGTAACCATGGTAAAAGCAAAAATCAGGGGCCAGTGGTCAAGTAGCCAATCAGCATTCAATTTCCACATCACTTAGTGCTCCAAGCATCACTGCCTGCAGACCTGGAGGCCTCTGAGCTGCGCTGAATGTGCTGAGTGTCCTGGACTCCCCCAACATCACCAGGGGATCTCTGGGCACTCCCTGCAGCACCACAGGGCCCAGGCAGTATAGCATCCTTGGACCCTTGTATGAGCCAGCAGCTAGATGGCCAAGAATCACCAGAAAGGACCCTGGCCTCCTGAGCATCATATACTCAACACCTCCACACACAGAGACACCCAGAAAATAAAGGCAAAAAAATAGCAGTGATGCCCAATAAGAGAGAGAGAACAAAAGGGAATGCCCTGCCACAAAGGCAGGGGGGGATGGGGGGGATGGGGGGTGGGAGGGATACTGGGACCCGTGGTGGTGGGAAATGGGCACTGGTGGAGGGATGGGTATTTGATCATTGTATAATCGAAACCCAAGCATAAAAAATTGTAAGTCTACAACTGTACCTCATGATGTCTCACTAATAAAAATAAAAAAATAAAAATAAATAAAATAAAGTGAATTCTTAAGGTATCTCAACCCTCCTTTAACTTTAAGTTGACTTTCTTTTTTTTTTTGTTTTTGGGTCACACCCGGCGATGCTCAGGGGTTACTCCTGGCTCATGCACTCAGGAATTGCTCCTGGCGGTGCTCGGGGGACCATATGGGGCGCTGGGAATCGAACCTGTGTCGGTCATGTTGGCTGCGTGCAAGGCAAACGCCCTACCCGCTGTGCTATCGCTCCAGCCCCCTTAAGTTGACTTTCAACATGGAAATTAAGTTTTTTAGAAAAGCTAAACAAGTGTAAACTGTCAGATTCCTAATAATTAAAGAGCATTATTTATCTCAAAAAAAAAAAAAACAGCGGTGATGGTGGTTGTTTTGGTTTGGGGCCATTTGAAAACAACCTCCCTGAAAAGTCAAGTTTTGTATCCCAGGAGGTATTCTGTGGGAGTGAGCCCCTCGATCAGTGCCCCTCTCCTGGGCAGCTTGCTTTTCATCCTGAATTCCTGGGGCCGGCGAAGCCACCACTGTTACTCCCTTTCCTTTTTGCTTTCTCTGTTAGCCATCATCTTTGTGGACAGAAGTTGAAGTTCAAGTTGAAGTGCTCTACCAGCTTTGCCGTCATCCATTTTGACAGGACTCTCCTTATTGTTTCAGGTTGGATGCGTTTGGGAACTTGATGCATAAAATCTGCATGACTACTCATTCCCTTCTGCATCCGTCCTTGGATTCACGCCAGCATGGCTCACAGCACAGAGCTTAACGGCTGTGCCCCAGGTAACTCCATGCTCTGGAATGTGTGTGTGTGTGTGTGTGTGTGTGTGTGTGTGAGAGAGAGAGAGAGAGAGAGAGAGAGAGAGAGAGAGAGAGAGTGTGTGTGTCTTTGCTCAAACTAATTTCTGATTTCTCTTTTCATAATGGATAAATATAGCAAGACTAGATGACTAGGTTTTTCAAAGCAGTTTCTAGTTTTCCATTGAAGTGGGTTTTGTATCTTTTTGGAGATTTGTGTGTGTCTGTGTGTGTGTTGTTTGTTGTTTTTTTTTTTTAATCTATTGGACACTATGCTTTTATCTTTAGAGTCTGTGCAGAAATCAGTTAGGTAAATTATTACCTAGGTCAATTCTATTGAAGTGTTGAGAGATAAATGTAAAATCCTGAATGCTGATGCAAGGATAATGTGTACTCTGCATGCACTTCTTTCTGGGGCGTTGAACAATGAGAGGGGAAAGCAGTTTGGTTGCTTAAAGCTAGTTGCTAGTGTCTACTGCCAGTAAGCTTTGTTCAATGTTTCTAAACAGGAAGAAAGGCGAAGTGAGGTATATTCTCTCAAAGTGACCTTCTAGAGAGGAGATTCTACAACGAGCCCCATTGTAAATATGAAAGCTGCTATTCTTATTCTTACTTAGTTATATTAGAAACCTGCATAATTTTTATGTATATTCCAAAATGCTTTTTGTAAGATTTGGGAGAAATCTGGACAACAAATGCAGAAGAAAAATCTCCCGAGTGATGGTATTAACAACACAGCCTACCTAAAACTTGTCACATGCTCATTCCTCTCTGGGGTGGCAGTCAAATTTCAGAGCAAGGCATTTTTTTTGCAAAACGCCAGTCTTCTCAAGCTGTGCTGGCCCCGAGCACTGTCTCAGGGAGATGACATGAAATTGGAGTCAGATTCCCAGCGTCAGCCCTAACCATGAGAGAGGGTCTTCTTACTCCCGTGTAAGAGATCAATACGAATGTCCACCCCCAGCATTAGAATCAGTGAAAGCAACGGAATTACACTTACAAGTACCTCTTATAAGTTCTAAGGTACTTTGAAAGACAACAACAGGAGGAGCCCTCTGAAGTGGGCACTCCCAGCCCATGGATGTGATTTTTCTACTCCAGCAAACCCAGCTGAGAGGATCACTTCAGGGCAAAAATGCCCCGGCTTTCCCAAAAACCCAGCGCAAATAAACTCAAGTGTTTATTCTGGGGTAATTGATCTTGCTCGTATTCTCCACTGCCCGAATCCTCAAGGTTTTTATAGATTCTGCACAGGGACTGCTGTCAATAGTTAACTGTGAACGACAGCTTCCAACATTGGATAAACACTGTGCCATGATGCCTACGATGATGTTCTGCCCATATTATCATGCATAATCCTTACAGTAATCCCATGGCAGTAGGCTCTCACTGCCACTGTCATCCCTACTTAATGCACAGAGACATTCAGTCTTACCCAAGTGGTGGAGGCCAAGTCAGTATTATTACTCATTCTCTAGTGAATGTATAGTGAGGGAAGAGGTTGCGGGCGAGATTTTTGTGAGTGTCATGGTGGGTTTCCTGAAGCCCCACTTCTCATCTCCAAGGGCTTATCCATCAACCCACTGTTTTTCTCCTCATTTCTTTTCAACTTGACCATTTTTCACTTGCTCCTGAAGACTCTACTCTTGCTGTAGCCTTTCCTTTTCTTTGTTGTCCTGCCGATCAGATCTGAGCCCTACTTTTGAAAGCAAAGTCTTCAGATTTATGGCTTCCAGGATGTTCTAGTAAGTAAAAGTAAAGTAAAGGCCCTCCCGTTGATCGTCGATTTGCTCGAGCGGGCCCAGTAACGTCTCCATTGGAGACTTTGTTGTCACTGTGTCTGGCATATGGAATACATCACGGGGAGCTTGCCAGGCTCTGTCGTGTGGGCGAGATACTCTCGGTAGCTTGCCGGGCTCTCCGAGAGGGGCGGAGGAATCGAACTTGGGTCGGCCATGTTGGCTGCGTGCAAGGCAAACGCCCTACTGCTGTGCTATCGCTCCAGCCCCAGCTCAGTTGGGAGAGCGTTAGACTGAAGGATGTTCTAGAGTGAAGTGAATTGTTACTGTTGACAAGAGTCTAGACCAAGCTAGGGAAGAATTTTTGCTTACTCTAGTCACCAATGTCTCAGGAAGCCTGTGAGCAAATCTGATTAGAGACTTAGTCATTCATAATTAATTATATAGATATTATACAGAGAACAAAAATATATGTGTGTGCATATATATGTTTGTGTACATGCATACCGATCTCTCTCTATATAGGTTGGATAAGTGTATATGTGCATTTATGATTTTTATTATAGAAAAATACTGAACTATAGAGTTATATAGAATACTTAAGCAAAATCACTGGTATCACCACCACACAAATAAATATTTTATTGTATGTTTTGTTTTGATATTCCAAAGATAAAGTATAAAAAGAAATGATCTTTTAAAGGTGATGCTTCCCTTATATGTATTTTGTCCAAAAGGGCTTTCACCAGTCCTCACCCTGAAAAATCATGGCTTTGCAATCCATACAACCTGAAGGGAAAACCTTGGTGAAGGTGGAGTCAGAGAACTGGCCAGAGAAACCCTTTAAATGGAATTAGTAATAGACCAGGGCATAAGAGGAGTAACTCAGATAAAAACAGCCAGACTGGGCCCTTGGCTGGAAAATATATATATATATATATACATGTATATCCAAGGACTGATTACTCCATATCCAGGACCCTGTTTAGAATTTACCCTGGATAAGGCACAATTCACAGGCCCTCGTAACTCTGACTTCACCCTTGAGTCCTTCAGTTAGATGCAGTAAAATGTTCTGATTTGAAAATAAAGTTAGTTCACCCAAGAATAGCCGAGATAAGTACCAGGAGGTTTACTCCATGGCTTGGAGGCCAGCCACACATGTTAGGGGAAAAGGCAGCTCAGACAGAGAAGGGAGCATCAAGTAAAGGGTGTTGGGAGGATCCTCCCAGGATGGGAGAAGCATGCTGAAAGTAGACTATAGACCAAACATGATTGCCAGTCAATGCCTCTCTTGCAAATCACAGAACCCAAAAGGAGAGAGAGAGAGAACGAAAGGGAATGCCCTGCCACAAAGGTGGGGTGGGATAGGGGAGATGGGGGGTGGGAGGGATACTGGGATCTGTAGTGGTGGGAAATGGGCACTGGTGGAGGGATGCGTATTTGATGATTGTATAATTGAAACCCAAGCACAAAAATTTATAAATCTACAACTGTACCTCATGGTGTTTCACTAATAAAAATTTTTAAAAAAAGAAAAGAAAGTTAGTTAATGGTGTGCTTGGGCACCTCAGGCCTACACAATATGCAAAGTTCTACAACAAGCACCTGGACACACACTGCCTTGCTTAAGATACAGACTTTTCTAGATCATGACAAGTATAATTGATACTTACTATGTGTCAGGCATTGTGCTAGGGGACACAGCAGGGGACAAAACAGCAAAACTCCCTGCCCCAAAGGATGGTCTCTTCTAGGGGAAGGGGACATCGAAGATAAAATAGAAAACAGACTAGGACTTAAAAGTGTGTGTTATCTCTCTGCACGGCACGGGTAATTAGGAATCCTCTGTTGTGCTTTATAACCCTGCCAGCCTCCCTATGGACCCATCTCTGACTGCATCTGTCCCTCCCGCCCACCCCGTCCTTGCCTGTCATCCGTCAGAGTGTCGCGTATTTTTCACCTGGTCCTCCTTCATGACCCAGTTTTATTTTGATTAATTTAGAACATCGATTACATTATTACTAAGAGTAACTAGAGCCGTTTGTTAATTAAATGAGATGTGGGCATTGTAAATTACTCATGCCTGTTCTCTTCCCTCGGGACTAAGTCGGGAGCAAATGGGGTTGGGGCTGGGCGTTGGGTAGGAAAATTGCTATATTTCTGTGGCATTTAGGCTCGGGGACTGTCTCCCTTTTTTCCAAGTTTCTGAATCACATTGTAAACTGGATGTGCTGATTGATACCTCTCTAAACACTAATTAACGTTGTGAAACTTTAATTAGAGCTTAGAATCTCTTTAGAAGCCAAATAACAAGTGGGTTATTTGTCAGATGAAGATAATAATACCCGTCCTGCCTTCTTTGCAGGATTGTGACAAGAGAAAAATAAAACAAGATGTGTTAAAGAAAACACTTTTAAAAAATGCAAAGTGCTGCTCAGGTGTCTGTGAAAAATCTCCATCCTTGCCCTGCCCTCTTGAGTTCCTGATCTAGCAAACACCCGCTCTGGTGACTAGCTCAGGGCCAGCAGAGTGGCAGGAGCTGTTACTGCCCTCCCACTTCTGACAGTTAAAGAAAAAACAGATGAGCATGGTGGGGTGACTTGCCGTGCCACCTTCTTGGCTCGTGCTAATACTCCCCTTGCTCGTTCATTAGAGTTTTCCTTTCTCCCGCTTGGTCCCCTTTCACTTTTCCTCAGAGTACAAGGTTTTCTTCTTTAAGTTGTCTGCCGAACTGCATTAAAAATTTGGTGGCCAACCAAATAAAGGATGTTTGGAGGATCCTCCCAGGAGGGGAGATGCATGTCGAAAGTAGACTATGGACTGAACATGTTTGCCACTCAATGCCTCTTTTGCAGACCACAACACCCAAAAGGAGAGAGAGAACACAGGGGATTGCCCTGCCACAGAGACGGGGGGATGGGGGGATGGGGGTGGGAGGGATATTATCCATGGTGGTGGAAAATGGGCACTGGTAGAGGGATGGGTATCTGATCATTGTATAATTGAAACCAAAGCACAAAAAATTGTAAATCTACAACTGTAAAAAAAAATAAAATAAAAGGGAAAAAATATATATATAGAATAAAGGTACATGCATTTGGAAAAAATAATTTATTTGAAGGAAATAATGGCAAAGTAGAAAAATACTTAGCTATCAATTAAGTTATTCATTACATTACATGAAAAAATTTAAATGAACTAATTTTCTCTAGGAATATGGCTAAACAATTGTAAAAATAATTAAATTATATAACCAGTATAATTATGATCAGAAAAAGGGGGAAACCCTTTACAGTAACAGTAAATGTTTATATATAAGTATATACACATACATATTTTAAATAAATTCTTATCTTCATCCCATACCATATGTATATGGATAACTCTTTAGGAACAAACTATTTTAATAAAAAAGTGGGGACCAAAAAAAAAAATTTGGTGGCCAAGCTCAATGAGTAGAAGAGCTTTTGTAATATTTGATAAGGAGAAAAAAGGGAAGAATTCCTGAAAATTCCACAGGAAGTATTATTTGTAGCACTCCCAATTCATGGCTGTCAGACACAGGAGCACACATTCCTGAGAGAGTGCCTGTATATTTTTCCAGCTCTTGTGAGAGAACAATTTCCATCTGAGTATTTCTAGTGACTGTCATATTCCATTCCTAGCAGTTGAATGAGTTTTCTTCCCTTGGCCATTTGGAGTCCTCCCACCCTCTCTCCATTGCAGATAATGCTGGAGAGAATAGAACTTTCCTCCTCCTCCATTTATCTTCATCTGGTTGTCAGTTTCCTTATTCTTTTCCCTCTTAGTTACTTTTCTCCTGATTCCTTTTCTTTTTGTGATCTGCTGACCATTTTTCTCTGACCATTGATTGTTTTGGTGGGATAATCTCTCTCTCTTTCACTCTCTCTTCTCTCTCTCTGTCTCTTTCTCTCTCTCTCTCTCTCACACACACACAGACCCACACAGACACACACACACACGCACAGCATTGCACAGCACATGCACACATTAATTAGGTCAAAGGCCTATGACTGTTTTCCTGGCTGGGGGTAACTGTTGTGAGTCCTGAATCTCACCACCCTGCCAGTTATTTGAGTCCAGGTTTTTGTCTCCATGTGGATCTTAAGTGAGGTCCAAAGGCCACTGATAAAAACCTGGTCACTCGGACAGACCCGAGACGCCTGGCAGAGCAGATAGTGAGCTCTGCCGTACAAGGCAGCCCGGTCTCTTGGGTAAATATTTTTTCTGGGCAGAAGCGTTTTCAAACAGAACTCTGAGCCCACTGTGATGAGCTTGACAGCAGGAATTGCGTGCTGCTTGTCAACTACAAGATCCATTTGCTCGGACTGGTCAAGATCCATTTGCTAGGACTGGTCTAGTTGGGACCAAACTGGTGTTTTCCGAGGCCGCCACTGAAAAGACTCATGGCTCAGGAGGAGGAGGTGTGTCCGCGGTGGTGAGTCTTCGAGGCGGTGGTGAGTCAGTATTTCTCGAAAGACAGAAGGGAAACTGATTAAAACTGAGGCTGCTTTAATTTATAGGTGCCTTCCATGAGTTTCCAAGATGTCCCAAATCAATCTGAAGACAGATCTGTATGAATATCCTTTTTTTATTTTAACTTTTTTGAATTGTTATGCCAACACTCTTTCGTGCTCGGGGCTCACTCCTGGCTCTGTGCTCAGGAGTCAACCTGGCTGGCTTAGAGGACCATATGGGACGCTGGGGATCGAACCAAGTCCGTTGCATTCAAGGAGAGCACCCTAACCACTCCCCTATCCTTTAGGCCCCTAGATGATGAGTATTCTCATTTGTGCTTTGTCTGCTCCCTTCGGTGGTATGCTAATGATAGAATAAAGAGCTGAGGTGGCAAAGCGGCAGTTTTGGTTTTGCCCAACATGAAAACCTAGATAAAAGCCAAAAAGGGAGTTTCTTGTTGGTTTCCTCTCTCGGAACACCCTTTCCCTACTTCAAGATGACAAAACACAGCTTGGCACTCACGGTTAATAGCTAAGCCAGAAGTTGAATAGGGAGAGGCCATTTCTTTTGTTCATGGCTTTCTGTTTATATTAAAAATTACAAAGGTGGGATGTGCAGAGTTCTGATCAAACAGATCAGAGGTAAACATGCATTTCAGAAAATGACATACACCTAAAAGCGGAATGACTAAGAATGAAATTCCTCACTTATCATGGGTCTATTGATACAGGATTGTTTTCTTGGTGTGAATTATTTCATAGAACCAAATCAACAAATACCTTCTATGTGCCTTTTTTAAAAAAATTTTATCTCCTCATACAGATTCATTATTTAATGATTGGATTCCATTAGATTTTGCATTTTTCTTTTCTGTTTTCTTTTGTTTTGGGGCCACACCCGGCAGTGTTCAGGGGACACTCCTGGCTCTGCATTCAGGAAAACACTCCTCATGGGCTTGGGGGACCAGATACTATCCCAAGGATCGAACCTGGGCCGGCTGTGTGCAAGGCAAGCCACCCTACCCACTGTCCCATCTCTCCAGCCCCTAGGTTATGTATTTCAGCTCTAAATGTACCCATTTATTGAAAACTAATTTCACTGAAGTTTAGGTATTCAGTAATTTTCTTAAGACATAGTGTTTGAAAAGGAGAGAGGATAAAAGGGAATGCCCTGCCACTGAGGTGGGGGGGGGTAGGATGGGGATGGTGGGAGGGATGCTGGGAACGTTGGTGGGGGAGAATGGGCACTGGTGGAGGGATAGGTAAACAGTCAGTATATGACTGTAATGCAAACACAAAAGTTCATAAGTGTGTAACTACCCCATGGCGATTCACAAGAAAGAAAGAAAGAAAGAAAGAAAGAAAGAAAGAAGGAAGGAAGGAAGGAAGGAAGGAAGGAAGGAAGGAAGGAAGGAAGGAAGGAAGGAAGACATAGTGTTTGACAAGATAATTTCATAACTGTTAAGATTCCAAGACTACCTCCGTGTAAAGGGCTGAAGGGGTTTGCAGTCTTGCTGTCTGATTCTGCAGAATCACAGAATTCATCCTGCCACTGGAGAAGTTTTGAAGAGAGATTTGCTGCTTTCAAAATATTCAGACTTGGTTTTAAACCGTTGCCAGCTCCCCAAGTTTGCTTGTTCCAAAACTTGAGGAGTCCGAGTTGGTTACTCATGGGAGCTCAGACAGGAGATTAGCCTGCTAGTTCTGGTGCTGAGCAGAGATATCTTTTGATTGGACATTTCTGCACAATGCACTGAGGATGCCAATCAGAAAGAAAAAATAAACGTATAAAATAAAGTCCCACGAGGGAGATTTGCAAGGCAAAGAACACCGTCCGTTGCTCTCATCCTGAGACTGCATAGTGAGGAGTTTGGATAATCTGTGTCCTACTCACCAGAGAACTGCCTGTTTTGCTGGAATTTATACCTGTTTGTGCACTTTCCCTCTGGTTTAGTTTCGTGGTGATGTTGAATACAGGGGGATTAAATCCCAGCTTCACACAAATAATTTGTGTACTCTGCCATGAGATGTGTCCCTAGCCCTTCCCCCGACCCTTGGAGGACATGAGTGAACTAGCCAGGTAAATAGCTCTTTAGTTGGGCTTCCATGATTGGCCTTCTTTCTGTGTCCCAGATAACCAGTTCCTCTCCTGTGCAGTTTCTGAGGAATGTTTTACAGACTTAGAGGGACGTGAGTAACTGCATCTCTCTGCTTTGGGTTCCTTTTCTATCAAGGGCTGCTTATTTGATCTGGCTTGAAAAATGGGAACGTCGTTCTCAAGTTCAGAAGTAAGAAATTCTTAGCTCTTCCTTGGCAGGATATGTGAAACTGCATGCAACAGACTTCTCTTAATAGAGATCCGAGAGAAGAACCAGCTAGAAAGTCAGATCTCAGAAACTTCCTTCAAATGCTTGTGAAATTTTTAAGGGGGGAAAAAAGTTGATGACTCTTTTTCCTCTCTTGGCTGCTATGTTGGATATTTGGGGATGGCGTTCTAACTGATTTACTCATCCCGCGAGGCTTTCGGAAAAATAGACTCACCTTTCAGAAGCTCAGCCTGGTTCTGCTTTCAGGTTGCAATTCATTATAGAGCCTGAAAATAAGAAGTTTTGAAATATGTCGTCTTTTTGTTTATGTGGCATTCACAACCTCAGGTGGCAGTTCTTATATGGACAAGTGATTGGATGACCTAAAATTAACTATCAGTTATTTCGAGGATTTTATTTTATAATAACTGAATAGAAGTTCATGGAGCAAGTTTTAGCCCCAAATTCAAATTAAAGAACTTTATTAAAAAATTTAGAAGACCTCTCACCAACAGATGGAAAAACAGAACTGTGGACACGAAGAGAAATGGGAATCTGATTCAGGCTCATATCCTAAAGTTAAATTTTTGGACTTTTGTTCCATCTAGTTTGGGACAAGCAAGGGTTTAGTCATCAGGGACCTTCCTCCTAGTTTGATCCAGGGTTGTGGCCTGTTTATGATTTGTCCCGTGACCTTTTGTTGAAAAGAGGTGGTTACTAGAGTAACAGTTTATGGAAGCATCTTGCTATTAATAGTCAAAAATACCAAATGTATTGATGCTCTTTCCACGTGAGTTTGATCTCATTAGACACATCTGAAGCAATCATTCGTAGTTTGGCCATGTCTCTGTTAAAATCAAGCGCCGACCGTGTGACATTTTTGTCTCACAATATTTGGCTTAGTTGATAAATCCCATCACTTTACAAATCCTTTTGGAAAAACATTGATTCAGCTTGTCAGGACAAACTTTCCCCAGCCCTGCCCACTTTGGGGAGGGCCTTTTCCCTCACATCCACTGTTCCCGTGGCCTTTTTCAGTGTTTCCACACAGCAAACACATTTACCAGTTTCCCGGAAAGGAAGAGAGGAGCGTGTTCTCAGAACGAAAATAGAAAAAGAGGGAGACAGCTGGACTAGCCCCGAGAGTGCCTCAATCCAGTGACTTCCTGTCTTGAGAGTCCTGTGCGTCAAACTCTTACTTTCTTTTAGCTAAAACCAACAAAAGCCCACTCTTCCTCCGCTCTTGGGAGTCTGCCTCGTCCAAGTCCATCCGCCCACGAAGCTGCAGCTGATGTATTTTCTCTCCACCTGCAGTTCAGGCTGATGGGCGAGGGTGTTGCATTCAGATCACAGTGCCCCATGGAAATGTTCCTTTTTTTTTTTTTTTTTCTGAGGGCAGCTCATTTGGCGAGTTCCCCCCTCAGTCCAACCAGGAGTACAATGGTTGATTTGTCTTCCCATGACCTCAGTAAGGAGGCAGAAGTACCTGCCGCCTGGCTGGCTCGAGTCAGTCCCCTCTCCCAGGCTCCGCCCTGCAGGGGTGAATCAGCCGGATGATGCACTGATTTTGTAGCATGGCAGGGTGGAGACCTGGCGAGCCTGTCGGCTGCCTGCTGAGGGAGGAGGAAAGAATTTGCCTGGCATACCACGACAGCGGTGCAGCTTATAGGGGAAATCATTGCAAAACCCCAAAGCCCTGTGCCACCCGCCTTTCCCATAAGCACCACACTCGGCAGCTCCCAGACCTGCCTCGGGGACAGAGTGGGGAGAAGCATTCGCCTCCCCGGATAAGCTGTGCGGTTGCTTCCCTGTCGGCCTGTCCGATAAGGAGTTCCCGGGCGGCTGCACAGAGCCTTGGCTGCCTGCCTCTCGTGCCTCACACGCATCGAGGCACTGTGTCTTCATGTGATCACAGCCGCTGCAGTTCCCACCAGGACAGGACACTGGTTTTTAAAATGAAGAAACCCCAAGAGAGAGAAATCTTCTAGAAAGGTAAAGGGGGCAGGGAGACTTGTAGCTTGGGAATTTGGGGAATTTTGCTCTGGGCCATTACTCTTTATCGTGTGACACTTAGAGAATGAAACAATAGACTATTCTCTTTTTTGGCAGCAACAGCAGTAAATTTGAATTAGCAGGTGGCTCTGTAAAGGGAAAGAAATGAGAGAAAACTCAGTGGAAGTCCTTGACTTTCATGAGATCGTTCCTGTGCTGTGGCTTCCCTGTAACTGACTCTGCAGAGGAGGACAGGCGTTTCTTCTCTTAGCAGAATGGACCAGCCCTGAGGTCCTGTAAAAGCTGGTCTTTGCTTTATTCTCACTATTCTGTCACTTCCTTTTACCGTGGTTCACTGGCAAGATTGTCATTGAATTTTATGCGATCTTGTTCCTTTTCTGCCCCTCCAAATCGTTCAGCTTCAGCGCTAAGCTGATACCTCTTAACTCTGAACTGAACTGAAATTAGGGTCTATTTTTTATTTCTCTGATTTTTGTTTCTCACGATTCTGCAGAATCTTGATGGACCCCAGGGGTTCCAGCTGGTAAGAGATGAACTGTGTCCAAAGAGGTGTGTTTTTTTTTTTAAGAATTTGGCATTTATGGGCTGGAGTGAATGGACAGGGGTTAAGGTGTTTGCCTTGTGCACACTCCATCCTGGTTCAATTCCCGCACTGCATATGGTTCTCCCAAGAAGTACCACCAGAGTGGTCCCTGAGCTCAGAGCCAGAAGTAAGCCCTGAGCACCACCAGGTGTGCCCCAAAAACACAGAACAACAGAGCTGGACACCTCTGCACTGTCCCCGCTGCCCTTCTTCCCTGTCCCATTCCACACTCTTCTCCTCACTGTGGCTTCATTGCATTCAAATCACAAATTTGCCCCATGGAAATTGTGTAGCCTGGGCTGGTCCATGGTTATTACTTACACAAAAGGCTTTATCTCAAGAGATGCATCGAAACCTTGAAAGGAACAGAAGACGAGAGGAATTGGGGCGAAACTTCATCAGGTAGATAAAACCTTTGAGTGGATTAGTACGTACCACAAAGACAGCGAAGGCAGCCAGTGGTCAGAGGGAAGGACAAGTGTCCCACCCGAGAGGGCCATGAGACTTCTGGGATGAGAGTAACGTCTTTACCTGGATGTCTTTCACGTCTCTCTTAGTATAAGCCCTTTTCGTCCGTCCAATCGGCGTCCTCTCTTACCACCTCCAGCAAATGTCCTCACATACTTCCAGGAGGAATTAACTCCTTTCTCGTCTGTTATTCCTAGAGCAAAGTTCTGAATCATATGCAAAATGGGGATTGCTCCTTTTACTTGCTACTCATTAAGAGTCCTGCTGGTCTGTCTCACTGACCTGTCAGCTTTGAGGTCTTAGGAGACAAGTGTCACTCCACCTTCCTCTTCGCAAGCTCATTCTGGCTTGCTTAGAACTTAGTGTCTTGCCAACAGGTGCCGTGTTCAGCCAGGCTCTGCAGCACACTTACTCTGGGTAGGCATAATGCAGGGCAGAGAACAGCACTAGTGTCTGCCAAAGACCGGTAGGATTGGCGGGCCCAGGTGATGACTGGGGGCCTGTATTCCATCCCTGATATTACGTGGCCCCCAGTGTTATCAGGTTTGGGCCTGATGGGCCCCAGCACTGCTGAACTTGAGCTTCAAAACATTGCCAGATCGTGCACCGAAGCATCTCCCCAGCACTGGGTGTGGCCCTAGGACTCCTGAGCACTTTTGGGAAACAACCACACCCTTGCCTTCCCAGCAGAATTGGTGGGATTGGACTGGCAGTTTTCCCCAGGATATTTTTTTCCTGAGTGAACAGGTGGCCTACACTCTGACCTCTGACCTCCCTTGCTCTCTTCCCCCTGAGCTCACAGCCCACTGGGGGTGGTGGTGCTTCTTTATCTCCGTGTGTTCCAGATCGACCTAAAGTAGGGCATTATCTGGCTTTGGGTATCGGGAAAGAGTGATCGGGTATGTGGTTGGCTGGGAAGGATGATTTGCTGAGGCCATTTAGAAAATCCCTTTACATTCCCACGGCCTCTTTCTTAGCTGCTCTCACTGTTCTCAGCAATCCGGCCAGAGAGAGGAGGAGGAGGAAGAACCCAGTCTTCCTTCTGCCCGAGGTTTATTATCCTGCTAGGTTTAGGTGGGTTGGTTGAAACTGTAGATAAGCCCCAGAGTGGGCGGCCTCTGGAGTGGGCGTAGGACCAATCCAACGGCCTTCCTTTCCTCCCATGTTACTCTCGTCTCCAGAGTCCCACGGCTCTCTCGGGTGGGATACTTGTCCTTGCCTCTGACTATCGGCAGCCTCTGCAGTCTCTGTGGTGCTAATCCTGTAACAGGTTTTATCTACCTTATGAAGTTTCATGCCCCAATTCCTTTAGTTTTTCTGTTCCTTTTAAGGTTTCCATGGACCTCTTGAGATAGCCTTTTGTTTAAGTAATTACCATGGAGCGCCCCAGTCTCCACGGAAAGCTTCGAGTGTAGAAACTCACTATGACTCCAGCGTTAAGTCTTTACAAGTGTTGGAGGAAATGTACTTCGTCGAATTCAGTTAGAGTGAAGGCAGAGGATTTGGGCTTTTTGTCCTTAAGAGCAGGCCCGTCATCTCTCCTGTCATTCGCTAGAACCGTCCCCACCTCTTGGGGGCACACCCTCCAGAGGTTGGTTGTGGACTCGCCTGTGGAACCGATTTTTCTTGCCCGGGCACGGAGAGAAGCACTCTGGGAACACCACCCAACTCTGCACACCTTTGACAGGATGAGAAAGAACTGGAAGCCCTGGCTGGACCTGTCCTCTGAATTCCCATCCAGGCTGGTCCTGTCCGCCCCCTGCAGCTATGCTGGAGGTGGAGAGAGAAGAGATGGGTTTGTGGAAGGGATCACACCCACTCCTCTCTCTCTCTCTCTGCAGTCACCTCCCCTGTCACACCCTGTCTCAGGGCTGAGAAGACTGGTGAAGTAGCAAAGGGCGAGGAAATCTAAGTGGGGCAGAATGTCCAAGAGAGAGTCGAAGGTTCTTATTTTCGTCTCCTGCTTTGACACAGAGAATGAGGGTTTCTACGCGTGTCACTCATTGAGTGTGTTTCTCTGTGTGTCACACATTGAGTGAGGTTTTCTGCGGGGGAAGTCTGCCTCTGAGAAAAATGACCCTAGCCTCTTCATTTTGTCTGTGTTATCAACCATCTTCGTTTTATCGATGATGAGATCTCTGGAAACAGCCCAATTTAAACATGAAAGAGATTCAAAATGTGTGCAGGTTGGTTTTTTTGTTTGTTTGTTGGTTTGTTTGCCAGTTTCTTATGGCTAGCTCCAGTAAGGAATCTTGCCACGTAAAATGGGCAAGAAAAATTGGGAATGGGAAGGGCTGAAAAAAAAAAATTCTCCTGGTAATGGGGAAAGGGAAGGATTGAAGGATGAATGGAATTGGAACCCAAGTGGAAACAGGGAAGGCTTTGCTCCCTGTCAGGGAACAACCTGGAAATGTGTCCTATTGGATCAGTCCCCTATTTTGTTTCAGTTCGTTCCATTTTCATTAACTACTGTAACTTTAAAAATTGATTATTTTGTATATAGAAAAATGCCTGCTTCTTCATCTTCCCTCCAAAAGTTCTCTCCAAAAATCTCAGGTCCTAGAGATGGCTCAAAGGGTGGAGCTCCTGATTTGCATGAAGGACCCCCAGGTTTGGTCCCCAACACCCCCCAGGGTTCCCTGTGCCCTACTACTAGGTATGGCCCAGAGCAATAAAAAAAAAAATCCAAAGATCTGGCTCACGGAGGCTTTGCTTCCAGGGATCACAGGCAATTCCAGAGGGGAAAGGTGCCCTCTGGTCCCCCACACCTCTTTCTCAGTTTCTGACCCGGACCCTGAGTGGAGTTGCATTTGTTGTCTGGATCCCACAAGTACTTGACTGTGGAGGGACTGACTGCTCCCAACTTGGCTTGAAGTTGCGTTGCTTTTTGTTTTTGTTTTTGTTTTTTTTTAGCTTATTGGGTCCCACCCAGCAATGCTCAGAGTTTACTTCTGCCTCTGCACTCAGGCATTACTCCTGGCAGTGCTCAGGGGGGACCATGCGGGATGCCGGGGATTGAACCTGGGTTGGCCACATGCAAGGCAAACACCCTGCCCGCTGTACTGTCGCTCCGGCCTTGGCTGGAAGTTTTCTAGGAGGCAAAAATGAAGAACCTGGTTTTGAGTTGCCAACCGTGCGCTCCAGTTCTCCTCCCTAGATTCGCCAGGGGAGTTTCTGAAAGTGGTGATGCGACCCCTTCCCAACCAACTCCTGCCCCACTCCTGGAGTCGCTGGTTCACTGGGATGAAAGGTGACTCAGCCTTTTCTTCAAAAAGCCCCGGGGAGTTTCAGCTGTGCTCTAGGTGTGCAGATTTGAGGCATGAGGGACCTGCTCTAGGAAGTGCCAGCCTGGGGGCCTCTCCACCTGGATTGGCAGGGGCGCTCGCCCAGCCGAACCATGCTATTACTCCTCTGGACCCTGAGTCCTGACCTGTGTGAAAGGAGTGTGGACTCAGCCCTTGGCTTTTTCATAAAAATCTGTTATTGTTGTCATTGCTATTGTTGTTGTTGTTTGGGGATGCAACCATCAGTGCTTACGTCTTACTCCTGGGTCTCCATTCAGGGATCACTCTTGGTGGGGCTCAGGGGACCGCATGGGGTTTGGGACTTGGGCGTGAGCACAAACCTCTTACCTGCTGCCTTTGCTCTCCTCTAGAAGGAATGGACCTGACAGGATGCGCCCTGGGAACTTACAGTGGGGGGTGAAAAACTCTCAGGCATGAAAACATGGAAGGATTCACTCTCACTCTCACGCAGCCGCTAGGAGAGGTGGCCAGAACAGCAAGGGATGACTTTAGATCAAGCTGATATTTTATTTGTTGTTACTGTAGTTCTGGTTTGCGTTTGGGAGGGAGGGCACGGCAGGGGGTGGAGGGGCATCTTTAAGGGTGTAGGAAAAGGATGGGTCATCCCCAGCAGTGCCTGGGGGCTATTCCTGCTCTGTGCTCAGGAGTCACTCCTAGCAGTCCTCAGGGGCCCAGTGTCAAATGCCTTGACCCAGCACTCTCTCTCCAGTCCCTGGAACTGGTATTTTAGCAGACCCAGGGACACAAGAAGAATTTTGTCGGAGAAAAAATGTGACGGAATGGCACAAGCAAAAGCAGTGAAATGCCTGCAGTGCCCTTTCTCCTTCCTGTCTTTGAGAAATGCCAGCTCCCTCCCTCACCCCAAGGTTCACGACCCACTCAGAACCTCAAGAAAGACTGTGAGTGGCTTTTAATGCAATGGCAGTATTAGGATTAGCAGGGCGATTGGGTATGAAGGCACACCCTGCTGTGCTCAGGGGTTCCTCGTGTCGATGCACTCAAGAATTACTCCTGGTGCCCTGCCACAGAGGCAGGGTGGGATGGGGGGATGGGGGGTGGGAGGGATACTGGGATCCGTGGTGGTGGTGGTGGAGAATGGGCACTGGTGGAGGGATGGGTATTTGATCATTGTATAATTGAAACCCAAGCACAAAAATTTGTAAGTCTACAACTGTACCTCATGGTGTCTCACTAATCACGATCACGACCATCCTGTTATTCTTCGATTTCCTCGAGCAGGCCCCAGTAACGTCTCCTTCGTCCTAGCCCTGAGATTTTTTTTAAAAAGTACCATATTCAAGGCTCTTTCAGAGTTAGGAGAATGAGACCCTTCATTGTTACTGGTATTTGGCATATTGGGTACGCCACGGGGAGTTTGCCAGACTCTGCCGTGTGGGCAGGTTACATTCGGTAGGTTACATTTCACTAATAAAACTTTAAAAAAAAAAAAAAGAATTACTCCTGGCCATGCGTGCAGGATGCCTGGGATTGAACCCAGGTTGACTGCATGGAAGACAAGCGCCCTACCCACTGTACTATCTTTCTGACCCCAATAATTCTAGTTTAAATAGCAGGAAGCTCACGGATGACATAAACTTCTCCCACCACATGCTGAAAGAATAAGCCCTCCTAGAGTTATTGAGGAAAAAAGGAGTCCATGATTTTATTCATTTATGAAGAAGCACTGGGAATGGGGAGGGCCCGAAGAATTGTTGAAGGTAGGTCATGAGGAGATGGGCCGGAAACTGGGTGAAGAGGAACATATCGGGAGGAGAAGACATTCAGGGCATGTCAGGAAATATCCCACGTAGATATCCAAGCTCTTCCTCCTCACCATTTCATTGTACTTTGGTTCTATTTCTAGACTGTGGGGTCGAGCCTTCTGGGGTAGGCCCAGGGGATGAGGATCACGTTATAAGTTAGCATGAGGAGAAGAGAAGTTCAGAGGTATTTGACTGAACTACCAAAGTTTGGCAGCCTCCAAAGGCGGCCAAGACTGCACCGGTGCCATTCCAGCTAGTCTATCTCCATTTGCAAGGGGAGTCACCTTTTCAGAGGAAAGGGCTTGAGCACATCTTTGTTCTCCTGGATCTCCCAGGTTTCCTTTGTCTGTAAACTAAGCATCAGGGCAGACAGGTGTGTCTTTCACCCTCCTGGGAACCACTGGGTCTGCTGGTTTCCAGGCAAGGGAGCTCCTATTCTTAGTTCTACTCCCTCCCCAACTTTTGTCATCTGTCCTCCTCTGGGACTAGGCATCTATTTGCATACAATGGCTTATTCTTCTCCACCTCACTTTCTCCAGGCTCAAACACTTGGAAAAGTGCCTTCCACAGCCATATAAAAGACTCTTCCCATATACAAGATTTGTGGAATAAAAGTCTAGATTTTGGGGGGCAAGATTAAGAAACACTGCATTGAGATGGTTGCCTCAGCTTCATCCTTAAGAACAAGACTTTCAATATGTGTTGATGCTTTGTTTGGATTATGATAGTGTGTCTAAATGATGGAGAGCTTTCTCAAAAGTCCAGAGAAGAGAACTTCTCTATTCAAAGCAAATGATAAGACATGTTCAGTGGAATCTTTAGGATGATGAACGGATGTAAACCTTGCAGTGAGATATGCAGTCAGATTTTTGAAGACACATCAAACCCAGTGGGTGTATCTTATGTGTGTAACTATCTAAAAGTTGTTTTAAGTGTGCCAGAATTTTTCATAGAAAGGGGTTAGGGTGCGATTAAAAATACTGAATGTCATCTGAGGAACATAAAGTAACAAAATAGGAGACTAACCCCCTAGAATAGCCGAGATAAGTACCAGGAGGATTACTCCATGGCTCTGAGGACAGCCGCACACGCTAGGGGAAAAGGCAGCTCAGAGAGAGAAAGGAGCACCAAATAAAGGGTGTTGGGAGGTTCCTCTCAGGATGGGAAATGCGTGGTGAGAGTAGACTATAGTCCGAACAAGATCGTCACTCAGTGTCTCTTTTGCAAAGCACAGCACTCAAAAGGAGGGAGAGATAACAAAAGGGAATGCCCTGCCACAGAGGCAGGGTGGGATGGGGGAATGGGAGTGGGAGGAATACTGGGATTAGTGGTGGTGGAGAATGGGCACTGGTGGAGGGATGGGTACTCGATCATTGTATAAATGAAACCCGAGCACAAAAATTTGTAAGTCTATAGCTGTACCTCATGGTGTTTCACTAATAAAAATTTAAGAAGGAAAAAAAATACTGAATGCCCTAAACAAACACCATGACCTCTTAGCACCTGTATTGCAAACCATAATGCATAAAAGGAAAAGGAGAGAGAGAGAGAGAGAGAGAGAGAGAGAGAGAGAGAGAGAGAGAGAGAGCAAGAAAGAAAGTGGAGGCTGGGGTAGGGGGTGAGAGATTGGGGGATGGTGGGGGCGGAAACAAGGATATTGGTGGTGGGAAATGTACGCTGGTAGAGTAATGGGTGCTGGATCATTGTATGACTGAAACCCAATTATGAACAGCTTTGTAATGGTCTATTTCATGGATATCCAATTAAAAAAATTCTTTGAAGTAATGTGCCGTTCATGCCCAATTCAATCAGCTTCATCAATGGTGAATAAATAGCATATTAAAAAATAATAATAATGAAATAAATTCAAAAGAGGTAAGGGTAGAGTGATAGCACAGCAGGTAGGGCACTTGTCTTGCATGCAGCTGACGTAGGTTCCATCCCTAGCACCCCACATCGTCCCCTGTGTCTTCCAGGAGTGATCCAGGAGTGAAGTCAAGAATAAGTCAGGTGTGGGCCCAAAAATAAAGTTTAAGAAAATAGGCCAACGAGATTAGTACCAGGAGTTTTGCTCCGTGGCTTGGAGGCCAGCAACACGTGCTAGGGGAAAAGGGAACTCAGATAGAGAAGGGAGCACCAAATAAAGGGTGTTGGGAGGATCCTCCCAGGGTGGGAGTAGCATGCTGAAAGTAGACTATGGACCAAACATGATTGTCACCCATTGCCTCTTTTGCAAACCCAGTAAGAGAGAGAGAACAAAAGGGAATGACCTGCCACAGAGGCAGAAGGGATGGGGGGGGGGGGGGGGGGGGATACTGAGATCTGTGATGATGGGAAATGGGCACTGGTGGAGGGATGGGTACTCGATCATTGTATAATTGAAACCCAAGCACAAAAATTTGTAAGTCTACAACTGTACCTCATGGTGTCTCACTAATAAAAATTTCAAAAAAAAAAAAAAAGAAGAAGAAGAAAAGAAAATAGGCCAAGCTAAGCTTTCTGATCTAGTAAGTTCTTATTGGCTTAAAGTAATTTGAAATTATCTGGGCCTGATAGTTTATGGGATGAGACTGGAACTTTGTCCATAGTTCATTCTTTTATTTATTGGAAGATAAGTCCAGCTGAGTCTCAAAGTTCAAAGAAATTAATCTTTAGAACCTCGGGGTGGGGGGGGGAGTCTAGAGAAAGTCACTTTTAAGCAATCCAACCACTCTGTATGGAGGTAGAGGAATGAAGTGAATGGATGTGTACAGGCACCAAAATGACCCAATCCGACTGGGAAAATGCAGTAAAGTCATCCCTAATCTTTGTTAATCTCTGATTGTTTAGAACTTGCTTTGCTTGTCTGTCCTGTAGACAGATTTCAGTAAATCTTGTTACACCCGTCACACTCATCCAATATTCTTATGCACAGGGCAGTAATGAGTTTAAGAGAACTATTTTTTTTATTTTATTGTTTTTTTTTTTAATTTATTGAATCACTGTGGGAAAAGTTACAAAGCTTTCAGGTTTAAGTCTCGGTCATGCAATCATTGAACACATTTCCCTTCACCAGTACTTATTTTTCACCACCAAGAACCCCAATATACCCCCCTCCCACCCCTCCCAATGCCTGTGAGGCAGATGAATTCTAGTTAACACTCTATCTACTTTGATTAGATTCATTGTTTCGACAAAAGATGCACCACTATTTTAAACCCCAAAATCAGACCTGCTGAAAAGGCATTGCGAAATAATTTGTTTTCTACAGCTGGTCACAAGAATCAAATGATATCGCACGGCCGCTATTGCGGCCACACGATGTTGGATTTCTGGTATTTTACTTATTAAGCCTGGAAGTATTTCTGCTGAGAGTCAGATAACTATGAGATTGGTTTCTGTGCTCTGGAGTCATGGTCGTGCCGGAGAGCCACTCATGGGGGGCAATTCATGACCTCGGTAGGGCGTGAAGGACGAGCCGGGAACACCCCCCTTCCCATTTGGTTTCAGTCACCCTGTCACGACCGGCTCATACCTGGCTTTCCATAAAACTCCGAAGTGGCTGCCATCTTTCTTTCCAGAGGGAAAAAGGTGGAAGTTTAAGAGAAATTTTTCTCTTTTTTTTTCCTTTCTTTTTTTTTTCTTTTGAGATGATGAATTAAAATGATTAGAGGGATCTATCTCTTTAACAGCTGTCGAAGACAGATACAAATGATTGTTCGGTATGATTAGCTAAAAGCGTAATATATTTGTTTAGAGAACTAATCCTGTGTCTTTGAAAGACACATTTTAATTGAGATCAAATGTGGATTATAAGCAAGGGAGCTTGGGTGTACAATTAGGAACCTTTCAGGGGCCTGGAATGTCTGTGGTTCAGTGGGAGAGTACTGAACTCACACACATAACGCACACAAGGCCCTTGTATTGATTTCTTTGCTTTTTTTTTCTTTTTTCTTTCTTTCTTTATTTTTTTTTTACTAGTGAAACACCATGAGGTACAGTTGTAGATTTACAAACTTTTGTCCTTGGGTTTCAATTATACAATGATCAAGTACCCATCCCTCCTCCCGGGAGGGGAGATACATGTTGAAAGTAGACTATGAACTGAACATGATGTCTTAGTTTTAAGGGAGGGGGGAAAAGACACATGAGGGGGTGACGGAAAAGAGAGTACTGGAGTGTGGGTGCTTGTCTTGCTGCTGACCTGTTTGATCCCTGGCACACCATTTATGGTCCCAGGAGTGATCACTGAGCACAGAGCCAGGAGTAAGCCCTGCGCCAGTGGTGAGATCACACACACACACACACACACACACACACACACACACAAAGGCAAATGGGAGTGGTTTCAGCTAACAAATTCCACACAGCATAGAACTGAACCCAGGGACGGAAGCGTCCACCTGCTGCAGCGCTGACCGTGTCCATCCTCAGACCGAATCATTTCCCGGAAGCCTGCTGGTGCACTGGTGCTCCAGTTCTTCCCAGAATCCTCTCCTCTGCCTTGGAAGGTTTGGCAGGGATGGAATAATTCTGCGGGCCAATCATGGGGGAACAGTCGCGGCCTTTTTATCACCATCCTTTCTGGAATTAGCAGGTTGGTAGCTAGGTTTCTAGATTGGCTTTCTCACGTGTCTCGAGGGTAGGAAGCTAGCTTGTTGGACAAATGAGAAGGCTTCTGGGAGAAGTCTGTTTTGCCTCTTTCTGATGTTAAGATCCTGGCTTGTGACTCATTCGTTGGTGTTTTTTTTTGCTGTCTCACTCACGGAGAGACCTGACATGAAGCCGGGTGGCCAAGAAGGCTCTTCGTGGGTCAGGAAATTCCAAATGGATATAAATAAATCCTCAGCAGGGCTGCTGGGCCTCTCGCCGGCTTCTGCGGGTTCCCTTGAACTCCAAGGGAAACCTGCCTGAGACTGGCTTCCGGCTCACTGAAAATTGGTTATTTTGTTTTGGGGTGGGTAGGTATGAAATCCCAGAAAAAGAAACACAGAAGAGAATTTGATGACTGGGCGGGGGTTGGTGGACCATGAACCCAGACACTGTGTGTGTTGTGAAAAAAAAAAAAAAGAGCTGGGTTGTGTGTTGGTTTTTCCAATTTTTTTGCAAGCTGGGAAGGAGAACTCGGCACTCGGGTTTTGGATCTGTGAAAATGTTCACCTTTAACTAAGACTGTCACATAAAGAAATCACTGTTGTAGGAGTCAAAGGGTGTGTGTCTGTACTAAGGTTGAAGTGTTGTATTTGTGTTTTATTTTAAATTTCAGAATTCCCTTTCTAGGGGGAGGGGTTGGTGAAGTTTGGGTCATGCCCAGCGGTGCTCAGGGCTTTCTCCTAACTCTGTGCTCAAGGATCAGTCCCGATGAGACTCAGGAGTGATCACTGAGCACAGAGCCAGGAGTAAGCCCTGGCTGACTCAGGGGCCCCTGTGTGGTGCTAGGCTTCAAACCTCGGTTAACTGCATACAAGGCAAGTGCCTTAACTCCTGTACTATCTCTCCAGCCCCCAGAATTTCCATTTTTATTGCTAAATCCATTTGGTCTTTTTCCCCACAACTCTGTTTTTCTAATGGGGAGCTGCTGGGAGTGCTTAAAAGCTGGCTTTCTTTTTCTGATGTAAACACTATAAGACAAAATAAAGACAGGAATTCAGACAATTGCTTCAACTCCTCCTCCGTCACACACACACACACACACAAAAATCCAGCCTGTAGTTTTGTTAGAAAAGCCCTTTTTGCCCCAAAAGTACTGGCATCGGTTTCACGACTTTTCACCAAATTACCCTTTTTAATTGGAACCCTTTTCCTAGAGTTGTCCCATGTTATTTGGGAAGAAAGTCTAGAAAATAGCATTTTGTCTCCAAGCGGCCTTCTCTTTCGCATGTGGATGGCAAATTTAGGCTGTATTTCAGCAACGATTCCTTCAAGTCGACAGCGGACACTGAAACAGTACATTGGCGTAGGTCGGTGAGAAATAAGTCCTACGGTATCCATGTGACATCTTGGCTACTCTGAGACAGATTTGGGGTGAAGAGTCTCTGCCTCTTGTCACTGGCACTGGAAAGTGGAGAAGAAGGCCATTGTGTAAACCTCAAGGCCTCTGTAATGTCACGTGACTCCTTAACACAATGTGCCCTTTATGAAGACATAGCCCCTTCCGTTGGGGGGGGAACAATAACCTTCTCCACTGTCTGTCCCTCTCCGCCACTCACCTGCAGCCTGGCTCCTGAATGCTCCCTCCATGCCCAGAGCCAAGCTGATGACACAGCAAAGGGAAGCTGTGTTGCAGGGGAACTGGGCGATGGGGAGGCGGGGAGGAGGGTTAGACTGGGCCAGTGGGTGTGATGCAACCAGAAAGGTGCCGCTGAGTGGCATGGGCAGTGAGGCTCTGTTGGCCTGAGCTGCTCTGATCTGAGCACTGCAGCAATCCGTTTCATGCTTTGTCAGATCACATAGCATGTCGGGTTAGGCAACTGTGTGTGAAGCGCGCTCCGAAAATCATAGTCTAGAAGAAGCCGCCTTTGGAAATCACTGAGAACTCAGCACCCACCCTCTCATTTCGTGCATTCAAAATCTCGCCGCTGCTCTCTTGTGCAATTCCAAACCTCCACTGCCCATTGCTGGCCTGTGGACGAGGAAATATTTATAGCTCCTGTTTCTGCTCTCAGAAAGAAAATTATACCTTTCCGCAATTACGGCGAGTCCTTCCAGATGCCTGCCCAGATGCAGTCAGTCCGTGACTGTGACATGCCAATCTCCGAAATGTGCCACTCTTGCCAGATCCATTCAGAAATGTCCGCTCGTACTTTTTTTTTTTTAATTTTTATTAGTGAAACACCAGGAGGTACAGTTGTAGACGTACAAATTTTTGTGCTTGGGTTTCAGCTACACTCATACTTCTGTCCTCTTATTGGGAACGGGAGATATTTTTCATCTGGCCACGATAGATTTTAAAGAATGGGGGGGGGGGTCTACTTTTGCTTCTGTTTATTTTACCTCCTGCTGCATAATTGATGCGTGGGATCACTCCTCATTTAACCTGCACCTTCTGTATACACAGGGGCTCACCAGCAGCTCCTTCACCCTCTCTGGTAAGCAGAAACCCGTTTAGGCCTCAAGATTTTAACACGTTCAGGAGCTGGAGAGCAATAGTAAAGTGAGGATTGCATTTGCCTTGCATGCGGCCGGCGTGAATTCAATCCCCAGCATCCCCATAGGGTCCCTAGAACTCTACCAGGAGTGATTCCTGAGTGTAGAGTAAGCTCTGAGCACTACTGAGTATGGCCCGAAAATGTCACTGTCACTGTCCTCCCGTTGTTCATCAATTTGTTCGAGCGGGCCCAGTAACGTCTCCATTGGAGACTTTGTCGTTACTGTGTCTGGCATATCGAATACGTCACGGGGAGCTTGCCAGGCTCTGCCGTGCGGGCGAGATACTCTCGGTAGCTTGCCGGGCTCACCGAGAGGGGCAGAGGAATCGAACTCGGGTGGGCCATGTTGGCTTCGTGCAAGGCAGACGCCCTACCGCTGTGCTATCGCTCCAGCCGAAAATAAACCCCCAAAAAGAATTGAACACATTCATTTGCTTTTTGAACAAATGTCACAGATGCCTCCAACCCTCATGTCAAGGGAGAGATAGAAAAAGGAGTCAGTCTGGAGAGGACTCCGGATCCTCTCAGGCACGGCCGGGTTCTGTGCTGCACCAGAAAACAGGGGTCCCCAATAGGTGTAAGTAATAATGCTACTGGACTGTGAGCATCCTGCTACATGCATCCCAGCAACCCTCAGAGGCAGGGCAGTTATTTTCCCAATTATACAGTTGGAATAGAATCCACGTCGCCCACAGCTGAAAAGTGGCAGAGCCTGGTTTTCCAGGGCAAATGCAGGCAGGCTGGACCCCAGAGTGCCTGCTTGTAGTCACTGCATCTCTTCCCTGAATAGGTTTCCTTCGTCTGTAGCTGCTTTCCGGAACATCTGTAAAGGAGCTCCTCGACCTCCTTACGCCAGTCTCCTGGTCTCCAGCTGTCGACATCTCACCACGCAGCTCATTTTCAGTGGGGTCATGTGCATGCGTGTCTAAGGACGTGCATTTATCATGTCTCTCTAATCTCCTTTCACCTGAAACACTTTCCCTCTCATTCTGTCTTGATCTTGGTGGGGTGATAATGCATTTGTTTTTGTGGTGTTTTTGAATTTAATTTTCTGGGACTGGGGCCACAAGCACTCCTGGTGGTGTATGTTCTCCCCATTGACCTATCCCTCCAGCCCAGCTGTTTTTGTTGTTGTTGTTTTGTTTTTGCTTGGGGGGAGGTCACACCAGGTGATGCTCAGGGCTTGCTCCTGCGTCTGAGCTCAGATCAGTCCTAAGAATCAAACCCAAGCCAGGTCCATGTAAGGCAAATGCCCTATTCACTGGACTCTCTCTTCAGAAACTGGGCCCAGCACTTTCTAGGAGAAAGGGTGATCGTTCTGTAGGATGCCTTTCAGGTTGATCCGTCTTTGTTTGCAGATTCCAGACCTTCCTGAGCAGGGCCGTTGCAGAAAGGAAGGGCTTTTATGAAAGCATGGTACCTCCTGCATGTAGTACTGTCCTTGATGCCCTGGTCCAGGGGACTCTCTGTGGGCTTTCTGTACCTTAAAGTTGCTCATTTTTCCTTTCAGGCACTTCTCATTCAGCCTGCATCAACTAGTTATGGCCATTATTTAATGGTAACTTTCTACTTACCATAGAGTTCACTCTACCTTAGCTGGCACTCCGATGTATATTTATTAAGCACAACTGACTCACAAATATTTACTCTTTGATAATTGCACTATGGGCTGGAGCGATAGCACAGCGGGTAGGGCGTTTTGCCTTGCACGCAGCCGATCCGAGTTCGATTCCTCCGCCCCTCTCGGAGAGCCCGGCCAGCTACCAAGAGTATCTAGCCCACATGGCAAAGCCTGGCAAGCTAACCGTGACGTATTCAATATGCCAAACACAGTAACAACAAGTCTCACAATTTGTTGTGAGATGTTACTGGTGCCCGCTCGAGCAAATCGATGAACAACGGGCGGACAGTGCTACAGTGCTACAATTGCATTATGACTAAGCCTATTATTATTTTGATGCTCAGGTTATCCCAGTTTGAGAAAGCGGGAGTCAAAAAAATTGAAAGAAGAATATTGGTTTGGGTTGGAGGAGGGCACACCACGTGGTTCTTGAGGGCTACTGCCAGCTCTGTGCAGGATTGCTCCAGGTAGTGAGGGTTTGACACCCTCCACCCAAACCCCAAAGAAGTTTCTAAGCCAAACAGGTCCTGGAGACTGTCTTTAAGTAGCCCGTGTGCTACGTGCTTAGCTATTGAGATAGTGACTAGTCGTCGTGTCTGGATTCGAACCGGCTCCCTGCAACACAAGAGCTCAGGCAAGAGACTCAGCAGGCTTCTGGGAAGACAGGCCACCTTAGAGAAAGCCAGTTGGAAGATCAGCTTGTCAGAGACCATCCAGTGGGCAGAAGTTTGAGCGCCCAGCTCACTCGGCTTGCTTTTCCCAGCCTCTCTCTGTCTTTGGCTTTCCACCCTCAAGTGAGCCGGCCCTGGTTGGGCACGGCTGGAGAAGTATGTGCCGGGCCCCGAGTACTAAGCTTGGCCGTAGCAGGTGGCCCCACCTAGCTGTCCTTTCTGCACTTGGCAGCTTTCTGGTGCCAGACCAGCATATGGGCTTTGCTTCATGGACACGCTCGCTCCCAGCTGTTCCCGTCCAAGTTTCAGATACCAGGCAACGCGCTCTCTGCGGCTTAAGGCGAGAAATCAGAGCCTGAATCCTCCAACGCCCTTCAGAGTTTTCTTCCTGCCTGCACTCTGGCCACACCTGTCTCTCCCCGATTAGATTTCTTTTCCTTGGGGGCTGGGGTGCACAACTGGCAGTGCTCAGGGTTTACTCCTGGCTCTGCGCTCAGGAATCACTCCTGGTGTGCTTCAAGGGATTCTATGGGATGCTTGTCCGGCAAGTTCCCTACCCACTGTCCAGTCTCTCCTGCCAGATTTCTTTTCCTTGAACCTGTTGGAGAACAGCAAATCCCATCATTTTCCTCTGTATGGAGTTTTCCCTCAGTTCAAAGGAGAAATACACACACACACACACACATACACACACACATATTAGACTTAGTAGAATATAGAGTCACAGCGCTGAGGACAGAGGTTTGTTGGGGTTTCTGTTTCTCCCTCACTGTTTTGGAACAAAGTAGAGATCATTTGGCTCTCCCTAATGCAGCAGATTGCAAATTCTGGTGGTGTTAACAATAAGGGTAGTACTGAAGTCCAACAGATAAAACTAACAGGTGCTGGGCCCAGAGAGATAGTAGAGCTAGTAGGGCATTTGCCTTGCAAACATCTAACCCTGGTTTGCTCCCCAGCATCCAAATATGGTTCCCTGAACCCCCGCCAGGAGTGATCCTTGCGTGCAGAGCCAGGAGTCAACCCTGAACACAGCTGTGTGTGGCTCAAAGTCCATCTTCCTACCCCCAGAGGATAAAAATAAACACACGAGGTCAAAAGGAAGGTGTGAAACTATGAGAAGAATGTACAAGGACTTGGACAATCCATGAAAAACCTATAGGGAGACTCTGAAGAAACATTTTTTTTTAAAATACAAATTTCATACAGCCTCCTGCCAAAGCGGTCTCATTAAGATGCAGATTTGATTAGTTCACTCACTGTTTAGAACTCTACAGTGCTGCCCAGGGCACTTTGGGACCTGGCCCCAGAGCCCTGCCCTCCTGGGGTTTGGTACCCTCTCTGCATCACTGTAAGTTCCAGTTTCCCAAAATTCCAGGATTTGCATGTGCTTTTCTCCCTGCCTGCAGTTTTTCCTGGCCCCCCTCATACATACACAGTGCTCAGCGGCTTCCTGGCAGAACAACCCGATCTCAACTCCTGTCAGGGCCCTACTCTGCCCTGGTACCTCCTGGGTCACAGTGATTTCTATGCCGCTGGCCTGTCTCCATTGCACTTCTCAAGCCTTGCCCAGGAAGGTGCTATGTTTTGCTTAGCTCTTGGGAATGTTTGGCATATGATGGGTACTTAATATTTATTAACCTTTGTTTATGAATACATGTAGATATGTCATAAGTAATATTTAATCAATATTTTCCCTAGGTGAGTATCACCTGTGTGGGGAGTGGGAATGGGTCCTCTGAATGTGGAGCCAGTGTGAAGGAAGGACAGTGATGGGAGACAAAGGAAGACAATGAAAGGTGAAAGCATTCTGCCCCTGTCTGAGGGGCCAGGTTAAAAGAGGTTTGTGGGGGGCTGGAGCAATAGCACAGCAGGTAGGGCGTTTGCCTTGCACGCGGCCAACCCGCGTTCCTTTCCCAGCATCCCATTTGGTCCTCTGAGCACTGCCAGGGGTAATTCCTGAGTGCAGAGCCAGGAGTAACCCCTGTGCATCACTGGGTTGCATAACCCCTCTCAAAATAAAGAGGTTTAAGGATTCAACTGATTTGTTCATGGGACTGCAGTTTTATTTGAGCTCTGTAAAATGGTGTGAGGAAAAAAAAAATCTAAGGATTTAGCAAGAGAAGCAAAAGGAATTAGGAAGAGGTGCAGATGTGAGAAACAGCCATTTAAACAAACGAGGCCTTCACAATTGCAGCCACACTGCACATGTCTTGTCGATTGACCTGGTGTCGCCAAGGAACTTGTAAAACCCTTTTTCTTTCTATGTTGTTGTGATTTTTTGTTCGTACAAAGCATTTGGCCAGCTGTTTAAAATAGCTGCAGGACAGAAAGAAAGGGATAGATACAGAATAATCTCATTCATACATGGGACTTACAGATATATGGCAGGGTAGCAGCAGAGGGCCAAAGGCATCACAACAAGAGAATTCACCCACCAAACTGAGTTTTTGGGGGGTGGGAGTTGAAAGAAAGGGTCATTGGGATCTCTGGGGGGAGAGAGGTGATGAGTGTGGTGTTGGGATTATGTGCATGGGAAGCCATCATTAATAATATTGTAAATCACTGAACTCAAACAATTTTAAAAAAAAAGAAAGAAAAAAGAGCTGCAGGGACTGGAGCAATAGCACAGCCGGGAGGGCGTTTGCCTTGCATGCAGCCAACCCAGATTCGATTCCCAGCATCCCATATGGTCCCCCGAGCACCGCCAGGAGTAATTCCTGAGTGCATGAGCCAGGAATAACCCCTGAGCACCTCTGGGTGTGACCCAAAAAGCAAAAAAAAAAAAAAAGAGCTGCAGGGACTGGAGCAATAGCACAGCCGGGAGGGCGTTTGCCTTGCATGCAGCCAACCCAGATTCGATTCCCAGCATCCCATATGGTCCCCCGAGCACCGCCAGGAGTAATTCCTGAGTGCATGAGCCAGGAATAACCCCTGAGCACCTCTGGGTGTGACCCAAAAAGCAAAAAAAAAAAAAAAAAAAGAGCTGCAGGGACTGGAGCAATAGCACAGCCGGGAGGGCGTTTGCCTTGCATGCAGCCAACCCAGGTTCGATTCCCAGCATCCCATATGATCCCCCGAGCACCGCCAGGAGTAATTCCTGGGTGCATGAGCCAGGAATAACCCCTGAGCACCTCTGGGTGTGACCCAAAAAGCAAAAAAAAAAAAAAGAGCTGCAGCATAAAAGGAAGTTCAGGAGCCACCAGGCAGGTGGTGTCTGATTTTTCCTAGATCCGTGCTGTGGGATAGGATTTCATGACTTGTGGAAAAGTCCTGACTCCTTGTAGGTGTTCATTATTCCTTCAGTGACCAGAGGGATGAATTTGTTAAATGGGGGAAGGGTCCGATTTTTAAGGAACTGGTGTTTTAAAAAAAAAAAATCTCACGTGCTATACATTCTGTTGAAGCTGAATGAGAAGCTCTTGCTTCATCTTCCTCTGGATGCGTGCTCTGTAATGTATTGTCTCTCACGTAGATTTGATCCTTGGTGCTTGGTTGGGAAGCTCCTTGGTTCTCAGAGTCTCAGAGTCTCCACTCGGTGCCGTCCGCAGTGCCTTCTGGTTAAACCTGTTCAGAGGGCCTGTCCTGCTTCGCTCGTTTCTTTGTCCCCAGGTTCGAGCTTAGTGAAGTTCTGTTCACTCAATTACTTTCCTACTCGGAGAGTAATTAACTGCATGGAAACTTACCCAGCCTCCTGGTTTTCTTTCCTGCCTGCCGGCCTTCCTGGCGTGGAGTCTTTTCACTGCTTCCAGAAGCAGGGTTCTTGCACGCTCCTGCTTTTAAAACATGGGGATCCCCCATCGTGCCTCTCGAAGGCTGAGTCACCTTGTTCAGCAAAATCTCCGTGATTCCTGTGAGAGGGTACTGTGAGTTCATGGGAATCAATCAAGTCCTTCCACTTCCACAGTCGGGTACTGTGTCTGGCGAAGGGAGGCACGGAGGGTGTGGAAGTCGTGGTGCGTGGTGCGACCCTTTTCATGGTGCATTAGTCAGTAATTGTACCTAGGATGTAGCAGTGTGGCCAGAACAAAGAATTCATTGTTGCCTAATTAATAAAGTCATCCATCAAGGTTGTGTGTATTCATCTTAAATCCACCAGGACGTATAGTCTTTAAAACCTCTAATGCTTTTATGCTTGTGTGGTGTGTGTGCGTGTGATTTTAATCACTCCCTGTGGTAGAGTGTACGTCCTTAATTTTCTTACTCAAAATTGGCATGTTGGTTACCCAGTCACTTAAGTGTGGCCTGATGGTTCCATGAAATTCAAAAGTGGAAGCTTGAAGATCTCGGCTTCTATGGCCAGATGCTCAGCTGCCAGGAGGTTTTCACTCTGTTCACTGTCCTGAACAGGCCTATATTTCCAGTCTCGGGACTGTAGACCTTTAGGACGACATCCGTCTTTGTGGGGAGGTGTGGGTCCTGGTGCCCTCTAGAATGTTTCTCAGCATCCCACTAGATGCCAGTAGGAGTCCTTTCCAGTTATGAGAGCCAAAACGCTCCTAGATATTGCCAGAGGCAGGGGGACGGGGAGTGGGAGGAACGGTGCGAAATTACTTCTAGTGGAGACCAACAATGAGCAGCTTTGAACCCCCAAACACGTTTCCTGCCATGTGATCGACCCCCATCGAATTTCTTTTTGTCTTCCCAAACAAATATTATTTGGACACCAAATCTGGTTTCCTTGAAAAATTAAAATCCTATCATACTCTGTGAATCTAAATGAAATGAGTTTTGAAATAGCTGTCTCCGTTTTGCTGTATTAAAGCAGAAAAACTAAAAAAAAAAATTAAAAAACTAAAAAAAAAAAATTGGGTATTTGATCATTGTATAATCGAAACCCAAGCACAAAAATTTGTAAGTCTACAACTGTACCTCATGGTGTTTCACTAATAAATATATATATATATATATCACAAATCACAATCACAAATCATCCTGTTAGTCGTCGATTGCCTCGAGCAGGCCCCAGTAACGTCTCCTTCATCCTAGCCCTGAGATTATATTCAAGGCTCTTTAGGAGAATGAGACCCATCATTGTTACTGGTATTTGGCATATTGGGTACGCCACAGGGAGTTTGCCAGACTCTGCTGTGTGGGCAGGCTACATTCGGTAGCCTGCCAGTTTGTCCAAAGTAGGAATGAGATAATAAGATGTCATAATAAGATGTCGCATTCGCGGCCGTGCGGTTCCGGGAGCTGGATTTTATAGTCTCTGAGTCTTGGCCGTTGATGGGATTACACGGTGCCAGGGGGCCAGGTGGTGGGTGTGACCCCCGCCTACTGGAATTTGGAGGATCTGGGTGGAAGATGCTCGACTCCAATCCGAGTAGGCTTGGAGGTCTCGGCCCCGGAACCCGCGTGGCTTTGTCCCTCTGCCAGTACCTTCATGTGTGCGGAGAGTGGTCTCAGCATGGTGGTGGCTGGTCCTGGAGGTCTTCGGCTGCCGGAGCCTGGGATTACACGGCGCCAGGGGGCCAGGTGGTGGGTGTGGCCCCCGCCTACTGGAATTTGGAGGATCTGGGTGGAGGATGCTCGACTCCAATCCGAGTAGGCTGGGAGATCTCGGTCCCGGAACCCGTGTGGCTTTGTCCCTCTGCCAGTACCTTCATGTGTGCGGAGAGTGGTCTCAGCATGGTGGTGGCTGGTCCTGGAGGTCTTCGGCTGCCGGAGCCCTGGTCGGGGCGGGGAGGAAAGCTCAACCCACTCCCCTCCAAGGGGCCCCGGCGGCGAGGACAGTCAGGCGTGGGGGCAGGAGACTGCACTGTTCTTCTTCCGGGAGCTGGTATATATATATATATATATATCAGAAAAACTGCGAGGAAGCTTTAAATTATTCTTGAGACCGTACAGATACCTCCCCATCCCATCCCCCACTCAGAGCACTGTTTCAAGTGGTAGCTATCTCTAGAAAAAGTAGAGTTATCATCACCGTATGACTTCTACTTTCTCCCTGAACATCGGGGTATTTAGCCCTGACTTGGCATCCAAATAGCGCCTTTGGTTGGCACCGTCTATCTGTTTGGCATTGTTCGCACATGTTGACCGATGTACAAACTGTGTGTGGAGTTGAGGAGGAAAAAGAGGGACTCTGACGGGGCTTACTCCTTCCTGATTTTGTGTTCCAGGATCATCCCTGGTGATGCTCAGGTGGCCTATCGGTGCAGGTAGAGAGCCAGGGCCGGCTGTGTGCAAGACCAGTGCCTTCACCCCTCTGATAACATTCGAACTCATCTGTCACTGTCACTGTCTTCCGTTGTTCGTCGATTTGCTCGAGCGGGCCCGTAACATTGTGAGACTTGTTGTGACTGTGTTTGGCATATCGAATACATCACAGGGAGCTTGCCAGGCTTTGCCGTGCGGGCGAGATACTCTCTGTAGCTTGCCGGGCTCTCCGAGAGGGGCGGAGGAATCGAACTCGGGCCGACCGGATAGGGTTGGCCGCCTGCAAGGCAAACGCCCTACCCGCTGTGCTGTGGAAATAATCTCTTCCTCTGCCTAGGCTAATTCACATATAATTGCCCACCGTCTTCACTCATCCCTGCAAGGCTCTTGTTCGGCCAGCGTGCAGTAACCCTGCTTGGGGACCTGGCCCCTTCTCTAGTTCGCCTTCCTCTCCCTGCCCTCATCTTTCCTCCAGCTGCACCAGCAGGCCGTGCCCTGGCTCTTCTCCACTGCCTTCGTCTCTTCGCGCTGTCATCACTTCCCTGTCCCGAAAGCTCCTCTCCTAGTTAGCACCATTGTTTTGATCGCTTACTCATGTGCTACCATTGGACCCCTGTTGATAATATGCCTTTGTAACTGAATCTCAATTACTGTTATATTTAGGGTGTTTGGAATTTCTATCCTAGCTAGACTGTGCCTCATTTTATTTCTTATAAATCCTCCCTCCTACTCTTTCCACTGAATAGGGCCATTTTCTGCACCCAATTAAGCTTTCAATAAATTCTATATAATGAAGGTAGAGGCGGTGCCGGGAGCCGTCAGCGCCTGGATTTCCAGACATCCAGAAAATTCTTGTAAACACCCAGGACAGCCCTCTGATCCCAGGGTATTTAGTTGGAAGCTGTTACTTTCTGGATTCCAGTTGAAAATATAGCCAGTGGGTTTTGGCTGTGTATAAGCAGGCATAGCCCTGTAAGCTAGAAAGGTATTTCAGGCGATTAATCACATTCTTGTAAGCCATTGAGAGGTTCTTTTAGCTGCTGTTTTTCTACCTTCTTGACTATTCTTGGACTTGCCAAGCTTTTAATAATAAAGTCTCCTAATGTATCACTTTTCTATATGACATACATATAAATATCCTGGGAGAGACTGCTATGTTAGAATTCAGTTTAATTCCAAGTAGCAGAGACACCCAATAAAACACAGGGAAACAAAAGGAAAGTTTGTCGCTTTTTCCCCACAAAAGCTCAGCACTGCGTTTCCCAGCATTATTTGCAGCAACTCTGATCCACAAAACCTTGGTGCCCTCCAGCACAGTGTTCCTTCATTGTTTTGTGTGAATTCATGGTCCAGGATAGTGGTCGGTGTTCCAGTTATCACATCTGCATTCCAGGCAGCAGATGAGTGCAGTAACGGAGAAGAAAGGAGATCAGTGAATTATTTTTGCCTCTCTTAAGGGAGACTCCCAGGAATTGCCACATGACATTTCTTTTAGGGGCAGTAAAGGGGGTTGTTTCCTCCGGCTTCATATTTGCCCACTAAACAGAGGGAGTTCGTTGGTCTAGCGGAGGAGTAACATGGCCTAAGGGACATCGTGAATGTCCAGTTCATTCTTCTACCCAGGGAACTTTCTCAGTGTTTATTTCAATACGTTCCTTTTGTTTTCCAGTGACTTCTTATCACAGATCACAGATCATCCTGTTATTCGTCGATTGCCTCGAGCAGGCCCCAGTAACGTCTCCTTCATCCTAGCCCTGAGATTATATTCAAGGCTTTTTAGGAGAATGAGACCCATCATTGCTACTGGCATTTGGCATATTGGGTACGCCACGGGGAGTTTGCCAGACTCTGCCGTGTGGGCAGGCTACATCCGGTAGCCTGCCAGTTTGTCCAAAGTAAGAATGAGATGTCAGAATAAGATGTCGCGGTTCCAGGAGCTGGTTTTTATAGTCTCTGAGTCTTGGCCGCTGATGGGATTACACAGCGCCAGGGGGCCAGTTGGTGGGTGTGACCCCCGCCTACTGGAATTTGGAGGATCTGGGTGGAGGATGCTCGGCCCAAATCCAAGTAGGCTTGGAGATCTTGGCCCTGGAACCCACGTGGTTTTGTCCCTCTGCCGGTACCTTCAGGTGTGCGGAGAGTGGTCTCGGCATGGTGGTGGCTGGTCCTGGACTTCTTATAATAGTATTTTAATGAAGATCTATGCTTATATATATTTTAAAGGTACTATATATTTTTATAACACAATTATAAAAGTTACAAAACATAAAGAACCACATAGAATTGATCATACCTCCACGACCTCAAGACAACCATTGAGGCCCTGGTCTGCAGTTCAGTTGTGTGGTCACTGCCTTACATGCAAGAGCGTCCAAGAGTGATCCCCCAGCATCACAAAAACATGCGAACAAAAACCCGCCAGAACTGCATCATGTCCCAAATGGCTGTAGAACAAAGGCAGGTCAGAGGGCTGGAGCACCTCCTTGACATGCGAGGGCCCAGGTCCAATGCCCTGACCACCTGGTTCCCCAAATACCACCAGCAGCCACCAGGAACGGCACCAGAAGCAAACAGAACCAGAACAGGCAACCTCTGTCCACAGAGGATTCAGATATTTTCTGAAGTTCATTATGCTGTTCCATAGAGTCAGTTATTCCTTCCCTGGACATTTTAGTCATCTTCCTTCCCAACACCCTAACTGATGTGTGTGGCCAGGCAGTGACAGCAGTGGAGGAACGCTTAAGAGTTAAGTCTGTTGCTCTCAAGAGGCATTCTAAGTAGAGGGACAATACATGTATCTGTGGAAACAGCCAGAGCCCCGAGCAGGAGGAGATGAACAGTAATGACACTTGAACTCAACTGTAGAATAACTTACGCTGTGAACAGTTGTTAGTAAAAGTGACTCTTTGGGAATACAGGTGCCTGTTTTAGTCGCTGGAGCATAGCACAGCGGGTAGGGCGTTTACCCTGCGCGCGACTGACCCGGGTTCGATTCCTCTGCCCCTCTCGGAGAGCCCGGCAAGCTACCGAGAGTCTCCCGCCCGCACGGCAAAGCCTGGCAAGCTACCCCTGACGTAGATAACATGCCAAAAACAGTAACAAGTCTCACAATGGAGACGTTACTGGTGCCCGCTTGAGCAAATCGATGAACAACGGGAGGACAGTGCTACAGTGTTATTTTAGTTGCTGGAGAGTGAAGTTTGGATGACTGGTCCTGAGGAAAGTGTGATTCAAGCAGTCTTAGGAAAGAACCAAGCCATACATGGCCAAGTTCTAACATCTCCTGACTCCCACATTTAGAAATTCAGAGTCCAGAGGAGGATTAGTCAGTAAGTCCCATCCCTTTTTTGACATCCAGAAATAACTGAGTGGGCCCTTTAGAATTTGCTGGGAATTTTCGTTTGTTTCCTGGTATGCTGAATGAAGCCTTACCGTGATTCAAAACAAACATGTTTAATGAATTAATTTTGATAAAGTTGTTCATGAGTACACTCCATATTTCAACACCAACCGTTCAAACATTCTTTTAAGATAAAACAAACTAAATCTTTTCTGCTGAAATGCTAAAGTGTGTGTGTTTGTGTGTGTGTGTGTGTGTGTGTGTGTGTGTGTGTGTGTTCAGAAATGTATTAGATCTATACCCAGACGGTCCCTGATCTCTGCTGGAGAGGGTCCCCAACCCTAAGCTGCGTTGGGTCGCCCCCAAAACTCCCTACTAGGCATAACACAGAAATACCTAATACTTTCATTAAAATAGTGCCACTCTTTAATGAGAGATTCTACAGAGATCATTGGGGGCTTGCCTGCGATGTGGGCGGATCCGGGTTTGATCCCCAGCACTCTCTCTGGTTCCAGATCCCCTCCTGCCCGGTTCTGGAGCCCAGAGCCGGGAGTAAGTTCAGTGCTCTGCTGGGTGTGGCCCTCAAACAAAAGAAAATACAATAAGATTGTGCCAGGAGAGGATGAGATTTTTCTTTAGTCTGCACAGGACGTTAAACATATACTTAGCTTTTTCTGAAAAGTGCGTCCGTGTTTGTGCCTGTGTGTGCGTGTGCGTGTGTGTGTTTGTGCGTGTGTGTGTGCATGTGTGTGTGTGTGTGTGTGTGTGTCGGGGGTGGGGGGTGGGGGTGGAGGGCTGTTGGAGGTGGGGGTGCGTGGGGCCACCTAACCCAGGGCCCGCCCGTGCACGGCCACTTGAACCGCATTCCTGGGCCGGGGAGGGAGGGAAAAAAAGAAGCAAAAAAAGGCGGTTCCGTTCTTAGTGTCCCCGAGGACACCTGCGGGCGCAGGTGAGATGCAGGTGAAGGGCGTGGCCCGCGTGCCGCGTTGGGCGCCGGGTGCCAGGCTGGTGTGTGCCTGCGGGTTCTCCGGGGCCCGGGCCGCGAACTGTGCGGCCGATTGTGTGGCTCGCTCGGCTGAGTCCTCGCGGGCACGGCGGGTCTTGCCGGAGCCAGGTGCGCGGTGCGGCGGAGACCCAGGCGCCCGGCGGCGGGGCGGGGCGGGGCCGGGACTTGAGGGGGCGTGGCCGAGCTGGGAGGGGCGTGGCCGGGCCGGGAGGGGCGTGGCCGACGAAGCGCTGGGCGTCCTCATTGGTGCGCGCGCGGGCCAATAGCACTAGCACGTGGCCCGGCGGAGTCCCCCTCCCTCCCTCCTGCCCAGCGGGGCTGGCGGGCGAGCGAGGCCGGGCTGGGCGGGGCCGGGCAAGGAGGGGCGGGGCCGGGACTTGAGGGGGCGTGGCCGGCGGAGCGCTGGGCGTCCTCATTGGTGCGCGCGCGGGCCAATAGCGTTAGCGCGTGGCCTGGCGGAGTCTCCTCCCTCCCTCTCCTCCCTCCTACCCAGCGGAGGTCGCTCTGTCCGGCCTCCTGGGACCAGCGGGGCCTGGGCGGGAGGGGCGGGGCCTGGACGGGAGGGGCGGGGCCTGGCCGGGAGGGGCGGGGCCGGCGGAGCGCTGGGCGTCCTCATTGGTGCGCGCGCGGGCCAATAGCGTTAGCGCGTGGCCCGGCGGAGTCTCCTCCCTCCCTCTCCTCCCTCCTACCCAGCGGAGGTCGCTCTGTCCGGCCTCCTGGGACCAGCGGGGCCTGGGCGGGAGGGGCGGGGCCGGGCCGGGAGGGGCGGGGCCGGCGGAGCGCTGGGCGTTCTCTTTGGTGCGCGCGCGGGCCAATAGCGTCAGCGCGTGGCCCGGCCGAGTCTCCTCCCTCCCCCCCTCCCTCCTACCCAGCGGAGGTCGCTCTGTCCGGCCTCCTGGGACCAGCGGGGCCTGGACGGGAGGGGCGGGGCTTGGCCGGGAGGGGCGGGGCCTGGCCGAGAGGGGCGGGGAGGGGCGGGGCCTGGACGGGAGGGGCGGGGCCGGGCCAGGAGGGGCGGGGCCTGCGGAGCGCTGGGCGTCCTCATTGGTGCGCGCGCGGGCCAATACCGTCAGCGCGTGGCCCCGCGGAGTCCCCCTCCCTCCCTCCCTCCGTCCCTCCTCCCCAGCCGAGGTCGCTCCGTCCGGCCTCCCGGGACCGGCGGGGCTGGCTGGCGAGCGGGACCTGGGCCGGGACCGGGCCGGGCTGGGCCGGGCTGGGCCGGGCCGGGCCGGGCGCGCGGCGTTCGCGGGCGGGCGGCGCGGGGGCAGGAGGCGCGCGGCCAGCGGGGTCCCCCGCGGAGGAGCGGCGCGCGGGGCGTGTGCGGGACGGGCCGGAGGCTCTTGGACCGGCCCGCGGACGGGTCGGGCTGCGCATTTGGAAGTGAGTGTGTTGTCCACGTGGGGCTCGGGGGGACGCGGACGCGCGACCCCCGGGTGCCCAAGCCCCGCTCCCCGAGACGATTCTCTCCCCACGCGCGTGGAAGGGAAACCCGGGCACTCTGGTGTAACAGCTGGAAGGGTTTTTTTTTTTTTAAATCGGGCTCCAAGCGTGCACCACCTTTTAAAATGATTGTAACTATTATTATTTTTATTATTATTATTAATAATTATTCCTGGGCTTGACAATCTTTTTTTTTTTTTGGATGAGTGTTGGAACATTGTATGCCTGGAACGAGACCATGAACAGTTTTGTAACTTTGTATCTCACGGTGACGATCTTTTTTTTTTTTTTAATACTTTTGACCATCTCGGAGGAAAGCGGGCTGGGGCTCTCTGCATGGGTGATCTGCAGACAGTTTGAGTGACCAGCCTTGGAGGGGTGGGGATGGGACAGGGCGGGCCAGCTGGCAGATATCTGCAAGAACCAGCACCTTGATGCTGTTTAGGAGGTCTGGGGAGGTGGCGGGTTCATGCCCAGGATGGGGGGTGGGGGGGCAAAGGTACCGATGTCCTCCTTGCTGGTGGATCCTTTCCATCTCTCAAAAATGCAGCTTCTAGTTAGGGTTGATGCTTAGAAAAAAAAAAAACACTTTTCTGCAACTGGAGAGAGAGGGGAGGAATCTAGCCTTGCTAGCTGTTCACCCAGGTTCTATCTGGGCACCTCGTGAGAGCTCCCCTGAGTCCCACCAGGAGTGGACACTGGGTGGAGAGAGTCGGGAACAAGCCCGGGTGTGATGCAAAAATGAAGGAGAAAACTTCAGAAAAAAAAGAAAAGCACATTACTTAATCGCTACAATTTTAAACAAAAGCAGCCTTGCTCTGCCACTGGAATACATAGCCCGGTCAGCAGCTAGTCTGCCTTGAAAGGCCCTTGTGTTTCCTTTTCTCAATGTTTGGTTTAGCCCGAAGTAGCATTTACCAAGTGCCACATGATCCCGTGTCTGGAGTATAGGTTTACCCTTATTTTCATTCTCCTTTGCATCTGTTTGGACAGATCACAGATCCCACACGAGCTATTCTTGGGGTCAGTGAGTGTCCAGAAGAAGTCAGAGTGGGGAAAATGTTTCCTCCCATCTGACCAGGGTTTGGCTTGGTTTTCAAGTGAAAAGACAAGAGGGTAGAGTCGCAGTCTGTCCTCTGACCGTGTCCTTTCACCCACGCAGCTGAGTTAATCATTTAATGTGCCCTGTGTCCCAGCCTTCTCAGCAAGGAAGGTGTCATGGCAAATTGGGATGTGGTGGAAGTGGTCAGACCTTGGGCTGTCTTTTCCTACCGCTGAGAGAGGCTCAGTGTGTATAAAAAAAAGCAGGTGTGGAAACTCTCACCCCAGGCTTCCTGGATCTGAGCTGTGTTAGTCTAAGTCAATTCATTTGTAGTGCCTGTGTGTATACAGTTCATAACATAGTTGGCATCTAAGGCTGTTGTCTGTATCAGAAGGACCGTAGGTGATGAGGAAAATGATTTATTTGAATGCTTTCAAGTCTCCAACGCATTCTCTTTACAAGGTGAGGTATTTATTGAGGATTTGCCGTGTGCTTGGGTCTTTACAATGGCTCTCATTACATTATATTCTTTTAACAGACTTTAGAGGACAAATGTGTCTGTGTTCATTCTCCCGGGGATAATGGAGGACACTGAATTTCCGAGGAGCTTATAAACTCACTCACCCAGCTGTTAAAACTGTTAGGTCCAGGATTAGCACATAGTCTGCCAACTCTTAAATCACACCACCTTGCCACAGATGCTAGTAGTTCTGCCCTTTCCGTGGGCTGCGTGGCGTTGTAATAATACTGTCCCTTTCTGTCTCCCCCGCAGGTAAAGCAGACACAGTTCTGAATGGAGACCATGACAAGGAGCAGAAAGACCCTTATTTTGTGGAGACCCCCTACGGGTATCAGCTGGACTTAGATTTCCTCAAATACGTGGATGACATACAGAAAGGAAACACCATCAAGAAACTGAACATCCAGAAAAGGCGGAAACCGTCTGTGCCATGCCGGGAAACGAGGGCCGCGGCCGGCCCGCCGGGGCTGTGGGCCTCCACTGAGTCTCTCTCATCCTCCAACAGCGATGAGAACAAGCAGTGCTCCGGCTTCCCACCAGCCAGAAGCCAAGCTACTTCCACGCCAGTCCTAAGACTCCCGGCCCCGCTAGAGACCTCGCCCACTTTTCTCACCATCCCAGAGAGCCGGCAGTTGCCACCCCCGTCACCCCAACTCCCAAAGCACAACCTGCATGTCACCAAGACGCTGATGGAGACGCGGAGGAGACTAGAACAGGAGCACATCAGCATGCAGGTGGCCCCGGGTGAGTTCCGAAGGCCCAGGCTGGCGAGTTTCGGGGGCCTGGGCTCCACCAGCTCGTTCTCCTCATATATGGGCTCTGGAAGCCACAATCCCCCCGCCATGCACCAGCTTCAGAACGGCTACCAGGGCAACGGGGACTACGGGGGCTATGCCGTGGCCCCTGCTACCACCTCCTCCATGGGGAGCTCCGTGCGTCACAGCCCCCTGAGCTCAGGCATCTCCACCCCGGTGACCAACGTGAGCCCCATGCACCTGCAGCACATCCGGGAGCAGATGGCCGTGGCCTTGAAACGCCTGAAGGAGCTGGAGGAGCAAGTGCGAACCATCCCCGTGCTCCAGGTCAAGATCTCCGTCTTACAAGAGGAGAAGAGGCAGCTGGCCTGCCAGCTGAAAAGCCAAAGAGCCGCAGCCCAGAACGACGCGTCTGGCGTGCGGAAACGGTCCTACAGCGCCGGCAACGCCTCCCAGCTGGACCAGCTGTCCAGGGTCCGCCGGCGTGGCGGGGAATTGTACATCGACTACGAGGAGGAGGAGATCGAGAGCGTGGAGCAGAGCACGCAGAGGATCAAGGAGTTCCGGCAGCTCACGGCAGACATGCAGGCCCTGGAGCAGAAAATCCAGGAGACCAGCTACGAGGCCGCCCCGGAGCTCAGGGCGAACGGGCAGGACCAGGCTCCCGAGTGCCGATCCGTGGCCGCGGGCCCGGATGAAGCCATGGACGACGTGGTCGTGTACCACAGGGGCTCCAGGGGCCGCCGGGATGCTGCTGTAGGGACAGCCCTCGAGTCGAGGGATCTGGGGGTCGGCGTGACCGAGGCCATGCTGGGAGTGACAACTGAAGCAGACAAGGAGATCGAACTGCAGCAGCAGACCATCGAAGCCCTGAAGGAGAAGATCTACCGCCTGGAGGTGCAGCTGAAGGAGACCACGCATGACAGGGAGATGACGAAACTCAAGCACGAGCTGCAGGCCGCCGGGTCCCGGACCAAAGTGGACAAAGCCGTCCAGGCCCAACCTCTTGTCTTCAGCAGGATGGTGGAGGCGGTGGTGCCCACCAGAGACCAGATGTCCGGGGAGCACGTCACCACGGTTGACGCGTGTGTGGGCGCCTCTGTGCCATCCCGCAGCGTGGGCGTCTCCTGCCAGCCTGACCGTTCCGAGCACAAAGCCGTGGGCCCCGCGCTGCCCATGGACGCCTGGGTCGTCAAGGAGAGGGTGGAAACGCATGACCGAGGGACCGGGAGGGCCCTGGAGACCTGCGAGAAGAGCGTGGGTGTGGAAGTCAGCTTCTGCGACACCAGCAGCAACACAGAGGAGCCGGTCGGCGGCCTGGCACAGCCTCAGACCCACCCGGACCTCCGGGACGTGCGCTCGGTCGGCTGCGGGGACTGCTCCGTGCAGGTGACCGTCCGGCCCCTGCAGGCGTGCACGTCCCGGGCCGTGGGCACAGAGGCCGTAGGCCAGGTGGAAGCGGCCGTCCTGGCCGTGCCCCGCACCGCCAGCCAGCACACCAGCACGGCCTCGACCCAGGCCGACCGTGCCACCAACACCGAGACGGCCACGCTGCGAGAGGCCTGCACCAGCACCGCCCTGAGCACGCAGGACAAGCAGACCAGCACCCAGGCCGCGGAGGTGCGGACGGTGGCCGTGGGAGAAGGCCGCGTGAGGGACGTCAGCCCCGCCGTGAAGACACGCTCCGTGGGGGTGGGAACGGTGCTCTCGGGCCAGGCTGGCTTCGACAGGCCGTCAGCGGCCAAGACCAAAGAGGCAGGGGTGGGTCAGATAAGCGTCAGTGACAACTATCTGGTGGGACTGAAGATGAGGACCATCGCCTGCGGGCCGCCCCCGCTGCCCGTGGGGCCCACCGCCAGCAGGAGGAGCGTGGGTGTGGGGGACCAGCCTGTCGGAGAGTGGCTCGGCGACCCTCAGCCCCCTCCCCCGCCGGGAATGGTGACGGGTTTGGATCACTACATCGAGCGTGTCCAGAAGCTCCTGGCAGAGCAGCAGACGCTGCTGGCCCAGAACTATAGCGAACTGGCAGAAGCCTTCGGGGAACCTCGTTCGCAGATCGGCTCCCTCAACTCACAGCTCATCAGCACCCTCTCGTCCATCAACTCCGTCATGAAATCGGCCAGTACCGAGGAACTGAGGAACGCCGACTTCACCAGAGCCAGCCTAGGTAAGGTCACTGGGAGAGGAGACGGGCGTTCTCAGGGATCTAGGGGGTGAGGAAGGATGGGGACAACGTATTCACAGGAGGAATGGGCTTTGGGCAACTGCTGAGACTTTTATCTTTGGGACTGGGAGAGAGAAAACTCCAGTACGGTAATGGTAGCATGGAGACCAAGAATGAAATCTGTAAGCAGCTCTGCGTCCTCTCTGGGATCGCCTCCTTGGCTTCTTTCTGGCTGAGAACTGGAGCTGGGAGAACCAGCCATGCAGGGTAGGCCGGCCTCACTTTTGCCCACTTGATCGTTTCTTCATTCCTTATCTATGTTCTCAATTGATACAGCGTGACTGTCACTGTCCTCCCGTTGTTCATCGATTTCGATTTGCTTGAGCGGGCACCAGTAACATCTCACAACAAATCGTGAGCCTTGTTGGTTACTGTGTTTGGCACATCGAATACGCCAAGGGGAGCTTGCCAGGCTTTGCCGTGCGGGCGAGATCCTCTCGGTAGCTTGCCGGGCTCTCCGAGAGGGGCGGAGGAATCTCAACTGGGTCGGTCGGGTGCGAGGCAAACGCCCTACCTGCTGTGCTGTCGCTCCAGTCCATACAGTGTGACATCACAAAAAAAGTAACATCCCATATTGTTTAACATGCTGGCTTAGAAAGGTGTTTTATGAGACACTTATGAGAGGAAAGTCACTCCACTCAATGAAGCATCTCAGCCAAGGGGACTGAACTCCAGCTCTGTAGTCAGCAGAGGTTTCAGAGAGCGTGGACCCAAAGCCGGGCAGAGCCCCTGGCCTCTCTCGGTGCTTATACTCCAGATGGGTGCAGGCAGCGAGCACTTCTCCTAGATGGTGATGGGTGGGGATGTGTGTTATCAAGAAAAGGCTCCCGTGTAGGACAGCAAGTGGTGGCCAGCACGGGGGGGTGCCTTTGAGACGAGAACGTTCCGGAAGGTCTCTCAAGGACCCTGGTGTGAGAGAAGAGAATCCTTCCTCCTTGTTCCTTTTATGTGGTGCTGACTTTTCCCTTTCGCATTGAGATTCTCTTGCTCATGGAGATTCCTGCTCAGCCCTGTTTCTTTCTAAATGGGAGCAGAGATGGGGGCTACAGTGGGCAGGACACTCGCCTTGCATGCAGACCACCCCCGTTCTATCCCCAACACCACATACAGTCCTCAAGCACCTCCAGAGTGATCCCTGAGCACAGAATGAATGAGAAGTCAACCCAGAGCGCCACCAGGTGTGATCCCCAAACAGAGGTAAATGTTTTCCATTCAAAAATGAATCAGTGGAAGCAAAGAAGTGGAGAAATCACCCTGGGAGATTTTTGTGACAGGTGACGCTTTCCCCCGTGAGACTAACTGAAAGCCCATTTCCCTTGCTCTCTGTTGCCTATGCACCCCGGCCTACCTGCTGCCAGCGAGATCGTCGCGTGGGTAGGGCACTCGCCTTGCACGCAGCCAACCCAGGTTCATGCCCAAGGTCCCCACAGAGCCCCGCTAGGAGTGATCGCTGAGCACAGAGCCAGGAGGAAGCCCTGAGCACTGCTGGGTGTGGCCTCGCTGTCTCGTCCTTTCATCCCGGAGCTGGCTCTGGATGTGGCTCTCCTGCTCTGAACCAGCGTGGCTCAGGGAGGGAGCCCCTCTTTCCGGCACCTCGTTGGTCAGATGGGATCAGAGGGGTTCCCCTCCCGGCTGCGCGTGTGTTCAGCCCGGGCGTGCAGCCAGCAGCGCGGGCCCCTCTTGGTGGCCTTGGTGGTGGCGGTGCCGCCAGCAGCGTTTCAAGTGTGGTTGCTGGTGTCAACATACCGCACGACAGTGTGAGGTTTACGGAGCTCTGAAGAACGAACATAGACTGGCTGGTACATGTGAAATGAAGACAGTGCCGCCCAAGATTTGTGTGGTGCACCGTGAGTAGAATTTTCTGAGAAAATGTACAGTGGAGTCTTTGAAAGCCTGCCTGTGCCCCTTGAAAGCCTAAAAGGGTGGTGCTGGAGATACCCCGAAATAGATGGTTTTTGCTCTCTTCTTCGGTGCTGAATTGGCATTCCTTCCCGGGGTCTGTGCTGGGAGACACATAGTCTGCAAGGCAAGAATAAAGGGTCCGGAGAGCGGCAGCTGATGTGTGCGGGGTTGCCTTTGGAAGTCCGACGAAGAGACAGACCAGGGGAGTCATTTTAGGTAAACAGGATTAAAATGACTTGTGGACCAAAGCAGTGCCTTCAGGAACTAAGAATATATGTCTGTTTCCACTTCTGTTTTAAAATCATGATGTCAGTTGGTGAAGCCAAAGACTTCCAGACACAGGCGGCAGAATGGATCAGCCACCAGAAAAGCCTTTTCCTGCCGTCCTTCCTCTGCCTCCCACCCCCAGACCGGGGTTTCTGTTTCACACGCTTGCCAGAAATACTCCACTGTACTACTGGAGTAATCAGCCCAACCCCCTAAGCACGGAGACAGGGAGAAAGTTTTGTCTGGCTGTTTGGGAGTGTTTCTTGGTCCGTTTCCAGGCACGCCGACATTCCACGCATCGCTGTTTAAATCTGACTCCACAAGTGGACACCTAATTCATCACCGAAAATGCATAAGAGCTACAATGTTTGTGAGCAGACCTTTAAATGTTTTCAACAGCTTTTACATGGTCCGTCAGGCCTGCCCTGCAGAGTGTCCGCGAAACCTTCTGAATATTTCTAGAATTCACGTTGCGTTTGTATTTCAAACACTTTGCTTTAGAATTCTAACTAAGGGATTTGGTAAGAAATGCCATCCGGGGCAGTCCGTTTTTGTTTCCTGATGTCTCTTAACCTGGGCTCAAAATTAAAGCAGCTTGGTGTAGAAAAGCAGAGATTTTTTCACACACAGAGCTGTCTATCAAAATGCCCTATGGATGGATCGCTGTAAACGCCACACAATATCGCACATGGCTCACACGGTCTAGAATATTTTTCCATGGCAAAAGGCATCCTAGAATATAGAAGGGCATTCATTTCCAACTTTTTTCTCCAGATAAAGCAGTGAGGAATTGGGGGCTTGACTTCCCCCCCCCTCCAGAAGTATAGATAAATATATTATTGTTTATTTGGACCTATGCAAACAAAACAAGACAGTTGGTTTAGACTCTGCAGACAGACATTCTGGGTTTGAATTCTCTCTCTGCCACTGGGACAGTTTTTCTTTGTTCCTTCGCAAGATTGAAATAAAGATCTAGTGACTCGATAAGAATAAAACATTGGAAATGGTCTGCAGAGCACAGGCGCTCAGTCAAGTCTGGCTCTCCTTGCTGTGACTGCTCTCGGCACCTCCAGATATGGAAATGTAGATAGGAGACAAGTGGCCACACAGAATCGTAGAAACATTCTGTGCTTGTAATCTTAAATTTTTCTTTTCATTATTCACTCTGGGTATTGCTTCTCCCCTTCCCATAATGATCACGCCTTTTCCAATCAGTAATTAGTTAAGATTTCTTCAGTCGAGAGACTTAAAAGAGAAAACAGAGTTAGAGTCAAGTCATCAGTAACTCAAAATCTGTGTCAAAGCTAAAAAATTTTAAAAATTTAAATTGACTTGGCTCTATTTATACCTAATTCATGCAATTCCCTTTAGTTTTTCCAGAATTTAAGATTTGATGGGTGGCAATTTTTTTTTATAATGCAAAAGAGTGCCGTTCTTTTTTCTTTTCTTTCTTCTTCTTCTTTTTTTTTTTTAAGCAATATCACATGCCTGAAACCGGCCTCTTAAAATCATCACATTGGAATATCTATTCATAACAAATGAACAGTTCAAAAAAGAATAAAATCATGAAGCCCTCCCACATGCGTCCGCATGCTCTCAGGAGGTAGCCTGGGGCCAGAGGGGGGAGAATGTGTGTGTGTGGAACTCTAAATTCTAGAGACACGCTTGTTTTTAAAACAAAATTTGGTGCCTGCACATCCTGTGTACTTTTCATTTAAAACATTGCAAGTATTTTTTTTTAAAGATTTAAAAGGCATAATTTGATGCAGCTGGAACTTGGGGGTGACCCCTGAAGTGTTCTATAAAGTATTTTTCACTTGCATGCAATTTTTCATACACATAATTATTTTTCATGAAATAAAAATGGTGAGAGCAAATACATTTAGGTTATCACAGAGCTTGGGGGGCGGGGGGAAGTGTTTGTTTTTCCTACAGAGCAGTTGAGTTATTTTGATTTGAGAAGTGTGTTGTTTTGGGGTTTTGGGGTTTGTTTGTTTGTTTGTATTCCTTATTAGAGAGAAGACAGAGCAAAGGAAACTCTAGACAAGTAACCTGCAGTTAAAAATACTCTTAAAATATATAACAGTCTCTGAATAACATAAACAAAACTCTAACAGTAGAATTCAACTGCCTGTCACGTGGTTTTATAGAAAACTCATCTTCCCTGCTATAAAAGAACTGCTTTTTAATTCAGTTTCCATATTTGTCCTGTCAGTTATCTTGGGTTTGTTAAAAAGTTTATGAACTTGAGGTCATTTCCATAATTGTAGAAGCAATTTTGCTTACAGTGGTAAGAGCCAAAAATAAGTCAGTGAAATCATTACAGATTCTAGTTAGCTTTCTCCTAATTCCGTTTTTCTGCCGTTTTTTGATCACCCTTGGGACCAATGCTCCATGCGCATCAAACTGATGGAAATACTGTTTGTGGAGCCCTGCCGAGCCTCGTGGAAGGCCTCTGGCCTGCACGTCCCAGAGCTGACTCCTGGCACTGGCTGTGCAGGAATGTGCAGGCTCACTTCAGAAGGAGGTCGGAGCCGCCTCGTCCGGCGTAATGAGAGGGTTGGATTCGATTTTTCTTGCTTGAGGCGTCTTCTGCAGACTCGCTCTATAAAAGGAGCTCTGCGCCAGGGTGCTCATCGGATTCAGCTGGGAGACTTTTTTGTTTTGTTTTGTTTTTAATTTTTAATAGTGAGACATCATGAGGTGCAGTTGCAGACTTACACATTTTTGTGCTTGGGTTTCAATTATACAATGATCGAGTACCCATCCCTCCACCAGTGCCCATTTCCCACCACCACGGATCCCAGTATCCCTCCCATCCCCCATCCCCCCATTCCACCCTGCCTCTGTGCTTTTATGCTCCCCAAACGCATAGATTTCCTGCAATCACCCACTACCCCACACACATAGGCCCTGCCCCACCCGCTTCCATAAGGCAGGCCCGGGCCCTAATTCGGGAGAAGAATCCTTGAGACCAGCAGCCTTCGTTCGAGTCAGGCATGTGAGTCCTGAGTTCCGAGTTCCATCAATAATTTTGCTTTTGGAACCTGGGGTGAAGAAAAGGGCATAATCTTGATGAGCTTCTCCAAAGGAAGAACCGAGCATCTTAATGATGGAAACTACCCATGAGGGAACCATCTGGGACACCGGAGGAAGCCCTCCAGTCCCGCGGAAAGTGTGTTATAAAGATTGTTTCTCTGCCCACCTCCTTGGAGAGCCCTTGAGGGGGCTTTTGTGTGACACCCTGAAGTGTTTAGTTTGGGGCCACAGCTAGTGTTGCCCAGGGCTTACTGCACAGCACTCAGAGATCATTTCTGGCGGGGCTGGGGGGCACTTATGTGGTACTGGGGGGGTCAAACCCGGATCAAGGCAAGCACGTTCACATCTGTGCGCTCTGTCTCTCTGTCTCGGTCTCTCTCTGTGTCTCTGTCTCTGTCTCTCTCTCTCTCTCTCCCTCTCTCTGCAGCGCACAAGTTTTAATATTTTAAGGAAAAACCTTCATCTTTTGAACTAGGTCTGAGTGAGATGCATGTGCACTGTGGGAGAGGGTGTTGGCTCGGACCCATTCAGCCCAAGATAAGCTGCTTGCTTGTCTCTAGCTAAGGCCGCCAGCCGATGAGTCATTTTCAAAACGCCCCGGGTCCAGTCTCTAATGACAGAGGTTATTCTGGATACCGGACAGTGGTTACCACTGCTTATTTTTCCTCCTAACAGCAAGCCTTTCATGACTTCTCTCGTTGGCTGCCACCCCTTGCTCTGCGCCGGTCCGTTGATAGCTACGCACTGAGGGGTCACTCTACATAGGCCTCGGGGGTGTTGTAACAAGGGGAGATCTTAAGGGAAGTATGTCTCACAGGACTTACAGTGCCTTTGAAAAATCAAACATGGGTGTCAGAAATATGAGTGGGAATAGCCTGTGCTGGTATTTGCTCAACACCAAATAAGATGCCAAACGCAGTGCGAGAGTTCAGCGTGCTCTGAGCCTAGGGAGAAGAAGGGTTTGGGGGGGGGGCTAGATGCATCTGGAAAATCACAAGGCACTTCTTCACCCAACCTTGGTTAATACAGCCTGTCAAAGTGAGTTTTCTAGGTCAGGGCTGGGGATCTTGTATAATTAAATGTGGGCGGGGTTGTGGTGAGAGAGAATCTGCTCAATCGTGTATCCACACGGCGTTTTGATTTCCGAGTGTCTACTTTTAGACACATTTGTCATATCTGTTTAATGGGTTCCCAGGAGGATTTTAAAATCGCCCGAGAATGGGAGGCGGGGCTTGACTGTTTAACTTTTGATCTCAAGATTCTGTTAACACGGTGGCCACCATGTATTATTGGCACTCAGAGAGTTCTGAGGGGTGATTCTTGGAACAGGAAGGGAATTCTCCCGCCTCCATCAAAACCACATGCAGTCCTCACCCCACTCCCAATTTTTTTTTTAAAAAGAAACTATCCCCCCCAAAAAAGGCATTTCTTTATGAATGGTTTCTACTGTCTATTCCCGAAACCAGAATTTGGGGTGATTCATACTCAAGCCCTTTTTTCCTGAAGGAAAAACAAAGTATTGTTTTAGATTCCTTTGAATTTTTAGCTGTACTTTGAGAAAATACACAAACAGTTGAGTGGTCTGGGTATTTTCACATAATAAACCAGAAATTGGTCTTCTCCTGGGGTAGGATGGCAGAGGCACATTTAATGGCACTCAGGGGACCTGGGATTGAACCCGGGACTCCCTCCTGCAGTGCATGTGCTCTACCCCTTTGAACCATCTTCTCAGCCCCTCCTACCACTTTGAAAAATAAGCTTGATAAATATTCCTTTAAAAACAGCCAAGGATCCAGGCACGTGGTTCAAGTGTCAGAGCACATGCCTTGCTTGTACAAGGTCCTTGGTTTGAGACCTGGTTCTGTCATGAACCCCCCGCCCCCAACATATTTAGAAAACACAGTAATAGAAAAAATATCAAATCAGGGTGACTGACAGAAAATTTAGCACAGTAACGTTGTTAATTAGTTGACCGCGTTGTTTATAGTGCATTTTCAGAAAGCATTTTATTTGATCAGTCCAATTGGAACATGTGAACAGAGCAATTTTTAAAACTCCTTCTGAGGGGCCGGAGGATTGTGTAGTGGTTAAGGCAAGTTTCCTTGCATACAGCTGACCCAGGTTTGATCCTCAGCGTCTTATATGGCCCCCGGAGCACTGCCAGGAGTGATTCCTGAGTGCCGAGCCAGGGGTAAGCCCTGAGCATTGCCAGGTGTGACCCAAAAAAAGGATCCATTTGAACACATTTTGGCAATCAGATTTCTCATAATGTAGGGAGACACATTTCTAGATAACACCAACGCTCGTCTAGGTAGATAAGTGCCACAGAGTTTGAAATTGAAATCGAAATCTCTTCAAAATCTTATTCAACTCTATTTTTCATTCAATTACCTTTCTTACAAAACTGTTTGCTTTTGCCTTAAACTGACAAAAGTGTGGGATTTTAGGGCTGGAGCGATAGCACTGCGGGTAGGGCGTTTGCCTTGCACGTAGCTGACCCGGGTTCGATTCCCAGCATCCCATATAGTCCCCCGAGCACCACCAGGAGTAATTCCTGAATGCAGGGCCAGGAGTAACCCCTGTGCATCGCTGGGTGTGACCCAAAATGCAAAAAATAGATAAAAGTGTGGGTTTCTATTTTGTTGGTTTTCAGTATAGTTCACTTTCTCGGATTATCCATACATTACATGCTAAGTGTGCCTCAGAACTAGAATTAACATTTCAAAGATAGTCGTGTTTTCTCTAGTCCTATGATTTCTCTGTCACTTGCGGCCTCTGACCTCACTAATACGATCAAGTCATAAAATGAGGCCATGCATGATTGGTGTTAAGGCCACTCTTAACAACCAAAGATTTTGCAGTTACCATGGGAGTGACCCACTCCCCTGCCCCCCATCTCCATCTCCTCTCCCCACAGTTCCTCCTGGTGGAAGCTTTGCTCCCTTGACCCAGGTGCCAGGATTCTGCAGGTGCTCTGTGATTGCTAATCTCCCATTCACTGTTGCCCGTGAATTTCTACTGCTAGTGGTTCACACTCATTCCTAAGAATTCACGTGGTCCGGGTTGACAGATTTAAACCACCAGAGAAAAGCATAAGCTCTTATTTGCAGAAGTCAGATTTTATATTGATTCATTTAAATTCAGTAATCACTGTCTACATAGAAAGATCACTGAAAGGAGCTTGTAAGCAAACAAACAGAAAATACCACTGGTACTTAAGCACTTCTGCAGTTCATTGTAGTTTTTTGGTTTTGGTTTTGTGGCCACACCAGCGGTGTTCAGGGCTTCCTCCTGGCCCTGTGCTCACGGATTACTCCTGGTGGGCTCAGGGGACCATATGTGGTGAAAGGAATTGAACCATGAATCAAATCATCATTGCATGCAAGTACCCACTGTACTATATTTCTGGCCGCAGTTCACTGTATTTTTTTTTTTTTTGGTCACACCCAACAGGCTTTTTCCTAGCTCTGCATTCAGGGATCACTCCTGGCAGGCTCGGAGGACTATATGGGATGCTGGGGATCAATCCTGAGTCATGCAGGGCAAGCACCCTTTCTTCTGTGCTATTTCCCTCATTGCACTTTCAAATGATACACTCCAGGGTCTGAAGCAGCAGAGCACTTGTATCCAAGGTCATGAGTTCAGTCTCTGACACCATGTGGCCCCGTCCTCACGGTGCTATGAAGTGTGGCCCCGGTGGACCCCAGCCACAAGACATCAGCCCCACATCCTTACTTAAGAAATGGAACCCCCTGCCCCACGTCAGGCCATCTGAGGGGCAGCAGGGCTGATCTTAGTTCTGTGGGTGAGCTGACTTTGCCTTCGTGGCTGTACCTGTGCTACTTGACCCAGTGGTCACTAGTGCATACATCTGCCCAAATGTCCTTTCTCACCACAAAGGGTCTTTCTGATGTTCAGGCCATTATGCATGAGCCACTCAAGACCAGCCCCTTGCAGCGCCGTCTGAAAAACTTTTGGGGGCAAAAAAAGGAGACCAACACAGTCCCTCTGGTTTCAGGAAAGTAGAGAACTTTCTAACACGAACACTAAGCGGACTTTGCCTTGCCAGTGAGTGCAGCAAAAGCCCCGTGACTATCAGTGAAACTGCAGATACACACGGAAGGTTTTCTGGGGCCTGGCACTGAGGGCACTGTGTGTAGGAGTAACGCTGCATGGCCAGGTGGGCTGGATGGACCTACGCCCTCCTGGTGGAGACTCGGGAAACTCAGAAATCAGGGCTGGACATATTTTGGTCTGGGAGCTCTTTCTTTCTCTCTTTCTTTCTTTCTTTCTTTCTTTCTTTTTAATTTTTATTAGTGAGACACCGTGAGGTGCAAAGACTTACACCTTAAGGGTAAGTCTTTGTAGACTTACAAAGTTTTGTGCTTGGGTTTCAGTTATACAATGATCGAGTTCCCATCCCTCCACCAGTGCCCATTTCCCACCACCACGGATCCCTCCCACCCCCCATCCCCCCATCCCACCCTGCCTCTGTGGCAGGGCATTCCCTTTTGTTCTCTCTCTCCTTTTGGGTGTTGTGGTCTGCAAAAGAGGCATTGAGTGGCAATCATGTTTGGTCTATAGTCTACTTTCAGCATGCCTCTCCCATCCTGGGAGGATCCTCCCAACACCCTTTATTTGGTGAGGGGAGCTCGTTCTTCAAGAGGAGTGGAATCAGTGGGCGCATCGTTGAGTCCAGGCCTTAAAGAGAGGCCGGGTAGAAGCACTGGGAATGATGCTGACATTCCCTGCATGCAGGAGAGTCTAGTAAAGAAGGGGACAGGGATAGAAGTGATTCAGTCACTTCCACACACTGAAAGAGCCAAGAGTAGGTGGAGTGGGGCAGTTCATCTTCCTCAGGGAAGAGAGCTCTGTCCATCTCCGTGCTAAAGGCCCCTTAAGTGCCCGTGTGAGGCAGTACTCCCTGAAAGTCCCAGTTTATGGGACCAGGGATTAACTCAGGGGCAGAGTGCATGCTTTGCATGTGAAAAACCCCAGTTTATGAACACAGCAACGAATAACGCATATGAAACACCCCACCCCCGGCAGACCTCCCACCTCCTCCCACCAACCCCAGTTTGCAGAACAGGCAAGGTGCAAAGTGGTTGCGTCCCCCTGGAGAGACTGTCAGGAAAAGGGCAGGAAAAGGGATTTATGGGCTTCCCATTAGATGTGTTTTGTATCTAATAAGGGAGATTACATGGACGTCTCCATTTACCAAAATTCACCAGACTTGACTCTTAAGCTGGATCTGGTTTTATTGTATATAAGCCAGACTTCAGTTTTTAAAGTGTAGTCTTGGGCTGGAGCGATAGCACAGCGGGTAGGGGGTTTGCCTTGCACGCGACCGACCCAAGTTCGATTCCTCCGCCCCTCTTGGAGAGCCCGGCCAACTACCGAGAGTATCTCGCCCGCATGGCAAAGCCTGGCAAGCTACCCGTGACATATTCGATATTCCAGACACAGTAACAACAAGTCTCACAATGTTACTGGGCCTACTCGAGCAAATCATGAACAACGGGAGGACAGTGACAGTGACAGTCTTGGGGTTGAAGGGGATGGGCAAAGGCTAGCTTCCGGCTTTTTGCTCAGGGGTTACTTCTGGCTCTGTGAGCCTTGAGAGCTTTGTACTATCTCTCTGTCCCCTAAAAGTAGTTGTTTCAAAAGGAATTCTGCATGCCAACACTGTTACTGACAGCTTTGTAAACCACCGTGCCTAAATATTTTTTAAATGATTTTCATTTATTTTGACCAAGAACGATAGCAGGGCAAGAGAGCTGGCCCGCAGTGCTGGTATGCGTGACTGGCATGCTCAAGGTCCTGAGTTCGAGCTCCAGCACTGCACGGGACCCACCAAACACCACCAGGTGTGCCAGGCTGTGGGGCCAGAACAGCACCACATCACAGGACCCCAGAACTGCTGGACCAAGTACTGCATGGCACTAGCCCCTAGCACCTCTGAGGTAGACCCCCCAAAAATAAGTAATGACAAAGGGGGTCTGGGAAGCTAGCTCGGGACTAACGGGTGGGCACCCTGCAGCCTTTCGTGTCCACGGGCCTCTCTCTGTTATCCTTGTATCTCCCAGTCCCCGTGACTGGTCCTTGGCACCTCCATGTTGTCTGTCCCTGGGGGTCAGCTGTCAAACTCAGCCTCAGCCCTTTGCACACTGCTTTTTGGACCCTTATAGAAGAAAACATTTTCCCTTTATTTACTTTTTTTTTTCCTGATTGCTCAGAGGTCACTCCTGGCACTACTGAGGGACCATATGTGGTGCCAGAGAGGAAACCAAGGTTTGCCACCTGCAAGGCAAGTGCCTGTCCCCTCTACTATCTCACCAGCTCCATTGTTGGTTCTGAAGAAGGAAAATGCATAGCAAAAGTGTTTCTCTAGAACAAGAGTTCCCGCACTCAGAAATTAACTCCTGAGATGTTCTGGGTGTTATCGATGAAGAGGGTGTTGCCAGCTGACCCAGGTTCGATTCCCAGCATCCCATCTGGTCCCCTGAGCACCACCAGGAGTAACTCCTGAGTGCAGAGCTAGGAGGAACCCCTGTGCATCGCCGGGTATGACCCAAAAAAAGCAAAAAATAAATTAAAAAAAGGAAGTTCTAGGGGCCAGAGCCACAGTACAGCAGGGAGGGCACTTGCCTTGCCTGGGTTCAATCACTGCATTGTCCCTCAAGCCCACCAGGAGTGATCCCTGAGTGCAGAGCCAGGAGTAAGCCCTGAGCTAAGTCACGTGTAGCCGAAGGGTGTTGCCCTCTTCATCGATAAATGATGATCAGTGCCTTGTTTACTTTGCTTAGAATGACACAAGACCATCCGAATGTGCTGTACTCTTGGGGGACAGACACAGCAGACGATGAGGCATTAAGTATTAAGGGAAGGCAGCTTTCAGCACAGAAGAGGGCGGTGGTTTCGTCAGCAGTCAGCCCCCTGGGGCTCCTGCCAAAGGCACCTGCACAGCTGAAGGAGGACGCGCACTTTTGGCAACGAGAGCACTAGAGGATGTTCACGGAATTCAAAAGCGTTGGTTCCCGTCCAGCTCTGTGTCCCCAGGCAAGTCGCCGAAACTACCTAGCCTGCAGAATTCTCAGCGTGGCTGGATGAGAATGAAAATTTAGATGAACTCCAAAGTCTAACTTGGAACATTTTGCCTCCCTCCACCCTTTTTTATTAGAGTGGCGGTGTGTGAAACCAGTAGTTTCCAAACCAGACCTCAAAGCATCAAAGTCTTTTGAGGATGGTCAGCCGAAAGTCAGAAGTGCTGGCACCTGGCCCCCTCCAGACCCATGGAGTGACCGTCTGGCTAATGCTTAGAATTTGCATTTTAGCACACAGCATACATATTTCTTGTATTGTTTTGTTTTGTTTTGGAAGGGAGGGTCAGGGGGCTCTCAGTTAGTGGTCAGGAGGTCCAATGGCCCCACTGGTTATTGTCCTCCAGTTGGGCCATCAATTCAGACAAGGGCCAGAGGCTGTGATACTGCTCGGGCCCTGCAGTGCCAGGGGGTGCGGGGAGGTGGGAAGGGGGCTTCAGGACTGCAACTGGCAATGCTCAGGGCACCCTGGGGTGCCAGGAACCAAACTCAGGCACGTGCATGCCCCCTAGATAATTCTGTGAATGGTGGCATTGAGGGTTCCGGCATCATTCTTTTTACTTCTACAGTCAGTCGGGTGGGTTCCTATCCTGAGGCTGCCCAAGGCTAGAACTCATGCTTGCCTGCAGGCAGTCCAGATTTGCTGCCCAGTACTGCGAGGAAAATCCCCCTACCCCTGAGCCTGCCCTGGGCATCGCCACAGGCCACCACCTCCCGTGGCCCTACAAGAACAACATCAGTGCCATCGGTGACTGTGGGCCTCTGAAGCCTGCAAGGCAGTGGTTTGCAAGGCCAGGTCCCAGGTCCAGGAAGGGTGAGTTCACCAGGCGGAACCACTGATTAAGACGCTTCAGACATGAGGGTTTTTCACTTTTCCCCTTCCCTTCTCATTCTGTTGTCACCGCGATCAGTGGCCGGGGCTGCCCCGTTTCCTTGAGTTTCAGTGCTTGCTAAGTGCCACACGCTTTATCGGAGCACCACGGATCCCAGACACTGGCGCTGGGGACCCAGCTCCCAGACTTCTGCCTACAAAGCAGGCATTCTGCCCAGCTCTCTGCAAAGCTACCCAAGCTTTATTTTAAAAGGAAGTTCTAGGGGCTGGAGCGATAGCATAGCAGGCAGAGCGTCTGCCTTGCACACGGCTGACCCGGGTTCGATTCCCAGCATCCCATCTGGTCCCCTGAGCACCACCAGGAGTAACTCCTGAGTGCAGAGCTAGGAGGAACCCCTGTGCATCGCCGGGTATGACCCAAGAAAAGCAAAAAATAAATTAAAAAAAGGAAGTTCTAGGGGCCAGAGCCACAGTACAGCAGGGAGGGCACTTGCCTTGCCTGGGTTCAATCACTGCATTGTCCCCCAAGCCCACCAGGAGTGATCCCTGAGTGCAGAGCCAGGAGTAAGCCCTGAGCTAAGTCACGTGTAGCCCGAAACCCTAAAAATTTTTTAAAAATTAAAAAATAAAAAATTTCTTAAAGAAGAAAGTTGTGATCAGATTCCTGCCATGTGACATTACCCTGGATAGACTTAGATAATTTTTTTATGTGTGGTATAGGAGGTAGTAGACACACACACACACACACACACACACACATAAAATGGTGATAATAAAGAATTCCTTTTGGATGTGACAACGATTGGGTGAGATAAAGTAGATGGAAAAGCAGTCTAGAAGATGCAGTGAAGAAGAACAAATCCCATTAGAATGGTCCAGTACTCGGACTTTTGCACACTAAGACGGTCACAGCGGTCATTAAGTCCCTCCCCGAGGGCAAGAGAGTGGGCTGTGAGGAGAAAGAACCATCATTTTTAGTTCGAGGGACCAGTGATGGCTCGGGAGAGGGAGTGAAGGTGGGGGAGAAGGACCCGTCGGGGTAGAAGAGCTCACTTAAAGCCCGCTGCCATGGGGTTGGAACCATAGCACAGCGGGTAGGGCGCTTGCCTTGCATGCGGCCAACCCGGGTTCGATTCCCAGCATCCCATATGGTCCCCTGAGCACTGCCAGGAGTAACTCCTGAGTGCAGAGCCAGCAGTAACCCCTGTGCATCACTGGGTGTGACCCCAAAAGCAAAAATGGGGGGAAAAAGCCTGCTGCCAGGAAGGTGAAAGACCCCCGACTCGTACCCGGGCTGGCACTCGTACCCGGGCTGGCTCCATCTTGTAGCTGCTGGGCCCGTCCCCAGAGGAGCACAGCAGAGCGGGAGGTGGGGTGGGGCACGGGGATCTGGACACCCAGGTGGTCTACAGTGTGGTCCAGGTTTCCTGAGCAGTTAGGGGCCTCCTGGGGCGAGGGGAACAGAAGGTCTGTGCAGGGTGGGAGCCCTCCTGTCCAGCAGTGGGTGAGAAGGAAACAGCGTAGGGCCAGGACGGGCAGAAGGCCAGGGAGAGCTGAGGAAGGGCTACGGGCTCAGGATGCTGAGTTCGGGCGGAGCTGGCTCTGCTGGGGGCCAGTTTGGGATCGAGGGCGGGCGTGAGTTTGGGATCCAGGGCCGTGTATGTGAAGAGACAGGTAAGCACTTGGGAATAGAAAAAGGAGCCAGACTCCTCGGAAAACAGCTCATCCCTTCCAGGTTGGCCTTTGCCTCACCCGCTCATGTGTGTTCCCTCCTTCCTGGCAGCCAACAACATGCTGCGTGTCTGCAAGTGTGGAGTTCTTCAGTCTTCATCATCAAACCCCCAGCATTTGGAGGAGATGGGGACCCCAGAAGGAAGGTCTGTCAGTGACCAGAGGACCTTAACCTCACAGGAAAGTCCGCTGTGTCCCGTGAACCTGACTGACGACCAGATCGCCACTGGCCTCTACGGTAACTGTTCTCCCTCACCGTCCACAAGTCAGGACTCTGGCCCCATCAGACACCCACCTGGGACAGTGTGTGCCTTGGGCATTTGCCCTGGGGCGGGGGAAACCAGTGATAACCAGTTTGGCAGGAAGACCTCGAATAGCCTTAAATTCAGATTGCTAAAGAATTATGTGCCACCCCCAGCCCCTTAAAGAAAAGTTCATTGGATTTTGTACATTGAGAGAGAAAAAAAACTTTTTTTTTTCTTTTTGTGTCACACCCAGCAATACACAAGGATTACTCCTGACTCTGCACTCAGGAATTACTCCTGGCAGTACTCAGGGGACCATATGTGATGCTGGGAATCAAACCCAGGTCAGCCGCATGCAAGGCAAACACCCTACCCACTGTGCAATCGCTCCAGCCCCTAATGTAGAATTTTTGGACAGCCTTTCACTCTTTTGTAGTCAGGGACGCAGACCTTTTTTTTTTTTTCTTCAGGTTATCTCAATCGAAGAAAAAGAATAATCCTTATCGTAGTGCCCAAGTGAATTTTTGAGGGTCAAATGAGACACGACATCATTTTGTAAACAGTACAAGCCTGATAAAAGTGCTAGAAGTCATTGCTTTTGTTATGTCTGAGAGCACCAAGGGCCTTTTTTCCCATTAAGAACATGAAGAATGGAACTTTGAGTTACTAGTTTGGTATGCTCACAGGTTTCCATTGCATTTTGTGCAAGTTTCTCCTAAGTAGCCAAGACTTATATTTATATAAGTGAGGGGAAAGAATCAGTATATGCACAGATTACACTTTATAACTCGATCACGACCATCCTGTTGTTCATCGATTGCCTCGAGCAGGCCCTAGTAACGTCTCCTTCATCCTAGCCCTGAGATTTTTTAAAAAGTGCCATATTCAAGGCTCTTTCAGGGTTAGGAGAATGAGACCTATCATTGTTACTGGTAGTTGGCATATTGGATACGCCAGACTCTGCCGTGTAGGCAGGTTACTTTCGGTAGCCTGCCAGGTTGTCCAAAGTAGGAATGAGATAATAAGAGGTCACTTCCGGGAGCTGGGTTTTATAGTCTCTGGGTCTTGGCCGTTGATGGGATTACACGGCACCAGGGGGCCAGTTGGTGGGTGTGACCCCTGCGACTGGAATATGGAGGATCTAGGTGGGGATGCTCAGCCCCGATCCGAGCAGGCTTGGAGATCTCAGCCCCGGGACCCACATGCCTTTGTCTAACTCAAGTATATGAATTGTGCTCATTTTGGTCCCCTCCCTTGGCTTTTTCGCAGCATGTACAAATAGCGAAAGTACACTGAAGTCCATCATGAAGAAGAAAGATGGCATCAAGGACTCTAATGGAGCGAAAAAGAATCTCCAGTTTGTTGGCATCAATGGAGGGTAAGGAAAGACGGTGGTTCGTACACAATCTGTCTGTCTCCTTTGCCTCCTGCTACTCACGTCCCATTCCAAGGTGCCCACTCTGGAACGCTGCCATATCTCAGCGACAGAAGAGTCTCTCCTCAGAAAGGTGCTTTGGGCTTCTCCTCTCTTCCTGCTGTCTTTAAAGGATCTGGCATTCTTTAACGGACACCTGATGGAGCTAAGTGATTTACATCTTCTCTCTTCTTCTGATCTGAAAAAAAAAAAAATAGTCTTCAACCAAAGCAGCAGCAGGCAGCAGATTTCCTGGTGGACAACTGGTGCTTTCTTACCTCAGAACTCAGAATCAAGAAAGAGACGGGAGCCCGGCTCCAGGAGCAAGGACAGTCATCCTCTCCTTCCCACGGGCCATTCCGTTAGCTCTTCCTGTTTCCACACAACCTTGTAGGCTCTTTCTCTGGAAGACTAACCCAGTCTTGCCACCCATTTCCTCTTTCTAAATAGGATATTCAGTAGCTGTCTATTCCTTCTCTTCCAATTGACCCAAATCAGTAGGTAAGCCCGTTTGTCCCCCTAAAACCAAGTCAATTAATTGTTTAATGGAGAAGAGAGCAGTAGAACAGAGTGAGTTAAAATACTAGAAAGAATCAGGGGTAATGAAGCCCTAGTACAGGGGAGAGTACACTTGCCTTGCACGCAGCTGACCTGTGTTCAGTCCCTGGCATCTATGGTCCCCTGAGTCCCGCCAGGAGGAAGCCCTGAGTACTGTCAGCTACGCACCCCCTGCCACCCTCAAAAGTAAGATAAAGAGTCAACTATCCCACAAAGATTGAACCTACTGGTGGCATTTATCAAACTTTTGCAATTCTGTGAGTCAGTGGGGTGAAGGCAGTTTTAGAGGATACATACCAGACGAACTATGCTTACTTAAATAATCTGCTCACTTTGACTCCCTGGGAAATAATGGTGCATGAGAGGAAGAATGGAGCCGAAAAATGAGTAACTGTAAACCCAGTTTTCATAAAATAAGATTTTCCTCTCATTTTTAACCCTGAGTAAGTTTTTCCTCTCAATCTAACCCTGAGAATGCCTTCGTTGTTTTTTTTTTCCCCCTCTTGCCAATGGCATATGATACCAGTTGGCCACCCCAGATGCCTTTCTGAAGTCAGAACCCATTCGGAACCACCAGGTGTTTCAACAGATCTTACTTGAACACTGGTGGAACTTCTGGAGACGGCAGCTTTACCTGGGTAGAAATTTCTGTCACTGGGTCTTTCCGGGCACACCTTTGCATCTCCTGAAATCCCAATTGCCACCTAGGTATGAAACAACTTCCAGTGATGAGTCCAGCTCAGAGGAAAGCTCTTCTTCCGAGTCGGATGACGAGTCTGGTGTCCTCGAGTCTCCTCCTGTGGAAGAGGAGGAGGAAGCGGAGGACGAAGACATTCGGGGAGAGGCGGAAGGGCACCATGGCGTTACGGTGGAAGGTTTCAAGTCCGCCAGGGCGGAAGATGAAGTGCAGGTTCACGAATGTGAACCTGAGAAGGTGGAAATCAGAGAGAGGTGTGGTACCCTCCCCCCCCACCCCTCCCCTCCCCTCCTTCGTTGAATGTGTTTTGGAAATAGAGTCACCGTTTAGGATATTTTTAGTTGTGTCTGTTTGCTCCATCACTCCAAAGGATGCTTGATTTGACCGTGTCTCGGAGGTGGGGACATCCGGTCCTGGGACTAAGAAACACAAGTGCATGAGGTGCCAGAGAGAAAGGCTCATGACCTGGTCACCTCTGGGTTCAGTTTCTTTAGCCACGTGCTGTCAGATTTGATCTGTGGGGCCACCATCCGCAGAATCCAATAAGCACCACTTGAGTCTCCATTGTTCGCCTTATATTAATATTTCTATTCATTCATTTCCTTAGATTTACTTCATATTTAAGACATGCTAGAAATTTTTGTGACCGGGACATTTAAGGTTTCCTATTTTAACACTAGCCCTTTCTCTTGGTACAGGTGTCATCCTGTACTTAGGGATCACTGAGAGAAACAGACATTTTACTTTAAAAGATGATGTTTATTATAAAAAGGATGCACTGTGTTCCACTGTATGTTGACACTGTGTTGCTTAATGAGTGATAGGCAGCTCCACGTGAATTTACTTGCTGTGGCCAGAGAAATAGAAAAGTGGGTAAGGCTCTTCTCTTGCATGAAGCCAACCTGGGTTCAATTCCTTGTGGTCCCCTGAACACCACCAGGAATGATCCCTGAGCACAGAGCCAGGAGTACTGAGCACAGAGCCAGGAGTAAGCCCTGAGCACTGCCAAGTATGGCCCCAAAACAAACAGAAAAATAATTTGCAAATAAAGTATCAGGTAAGTATTCTAGTTGGCTAGAAAATAAACCTTAAAATGGGGTCAGTGTTTATAAAATAAGAGAGGGTAGAACAGATGAAAATTTTATCATGGTTTGTCACAGTTTCAAGTATAAACAGAACATTTCTGTTTCTTAAATAATCACCTAGCTCTATTTAATTTGGCAAATAGAAGCTTAATTGCATTAGCACAGGTGTTTTTAATGTCTCATTCAAATCTTTTCAAATGCCTCAAAATCTTGTATTTCTTTTTTCCAAGCAGCTTTATTCTGAGAAAATGTAAATACCATGTGTCATCTGACGTTCAAATTTGTATGTTCATGTGAATTAAGCAGACACTTCCTGAGTTAGAAAATGTCAGTTCAGACTCATGAATTACTGGCCAGCAAGTTGGTGGCAATTCAGACTGCTTCGGTCTCTGAAGAGTAAAAACAGTTTTTAAACTCAGGGGCCGGAAAGAGAGTCTGGGGGTTAGGGCACATGCCTGATGGAGCTCATCCCCAGCGTGTAGCCCCCTGAGCACTGCCAGGTATGGTCTAGGTGGTCCCCGACACTGCAGGGCCACAGTAGCACCAAGCATTGATCGGTCAGGTATCACAGGGAAGTGTCCCCTAAGTACCACTTGGGAGTCTGCCCCCCAAAAAAGAAAAATCAGCAATGTTTTTTGGGGGATGAGACCCCCTAAAAAGTCTTCAAATATTATTGCAAAATATCCTGAAAGCCGGGGCCGGAGCCATAACAATAGCAATAGGGTGTTTGCCTTGCACGCAGCCAACGCGGATTTGATCCCCTGAGCCCCTCCAGGAGTGACCCCTAAGGCAGAGCCAGGAGTAAACCCCCGCCCCCCCCCCAAAAAAAAAGTCATTCAAGCCAAAGCTTCATGAAAAGACCTCATCCCTGGCTGGAGCCATGGGCATGCTTTGATGGCATCAGGACTCAGATGTCTGGGGGTTCTCCAAGCATGTAATTCACCCCAACCTGGCAAGCTCAGCCTGAGGCTGCTTGTCTTTTAAAGCAATTGGAGTCTGGGGGCTGGAGCGATAGCACAGCGGACAGGGCGTCTGCCTTGCACATGGCCGACCTGGGTTCGACTGCCAGCATCCCATATGGTCCCCCGAGCACCGCCAGGAGTAATTCCTGAGTGCATGAGCCAGGAGTAACCCCTGTGCTTCGCCGGGTGTGACCCAAAAAGATAAAAAAAAAAAAAAAAGAAAGAAAGAAAGCAATTAGAGTTTTTCTATGTTTTAAATATTCTATTTGGGGGGTGCTAATCATGAACTCTCTCTTTCTCTCTTTTTTTTTAATCCCCTCCTCCCTTTTAGGTATGAATTAAGTGAAAAGATGCTGTCTGCCTGCAACTTACTGAAAAATAATATCCACGATCCCAAAGCTTTGACCAGCAAAGATATGGTGAGTCTGCCCTGAGGAGAGTCTGCCGAAAATACCCGAGTGGGTGACCACTGGACACGTTGTGCCAGGCTGCCCCTGACCTCTTTCTACCTACCCATTGTCCACCAGACGATTTCGAACATCTGTGGGCAGGAATGAGCGATGTGCACTGCCTGTTGTGTTCGCGTCGCCCTGTGAACATTCTCCTCAGACCCAACTTGGAATGTCCTGGTCACACCCTGTACTTTTCGTGGAGCAGAGGATCTTGGAGGAGGAAGGGCTAATTGCAGTCGTTGGTCACCCTTCTGTGTGTCCGGCCGCTGCTTACGGCACCTTGTGGTCCAGGGAGCAGAACTCCGCATTGGACAGTGCCGTGCGGTGTTGAAAAGAAACTCATCCGGGCAGAGGTCAACATTCCTTTCAGTCCTGAAGCTGCATATTATGTTCTGATGTGGAATGCAGGCGGACACTATTTTTAAACCGTAGCGAGGACTGTCCTTGTCATTTTCTCGCCGTTTGAGAGATTCAGAGGCAGAGAGAGAGAGAGAAAGAGTTTCCTGAGTGAGCAAAATGACACAGCCCAGGACAGAGCAATATTTCTGTGACAGTGGCAAATCTGCCGCCAGGTGTGTCGCTCTCCTCTGCACTGCTGAAGTTTTGCCCTGTGGCTTCTTTCACAGGTTAGAACCAGCCTCTGGCTGATGACCATGTATGCTGAGAAGCGGCAGCTTCTCATGTTAGATTGAGATGGCACCATGCTTTTTTTTTTTTTTTTTTGAGCTTTTGCACCAGCAGCAGGAGGTTGGCGATACTTGCGTGCCGCATGAAGTCAGCAGTTAGCGAGAAAGTTGATTTCTCAGGCCCCCACAATTAGAGGGCTCGGAGGTCAAAATGCAAGGACTGACACGGATCGAAGGAATTTCTCTCACCCTGCAGAGAGCAATAGTTTTCCTTTTGTCACGCCAACACGATTGTGAAGAGTTGGTGCTGGCAGTCCCAGGCAGGACAAGCATGTGGGACACAACCGCCTGGTCCTACTGGGCCTTCCTGCTCCCTCCAGGCCCTTGACCCCGGTGCAGTGACCACTTAGCCCTGTTACCAGGTTATACCTGCCTTGAGTCCTGCTCCTTGTGTTGGTTTATCACCTTAACTCTTTGTGCCACATTTTTTTGAAAATAACGGTCTCTTCGTGTATTTGTTTATTGTTGCTATGGAAACTCACCTCCAACGTTGCCAACTGCTTTGAGCTGAGAAAGGAGCTGGGTAGTGATGTTTACAAAGGAAGCACTAAATTAAACTCCTGGTCTCGGAGGAGCATAGAATTACATCTTGAACTCGAGCCATATAAACCCAACGCCTGCCTCTACCTTGGTCACAAGTAGTCGAACCGTGGACTGTCACTGCAATGTCACCGTAGTTTTCCCTCGAGGTTGAAACTGATGTTGCAGTTTCAAAAGGCTGTAAGGCGCCTAGATTTTGCGTTCCCTTTCTTTTACCCTTTTAAAACTATCATTTGACCCGTTCTTAGGGGAGGGCATAGCATTTCTGCAGCCCCTGTGTAACTAACCCTTTTATCAGGTAAAGGCCCTCCCGTTGATCATCGATTTGCTCGAGCGGGCCCAGTAACGTCTCCATTGGAGACTTTGTTGTTACTGTGTCTGGCATATCCAATACTCTCGGTAGCTTGCCGGGCTCTCCGAGAGGGGCGGAGGAATCGAACTCGGGTCGGCCATGTTGGCTGCGTGCAAGGCAAACGCCCTACCGCTGTGCTATCGCTCCAGCCTTATACACCAATTCGGTATATTTTTGTTGTTGCCGTTGGATTGGACTGGACCGGATGGGAGTGTTGGTTGTGTTGTGCTGGGGTGGGGAGGGGAGGGTAGATGTGTGAGCACGATGCAGGGCTGCCCTTTTGTAGCAGTGCTGGGGTTTTTACACCTGCGATGTCATTTCTTTCCTGGGCAAAAGTTCCAGAGAGAGAAATTTGAGTATGTAAGAGTAGAAGGAGAAAAAAATGAAATTAATTTTCTCCTGGGCAGAATAATTTTCATCACACGAACTAAAATATGACGGATTTGGTTAAAATTACTGAAGATTTAGTAGCTGGAGAGGAGCTGAAACCCTTCTAATTCCAATCCCACCGTTTCTCGAGAAAGAGGATTGTGTTTTTGTGTTTTCATATGTTTCACCTCCGCTGTACCCCTCTCTTGGATCCTTTGTATTTTTTTAACTTTTTTTTTTTTTTTGGCTTTTTGGGTCACACCCGGCGATGCTCAGGGGTTACTCCTGGCTCATGCACTCAGGAATCACTCCTGGCGGTGCTCGGGGGACCATATGGGATGCTGGGAATCGAACCAGGGTCGGCCATGTTGGCTGCGTGCAAGGCAAACGCCCCACCCGCTGTGCTGCCGCTCCAGCCCCATTTTTTTTAACTTTTAAAGAATAAAACGAACACAAATAAAGAGTGTGCTCCTATCAAAGTTAGCCTGCAAGTCAGGCTGGAACATTGATACAGCAGAGAAGGCGCTGGCCTTGCACGTGGCCAACTTGGGTTCGATACCCGATGCCCCAGATGGTCCCTGAGCCCAGTCCGCAGTGAACTCTGAGCACAAAGCCAGGGGTAAGCCTTGAGCAGCAGCAAGTGTGGCCACAAAACTGAAATAGAATAACAATAATAAAGTGGGCCCATGGTAGAAAAATGAGAGCTATCCCTGTCACTGGCATTGCACTTGATGGCAGCCCAAGTTTGACACATGATCCACAATGCAGATGCCGCACTCATGGTCCCCAGCCACACAGGAGACCAGATGCCGGTGATCTGAGGAACAGAGTATTCCATAGAGCTGCCGCTCATGCCCTTTTCCAGGCTGAACATTTCGTGTTTGGGAGAAGAGTGGGAATTGCACAGGGAGGTCCAGACTTGGCTGTGGTCTCCTCACCACACGCCGTGGGCTGTTGCAAGGAGTCGGAGCTGGTCAGGACAGGAAGCAGCATAATTCGAGTGGTCAAACTCATCTCTTCTGATGCCTGTGAAAGTCAACCCCAAGTCTAGCATGCTGCATAATGGCAACAGCTCAGTCACAAGTGGAACCAGGCCTTAGTGCTTTGCACGTGTTGCCTTGTTTGCCTTTAGCATAGGTGCTAGGAACAGAATGCCCTAGGAGTCTCCCTGGTCTTTCTTTTTTTTTTAATATGGGAGGGGGGGTGCGTTCAGGCCATACCTGGTGGTCCTCTGGGATTACTTCTGGCTCTGCGCTCAGGAATTACTGCTGTCAGTACTTGAGGGCCCCATGGGATGTTGGGGATCGAACCTGGCTTGACCGAGTACCAGGCAAAAACACACTACTGGCTGTGCTATCACTCTGGCCTTGCGTCTCCCTATTTTTGCAGATGAGGAAACCAAGACACAGAATTCTCCGCGTCTTCCCCAGGGGGTTGGGCTCCTACCTCACGGAGCCAGATTCCAAGCCTCTGTGGGCTGGCAGGGTGCTCAGTGGCCTTTAGAGAAGTCAAAGTATGTCGATGATGATGTCAAATCTGGATCAGGGGCGGAGAGACGGGGTTAGGGCACTTGCCTTGCATCTCCTGACCCGGGTTTGATCCCTGGCAACACAGGTGGTCCCTGAAAACCACCAGGAGTGGCCTCTGAGCACAGCTGCAAGTGGCCCCAAGCCATCAATCAGTCAGTTACAGTTTGGCTCACCAGGACTGTTCCGCTTTGGGGTTCGGGTTTCATTAGCTGCTTCTGAGTTAGATTCTAGCTGCTTGTGTGTCTGACACTCCGGATGCCTGGCGTACGTGGGGCTTTTAGCTCAGAAAGGTCCAGAAGGGGCTGGAGTAATAGCACAGCGGGTAGGGCGTTTGCCTTGCACGCAGCCGACCCGGGTTCGATTCCCAGCATCCCATATGGTCCCCTAAGCACCGCCAGGGGTAATTCCTGAGCGCAGAGCCAGGAGGAACCCCTGTGCATCGCCGGGTGTGACCCAAAAAGAAAAAAAAATTCCTGAGCCAAGTCTATAGTACAGTAGGTGGGACGTTTTTCTTGCATGAGGCCTACCAGGGCTTGATCCCTGGCATCTCATATGGTCCCCCAAGTACTGCCACGAGTAATTCCTGTGTCCAGAACCAGGAGTAACCCCTGAGCATTGCCAGACCCAACAAGAAAAAAAAAAAAGGAAGAAGAAAAAGAAGAAGGTGAAGATGCTCTTTAAAAAGAAAATCTGGGGCTGGAGCGATAGCACAGCGGGTAGGGCGTTTGCCTTGCACGCGGCCTACCCGGGTTCGATTCCCAGCATCTCGTATGGTCCCCTGAGCACCGCCAGGAGTAATTCCTGAGCGCAGAGCCAGGAGTAACCCCTGTGCATCCCCGGGTGTGACCCAAAAAGCACAAAAAAAAAATTAGCAGACCAAATTTAATATGCATTTACTAAGTTTAGTGAATTATACATTATGAATGGGTTAGTATTATCCAGGAATGCAAGAATGGTTCAACTTATGCAAATTTAACTAATGCACTATGTCAGAAGAGCAGAGAAAAAACAATCTGATCATATCAATAGATGAGAAGAAAGTATTTGGGGCTGGAGCAATAGCACAGTGGGTAGGGGTTTGCCTTGCATGCGGCCTACCCGGGTTCGATTCCCAGCATCCCATATTGTCCCCTGAGCACCGCCAGGGATAATTTCTGAGTGCAGAGCCAGGAGTAACCCCCGTGCATCGCTGGGTGTGACCCAAAAAAGCAAAAGGAAGAAAAAGAAAGGTCCAGAAACAAGAGGAACTGATGGCCACTGCCTGGGTGGGTTTGTTTTTGTTGTTTTTGTTTCTGCAGCGGTTCTGCCTGAACACCCTCCAGCACGAGTGGTTCCGTGTGTCCAGTCAGAAGTCGGCGGTGCCGGCCATGGTGGGGGACTACATCGCCGCCTTCGAGGCCATCTCGCCCGACGTGCTCCGCCACATCATCAACATGGCCGATGGCAACGGCAACACGGCCCTGCACTATAGTGTGTCGCACTCCAACTTCGAGATCGTGAAGCTGCTCCTGGACGCAGGTATGTCACTGCCGGGCGCTGGCCAGCCCCCTTCTCGGCCCCGGGAGTCGCTCCCGGGAGGGAGGCCTGGAGTTTCAGCAGAGCTGGGGGGGGGACATGGCCCTTGGTGGCCCCATCCTGCTCCGGGGTCTGCCACATTTGAGCCAGGACGGATCCTAACCCACATTCCTCCCGCACTGAGTCGTGCAGGCTTGGTTGGCGGGTGCTCTCGGGAGGTGGGTGCGGTTCCCAGGCTGCATCCCAGCTTGGCTGCCTGCAGGCTGCTCTGTGGGGCCTTGGTGATCCACCTGCCTTCCAGAAGCATCTAGTTAGTCGGGACAGAGACCGAGCAAAGCCACTCTCCCCGCATCAGATAGTTACTATGGAACCAACAGAGCAGAGAAAGTGTTACACTTGTCTCTGCACCATCCAAATGAATGCAGTGAAAATTCTTTTTTTTGTAGTTTTTTTTGTTTGTTTGTTTGTTTGTTTGTTTGTGGGCCACATCTGGTGGTACTCAGGGGTTTCTCCTGGCCCTGTGCTCAGAAATTACTCCTGGCAGTGCTCAGGGGACCATACGGGATGCTGGGGATCAAACCTGGGGTTGACCGCATGCCAGGCTAGCAAGGCCCCACCCACTGTACTACTACTCCAGCCCTAAAGCAGTGAAAGTTCTTGGCAGTAGTTGGAACCTTCCACACCAGCATCGTGCCAGTGGGTGTCGGAAAGCTGCAAGGAGGGAGAAGAACACAGAAGAGCCCCTTGAGGAAGAGGAAGGGCTCGTCCAACAGAACAGGCCAGTGGTACCTCTAGTCCTCAAAACACAGTTGCTTTTTGTTTTCTTTTGGTTCGGTTTGGAGACCAATACAGCAGTGTTCAAGGCTTACTCCTGGCTCTGCACTTGTGGATCATTCCTGACAGGATCGGGATCCCATATGTGGGGCCAACGATTGAACTTGGCAAGAATGGGTCGGCTGCATACGGGATAAACGCCTTACCCACTGTCCTATCTCTCTAGTCCGTATTTATTTCTGAACCGTGGCCAGTTAGAACCTAATCTGACTGGTACCTCATCTGGCTAAAACCTGACCTACAATAGTTCTCCCTCCCTGTCTCCAGACTTATAAACTTCCTTTCAACACTGTTTTGATACCAGCCAAGCAAACCTAAGCCTTTGGTTTTTTTTTTTTTCTTCTCTTTTCTCAGTATGCGTAAGTTTAGGGGACAAGTTAGAATCCATGGCTTTCCATCTTATAAAAAAAAAAAAGAATTCCAGGCCTCTTTTTCCCTTCAGACTTCCCAGACTATAAACAGAGCTCGTGATTTTTTTTAAGTTTATTATTATTTTTTATTTTTTTTATTAGTGAAACACCGTGAGGTACAGTTGTAGACTTACAAATTTTTGTGCTAGGGTTTCAGTTATACAATGATCGAGTACCCACCCCTCCACCAGTGCCCATTTTCCACCGCCACGGGTCCCAGTATCCCTCTCACCCCCCCATCCCCCCACAGCCCACCCTGCCTCTGTGGCAGGGCATTCCCTTTTGTTCTCTCTCTCTCTCTCCTTTTGTGTCCTGTGCTTTGCAAGACAGGCATTGAGTGGCAGTCATGTTTGGTCTATAGTCTACTCTCATCACGCGTTTCCCATCCTGAGAGGATCCTCCCAACACCCTTTATTTGGTGCTCCCTTCTCTATGTGAGCTCCCTTTTCCCCTAGTGTGTGTTGCTGGCCTCCAAGCCATGGAGCAAAATTCCTGATACTAATCTCGGCCACTCCTGGGTGTTAGTCTCCCAATTTTTTGTCAGCCCCAGAAAGTGTTTGAGTGGATTAGCAGCTGATGCATGGGGAAGCTTGAACAAGATTGCAGTATCGCTCCCAAAAAGTCAGTTTCATCCTCCCTTGGAAATGCTGAGTGGGCACAACAGTGTGCTGGTAAATTAAATGATTTTAACTCCATTGTTGGATACCGTGGTTAAACGCTTTTCCTGGGTTCACTTAACTGTTACTCAGCTGCCACAGCTCACAGATGTCACTGAGTCCCAGTAGCCCAGCTCAGCCTTGCCTTGGGTACTAGGCATGGCCAGTTCTGCTGGGTGTGACCCCCAGAAGGATGAGCTCTGTTATGAGTTCCCAGAGGATGCAGTTGTTTGGGAATCCGGGAATATTCTCAGGTTCCCTCCTCCCTGCTTCTGCGGAAACAAGCTCAGCACTGGGTTCATAGCAGCTTCCCGGTTGCCCTCGCATCCTTCCATTTTGTTAGAATGCACTGGGAGAAGATAGAGGCATTCGGGGGGCTTCTTTAGCCCCAGAAGACTCCTTAAAACACTGCAGGACAAACAAAGGTCTAGTTGGTGAGTCTGGTTCCCTGGCAGTTTCTTAGAGACCTACCGCATTTGCTGTCTGAACAGAAGAACAGACGCCCCCAGAACTAGGTGTAGTGAGATTGGAATTCTCGTCCGAGGGCCCCAACTGCATCAGAGGAGCAAACTCAGGATCTAAGAATGGGACTGTGTGTGTGTACACCTGTGTCACACCCTATTCCGTGTCTTGTGATCTCTACACAAGGCTCACAAATCCTTTCCCATGTAGCGCTCACTGCTGTCTTCCCTCCACAGCTCTGGTCTCCCAGATACCCTCCGACACGCTCATGCCAGCCCGTGCCAGGGCGGCTCTGATGTGACGATGGTTTAATGAACACAGACTCTAGTACCAGCACCAGCATGTAAATGCCAGGGTCCCACACTTTCCAGGTTATTTCTTCAAAATAGTCTGACTTGGAGCATCCGCACAGACCTCCGCATTTTTGCAGTTCAGTTGAACCCCCCATCGGGTGCAAGCAGATGGGAACTGCCATGGATACTCGCGTCTGCGTTCCATCCACTTTCCTCTGGGATGAGGGCTTTTTAACCCCATTTCCTTCCAGGTCTGCCTGGGACCTTGATGCCTTTCCACCGGTCTCTCCCAGACTCCCTGCCTCCAATCCCCCGGGGCAGGGTCTGGATCTGTGGTCAGCAGGTGCCCAGCAGAGATGCGTGTCTTTGCCGATGACTGTCAACGCATATCTTTGCAGATGTGTGCAACGTGGACCACCAGAACAAGGCAGGCTACACGCCCATCATGCTGGCCGCCCTCGCCGCCGTGGAAGCAGAGAAGGACATGCGGGTGGTGGAGGAGCTCTTTGGCTGCGGGGACGTGAACGCCAAGGCCAGCCAGGTGAGCACTGCATGTCCGCCCCGGGGGTCAGCCTGCATGGCACTGTGATGCCCCCACCCATCCATCCGCCAGTGACAGTGACTTCCTGAGCACTGCCGGTGTGTCACGCCATCATTCTCAGCTCGAGTGTCCACTGTGTTCAGAGCTGAATTCGTGACATACCCTGCGAACTTCCCACCTGGTCGTCCCAGTAGAGGACCTCAGACCTCATCACCTTAGGGGCTTCCTCAGCTCGTGGCCCACCAGCCCACTCCCTTCTTCTGCCCTTGTCAGCAGCCACGCCACCCCCAGCCCCCTCCACCTCCCTCTCCTGGCACTGCGGGGCCCCGCGGGTACGTCTCACACCCCCTTGCGGTTCCCTGCAGGCTGGACAGACAGCCCTGATGCTGGCCGTCAGCCACGGACGCATTGACATGGTGAAGGGGCTGCTGGCATGTGGGGCCGACGTCAACACCCAGGACGACGAGGGCTCTACCGCCCTGATGTGCGCCAGCGAGCACGGCCACGTGGAGATCGTCAAGCTGCTGCTGGCACAGCCAGGCTGTAACGGCCACCTCGAGGACAATGTGAGTGCTGGGGGCGCGGGATGGGGGTGGGGGCGATGCGGCCCACAGGGCACTTGAGGCAGCAGACAGATTCTCTGTGACTGTCCCTGGGCACCCCTGGGTGTGGCCCCGAATGAGGGAGGGAGGGAGAGAGAGAAATGGGCTCACCCCGAGTCCATTAGAAGAAGAAAGTGATGAGCACCAGAATACAAAAGGGGAATTAACAGTCCAGTACCAAGTTCAGTGGAGGCCGCCACTTCTGGTGAGTTCTAGAAGAGAAGAGCAGGGTCTGGAAGAAAAGAGCATTGTCTGTGGCCTTCATGGCTCCATGCAGAAGCCGGTGGCTCCTTTGGTAAGAAGCAGCCAGGGGCAGGAGCGATAGCCCAGCGGGTAGGGCGTTTGCCTTGCATGCAGCCGACCCGGGTTCAATTCCCAGCATCCCATAGGGTCCCCCGAGCACCGCCAGGAGGAATCCCGGAGGCTCAGGGTTGGAGGCTCACCTCCCTCCCCAAAAGTCGAGTCAGGAGAACGCTGGCAGGTCGTGTGTCAGAATACACAACGTGGCACATGCCAGCTCATTCTGACTCTGAGGCTGTTTCTCAGTAGAGACGATGACTTGAGGGTGTGGTGAGACCCAGGGTTCGCTCCCCCGCACCGCCGTGAGTGCCGCTGTTGGCCTCACGTCTGGACGGTCAGACCCGCAGCTGGGCAGGGAATCATCAGCAATGGCTCACCCTCGGGTCCCAGCAGTGCCTGGGAGGGCCCTATATATCGTGTGTGTGTGTGTGTGTGTGTGTGTGTGGTGGGAGCTTTGGGGGTGACACCCAGCAATGCTTAGGGGCTATTTCTGGCTCTGCACTCAGGAGTTACTCCAGGTGGCGCTCAGGGAACCATATGGGATGCCAGGGATCGAACCCGGCTTGGTCATGCAAGGCCCTACCCGCGGTACTGTTGCTCCAGGGCCCTTTTCCCTTTTATACATTATATATATATATATATATATATATATATATTTCATTTCATCATCCTGTTATTCGTCGATTGCCTCGTGCAGGCCCCAGTAACGTCTCCTTCATCCTAGCCCTGAGATTATATTCACGGCTCTTTAGGAGAATGAGACCCATCATTGTTACTGGTATTTGGCATATTGGGTACGCCACGGGGAGTTTGCCAGACTCTGCCGTGTGGGCAGGTTACATTCGGTAGCCTGCCAGGTTGTCCAAAGTAGGAATGAGATAAGAAGATGTCATAAAAAGATGTCCTGATAAGACGTTCCGGGATCTGGATTTTATAGTCTCTGAGTCTTGGCCGTTGATGGGATTACACGGCGCCAGGGGCCCAGGTGGTGGGTGTGACCCCCGCCTACTGGAATTTGGAGGATCTGGGTGGAGGATGCTCGGCCCCAATCCGAGTAGGCTTGGAGGTCTCGGCCCCGGAACCCGCGTGGCTTTGTCCCTCTGCCAGTACCTTCAGGTGTGCGGAGAGTGGTCTCAGCATGGTGGTGGCTGGTCCTGGAGGTCTTCGGCTGCCGGAGCCCTGGTCGGGGAGGGGAGGAAAGCTCAACCCGCTCCCCTCCAAGGGGCCTCGGCGAGGAATAGCCAGGCGCAGGGACAGAAGACTCACCGTCACAGTCCTCCCGTTGTTCATCAATTTGCTTGAGTGGGCCCAGTAACATCTCCATTGGAGACTTTGTTGTTACTGTGTTTGGCATATCGAATACGCCACGGGGAGCTTGCCAGGCTCTGCCGTGCGGGCGAGATACTCTCGGTAGCTTGCCGGGCTCTCCGAGAGGGGCGGAGGAATCGAACTCGGGTCAGCCATGTTGGCTGCGTGCAAGGCAAACGCCCTACCGCTGTGCTATCGCTCCAGCCCATATATATATATTTGCTTTTTGGGTCACACCCGGCGATGCACAGCAGTTACTCCTGGCTCTGCACTCAGGAATTACTCCTGGCAGTACTCGGGGAACCATATGGGATACTGGGAATCATCGAACCCGGGTCGGCCGTGTGCAAGGCAAACACCCTACCCGCTGTGCTGTCTCTCCAGCCCCCTTTTTATATTTTTAAAGGTAGAAAAATCAGCCCCTGTTGCTCAGTGACGTCTAGGACAGCCCCAGCTGGCTTCATTGGCCTCCAAAGCCTACATGCGTGGACCCTGCAGTGCTGTCCCCACTCTCTGGGACAGACCCCCGGGACAGTTGCCAGCAGGCTCCTTTCAGAACGCACCAGCGTCCCACAGTGCTGGGCTGCTGTGGCCCGTCTTCTGCGACCCCTCCTGTCGGGGACAATCTTGGCTGGTTTCTTCAGGGCGGCCTCATCTGTGGCAGACCCAGGGCGATAGAGACCCCACTACCCCACCCAGTCGAGACAGAGACGAAGAAACAGGGGGATCTTCCCTGGACCATGCTCTCGGGGTGCTGGCTGGACGTGGCGGGTCCCTCTAAGCGTCCCTCAGGCTCGGTTCCCTGGGAGAGATCCCGCAGGACTGATGCCCTTCCGAGGGGCCGGCTCCGGCCACCCGAAGGCCCAGCCCGACGTGTCCTCTCCCCCTCAGGACGGCAGCACGGCGCTCTCCATCGCCCTGGAGGCCGGACACAAGGACATCGCGGTGCTCCTGTATGCCCACGTCAACTTCGCCAAGGCCTCCTCTCCGGTCAGTGTCCTGCGTTCGGCGTCTGAGCAGCCCAAGAGACCACCCCGGGAGCCCCTTTGCCCGGGATGTGGCTGGAGGCATAGGTGCCAGGGTGAAAGTGGAGACGCGTTCACCTGGCACTGAGAGTCACATCCATTTTTTTGTCCCCATGCCACCAAGGCGGGGTCCGCCTTGTCCTCAGGAGCCTCGGATAGTCTCCCAGCCCACGGGAAAGGTTTCGCTCTGGCCACTGCCACCCAGATGGCCCTGCCCCCGCCACCGAGGCCACCTCGCATGCGTGGAGGGTGACAGCGGCAGGTTCCGAGCTGCTGGGTCAGAGGACGGCGTGGCTTGAGGTCACTCATTCACATGGTTCTTTTCCGCCTTCTTTCTCTCTAGGGCACCCCGAGACTGGGAAGAAAGACTTCTCCCGGCCCAACCCACCGAGGCTCCTTTGACTGATCCTGTGCAAACAGCCAGCCCCAAACAGGCCCCCCGTGACGCTGCTAATCGTTCCTGTCGGGTGACAGCTACTGAATGTATATGTCTGTGCCTGAGCTCACCAGCACACCGCGGCCGGCAGGATGCCGAGATGGAGGGTCAGGCCGCACCACCTCCCCCCGGGTGGGACACACCTGACTCCAGGCTCTGTCGCATCTCTGGTCCTCACGTTAGGTACAGCAGGAGGAGCTGGAGGCATGACCCGAGCTGGGCAGGTGGGCGACGCCGGTGCTCCTTCCGCCAGGCGCCCAGGCCCAGGCAGGTCTCACTGACCTAGTGGTCCGAGGCAGCTCCACGCATATTCCCCTCGACTCTGTGGAACCATGGGAGAACGTGGAAAATCTCGTGCCGGACTGGACTGGTTGGGTTTGCTTTTTCTTTCGTCTGTATTATTTTAAAGTAAGAATGTTGTCACGACTTGGTGATCAGTCACTTAGGCCTGGGCCGGTAGGTTTCTGGTATAAAGATAAAAGATGAAACTCTCAAAAAAAAAAAAAAGAATAAAACTCAAAAGAAGAAATGTTTTTTTTTTTCCAGCTAGGTCTTTTTTTAGCTGGATGTACTATATGGCTTTTTCCTTAAGATGTACCTATGTACAATTGACACAGTATTTTCGACTTTTGTATTCCATAGTGATTAAAGACATGAAGAACTCCATGTAACCCTATCGCGTTTTTATTCACAATTGCACAGCTCTGTACTGACGAATAAAGGCGGGAACTGTAGTAGAGGAATTGGCTCGGCGCGTGCCGCTGTCGTTATTCTCTCTGTATTTATGGAATCCTTCATACCATGTCACATTTACTTTGGTCTTTTGTGTATTTAAGTGTTTGAAGTGCCTTAGACTCTTGCCATATTTGCAAAATAAAATTTCATTAAGCTCTCTTGCTCGTCCTCCTCCATCTCTGACAGCTGTCAGCCGGGTCCTGTTGACTGACTGTGACCACTGTTGGCAGCAGTGACGGATGGACTGCGGGCTGCCGGGTAGGGGCTGCGGGGTCCGCTGGAGCGGCGGTGACTCAGAGCACCCAGCCCAGACTGCCCAGCTCGGCTCACCGAGCTCATCACCTGACTTGCACCTCAGCTCGGCAAACAGTTCGTCAGACAGGCCCTGGGTGGGGGACGGAGTGGGGGATTGCTGGTTGGACCAGTCCTTTGTTTTGACTGTGCAACTGCTGTGTGACTGGTGCAAGCCTGTGTCAATAAGGGAGAAAGACTTTGGATTGGGGCCCAGAGCACCTGCACCTGTTTCCACACAACCTCTCCTTTTCTTTTACTGATTGGTGGAGGGAAGGTGGGGGGGGGGTAGTGTTTGCGGGCCACAACCAGCAGTGCTCAAGGATCATTCGCAGCAGGCTTGGGGGACCATATGGGGTGATGGGAATCGAACCCACGTCAGCTGTATGCAAAGCAAGTTACCTAGGTGCTGTACTGTGGATCTCACACACACACACACACACACATACACGTCTTTTATTTTTTTTTAATTTTTATTAGTGAAACACCATGAGGTCCAGTTGTAGACTTCCAAATTGTTGTGCTTGGGTTTCAGTTATTATACAATGATCCAGTACCCATCCCTCCACCAGTGCCCATTCTCCATCATTTACATTTTTTTTTAATTTTTTGTTAGTGATCATGGTGTCTCCCCTGCCAGGTAAGTTTTGTTAGTGAAACACCACGAGGTACAGTTGTAGATTTACAAATTTTTGTGCTTGGCTTTCAATTGTACAATGATCAAACACCCATCCGTCCACCAGTGCCCATTTTCCACCACACGTCTTTTTTTTTAAATAACGAAGAGAACCGGTCTGTTTTCTCTAAGCGGAAAAGCCTGGCAGCCCAAATGCGAAAATCTGTGTGTGGGCACCATTCCTTTTGGTAAATTTTCATTTGGGCGCGACACCCAGTATCTGCTCAGGTCTTCCTCTTGGCTCTGTGCTCAGGCGTCTCTCCTGGCAGGATGTGAGAAGTCATGTGTGATACCAGGGAATCAACAAAGGTCAGCTCCCTGCCAGCCAAGCCCCCGGGCCCCTGTGCTATCTCTCCGGCTTGGGATAAATTTTAACCCATGTCCATTTGCCAGAACCAGGGGCATTGGAGGAATATCACTTGAAGTCTCTTCAACCTTCTTTGCTTCCTTCTTTCTTTTCATACACGTGATCTTTGTTGAGCTTGAGAAGAGGACAGGGGTTAGATCGTCCCAAGTGCGTTTCCATAGGGCCGCCCCAGTGAGCCTGTTTCCTGGGCTCAGAGGTTGGGTCTTGGAGGAGTTGGAAAAAGCAGGCTAGGGACACCGGCCTCTCCTGCCTGCTCCTGCATCCTGGCTCCGGGGAGGAAGACCTTCACCTTGTCCTCTTCCTGTCCCTCACCTTCACCTCCTCTGTGCCCGTTGAGCCTGAGAAGGCAGGCTGGGGCCAGACCGCCGCCCGCCCCTGCCGCTCCTGGTGTTGGAGGCGCTGTGGGCAGGGCAGTGCCCAGGAGCCCCTGTGTTGCCGTCATCAGGACCTACATCCTGCAAAAGCCCCTTCTCACCTTCCCTGCCAACTCCAAGGTGGAGGCGGGCAGGGTGTGGGCATCAGCTGACGCAAATGAGTTTCCCAGCCCATGAGGAAAATCCGGTCCAAGAGGACATGCCCCGAAACGACCCTCAGAAATCCTGAGGAGGCCCCGGAGCAAGGCCCCAAGGGGAACAGCAAGCTCAAGAATCTTCCAGGGCCAGGCCAAGAGAGACCCCAGGAAGCCAGGATAGGGCGAGACAGCTCACCCCAAATCCAGTGCAGCCAAGGACAAGGCCCCCAAAACGGCCAGTGAGGGCCTGGAGCGATAGCACAGTGGGCGTTTGCCTTGCACACGGCTGACCCAGGTTCGATTCCCAGCATCCCAGATGGTCCCCTGAGCACCGCCAGGAGTGATTTCTGAGTGCCAAGGCAGGAGTAACCCCTGAGCATCGATATATGTGACCCCAAAAGAAAAAAATGGGGGAGGGCAGTGAGACCCAAAAAAGAACCTTTTTGGTCCAACCCAGGACAGGTGGAATGTGGGTCCCAGAAACCAGGAGAGGTGAGGGAAGCTTGGTTCAAACTAAGCACAATCAAGAAGTCCCCCCAATCCCACCCCACAGAGATTGCTAGACCAAGGGCCCCAAGGCAAGGAAGGCCCCTCCCAGCGGGAAGTCAAAGACCAAGGGAGAGAGGAACTAGCCAGCGCCCAGGCCCACAGGGAAAGCAAAGAGAAGAACCAGAGGGAGGAAGACCCGGACCCCCTTCACTCAGACGAAGGTAGCAGCCCAAAGGCCAACGCCTGTGTCTCCTCCTCCCTCTCTGTAGGGTCCCCCGGGGCGGGGTGGGGGGCTGGTGTGAGGCCGGAACCCAAGGACAGTGGGACCCAGGCGGGGCCCTGCACCCCTGGCCATGAAGAGGTTAGACACAGGAGCCAAGGCCTTGACATCCACAGCGGCGGGCAGGACGGCGGAAGCCAAGAGCCAAAGGCCAGATGGGAGGGAGATTCTGCGGGGGCTTTTATTCCCTGTACCCCATCACTGACCCACTATGACCTGCTTGTCAGTAAAGGTGCTTCCCTGCCTCTCTCTCTCTCTCTCTCTCTCTCTCTCTCTCTCTCTCTCTCTCTCTCTCTCCCTTTTTCCCCTTCTCTCCCTCCCTCCCTCCCTCCCTCTGTCTCTGTCTCTCTCTGTCTCTCCTCTCTCTGCCTCTGTCTCTCTGTCTCTCTCTGCCTCTGTCTCTCTGTCTCTCTCTGTCTCTGTCTCTCTCCCTCCCTTTCTCCCCCTTCTCTCCCTCTCTCCCTCCCCCCTTCCTCTCTCTCTGTCTCTCCTCTCTCTGCCTGTCTCTCTGTCTCTGTCTCTCTCTGTCTGTCTCTCTCTTTCTCCCTCTCTTTCTGTCTCTGTCTCCCTCCCTCACTCTCTCTCTTCCCCTCTCTCTCCCTCCCTTTCTCTCCTTCTCTCCCTCTCTCTCTCCCTCCCTCCCTCTCTCTGTCTCTGTCTCTCTCTGTCTCTCCTCTCTCTGCTTCTCTGTCTCTTTCTGTCTCTGTCTCTCTGTCTCTCTCTCCCTCTCTTTCTGTCTCCCTCCCTCCCTCTCTCTTTTCCCCTCTCCCTCCCTTTCTCCCCCTTCTCTCCCTCTCTCCCTCCCTACCTCCCTCCCTTCCTCCCTCTCTCCCTCCATCCCTCTGTCTCTGTCTCTCTGCCTCTCTGTCTCTCTGTCTCTCTCTGTCTCTCCTCTCTCTCCCTCTCTGTCTGTCTGTCTCTGTCTCTCCTCTCTCTGCTTCTCTGTCTCTCTGTCTCTCTCTGTCTCTCCTCTCTCTGCCTCTCTGTCTCTCTGTCTCTCCTCTCTGCCTCTCTGTCTCTTTGTCTCTCTCTCTCTCTTTCTCTCTCTCTTTCTCTCTCCCCGCTTTGGACAGTTCAGGCCATATGGGGACATGCACACACACTCCATCCACCCCAGGCCTGCGGTGTCCCACCACAGAGGGCTGACCTCTGCCTGACCGTGAGGGTCACACCTTCCTGAAGCCACTCCCAGCCCTTCCTTGTCCTCTCGGGACAGATGCACTGATTCTGGAACTGGGGCTCCATTTCCATTCAGATCAGAGTTCAGGTTCAGGCTCCCTCAGGCCTGAAACAGCACAAGAAATTCAGGCTGGACAGTGCTTGTTTCTGAAGAAAAGTGGCCCCTGAGTTTTCGGCTCCTTCGTGGTAATACGCTGTTTGGTGTCTCAGGTGACCTGTGGACCTGGGGGGCATCTTTCCTCCATCTGAGAAAGAAATGCACAAAAACTGTCCAGGCATGAGGAGATGGATGCCTGCCCCTGTGTCCCGCCTTTTCAGATTTCTGTTGCTCTGTTGTTGTTGTTTTTAATTTTTATCTGTTGCTCTGTTTTGCAAAAGGCAACCAGTGTTTGTTTTCTCTGGGGAGTGAGTGAGCCTTATTCAACATGTATCTGACTTACGTCTGGGTCACTGCAGCTGACTTTGCGCTGTGTTTGCTCCGTGAACACTGGCCGCAGGGAATTCTTTTCATCTCGGAATCTTGGCGCACTCCATAAACCAGCCTGGCTCTCCCCGACGTGGCGCGGCTTCGATTGATCGGGACACAAGTCCATAACGGGTGGCGGTGGAATGCTTGGGCCAAGTCCCCCAGTGAGGCTGGCACAGGGCTGGAGACTCCTGGATTTATTTTCGCGCTTACATGAAGAAGAGAAGGCTGAGCCGACGCCGACGGCTCAAATCCGTTGCAAGAGAAAGAGAACAGTGGGGGCTTTGCAATTTGAACACGATGAAAGCGAAATGTCACTTGTCCTGCCACCAAGAGGACACAAGGGTCAAGGGCTGCGGAGGTGACTCAAAGGACAGGAGCACCTGCTTTGCATGTGGGACCCAAGATTCCACCCTGGTACCACGTGGCACCCTGCACCACCAGAAGAATGCCCGAAGGTACCACTGCTTATGTCCCATTCCCATGGTGGGGGAACCACTCTACGTGCTTCACACAGGACAGAGCTTTTGTTTCTCCACCATGCATGTTCCCGGGACCAGGCTATGTAGCACTGGCCCCAAGCAGATGAAGTCGGGAGCCCCAGTCGATAAGTAACTAATACCCTGCTAGGAATCACCCCCGCCCGACCCTGGTAAAATACCACAGTGGTGACTCCTCTGGCAGGGATGCTTAGCTAAGGAAGCTGTTCTCTTTCTCCCAGGAGATCATGAACACATCAGCCACAAGCTTCCTTTAAAGGCTAAAGCAGTTCATGGGCTGGAGTGATAGCACAGCGGGGAGGGCGTTTGCCTTGGACGCGGCCAACCCGGGTTCAATTCCCAGCATCCCATAGGGTCCCCCGAGCACCGCCAGGAGTAATTCCCGAGTGCATGAGCCAGGAGTAACCCCTGAGCATCGCCGGGTGTGACCCAAAAAAGCAAAAATAAATAAATATAAATATAAATAAAGGCTAACAGTTCTTGTTGGTGGGACCCTGGTGAGGATGAAGAGATGGGCCACACCTAGGGAGTCTTTGATTTGTCGTTTTGCCTGGTGGCGCTCAGGACTTAACTTCTGGTGCTGAGTTCAGGGATCACCTGCATCCTAGTGTTTCTCTTGTGTTTTTTTTTTGGGGGGGGGGTCCAAACTGAGGAGTCTTTACTCCTAGATGACAAAACTCTACCCAGGCCTTCTTTTCCGAGCAGGTAGGGTGGGAAGAGTTAAATCACAGCACACGTGAGAGGCCAGGGAGGCGGAAGGGGGTTGGGACACGTGCCTTCGCTAGGTGAGAACCCCAGTTTCATCCTCAGCCCAGCTCCCTCTGCTCTTCAGACTGAACCATCCAATCTGGTTGGCCAAGAGTTGCCAAAAGTGACCCCCTCAGGTCCCCTAAGAGACTCCGTATCCCCCAAATAAAAAACATCACACACAGTCTCTGGTCTATGGGCATAAGAAACTGCCTTCGTCTCTGTCTGTGGTCTGTCCAAGTGCAGTGGATCGCTGCATGTCCTGGAATTGTCATCTGCAGAGGGCCAGGGATAGTGGCGGCCAGGACAGGACCCTCCCTTCACCTCTGTGCCTGTGGAAGCACAGGGGACAGTCACCCAGCCCTTGAGTGACACAGCAAAACAGGCCAGCAGCTCCGGAGAGCTGTTTCTGAGGAAATCTTCTCATTCCCTGTTACCTCATGAAGCAGCTCTGTTGCTGTGGCAAGGGCTGTGACCCCTTGCTTTGGCTCAAAATAAAAGATGATTTTCCCTTTTACCGAAAGCACGATTCTTTGTGAGCCCTGGGCCTTCGCCAAGATGATTCCGTTCTGTTTTCTGCCATGAGGAAATTACTAATCATGTGTTGACTCTGTTCTGATGCAGCAGGAGGCCGTAATTGTGAGGGCAGCCCGGTTATAAAAAGACACTGGAAGCACATTTTGTTGGAAATGACGACCACAAAAGGAAGTGGCGGCCGCGCTGGCCGGCCCTGCTGGGCAGCAGGAGGAGAGCCGGGTGCTGTGGTGTGTCCTTGAGCTAGCTGGCCCAGAGTCCATCTCTGTAGAGACACTGAAAAGCAAAACACCGGGTTTTATGGGCACGTGCAGCTGAGCCTGATTTCGAGATGTTTGAAAGAGGAGCTAGTGGGCTGGAGCGATAGCACAGCAGGGAGGGCGTTTACCTTGCACGCAGCCAACCCAGGTTCAATCCTCAGCATCCCATATGATCCCCCGAGCACCGCCAGGAGTGATTTCTGAGTATGTGAGCCGGGAGTGACCCCTGTGCATCACCGGGTGTGACCCCAAAAGAAAAAATTAAAGAGGAGCTTGGAGTTTAGTGAACCCATTGCCTGCTGCCTCTCGGAACATTTATTGGTGAGAGGGGATGGGAATATGAGTCCTAATTTTCAGAGACTGGACCCTGACAAAGAAAGAATCTTCAGAGCATCTTTCAAGGGGCTAGAAAGGTAATACAGTGGGTCAGGCTCTTGCCTTGCATATGCCCGTTCTGAGTCTGACCCCCAGCATCCTATATGGTCCTCTGAGCCTCGTCAGTGCTCTGAGCACTGCTGGGTGTGCCTTGCAAAGCAAAAACAAACAAAAAGAGACCAAACTTCAGTCCTGTGCTTGAGTCAAAGTACACTTCGCCTGTGCTTACCATGCCTTCTCCGAAAGACAATCCTCCCAGCACAGGCGCTGCTGAAGGGTGCAGCTGGATGACGTCAAGGATGAGAACTTTCCAGAACAGCAGTACTGCTTGGCTGCTGGGGTGTTAGGCAGCCTAGCACCTGGGAACTGCAGGCGACCAGCGCCAGCCGGGCGGCCCACTGGCTTCTCCTATGTCCGGCTGCCAAGAGGTCCTGGCTCCATTCCCATCTGCACTACTAGGAAGTACCACGTGTGCTTAACGAAACAGGCCACAGAGACAATATTCACGGACTGGGGGGAGCTCCCGAGAGGCCCTCAAGTTCCCTTCACCACTGAACCCGAGCCGAGAAGCCAACCTTTTGAGAGGAGTCTCACAAAGACCAGCTTTGGGGCGAGGGCCAGGACTGAGGAGCTCGGGTGCCTGGCTGTCAAGTTGCAGGGGAGTGAGCGAGTGATTCCGGGATGGTGTCAGGATGCAGATGTCTCCATCAGACACGGTGCGGGAAGTAGATGCTTGGGACAGACTCCACGACGGCTGGCTGGTAAGGGCCTGGCTTCCCAGCCTGGGCTGGCAGTGAGGTCCTGTTTGTGAGCACCCATCTGGCAGGCTGTGCACTAAAGGTCTAGGCTCTCCTCTGTGTGTATATTAGCTGCATTTTTTTTCTTTTTTGGGGGTCGCACCCAGCAATGCTCAGGGGTTACTCCTGGCTCTGCACTCAGGAGTTACTCCTGGCGGTGCTCGGGGGACCATATGGGATGCTGGGAATCATCAAACCCGGGTCGGCCGCATGGCCCTACCCGCTGAGCTATCCCTCCAGCCCCCTTAACTGCATTTTTTTGTTTTGCTTTTTGATTTATTTTATTTTATTTTATTTTTTTGCTTTTCGGGTCACATCCGGTGATGCTCAGGGGTTACTCCTGGTTTTTCACTCAGGAATTACCCCTGGCGGTGCTCAGGGGACCATATGGGATGCTGGGAATCGAACCCGGGTCGGCCGCGTGCAAGGCAAACGCCCTACCGGCTGTGCGTGCTATCGGTCCAGCTCCCTTAACTGCATTTTTTTAAAAGATAAAAATATGCTCACTGTGGTTCAAAGCAGCACACGCAGGGGGCCCCCGGCTCTGTCTCCAGCACGGCGTGGGCACCGCCAAACACTTCTGGGAATGACCATTGAGTCAAGAGTGCCCCCCACACACACCACCAGATATGGTCCCACAAAGAACAAAATTTAAAGATGGAAGAAAAAAAGATAATAGGGGAGAACTTAGGTTGTAGACTTCACTCAGCAAGTGTAGAGAGAGTGAGTAGGAAAATGCAGACATGGGCCCTGGGTTTCTCTGACACGAGCGCATGGATTTGCACTCGAGGGCTGTTCTGGCCCAGCTGCCAATGACCCTGGAAAACGCTTTCCATTGCTGTTCCCAGAAGTCCCACGCTGGGTGCTGGCGAGGTAGTACTGCGGGGAGGACGCTCGCTTTGCATGCAGGAACCTGGGTTCAACACGGGTCCCTGAGCAACTCTGTGGAGTTGTGTCTTTACTGTGAGAGAGAAACAAACCTTGATGCATCAGGGGAGCGAGGTGTGGTTGTGAGTTGTTATCATGGCACGACCTTGGTTTCCTTGCTTGCTTGGGAATTGATTCCAGGAAGTGGCTTAGTAAGTGATCTGTGGCTCACAGTAACCTTGGAACTGGACACCCGGTCACCGAGCCCAGGAAGCGGCTTAAATGACGCCTCTCACTCGGCCCATCCCAGCTGCTGGGGGCGGAGACGGTCATAGAGCCCCAGGACTGAATTCCCAAGGAAGGAAACCGATTTCCAACATACTTTCAGGACAGCTCCTTTCTCAGATGCATGCAACTCCCAAACAGGGCCTGGGACACTCCCCAAGAGGCCGGGGCTGCTGTGATTGGGCAGGTGTGCGGAGGGGCCTAGGAACAGCCTCTCCATCCAGAGGACCTGGATGCTAAGAACTTGGGAGAAGCAGTTAGAGGAGGAATCTTGCCTCCTCGCACAAGTACCAGCCGGATAGGAAGACTCAGCATCTCCATTCTTTTTTTGGGGGGGGGTCAAACCCTGCGATGCTCAGGGGTTACTCCTGGATCCGCACTCAGGAATTCTTCCTGGCGGTGCTGGGGGGGAGGGGAAGCAGGCGAGCGAGCGATAGCACAGCGGGTAGGGCATTTGCCTTGCATGTGGCTGACATGGCCGACCCGAGTTCGATTCCTCCGCCCCTCTCGGAGAGCCCGGCAAGCTACGGAGAGTATCTCGCCCACACGGCAGAGCCTGGCAAGCTCCCCGTGACGTATTCGATATGCCAGACACAGTAACAACAAAGTCTCCAATGGAGACGTTACTGGGCCCGCTCGAGCAAATCGATGATCAACGGGAGGACAGTGATTGATTGGTGCTCGGGGGACCGTATGTGATGCTGGGAATCGAACCTGGGTCGGCTGCATGCAAGGCAAACAGCCTACTTACTGTGCTGTCCTCCAACCTCTCAGCGTCCCCATTCTTTCATCTTTGTTGGTTTCTGCTGGTTTCACACCAGTTTTCAGTGATTAAATCTTATAGTTGTTTAGCCCATTACCTGGATAGAACGTTTCATCCCCAATTCAAAAACTGAATTCAGTGGAGGGGTCAGAGGGACATAGTATAGACTCTCCATGAGAAAGCCCTGGGTTCAGTCCCCAGCACCACACGTTCCCCTGAAGACCACTGGGAGTGGTCCCCCCAAGCAGCATGGGGGTGGCCCCCGAAACCAAAATATAAAATATATAAAACCAGAATTTTTACCAAAAAAGACCATTGTCTAATTGCAAGTTTTCTCTCCACCCCCAGCCATGAATAGCTTTGTAAATCACGGTACTTTTATAAAACAAATCACAATCACAACCATCCTGTTATTCGCCGATTGCCTCGAGCAGGCCCCAGTTACGTCTCCTTCATTCTAGCCCTGAGATTTTTTTTTTTTTAAGTGCCCTATTCAAGGCTCTTTCAGAGTTAGGAGAATGAGACCCATCATTGTTACTGGTATTTGGCATATTGGGTATACCACGGGGAGTTTGCCAGACTCTGCCGTGTGGGCAGGTTACATTTTATAAAATAAAATTTCAGAAAAAAATATTCTCTCTGCAGTTTTTTGTTTATAGATGCCGTATCCATGAAGCATTGAGTTTTTTAAACTGGGCCATAAAACCAGACTTGAATCATGGCAGTCTTGCAAGAAAAATCCACACATTCCCCCTGGAAAGAAAGACATCTTTCTGCTAACCCCAGTGATCTCTGTCTGTGTGGCTCACTCCCTCATGAATGCTCGTCTGAGCATCACGGTCCCCTCCTGAAACCCCAGGGAGGCACAGAGACACTGTGTCATGATGCCATCCTCCAGGGCGCCTCTGAATCCACTCTCTGTTCTGTCTCTGCCACTGGGCAGAGACACAATGGTTTCCCTCTTCAGATCCGGGCCAACCGTCACTCTGACTGCACATGCCAAGGGCCGCGAGACACAGGCCTCTCTGAGGGAAGGCCCCAGCGCTCCTCACGGGACCAGGATGCCCCAGGAGGGATCTCCCCGCCTCACAGCACGGAGTGAAACCGTTAGTTCCGGCAGCAGGACAGATTCAAGAGGCCTCAGGAGAGGCAGGAGACATTCGTGTCTTCCGAGGAAACTGGAGTCAACATGTTTATACCCTTTCTCGTGGATAAATCAATCTCGGAGGGACAAGACTTGCTTTCCGGGAGGACACTTGCTGACACTGACTGATGACAGGCCTTGAGGGACCCCAGAACATTAATGAAGTTCCCCATATGCTACTTTCCATCACTGTCAGGACAGATGCCCGAATATATAACCAGAAGTGTGGTCCTTACCTTATAAATCCTGCTAAGCGTAAAATATTTTAAAACCGAGAACAGAGTAGTCTTAGGCCCCTTTGTGCGTCAGGATTGAAGGCCTCCATTCGCCAGGGTCAGTAATCCGACATGGCTCGAGCACAATGACCTTGGATTGGTGGAGTTGCCATGACCAGCTTGCAATCCATAGTGCAATCAGATAAGTCAGAGATTGCCAATACCCACCCTAAAGCCCTATAAACATTACCCTTCCTTCACTGCCACCGACACTGACCTCTCCATACTGAGGAGTTTTATCCAGATGCCAGCCTGAGGAACAGTAACTTTACAGACAACCAACCCCTCTGGGCCGGTGGGTCCCACGTTATCCAGGGCCACTTGAGACAGAGATGACCGTCCCTTTTCTTGGCTCTGCTGTGCCTGCCTCTGTTCTTCTGACACCTAATAACTGAATATCTCTCTGCTTCTTCCTGTTGTGCATGATCTGGTTTCTACTAAGACGCTCAACGTAGCTGCAGCACTGAAGACCAATGAGGAGGATCCTCAGCGAGGGCCGTGCAGGTGAAGAGGCCGTCGGCAGGGGCCCATTTCACTTGAAGAGGAAAATTTCTCACCCTAATTCTTCGGAAAGTGGGAGTTGTCAGTCACTGGTGACTCACAATAATGCAATGACACCATGGGACACACAGCCCCCCACCCCCACCCCCACCCAGCCTCTGTAAGCATCATGGTAGGCAGGTGTTGGGTGGTCAGGGAAGCAGCTCCACAGACAACTGTGTTCAGACGAGTGAGCTGGGTCTGATCCAGCCACTGAGGCCTCTTGGCTCCTTTCCACAGGACGGTCATCTCTCAGCTGTCCAGCCCAAGCATAAACTCATGGCCATGAAAAAGATGAGGAAGGACAAGTGAAGGAGTCTTCTGGAACAATCCACCCCTCATCCATTCCAGAACATTCCATTGACTGAAGTAAGTCACCAAGCCAGGTTCAAGGAGAAGGGGGAAAAAAAAAAAAAAAAAAACCCTGACCCTTGTGTGAGAAACCACATGTCAAAGTGTAGGTCTATAGGGGGGAAAAAATTAAGGGATTAGCAGCCCCAAAAATCTAATAAATACGCCTGAATAAGATCCTCCCTCAATAATGGCTCTGGCCAGGATTTTGAGAGGTTGCTTAAGAGACGTACTTCTCCGGACTTCCTTAAATACCTGTGGGAAAGGGTGGGGACGGCAGCTCTGCTCCTCCTAAGAGGCTTCAGATGTGTGCAGTGCCTTTTTTCAGCAGAAGACTCTCTCTTTTTTTTTGCATTTCCCTCACGATTAATGACATTGGCCATCTTCGCAGTGCTTGTGGCCATTTGTCTATCTTCTTTTTTTTTTAATTTTTATTAGTGAAACACCATGAGGTACAGTTGTAGATTTACAAATTTTTGTGCTTGGGTTTCGATTATACAATGATCAATTCCCCATCCCTCCTTCCGTGGAAGACTCTTGTGTGCCCTGAGCCGTGACACTACCACGTGGTGACTGTCCCCAGGGGTTACCCCAATTCCAATTACTGGTCACAAAGAATCTCATGACTGGAAATATAAGCTGTGGTTAAAAAATGAGAGTCTGGGGGCTGGAGTGATAGCACAGCGGGTGGGGCGTTTGCCTTGCTTGCGGCCGACCCGGGTTCGATTTCCAGCATCCCATAGGGTCCCCTGAGCACTGCCAGGAGTAATTCCTGAGTGCAGAGCCAGGAGGAACTCCTGTGCATCGCCAGGTGTGACTCTCCCCCCCCCCCCAAAAAAAAGGAAAAAAAAAAAACCCTGGCCTGGTGACTTACTTCAGTCAATGGAATGTTCTGGAATGGATGAGGAGTGGATTGTTCCAGAAGAGACTCTATTGGAAATGACAGGGGTGAAGGTCCAACAGTATCTCTAAGAGAAGAGAGCTGTCATAACAGAGTTGGGAGTTCGCTTCACATGTACTTTTGAGCAGGCTCGGGGTGAGGCATACCTGGGAGGGAAACAAGACTTGGAGCCTACAATATCAGGAAACAGGATGGGGTTCAGTCTCCTCGGCCAGTGGCTTCCTCCTGACAGAAGCAGACAAGACCGGCTTGAGTCTCAGGGATCCCCTTAGGCTCTTGGATGGAGAATTTTATTCTCACCACAGGCCTTGGCTACTTCCGATGGCAAGAGGCAAAGGCTCCACAATCCGTTCAAAAGTCTTGTCTGTGATACCACAACACCCGAAAGGAGAGAGAGAACAAAAGGGAATGCCCTGCCACAGAGGTAAGGTGGGATGGGGGGGATGGGAGTGGGTGGGAGGGATGCTGGGATCCGTGGTGGTGGGAAATGGGCACTGGTGGAGGGATGGGTATTTGATCATTGTATAATTGAAACCCAAACACAAAAATTTGTGAGTCTACAACTGTACCTCATGATGTCTCACTAATAAAAATTTTTAAAAAATTGCTTCTATATTCCTACAAAAGTCTATCATAGATGTTATCTTAAATGAACCTACTGTCTCCATTGACATACCATTGACTTAAAATTCTCAGAAGGACATATTCTCGCGGAAAATAGAGCGAAATAAAAGATTATCAGGGCAAAGTGTCTGGTACAATGAATAGGAATGAGTTAATGAGTAGAAAGTTGAGAAAAATATGTTCACTAATAAAAATTAATAATAATTAAAAAAAAAAGTCTTGTCTGTGAGATTGCACCGAGGCAGTCTGACCCAGTCAGTCCCACTTAGTCTCTGAGGGTTTTTTTTTTTTTGGTCTGAAGTGTGGGGGCCATACCTAGCTGCACACAAGGCTTACTCCTAGCTCTGTGCTCAGGGATCACTCCTGGCAGGCTCTGGGGGAGGTGCTGGGGGTCGAATCTGGGTCGGCCGCACACAAGGCAAACACCCTACCAGCTCTCCTTATACCTTCAGCCCCGTCACTCTGGGTGACTGAAACACGTCACCCTAAAACTTCCATCGTTGATTCCTACCTCATGGATCACACAGGAGGTGTACTTGGACATGAATCACGCCATGCTGGCGGGTGGGCTGTTGGCAGAGAAAGACGCTCCTCGTTGCTTAAGGTCATGGATGGACGCCGTCAGCTAAAATACTACAAGCACCGAAACGGGTGTTCCCGGGTGTCCCTGGAGAGGTAGAACCATCTGCTTCCTCACTCTGCTTAAGCGTCATGGGAAACTTGGAGGGAATGTGTGTGTGTGTGTGTGTGTGTGTGTGTGTGTGTGTGTGTGTGTGTGTGTGTGTTTGCTGACGGGAAGCGCAGAAATAAGAGCTGTGTTATCTATCACCCTCTGAGGCACTGAAGATGCTGTGGTGAGTCCACCTAAAGCTGATCCTTGAGTGTCCAGACGACGCTGCAGTTTCTCCGGCCCTGGCTTCTTCTCACTGCGGACGGACCCTGAGGCGACGCTGGGCCTATGGTCTGGTGCCTGCTGAGGGAGACGCAGCCCAAGGGAGCGAGGAGCCCTTGCTGCAGCTGGCCTGGAGGCCCGGGACTGTCCTCTGTGGCTCTGATCCAGGGTCGCCTGTGCCAAGCTCTCGGAGGCCTTAGTCCCCTTCCCCCACAACCAGACATGGCAGACGGGAGGGCGTCTGGCATAGCCCTACTGAGAGCCTACAGAGGTTGATTCACAGTGATGAACACCTGAATCCTATCTACTGTTGGAACCGATTGTTCACTTGATCACTTGATCACTTGACTTCCCGTTAATCGTCGATTTGCTCGAGCGGGCGCCAGTAACGTCTCCGTTTGTCCCTGTGGCGTGCTAGTGTAGCCCAATGGCATCTGTTCACTCCAGGAACATGAAGGGCCTCAAACCGATCGTTCATGATCTTGACGAAGAAGTCTGACCATCTGGTAGGTGGGCGGCCACGCGGTCTCTTGACATCCCGTGGAATCCAATCAGTAACAGCTCTAGTCCAGCGGTCGTCTCTAAATCTCATGACGTGTCCAGCCCATCTGATTTTTGACACCTTGGCAAATGAGACAGCGTCCCTGATCCTTGATCGTCGACGGATGTCAGAACTCCGGATTCGTTCTCTCATTTGAGTGAAACGTGATATTCCAAGCATAGCTCTTTCTATTCTTCTTTGGGAGACCTGAATGGCGTTCTCATCTTGTTTGCGTAGGGCCCAGGTCTCTGAGGCATATGTTAATGCAGGAAGAACAGTGGAATCAAAGAGAGTGGAACCAATTGTTACTTAGCAAATAATAATAATAACAATAATAACGATAATAATAATAATAATACTGTCCTTCTGTTGTTCATCGGTTTGCTGGAGCAGACCCAGTAACGTCTCCATTGTGAGACTTCTTGTTACTGTGTTTGGCTTATTGAACACGTCACGGGTAGCTTGCCAGGCTTTGCCGGGCAGGCTCTCTGAGAGGGGCAGAGGAATCGAACCCGGCTTGGCTGCGTGCAAGGCAAACGCTCTACCGCTGTGCTATCACTCCAGCCTGATAATAATAATAATAATTATTATTATGACTCAAGAGATCAGACTAGAAGAATTCATGCAAGTAAATGAACTAGTTGGTTGTTCTCTAACGTGTGATGAGCCCCTGCTGCTTCCTCTGTGAGGGCCTTGGGAAGAGGCTTTAGAGCTCACCTGGGTCCAAGGTCCTGGTCCAGCCCTGAGTGGACTCAATCCTGAGGACTCAGCCCCGCCCTGGCTGTGCTCAGTAATCCTGTGGGCAGCCTGGCCCATCAGCGCCCCCTTGTGGCCAGTAGTGAACACCCCAAGCATGAACCCATCTGAGTAATAATTTTTCAAAGTCAAAATTGTAGTCACGTGCAAAACCCATAATATTTATATGGAGACGGGATGTTGCTATCACTCAAAGTTGGAGCTGGAAGGGACATTAGAACTAAATCACCTCTTTTTTTTTCTGGTAACTAACCCAGATTGATATATATGGGTTTTGCATGTAACTACAATTAATTTTTTGAGACATTATTTCATTTTTAAATTTGCATTTTCTTAATAATAAGTGACAATGAACACATTTTCATATACCTACTCATCATCAATATGCCTTCTTTGGGAAAATATCTGTCGATTTCCTTTCCTTAGTTTGTTTTTTTGTTTTTTGTTTTTTTTTTTTTTGTTTATTAGTGATGTAACTACAATTTTGACTTTTTAAAAAGTAACGACTCATGGATGGAGAGATATTGCAAACAGCAGGGTACTTGCTCACAGCCTACCCGGGGTTGATCCTCGACGTCCCATATCCCATATCGATATCTCCCAAGCCCTCCAGGAGTGATCCCTGAGCACAGAGCCAGGGGGTAAGACCTGAGCACGTCAGCTATGCACCCCCTGCCCCTCCAAACTAAGAAGTGTGCAATCCCAAGTCTAGAATCCAATCCTCTGCAGTTCCTTGCGGCAGAGACTGTCCCACAGCACCATGCTGACACCTTCTGTGTCAGGCTGTGAGGAAGGGAGGACACCGAGAGGAAGAAGACAGGCTCCCCACTCGTGGAGGGTTAAGGACAAGAACTGACAGACAGACGTACACAGGCGAAGGGGAGCAGGCTGTGGTGCAGTGTCCCTGAGAAACACGGGGCAGGGAGACGGGGGAGCAGCACCGGGGAAGGAAGGGGGTAGGGGGTGGGATGGAGGAGGTTAGGGAGAAAATCCAGAGATGAACTGCCGGAGGAGACGGGACGTTGATATCACTCAAGGGTGGAGCTGGAAGGAACCTTAGAGTTAAATCACCTCTTTTCTTTCTTTCTTTCTTTCTTTCTTTCTTTCTTTCTTTCTTTCTTTCTTTCTTTCCCTTCCTTCCTTCCTTCCTTTCTTTCTTTCCTCTCCTTCCTTCCTCCCTCCCTCCCTCCCTCCCTCCCTTCTTTCTTTCTTTCTTTCTTTCTTTCTTTCTTTCTTTCTTTCTTTCCCTTCCTTCCTTCCTTCCTCCCTCACTCCCTTCTTTCTTTCCCTCCCTCCCTCCCTCCCTCCCTCCCTTCTTCCTTCCTTCCTTCCTTCCTCCCTCACTCCCTTCTTTCTTTCCCTCCCTCCCTCCCTCCCTCCCTTCTTCCTTCCTTCCTTCCTTCCTCCCTCACTCCCTTCTTTCTTTCCCTCCCTCCCTCCCTCCCTTCTTCCTTCCTTCCTTCCTTCCTTCCTTCCTTCCTTCCTCCCTCACTCCCTTCTTTCTTTCCCTCCCTCCCTCCCTCCCTCCCTCCCTTCTTCCTTCCTTCCTTCCTTCCTCCCTCCCTCCCTTCTTCCTTCCTTCCTTCCTTCCTTTCCCTCCCTCCCTCCCTCCCTCCCTCCTTTCTTTCTTTCCCTCCCTCCCTCCCTCCCTCCCTTCTTCCTTCCTTCCTTCCTTCCTTCCTTCCTTTCTTTCCTCTCCTTCCTTCCTCCCTCCCTCCCTCTCTCCCTCCCTCCTTCCTTCCTTTCTTTCTTTCTTTCTTTCCCTCCCTTCCTTCCTTCCTTCCTCCCTCACTCCCTTCTTTCTTTCCCTCCCTCCCTCCCTCCCTCCTTCCTTCCTTCCTTCCTTCCTTCCTTTCCCTCCCTCCCTCCCTCCCTCCTTTCTTTCTTTCCCTCCCTCCCTCCCTCCCTCCCTTCTTCCTTCCTTCCTTCCTTCCTTCCTTTCTTTCCTCTCCTTCCTTCCTCCCTCCCTCCCTCCCTCCCTCCTTTCTTTCTTTCTTTCTTTCTTTCTTTTCTTTCTTTCTTTCTTTCTTTCCCTTCCTTCCTTCCTTCCTTCCTCCCTCACTCCCTTCTTCTTCCCCCCCCCCCCCCCCCCCCCACCCTCCCCCCCTCCCCCCTCCCCACCCCCCCACCCCCCCCTTCCCCCACCTCCCCCCCTCCCCACCCCTTCCCCCCACTCCCTCCCTCCTCCCTCCCTTCCTTCCTTCCTTCCTTCCTTCCTTCCTCCCTCACTCCCTTCTTTCTTTCCCTCCCTCCCTCCCTCCCTCCTTCCTTCCTTCCTTCCTTCCTTCCTTCCTTCCTCCCTCACTCCCTTCTTTCTTTCCCTCCCTCCCTTCCTCCCTTCTTCCTTCCTTCCTTCCTTCCTTCCTTCCTTCCTTCCTTCCTCCCTCACTCCCTTCTTTCTTCCCTCCCTCCCTCCCTCCCTTCTTCCTTCCTTCCTTCCTTCCTTCCTTCCTTCCTCCCTCACTCCCTTCTTTCTTTCCCTCCCTCCCTCCCTCCCTCCCTCCCTTCTTCCTTCCTTCCTTCCTTCCTCCCTCCCTCCCTTCTTCCTTCCTTCCTTCCTTCCTTTCCCTCCCTCCCTCCCTCCCTCCCTCCTTTCTTTCTTTCCCTCCCTCCCTCCCTCCCTCCCTTCTTCCTTCCTTCCTTCCTTCCTTCCTTCCTTTCTTTCCTCTCCTTCCTTCCTCCCTCCCTCCCTCTCTCCCTCCCTCCTTCCTTCCTTTCTTTCTTTCTTTCTTTCCCTCCCTTCCTTCCTTCCTTCCTCCCTCACTCCCTTCTTTCTTTCCCTCCCTCCCTCCCTCCCTCCTTCCTTCCTTCCTTCCTTCCTTCCTTTCCCTCCCTCCCTCCCTCCCTCCTTTCTTTCTTTCCCTCCCTCCCTCCCTCCCTCCCTTCTTCCTTCCTTCCTTCCTTCCTTTCTTTCCTCTCCTTCCTTCCTCCCTCCCTCCCTCCCTCCCTCCTTTCTTTCTTTCTTTCTTTCTTTCTTTCTTTCTTTCCCTTCCTTCCTTCCTTCCTTCCTCCCTCACTCCCTTCTTTCTTTCCCTCCCTCCCTCCCTCCCTCCCTTCTTCCTTCCTTCCTTCCTTCCTTCCTTCCTCCCTCACTCCCTTCTTTCTTTCCCTCCCTCCCTCCCTCCCTCCCTCCCTTCTTCCTTCCTTCCTTCCTTCCTTCCTTCCTTTCTTTCCTCTCCTTCCTTCCTCCCTCCCTCCCTCTCTCCCTCCCTCCTTCCTTCCTTTCTTTCTTTCTTTCTTTCCCTCCCTTCCTTCCTTCCTTCCTCCCTCACTCCCTTCTTTCTTTCCCTCCCTCCCTCCCTCCCTCCTTCCTTCCTTCCTTCCTTCCTTCCTTTCCCTCCCTCCCTCCCTCCCTCCTTTCTTTCTTTCCCTCCCTCCCTCCCTCCCTCCCTTCTTCCTTCCTTCCTTCCTTCCTTCCTTTCTTTCCTCTCCTTCCTTCCTCCCTCCCTCCCTCCCTCCCTCCTTTCTTTCTTTCTTTCTTTCTTTCTTTCTTTCTTTCTTTCTTTCTTTCCCTTCCTTCCTTCCTTCCTTCCTCCCTCACTCCCTTCTTTCTTTCCCTCCCTCCCTCCCTCCCTCCCTCCCTTCTTCCTTCCTTCCTTCCTTCCTTCCTCCCTCCCTCCCTCCCTCCCTCCCTCCATCCCTCCCTTCTTCCTTCCTTCCTTCCTTTCTTTCTTTCCTCTCCTTCCTTCCTTCCTCCCTCCCTCCCTCCCTCCCTCCTTCCTTTCTTTCTTTCTTTCTTTCTTTCTTTCTTTCCCTTCCTTCCTTCCTTCCTCCCTCACTCCCTTCTTTCTTTCCCTCCCTCCCTCCCTCCCTCCCTTCTTCCTTCCTTCCTTCCTTCCTTCCTTCCTTTCTTTCTTTCCTCTCCTTCCTTCCTTCCTCCCTCCCTCCCTCCCTCCCTCCCTCTCTCCCTCCCTCCCTTCTTTCTTTCTTTCTTTCTTTCCTTTCTTTCTTTCTTTCCCTTCCTTCCTTCCTTCCTTCCTTCCTTCCTCCCTCACTCCCTTCTTTCTTTCCCTCCCTCCCTTCCTCCCTTCTTCCTTCCTTCCTTCCTTCCTTCCTTCCTTCCTCCCTCCCTCCCTCCCTCCCTCCCTTCTTCCTTCCTTCCTTCCTTCCTTCCTTCCTTTCTTTCTTTCTTCCTTTCTTTCCTGGTAACCCAGATTTATACATTTATTCATTTTGGTTTGGGGGCCACCCATGGAGGGGCTCAGGGCTTACTCCTGGCTCCGTGCTTGAGATCACTCTGCTGGAGCTTGCTTGGGGAACCGTGTGGGGTGCTGAGGATAGAGCCCCGGTCGTCCACATGCAAGACAGGTGCCTTACCAGCTGTACGATCTCTCCAGCCCTCATCACCTCGTTTCAAAATGGAGAAACTGAAGCCCTGAGTGGCTCCGAGTGATTCCATGGCCCAATGGGGTCACCTCCCTGGGTTAGGTCTCTGTTCCTAGAGCCAAGACTTGCTGTCACCTGGGGAACCTGCTTGGCTATGACACCCTTCTCTGCACCCTGCTCTGGTTTCCGGTGGGGAGAGACAAGAGGCCCTTATACACCCCTCAGCCACGTACCAAGGCGGCACTGTTCCTCACACCTGTTAGCCGAGTCTTCCTCCCACACACCTGAGAACTCGTCATTTGCCCCTGCACAGATGAGGAAGCAAATTGGAGGTGAAGGACCTTGCCCAAGGTCACAGAACTTTGTAATGGGACGCAGCCGGGCCCAGAGTCCAGGCCACGGGGCTCTAGTCCCTGCCGTGATCAAGCCATCCTTGTCCTCACCACTGCACGAGGCGCCTGTGGGCTCAGGGCTGGAGATGGCGCCATCGTGAGGAAATCGGCCCAGGTGCCCTGGTTTGGAGAGGAACTCAGGAGGCCACGTTTACTCAGCAAGGTGAGTTACAGCAGCCTCTGACGACCAGATACCTGTGGCCCCAAACTCTGATTGGGCTCAGACTTCTCTCCCCTGACCAAGATGATCTACGGACTTCCAGGCAACGGGCAATGGCAATTCTTGAGGCCCAGCCTCAGAGCCCCTGTTTCCTCCCTGACTCCACTCAGGGAAAGACAGGTTCCAGGGGTGCCCACACTACAGAAGTGCAGCGTCCCACTCTTCCGAGTGTCTCTGAGCCCTGCGCTCCAGCCTGACAGACCCCTGTGGTTAAGGTCAGGCCTCTAGGGGCTGGAGGGAGGGTACCGGGGTTAAGACCCTTGCCTAACACCCGACAGATCCCTAGTTGGTACCCAGCACTGCATTTGTCATTTCATACCCCGCCAGAGGGCTGGAGCGATAGCACAGTGGTAGGGCGTTTGCCTTGCACATGGCCGACCCGGTCAACCCGAGTTCGATTCCTCCGCCCCTCTTGGAGAGCCCGGCAAGCTACCGAGAGTCTCTCGCCCGCACGGCAGAGCCTGGTAAGCTGCCCTTGACGTATTCGATATGCCAGACACAGTAACAACAAAAGTCTCCAATGGAGACGTTACTGGGCCCGCTCGAGCAAATCGATGAACAACGGGAGGACAGTGACTGACAGTGACCCCGCCAGGAGTGATCCCTGAGCACAGAACCAGGAGTAAGCCCTGAGCACTGCCAAGTGAGGCCCAATCCCTCTCCCCCTCCCTCGCCACTTCCCTGCTAACCTCTCCAAAAGGTTAGACCACTACCCTGTAGGACCCAGAAGAGGGGGGTCAGGGAGTTAGTCCAGGGGTTAGGGTGTATGTCTTGCACATTCAATTCCATGATTTCCCAGACACTGCCGGGGTGGCCTTAGGGGTCCCCAAGACCCCCTAGGACCTGGGCAGCACCATATCCTTAGGCCCTAGCACTGAACCACTGGCCCAGTTCCCGAAGCATCTCTGGGAGTGTCCGCTCCTGCCCCTGCCAGCACTTTGAGAACCTCTCTGCCCCACCCCCCGCAGAAAAGAAAGAAACAGAAAGTCACACAAGCACTGCCTCAGCCTGCCCCAGTTCCATTTAGGTCATGAGGCCTGTTGACTAGGAAAAGAGAATCCTTCCCTGCGAGAGCCAAAGAAAATCCAGGCCGCCTCCCGCAGCTTATTCTAAGTGGAAGGGCCAGAGATGAGGTCATGGTTCCCACCCGACAGCCAGGCCTCTGCAGGAGACAGCGTCTCAGTCAAACCAGAAGGGCTGCGAGGGAGTGTCTTACCAGTAAGGCCTGAGCCCCAAGGGACTCCGTGTCCTGCCAGCGGGTCACTGTGAGTTCCCAGTTGTAGCCAGGAAGTCTAGGGACTGCAGCTCCCGGCTCCCAAGAACAGAACTTAGTTACCTGCAGGGGAGCTGGGGCTGGAGCTGATTAGATTCCTTCAAGGTGCTCTTCCAAAGCAACCAGTCCGGAAGCATCTGCCAGTCTACTGAGGAAGCCAGAGGCAGTTAAAAAGGCATGCTATGCTCAGAAAGAGAGGGATAGACGTAGAAAGATTGCATTCATCTGGGGAACATAAAGCAACAAAATGGGAGACTAACACCCAGGAGTGGCCGAGATTAGTACCAGGAATTTTACTCCATGGCTTGGAGGCCAACCACACATGCTAGGGGAAAAGGCAGCTCAGATAGAGAAGGGAGCACCAAATAAAGGGTGTTGGGAGGATCCTCCCAGGGTGGGAGAAGCATGCTGAAAGTAGACTATAGACCAAACATGACTGCCACTCAATGCCTCTCTTGCAAACCACAGGACCCAAAAGGAGAGAGAGAACAAAAGGGAATGCCCTGCCACAGAGGGGATTGGGGGGGGTAGGAGGGATACTGGGATCCGTGGTGGTGGGAAATGGGCACTGGTGGAGGGATGGGTGTTCGATCATGGTATAATTTGAACCCAAGCACAAAAATTTGTAAGTCTGCAACTGTACCTCATGATGTCTCACTAATAAAAACTTTTTAAAAAAAAGCATGCTACTGGGCTGGAGCGATAGCACAAAGGGGATGGCATTTGCCTTGCACGCGGCCGACCTGGGTTCGATTCCCAGCATCCCATAGGGTCCCTTGAGCACCGCCAGGAGTCATTCCTGAGTGCAGAGCCAGGAGTAACCCCTGAGCATCGCCGGGTGTGACCCAAAAAGGAAAAAAAAAAAAGGTATGCTAGGGCACCGATGCACTATTTCACGTTTAAAATTTCCTTCCAGGGCCCATAGTGATAATGCAGAGGGCAGGGTGATTCCTTGTATGAAGCCAACCTGGGGTCGATCCCTAGCACCAGGAGTGACCCCTGAGCACAAAGCCAGGACGAATCCCTGAGCACTGCCGGATGTGGCCTACAAATGACAAATATTGGTAATAAAAACTTTTTTCCTTTCAGGGACCAGAAAGACAATACAGGAATGAAAGCACTTGTTCTGTTTTATAGATGACCCGGGAATGATCCCTGGCATCCCACATAGTTCCTGAAGCAACTGCCAGGAGTGATCCCTGGGCACAAAGCCAGGAGTGAGTCCTGAGTACAACCTACAGGTGTGACCCCACAATTTTTCTTTTTTTTTTTTTAAGTTTCCTCTCAGTCTGACTCAGTTCTATGTAATTCTCCTACACCAGAAGTAAGGGACCACAAAAATTGGGGTGATTCAGTCAAGGACAGACAACAGCTTCTCCTGCTCCCGACTGTCCACACCCAGCTCTCACTTCATCAAACTCTGACTCTGTGAGCGCCCACGAACCCTCCAGTGGGCGTGCTGGAGTAGCGATGCCTTTCGCTCTGCTGACAGCTAGAGCAGGAACGGATGCCCCCAACGCACAGGCCAGTCACACCTGCAGATGCATCACCCAAGCACTCGCCCTCCCCCGGCGACCGACCTACACATCTCATGGTTAGTCAGCCCGCAACAGAGAAACTTCTCATAGAAACTTCGGGAGAGTTTCTGTTTCTTCCATTTCCATTGGAAAAGCTTGAAAGGAAACGGCAATAGGTCCTCTTTAAATGTCTGGAAAAATTCACTAGTGAATCCATCTGGGCCTGGGCTTTTGTTTTTGGGAAGACCTTTGATGACAGTTTCAATTTCCTTGATGTTAATAGGTCTATTCAGATACCCTAGATCTTCTTGATTCAGCCTTGGGAGATGATAGGAATCCAGGGATTGATCCATTTCTTCTAGATTCTCTTGTTTCGTGGTATACAGGCTTTCAAAGTTGTCTCTGATGATCTTTTGAATTTCTTTGGTTTCCGTTGTGATATCCCCATTCTCATTTCTGATTCGGTTTATTAGGGTTCTCTCTCTCTCTCTCTCTCTCTCTCTCTCTCTCTGAGTGTTGCTAGTGGTTTATCTATCTTATTTATTTTCAGAGCGATAGCACAGCGGTAGGGCGTTTTCCTTGCACGCAGCCAGCCCATCCGAGCTGGGTTCAATTCCTCCACCCCTCTCAGAGAGCCCGGCAAGCTACGAGAGTATCTCGCCCACATGCCAAACACAGTAACAACAAGTCTCAAAATGGAGACATGACTGGGCCCGCTGAGCAAATCGTTGAACAACAGGAGGACAGTGTTTGTTGTTTGTTTGTTTATTTATTTTCAGAGAAACTTCTCAAATGAGAGCCCGAAGAGTGTGATTTCTTCCTGTTGTACGTATCCCTTGATGAAGAGAAAATAGCCTTCACTGTCCCTTCTAGCCTTTTTCAGGGTGAAATTAATGTTGTCGGATACTAGTATGGCCACCCTAGCTTTTTCGCAGGAGCTGTTTGCTTGCAGGATTGTTTTCCATCCTTTGACTTTGAGTCTGTGTTTGCTCTGAGTGTTGAGATGAGTTTCTTGTAGGCAGCAGAATGTTGGGTTCTGTCTCTGTATCCATTTTGCCACTCTGTGTCTCTTCAATGGTGAATTTAGACCGTTGACATTGAGAGAGACTATTGTTATGGGGTTTTGTGTCAGACCAAACATGACTGTCACCCATTGCCTCTTTTGCAAACCACAACACCCAACAAGAGAGAGAGAGAGCAAAAGGGAATGCCCTGCCACAGAGGCAGGGTGGGATGGGGGGATGGGGGGTGGGTGGGGTACTGGGATCCATGGTGGTGGGAAATGGGCACCGGTGGAGGGATGAGTGTTTGATCATTGTATAACTGAAACCCAAGCACAAAAATGTGTAAGTCTGCAACTGTACCTCATGATGTCTCACTAATAAAAATAAAAAAATAAAAATATATTTAAAAAATTTAAAAAAACACAACTTAGCAGAGCTCTCTAGGCAACAATAAATGAAAATGTTTAGAAATTTTAAAAAAAAAGTGCCACCGGAGCTCTCAAACATCATCCTCGTGTCACCCGTTTGACGGCACGTGTCTTCTCTCCCTGTACAGTTCATCCAGAGCTGAGACCCCTTGGGTTCTCTCATTGCTGAACCCTGATCTCTGCCTGTACGGTGTGTCCATGTGATGCGTGAAGGTCCACCTGGGCAGGGTTGGCGTGCAGTGTCTTATCCACACCCATGGGCGTAGTGGCTGGCACTCAGGCTTCATCCCGATGCTGTGTTCCTCCTGTGTCCTTTCAGATGGAGGGACGGAGAGCCAATCTGGAGATTAAGTCCAGCTTAGCCACCGTCAGTCACTGTCACTGTCTTCCTGTTTTTCATTGATTTGCTCGAGCGGGCCCAGTAACGTCTCCACGGTGAGACTTGTGACTGAGTTTGGCATATCGAATAAGTAAGTGACGTATTCGATATGCCAAACTCAGTAACAAGTTACTGAGTCCAGCGTAGTGAGGGATGAGATACAGGCTGAATAATGCCCCATACCGACTCTGAAATATGGGGCAGGTGTGTAATTCATTAACTTCCAGGACCCCCGTCACACCGTGGGCAACATCTAGAGTTCAGTTTTGCTTATGATTGTAGAAAAAACACCACTTCCAGTCACAGAACCAACACTCTCAAATACCACTAAAGTTCAATGAAGCAACCATCAGAGCAGACGTTCTTATGCAACAAGATTATGTATCCCTTCTAGGCTATAATTAGAAAAGATCAATTTTTCCTCCCATACAAAAAAGGGGAAAAAATATAAACAAGTCTGATTTCTTTCCCAAACTAGGTGGAAATTAATTTTTTTTTTTTACATTTTCCCTCTTATAGGACTGGACTTCTTCTTGAAAAAACAACTGATAATAAAATCTATGCTCCTGCAGTATGGGTGCATATCATGGCTCTCATTTTTTCCTCCTATATTTATTTTTCCTCGATCAATTCCCCTTCTCTTGCTTGTAGTAAATGATGAAACATTTGCAGTTTGAGTATATACTTCATAGTGGCACCTTCTCTTTTCTGAATGTAAAAAAAAAAAAAATTGCAAAATTTAGAGCTGTACAATCCTGCAAAAAAAAAAAAAGCAGGATTGGAGGTTGGAGCGATAGCACAGCGGGTAGGGCGTTTGCCTTGCACGCGGCTGACCTGGGTTCGATTCCCAGCATCCCAGATGGTCCCCCGAGCACTGCCGGGAGTCATTCCTGAATGCATGAGCTAGGAGGAACCCCTGTGCATCGCCGGGTGTGACCCAAGAAGCAAAAACAAAACAAGACCAAAAAACTTGCAGGATTTAGAGCTGTTCCTTGGAAAACCTATAGGAAGCAGGCAGCAAGCCAGCAGGCAGGAGAGGGAGTCGTGCCCTGTGGCTCTGCGCCACCTTGTGTCCACATCTGGGTACTGCAAGGTCCTCAATCCCCCGCCTTTCCTCCTCCCTGCCACGTGGTCTCTCCACCACCCCCTGCACCACTGACCCCTGTCCACCCCAGTGCTGTGGAAGAGGGAGCAAGAGCCACCACGGTCCAGAGGGCGAAATTCTTGGATTCAACTTGGACTTCGGGCTTTCCGCTTCACAGCTGACCCTGTGTTTTAGTCGTTTGCTCGGTTGGTGTGGGGGCCACACCCAGCTGTGCTCAGGGCTGACCCCTGGCAGGGCCCAGGGGACCCTGTGTGGTGTCAGAGACAGAACCCAGCTTGGCTGTCTGTAAGGGGTTGCACGGACGCTGCTTGGAACCCAATAGCTCCCACCCCACCAGTGCAGATTTTCCGTCCTTCCCACGCCCACCCTTCACCCAGCTCTAGGGTATCCACAGTGGCCCAGAGAACACCAGAATTTACATTCATGGGGCTGGAGCGATAGCACAGCGGGGAGGGCGTTTGCCTTGCACGCAGCCGACCCGGGTTGGATTCCCAGCATCCCATAGGGTCCCCTGAGCACTGCCAGGAGTAACTCCTGAGTGCATGAGCCAGGAGTAAGCCCTGTGCATCGCCGGGTGTGACCCAAAAAGCAAAAAAAAAAAACCCATTAATTTGTGGATATATATATATATATATATATATATATATATATATATATATTCCGGGGCCGAGATCTCCAAGCCTACTCGGATTGGAGTCGAGCATCCTCCACCCAGATCCTCCACATTCCAGTAGGCAGGGGTCACACCCACCACCTGGCCCCCTGGCACTGTGTAATCCCATCAACGGCCAAGACTCAGAGACTATAAAAACCAGCTCCCAGAACCAACATCTTATTATGACATCTTATTATCTCATTCCTACTTTGGACAAACTGGCAGGCTCCCGAATGTGACCTGCCCGCACGGCAGAGTCTGGCAAACTCCCCGTGGCCTACCAAATATGCCAAATACCAGTAACAATGATGGGTCTCATTCTCCTAAAGAGCCTTGAATATAATCTCAGGGCTAGGATGAAGGAGACGTTACTGGGGCCTGCTCGAGGCAATCGACAAATCGAATATATATATATATATACATATATATATATATGAAGACTAATATCCATGCCAGGGAAAACAGGGGTTAGGAGGACTGGTCAATGGTTGGAACTATCCACAAGTGTGCGTGGGACTGAGGGTAGTATATAAGATAGAGAACAGACCACCATGACAGTACTAGCTGGGAATGATCACACTGGACAGGATCTGAGGGTTGAAAGTAGGTAAAAGATATATTTTTTTAAAATAATTTTTTATTAATGAGTCACCGTGAGGTACAGTTACAGACTTACAAACTTTTGTGCTTGCATTTCAGTCATACAATGATCGAGTACCCATCCCTCCACCAGTGCCCATTTCCCATCACCAATAGTCCCAGTATCCCTCTCACCCACCCACCCCCACCCCACCCCGCCGCCGCTGTGGCAGGGCATTCCCCCTTTTGCTCTCTCTTTCCTTTTGGGTGTTGTGGTTTGCAATGAGGTATTGAGTGGCCATCATGTTCAGTCTATAGTCTACTTTCAGCACGCATCTCCCATCCTGAGTGGGCCCTCCTAGCACCCTTTACTTGGTGGTCAGTAAGGGATATTCCTGATAACCGTTCAGTATCAGTATTGCAAACCACAATTCCCCAAAAGGAGAGAGAGAGAGAGACAGAGACAGAGACAGAGACAGAGAGAAACAGAGAGAGACAGAGAGAGACAGAGACACAAAGACAGAGACAGAAACAGAGACAGAGAGAGAAGAAAAGTGCCCGCCATAGGGGCAGGCAGGGGGTACGGGTTAGGGGGTGATGTTGGGAGCGCATCTGGGGACACTGGTGGTGGAAAAATGGACACTGGTGGAGGGATGGGTGCTGGAACTCGGTATGACTGAAATCCCATCATGAGCAGCCTTGGAAGGGACCGTCTCACGGTGATTCAATAAAAAAGATAAAATAAAAATAAGCTAAAATGGTTGTGCTGAGGCAAGGAGAGAGCACGAGAGAATAGCACGAGGCTCTATGGCCTCTTGATTGTCGTGAACGGAGCAACACACAAGGGAAAAGGGGACCGTGTGTCTGGTTAGACTCAGGTAGGGCTGAGGCCCCCAAGCGGGGCTCGGGGACCGAGAGGCCACTCGCAGCCACTGGTCGGCAGTTCAGTGCCAGGGTCTGAGGATGAGTTGTTGCTCGGGCCCTGGGGTGCGGGGGACTCCGGGGACCCGTCGGCAGGGTGACACTTGCTGCTGCTTGGAGAACAGGTGGCGTCTGGGGTGAACTGGGGTCCAAGATATTTTCCCAGCACCTGTACTCAGTTTCTTTTCTTTTCTTTTCTTTTTAAAATCAAAGGTTTTTTTTGTTTGTTTTTTGGGTCCCACCCGGCGATGCTCAGGGGTTCCTCCTGTCTCTACACTCAGGAATCACCCCTGGCGGTGCTCAGGGGACCATATGGGATGCTGGGAATCGAACCTGGGTTGTCCGCGTGCAAAGCAAACGTCCTACCCGCTGTGCTCTTGCTTCAGCCCCTAAAATCAAAGGTTTTGAAATCAAGGATTTTAATGTGAAATCTCAGATAAAACTAAGTGAAAAGAGCGCTCTCCGGCGTGTAAAGAGTAAGCTTGATAGAATGGCATCTCGCTGGACGTGTTTATTTAAAAATTGCTTAAAAGATATTATTCACCCAATGAGCCATACGAGCTCAAAAAAAAAAAATCTAACACAATAACAGTTCCTCAGGTAAATGCCTTTCCAGACAGATTTTTAAATGTGTATCATTTATTTGATAAAGCGTAGCGGCCTCTGCAGGGAGGGAGGGGTTATGGTCTGCTGTGTGAATAGGCGTTTGGACAGCGTTAAAAATGCACACATCTACCCCAAATGCCGAGAGAAAACCCCAGTGGAACACGGTTATTACGAGCAAAGGGCAGCCATTCTCCAGGCCGAGAGGCAACGAGGCTAAATGTCTTCTCAAACATTCCCTCAAAAAAAACATTTCCTTAAGAGCTACAGAAACGTGTGATGTCCACGTGCACCTTGCTTGGAGAACACAGGCCAGCTCGGGATTCTCTGGGGGCCAAAAGGGCCTGTCCAAGCCCAGCCCAGAGAGACCAAGACAGAGCTGGGAAAGCCCCCAAGTGATCTCGGCGTGCAGCGTGTACAGTCGGGGCTGAGAACCTTCAGGCTGGAGAGAGAAGATTCTCGAGGCCAGAGAGGTCAAGTGACTTGTCCAAGACCACACAGCAACCTTGAGGAAGAACCCAGGTGCCTTGGTTTCACACTGGCTCCTCGGTTTTTCACTTTTGCCTCCTCCCAGAGTTACTGTTTGGGCTTGGTTTTTTTTTGTTTGTTTGTTTGTTTGTTTTTTTTCTTTTTGGGTCACACCCGGCGATGCACAGGGGTTCCTCCTGGCTCATGCACTCAGGAGTTACTCCTGGCGGTGCTCGGGGGACCATATGGGATGCTGGGAATCGAACCCAGGTTGACCACGTGCAAGGCAAAGGCCCTACTCACTGTACTATTGCTCCAGCCCCTGGGCTTGTTTTTTCCTTAATTGCAATTTTGTACTTTCATTGTATGTACATTTTAAGTACATAAAAATGCAAAATGGTTATACAATTGTGTTATAAAACACCGAGAAAACGGACATATTTTCATTCCCCAAATACCAATTCAAGGGCTAGGGAGAAGGCCCAATGGGCTGGAGTCCATCTTCTGTATGCAAGAGGTTGGGGCTCCGTCCCCAGAACCAGTGGACCCCTGAGAATCACCTGGTCTGACCCCAGAACCAAAGACTACATATAGTCTATACACCGTATATGTGTGCATATAACATATATCTATATACATATGTGTATGTATGTGTGTGTATATCTATACATGTGTATATCAATAAATTGAACTTTTATATTAGAATTAGGAACAGGAGAGAGAGTACAGCAGGCAGGCAGTTTGCCTTGCATACTTGCTTCCCAGGTTGGATCCCCGGCATTCCATAAGGCCTGCTGAGCACCGCCAGTGGTGATTCCTGAGTGCAGAACCAGGAATAAACCCTGAGCATGGCCAGTTGTGGCCCAACAATAAAAAAAAAATAATTAATGAAATGAAATATCCTTTGATTCCAATTTATCTCTTCAGTATTTTTCCTGTTTGTAAATATGAGTACAGATGCTTGTGTGTTTTTTTAAATTTCTTTCTTTTTTTTCCGCTTTTTGGGTCAGGCTTGGTGATGCACAAGGGTCACTCCTGGCTCATGCACTCAGACAGTGCTCGGGGGACCAAATGGGATGCTGGGAATCGAACCCGGGACGGCCGCTTGCAAGGCAAACGCCCTACCCGCTGTGCTATCGCTCCAGCCCTCGTTTTTAAATTTCATGCTCCAAATATTCTACTTTAGAATCTCTTTTTTAGTTTCTTATCGCTCTTCAACGCAATAGGGACCAGGAAGATGGTACAGTGGGTAGGGTACTTGCTTTGCATGCAGCTGCCCTGGGTTTGATCCCTGGTATCCGTAAGTTTCCCTGAGTACTGCCAAGACTGATCCCTGAAGATGAAGCACCATCGGATGTGACCAAAACAGAAGAAGAAAAAATAATCGCCACTGAAAATTGCAGGATGAAAGCAGAGGGTAGGAAAGAAGACGCCACACTTTCTGAAGGAAATCTTTCCTCACTCTGCAGAGGGGTTGCAGGCTGGTGGAGCCCTGGGGTTTTTCTTCCGTTCTTTCTCACATAACCCAGGGCTTTGGGCATCTTTTCTTTCTGCATGGACTAGTCTATCTCCTTCACACAACTCCATTGAATGGATATTTCACAGTTCAGTTATCCAACCCTGAAAAAAAATGTTAAAAACTTTCTATCATAGTCACACACACGCACACACACAAACACACACACACACATACACACACATTAAACAACCATCCCAGGGAATGTCGAGACTTCCTCACTCAGGCTCCGCAGTGACCCCACTGTCCCTCCCAGGGGCACCTCTGCTTGCCAAGTCTCCTGTGCACAGTATGCATTAAAGAGAGGAACCATGAGGACTCCTCAAGTGACTCCCCAAGTTGTGAACCAGAAAGCGCCCCATGAGGGGTGATACTTCATAGTGGAATACGATGCAGCTGTTAGGAGAGATGAAGTCATGAAATTTGCTTTTAAGTGGATGGTCGTGGAGAGTATCATGCTAAGTGAAATGAGTCAGAAAGAGAGGGACAGACGTAGAAGGACTGCACTCATGTGTGGAGTATAGAATAACATAACATAAGGCTGACACCCAAGGACAGTAGAGACATGGGCAAGGAGGATTGCTCCATAGCTGGAAGGCTGCCTCATGAGCGGAGGGGAGAAGGCAGCTGGAACAGAGAAGGGATCACTAAGAAAATGATGGCTGGAGGAATCGGTCGGGATGGGAGATGTGTGCAGAAAGTAGATCAAGGACCAAACATGATAACCTCTCAGGGTCTGTATTGCAAACCATAATGCCCAAAAGTAGAGAGAGATTATGGGGAATTATGTCTGCCATGGAGGCAGAGGGAGGGTTTGGAAGGGGGGTTATTGGTGGTGGGGATATTGCACTGGTGGAGGGATGGGTGTTTGATCATTGTGTGATTGTAACCCAAACCTGAAAACTTGTAACTATATCACACGATGATTCAATAAAATTAAAAAAAAAAGAGAGAGAGAGAGAGAGAGAATTCACTCCCTGGCCAAGGCAACTCCAAGAACCCAAAAGCAGGCTGCCCTGGATCTGAGTATCTAATTGTGCTTCTAGAAATCTCAGTGCTTCCTGAATCCAAGGTGCTCAGGCCGCCACCCACCCAGACCTCCCGCCCACCCCTTTAGACCAAGCTTTGCTTCCTGGCCCTTCCTGCTGGCATCCCAACGTCAGAGGCAGAAAGTCAACAGTCACACAGCCACAGCAACTCAGGTGTTTGCAAATGTCAGAGAGGGCACAGAGACTGCACGCCAAAGAATCAATTTGGCAGCAAGTAGTTTAGCAATGAAGAAAATGTGTTAAGAATACTTAATGAAGGGGTTGGAGAGATAGCACAGCGGGCAGGGCGTTTGCCTTGCAAGTGGCCGTCCCGGGTTCGATTCCCAGCATCCCATATGGTCCCCCAAGCACCGCCAGGAGTAACTCCTGAGTGCATGAGCCAGGAGTGACCCCTGAGCATCGCCGGGTGTGACCCAAAAAGAAAAAAAAGAAAAAAAATTTAAAAAAAGAATACTTATGAATACTTGAGGGATAATAAAGGGGATAAGGTACTACTTGCCTTGTAGGCGGTCAACACAAGGTAGGTAGATTCCCAGCACCTTATGTGGCCCTTGAGTACCAGGAGTGAGCCCTGAGCACTGCCAGGTGTAGCAAGAAGGAAGAAGGGAAGGAAGGGAGGAAGGAAGAAAGGGAGGGAGGGAGGAGGGAAGGAAGGAAGGAAGGAAGGAAGGAAGGAAGGAAGGAAGGAAGGAGGGAAGGAAGGAAGGAAGGAGAAGGAAGGAAGAGAGGAAAGAAGGAAGGAAGGGAAGGAGGAAGAGAGGGAAGGAGGGAGGGAAGGAGGGAAGGAGGAAGGGAGGGAAGGAAGGAATGAGGGCAGGGAAGGAGGGAAGGAGGGAGGGAGGGAGGGAAGAAAGAGAAATCGGAAGGAAGGAAGTTCTTGAACTTTGGTCTCAGAGATGTTTTTCCTAAGCAACACAGGCAAAAAAAAAATAATCTGATTTGTGCAGAAATATTAAGAGGCCAGACCCTGGAGGCAAAACAGGAAGTTTGAGCCAGGCACTGACCTTTTCTAAGCCTTTGGCTTTGAATCAGGCACCTCTGAATGTCTGTTTTCTTTTTTTTTTTTTCCCCAAAACACAAAGAAACCGCACCCCTCCTCGGTGAGGCAGGTGTGAAAATGGACTGAACTACTGGGTAGAAGTCGTTTTGAAAAGGATTTAGAATGCTTTTGTTTATTCACTTGTTTAAGTTAGGGTTGATGCTGGGGATCTATTCCTAGCTCTGTGCTCAGGAGTGACCCTGGAGGGGACCAGAGGAGACGGAACCAGGGTCACAACGGCCACAGCAGTACACAAGGCAAGTGCCTTTCCCCTGTGCCCCTCAAGAGCACTTTTACATGTTGGATACACGGTTAGTGAGGCCAAAGGTCCATGACTAAATCTAGCGATATAGTGACGCCCAGGATAATACCAAGGAGCCTTGAGGAGTCGCAGGAGGACTATGCCAAGTCCTGAGGGCAAGAAGAACACAGGGGTCTTCAAGAGCGATCCTGCCCAGCTTAGGGCCCGTGGCGGCTGGTTAAAGGAGGAGTGAGCATCCTTCCCAAGATCAGAGGGCACCGGGGTGGGCAGAGGAAATGATCAGGATCTCCATCTCCCGAGTGGCAGGTTTGTAACAAAAGAATTGCTTCATAATTTTAAATTTATTCATTCCTCCCCCGTTCCCCCCACCAGCCTCTGCATTGGCCTCAACTGGGAAGTAGCAAGTCAACTGTATCCAATGAGGGATTAAAGATAATAAATAAAAGACTAGCAATTAATTGTGCCTCCTGATTTAAGAGGCTGGGCTGCCAGGGCCGCGCTTGAGTGGCTGATCAAATTTGGCTCCATTACGACTGTCTTGTATTTCAATTGATGTCCGCGCTCACGTCTGAGGGCACTGTACCGCGAGGCCTTCCAGATAGAAACGAATTTAAATGTATAGATTGTCGGAGGATGCGAGCCGCCCCCTAGCACGAAGGGGAAAGTGTAGAAAATGGCAGTTTAATGAGTCATGCAAAGCGGCTGGGTACGCAGAGTCACCGATTCAATTATTTCCCCCCTCCAAAGGCCACCCGAGGCAGAGGGATTGGGTGGTTTTCGAAATGCCACGGCGCTGACTTGCCTGTTTGTAATTCTTGGCAATTTCTTTGCTTGGGGAGAAACCAAGACATTCCGGCCTTCCCGGCCTCCCCCCTGACCCCGATAATCAGAATCATTATGAAAGCCAACCAGAAAAAAAATATATATATATGTATCAGGACCACCAAGGTGAGGAAACGCAGGGGCTTTGCAGGGCCGTGCTCCCAATGACCGCTCCCCCAATCTGGAGGTGTGGGGATGGGACCCTTGGAGCTGTTCCTGGGGGTGTCCTTGCCAGAGCCCTTGGAAGGTGCCCCAGAAGGCCCCCAGGCTCAGGCTGCCTTGCATGAATGACAAATCTGATTCTGACACTGCATTCATTCTTCCCTTTGCCGCCCTCTGTGTTCTCCTCGCCGGGTCATAATTTTCCCTGCCAGCTCAGGTAAATACACTTTCATAGGACACAGGCTTCCAAAGGTTAGACTGGACTTACCTTGGTGCCCAGACTTGGTACTTTTCTGTTGGGGCCCCCAGAAGAGCAGTTTTGTGGTGGAAACCGAGTGTCAGTTCCCGGAGTCACCTCCTCGGAGCACTTTTCGGAAGCCAAGGATGCTTGCATCTGCTGCCTCCAAGCTCCACGTCCCTCCGTCCGAGTGGGAGAGAGAAATGAATATTCCCTGGCCGCCCCCCTTTCGTCTGCCTCGGTGGTCGTGCACGGCGAGGCTAGCCGCCGATTGGGGAGAACTAGGAGAAATGACAACTGGGGAGAGAAGCGTTAGAAACAGGACAGGATCACAGTCAATATTTTGACACCAGACCCACCATTATTATCTGAGAGAGTAACGTGGAAATCATCTGTCCCACAAGTAGGGGGAGGGTGTGGGATGGGGGTATACTGGGGTTTTTGGGGGTGGAGAATGGGAACTGGTGAAGGGACGGGTGTTTCGTTGTATGACCGAGACTTAGACCCGAAAGCTTGGTAACTGCTCTCACGGTGATTCAATACATAAAATTATAAAAAATGGGGGAAAAAATGTAAGGTGGAGTTCATGCCCAATTCAATCAGCTAATCAGTGGCTGAATAAATAGCAGTACTCCTACATTAAAAAAAAGAAAAGAAGATGCGTGCTATGCATTTCGAATAAGATGTGTGCTATGCATTTTTTTTCCTTTTTGGGTCACACCCGGCGATGCCCAGGGGTTACTCCTGGCTCATGCACTCAGGAATCGCTCCTGGCGGTGCTCAGGGGACCATATGGGATGCTGGGAATCGAACCTGTGTGGACCATGTTGGCTGCGTGCAAGGCAAACGCCCTACCCGCTGTGCTATTGCTCCAGCCCCTGTGCTATGCATTTTGTGTGCCATTCCAGCCCTCTCAAAACACTACAGTGATGCCGCAGAAGTGGTGGGCATGGGGCCACAGAGAGAGCCGAATGCCCCCTCTATCCCTGGCACGATCTCCCTGAACACAGAAACATGCCGACCCCAAAGCCAAATTAATACAAGATAGGCAGGAACTTTCAATCGTTTCTGATAGACACTTCAAATGTTATGGATCACCTGACTGGCTCTTAAGAGTTTATTTCACCACCGAAGAATAAAATGAGGGGCTGGAGCGATAGCACAGCGGGTAGGGCGTTTGCCTTGCACGCAGCCAACATGGCCGACACAGGTTCGAATCTCAGCATCCCATATGGTCCCCCGAGCACCGCCAGGAGTGATGCCTGAGTGCATGAGCCAGGAGGAACCCCTGAGCATCTCCGGGTGTGACCCTCCCCCTTCCCCCCCAAAAAAAGAATAAAATGAGAAGCAGAGACACAAAAAAGAAACAGGACAGGAAGAGGACTTCTCCCACAGTACAAGGGGACAGTTTTCAAAGGTGGGGGGCGTGGACATGGTTCTGTGGTGAAGCACCTGCCTGGCCAGTGTGACACGTGCAAGTGTGTGTGTGAGTTAGAGCCCGGGGGCCACCCACAGGCCCCAAGTATGATGCTCGCAACTCAGCTCTCTGGGATTCCCTGAGCCACAAACAAAAATGTCCAGCCGCCTCCTCGGTGTATGCGAACACCACAACCACAACTCTGACATGCGAGCGGGTGTGGGACCCGCCTCTCCCCCGCCCCCTACCCCCCGCCCCCATCCAGCCTGCACACATCTGAGCATCACAACTAAAGAGCGTGAGCACCATGGATGAATGTGGAGCACTGTATCCCGAGGTGGCATTGGCAGAGAACACCATGACCAAGCGTGTGAGTGCCACGGTCAGTGCCATGACAGCGGCCAAGGGGGGCAGTGGGGAAGAGGGAGGGACGGAGCCATAATACAGCCCAAAGGACGCTGGCCTTGTCTGGCCGACCTGGGTTCAACTCCCAACATCCCATATGGTCCCCTGAGCACTGCTAGGAGTGACTCCTGAGTGCAGAGCCAGGAGGAACCCCTGAGCACTGAGCACCGTGAAGAGTGATGCTTCTAACACCCCCCACATACACACACCTCCGGACCGAAAAATAGCCACAGAGGGAAGGGAAGAAAAGGCTGTGGGGAAGTCACGGTCACTGTCACTGTCCTCCCGTTGTTCATTGATTTGCTCGAGCGGGCCCAGTAACGTCTCCATTGGAGACTTTGTTGTTACTGTGTTTGGCATATCGAGTACGTCACGGGGAGCTTGCCAGGCTCTGCTGTGCGGGCGAGATACTCTCGGTAGCTTGCCGGGCTCTCCGAGAGGGGCGGAGGAATCGAACTTGAGTCGGTCATGTTGGCTGCGTGCAAGGCAAACGCCCTACCGCTGTGCTATCGCTCCAGCCCGTGGGGAAGTAAAGGGACATAATATAAGAATCTAAAGGCATTGTTCTCTACTGCAGCAGATGACAGGCAAGTGGAAGCCTGGAAACGCTATTGAAACACAAGAAGGAGGCTTGAGTTCAGCCTCTGGCTCCAGCCCAATGTGCGTTGGCCTAGGAAAGCACAGTTAATAACGTGCACGGATGGGTCAAACCTGGCAAAGCAACGTTCTCTGAAAACCCCACCAGCTTCAGTATTTGAGCTTCCAGAAACCCTTGAATTTGTAGTTTGGCAACTCATGACATTTGGTCGACAACAGGGTTTTATACTAATACCCTGCAGTTTCGCACTCAAAGTTCCACGACATTTTCGTTTTGCTTTTTATTTATTTATTTATTTGTTTGTTTTTTGGGGGGCTCACACCCAGTGATGCTCAGGAGTTCCTCCTGGCTCTGCGCTCAGGAATTAGTCCTGGTGGTGCTTGGGGGACCCTATGGGATGCCAGGGATCGAATCCAGGTCGGTTGCATGCAAGGCAAACGCCCTACCCGCTGTACCATCGCTCCAGCCCCTCCATTACATTTTCCAATAGCACAACCATTCTTTTAGACTCAAGGGGCAGATTGACTTGTGTGGGTTAAAATCCAGCCTCTCCACACATACCAATCTCGGAACCCAGGGGCTTCTGGCAGTAATCCCTCTAGGTTGATTACTAAAATGTCAGAAATCCAAATTCGCGTGGCCATTATTGTGGTCACACGACATCATATACTCTTCATAATCAGCAACAGAAAACAAATTTTCTAATGATGTCTTTGCGGCAGGTCTGAATGTTGGGGAAAATTCCAAATAACAATGTTGGGTCTTTTGTTGTAATATTGAATGTGATCAACGGGGAGAGAGAGAGAGAGAGAGAGAGAGAGAGAGAGAGAGAGAGAGAGAGAGAGAGAGAGGAGAGAGAGAGGAGAGAGTTCTTGGTGGTGGAAAATGTGCACTGGTGAAGGGACGGGTGTTTGATCATTGTATGACTGACCGAGACTTGAACTGAAAGGCTTTGTGACTGTTCTCACGGTGATTCAATAAATTAAAAATAAATAAATCACTTGATCGCACTTGACTTCCCGTTAATCGTCGATTTGCTCGAGCGGGCGCCAGCAACGTCTCCATTTGTCCCTGTCGCATGCTAGTGTGGCCCAATGACGTCCATTCACTCTAGGAACACAAAGAGCCTCAAACCAATCGTTCAGGGTCTTGACAAAGAAGTCTGACTATCTGGTAGGTGGGCGGCCACGTGGTCTTTTGACGTCCCACGGAATCCAGTCGGTAACGGCTCTAGTCCAGCGGTCGTCTCTAAATCTCATTACGTGACCAGCCCATCTGATTTTTGACGCATTGGCAAACGAGACAGCATCCCTGATTTAATAAATTAAAAAATAATAATAATAAAATCCAGCCTCTCCCGCAACAACTGTGCTCCAGAACCTTCCATCTCAGGCACCACTGGCTGCACTGGGTAGGACCCCGGGGGAGAAGAGTTTCCTAAGGCCGAGACATATGTGGGACCAGACTTCCTCTGGGGGTTGCCTGGGCAGGTCACAGGTTTTGCCGAACTAGTCCGTTTCAGCATTTCCACAGAAGAGGGGTTTTCCACGCACCAGCTCTGCGAAAATACCACCAACCACACACCACGTGTCCACGGGTGTTGTACACGGAGACATCAGAGCAAGACAACTGCCTGGTAGCTGTCAGTTCTCACCAGGCCCAAGTCAGACAGCCTGATCGTTGTTGTCCCAGTATTCACCAGAACATTCTCTGGCCTCGGGTCTCAGGGAATAAAACATTGGCATGAGGAAAATCTACACACTTCAGACACTGGCACGAGATCCTTGATGGGCAAACCTAGCGGGGCTTGACTGGACACGTCCACACGTGGGTTTACCTGGGTCACTTTGGTCTTCTGGTCAGTCCAAGAGGTGGCACAGGCTCCCATCAGCCAGACACACTGGGATGCTCAAAGCCCTCCAACCACCTGGACAATGCCCCTTCCTGCAGGGTGCTGGTAGAAGGGAAACCCTTCTCCGGGGGACACTCTCATACTCCTAAGAGCCCCCAAGAGGCCACTGTGGGGATCACGAGTCTTTTTTTTTTTTTTTTTTTTTTATTTATTGAATCACCGTGGGAAAGGTTACAAAGCTTTCAGGTTTAGGTCTCAGTCATGCAAATATCAAACACATTTCCCTTTACCAAAACTTATTTTTTACCATGAAGAACCCCAATAAAACCCCACCCCCCACCCCTCCCCGTCCCTGTGAGGCAGATGAATTCTAGTTAACACTCTATCTGCTTTGATTAGATTCATTGTTTCAATAAAAGATTCACCACTATTATTTAGAGTTTACCCCCCCCCCCAAATCAGACATGCTGAAAAAGCATTGTGAAGTGATTTGCTTTCTACAGCCGGGTTCAAGAATTAAATGTTGGTTTTGGATTTCTGCTATTTTACCTATTGACCCTGGAAGTATTTCTACTGAAAGTCAGATAGTTAAGAAATTGGTTTCTGTGTTCTGGAGTCGTGGCCGTGCTGGAGAGCCGCTCGCGGGGGGCAACCGGTGGCCTCGGTAGGGCGTGAAGGGCGGAGCGAAACGCCCCCCTTCCCATGAGGTTTTAGTCGCCCCCACACTCCCGGCTCATACCTGCACGAGTCTTATATACCGTCCCAAGGCACCAACATTAGTCACAAAAGAAACCCTCCCCCATGGCAGGAACTGTGGGACTTCCTGTTATGGGCGCCTGTTAGCGTGTTCCCACCACACCACATACTCAAGCACAACCCCGGACAGCCAGAATCTGAGGCCTGACCACAGACACATCGGCCACGGGCTAGAGAGGCGGCTGGTCTTTTTTTTTTCCCTTCTAGTCTTTTCTGCTTAAGTTTAAATCTCTGCAACCCAAATATGAATCTGCCGTGTATATCAATACAGTGCAAAATGTAGGTTCGCCAATGGGCGGGTGTCAGATAACAAAGGCACACCCACATTATTTTTTTGCTTTTTGGGTCACACCCGGCGAAGCACAGGGGTTACTCCTGGCTCTGCACTCAGGAGTTACTCCTGGAGGTGCTCGGGGGACCCTATGGGATATGCTGGGAATCGAACTTGGGTTGGCCGCGTGCAAGGCAAACGCCCTACCCGCTGTGCTATCGCTCCAGCCCCCACACCCACATATTTTTAACAGGTCTCATCCAGCTGCTAGGCTGGCAGCCCGGCTTCACAGGTGCCCAGTGCACACATCCAGCCTTTCAGCAGGGTTCCCAAGTACCCAAACCATCCCGGCTCCTTGGGGGACACCTTGCAGACCACCCACTGGTCTGTTGAGAATAGCTGCTATCTTAGCTAAGCAGCCCGGGACGGACCATAATCCGAAATGCCAGCTAAATCGGAGCAATCGTACAGTGGAGAGGGAATTTGTCTAGCACACAGTCGAGCTGGGTTCGATCCCCAGCACCCCATCTGGTCTCCAAGCATGCTAGGAGTGAGCTGAGCTCTGAGTGCAGAGCCAGCAGTAAGCCCTGAGCACTGCCAGGTCTGCAACCACCTCCTACCCCCAAGTTAAAAAAATAATAATAATAGGGGCTGGAGAGATAGCACAGCGGGTAGGGCATTTGCCTTGCAAGCGGCCGACCCGGGTTCGATTTCCAGCATCCCATATGGTCCCCTGAGCACCGCCAGGACTAACTCCTGAGTGCAGAGCCAGGAGTAACCCCTGTGCATCACCAAGTGTGACCCCAAAAGAAAATAATTATAATAATTATAATAATAATAGTAAAATAAATACCAATTAGTCATGGAGCGATAGGACAGCGGGTAGGGTGTTTGTCTTGCACGAGGCCAACCCAGGTTCAATACCGTATGGTCCCCCAGGTACCACCAGGAGTAATTCCTGAGTGTAGATCGAGGAGTAACACCTGAGTATCTCTGCTTGTGACCCAAAAAAGGAAAAAAAAAAGGAAGAAATACCAATTAAATCAAAGTCAACCCTAAATAACACATGCCAGGCCACCTCTGAGAACTTCCGGTCTCACTCACAGCAGGGGGGAAGGAATTAGACAATTATTCATTGCTAAGAACCATGTCCCTTCTTACAGGCCATGAAGGAAGTGTAGGGCCAAGCTGTTCTCTGAACCATGTTCTCAGGCCTGTGACAACACCATCATCCATGTTCCCTAACATGGAACGTGCATCTCACACAGCAGAATGTGGGCCGACTAGAACCCGCTGATTCTTGTGTGTGTGTGTATGTGTGTGTGTGTGTGTGTTTGCTTTTGAGGGGGTGGGGTGAGTGGTTGCCCACACCCACTAGTGCTCAAAGGCTACACCTGGTTCTGTGCTCAGGGGCCACCTCCTGAGCGTGGTGCTTGGGAGACTGTATGCAATGGAGGAATTTGGACCAGGCCTTAGCGGTGTACTAGGCAAGTACTTTAACCTTTGTACTACCTCTGGCTAGTTTCGAACCCAGCTTCTGGAACTGTGGGCTGTAACCCCATACAAAGTCACATAACTGAAAACAATTTTGTTTTAAAATAAGTTTCTCTTTTTTTGGCAGCTCAGATAGAGAAGGGAGCACCAAATAAAGGGTGTTGGGAGGATCCTCCCAGGAGGGGAGAGGCATGTTGAAAGTAGACTATGGACTGAACATGACTGCCACTCAGTGCCTCTCTTGCAAAACACAGGACCCAAAAGAAGAGAGAGAACAAAAGGGAATGCCCTGCCACAGAGGCAGGGTGGGATGGGGGGGGGTGGGGGTGGGAGGGATATTATCCATGGTGGTGGAAAATGGGCACTGGTGGAGGGATGGGTATTTGATCACTGTATAATCGAAACCCAAGCACAAAAATTTGTAAGTCTACAACCTCATGGTATTTCACTAGTAAAAATTTAAATAAATAAATAAATAAATAAAAGTTAAAATTTAAAAAATAAAGTAAAAAAGTCTTGTGCATTAAAATAAAATAAGTCTCTTTTTTAAAAGACAAGAAATATTGGGGTGGGGTGGGGTAAAGTGATAGATACAGTGGTAGGGCACTTGCCTTGCATGCAGCCAACCCGGGTTCGATCCCCAGCTTCTCATATTATCCCCTAAACACTGCCAGGAATAATTCCTGAGTGTACAGCCAGGAATAACCCCTGAGTGTTGCTGGATTTACCTCCCACCCCCAATAAAAACAAAACAAAATTTAAAAAAAAAACCCAAAATACTGAAAAGAAATAATCATAATTCTAAAGAAATTATCTTCCAAAATGCCCATCACTTCACCGGTATCACTTGTCATCCCGTTGATCATCGATTTGCTCGAGTGGGCGCCAGTAACGTCTCCATTTGTCCCTGTCTCGTTCTAGTGTAGCCCAGTGGCATCTGCTCGCTCCAGGAACACGAAGAGCCTCAAACTGTTTGTTCAGGGTTTTGATGAAGAAGTTTGACCATCTCGTAGGTGGGTGGCTATGCATCCTTTTGACGTCTTGTGGAATCCAGTCAGTAACAGCTCTAGTCCAACGGTCGTCTCTAAATTGCATTGTGGGTCCGGCCTATCTGATTTTCAACACCTTGGCAAGTGAGACAGTGTCCCTGATTCTTGATCTTCAACAGAGGTCGGAATTCCGGATTCCTTCTCTCACTTGAGTGAAATGTGATATTCCAAGCATAGCTCTTTTGGTTCCTCTTTGGGAGACCCCGAAAAAGATAATCTCCCAAAATGCCCATATGAACATAAACAAGACAGTTCTATTGTAAACTCTGAATTAAGATAAATTTCATCATTTTCTTCCTTAGGAAGCCAACTGTATATATCCCCAAAGTAAAACATTTGATTCTAAATTGGTCTTATTAAATCATTCAAGAGAATTCTATTTTTGATCTTTGCTTTGTTAAGGAACATAAGGAAAATTGTCTTTAGAAGGCTCGTTGTGACAGAAATCAGTTTTTTCATTTCATTTTCATTTCATCATCCTGTTATTCGTCGATTGCTTCGAGCAGGCCCCAGTAACGTCTCTTTCATCCTAGCCCTGAGATTATATTCAAGGCTCTTTAGGAGAATGAGACCCTTCATTGTTACTGGTATTTGGCATATTTGGTGCGCCTCGGGGAGTTTGCCAGACTCTGCCCTGTGGGCAGGCTACATTCGATAGCCTGCAAGTTTGTCCAAAGTAGGAATGAGGTAATAAGATGTCGCGTGGCCGCGAATGCGGCTGCGCGGTTCCGGGATCTGGATTTTATAGTCTCTGAGTCTTGGCCGCTGATGGGATTACACGGCGCCAGGGGGCCAGGTGGTGGGTGTGACCCCCCGCCTACTGGAATTTGGAGGATCTGGGTGGAGGATGCTCAACTCCAATCCGAGTAGGCTTGGAGGTCTCGGCCCCGGAACCCGCGTGGCTTTGTCCCTCTGCCAGTACCTTCATGTGTGCGGAGAGTGGTCTCAGCATGGTGGTGGCTGGTCCTGGAGGTCTTTGGCTGCCGGAGCCCTGGTCGGGGCGGGGAGGAAAGCTCGACCCGCTCCCCTCCAAGGGGCCCCGGGAAGGAACACCCAGGCGCGGGGGCAGAAGACTGCACTGTTCTCGTCCGGGATCTGGATTTTATATCAGAGACAGAAATCAGTATTTCTATAAATTGCGTTGGTTGGTACCTCCATGGAAGCTACTTTCTGGAAGGGCTTTCTGGAAACATGCTTCCTTTTATATAAAATATAAGTGGCTTGCCTGGGCTTTTTAATTTTTTTTTAATTAAAAAAATTTTTTTTTGCTTTTTTGGTCTCACCCGGTGATGCACAGGGGTTAATTCTGGCTCTGCACTCAGGAATTATTCCTGGTGGTGTACAGGGATCATATGGGATGCTGGGGATCAAACCTGGGTCAGCCACCTACAAGGCAAACGTGCTGTCGCACCAGCCTCTTTTTTGCTTTTTTTTTTTTTTTTGCTCTTTGGGTCACACCCGGTGATGCTCAGGGGTTCCTCCTGGCTCTGCACTCAGGAGTTAGTCCTGGCGGTGCTCAGGGGACCATATGGGATGCTGGGAATCGAACCCGGGTCGGCCGCATGCAAGGCAAACGCCCTATCCACTGTGCTATCATCTCTCCAGCCCCTTTTTTGCATTTTTTTAAACAGAAATTCTGCCCTCCTTAAATAAACCTCAAATGAGACTAAGTACTTTATTTGTGAAATGGGCAGCTTATTTGTGTTTCTGCTTTTGTTTTTGGTCTGGGGGGCAGACTAGACTGTACTCAGCTTACTCCTGACTCTGTGCTCAGGGATCACCCCTAGAGGGGCTTTGGGGACTACATGGGGTGCCAGGGATCAAATCCAGGTTGGCCACATGCAAAATAAGCACAAGCTTCCGAGAGTATCATCTCGCCCACACGGCAAAGCCTGGCAAGCTCCCCGTTATGTATTCAATATGCCAAACACAGTAACAAGTCTCCAATGGAGACGTTACTGGGCCCGCTCGAGAAAAATCGATGAACAACAGGGAGGACAGTGACAGTGACAGTGACCCCCGTACATGTTTTTGGTAAACCTAAAATAGGTACACAAAGAAAATTGTGTCTGTGAGACGTGAACTTTGGCCAGAAAATTTGGGATTGAAGGGGAAAAGAAAGAAAAAAGTACCTGCATTGCTTAACGAAGCTTTCGATAAGGCTTCTCTAGGTACTGCAGTGAATGAAGAGGTGGGCTTGGGAAGCAAAGGAAGGGGGAAAATCTCAAAGATATAGACCATTGTCCCTGGAAGTCCCCCAAATGAACGACCTGTTCCTGCCACCTACTGGATCCCTGAGGCACTGCTCAGTGCTGCCGAGTCCAAGGCAGGCTGAATCCGTCTCTCTTGGTAGGTTGTTCGATTGATTCCTCTTCCTTCCCCTTGTTGTAGTTGTGACGACTGGGGGTTGACTGTGCTTGGTTGTGGTGCTCTCAGGGGAGCACAGTTCAGAGGTGGTGCTTGCAGACATTCTGGCTGCAGAGTTTGCGGGGGTCACTGTGATGCTCCCACGGGTGCTTGCTGGGTGGGGATCACACTCCTGGCCTCATGGCTCACCCATCCTCAGTCATGGTGCTGGCGTGCACCTCACAAGGGCAGCTCAGATGCTGGGAGTCCAAAAACTGGTCACCAGAACTGTCCTTGGAGCACCTAAGTGGCACCTAGAATTAGCCTGTGGTTACACACAGGTCACGGAATCAAACCCTTGAACCTTTCCTTCCTTCCCTCTTTAAAGTCGGGACCTGTCAACTGATGTTTCTGGACATGAGTTCTGATTCTCTCTCTCTCTCTCTCTCTCTCTCTCTCTCTCTCTCTCCCCTCCTCTCCCTCTCTATCTCTCTCTTTCTCTTTTTTATGGGGGGTAAGGGGGGGTGTCACACCGGCTGTGCTCAGAGCTTTGGGCTTAGGGATCACTCCCGGTGGTGCTCAGGGGATTATATTGGGTGCTGGGATCAAACCTGGTCAGCCATGTGAAAGCCAAGGGCTTTACCCACTACACTCTCTCTCTATCCCATGAGTTCTGATTCTATTAACGGGAAGAACCTTCTGCAGATCTTGGCTCAGTTTCCCCTCCAAAGTCCTCCATCAGCAGCGCTATCCCCTCACCCTCCTGATCCTGTGTCATGAGGGCTGGGGAACCTGAGATCCCCCCTCAAATGTAGAAGTCCTAAAGTCACAGTGTTGTTCCTAGGAACGTAGACGCACTCAACCCCTCACGGTCTCTTACAAAGGGAATGCAGGTGTCTATGCTTTAGATGGCTGGTAGGAGAATCAAACAAGTGATGACAGCACGCTGTTTACTGCAGTGTAGGCGAGTGCTCGCACCTCCAGTAGTTCTGGACTCTGTGAGGGAGCTGTTTTACACAACTGGTGTTTTGTGAGACCGAACTGGAACCACTGAGTCAGTAATCTGTGAGCGGTGGGAGGGAGGCCCAGAAGGAAGAGTGGGGTCAAGGAGAACAGGGAAGTCAAGGACTGGGATTCAAAATGGGAATTCACTGGGGCTGGAGAGATAGCACAGCGGGTAGGGCGTTTGCCTTGCACGCGGACAACCCGGGTTCGATTCCCAGCATCCCATATGGTCCCCTGAGCACCGCCAGAAGTAACTCCTGAGTGCAGAGTCAGGAGGAACCCCTGTGTATCGCCCGGGTGTGACCCAAAAAGAAAAAAAAACCCAAACAAACAAACAAAAAAACAACCAAAATGGGAATTCACTTAGTTTCCTCATCTGTGAGAGGGAGGTAATTTTATCTAGCTCATAGCCTTAACATGAGAGTCAAATGATAACAGGTATTCAATGATATTTTCTTCGTTTTAAGCCAAGATGTGATTTGGGCACTGCTAAACAGATGAAAGATAGAAACAGTCATATTGTGAAGGCTAATCTGCTTAAAGGCATCTAACTACAGTTGCTAATTCATGAAAAATACAAAATACTTTCACAGCAAACAAACGGGCATCAGATCGAGTTAAGTTGACACATAAAATTCACAAGCACAATGACCAGCCAGTCCCACTTATCATAATCCTTTAAGAATCTAAGACATTAAAGGGGATGTGCCTTGCATGTGCAAGGCTCAGAGTTTGGTCCCCTGGACCAAAGATTGCAAGATAATGCAGTTCTATGAATTTTTTTTTTTTTTTTTTGCTTTTTGAGTCACACCCTCCTATGCTCAGGGATTACTCCTGGCTCTGCACTCAAGAATTACTCCTGGATTAATACCCAAGAATAGCCGAGATCAGCACCAGGAGGATTACTCCATAGTTTAGAGGCCAGCCGGGCATTCTAGGGGAAAGGACAACTTAGATAGAGAAGGGAGTACCAAATCAAGGGTGTTTGGAGGATCCTCCCAGGAGGGGAAATGCATATTGAAAGTAGACTATGGACCAAACATGATTGCCACTCAATGCCTCTTTTGCAGAACACAACACCCAAAAGGAGAGAGAAAACAAAAGGGAATGCCCTGCCACAGAGGCAGGGAGGGATGGGGGGGATGGGGGTGGGAGGGATATTATCCATGGTGGTGGAAAATGGGCACTGGTGGAGGGATGGGTATGTGATCATTGTATAACTGAAACCCAAGCACAAAAATTTGTAAGTCTACAACTGTACCTCATGGTGTTTCACTAATAAAAATTAAAAAAAAAAAGAATTACTCCTGGAGGTGTTCAGGGGACACATATGGGATGCTGGGAATTGAACCCTGATTGGTCACGTGCAAGGCAAACGCCCTACCCGCTGTGCTATTGCTCCAGCCCCAGCTCTATGCTTTTTGTTTCCATGTACGAGTGTGTTTTCTTTCTTCGTCTTTTCAAGACCCCATGAATTCTCAACAGAAGCAATGCAGAAAATTGGTTCTTGGGGAACAATCCTAACAACAAAATCCTAGCTGCAGTAGTCGTTGGTGGTGCTCCAAAATCAAACATACCCGGTAACATCTTATTGCTTAGCATTTATTTTCTCTCACCAGGAAGCCATCAAATTAAATCATACCTCTTCTGTATTCTGAATTATGCAGTCTAACTTTAAGTTTAATGAATGGGTTTATCAAATAAAAATGTTCTCCTTAGGAAATGAACCCCCAAAGTGGGAAATGCTGTTTTAGGCCAACTCGTGAGGACTTATTTAAACATCTCTAGCATTAAAAGGAAGGCCTAGGACTGGGAGCAGCTCAGGCAGCAAATGTGGGTGTAGCCTGGGCAAGGCTGTGGGCTCTGCACCCAGCCCTGTACACTCTCGCCCACCCCAGCACTACCTGGTGTAGACCTAGTAACTTGGATGCGGCCCTAGCAAAAATTCAGACATTTATTGGTTCATTCATTCATTCATTCATTCATTCATATAAAAAAGGAAAGGTGGGACACAGTGTTTTCTTATTGACCAGTTAGATTTTTTAAATTAATTTATTTATTTTGAATACTCATCGCTCCACCAGTGACCATTTCCCACCACCACGGATCCCAGTATCCCTCCCCCCCCCCACCCCCCCCAACCCACCCTGTCTCTGTGGCAGGGCATTCCCCTCTGTTCTCTCTCTCCTATTGGGTGTTGTGGTTTGTATAAGAGTTTAGCCTGATTTTCAGGGAGAGACGTTGGATGATTTACTTTCCATTGATCACTTTGTATATAGGGAGATGTCCATTGATCACTTTCCATTGATCACTTTGTATATAGGTTTGGAGGAAAAGTCCTGGTTCCCGCATACTTGAGCTATGCTTGTAGAGGCTCCTGGTCACCGGGGTTCCATCTGGAGGAGGCGGGATGCGGCCCCTACCCCATCTGGGACTTCCCGGTGGTCTCGGCTCTTTTTGGAACCTGGTGCTTTCTCCGGGAGCTGTGGAGCCCCCCTGGGCTTTCTTCTCTGACCAGTTAGATTTTGGCCTTTTTTTTTTGCTGCTCCATCTTTAATTTTATGAATGATGAGAAGAGATTGTGTTCTTTGATTTTGCCGATCATTTTTGAAAGTGGCCATTAAGCGGTAGTAACTCAATATTAAAAGTAATTTCCATAGAAATTTGTTCTGTTGTCAATAGCTGTGGACCAACTCTGCATTATTCACCGGCTGACAGCAAAGCCTGCACTCCCTCCGGCCCCTCGGTTCATTCCAGCCCCCTGAACCCCATTACCCCGCTGATGAAACGGGTCGGCTGAATGATGATGACTTGCAGTTAGATCTCCAGCCAGGACCTCTTCCTCCCGAGCCTCTGTCCTACTCAAATCGCCATTTGTTTCAAGAAACTGCTGGTTGTTTCTGTTGCTCATCAAATGAGCTGCCCAACTGCTGCTGCTGTGTATGCAACCACTGGTTTCTGGGCAACTTGCCTGGTTTCTGCTGAAACACGAACTACTGGGCTGGAGAGATAGTACAGAGCATAGGGTGCTCACTTGCCTTGCACGCAGCCTACCCGGGTTCGATCCCCGGCATTCCCTATGCCACCCCCCCCACCCGAAAACTCCCAGGAATGATTTCTGAATGCAGAGCTAGGAATAACCCTTGAGTCCTGCTTGGTGTGCACACATCAGGCATCAAAGAGACAGTGGTGAATACAACAACGACAACGACAAAATACAGATTGTATATCTCAATGGTACGAAAACACAGATGGCGTACACATCTGAACAATGCTAAGAGAGTAGATCTTGGAGCTGTAAAAGTTACCACACGGTGCTGGAGAATGGGCATTGGTGGAGGGATGGGTACTCGGTCATTGTATGACTGAAACGCAATCCCGAAAGTTTGTAAGTATGTAACTGTGCCTCGCGGTGATTCACTAATAATAAATAAATAAATAGTAAATAAAAGTCATCACACATACACAAACCCACATAACTGTGTAATATTGTAGCATTTTTCAATACACATAAATGTCCAGTCCCTTTAAATACATCTAAAGCTAAAATCATGTTATTTACTAGAAACTCCTCAGTATGTCTCTTTACGTAAGGGGGCAGGATTTTCGGCCATACCTGGCAGTGCTCAGAGCTGACTCTTATCTCTGTGCTCAGGAATCACTTGTGGTGGGGCTTGGAGGGTCATACGTGGTGCCAGGGATTAGAACCAGGATCTCAGGGCCGGAGCGATAGTACAGCGGGTAGGGTGCTTGCCTTGCACTTGGCCGACCCGAGTTCGATCTCCGGCATCGCAGATAGTCTCCCCAGCACCACCAGGAGTAATTCCTGAGTGCAGAGCCTGGAGGAACCACTGAGCATTGCCAGGTGTGACCCAAAAAGGAGAAGAAAAAAAAGAACCAGGATCTCCTGTACTATCCCCCAGGTCCTCTTAATAAAGTTTTCATAAAAATAACATAAATCTGACCCCCAAATCATAAAGTACCCTTGTTTAGCTTGCAGCCCCTACAGCAAACAGTACTAAAGCACGTTGGTTTTGAATCCAGCTTCAGAACAGGCAAAGAAGGTGTTAACATCATCGAGAGGCATAGGTTTGGACATCTTACTCAAGAGTTACTTGGCAGGGAGTAGAACTATGGGCATTCTGGTTTTTGTTTGTTTGTTTTTTAAATTAATTAATTTTTTTTTTAGTGAAACACCATGAGGTACAGTTGTAGACTAACAGATTTTTGTGCTTGGGTTTCAGTTATACAATGATTGCGTACCCACCCCTCCACCAGTGCCCATTTCCCACCACCACTGATCCCAGTATCCCTCCCACCCCCCCATCCCCCCCACAATCCCACCCTGCCTCTATGGCAGGGCATTCCCTTTTGTTCTCTCTCTGCTTTTGGGTGCTGTGGTTTGCAAAAGAGGCATTGAGCGGTCATGTTCGGTCTCTAGTCTACTTTCAGCATGCTTCTCCCATCCTGGGAGGATCCTCCCAACACCCCTTATTTGGTACTCCCTTCTCTATCTGAGCTGATGGGCATTCTGTTTAACTGAAGTCTTGTCAACTTTGGACCTTCTGCAGGGAGACTGGAGAGCACGCAGCGGGGAGATCTTTTCCCTCTGTGAAGTGGCCCCGGGGTATGAGACAAGGGTTCTAGGTGGACGGGGGAGTGCAGACCTTCTCCAGACCTGCATGTTCACTGTCCTAGCACAGAGCCTTCCTGTCCAAGTTCACGGGCACTTGAAACATTGAGATACTGATTGTGAATTTTGTGAAACCACCTCAGTTGTTTGCAAAAGAGCCATGATTTGTTACTGGGTCCCCCCCACCCCCCCCCACCCCACCCCACCAATCAAAGAGTTAAATTTGGAAAAACAAACAGTAATTGCTGTCAGGAAGCAAGAGAGAACCTTCCGGACAGCTGTCGTTATATGGGTACATACAAGGGTCTCGATGGCAGAGGACACTTTGGATTCTCCAACTGTTACACTTCATGAAAACTATACATAGGTAGGGCCAGAGACATCGTACAAGACTGTGCTTGCCTTGAACATGGCCAACCTGGGTTCCATCCCCAGCACTGCAAAGGGTCCCCCAAGTACCACCAGGAGTGATCCCTGAGCACAGAGACAGGAGTAAGCCCTGAGCATTGCCAGGCAGCCAAATAAAACCCCCAGAAGGTAATGATGGTGGCACAATCATGTAGGTGTAATTAATGTGCACTAAACTGCACACCAAAAAATGATGAACGTGGCACATCTGATGTATATTCACTATGACCGATTCACCAAAAAATGCAATCTACGTAATCGAGGACCGGTCACTTGGCTTCTCTTAAAGGACACGAATTCACCTTCACGGCAGCGAAGGGACCCTCAGAAACAGACAGAGAAGCCCCTTTCTGCCTGGACAGTCTGCTGAGGCCCTTGGGTATGCTTTTCCAAACTGCTTCCTTCCCGGGGTCTGTAATTGCCAAGAGAAAATGAAATCTCCGAGCCAGCTCCTGGCCCAACCTCCTCTGACCCTGACCTGGCCCAGCCCTCCTGAAGGCAGGGACTTCCAGGGCTGGGGAAGCTGAACAAAGGCCTCAGGTTCAAGGGGAGGGCAGGGTGCTGTGCTGGGCACGGAGGAGGGAAGGGGCCGGCCTGTATCTGCTCTCCTCCTAGGCTGGCTTCCCGTCTCGGCCTCCCCCGGCTACAGGCAGGACGCAGATGGCAGGCTTTGAGACAGGGACGGGACCCTGGGCCACCAGGAGTTACCTCCTGGGGCTGGAGTGATAGTACAGCGGGTAGGGCGTTTGCCTTACATGCGGCTCAGCCCGGGTTCGATTCCCAGCATCCCATATGGTCCCCCAAACGCAGCCAGGAGTAATTTCTGAGTGCATGAACCAGAAGTAACCCCTGCGCATCGCTGGGTGTGATCCAAAAAGCAAAAAGAAAAAAAAAAAAAGGAGTTACCTCCTTATTTTGAATTCCTTTAAATTTATGGCTTCACCAGGCTCACAAAGCACTGAGAAGTAAGGGGGTATTTTCAAGGTCACGCCGCAAGGTCACAGCCTGGGACTGAGGTTTAAGCCTCTGAGGCCCTTTCTCGAGGGGTCTGGGGGGTCCTGTCCCTTCACCTTCTCCCCTCACTTCCCACAGGGCATTTCGAAACAGTACGCCTGAGGCAAGATTCACAAGTCCCAATATTTACCCACTTAAGTGGTTAAAAACAATTCAATGTCCTGGGCCAGATAGCACAGCTGGTTCGCAATTGTCTTGCAGGTGGCTGACCTAGGTTCAGTCCCTGGGGCTACAGATGTTCCCCTGAGCCCTCCCAGGAGTGACCCCGACCCGACTCGAAAGAACCGAGCACCACCGAGTTTGGCTCAGAAGCCAAATCCGTATCAGCAAACAGAAAACATTCAATTCTCTGTTGGGGAGCATGGAACCACATCTGTGTGTAGCAGATCCGCTTAGATGTCTTATGCTTAATCTGTGTACAAATTCCATAGGGTAAAAAGAATGTCTTCATATTTTTTGTTTTAGATTTTTTTCTTAAAATTATATATATATATATTTTTGGGGGGGGTGGGGGTTGTGGAGAGACAGTACAGCAAAGAGGGCATTTATCTTGCATGTGACCGACCTGGGTTTGATCCCTGGCAACCCAGACGACCCCCTGATCCTGCCAGGAGTGATTTCTGAAGGCACAGCCGCCGGTAATTCCTGAACATTGCCAGGTGTGGCCCCCCACCTTCCCCTCCCCCCCACCAAAAAAGAAAAAGAACTTTGAGATACTGACTGTTATATTTTTTTAATTTTTTAATTTTTTAATTAATTGTCCTTCGCCAACTATAAGACCAAGATGACTGCCCTCCGACGTCCTGATGGATCCATCACATCCTCCAGAACGGCAATGGAGAAGATTATCCATGACTTCTACTCAAATCTCTTCGATAGCCATGTCCACTTGCCGACATACCAAATTCCACAGGATGGGTATGTCGTTCCCAACGTTCTCCCTTCCGAAATCCGACACGCCATTTCGTCAGTAAAGAAGCAAACAGCACCCGGCCCAGACAAGGTCAGACCTGAACACCTGAAGAACCTGCCGTCAGTACTCATCAATACACTGGCTCGGCTCTTCACTCGCTACCTGTCTGAATGCAAGGTTCCATCTCAATGGAAAACCAGCAGGACCGTACTACTGTTCAAGAAGGGAGACATCCATGACATTGGCAACTATCGCCCGATCTGCCTATTGTCTGTCATCTACAAGCTGTTCACTCGAGTCATCCTGAATAGGATTGGCAGAACACTAGATGAAGGACAACCATGTGAGCAAGCAGGGTTCCGCAAAGGATTCAGCACCATCGACCATATCCACACGATAACCAAACTCATTGAGGTTTCTCGGGAGTTCAAGATGCCGCTCTGCTTAACGTTCATTGATTTAAAGAAGGCCTTTGATTCTGTTGAGACGGAAGCGGTCATTGAAGCCCTAGCCAATCAGGGCATACAAGCCCAATACATCAGGATCCTCCGTGAGCTGTATTGCGGATTCACTACCAGGATCTCACCATTCTACAAAGAAGTGATCGTTGATGTCAAGAGAGGGGTGCGGCAGGGTGATACCATTTCACCAAAACTCTTCAGTGCCACCCTCGAGAACATCATGCGACGACTGGAATGGGAAGGAATGGGAGTGAAGATAGATGGTCGGCAACTACACCACCTCCGCTTTGCTGATGACATTGTTTTAATAACACCAAACATCAGCCAAGCGGCACAAATGCTGGCCGACTTTGACCGTGAGTGTGGAAAGGTAGGACTACAGCTGAATCTTACGAAGACAATGTTTATGAGAAATAGCCTTGTTCCTGACGCCCCATTCGCTCTCAATGGAACGACCATCTCCGAATGCAACAGCTATGTGTACCTAGGTCGAGAGGTCAACATGACAAATGACCTGGCACCCGAGCTGTGCAGGAGGAAGAGAGCGGCTTGGAACGCCTTCAAGAACGTCGAAGAAATAGCTAAGAGGACGAAGAACCTCCGGCTCCGGGCACATCTCTTTGATTCCACTGTTCTTCCTGCATTAATATATGCCTCAGAGACCTGGGCCCTACGCAAACAAGATGAGATCGCTACTCAGGTCTCCCAAAGAAGAATAGAAAGAGCTATGCTTGGAATATCACGTTTCACTCAAATGAGAGAACGAATCCGGAGTTCTGACATCCGTCGACGATCAAGGATCAGGGACGCTGTCTCATTTGCCAAGGTGTCGAAAATCAGATGGGCTGGTCACGTAATGAGATTTAAAGACGACCGTTGGACTAGAGCTGTTACTGATTGGATTCCACGGGATGTCAAGAGACCGCGTGGCCGCCCACCTACCAGATGGTCAGACTTCTTTGTCAAGGTCATGAATGATCGGTTTGAGGCCCTCCATGTTCCCGGAGCGAAGAGATGCCATTGGGCTACACTAGCACGCGACAGGGACAAATGGAGACGTTACTGGCGCCCGCTCGAGCAAATCGACGACTAACGGGAAGTTAAGTGATTAAGTGATTTTATTTTTTATTTTTTTTGTTTTTATTTTTTGCTTTTTGGGTCACACCTGGTGATGCACAGGGGTTCCTCCTGGCTCTGCACTCAGGAGTTACTCCCGGCGGAGCTCAGGGGACCATATGGGATGCTGGGAATCGAACCTGGGTTGGCCGCGTGCAAGGCAAACGCCCTACCCGCTGTGCTATCGCTCCAGCCCCAAGATACTGTTATTTTAAATACTGTTAATGGTAGGGTCTTACGCATATAACATTCCCACATCTAGTCATTTTCAAGAGGCTTTCTGGATTTGGGGGTTACACCCAGCAGTGCTCAGGGCTTACTCCTAACTCTGGTTCAATCGAGAGCCTGAGAATGAGCCATTACTAGCTTTGCTGCGGTGGGGGTGGGTAGGGCCCCAGGGTCACACCCAACCACGTTGAGGGGACACATGGAGCCAGGGGTGAATATCCAGTCGGCTGTGGGCAAGGTCTTCACCGCAATATCTCTCCCACTCCCAGAACCTCTTTATAAGCAGGAATCTTCCAATCTCCATTCTCCTCTGATTTTCTGCAGTCTATCATACCAACACAAAGAATTCATTCCCCCTGGGCCCGGAGCGATAGGTCAGTGGGAAGGGCATTTGCCTTGCATGTGGCTGATCTGGGTTTCATCCTGGCATCCCATATGGTCCTCCAAGCACCGCCAGGGGCAAATCCTGAGTGCAGAGCCAGGAGTAACCTCTGAGCATTGCTGGGTGTGACAAAACTATATATATATAGTTTTATTTTCCCTTTGGAGAACCTGGCCGGCTACCGAAAGTATCCTGCCCACACGGCAGAGTCTGGCAAACTTTCCGTGTCATACTCAATATGCCAAATACCAGTAACAGTGATGGGTCTCATTCTCCTAATCCTGAAAGAACATTGAAATGGCTCTTTTAAAATCTCAGGGCTAGGAAGAAGGAGACGTTACTGGTGCCTGCTTGAGGAAATCGACGAACCACAGGATGATCGTGATCGTGATCGTGATGTATGTATAAATGTAAAAAAAAAAAATCATTCCCTGTCACTATGGTTGGTTTCCTGTTGTCCCATGAGTGTTCAAGGAGGCTCACCATCATTCAGTGGTTATGTCTTTCCACACGAATATTCTCTCATTCTCTCTCTCTTTCTCTCTCTCTCTCCTGAGGGTACCCCAGATTCCTCACCTATCATGTGGGGTCAGTGGCCAGCTCACGGTGACAATGTGTTGACATGACGCAGAAAGCAATCCCAACAGTGCAATCTATGTGGATTTTAAGTATTGCTCTTCAGTCATTCCCTGGCCATCTGCCACCCCTCAGGTACAGCTTCTGCGTCATTTCTAGAATCCATCGCATCTAAGAGTCCCACACGGCCAGAACTGATGCTTGCTTTTTTGGTTTTTCCCACGTGGTGCTACAGGGGCCAAGTGGTCCTGGGGCCCAAATTGGGTTCCTGCATTTGCTCGATCCATCTCCTGTCTCAGTGGTTCTTTCTGGTCTTCTCCCATCTGCCTGATGAAACCACATTAATTCTCGCCAAGCTCATGAAGCCTCCTTGCTATACACCCAGTAGAACGCCACTTGCAAGGCCCAGCTCACCGCTAACCAGGAGCTTTACCCGGACGAGTCCTGGGCCATGTTCACTACTGAATCCACCAGCAAGCAAGCAGGGAGGGGAGATGAATAAGAAGGACAAAACTAGAATGACCACTTTTATTTTGTAGGAAGGAGGGGACACTCCTTGTGATTCTCAGCTGACCAGACCATCCTGTTCGGCCCAGAGGATGCAGTGTTGATCCGGCCCTCGCTTGCCAGGGACCACCAAGCCCCCTGGGGAGCTCAGGGGCCATTGGGACTAAAACTAGCCATGCCCAGGAGACCACATAGTAGCGGGTATCAAATTCCATGGCCAGCCCTCTATCCCCAATACTGTCCATGTAGATTAAACCTGATATTCGCAATGGACTTGGGCCTATCTGCAAATGTATTATCTCCTTTGGAAATACCTTAAATGAAAAATGAAAAAACGATGGGCCTGGGAGATCACATAGCACGACAGGCACTCACCTTGTATGTGGCTCACCCAGATGAATCCCCTACTCACCCTATGGGCCCCACAGCACCACCAGGAGAAAGTCCTGAGCACAGACTTAGGAGTAAGCCCTGAGTATCACCAGATGAGCTGCCCACCCAAAAACGATCCTGGTCATCTCAAAAACTGAAAGTCTACTGAATGGATAAACAGACTCTTACTGAGTCTGGGCGCTGCACCTACCAATGTTCTGGGCTTACTCCTGACTCTGCACTCAGGGATTGCTCTTGAGTTCTTAGGGAACCATAGTGGTTCTGAGCATCAAAGCTCGGTGAGCCCCATGAATGGCAAGTGCCTCACCTATTGTACTATCCGTCAGGCCCACTCCATATACTTTTCTTGGTGACTGTCAGGTACAACCAGCAGAGCTCTGGGTTTACTCCCGACTGTACTCAGGACTCATTCCTGTAACCTCGGAGGAACATATGGGGTGTTGAGGATTAAACCTGGTTTCACCACATGCAAGGCAAAAGACTAGACAGTGTCTGTGGGCCAGGTTAAATCTGTTATTTTAACTACTGGGCTCTTGTCCTTGGATCTCTTAAGTAGCCATGAAAGAGTCCGCAGGGGAATGGATCGCCATAAAAGTGTGCACCAACAAAACCTTTTTAACGGACATCCAAGTCCCTTCAAATTGTAAAACCTGAGTGCAATTTTCACGTGACACAAAAATTTGATTTTTGATTTCCTTAAACCGTTAAAAAAAAAAGGCAAGTGGGCTGGAGAGATAGCACAGCGGCTAGGGCGTTTGCCTTGCACGCAGCCGGCCCGGGTTCGATTCCCAGCATCCCACATGGTCCCCTGAGCACCGCCAGGAGTAACTCCTGAGTGCAGAGCCAGGAGGAACCCCTGTGCATCACCAGGTGTGACCCAAAAAGCAAAAAAAAAAAAAATATATAGAAAAAAAAGGCAAAATTCATTCTAAGCTCACAGATAATACAGAAAACAAAAAAACAAAAACCCAACTCTGTCCTGGGGCTGGGGTGATAATACTGTAATATTGTAATATAATGTAGTAATTATTATGTATATAATATATAGTATATAATGTAGTATTATGTAGTAATACATTATTGTATTGTATTATATTGTCTTATGTAATAACACAAATAATAATGTAAGGCGCTTGCCTTGCCCAGGCGGCCAAGCCCAGGTTCGAGTCCCTGCATCCTGCATGATTCCCCGAGCCCACCAGGAGCGATCCCTGAGTTCAGAGCCAGGAGGACCTGCCCTGAGCACTACTGGGGAGTGGTGCAGACACTCATACAACCCCTCAAAAAGAACAAACAAAAACTCAGTCCACCGGATTTGGCGTGCTGGGCTCTAACTCACGAATCCCAAATCCAAAGGTCTTTTTTATCGACTTGGCCTTGAATCTGAATTTCAGAGAAACAAGGAAATTAGGCCCTCATTGGGAAATATTTAGAGATTTGAGACCCCAACCCCCGCAGTGCTTTCTAAAGGTAAAGCCCCCAGGCCCACTTTGGGGTCTCTGCACTGCAGACGCCCCCCCACCCCCAGGCGATATTCTCAGCAAGGGGCAGAGGATGCAGCTGCTGCCTGGACCACCCAGGACCGGGTCCCTCGCTCACGTGTGTGACATGTGCCAGTCACGTGGCAGGTCCCCTGACCCCCAGCTGTGGTGAGGGGCGGGGCCGGGCGGGAAAGCTGCTGCCTGCCACGTGCTGGCTGCAAGGGCTGGTGGGGGAGGAGAGGAGGGCCCGCAAGGAGGTACCAACTTTCCCGGGCCAACATCCCAATCGTGGGGCAGCTCAAATCCCTCTTGTAAACACTAGTTTGTTCTAGTTCCTGCGTGATTTGGTTCATTAATCCAAAGACAGTTTTTTTGGGGGGTGGGGGGTGGGGATGCCTGCTTCCTCCAGGAAGCCTTCCAGCCCCCACTCTCCCATCTCTAGTCCTCAATGTATGTTTGAGTTATTATTTTTTTTTTTTGCTTTTTGGGGCACACCCGGCAATGCACAGGAGTTACTCCTGGTTCATGCACTCAGGAATGACTCTTGGTGGTGCTCGGGGGACCCTCTGGGATGCTGGGAATCGAACCCGGGTCGGCTGCGTGCAAGGCAAAGGCCCAGTACCCGCTGTACTATTGCTCTGAACACCCCCCCCCTTCTCTGCCCCCAGTTTTCCTGGAGCAATTTAAAAGATTTGTTTACCAAATGGTGCAAAATCCTTCTGAAAGCTCCCCCCAATATTAGCACTTTTTAATTAATTAATTCATTCATTCATTTTTGCTTTTTGGGGTTCCACCTGGCGACGTTCAGGGGTTCCTCCTGGTTCATGCACTCAGGAATGACTCCTGGCGGTGCTCGGGGGACCCTATGGGATGCTGGGAATTGAACCCGGGTCGGCTGCGTGCAAGGCAAACGCCCTACCTCTGTGCTATCGGCTCCAGTTTTTATTTATTTTTGCTTTTGGGGTCATACCCGGCATTGCACAGGGGTTCCTCCTGGCTCTTGCACTCAGGAATTCCCCCTGGCGGTGCTCGGGGGACCCTATGGGATGCTGGGAATCGAACCCGGGTCGGCTGCATGCAAGGCAAACGCCCTACCTGCTGTGCTGTCACTCCAGCCCTCTTGTTTTATTTTTTTTTTCTCCAGAAGATAGGACATGTCTTTTTTTTTCTTTTTTGGGTCACACCCAGAAATTCTCAGGGGTTCCTCCTGGCTCTGCACTCAGGAATCACTCCTGGCGGTGCTCAGGGGACCATTGGGATGCTGGGAATCGAACCCGGGTCGGCTGCGTGCAAGGTAAACGCCCTCCCGGCTGTGCTATTGCTCCAGTCCCCGTATGTTTGTTTTTTAAAGGAGGGGGTGCACTAGGGTCGTGCTCAAGGCTTGCTCCTGGGTCTGGCTCGGGGATCACTCCTGGAGGGGCTCAGGGGACCCGATGGGGTGCTGGGGATTTAACCCCAGTCAGTAGCTTTTCCCGCTCTAGTATCTCTCCGGCCTCCTCAGTGTTTTTCTCGTCTACACACCTTAATACCCAACGCCACCCCTCAGTGCAGAGCCAGAAGTAAGCCCTGAGCATTTCCGGGTGTACAAATAGTAAATTTATATATACCTTATTTATATTTTAAAAAAAGCAATGTATTTATATTATTTTTATTTATTTATTTTTTATAATGTAGGAGTACTGCTATTTATTCAGCCACTGATTAGCTGAATATATTATTTTTAAAAAGGTGTCCTTGAAGAGATACATGGTTAAGGAGACTTTTATGGGCCTCCAGCGATAGTACAGCGGGTAGGGCGTTTGCCTTAAACACGGCTGACCCGGGTTCGATTCCCAGCATCATCCCATAGGGTCCCCCGAGCACCGCCAGGAGTAACTCCTGAGTGCAGAGCCAGGAGTAACCCTGAGCATCGCTGGGTGTGACCCAAAAAGCCAAAAAAAAAAAAAGAAGGCTTTTATACTTCAAGTCACTGAAGCTACCTCAGACAATAAACCATAAAACAAGAACAGTTTAGCAACAGCAGTATACAGATGTGTGTACGAAATCATTCAGGGTGTCATTTTATTATTAAGATGTTTATAAAAAGTAATTTGAATAATCATCATTGCAGTTAGTCCTGGCAACACATACAGATATTCTCACTAGTTTGCATTTGGGTTCATCATTTTTTTCTTAAAGGAACGGTGGGGGTTTTTAATTTTAGAATTTCCAGATCTCAGTGAGTTTTCCGTTCACTTGTAGAGAGCAAACCTGAAAAGGCCTTCGGAGAAAAAATGTTGTCGATAAAATACATAGTCATGGATAAGTAAGTCTATTAAAAGGTTTCAGTATTCGGGCTGGAGTGATAGCACAGCGGGGAGGGCGTTGGCCTTGCACACGGCCCGACCCGGGTTCGATCCCCAGCATCCCATATGGTCCCCTGAGCACGGCCAGGAGTAGTTCCTGAGTGCATGAACCAGGAGTAACCGCTGAGCATCACCGGGTGTGACCCAAAAAGCAAAAAAAAAAAATTAAAAAAAAAAAAATAAAGGTTTCAGTATTTAAACCTTGAAACAGTCATTATTTTATTATTTTCTACTTTGTACTTCATGGAAGTGGTTCACAGTGAAAATGTAGCTTGGGGCCATGGAGATGGTAAGGGGTCAAAGCACTTACACGACCCCATACCCAAACCTGTGTCTGATGCCGGGGGCCACTTAGGGTCCTGCAACATCGCCAAAGATAAAGTATTTATTTTTAGCAGTGTCAGGGACTAACTCGGGGTCTCATGCCAGGCCCGTGCTGTACCTCTGAGCCACTGTCCATCCCTGTTTCTGTTCTTGCGTGATCATTTACAATGAGGCATTTGTAATTTAAAATCTAAGATAGCAATTTGGCCCTTGTTAGCTCCTCACAAGTACCAAAATCACAAATATGTACAGTCTTCCTTTGTTGCCAAATTTAAAATTTGAAAATAATTCAAATAGCTTTCTCGTGAAATTATCAGCAATTGATTCCTCAATGAAAACAAGGTAGTCAATCATAGGATTCTAATGGAAAAGGTTCAGTATGCTTGCTGATAATTTCCAAATATCAGTTTTGCTCGAGCGGGCCCAGTAACGTCTCCATTGGAGACTTTGTTGTTACTGTGTCTGGCATATCGAATACTCTCGGTAGCTTGGCGGGCTCTCCGAGAGGGGCGGAGGAATCGAACTCGGGTCGGCCATAGTTGGCCGCTTGTAAGGCGAACGCCCTACCCGCTGTGCTATCGCTCCAGCCCAGTTAATAATCAAAATCAATATTTTCAAAATGTTTTCCAAATTTCTCAGCATCTGTCATTTAATTTGTAACACGTTCAATGATTTTTTTTTCTCAGTAAGTCAAACTTCCCCTTTTATTTTTTTTCCTTTGTGGAAATGCTTTATTTACAATAGCACTGTATCCATGACACATTTTAAATCATAGTTAAAAAAATGGTGCACCAACGGAGAGAGAGAACACAGGGGATTGCCCTGCCACAGAGGCAGGGGGAGATGGGGGGATGGGGGTTGGAGGGATATTATCCATGGTGGTGGAAAATGGGCACTGGTGGAGGGATGGGTATCTGATCATTGTATAATTGAAACCCAAGCACAAAAAATTGTAAATCTACAACTGTAAAAAATAAATAAATAAAAAAAAATGGTGCACCAAACCTTGACATTTTCAAAATACAACTATTTAATAGCATATTAACTTATTTTAAGAATTTCCCAATGGTGTTATTTTTAAAAATTTAAATAAAAATATTTAAAATATTTAAATATTTAAAATATTTTGTGTATGTAATTGGAGGAAAATAAACAGTCAAAAAATCTAATCTAAAGAATTTACACCGTTTAAAATGAAAATATTGAAAAAAATATATGTTTCTGTAGAAGAAACTTCCATCTCCTCTGATATCCATTGGAGACATACTCACACATCTAAAATGTCATACTGACAAAGAAGAGTCACTTAAAAACTTCCCCTTTTAAATAAAAAATGTATTTAATATTTAAATTTGCAAAATTCAAATATATTTGTAAAGGCCCTCCCGTTGATCGTCGATTTGCTCGAGCGGGCCCAGTAACGTCTCCATTGGAGACTTTGTTGTTACTGTGTCTGGCATATCGAATACTCTCGGTAGCTTGCCGGGCTCTCCGAGAGGGGCGGAGGAATCGAACTCGGGTCGGCCATGTTGGCCGCTTGTAAGGCGAACGCCCTACCGCTGTGCTATCACTCCAGACACAGTAACAACAAAGTCTCCAATGGAGACGTTACTGGGCCCGCTCGAGCAAATCGACGATCAACGGGAGGGCCTTTACCTTTACCTAAATATATTTGTGTAGAGAATAAGCAACAAAACAATCTAATTGTGATCACTCACTGGGTATTATTTTTGGAAATCATTGTACAGTCTAAGAAAACAGTGATTTCCTGTTTTCTGGGCTCAGGGATCACTCCTGGCAGTGCTTTTGAGCTGAGGATCAAATCCAGGTGAGCTGCACACAAGGTTAAGTACCTTACCCACGGTGCTATCTCTCCAGCCCGTGGAGTGCCACCTGACTGGTCTCCTAAAGCTTAAGACTGACTCTAGGATTTTATGCTTTGGGATTGATGTTTACTACTCAGATGATCTCATTCACGTCCAGGCTGCACGCTTTAATTGCTGATCTTGTTGGGAAGTGGACTTGGAAGGAACTATCAAACTGCTCAGTGCCTAAAGCCTGCCTCCTAGTTCCTGTGATCTTCAGTCTGAATTTCCAAACACCTTTTACACAATTCTGAAAAAATAACTTTCACTTAATGGCTGGAGTGATAGCACAGCGGGTAGGGCGTTCGCCTTGCACGTGGCCAACATGGCCGACCCGAGTTCGATTCCTCCGCCCCTCTCGGAGAGCCCGGCAAGCTACCGAGAGGATCTCGCCCTCACGGCAAAGCCTGGCAAGCTCCCCGTGATGTATTCGATATGCCAGACACAGTGACAACAAAATCTCACAGTGGAGATGTTACTGGGCCCGCTCGAGCAAATCGATGAACAACGGGAGGACAGTGACAGTGACACTTAATGCTTATTCTCTTTAAACCCTTGGTAAAGAGTGGGTTAAGAGATTTGTTCAGGGATACAGATTTGGCAAAGGTGCAAGACTGGGACTCTCACACAGACAACCCAACTGCAAAGTTTTTTTTTTTTTTCCCTCCCGTTGATCGTCGATTTGCTCGAGCGGGCCCAGTAACGTCTCCATTGGAGACTTTGTTGTTACTGTGTTTGGCATATCGAATACTCTCGGTAGCTTGCCGGGCTCTGCAAGTTATAAATTACAAACTGCAAGGCTACAGACTTCTATCCGCTCGGCTTCACGGGATTCCTACCACTGTGTGGATTTGGGTGGGAATGGGGATGCCTGGGGAAAATGATTGGCTATTAGGTGTCACGGAGGCAGCCTTGCCATGGCCATCTTTCTGAGCAGCTCGTTCCCTTATTAGCATGGTCTGCTTTCAGATTCCTCCTGTTCCTCCAGTGCAAAGTCCACTTAGGGTCAGCACCACCAATAACGGAGCATTTGCTACGTAGTAGGCGTGATCTTGAGCACGCTAGTTGATCTCTATCTCGAATCTTACCGTCTCCCCAAATAGACCCAAGGCTCAGTGCTGTCAAATCAGGCAGTGATTGGTAGACCCCCAAAAACTTGAAAAACAACTTTTAATTGATTTTTACTGATTTACCACGAAGACCCAACCCTTCCATTCTTTTTTTTTAATTATTAAAATATTTAATTTAAAAAAATATTTTATTTATTTATTTATTTGCTATTTGGGTCACACCCAGCGATGCGCAGGGTTTACTCTTGATTCATGCACTCAGGAATTACTTCTGGCCGTGCTCGGGGGACCATATGGGATGCTGGGGATCGAACCCGGGTCGGGCCGCGTGCAAGGCCAACGCCCTACCCACTGTGCTATCACTCCAGCCCCGTACACTTCCATTATTTTTTTTTTTCTTTTTGGGCCACACCTGGCGATGCACAGGGGTTACTCCTGGCTCTGCACTCAGGAATTACTCCTGGTGGTGCTCAGGGGGCCATATGGGATGCTGGGAATCGAACCCGGGTCGGGCTGCGTGCAAGGCCAACGCCCTACTTGCTGTGCTATCACTCCAGCCCCGTACACTTCCGTTCTTAAGTCACTTCCAGGGCAAGGTCTAGGTCATCACACTCCATCAGCTTATGGCAAACTGCCACATTGTTCTTGTGATCTTCCACTGGGCTCCATCTTGGCTCCTCTGTCCCAGGCTGGCATCTCTGTGTAGGTCTAGTCAGAGGCACTGCAAAAAAATTTTCTCTGCTCCCTATTGTTGAAAGACCTGGAGAGAGACTGATTCGCGTGAAGGAAGTGCAGAGAGGGCTGGTGCCTTCTGGTACAGCTTCCCTTTCCCGTACATTCTTCTGTAACATGTGAAAGGTGTGCATGTGTATGTCTTTGCTTTCCCTATCCCTTTTTTTTTTTTTCCTAACCTGGAAATCACTGTATCACTGTGATCCCGCAGATCATCAATTTACTCGAGCCGGCTCCAGTAACGTCTCTATGCACAGGGGTTACTCCTGATTCAAGCACTCAAGAATTTAGCAGCGCTGAGATTTTAGCAGCCTCTCCGTACTCATCTTTCTCAGTGATTGGAGGGTCTTTCAGGGTCAGGGGAATGAGACCTGTTATCGTTACTGCTTTTGGCATATCGAATACGCCAGGGGAAGCTTGCCAGGCTCTGCCCATGCAGGCGAGATACTCTCAGTAGCTTGCTGGACTCTTCAAGATGCAAATATATATATATATTTTTTTTCTCTCTATGATTTGTTTCCTACTGTCTGAACGCCATCAAACATGGTGTGGTAATTACGGAAAATGGGTAGGAAGTGTCTTATGAATGTGGAAATCTTAACAATAACACATAGATTACAGTGCCTCTGTTACTATTCCGAGCGCTTTCTAATTTAGTATTCCCAATAATTTTCTACATTAGGCATTTTAATTACTCTCTTTCTGGATGAAGAGACTGAGCGGTTAAGAAACTGGCCTAAGGTCCCACGGCTGGGATTTCAAAATTTGGGTGTTGAATGATGGTCCTCGATCGCCCCCCTCATAAAACAACATCGTGCTTTTGCTTTATTAGGGAAAGCAGCACCTGCTAAGTATTTTTAAAAATAAGATAATAAGCAAAGTATAAGGAGACTGTCATCCCAAATGCTATTACGCAGGGAAAATTAAATAACTTAGTCCAGTAGTTATAAATGCGCGTTAGTCCGTGTTTCAGAGATGAAGCTACACGGTACAAAAGGTTTTTGGTCTTTTCATTGGAATTTTTAACAGCTTCATAAAGTATGATTCACATCTTTAAAATTCTCATTTTAGGGACTGGAGAGATAGCACAGCGGGTAGGGCGTATGCCTTGCACACAGCCAACCTGGGTTCGATTCCCAGCATCCCATAGGGTCCTCTGAGCACTGCCAGGAGTATCTCCTGAGTGCAGAGCCAGGAGTAACCCCTGTGCATCGCCGGGTGTGACCCCCCCCCAAAAAAAGAATATATATCCAGAGCTGAAGAGAGAGAGTACAATGAGAAGGCTCTTTCCCTGCACTCAGCTGACCTGGGTTCGATCCAAGCCCCGCCAGGAGTGCTCCCTGAACACAGAGCGAGGAGTAAGCTCTGAGCACTGCCAGTTGTGACCCAGACCCCTCGTCCCCAAAGAATATAAATCCGTCTTGAAGGAAAGAATGCTTGGAGTCATATATGTTTCAATGTAGAAAGAAGGTGAGACTTGTCATTTCATGGTGTATTAAGATTGGTAAACTCAGAATGGGAGACTAACACCCAAGAAGAGTAGAGGTAAGTACCAGAAGGATCAGTTCACAGTTTACGAGCTGGCCTCACATGCTGGGGGAAAAGGCAGCTCAGATAGAGAAGGGACCACCAAGTAAAGGGTGCCAGGAGAACCCGCTCGGGGTGGGAGATGCGGGCTGAAAGTCGACTTATAGACCAAACATGATGGCCACTTAATACTTCTATTGCAAACCAGAGCACCCAAAGAGAGAGAGAGAAAGCAAAAGAGGGAATGCCCTGCCACAGAGCCACAGAGGCAGGGTGGGATGGGGGGATGGGGGGTGGGAGGGATGCTGGGACCCGTGGGGGTGGAGGATGGGCACTGGTGGAGGGATGGGCACTCGATCATTGTATGACTGAAACGCAAGCATGAAAGTTTGTAAGCCTGTAACTGTCCCTCACGGTGATTCACTAATAATTTTAAAAAAAAAGATTAGCAAACTAAGATACTTTCAGACATAACTTAGGTGTTTCCTGCCTTAGAATGGAATCCTTTTTAGCTTACTTTGGAATATACAAGAAAGTGTATTTTGTGAAGCAAAGTTTAATTAAAAAATTATAGACTATTAAAAAAATAAAATAAAATTTATACTGCACGGTAGCCCTGTCCTCCCGTTGTTCATCGATTTGGGCACCAGTAACATCTCCACCGTGAGACTAGTTACTGTTTTCGGCATATTGAATATGCCACAAGGAGCTTGCCAGGCTCTGCTGTGCGGGCGCGGTGCTCTCAGCAGCTTGCCGGGCTCTCCGAGAGGGATAGAGGAATCGAACCCGGGTCGGCAGCGTGCAAGGCAAATGCCCCACCTGCTGTGCTATTGCTCCAGCCCCAAATTTATGCTATTCTTCTTTATTTTTTTCTATATATTGTCCACATTATATACTACATAGATGATATATTTAATCATGTAAATTATGTTTGAATGCCAGTGAGAATTTTTGTGTATAAATTTAGTAATATTCAGTAATTATAAAAGTTAACGTTTATCATTGAAATTTAAATCTAGGCATTCATGATATTTTGTCTTCTTAATTTGAAATGCGAATTTTATAAAAACTCAGATATAAAAAAATTTGTAGTTTTCTTTGAACTAAAAATATCTGTTATAGATGTTAAAAAAATTCTCATTTTAGCAAACACATAATGACAGTAAATTTGTGATTTTGTCCCGTTTCCATAATTTAGTCATAGCTTATTGCATCACTCCAAAATATTTTTTTTTTTTTTTGCTTTTTGGGTCACACCCGGCGATGCTCAGGGGTTACTCCTGGCTCATGCACTCAGGAATTCCTCCTGGCGGTGCTCGGGGGACCACATGGGATGCTGGGAATCGAACCTGTGTCGGCCATGTTGGCTGCATGCAAGGCAAACGCCCTACCCGCTGTGCTATTGCTCCAGTCCCTCCAAAATATTTTTGATACCCATTTATGCCCTCACAACCACCCCTGAAAGCTGCTATTCCATTTTCTGTGTCTATTGTTGTACTTAATCTGACATTTCGCATAAAGAGACTTATATAATATGTGGTATTTTGAATGTGCCTTCTTGGACTTAGTATAATGGTTTCATGGTTTGCCTTTTAAAAAAAAAACATTTTAATGCCCATATAAGGATGTAGAGTATGTACAAATAAAATCAATTAGTTTCTTCCTCCTGAGGGGTTATTTATTTATTTATTTATTTTGCTTTTTGGGTCACACCCGGCAATGCACCGGGGTTATTCCTGGTTCACGCACTCAGTTATTACTCCTGGCGGTGCTCAGGGGACCCTATGGGATGCTGGGAATCGAACCCGGGTCGGCCGCGTGCAAGGCAAACGCCCTACGCGCTGTGCTATCACTCCAGCCCTGGTTTGCCTTTTTTTTTTTTTTAACTACACCTGGTGCTACTGGGGTCTACTTCTGGCTTAGTGATTGGGAGTTACTACTGAAGGTGTTTGGGGGACCCTACAGTGACAAGAATCGAACCCAGAGCATGCAAGACAAGTCCTCGACCACTGAGCCCACATCCCTGACCCTCAAGGTTTATTCTTGCTTCGTAGGCTTCTTTGTGCCTGGGTGCTAGGGATTGGACCCAGGTCGGCTGCATGCATGGTGAGCATCCTACTTGCTGCAGTGTCTCTCCGGGCCTCCCTCTGCTGCTTTTCTTAGGACCCCCAAGTGGTGCTCAGGAGGCCCAGAAGTCTCACCCATGACTCTTGTCCAGTCGGCTGGCATTTCGATGCGAGGACGCCAAGCTGCTCTGGCACTGTGGTGCTCGGCATACCTGGCCACACTGGCTGGCAGTGCCGGGGGCCTCCAGGACTGCACCCAGCAATGCTGGGGGGAAACATATGATGCGGGGAACTGAGCTGACCTAACCATTGGCACTGTCTCCCTGTCCCTATTTGATCCTTCTTGCTGGTTGCATAATATTTCATTGTAAGGGCATATAACTTGAAAAAGATTCTTTCAAGCATTAAAGAACATTTCTATATATTTTTTTCAATGAAATAACAGTGCTTTGGATAGTCATGTAAAAATTTCTCTGTGCACACATTTTTTTCACGTTTCTGGGATAGACACCTACATTAAGTTACATGGTTCCAAAAATTTTGTGCCACTTGACATTTCCACCAGCAATATATGAGAATTCTAGTTTCTCCACATTCTAGTCACTACTTGCTGCTATCTTTTATAGTGCCCCAGTGGATGTGACTACTTGTGGCTGCTTTTTTTTTGGCTTTTTGGGTCACACTCGGTGATGCACAGGGGTTACTCCTGGCTCTGCACTCAGGAGTTACTCCAGGCGGTGCTCAGGGGACTCTATGGGATGCTGGGAATCGAACCCGGGCCGGCCGCGTGCCAGGCAAACGCCCTACTCGCTGTGCTATCGCTCCAGTCCCATTGTGGCTGTTTTTATTTGCATTTCCCTCATGAGACTTATCAAGGATCCTTCTACATGCTTCCTAGACTTTGGAATATTTTCTTTGATTCAATATCTACTCATAGCCTTCGTTCAACTTTTCAGTTTTGAGCATGTATCTTTTCATAATCAAAATACAAAACTTTTAATAAATATATGCCGGATTTCTGGTACAGGCTCCTTATCAAATACACGATTTACAAATATAATTTCAATATATTGTTTATTTTTTTCATTTCCCATCGGATGGGTAATATGTTGACTTCTTAATGCCTCGTTACCATACTTAGGGACCAGGAAAGGATCTCTTCTGTTTCGTTCCTGCTGTCTTTAGAAATACAAATATAGTTTTGAACGCAGATAAAGTCCAATTCAGCTTGTTTTCTTTGACCACCTCTGTTTTGGGTGTTGTATCTAAGAAGTCTTTGCTTAACCCTGACTGTTTTAGATTCAATTCCCTGCAGAGGAACGGGGAGGACAATGTCGTTCCAAGTCATCAAATACACATCCAAGGACCCCAGAAATTAGAACCTGAGTACTCATGCGAATGAAAAGCAACGAGAGGAGGAGGAGGGGGAGGAGGAGGAGGAAGATGTCCAGGCTGGAAAACTGCTGGTGAAAATTTCCTACCCACGTTCATTGTACTGCCAGGAGAAGCGACCCTGAGCCCAGACTAGTATAGTCCAGTTTTTATTTCCTCCAAAGGAACCCAGGTTGGATCCCTGGCACCCCACGTGGTTCCTCAAGCAATGCCAAGAGTGACCCCTAAGGTCAGAGCAAGAGTAAGCCCTGAGCACTGCTGGGTGTGACCTCCCAACAAAGGAGTAGAAGACTAATGCTTTGGGTTGCTTTTTTTTTTTTTTGCTCTGTGTGTGTGTGTGTGTGTGTGTGTGTGTGTGTGTGTGTGTGTTACTGGTGGACTATGCACTCAGGGACTGTATAGGGGGACCGTATGGGGTGCCGGAGATTGAATGAACCTGGTGTAATGAAAGCATCTTTACTTGTTGTACCATCATTCCTCTGTCTGTCTTTGGTCTTGAACTTCCGCTTTTCGGATAGAAAACAACATTAGTGGGTGCAGGCTCCGAGGACCTGCCCTTTCAGAAAGCATCTGATGGTCAGTGGAGGCTGGAGTGAGTGCATTGTAACTTGAGGGAACTGGGGGAGCATGAGTGGGGCCAACCTTATCCGCGGAATATTCTAGAAGACTATCAGACACGGAATCCATAGAGATTTATTTAGAAGGACAAGTTTTAGAGGGACAGGCCTGGGTGTGTAGGAAGAACTAAAGGATGGACAGGCTTCAGAAGTGAATGCGTTAAGGGCAGCGAGAGGAGACGAACGTTGCTGCCGAGAGGTTGGAGGAGGATGCAAAATTGGACATCTGGGGAGGTTTGATTATTATTATTATTATTTGTTTTTTCCTTTTTGGGTCACACCTGGCGTTGCACAGGGGTTCCTCCTGGCTCATGCACTCAGGAATTCCTCCTGGCAGTGCTGGGGGTGGGGGGAACCCTATGGGATGCTGGGAATCGAACCCGGGTCAACGATTGCAAGGCAAACGCCCTGCCCGCTGTGCTATCTCTCAATCACTCCAGCCCCCAGAACTTTTTCTCCCCATGAGGCCAACTTCTCTTCAGCCCTGCAGGCAGGTGAAACTCCGCCTTTTAAAGCACAGAAACAACAACACTCCCCAAAAGTGTCTACGGAGGGGGGTGGTCCTACTGATTGATAGAGACATTTATCAAAATGCACTGAAGATCTGTCCGTTTTATTGCATGGGATCAAACCTCCCTCCCCAGGGGCTGCAGCCCTCCAACTCGGGGTGGGGGGGTGGGATAGGGGGGGGGGTTCTTCTCCAAGTCCGGCGAGAACTCACTTGGGTGCAAAAAAAAAAATAAAGCCGTTGGCTTTGTTCAATACCTGTAGAACGGAAGGTGGAAAAATGACTTCGGGGGGGGGGTCGGATGGGGCGGGGGAGGAGCGACCACCACGGGGGGTCCGCGCGCCCTGGGAGCCGCAGCCGGCAGGACCCGGTGCACAAATCCTCCTCGTTCTTGACCTGGGGCGCTCAGGGCGCATTTCCCCCACCCCGGGTGCAGCATCCACGGGCGTGCCCCTCCCCCACCCCCACCCCCAGCGCTCGGGAAGAGGACGGGGTGCTGCTCGCTGGGACGCGTGCACGGGTCTTGCAAGCCAGCCGGGCGGGCCGTCTTTGCAGCCGCTGCAAATGTTGCAGCGGCTGCAAATGTTGCAGCGGCTGCAAATGTTGCAGCCGGCTGCAAATGTTGCAGCCGGCTGTGCTGTGGAGCACAGAGTGGAGGCTCTAAGTTGGGGGCTGGGGGGGCTGGGGAGCTGGGGAGCTGGAGGAGGGGCGGGGCCGAGGTTGGCCCGCGCGCCGTCGTCTCGCGCCCAGGATGTCCCGGGAACCTTCCCCTGCAAAGTATCCAACCGAGTCCCCGAGGAGCGCGTGTGCGCGCGCGCGCGCGCCAAAGGCACCGTCGCCCCCATCCCCCCCGCGCTCGGGGCGCACGGAGCGCGGCTCGACCTCCGCACTCGGGCTTCACCTCCGGCCGCCGAGCGCACGCCTTGGGCACCTCCTCCTCCTCCTCCTCCTCCTCCTCCTCCTCCTCCTCCTCCTCCTCTGCTCCTCCTGCTCCTGCTCCAGCTCCTGCTCCGGCTCCAGCTCCTGCTCCGGCTCCTGCCGGTCGTCGGAAGCCGCCGGGAGTCCGTCGGCGGCGCCTTCGGGGGCTTCGCACGATGCCCAACGACGACGCGTTCTCCAAGCCCGCGGCCCCGTCGGAGCCGCAGCACGCGCCGGGGGCGCCGCCGCAGGGCAAGTCCGGGGCCTTCGCCAAGGCGGCCGGGGCGCTGCTGGGCCCCCCGGGAGGAGGCGGCTCCGGCGGCTCCGGCGGCTCCGGCGGCTCGGGCTCCGGCTCCGGCTCCGGCTCGGTGCCGGGCCCCGGCGGCGCGGCGGGCCTGGGCGCGGCGGCGGCGGCGGGCAAGAAGTCCCCGCGGCTGCCCAAGTGCGCGCGCTGCCGCAACCACGGCTACGCGTCGCCGCTCAAGGGCCACAAGCGCTTCTGCATGTGGCGCGACTGCCAGTGCAAGAAGTGCAACCTGATCGCCGAGAGGCAGCGCGTGATGGCCGCGCAGGTGAGCGCGGGGGGCGCCCCGCACCCTCCACCCCACCCTCCTCCGGGCTGCGAGGCGGTGCGCGGCGGGGCGGTGCGCGCGCGGGGCACCGGTGCGGCCAACTCCAGGGGGCTCCGGGCTCGGTGCGCCCGGGTGGCTGCGGCCCAGGGGCCGGGTGCGGGGCTGGGGGGCGGGGGGCGCGGGGCGCGGTGCGGGGCTGGGTGCGCGGGGCTGGGTACGGGACTCGGTGGCTGCAGCCGCGGGGCTCGGTGCGCGGTGGCTGCCGTCGCGGGGCTTGTTGCGGGCCTCGTTGCGGGGCTGGGTGCTGGGCAGGGTGCGGGGCTGGGTGCGGGGCAGGGTGCGGGGCAGGGTGCGGGACTGGGTGCGGGCCTCGGTGGCTGCAGCCGCGGGGCTGGTCCACGGCGACGACTCCCCAGCACGCGCCCGCGCCCGCGCGCAGACGGAGCCGGGAGTTGGACTTTGCGCTTTTTCTCTCTCTCTCTTTCTTTCTCTTTCTTTCTTTCTTTCTTTCTTTCTTTCTTTCTTTCTTTCTTTCTTTCTTTCTTTCTCTCTCTTTCCTCTCTCTCTTTTTCTTTCTCCCTCTTTTTCTCCTTCTCTCTCTCCCTCCCCATCCCTCCGCGCGCCCTTCCAGGCGGTCGGGTCCAGCGTTGCGCCCCCTCCCAGCCCCCCACCCCGGACCCCCGCACTCCGGAGTCTAGACGCGTCGGCCTGCGGGGCTTCGCTCTCGGGCTCCGTCCCGGCTTTTTTTTTTTTTTTTTTTGCTTTTTTTTGGCTTTTTTTTTTCCTTCCAGATTTTTTTTTCCCCCGTCGAGGGGGTCCGTGCGCGCGCGCGCCGCCGCCTCGGGGCGTCTCCGGGGCTCTGAGCTCTAGAGTTGCGGGATGGGGAGGGGGACGGGGGTCGTCGCCCCCGTCGGGGGTCCCGGGAATCGGCTCGGACCCTTTTCCCACCCCCGCCCCTCCCCCACTCCCAGCGGAGCTCCGCGCGCGGGGGAAGAAATCGGGCGGGCGCGTTTGGAACGGCGGCGGCGGCGGCGCGGGGCGGCGCGGGGCGGGGCCGGGTGGGCGGCGCGGGCGCCCCCAGCGCTTCTTCCCGCGCCCCCCGTCTCGGCCGTTTTGCACGTCGGCACCTTTGGGGTCTGCGCCCGGGGGTCTGTTCCACGAGTCACTTTGCAGGCGCTTCAAAAAAAAAAAAATCAAAAAAACACCCAAAAAAACCACTTTTTAAAATTTACTTTTATGTTTTTATACTTAAGCGCAGGGGATAAAATAATGCGCAGAGCTGAGGTTTTGGTCAGGTTCGTTTTTTTGGATTTTAGTTTAGGTTTTTTTTTTGCTTTTTTTTTTTAATTTTAAAGAACTCTAAACAGGGAGCGAATTTTTTTCTTTTTGCATTTTTTGCAGGTTGCTCCTGGGTCTGCAAAGAAGCTGCGTCAGCTCTTTATTTTTATTTATTTTTATTTTTATTTTTTTGCTTTTTGGGTCACACCCGGCGATGCTCAGGGGTTACTCCTGGCTCATGCACTCAGGAATTGCTCCTGGTGGTGCTCGGGGGACCATATGGGATGCTGGGAATCGAACCCGGGTCGGCCGCGTGCAAGGCAAACGTCCTCCCTGCTGTGCTATCTCTCCAGCCCCAAACAGGGAATAAATTTAACACCTCATCCGAAATAGTTGTTATCCTCAGTAGCCTAAAAGGATTTTTTTCCCCCCAAAGGAAAGCAGAACATAGGATATTGCAGCGTATAGTAAGGAGAAGACAGATTTTTTTTTTTCCTAGCTAAAAAGCTGTTCTGTCGTTTTAAGGCAGATGACTCCAGAACATTCCCGAGAGATGATTGATTAAAATTCGATCGGTGCCCCCCACTTCTGATTGGCATCTCTGAAGCTTTCTTCCGTTGGAAAATCATCGAGATAAGAACAGATTCTCGGATGCCTGTTCGATGAGCGTAGGATTTTTGTGTTTGAAGGATTCTCAGATTTTCTGAGAATTTTCTGGCTTTCGTAGGTCACAAGGAAAGTCATAAAAATGGATTTTTTTTAAAAACTTCTTTACAGATTTTTAGTATTTAGTGGACACGAATGAAACCGTAGTAGTAAAATGCACCCCTGTGAGTTTAATGAAAAAAAAAAAGGTTGATTGTCCATAAGTTGTTAATTGTCCAAATCTTGTTAATTGTCCACTAAAAAATTGTTAATTGTCCATTAAGAAAAATATTCTGAACATTTACTGCTCGACTTAAATGTTTAGTGCAGAGTAGGCGGGAAGTCTCCTCCAAATGCAGATTAAAATGCTCTTCAAGTCGGAGTGTTAATTTTGCATAAGTTTTTTGAGTAGGGTCACTCACTTTGATGAAGTCTGTCTTCTTCTCTGTTTGAAAGAAAAGCAAGGGAGTACGCCTATACCGTGCAACTCTCTTATTTTCTATCCGAGGAAGCTTGTGCGATATACTGGATTAATTTGAACAACCCACTGTAATAACCGTTTTTAAGTTACTCTAAAATAGATTCACGTCGTTTGCTAGGTGGAAGATTCCTCTTGATAGATAGGAGTAAATTTACTTCCACATCAGTCAGCTTTCTTCACCCCGACTAGTTTCCCTAACTAGTCTACAAATTGTGCGTGCGTTCCTGGTTTTACTGTTGGGTATGAGCTTTGCCTGTATGTGGGCCTCGGAAGTTCAGGTACTTCACTTTCTCATGTCATTCTCACCGGGTGTCAGTTTATTTTCTACTACTCTTTCCCAAACCTTTAACAATGTTTTTTTTTCTCCCTTTTCTTTTCTAAAGCAGATAAAAGGAAGAGGGAACTTGGAGAGTCTGGGTTTTTTTAAAAAATTTTTAATTAATTAATTAATTAATTAATTAATTTTTATTAGTGAAACACCATGAGGTACAGTTGTAGATTTACAATTTTTTGTGCTTGGGTTTGATTATACAATGATCAGATACCCATCCCTCCACCAGTGCCCATTTTCCACCACCATGGATAATATCCCCCCCATGGGTTTGTGTTTTTGGTTTTTTTTGTTTTGTTTTGGGGGGCAACAGTGCTCAGAGATCACTGTGTCTGGATGGAAGTCGGGTGGGCTTATGTACAAGGCAAAGCACCTCCCTGCTATCCTGTCCCTGCAGAAGGTCCTACCGTCCTCTACTTTCAACCTATTGTCCCATTACTTATTCATACACCCATTTCACCCCCAGAGAACAGGGCCCTGCCCTGACTAAACACCCCCCACCTTCTCCTCTTGATGCAAACTCTGTTCCCTTATTTCAGATTATTCTTTCTTTACACACACACACACACACACACACACACACACACACACACACACAGAGTCCTACCATTCCTCTTTAGGCCCTGTTTCCTCCTAGTCCACTTTATTCAGCCACTGATTAGCTGATGATTGATTTGGGCATGAACGCCACCTTACTTTTATTTTTCTTTTCCCCCAGAGTTTTATTTATTTATTTTTCTTCTGATATTTATTTATTGAACACTTCTGTCTGATGCTTAGGGCTTGCCTTGGGCTGTCCGGGAAGGCAGGAGGTCATACCCAGCAGTGTTCACTGTGAACACTATGATCCATGGCACTGCTCTGGCAACCACATGTGCTAACTGGGCGTTGGAACCAGTCAGCGGAATAGCTGCGGGGCGGGCACCTTAGTGTCCCTCTGGCCTGAACTTCTTGTGTCTGAAGCCATCGTGGTCTGAATCTCTCCTATGGGTTTGGCACATATCTGATGGCGTCTGTGGTTTGCCTCATTTACTTTAGAATTGAATTATTTTTTTATTTTTTATTATTTTTTTTTTGCTTTTTGGGTCACACCTGGTGATGCGCAGGGGTTCCTCCTGGCTCTGTACTCAGAAGTTACTCCTGGCGGTGCTCGGGGGACCATATGGGATGCTGGGAATCGAACCCGGGTCGGCCGCGTGCAAGGCAAACACCCTACCCGCTGTGCTATCGCTCCAGCCCTAGCATTGAATTATCTGCCTTCTGTTTCTCCTTTCAGACAGCGCTGACCTGAGGATCTGATCTAATCGGGCCGTTTCTTGCTCTAACTCCTAGTCCCAGTCCAGTGGCCTTTGTCCGTGCCACGCAGGCATAAGATTTCCCTCTTTCCTCTCCCTCTTTCCTCTCACGGTGGGTTCCCACCCTTCTGGTTGAACTCCCTCCACCCTGTCTAGATTTTTCTGAGCCTCTCCAGCCAGCCTTACTTTTCCTCCGATTTACTCTTTTGCTTCTTCACATCTTGGGGGGCATGCACGGTGGACCCAACTCCTGCTGCCAAAACCGTTTTTCCGTGTTGTCCATCGTTTTCCTGGGGCGCTTGCAAAAGCCAACGGGAGATTTGTCAGAGCTGCTCCCCAGAGCTTAGTTAGGACTCTGGGTGTCTGGGGGGGAGCCAGGGCGTCAGTGATCTGGGCTGAGTTGGCATAGTGATACCAGCAGGCTGAAGAATCACCCGCTGCCCTGTGTGTGCTTCCTTCCAGGTAGCTCTGAGAAGGCAACAAGCCCAGGAGGAGGAACTGGGGATCAGTCACCCCATCCCGCTGCCCAGCGCGGCTGAATTGCTGGTCAAGAGAGAGAACAACGGCAGTAACCCCTGCCTGATGACTGAGAGCAGCAGCTCCTCACAGCCGCCGCCGCCGCCCAGCACTCCCACCACTGCCGCCTCAGGTGAGGACCCTGGGCTGGGCTGGGCTGGGGGTCCCTCTGGGGCTGGCCCTGAGCGAACAAGCAAGCCCAACCGTCTGCCAGCTTCTGGGTTCCAACATAGATTCGTGCACTGGCGATGTTCTTAATTCTTCCTAAAAAAAAAAAAAACCTCCCCGTTGGCTTGCCTCAGGAAGATGTTGGCTATGAATTCTGGAATTTTAAGTCCCACGGCTTCCCGGTCCGGTGTTTAGCCGAGACTCAGACTCCTAGAAGGTCAGAAGAGTCAGTCACATTCCAGGGCTCGCCACTCCTCTGTTTCTCTTGTGTGAGTGGGGACTCTAAGTTCCTCAGAACTGCAAGTTCTTTTCTGGCAGCGACTGTGATCTGTTGGGGAAAATTGTCTGGAAAGACCAAATTCTAGGTATCAGATTTTGAATATGCATCGGGAAATGAGAGAGTGTTCTATTGCCTTAGAGGGTTTCTCCTGTACTAAGAGTGGCTTAGGGGGTATATACAACATATATATATATATATATATATACACACACACACACACACACAACCTATATATATACAACCTATATATATATACAACCTATACATATACAACCTATATATATACACAGCATATATATATATACAACCTATCTATCTATCTATCTATATATATATATGGGGGTATATACAACCTAATATATGTTTCATTTCAGTCTCAGCAACTGAAGTATTAATCCTGTATCACTTATGTGAAAATTGGGGTGTAGGAAGTTCAGTGACTGGCTATGTTTAACTGGGGGAAGGATCGGACGCCATCTGCCTTCTAAGCTTCAGGGCTTACTTAAATAATGCCCTTCCAAATTACCTTAAGAAACCTAGTGGATGGATGCCGCCAATCATGTGGCCGTTTAAATGGAAATGAATCACAATGGATTTAAATGGATGTAGGTAAATATGAAATATTCGGTCACCAATATAAAATGCTTCTATAAAATACCCATTTGTAGAAAAGAAAACGCGTACAAAATGTGTATATCCACAATGTACACCTGAAAAGGTATCGATGCTCTGAAATGCAAATCAAACTTACGGTGATCTATGTCCTCTGGCCTATTAAGATAGCTACTTACCAAAAAAAAAAAAACAGGAAGTAAGTATTGGTGAGGATGGAAAGAAATCAGAACTGTTGAATCCATTGGTGGGAATATAAAATGGTACATCTGCTGGTGCCCGCGTGAGCAAATTGATGAACAACGGGAGGACAGTGCTACCTCTGCTCTGAGGAAGAATTTGGGGTACGTTAAGAAATTCAGCGTTTTTATATTTTCCAGGGGCTGGAGTGATAGCACAGCAGGTAGGGCACTTACTTTGCACGCAGCCGACCCGGGCGGACCCTGGTTCGATTCCTCCCGCCCCTCTCGGAGAGCCCTGCAAGCTACCGAGAGTATCTCGCCCACACGGCAAAGCCTGGCAAGCTCCCCGTGACATACTCGATATGCCAGAAATCGTAACAACAAGTCTCACAATTTGTTGTGAGACGTTACTGGTGCCCGCTCGAGCAAATCGATGAACAACGGGAGGACAGTGATACAGTGATAAGTTTTCCAGAAATTTTACATCTGGGTGTGTAGACATCACTAAGATCGACATCAGTATCTCAGAAGATACACACCCTTGATAGAGCATTATTCCGAAGAGTAAAAATGTAGAAGTCACCCAGCTAATCACGGACCGTTGGATGGGTCAACAAAACGTGTTATACACACAGACGCACAAATTCTATAGCCTTTAAAAGGGGAGTATGACACATGCCACAATATAATAAAATGAGGAAAATAGGCTGTGTGAAATTAGAGTCACAAAAAGGCAATAATGTGTAATTCCAATTTAGAAAGTTTCTGAGTCAAAATTAGAAAAGCGAATGGTGGTTGTCAAGCGCTGGCACAGAGGAATGGAAATTACTCTTTTAAAGGGTCCAGTTTCAATGAAATGAGAATAAAATATGGAGACAGATGACAGCATTTTCTTTTCTCTCTATTTTTTTTTTTTGCTTTTTAGGTCACACCCGGCAATGCACAGGGGTTATTCCTGGCTCTGCACTCAGGAATTACTCCTGGCAGTGCTCAGGGGACCATATGGGATGCTGGGAATCGAACCAGGGTTGGCCGCTTGCAAGGCAAATGCCCTACCCACTGTGCTATCGCTCCAGCCCCGATGACAGCATTTTCAATGTATTGTCACTGAACTCTGCTGGTGTTAGTCATGCTTCAGTCATGTGTATTGTATATACACGAACATTGAAAAGAATTGAATGTTCAGATCGGTTTCACTTAACCCCGTTTCAAGGCGTGAGGGTATCTATTTCAAGGAGTATAGCTGAGGGGCTCTGAATTGAATGGTGCATTTCAGTTACTCAGAAAGTTCCATTTGACGGCACTGGTTTCAAGTGCTAGAACCTTAAAGACATTGAACAGGTCTGTGAAATTCACTTGGAAAAAAAATGAGTATTACATATGAAAACCATGGCTTACAAATGACAGAAATGTCTTGCTTGGGACCCAACCGCAGCAGTGCCTGGGGTCTGCTGGCTCAGTGCTTGCGCTGGGGTGGGGACACCATGTAGTCCTTGCGGAGGACAAACCTGATGCTTCCTCGTGCAAAGCATGTGCTTGAGAATGTTCAGCCTTCTCCTCGGTCCTACAGGATGTTTGTAGGGCCTGTTCCGGGTCCGTGAAACAGAGCCTTGCGGTGTCGGATCTGCTTGTCTAGGTTTTCATACTTGACACAGTTTGCTGGGCTTAACTCCTAGGTAAGGTCAGGGGCCTATTGATCAGCTGTGCCACTTTGAATCAGTCGCTTACAGTCTCTGAGCCTACTGTTCCTTCTCAGAAATGAGGAAAGTTTCTGTGCAGTTTGAAGATGTTGTGAATTTTGAATATTAAAAAGGAGAAAGTGGTCAGCAGGTTAGCATTGGAGTCTGCATTGCAGGCAGGTGTGTCTTTGGGTTACTGGGGACAAAGATTCTGTGACGGACAAAGAGTAGTGCTCTGAGTTGCTCATAAGATAGGTACTTATAAAAAATGGTTCCCAATTTCACTTTTTTTTTTTTGCTTTTTGGGTCACACCCAGCGATGCACAGGGGTTATTCCTGGCTCATGCACTCAGGAATTACTCCTGGCGGTGCTCGGGGGACCATATGGGATGCTGGGAATTGAACCTGGGTCAGCCACGTGCAAGGCAAACGCCCTCCCCGCTGTGCTATCGCTCCAGCCCCTCAAATTTCACTTTTTGTAGGAAGGACATTGCCTCTTAGAAATGGTTGTAAGCGGTTTCTAAAACTGAATGGTCAGGAATTCCGAAGACGGTTTTCCCTGGTGAACTTAGCTGGTGTGTTGAACTGCAGAGAGCATTTCGAGGGGAGTCATTAAATGGAGAGAGTAACTCATGTGTTGTTTACAGAGTTCTTAGAAGGAGGGAATTATCACTTGCATTTACAGGTACGGAGACTAGTGTTAGAAAATGTTAAGGAAATTGCCCCAGGATGAAGCTGAAACTGAAGTGGGACTTAACTCAGGCCTGCTAGTACTTTCCATTTCATCTGCCTGCAAAGATTGAGTGAGGGAATCTGTTGTCGTGTTCCTTGGAAGAAATGGGCTGTGGTTGACTGCTCGGAAGGGACTCAGGATTAGTGGGTAGAAGAACAACGTTCGGGGCAGAAGTCCCTGCCATTCTCCATTGGCACAGAAGGCAACAGCCGTTGTTCTTTGTGGTAAGATACACAGCAAAGACCCATGATGGATGAATGTCAGTGTAGGTGGTCAACTTCGGCCCGAGCTGTGTCCTGTGTTCACCTTAGGGAAGGGGAATTAGCATTTGATTGGACACTCCAAGAAGATGAAGCGTTGAGAAGAATTTCATGCTGGGTGGACTCAGGTTGGTAGACTTCTAGCAGGGTATTTCTGAGTGGGGAGAGAAGGAACGTTACATGAAGGAAAGCAGGGGAGCCAGAAAGTTGAGTGTCCGGTATTCATATTGCAAACCATGAAGCCCCCAAGTAGACAGTGTGGGGGAAATTGTCTGCCATAGAGGCAGGGAGGATACTGGGGACATTGGTGGTAGAAATGTGCACTGGTGGAGGGATGGGTGTTCGATCAGTGTGTGCCTGAAACTCAGACATGAAAGCTTTGTAACTATCTCATGGTGATTCAATAAAAAAAAAGAAAGTTGAGTGTCAAAAAGGATATGATATCAGACAGTCCCTTTGCCTTATAGCCTCGGTGATAGGCGCCGGTAGGCCTCAGTGTTATTTTGAGGTCTTGAACTCAGAAGGAATATGGAAGCCGTTGGTTGGTTGTGCTCAGGTGTGGCCTGGCAGGAATCCTTCTGGAGGCTTTGCTGCCCTGGGAAGATGAACCCTCAGGAGCCAGCTCCTTCCTGTGTTGCATTTGGGTGGTCACAACACTTCTTCAAAGCTCTTGAGTTTTTCACCATACAAGTGCCAGGAGTGAACCTGCAAGCCAAGTGCCCTGCCCACTGTACTATCTTTCCGGCCTCTGTAGCAATTTCTTGCCCTTCCAGAATCAGATGCTAGTGTTGGTGGTCAGCAAATAGTTTCTTCCTAGACCATTTTTGGTAGCACTCAACAAAAAATGAACATTTTTGGTTAAGAAATTATAACGAATGAATGAATAGCAACTTCAGCGTTGTTTCTGGTTTTACTACTTAAATTTTAGCATACAGTATATATTTTAATTTCAGTGTTTAGCAAAACAAACAAACACACACTGTCCTCCGGTTGTTCATCAATTTGCTCAAGCGGGCCCAGTAACGTCTCCATTGTAAGACTTCTTGTTACTGTGTTTGGCATATTGAATACTCTCGGTAGCTTGCCAGGCTCTCCGAGAGGGGCGGAGGAATCGAACCCGGCTCGGCTGGGCTGGCTGCGTGCAAGGCAAACGCCCGACCACTGTGCTGTCAGGCAATGTTTAGCAATTTAAAAAAAAATATCTCATTACAGACATAGAGTTTGATGGGAGTATGAGCATGACAAAACTTACAAGAATTTAAGTTAAACTACAAGAAAAGATGCAGGCAGAAAAATGGGGAGAAAGAGTCAAGGGCATGAGAGAGAAAGTGGAGGAGAGAGAGAGTCAGAGAATTGAGGTGAGAGAACCACAGAAGCCTGTCCTTCAAGTTCATACAGATTGCTGATGGGACCTATCTTAGTCCTCGGTGGGGAAGATTTCTTTAAAGAAATGCTATTCAGGGGCTGGAGTGATAGCACACTGGTAGGGCGTTTGCCTTGCATATAGATCTGACCTAAGTTCGATTCCCAGCATCCCATATGGTCCCCTGAGCACCGCTAGGGGTAATTCCTGAGTGCAGAGCCAGGAGGAACCCCTGTGCATCGCCGGGTGTGACCCAAAAAGCAAAACAAAAAAAAAAGATAAAGTAATGCTATCCAGGTAAGTGATACCTATTTACGGAGCACAGAAACATCTCATTGAAGTTCACTATTCTTCTTGTCCAACCTCCCTTTAGTTTTTCCATGTTTATCATCCCAGCATGACGTGCTGTGTGTGTACTTAGCCATTTGATGATACAGAGATAAGAGTTATCCCCATTTGTAGTTTTTTTTCCTTTTCAAATATTTGACACAGATGGGGATTTCTCTCCATGGTGTAGAATCCACCGTGGAGCTATAGAAGATTAGGAAGTGAAGTTTCTTGGCAAGAGGTGAAAGTCGTCGGTTGGAGCTGTGATGTAAGAGCAAAGCCTTCCACCCAGGTCGCCAGGGGCACTTTTTTTTAGCCTTTCCTTTTTTGGTATCTTTGTCCAGAGTCTGCAAGGGAAGTAACTTGACGCAGTGCAGTTGATTTTTCTGTCCTCGAAGTTCCATATTTATTTAGCTTTTGGTTTCTGAAAGTGCCAAAATGGAGAATGAGAAATTCCCAAGAAATATTGCTGAGATGATTGGATGAATTCTAAGGATTTTCTGAAGAAAATTGGATTTACCTGGGCTGGAGCGATAGCACAGCAGTAGGGCATTTGCCTTGCACGTGGCCAACCCGGCCGAGCCGGGTTCGATTCCTCCGCCCCTCTCGGAGAGCCCGGCAAGCTACCAAGAGTATCTCGCCCGCACGGCAGAGCCTGGCAAGCTCCCCGTGACGTATTCGATATGCCAGACACAGTAACAACAAAGTCTCCAATGGAGACGTTACTGGGCCTGCTCGAGCAAATCGATGATCAACGGGAGAACATTGCTATTGGATTTACCAAGATGCTTCACTTATTGGAAAACTTACCCCACCCCATGAGCTATATGCTATATGTTGTAAGTTCAGTCCTTAGCCAGAGATTGGCTGAGATTGACCAAACCACTGGCCAGAGAATCTTTGAATAATCGCCATGAAAAATTTTCCTTTTCCTCTATAGTTGTGAGTCTTATTGTGGAAGAAGTAGCCCTTCTAATCTCTTTGTTGCCGTGACTTGTTTTTTTTTTTTGTTGTTGTTGTTGTTTTGATTTTTCAGCCACACCTGGTGGGACTCAGGGCTTACTCCTGGCTCTGTGCTCAGGGATCACTCCTGAAAGGACTCAGGGGACCATATGGGATGACAGGAATCAAATCTGAGCAGATCCCGTTGCTTGTGTGACAAGTACTATCTCTCTATTCCCCATTTCTTCTCTTACTAGAATCAGATGCTAGCATTAGTGGTTAACAGATAGTTGGTAGCACCCAACAAAAATGAACATTTTTGTTTATAAATGTTAAAGAATGAATTGCAACTTGAGCGTAGTCTCTGCATTTATGATTTAAATTTTAGCATGCAGTGCACATTTTAATTTCACAATTTAGCGATAGCATAGAGGGTAGGGCGTTTGCCTTGCATGCGGCTGACCCGGGTTAGATTTTTTTTTTGTTACTGAAAGTTTTTATTTTATTTTATTTTTAATTTTAATTTTTTTTATAGTGAGACATCATGAGGTACAGTTGCAGACTTACACATTTTTCTGCTTGGGTTTCGATTATTCAAGAATCAAATACCCATCCCTCCACCAGTGCCCATTTCCCACCACCACGGATCCCAGCATCCCTCCCACCCCCCATCCCCCCCATCCCACCCTGTCTCTGTGGCAGGGCATTCCCTTTTGTTCTCTCTCTCTTATTGTGACCCGGGTTAGATTTCTCCGTCTCTCTTGGAGAGCCCGGCAAGCTACCGAGAGTATCTCGCCTGCACAACAGAGCCTGGCAAGCTCCCCGTGGCGTATTCGATATGCCAAAAACAGTAACAACAAGTCTCACAATGGAGACGTTACTGGTGCCCGCTTGAGCAAATCAATGAACAACGGGAGGACAGTGCTATAGCTACTTAAAAAAATAATCTCATATCGACATTTTTTCTCTTTGAAATTTGACTCCTGGGGCTGGAGCGACAGCACAGCGGGTAGGGTGTTTGCCTTGCACGTGGCCAACCCGGGTTCGATTCCCAGCATCCCATGTGGTCCCCTGAGCACTGTCAGGAGTAATTCCTGAGTGCAGAGCCAGGAGTAACCCCTGTGCATTGCTGGGTGTGACCCAAAAAGCAAAATAATAATAATAATAATAATAATAATAATAATATAAAATTTGACTCCTCTAGGTCCTAACTTATCGTTGGGGTTTTCCCTTTGGCTGCCAATGCAGTTTGTTGAACACACTTGACCCTGCGTGTCAGCTTGTCAGATCTATGCTTGTCTCTTTTCACTTGCGGAGAAACCGTCAAAAGAAGGGTTGCATTGTGGACCAGGCAGCTCTGCATGAGTGTGCTCTGTGAGGACAGGAATGTTATCTCCCTGGGGCCCCTCCTTGGAGCACCCTGGACTTCATACACACTCTCAGTCACACTTCCCCAGGTCAAACCACCTCCTACCTCTGGGGCTTCCCGGTCCAGCCTCCGGGGGCCTGGGACCTGCTTTTGTTCACCTTTTCCAGGTTGTAGAGCTTGTTGGAGTCTGATAATAATGGGACCCTTCCTCCACTTGCCTTCTGAGCCTTTCTTCCAGCTCAGAGCCACACATCAGCGGGGTAGTACGGTTGGTTGTGTCTTCTTACAAGACATGCTTGGCAAGGGGCTGGAGAGATAGCACAGCGGGGAGGGCGTTTGTCTTACACTCAGCCGACCCAGGTTCGATTCCCAGCATCCCATATGGTCCCCCGAGCACCACCAGGAGTAACTCCTGAGTGCAGAGCCAGGAGGAACCCCTGTGCATCACCGGGTGTGACCCAAAAAACAAACAAACAAATAAATAAATAAATATTAAAAACAAAACCATGCTTGGCAAGCAAGAAATGTGGTAGTTTGAAAATGAAATAATGTCTGGGGCCAGAGGGATAGTGCAGTGGTTAGGGCGTTTGCCTTGCACACAGCTGACCCAGGTTCAATTTCTGGCACACCATATGGTCTAATGTAGTTTCTGAGTGCAAAGCCAGAAGTAACCCCTGAGCACTGCCAGTGTGTCCCCCTCAAAGAAAAGGAAATAATGTCCCATCTCTGCATGCCCCCCTCACCCCATAGCTTTTTACCAGTAAGAAATGATGAGCCAATAATGGTGAACTAATCATGGAATATACCAAGTTATTTACGTTTCCAAAAATAGGCTATATATATTCTTTTTGGGTCACACCCGGCGATGCACAGGGCTTCCTCCTGGCTCTGCACTCAGGAATTACCCCTGGCGGTGCCCGGGGGACCCTATGGGATGCTGGGAATCGAACCCGGGTTGGCCACGTGCAAGGCAAACGCCCTACCCGCTGTGCTATCACTCCAGCCCCTAGGCTATAGTTTTTATAGCGGTTTTTAACATCATAGCCAAGTTGAGAGGAAGGGGCAGCTGTCGGTTTCCTACATAAACTCCACACATTGTCTCCACCCCCATTGTCAGTATTCCTCATTAAAATTGATTTACTGTGACAAAACTGTATCTCACGATCACCCAAGGCCATAATTGATGTTAGGGCTGACTCTTGATATTGTGTGCTTTATAGATTTGGACACGTTCCCACAATTCTAGTACCCAGAGGAAGAGTTTTAAATTTAAAAACATTTTTGTTTTTTTACCTCGGTTGTTTTTAAATATTGCACGGAAGGAACACTTCAAATGATCAGCTAAACAATTTGTGCATAGAAATGGGGCTGGGAGTTTATTTTTGAAGGAGTCTGTCCCGCATAGTCTATGAGTACCGTTTGGTGTTAATAGAACTGGTAGATACTTTATTTTTTATTTTATAATAAAATCTCTTTTATTTATTTTTTCTTTTTGGGTCACAACTGGCAACACACAGGAGTTACTCCTGGCTCTGCACTCAGGAGTTACTCCGGGCAGTGCTCAGGGGACCCTATGGGATGCTGGGAATCGAACCCGGGTTGGTCGCGTGCAAGGCAAACGCCCTACCCGCTGTGCTATCTCTCCAGCCCCGTAGATACTTTATTTTTAAAAAGCCTTTTAAGAAAATGCATTCTCAAATGTTGACTTTATGACTTAAAGAAATTTTCAATATTTCCAGTAAATCAAAGTTTTAACCAGGACCGGAGAGATTGTACAGGCGGTTGGATGCTTGCCTTGTGTGTGGCTGCTCTTAGCTCCAATCTCTGTTATAGCATATGGGCCCCCAGGCACCACCAGGAGTGATCTCTGAGCACAGAGCCAGGAAGAAGCCCTGAGCACTGCGGGTGTGACCCTGCAACCAAACCGAAGAACTAAATTTAACCAGAAGCAAAAGTTGAAGACTTGGACAAAAAGAAATAAAACTCATGGTATCTAGGCAGATTTTATTTATTTCAATGACAGTCTTTGCTTTTATGGCAAATACAGCAATTTATTGACTTGATAGAAGTTATCTCTGGGCAGTATTTCACTAAAGCAATTACAAGGCACCAGGAAGTAACCCGAGGGTTTATTGTTGGATAGAATGGAAATTTAGAAAACATCTAGAACCACCAAAAAAGGTAAAACACCAGCTTTAAAGTTACAAATGAATTTTTTTTAAGGTATCAGGTCTTTTTTTTGATGTTTTGATTTGATTTTATTTTTGTTTGGGGGCCCCTGCCCAGTGATGCTCAAGGCTTTTTCCTGGCTCTGCACTCAGGAGTTACTCCTGGCTCGGGGGACCATATGAGATGCTGGGAATCGAACCCAGGTTGGCTGTGTGCAACACAAGTGCCCTTATCCACTGTGCTATCGCTTCAGCCCCACGAATTAATTTTGCAATAGTATATGTAAAATACAAACATTTGATTGGTTTGCATGTGTATCACCGTTGTGTCAGTGTAATTGTGTGGCCAGAAATCAGATTTTATTCATTTTATTCCTGTATGTATGCCATAGTACCTGGACTTAAGAGATTGTGAGTAGACCTTTGCTAAATGTGTGAATGATAATTAAATATGAAGTTGTATTTCGTTCAGCAAACCCAGACCCACCTTCAGATTAAATCATTGATACCTAACGATGATTTTAGTGATTTTTTTTTTAATGTATCTGAATTGGTGGTGGTGTGCAGCTCTGCTTGGAGATGCTCATGGATCACTCAGGAATTTACAAGGCACTGGAGACAACCTGTACTGATTCTCCAGTCCCCTGACTTTTTTAAAAAAGGCTGAAAATTCAAACAAAATTTAATAGTTGAAGGAGTATTTCATCTACCATACACATATCAGTGTACAGTGTACTATTCCTTTTTTGTTTCCAAGTGGAGGTTTTTCTCCATTGACTGAGGGCTAGTTGGAATATGAATTATTGGAATCTCTGGAAATTAATTCATTTTCTTTCAGTAGTCATTTTCGGACATTTCAGAAGACATTAGAATCACTAGAGTAAAACTTGGTTGAACAAGCCACTTTACAAAAATCGTATTTTCAATGGCTGGTATGAACGATTTTCTGTTCTTAGTTTTTTTTTGTTTGTTTGAGATACAGTGTGTAACACTACTGCAGTCATTATTTTGCAGATGTAGTCCTGCCCCTCCACATTGTTTCAGGATCTCCCCAGTTCATTGTTTCGCAGTAAACTCACAGTTGTGTAATTTTAATTTTTTTTTCTTTTTGGGTCACACCCGGTGATGCTCAGGGGTTACTCCTGGCTCATGCACTCAGGAATCACTCCTGGCGGTGCTTGGGGGACCATATGGGATGCTGGGAATCGAACCCGGGTCGCCCATGTTGGCTGCGTGCAAGGCAAACGCCCTACCCGCTGTGCTATCGCTCCAGCCCCTATAATTTTCATCTTTTAAAATGAACTCAGTGCCCATTGCAGTCACTCCCCAGCCTCTCTGCCCCAGCAACCGCTGGCATATTCTGTTTCTACAAGTTTGCCTCTTCTGAACATTCCATTTAGATAGGAACATGTGATAGATGATGTTTTAGTTTTTATTAAATTTAGACGGATACTTGTAAGGTCTTTATTTTGTATCATGTATTATTCCTTTTGTGGGGGGGTCTCCCCAACAGTGCTGGGGGTGTCGTATCTATCTGCCTGTACTTGGTCCTTTGGCGCTGGTCTCACAGTTTGATCGATGCTGGGACTGGACAGTGTGCTGCTGATTTGAGTCCATGGTCTTGGGGGTCCCGGGGTGCCCAGGATTGAATTCAGTTGAATTTGGGGTCCTGGGCATACTCTGCATGAGCTGTACCCCTTGCAGCTGTCCTTGTAGCCTGTTACTCGCTTTTTTAAAAATATATTTCTTTTAAATTTATTTATTTCGAATACCCATCCCTCCACCAGTGCCCATTTCCCACCACTCTGGATCCCAGTATCCCTCCCACCCCCCATCCCCCCCATCCCACCCTGCCTCTGTGTGGCAGGGCATTCCCCTCTGTTCTCTCTCTCCTTTTGGGTGTTGTGGTTAAGCCTGATTTTCAGGGAGAAGCGTTGGATGATTGACTTTCCATTGATCACTTTGTATATAAGGTGTTACTCCCTTTTTTTAAAGAGACTCGAAATCCATATGGATACGCCAGTTAAGGTGAATTGGACACGTGGGTGTGTGCACTTTCTGGCTACTATGAAGAATGTTGCTGTAACATTCAAGATAGAGAGGTATATACTTTATTATCTTTGGCATACACCTCGGAGTGGAAATCGCTGCGTTATACAGTAGCACGGTGCTTCATATTTTGAAGAAGTGCAAGAATGTTTTCCATATTTTACATTCCCACCTCAGGCTGTGTGTGTTCCGGAACACCAAACTCAAGGGCTTTTAAGTCACAAGGCAAAGAATCTGGAAAAAACCTGAGTGCCCGAGAACAGATGACTGGTTAAAGAAACTTTGGTACATCTACGCAATGGAGTACTATGCAGCTGTTAGAAAAGATGAAGTCATGAAATTTACATACAAGTGGTACTACGTGGAAAGTATCATGCTAAGCAAAATGAGCCATAAAAAGAGGGACATACATAGAAAGATTACATTCATCTGGGGAACATAAAGTAACAAAATAGGAGACTAACACCCAAGAGTGGCAGAGATTAGTACCAGGAGGTTTGCTCCATGGCTTGGAGGACAGCCGCACACTCTAGGTGTAAAGGCAGCTCAGATAGAGAAGAGAGCACCAAATTCAGGGTGTTTCGAAGACCCTCCCAGGGTGGGAGAGACATGCTAAAAGTAGTCTATAGATCAAACATGATTGCCACTCAAGGCCTCTCTTGCAAAACACAGGACCCAAAAGAAGAGAGAGAGAACAAGGGGGAATACCCTGCCACAGAGGCAGGATGGGAGGGAGGGGGGATGGGAGGGAGGGATGCTGGGACCCGTGGCGGGGAGGGATGGGTACTTGATCATTGAATAACTGAAACCCAAGCACAAAAATTTATAAGTCTATAACTGTACCTCATGGTGTTTCACTAATAAAAAAAAATTAAAAAAAAATAAATCACAAGGCAAGATGTCTTCATCTTGGCAGATGCTGCAGGTTTAAAACTCTTTGATGACGCTGAGTGAGATAGTGTCAGATTCTTTAGGTTTGTGTTTTCTCAACATTGAACTTGTGCGTCTTTAAAATTTCCTGTTAACTTCCTTGTTAGCTACCGTTAGGTGAAAGAAGCGGTGTTTGAGGAGATAAACCATAGATTGCTCACGTTTGGGGCTTTATTTATTCGATTTTCTGGAGGCCGTGGTAGAAACACTGGTCTGTTTCTGAAATGCTAAAACAACTTTCCATACCTTGGCTGCACACATTTCTTCAGTAGGAGGGAGGAAATTTTATACTGCCTTTGAATCTTGATAAGAAAAGAACTTAATGAAGTTATTTTTTGGATTTCTAAAAATGAAAGATGACCATCGCTTCTCTGGAAAGCAGAAAAGTCCAAGAGCTGATGAATAGAGCTGTCCGTCATTTTATTTATTTTATTTATTTATTTACTTATTTTTGCTTTTTTGGATCACACCTGGCGATGCCCAGGGGTTCCTCCTGGCTCTGCACTCAGGAGTTACTCCTGGCGGTGCTCAGGGGACCCTGTGGGATGCTGGGAATCGAACCCGGGTCGGCTGCGTGCAAGGCAAACACCCTACCTGCTGTGATATCTCTCCAGCCCCCAGATGTCCGTCATTTTAGGGATTGGGAAGAGGGTAGTCCTTGAATGGCTTTAGAATTAGCTGGGTGTGGCATTGCGGGGTTTTATAGATGGCCGTTCTGGGTACTTTTCTACACACTTGCCTTTGCTCCTTGGAGGCAATCAGGGTGTCAGAATACTCATCCGCGGAAGCACAGTGACCTGCTCCTCCCTCTCCCAGGAGCACTTGAACCTAGAACCCTGCTGGTTCAAGCATCCTGCACAGTGATCACACCCTCAGCCACCATCTGTTCTTTAAATGTTTTGGATGCCTGCCTTTCCCATCTGTTAGCTATTTATTGATGGAAAATGTTTATTGAAACGGTTTTTATCGTAAAGCTAGATTTCATCGATGCCTTAGGTTACCTAAAAGGGTGCAGGTAGCGACATCCAGTTAAATACTGTGAGTCCGTTACCTCCCTCTGTCTCCAGTAAGGGTTCATCTCCTCCTCAGACTGTAATTGTACTCGTTCGTGCTAACTTTTCTGCCCCTCACGTTAGCTAATCTCAGGACAGCACCGTGAGTTAGCACAGCTTTCTTCAAAGCTGCCTGGCCTTGGAAATCACCTGTAGACTTATATGAGATAACATAATTCCTCTTACCTCCATCGGCATTCTTCTTGGCAGTCTTCTCCCAACCCCAGCGTTTTTTTTTTTTTTGGTTTTGTTGTTTTGTTTCGTTTTTTAATTCAATTCTGAAGAAAATATTGTCCCTCTTGAGTAAAGTGGAATCTGAAGTTTCTGGAAGGACAGAAGTAAGTGTAGGGAACGGACCCAGGAAAACAGTTGACAGTCTCCTTGGTGTCAGCCAAGCCCTGTTCCGGATTCTGTAAAATCTGGGTTTTGTGTGTAGGAATGCCTTCATTGTGCTGTGAAACAGAGGATGTGTGTGTGTGTGTGTGTGTGTGTGTGTGTGTGTGTGTGTGACAACCCTTCTCGCTTGTCACAAGGAGCTATATACATTAAGATTTGGGTGTTTTGTTGTTGTTGCTTTTTTTTTTTTTGGTAGACGCACACCAGGCTGTGCTCAGGGCTTATTACTCCTGGCTCTGCATTATTCGGGGATCACTCCTTCTGGGATCCAGGGAAGATACAGGATGCTGGAATCGAACTCATGTTGACTTCTTGCAAGGCAAGCACCCTACGCGCTGTCCTATTGCTCTGATCCCCAGATTTATATTTCTGTATTAACCTGCGGATGTCTCAGTTTTAAGTTTGCAGATAGTTCACTGTTACTACTTTTTTTTGTCTCAAAATTTACATTTTATTCATTTTGTTGCTGAACCAAATTATATTTCAGACCCAGTTTATTCCAGATTCTTAGATTTGGCATTAGATTTCATAGTCCCCAATCTAGTGTTGCAGTACCACTGAATGATCAGAGTCTTTAAGAAAAGTACACAAGGAACCCTTAAAGTAGACTGTAGCTGGTCTCCTGTCAAAAGAACGTACTGTTTTTGCATGTTGTATTTTGTAAGTGGTGATGTTTATTGCTCCTAAGAGTTCTTAGATACATGGGGCAGGAGTGATAGTACAAGGGGTAGGGACTTGCCTTGCATATGGCTGACCTGGGTTCTATCCCTGTTACCACATACTATCCCCCAAGCCTTGCCAGGAGTGATCCTTGAGCACTGCCTGCTGTGGTCCCAAACTAATAATAATAACAACAAAAAGAGTTCCTCGGTATAGGTCCAGCTATTGCTGTCACTGCAGTATTTGAACAGAGGATCAATTTCAGCATTCATGAAACTACTCTCTGTATATTGAAATAAGTTCTTAAGTCCAGTCTGAAGGCTTTTGGGTTTATCTAAAACACAGAATATGCTTTAGTTCAGGGAAGCAGATTAGATTGACCAGGCCCAGTAAATGTTTGGTGGGCCAAACTGAATTCATCTTTGTTGGTGAGTCTGTCTGAGCAAGAATCTTTCCTTCACTTCCTCCCTTTCTGCTTTTCTGTTTTATTTTACTATTTAGCACACAGTTGTGAGTGTGTGTGTGTATGTGTATGTGTGTGTGTTGACTCCAAAAAATAGTGCATTGGCTTGACCCCATTCTAGCAAAGGCTATCCAGAAGTCCATCAAAGCTCAGTCCCGTGGCTCTTGTCTACCCAGGGTGGGAGACAGTTGGTAACCAACTCTACACATAAATCAGCGATGTTCAGAAAGTGACGGATGCTACCAAGAAAAACCAAGTCATGGGATGAGGGTGCAGTGATTGTTGGGGTGATCAGGAACAAGAGCCGCTGCAGAGGAATGATCATCCTGAGTGATCATGAGCGATTGTGGTCAGGGTCGGGGGAAAGATATGGCCACGGGTGACAGGTTGCAGCCCGAAGAGCTAGGCCTGATGTCATTGGGACTGATGACCTGGGGACAGGGTCTTCTAGGCTGTTGGAGGCAGTGAGAAGTCACTGGAGTGCTGTGGCAGTGAGTGCAGAATCCGATTGGCTTTCTTGATCTCCTTGGTGTGGAGTGTAGTTGAAGGGTGACATATGGGATCAGGGATAGAATAAGACTGTGACGTTGGACTTAGGGTGATGGTAGGAGGGATGGGAACAGATTTTGCTGGTGATTTTACTTGTGTTCTGGTCGCTGTTGAGAATGGCACGTCCCCCAGATAGTGGCTATCGTAGCATTGCCAGTGCCAGGTTGCTGCTGGGGCCTGAAAAAAAAAAAGGAGAAGACATGCATGTTGGTGTGTTTCATAACACAAGGACCTCCCACTCCCCAATCCCTGGGACCTGTGAAAATGTCACTGTCCATGGCACAAGGGACTTGGCTGATGTGATGTGGTTGAGGATCTAGAGAAGGAAACTGATCCTGAATCTTTCAGGCGGGAAAACCATTCTAGGTCAGTCCCTGAAAAATGGAGAAGCTTCCGCAGCTGCCCCTGGAGAAACCATGACAGATGATACAGGGACGTTTCCACGTGAGTGAGACTTGAGCTGCGATTGCTGACTTCAGAGATGGAGAGACAGAAAGGGAGGCCTCTAGAAGCTTGGAACCAACCAGCCTTCAGCCAGCTGCTAATAGCCTCACGTGAATTGGGACCTCAGAGCCAGGGTCCCACGCTGACATCCTGGTGGTCTTTGAGCCTGGCCTCCCTTCTTTCACTCTCCTGCCAGAAACCTGAGTTAATAAGGAAATTTCCAGAGCCCAGGAAAGGAACGCATCCTGCCTACACCTTAATTATAGCTCAAAGCAACTGGGTTCAATTTTGGACCTACCCAACTACAAGAGAAATCTGATTGAATCCACTAACTTTAGGATGGTTTAAAATACAGTAAAAGAAAACTGGAGTAGTTGACATAATCAGTAACCCACATTCCCTTTTATTAGTGAGAAGGAACATCTTTTTATATGGGCTTTTTGTATGCTATGAAACAGCTTTATACAAATGTTTCTGTTCCTCTGTTGAGTTTCTACCACATATAGGAATCTTTTTTTTTTTTTTTAATTTGGAAGTGTGGCTTTTCTGTGGTTTGTTGAGCCCAAGGACTCAGCGCTGATCACCTCTTTTTTTTTTTTTGCCTTTTTGGGTCACACCCAGCAATGCACAGGGGTTACTCCTGGCTCTTCACTCAGGAATTACTCCTGGCGGTGCTCAGGGGTCTATATGGGATGCTGGAAATTGAACCCGGGTCGGCCGCAAGCAAGGCAAACGCCCTACCCGCTGTGCTATCACTCCAGCCTTGCTGATCACCCTTTGAAGGAGAGATTTGTGACTTCCATAGTGTTTGGTTAATGGGCCATCAGTCTGGTCTGGTAAAATTGGCAGTCAACTAAATAAACTGAATATGTTGTTCATAATCTTGCAATTTTTATGTATTCCAGTTTACCCATAGCAGATGTCAAGTTAATCTTTACTAAAGTCTCCAGTGTTTAAATTAAATAAAAAAATATGTCCAGGAGCTGGAGTGATAGTATAGCAGGTAAGGCGTTTGCCTTGCACGGCACGTGGCCGACCCAGGTTCGATTCCCAGCATCCCAAATGGTCCCCTGAGCACTGCCAGGGGTAATTCCTGAGTGCAGAGCCACGAGTAACCCCTGTATATTGCTGGGTATGACCCAAAAAGAAAAAACAAATCTTGTGCAGTGGTGTCTACAAGTTTCAGTATTATTATTTGCTAAATAACAAATGAATATAGCCATTACTGAGGGCTGGAATACACTAATAGAGCCATATATCATGGTTCTAGAGACCAATCAATTTTGCTTTATTTGTTTGGGGGGTCACACCTCGATGTGGTCAGTGTTTACTCCTGGCAATGCTTCGGGGAACCATATGGGATATCAGGGATCAGATTTGGGTCAGCTGCGTGCCAGTCCAGTGCCCTTCCCACCGCACTGTCTCTCCAGATCTCAGAGACCAATCTGATTCTTAGCAGTATTACGTGGAATCGAGTGCAGGTTATCCATCGGCTGTTTCTCAGAAGTTGAAGTTTTTGCTGCTTTTCTTCCCAGATGAGGAGTGCGTACGCAGCTTTGCGTCTCCAAAATTGAGTTATTTCTACCTGGCATCACCGAGTTCCCACCGAGGAGGTGGCCTGTAGGTGTTGAGGGTTGGAGACTTGTGGGAAAACAGCCTTGTTGTTGTTTTCCTAACTTGACACTTGGGAAGGAAGATCCGTGTCATAGCAAGAACCCACGGTCTAGTGTCTGAAGGCTTGGTTCAGCTACCCCCTCTCTCCTTGCGAGCAGTTAGTTCACTCTTTGTCCCTTGACTTCCTTGTGAGATGAAAGTAACAGGGCTTTCCTGGCTTACCTCCCCAAACTGTTGCCGTGCACAATTAATTTATCTGATGAGTCTTTGTCGGCCATGATATAACCTCTAGAGTCATGCCATAGAACTCAGGTTTCAGACACTGATGTGAGAAGCAGAGACACGAATCCATATACGTGCTTTTTTCCGTACCCGAAACTATGATGCCTTGCCAAACAACGGAGCTCTAGAGGGGGCCAGAGAGAGAGAGAGCACAGTGATCAAGGCACTCGTCTTCCAAATGGCCAACCCCTCTGATCCCTAGCACCAATATAGTCCCCCGGAGACTGCACGGAGCGACCCCTAAACACAGAGCCAGAAGTACCCTCCAAGCAGCACTGGGTGTCTCCCAACTCCCCTCCCCCACTAATACAAAGGAGAGAAGTTACAAACATACCTACATAGATGGAACTAACAGCAGTTAGTCTCCGAGTGAGTTTATTTATTTATTTATTTAGCTTTTTGGGTCACACCCGGCTTTGCACAGGGGTTACTCCTGGCTCTGCGCTCAGGAATTACCCCTGGCGGTGCTCAGGGGACCATACGGGATGCTGGGAATCGAACCCGGGTCGGCTGCATGCAAGGCAAACGCCCTACCCGCTGTGCTCTTGCTCCAGCCCCCTCCGAGTGAGGTTTACGTAGCCCGTTACCTCTGCCCCAGCTTAGCCCACGGAGTTGCTAGGAATCTCACGCACTCAATACAATAGACTATCTTAGACCTCACCTTGGAATAGAGGCAAGCTTTCCTCATTTGGCATGGCCTGGGTTGCCTTCCCCCCACTCTCTCTGTTTCTCTGTGTCTCTGTCTCTTTCTCTGTCTCTATCTCCCTCCCTCCCTCCCTTCCTTAGTTTAGCCGTTACCTATCACTTACCCAATCTAGAAATGACTGGGGCGTGTTTTACAGGCATGCCATCACACAGGACTCTGATGAAGTCTTTTACTTACTTTTAATGTTTCTAATTGAATCACAGTGAGGCACACTTTTACAAAGTCATCCGTGATTGGATTTCAGTCATCTACTGTCCCAACATCTGTCCGTTCACCAGTGTACTTTTCCCACCACTAATGGTCCTAGTTTCCCTCCTGCCCTCACCTGCCGCTGTGGCAGGGACTTCTCTCTCTCTCTCTCTCTCTCTCTCTCTCTCTCTCTCTCTCTCTCTCTCTCTTTCTCGCGCTCATGTTGAGGCCATTTTAACCATTTCTTTTTTTTTCTTTTTCATTTTTAAATATATATTTTTTTCTTTCTGGGTCACACCTGGCGATGCTCGGGGGTTCCTCCTGGCTCTGCACTCAGGAGTCACTCCTGGCGGTGCTTGGGGGACCATATAGGATGTGGGCAATCGAACCCAGGTCACCACATGCAAGGCAGACGCCCTACCTGCTGGGCTATTGCTCCAGCCCCCCTTTTTATTTTATTTTTTTTAATGAATCATTGTGAGATACCGTTACGGACTTACAAACTTTCCCGATTAAGTTTCAGTCATGCAATGATCGAGTACCCATCCCTCCACCAGTGCCCATTCTCCACCACTGCTGAGGTCATTTTAGCTGTAGTGCCAGCCCAGTGATTTGGACAGAAGGCACATATTTATAAGCCACTGGACTTGGGGCTGGAGCGATAGCACAGTGGTAGGGCATTTGCCTTGCGCGCAGCCAGTCCGGCTGAGCCGGGTTCGATTCCTCCGCCCCTCTCGGAGAGCCCGGCAAGCTACCCAGAGTATCTCGCCCGCACGGCAAAGCCTGGCAAGCTCCCCGTGACGTACTCGATATGCCAAACACAGTAACAACAAGTCCCCAAATGGAGACGTTACTGGGCCCGCTCGAGCAAATCGATGAACAACGGGAGGACAGTGTGTTTTGTTTGGACTAGGGGCCAGAGAGATCGCACAGTGGGCAGGGTGCTTGCCTTGTATGCTGCCAACTTGGATTTGATCCTCAGCCCCCGCATATGGCCCTCTGAGCCTCTCCAGGAGCACCACTGGGTGTGGCCCAACTCCCCCCTCCTGTTCCCTTCCCCCATACACACACATCAAAAAATAAAAGACTAGGGTGTGATCAGTGTGTCTGTAGGGGAGGGAAACAGGCACTGCGACATCACCATCTCCTGTAAACATTGCCAGAAAGTTGAACCAGGTGAGTATCCGTGTCGCTCACTGCACAGTGAGGTCTACTTGGCGAGGATAGCAGTTCTGAGTATTTCGTTCAGATGAGATTGTTCAACGGTCCGAGCACTCTCCTTGCACGTGGCCAACCTGGGTTTGAACCCTGGCATCCCTTCAAGTCCCCTAGCATTGCTAGGCGCGGTCCCTGTACGCAGAGTCAGGAGTCTAAGTGCTGAGTACTGCCTGGTGGGCATTTCCCTGACTCCCAAGCCCCCGCAACAAACAAACAACAACAATAACAGAGTTAATGGGGTCAGGGGTTTTGGTCAGGGGCAAACAGAAGCTTAAAGATGATCTCGGGGCTGGAGTGATAGCACAGCGGGGAGGGCGTTTGCCTTGCACACAGCCGACCCGGGTTCGATTCCCAGCATCCCATAGGGTCCCCCGAGCACCACCAGGAGTAAATCCTGAGTGCAGAGCCAGGAGTAAGCCCTGTGCGTCACTGGGTGTGACTCAAAAAGCAAAAAAAAAAATGGGAAAAAAACCAATTCAGGGGCTGGAGCGATAACATAGCGGGTAGGGCGTTGGCCTTGCACGCGGCCAACCCGGGTTCGATTCCCAGCATCCCATAGGGTCCCCTGAGCACCGCCAGGAGTCATTCCTGAGTGCAGAGCCAGGAGTAACCCCTGAGCATCGCCGGGTGTGACCCAAAAAGCAAAAAAAAAAAAAGATGATCTCAAGGATGCCCCTCATCCTCTTACTTCAAATGCGGAGGATGGGGAAGGAATTAGTAAGTGAAGAAGTCACAGCTTCTGCCTGTGAGCCCTCATTAGCGGGTGGAGGGTCTCCAAGCCTGTGCTGCCCCCGAGGCCGCCACCTCTACGGCCCTGGGCACTTGGGAGGGTGGTTTCATTCCCCTTCTTACTCGCCCCCTCAGTTTTTATCTGAGAGATGGAATTATGAGTTACGGGAGCAAAGGAGTGAAAGGCACATCAAAGGATTTTTCTCCTGGCCTCATTGGCGCCTTCTTGGTTTACAGTGCTAGCTGTGTGATGTTTTCGCCGTGAAGCACCTGGGGTTTGTTTTTCTCCAAAGATGTCAATAACTGAGAGAATCCAGGGGAAGGGCAACAAAAATGATATATGGCCGGGAGAGGAAGAGAATAACAGTCTATAAATATCTGAAAGGCAGTATAAAAGAGCAAGAGATTATTTACAGCAAGGGAGAGGAATTTGACAAGCGAACAGAAGCTTGCCTCTAGGAGTGGTGGGAAAACTGGGCCGAGCTCGAAACCCCAAACCCAAACCAAACACAGAAATACCTGAAGCCCAGCATCGTGAGGATGATTAAGCAAAGAAACGTCATCCTCACATGAGTTTGTGTTGACAGGCGCTAGCATGGCAGGAATCGTGACGTTTCTCTAACAGGACCCACACACAGCTGGGAAGAACGTTTCTCTGATTCCCCCAACAGGGGAGAGTGAGCTCTGTTTTATTCTTTGTCTCTTACTTAATTTCCAGTTCTTTGCCATTAAATTTTCCGAGGTGGTAAGAATCATTCCCGTGCTGCTTGCAGACAGTGGCAGTGCCGTGCCAGTGTTTGTCGTGGTTGCTTTGTTATTTATATTCTCATTTTTACCTTTCACAGCAGCTCTGTAAAATAGAAGCTATTGTTTTTTCAACTTAAGAGGAAATGGAGGTGCCGTAACTTGTTGAATATGGTCCGTGTTTTCATTGTATCCATCGGCAGTTGGACCTCAGGTCCGGGATTCGGGCCTGTGCTTGTGTTCTATGTCTCAAGGCTCCTTCACCCAGTCAGACCATGGGCATTTGGGACCCGCTAGGGCCACCAGGTACACAGTTCATAATCAAGTCCAAGGGTAAGAGCAATGGTTGATGTCAGGCCAGAGCCAGTAGTGCAGGGGTTAAGGCATGTAGGTGGCCGGGCCCCAGCTCACATCCCTGCCACCGTAGGGTCCTCTGAGCAGTGCCAGGAGTAGTCCCTGAATGCTGGTGGATGTGGCCCAGACTCCCTAGAGCCTCCCCCCTTTCCCCCTTGAGATGTATTTCCTCAACATCCATGTTGTAGTGTTCCTCGAATTACATTTTCTTATTTTACAAACTCAGCTATGTCACCCTTGCAGTTGGCATCGGGATCGGTACGGTCTCCTGGAGGAAGGAAAATTTAATCAGACACGCACTGTCTGTGATCGTAAATGCTCTTTGTGATGGGGGTCCCATGGCAGGGTTCCACACTTCTTTCGGTTTTCTGGCTCAGATCACTTGATCACTTGACTTCCCGTTAATCGGCGATTTGCTCAAGCAGGCGCCAGTAACATCTCCATTTGTCCCTGTTTCATGCTAGTGTAGCCCAGTGGCGTCTGTTCGCTCTGGGAACACGAAGAGCCTCAAACCGATCGTTCATGATCTTGAGGAAGAAGTCTGACCATCTGGAAGGTGGGCGGCCACGCGGTCTTTTGACATCCCGTGGGATCCAGTCGGTAACAGCTCTAGTCCAGCGGTCGTCTTTAAATCTCATTACATGACCAGCCCATCTGATTTTTGACACCTTGGTAAATGAGACAGCGTCCCTGATTCTTGATCGTCGACGGATGTCAGAACTCCGGATTCTTTCTCTCATTTGAGTGAAACGTGATACTCCGAGCATAGCTCTTTCAGTTCCTCTTTGGGAGTCCCGAATAGTGTTCTCATCCTGTTTTTTTTTTTTAAATCTGGCTCAGATACATCTTAAAAATACATTTAATCTATACTATAAAATGTAAGATATATGTCACTGTCACGGTCCTCCCGTTGTTCATCGATTTGCTCGAGCGGGCTCAGTAACATCTCCATTGTGACACTTGTTACTGTGTCTGAAGCATGATAACGTAATATACGTGAATATTTATCTGCGGGGAAGGACTCGTAGCAGTGGTGCTGGGAACTGAATCTAGCCGAGTCTGCACATTCGCCCTTTTGGGCGTTCTCCCCAGACTCCTGACAGTTTAGAACGTTCATTTCCTAACAGTTACTAGAACACAACAAAATAGAAACAGAAAGGCTAGGGTCTGGGGCTGGGGTTCAGTGCTCGAGACTGCCACCCACCCACCTGTGTGAGACCTGAGGGTGAGGGCCGGGCCTGGGTGGTCCTCTCACCGGTGAAAATAAAAATCAAGATGATAGGCAGGTGTCTGGGTCTCCCAGGCCGTTCCGAGAGATTGCCCAGCCTGGACTTGGAGGCCTGGGTTTCATCCAGGAGGCAGTGACCACTGTGTCCTGTGTGTGCCGTGACCAGCGCGTTGTTTCTGGAGACGGAGGCTCCTCTGTCTCAGTCCCTAGCGTTATTGCACCAGGACACTGAAAGAATGTAAATTGGACAGACCCCCAGTGTCAGATGCTACAAAAGTTAAAAGCGTTGGGCTGGAGAGAGCTCAGAGCGCTGGGCACCTGCTCTTGTGTGAGGCCGTGTTGGCTTATTGGCACTGCCTGGTGGCCTGAAGCCTGCCCAGAGGGAGCCCTCAGTGACTGAAGCCCTGGATGGCACCAAGCAAAGCACAGAGACATTCGTGTTCGCTTTTAACACGGTTCCTCTTGGTTGAAATCCAGGAGAGTCGGCGACGGTTGAGGTTGTTTTTGTTTTTGTTTTTGTTTTTTTGAAAAGAAAAGAGTTTTAATGGGATATGTTCAGTCACTCTGTTTTTTATTTTTTATTTATTTATTTGCTTTTTGGGTCACACCCGGCGATGCACAAGGGTTCCTCCTGGCTCTGCATTCAGGAGTTACTCCTGGCGGTGCTCAGGGGACCCTATGGGGAATCGAACCCGGGTTGGCCGCGTGCAAGGCAGACGCCCTACCCGCTGTGCTATCTCTCCAGCCCATAAAAATTTTTAAAAATTTTTATTAGTGAGACATCATGAGATACAGTTGTAGACTTACAGATTTTTGTGCTTGGGTTTCAGTTATACAGTGATCGAGTACCCATCCCTCCACCAGTGCCCATTTTCCACCACCAATGATCCCAGTATCCCTCCCATCCCCCATCCCACCCATCCCACCCTGCCTCTGTGGCAGGGCATTCCCTTTTGTTCTCTCTCTCTCTCTCTCTCTCTCTCTCTCTCTCTCTCTCTCTCTCCTTTTGGGTGTTGTGGTTTGCAAAAGAGGCAGTGGGTGACAATCATGTTTGGTCTAGAGTCTACTTTCAGCATGCTTCTCCCATCGGGGAACATAAAGTAACAAAATAGGAGACTAACACCCAAGAATGGCCGAGATTAGTACCAGGAATTTTGCCCCATGGCTTGGAGGCCAACCACACATGCTAGGGGAAAAGGGAGCGCAGATAGAGAACGGTTGAGGTTTTTGAGGAAGTTGACATTCCAAAGGACAGCTCCAGCTCTTCCTTCATTCGGGGTGAAGCAAAGGACAGTGTGAGCTGCACACAGACCCTCGTGCCTGCAACTGCAACCTTGGCCTAGCCCTTGCCCGTTGTGGCTGGTAATCAGGCCACAGTGACCGGGAGGGGCGTTGGGTGGTGGGGAGGAGATCCAGAATGTGGCTCCCAGCACTGCCACTTTTCATCGATGCTTCACGCGTTTTCCCTATTCTGTGTCAGCAGCACCTTCCCTCCAGAGCACGGTGCCCTCTAAGAGAGCACCAAATAAAGGGTGTTGTGAGGATCCTCCCAGGGTGGGAGAAGCATGCTGAAAATAGACCATAGACCAAACAAGACTCCCACTCAATGCCTCTCTTGCAAAACGCAGGACCCAAAAGGAGAGAGAGAGAGAGAACAAGGGGGAACGCTCTGCCACAGAGGCAGGGTGGGATGGGGGGATGGGGGGTGGGAGGGATACTGGGACCCGTGGTGGGGGAGGATGGGCGCTGGTGGAGGGATGGGTACTCGATCATTGTATAACTGAAACCCAAGCACAAAAATTTGTAAGTCTACAACTGTCCCTCATGGTGTCTCACTAATAAAAACAAATTAAACAAAAACAAAAATAAAAATAAAGCACTTCTTGATTTCTGTGCCTCCGCTGTGGCCCGCGGTCGTGTCTCATGAATTTTTTTGCCAAAGTCATGCCCAGATTATTCCTTTCACTGAACGCTGGAGTGATTCCACTCGGGCCGTATTTCTCCCAAGGTCTCCTATCTCCGTTACTTGTAAGGCGACTTCCTCCCCTCACTTGTTCCCTTTGATCTTTTATAATTGGCTTAAGGCGCTCCATAGTTAATCTGCAGTGACTTTGTTTCTCCTCCCTATTTTTGCTGTTTTCAGTTCCTGAGAATTTAATAATCTGTTTCTTATTATTGTCTTAGTTTTTTTTTTTTTTCTTCTGACGGTGTCATATATTCTCTTGCCCTGTTTAATAGGCTTCGCTTTCTGGGGACACGTTTGTTTTATTTTACCTATTAACACAAGCCCACACTGTGCTCTTTGGCTAACACAAATAACATCCCCCACGTCCCGTGTCCTGTGTATTGGTGGGCTGCTTCATTTTTAGGATCAACTGACCCCCCTCATGCAAGCACCCTCATGTGCATATTGGTAATGCCAGATAAATACTTCTCACGGAAGGTCAGCGTTTGTGCGTTCTGACAGTGTGGACTGAATCTGTGAAAATGTGTTACTTTTTTATTTTTTCTTGCTTTTTGGGTCACACCCGGCGACGCACAGGGGTTCCTCCTGGTTCTGGACTCCGGAATTACCCCTGGCGGTACTCAGGGGACCATATGGGATGCTGGGAATTGAACCTGGGTTGGCCCCGTGCAAGGCAGACGCCCTACCCGCTGTGCTATTGCTCCAGCCCCCGAATGTGTTACATTTTTATGAGTTTTTTTCCGCACAGGTTTCTTACTTTTTCGGGGGCAGAAGGCCAGGACGGTTGCAGAGATAGGGGAGAGTAGCTGTTGACTGTTTTTTTTTTGCGTTTGACTTTTTGGGCTTGATGTGAGTGTTGTTGGTCAGCCAGCGCTGGACCCCTGTAGTCACTGTGTCTTAGGGCTGGACAGGCTAATTGTTTCCTCTCTCTCACCCTTCCGGGCTCTGTGCTTCACCCCAGGGCAGATGAACTCCCAGGTGAGTTCAGAGCCTGAGACGTTCTCTTGGGACAGGCCAGCGGATCGAGGTAGTGTGTGGAAGGAGTGTGTGCTTGTTCTCTTGTTCAGATAATCGTCATTGCGTATTGTTGATTTGAAAACAAAACACCTTTATTCTCTGGACAGTCCAGTACTGTGTGAGATTGAATAAACCTTGAGAAGCAGGGCAGAGGCTGGTGGCTCCCTCCTTCACGGCCCACACTTGGCCAGCCCCCTTGGCCATGGAGTGTTGGCCGTGCAGGGCGCATGAATTTAGAGGTTGTATATGCTTCCCTCACCCCAGCTGTGCCGCGGATGGTGTCTTCTTGTCATTTTTTCCCAGGTTTTGCCTCTGCGTAAGAGTATTCATTCCTCGATAGCTCGTGATCTCTCTCTGAGACGGAGTTTCTGGAAACATGTTGGGTTTCCCGTGGTCCAGATGGAGGAAGTTGGTACAGCAAACATCACTGGATTAGGACATGACAGGCTTGACACAGGCAAAACGGGAGCTGTCGAAGCACAGGCAGTTCTGTGGCCTCTGTCATATTCTCCTTGGCCACTCTCCTTGGCTCAGTTTGGACTTGGGTGTTCATTTCTTCCGGTCAGGATCGAACTTTCTTTTGTTTAAGATGTTGACTGCTGTACAGAGGTGCCTGGATCTGTGTCTGCCACATGTAGTGAGTTAGTCTGTGTGGCAGTAAGGAAGGTCAAGGACAGCTGGTGTCTGCCATGACGGCCCACAAGCCCCATTGCCTGGTGAGGTGGTGACACTGAACCTTTTAAACAGGCAGCGACCTCTTTCACCTTGTTTTATTTATTTATTTATTTTTTGCTTGTTGGGTCTCACCTGGCGATGCACAGGGGTTCCTCCTGGCTCTGCACTCAGGAGTTACTCCTGGCGGTGCTCAGGGGACCCTATGGGATGCTGGGAATCGAACCCGGGTCGGCCGCATGCAAGGCAAACGCCCTACCCGCTGTGCTATCTCTCCAGCCCCTGACTTTGTGTTTATTATTCTTCTCTCTTTTCTGTTTTTTTTTTTCCCCTTCTTTATCCATGCCTGATGGTGTTCAAAGCATCCTTCTAGCCTTGTGCTCAGAGGTCACTCGTGGTAGGGTTCCGGGGACCATATGTGGTGCTGCGGATGAGAGCCAAGCCAGCCACATGCCAGGCGAGTGCCCTCACTCCCGTGCTGTCCAGCCCCGTACCAGGCCTCTCGGTAGCACCATTTCCCTGTGTGCTGGAACTTAATCTCATTGTTGTGTTGATTGTGGTCCCTCAGGCACACAAAACCCACTGCTAAACGAAATCGCCAAGGTTGCTCTTCTCCGAACACACTCCAGCGATGCGTGTCTGTGTGTAGATGTGTGTGGATGCAGGTACAGGTAGGTACACATCTAATCCAAGTTGTCCGCCTTGAGAGTCTTGGCAGTTGCTGTGAAAAGCCAGATGCCTTCGCCTCCAGCCAGAAGAGACAAGGGGACGGCATGGGCACAGTCAGTGTTCCTTGGTGATGGGGTTGTCAGAACATGCCTTGACCATCTTTCGTTTGGACACGGAGAGTTCTGTGCCAAGGCCCTGTTTTGGACCGGCAGAAAGTCACACGCGTGACCTTTTTCTGCTGTGGTCAGTGAAAGGGCTGGTGGGACGGTGAGCTGTGAGCAGGGCACCGGGTTGTGGAGATGTCCGTCTTCCACATACCTTCCCTGTGTGTGTTCGGAGAGCAGCCCGGCACTGTGTGAGGGGCGGAGCTAGCAGCCGGCAAGCCAGGCTTCGGTGGCCAAATGCAGGGCCACGGGGGCAGGTCAGGGGAAGCAGCAGTTAGGGGCTGGGACCCAGTGTCATCAAGTCAAGACTCTCAGCCACTTTGTGGCTTGACATTTCCCAGTGGAAAGCAGCAGTCCCTGGGGCCACCACCTCTGCTTGTGGATTTTGAGTCTTGTCGGACCCTGTGTTGGACGTAGGTCTGTGTGGGTTTTAAGTGTGTGGGTTGGAACTTGGTCATTCCTTTTTGTTTCCAGGAATCATTCCTGTTGTGTGCTCCTCAGTAGCAGGTCTCTTTCCCTTTTGAAGGTTTTTTTTTTTTAAATCTTTTTAAATTTCTATTTTGGGTCTATATCCGGTGTTGGGCTGGAGCGATAGCACAGCGGTAGGGCGTTTGCCTTGCACGCAGCCAACATGGCCAACCCGAGTTCGATTCCTCCGCCCCTCTAGGAGAGCCCGGCAAGCTACCGAGAGGATCTCGCCCGCGTGGCAAAGCCTGGCAAGCTCCCCGTGACGTATTCGAGATGCCAAACACAGTAACAACAAGTCTCGCAATGGAGATGTTACTGGGCCCACTCGAGCAAATCGATGAATATCCGGTGTTGCTGCGGGGTCACTCCTGGTTCTGCACTCGGGTGTTACTCCTGTTGGTGCTCAGGGGACTATATGGGATGCTGAGGATTGAATCCAGGTGGGCCGCATGCAAGGCAAGCGCCCTCCCTGCTAGACCGTCACCCCAGGCCCCAGTAGCTGGTGTCTTACCTGGCCACATCTGCCAGCTTCCTTTTCCCCTCCAAGCACCATGCACGTTGGCCAAGCATGAGATTGCCCCCTGCCCATGCACGTCTGTCCTCAAGCTTGTCCCCTTAAGCTCCCGCGGCATCAGCGCAAGGGTCAGGGTTACTTCGCGGCCCACCCCAGTGGCCGATTTCGTGCCAGGTTGTTCCTCTCACTGGACCTGCTTTGGGCAAAATGATGGTTTTAAGAGTGGATGAGATTTTGCCTTACCTGTTGACTTCCGCTTAGAGGAGCTTTATTCAGAAGGAAGGAGAGTAAGGAAGGTGGAGAGCGGGCGTGCCCACTTCAGGCCGAACCTGGTGTGTGTGGGGGTCAGAGGCACCGGTGTCCGGGACCCACACAGCGGTAGGATGCTCTCGTTTGTTGCAGCAAACGCTCTCGAACTGTGTGCAGGCTTCACAATGCTTTGCTGTACCTCTCACCTCTCACCTCCACCCCACGCCTGAGCCTTAAACGTGGGCTCCTTGGAGGGTTGGTGATAGAAAAGGTACAGAGAGGCTGTATATCGGTGACCAGGCCTTTCAGCCCCCGCCCCTGAAGCCAGCCACCCCACCTTCTTCATTCCTTGCAATGATTGAAAAGTGATGTCAGTGCAATGCACGCTTTGGGATGGGTCGTTCGGCATATCGGTTCATATGCATTGAATGCACCCAGATTTACCTAGGTTAATTTTCATCACTGGTCTTTCTTTTCTTAGTTTGCTTTGGGCTATCCCCGGTGGTGCTCAGGACTTACTCCTGGCTCTGAGCTCAGCTTCACTCCTGGCAGGCTCAGGGAACCATACGGGGTGCCGGGGATTGAACCTGGGTTGGTCTTGTGCAAGACAAGTACTCTTCTGGCAAGTACCCTACTGACAAGTATCGCACCGCCCCCAACTTTAATTACTGTTTTGAGCATAAGTTTTCTCCCATTTGTCACAAAACCCTAAATGTGGAGGTTTAGGGAAACAAGTTAAGATTTAAGACATTCTGTTTCTGGACATTCTTTCTCTAGCTTCACTCTTTCCCCAGTCACTGTCTTTAAAAAGTACCATCCGGTCAACAGCCAAATCAAGGAAAAGGGAGTATTAAGGACTTTGGATAATTCTTTCTTTAGGTTATCAGCTCCCACATAGTAGAGAGTCGGTTTTGTTTTCCTTGATTTGAGGGGAGGTACAACTCAGTGGAGGTGGGAGAGGTAAAACCTTCCTGGTTCGAGTGTACTCAAAAGCCATTGAGGGGGGCTGGAGCGATAGCACAGCGGGGAGGGTGTTTTCCTTGCACGTGACCAACCCGGGTTCGATTCCCAGCATCCCATATGGTCCCCTGAGCACCGCCAGGGGTGATTCCTGAGTGCAGAACCAGGAGTAACCCCTGTGCATCGCCGGACGTGACCCAAAAAGCAAAAAAAAAAAAAAAAGAAAGTCACTGAACAGCCGCCTCAGAGTGGTCCTTACAAGTTGAAGGGGTTGAACCGCTCCCCTCAAATTCGATAAGACAGCAGTTAGGGTTAACAGAGTAACCCTGGATGTCTTAGACCAAGCTAGGAGAAATCTTTGTGCATGGTTAGGGGCAAAATAATGGCCTTCTGAGGGTGTACACAGCCCCACGGTCTGGCCTGGAATGGACATTGAAAGGCACATTAACTTGATAGAGCAAACTAAAGTCCAGCCTGGCATCAGCAGCTGTCCCCTCCCCCAGATAAATAAAACCCCAGGGGTATTGCAGTGGTGGTACTGCAAGCCCTCGGAGTGGTGGTCTGGAGGTGCTGAGCTTCTCAGGAGCAGAATTGAATTCAGAGGAGTGGGGTGTAGGGAGATGGGATTTCGGGAAGGGGAGGAATTCCAGCTCCCCCCTGGCTGCCTCTGTAGTGGCCTCAGGTAGAGGTGACTCTGGGCAGGTACACGGAGAGGGTGGTTGGCCACTCTGGTGCCAGGTTTGCTTTCAAATAGCCCCGTCACAATTGCCTGGTGGGAGAAACAGACTGTTCCCGCATTTTCTGATTACGACTTTAGGGAGTGATCCCAAGCCGCCCGGCGCTCAAGGCTACTGTCTGACCTCAGAGGAGCCCAGGGCAGCGAGGACCCTGTTCCTTCCCAACTCTGCTTGCAGGAAGCCCTGCCAGGTGCTGTCCTGGTCCCCCTCCCCCGCCCCCGCCGCCACCGTGTGCCCCCAAAGATGAGCAGTGGGAGCAGGAGTACTTGGTCTTTGCAGAGACACTTGGTGACTCTTCCTGCTTGATGTGGTCAAGTGTGATGGTAAGAGCAGCTAAAACTCACACTGGCCGAGCACTGGTCAGGGGACAGAGCCCAGCTCAGCCCACTGTGGCTGCTTGGGGCTGTCTTGCACCCTGTGTGTGCTGTAATTGTCAATAAGCACTTGGGCACAGAGAGCAGGAGATCCTTGGGGGAACCAGGGCTGCTGTCCAGCGGTACCGTGTCAAGGCTGATGGCTCTTTTGTGGGAAGAAATGGTCCAGGCTCAGGAAAATAGAGATGACGGATATCTCTCCTGGCAGAAAAGCTCGGAGAGGAAGACAGGACTCTTTTTTTTTTTTTTTTGCTTTTTGGGTCACACCCGGTGATGCACAGGGGTCACTCCTGGTTCTGCACTCAGGAATTATCCCTGACGGTGCTCAGGGGACCATATGGGATGCTGGGAATCGAACCCGGATCAGCCGCGTGCAAGGCAAACGCCCCTGTTAACTTCCTGGATTCATCTACCTGGGAAAAGTGTCTGTCCAGTGGCAGTTCTAGCACAGCGGGTAGGACACGTGTCTTGTACACGGCCGACCCGGGTTCGATTCCCAGCATCCTATATGGTCCCCCGAGCACCGCCAGGAGTCATTCCTGAGTGCAGAGCCAGGAGGAACCCCTGATGTGACCCAAAAGGCCACAAAAAAAGGGGCAGGGAGTGGGAGACAGGTCCCAAACATTTTTCCATCGGACCTCAAGGAGCTTTTGTTTATGTGGGCTGTATCTTGGATATTTATTGAATTAGGACAGGAAAATGAAAAATATCGGTCCTTTCAAAAAATCACAAATGAGTTGGCATACGTGATATTAATAAAAAATCAAAAAATAAAAAATAAAATAAAATAAAATAAAAAAATAAAACTATTGGAAACAAAGGAGACAAACTATTGGGAACAAAGGAGACAGGAGGGCACGTCCCCTTTTTTGACAAATCTCGCGTGTGACTTGAATAGAGGCTACCAGCTCCCTCTCACCTTCATCCAGTCTGTTCGGACTGAAATGTCTGAGGAAATCAACCTCACACCGATAGTTAGAGAATGGAGATGACTCCTTTGGGTGGCCTTGTGGGATGTTTGTTGAAGTCCTCTTCGACTCAGACTGGGTGAGTGGTGGCTTCTCCAGTGTCTACGCTGTGGGATCTCCCAAGCTCTGTGACCTCAGCTCAGCAAAGTCTCCTGGGTCCTTCAGCTTGGCCTTGAAATTCATCTTGGACCTGATATCAAACGTCTTAGGGAAATAGTCTTACGACTTACACGGATCTTTCAAATGTTCAACATGTCATTACGAAATATCAGATTATTTTATTCCTTAATACCATTGCCGATATCCAAATTAGGCTGTGTGTTTGGGCAACTATCAAGTACGTAGAGTGATGGGAGATTTCCGGATTTTTAATTTTTTACTGAGATGCTCACATTTTTTTCAATAAATGCTGTCAGTTTTTTTTTTTCTTTAAAGCCATGGATTTTTTTTTTTATCATTTTCAAGGAAATTTCTAAAAGTACATGACTCAAGCACTGTCTGTTGGAAGCTTTCAAATATCCTGTTAAAAAATGTTCAAGTGTTTTTCTCTTAAAAACCAAATTGAGGGGCTGGAGCGATAGCACAGCGGTAGGGCGTTTGCCTTGCAGGCGGCCAACCTGGGTTCGATTCCCAGCGTCCCATAGGGTCCCCTGAGCACCTCCAGGAGTAATTCCTGAGTGCAGAGCCAGGAGTAACCCCTGTGCATCGCTGGGTGTGACCCAAAAAGCAAAAAAACAAAAAACAAAAACCAAATTGAGCTTAACTCTTCAATCAAGCACATGCCCAAGTGCCCTTTTCCAAGACAAACCGCCCCCCTTTTGTAATTCTTACCCACTTTGTCACACAATATTTAATAAATAAAAGATGGACCAGAGTAATAGTACAGTATATAGGATGTTTGCCTTGCATGCCGCTGACCCAGTTTGATCCCTGGCATCCTTTATGGTTCCCTGAGCACTGCCGGGGGGTATTTCCTGAATTCAGAGCCTGGAGTAAAACCCCTGAGAAATTGTGACCCAAAACAAAAGCAAACAACAACAACAACAGAAACAAAAAGATGTGCACAGAGGTACTGATTAAGTGAATATATGTATTTTTTCCGTCAGGGACTACCAGATTGTAAAATTGACATAAATTTATCAAGAAAACCACATTTTACACTGGCAGTGGGGAATACAATGACTATGAGTACAGTTGTGTTGTGGGGGCGTTGATTTCTGCTCCAAACACAGTGTTTTTCTTCACCATTGAATCATCAGCTTTTGTCTGCAGTGGGAAAAGGCGAATCATGTCCTTGTGACTGTGAAAATACTTTTGACAAGATTTTGGACTCTTGTAAAGAACTCATGGACGGGCTGCCTTCAACACTTTTGGAACCGATGGCATTGAAACCCCAGGCCCCAAAGGCTCAGAGATGTTCTCAGACTGCGGCTAGAACCATCCCGACAGGTTCTCTTTGCCAAGGCTCAGGAGAGTAAGATGAGGTGTGGCCTGGCCTGAGGAGTTGTACCATGCATCCCGGGCATGCAGAGAGCTGCCGGTTTAGAGGCATGTTTGGTTCCAGAAGGTTTCACTTCTTCGTGATTCCTTAAGAACGTTTTCATGATGGTAATTGACAACAAGGCTCTGTGTTCCTTCGGGTCTCTGTGTTTCTCCACGGTTCCCGGGTTCTTTAATATTTTTTAAGAACGAGAGTAATGAGTGATATAGATGGTCAGACTCAGAAAAGTTTACTGGAGAGTAGAAGAAGAAGAAACTGGGGCTGGAGCAATAGCACAGCAGGTAGGGCGTTTGCCTTGCACGCGGCCAACCCGGGTTCGATTCCCAGCATCCCATAGGGTCCCCTGAGCACCGCCAGGAGTAACTCCTGAGTGCAGAGCCAGGAGGAACCCCTGTGCATCGCCAGGTGTGACCCAAAAAGCAGAAAAAAAAAAAGTGCAGGGGCTGGAGAGATAGCACAGCGGGGAGGGCGTTTGCCTTGCACGCGGCCAACCCGGGTTCGATTCCCAGCATCCCATAGGGTCCCCTGAGCACCGCCAGGAGTAACTCCTGAGTGCAGAGGCAGGAGTAACCCCTGTGCATCGCCAGGTGTGACCCAAAAAAGCAAAAAAAAAAAAAAAGAAAAGAAAAAAGAAACTTCCCAGCAGGGGAGAAACTTAGTCTAGGACTTAGTATGGATTATTTGTGAGGTTTTGATAAGGAAACTGGGTCTTTGTGTTCCTTATTAAGTGATGATAATGGTAGAGAGAATGCAAGGATCCTACACAGAGTGTTTTGGCTGGTTTAGATCTTTTGGGTTATTTATTTGACTGTCGCCTTTGGTGTTGTCCATTATTTCTTAGTGTCCATGAGTCTTAAGTTCTGGGGAAGGATTTATGGTCTTGGGAAATTGCTAACTTTCCTTCCTTAGAAAACGCCCAAGGTTTCACAGGAGTGTTTCTAAGTGTGGAATGGAGTTCACTGAAATCAAACTGCTCTCAGTAGCTGACCGGGCACCCAGTCCTGGGGGGGCACTGAGGCTTCTTCTTCCCTTGGCTTAAAACAGTTTACAGAATGAATGACTGAAAACAAACGATATTGAATCGAACGGGTAAATTCTTGACTGGCACAAAAGCCAGGGGAGCCATCCGGTGAGACATGACTTCGTTCTCATCTCTTTGAGTTTACGTAGGAGTGTGCCCTTTGGGAATGGCAAGAATGAAGACAACTGGGATTCTAATTAAGAGAAAAAAAAATAACACACAACACACACACACACACACACACACACACACTGGGATTCTAATTAAGAGAAAAATAACACACAGTACACACACACACACGCATGTACGCTCGTGACTGTATATCTCACGTCTTATCGGGGCCTTCTATGATGCTCTGACATTGATGTGTGGGCATCGCCCTGGGCCCAGTCCCGGGGGAGCCATTGAGCTGAGGGCCTTGTGCATGTTAGGCAAGTACTTTACCACTTAAGTTATCCACCTCCTCCCACCCCCGCCCAGGCCTGTGATTTGATTATTTTTTGTTTTGCTTTGTTTGGGGGGGAACCACACCTGGCATGGTTCAGGGATCACTCCTGGCAGGCTCCAGAGATCATCTGGGGATTGAACCTGGGTTGGCAGCATGCAGGGCAAGCGCCTGCCTGCGTACTCTCTCCAGCCCCAATATTCTTATATTTATTTTATTTTGGTGCGTTTGGGGACCGCACCTGGAAGTGCTCAGGATTGCTCCTGGTCCCGTGCTCAGGAATCACTCCTGGCAGCAGACAGGGGACCGTGTGTGGTGCCGGGAATCACACCATGGTTGACCGTGTGCAAGGCCAGCACTGTACTGTTTCTCCAGCACAATCTTATTTTTAAAGAAAGAGTTTGGCAGTCAGTAACTTAAAAAATGTGTCTCTGGGGCTGGAAGGATAGTACAGCGGGTAGGGCATTTGCCTTGCACGCAGCCAACCTGGGTTCGATTCCCAGCATCCCATATGGTCCCCCAAGCACCGCCAGGAGTAATTCCTGAGTGCATGAACCAGGAGTAACCCCTGTGCATCGCCGGGTGTGACCCAAAAAGAAAAAAAAAGTGTCTCTGATACCCCTCCCTTTAGACATCACCTTGTCAAGAAAAAAAAAAGACGCTAATAAAATTAATCCCAACATTTGGAAGAATTTCTTTGGGACAGCCCTCACTGCAGTGCTCAGGAACCCGGTGGCCAGTCCCAGCACTACTCAGTCACCAGAGCAGGACCGGTCAGTGCCGTGGCCTGAGGCTGCTGCTGTGTTGCTAGGGGTGTTCTGGGGACCCGCGTGATAACAGGAGTTTGAACCCAGATGGACCCCTGACTTGTGAGTTGGCGTTCTGGCTCCAAGCACCAACATTTTAAGTTCTCTGCATGCAGCGCAGAGCAGGAATTTCCTTTAAAGGCTCTTAAGTCTGTGTAGAGAATTTATCCCGGAGGGTCCTGCTTGAACGTTTCTTCTGGGTGAAGGCTGTTCAAGGATGCCAGAATGTCCTCCGTCAGCGCTCCTGTAGAATAGGGCCCTTGATGGAGAGAGAGGAGGTGTTGGCCGCCTCCGCCGGCTCCTCTCCTCCGCGCCCTGCGCAGCCCTGCCGCCTCCAATCTGCCGGGAGGTGTGGACCGAGTCCCAGACTGTCTCTGGCGTCTTGCCACTGATAGGGGACTCTGAGCTCGCCAGGGAGAGAGAAAACCTCTTTCTTAGCCGCGAGATAGGCTTTCATGGCCACACGGAGTCAGAGAAAAGGCATTCTCCTGTATCTGTCCGCCTCCTTCCCCCACTGCAAGGCTGTCGGTCCCTGGTGGCCCAGCTGGAGTCCCAGGCCCCTGGGGGAGGGGGGACACTGAGCCACAGTCCTTGGAGGGGGGAAGTCTCAGCTCCCTTCTGGTGGGTTCCAAGCCACCTGCATTCTCATCCCTCTGAAGACCCAGCCTGGGCACGGTCTCCTCTCTCCCTATAATCTGGAACCCCTGGTTTGTGTTTTTTGCATGTGTTTTGTTTGGGGGTCACACAACACCGGGTGGTCCTCAGGGCTTGCTCCTGGCTCTGCACTCAGGGATCCATCCTGGTGGAACTGGGGGCTGGCTGTTTGGGATGACCGGGATCCAACCCAAGTCAACTGCCTGCGAGGCTAGCGCCCTGCCCTCTGAACTCTCTCTCCAGCCCTGAGATTCTGTTTTTTAAAGGGCCTTTTGTTTTTAAAATGCGGCAGTTCAGTTTTGAACTTCTCACCTGCTTGGGAGGGCAAACTCCTTGAGGGCAGGGACTGGGAGGCCGCACACAATGGCCTGGCTCCGGACTAGCCTCTCCTCGGTGCCCCCAGGACAGTCAGTCAGCTGGCTTTTCGGGAAGGGGTGGGTGTGCGTTTGGGGGGGGGGGAGGGAAAGGTGGATGTTTGTACTTTGACCTGATCTACTCCACCGTGGTTTCCTTACCTGCCTCTGACTCTCCTCCTTCCCTCCTTCTGAATCCCTTTGGCTTCCACTTGGATTGTGTGTGTGTGTGTGTGTGTGTGTGTGTGTGTGTGTGTGTGTGTGTGTGTGTGAACAAGGCTCCCTCTGGGCTTTCCAGACCAGCTTCACTCCCTTTTGTTAGGAAAAGCCTTCACCCTCGGAGGAAGACTTGACACCTTCCTCTGGGATTAAATTACCTTTAACCAAGTGTTCTTGGGAGGGGGCGGGCAGTAGAAGGCCCCTAGGTCAGGAGCCTGTCCTTTGAAGGCTGGACTTGAACTTGCCTTTTTTTTTTTAAATTTTATTAGTGACAGACCAAGAGGTACAGTTGTAGACTTACAAATTTTTGTGCTTCCAAATAAAGGGTGTTGGGAGGATCCTCCGAGGATGGGAGCACGCCGAAAGTAGACTCTAGACCGAACATGATTGCCACCCAAAGCCTCTTTTGCAAACCACAACACCCAAAAGGAGAGAGAGAACAAAAGGGAATGCCCTGCCACAGAGGCAGGGTGGGATGGGGGAATGGGGGGTGGGAGGGATACTGGAACTGGTGGTGGTGGAGAATGGGCACTGGTGGTGGGATGGGTACTTGATCATTGTATAATTGAAACCCAAGCACAAAAATGTGTAAGTCTACAACTGTACCTCATGGTGTCTCACTAATAAAAAACAAACAAACAAAAAACAAGTTTTTGTGCTTGGGTTTCAATTATACAATGATCGAGTACCCATCCATCCACCAGTGCCCATTTCCCACCACCACGGATCCCAGTATCCCTCCCACCCTCCCATCCCCCGCATCCCACCCTGCCTCTGTGACAGGGCATTCCCCCTGGTTCTCTCTCTCCTTTTGGGTGCTGTGGTTTGCAAAAGAGGCATCGAGTGGCAATCCTGTTCGACCTAGAGTCTACTTTCAGCGTGCTTCTCCCTGAACTTGCCTTCCTGTCTGCGAGTCACGTGTTCTCCCCCCTGGTTCTGGGCCTCCCTCGAACTTTCCCTTCCGTGTGTTAGTTTTGTAACTGACAGATGAGTTCTGCAGTACGGGAGGGATGGAGCCCTCTGTGCTGTCTCCCAAGGTGCCAACCAGGTCCTCCCTTGCACACTGTGGCTGCTCAGGGAGTCTCTCCAGCAGGGAGGGCAGCGGCTGGTGCTGTCTCTCCGTGGCACAGCCCACGTGCCACAGAGCGTTGCTTCTTGGAACCCTGCGAGACTTCGGAAGGCCCGAGGGGACCCAGCGGGCAGCCTCGCATTCTCCACAGGTGCCTCCCTCGTGTTTCTCTCCCAGGCCGAGAAGAGCTCATTTATCCCTCCGTGTAAATGTCAGGAGCTGATGAATCTGGACAGGCATTTGTTGGGGTATTGAAGGGCCGGCAGCTAAGGAAGTCGGGGGCACGCACCCCACGGCCTTCCTCCAGAACCCAGGAGCCAGCACCATCCTCACGCCCCCGTCTTTTAGACCCCAGTTGCCCCGAAAACAGAAACGCAAAAAAAGCGATTTTTTTATTTTCCCCTGTCACCCTCTAGAGTGCAGCACACTCTGTTAGAATAGCGGATGATTTGTTCTCGGAGGTCCTGGACTGACTTACCTGGTGACTAGTTTACCTGATAAGCAGTTCAGGAGGATTGGCAAAGTGTTGGGATCACAAGGACAAATCCTGGTAGACACACTCCGATCGTTGAAGAGGTCCTTGTGAGTTGTGTCTCAACAGTCATAAATGGTAGATCTAGGTTTGATTTGTAATAGTTTTAATTTAAGGGCTGGAGTGATAGCACAGCGGGTAGGGCATTTGCCTGGCACGTGGCCCACGCGGCCAACCCGAGTTCGATTCCTCCGCCCCTCTCGAGAGCCCGGCAAGCTACCGAGAGTATCTCGCCCGCACAGCAGAGCCTGGCAAGCTCCCCGTGACGTATTCCATGTGCCAAACACAGTAACAAGAAGTCTCACGATGGAGACATTACCGGGCCCGCTTGAGCAAATTGATGAACGACGGGAGGACAGTGACAGTGACATTGACATTGAATTTTTTTTTTAAGTTAAACTTAATTGAGGCTGTTGGGTCTGGTTTAATCATTTAAAAAGGACACAGGGGTGGGGGGTCCCGGGGTACGGCAGGTAGGGCACTTGTCTTGTACGCAGCTGACCCAGCTTCAATCTCTGGAATCCCAGAAGGCCTGCAGAGCTCTGCCAGGAGTGACTTTTGAGTACAGAGTCAAGAGTAAAACCCTGAGCACTGCTAGGTATTCGCAACCCCCCGCCCCTCCCTTCCCCAAAGGGTGGGGGCAGAGCTTGACTTCAAGTTCGAACTTAAAGGGCTCAAAGTGCAACAACTCTGCAAATCTTGACACCAGAGAAGAGCGGGGGTCTAGCGTTCACAGACCTGGAAATGAATGACTGGTTAACGACTATTCATATGCCCTGGGCCCAGAGACCAGCCTCTAACACCGCAGGATCAATAGGGGTGTTTATCATGTGTGGGTATTGATCGCCCAAGAAGGAGTGAATCATATTTTACACTGCGTATGTTAGTGCAGGGGGAAGAAAAGTAGCAGCAGAGGCCGTGGACCGCTCAAGACGTGGACGTGTGCCCGGGAAAAGAGTGAGACATGGACTCAAGCACGGGGACAGAGGACAGAATCCTCCTTCAGCGAGAGGGAATCCTGTCCTCCCGCAGATGCTTATGTTTCTCTACGTGCCTGCTGTCTTGGGGGGCCGTGGGTGTGGGTTTCTTTCCTGCTGATCTTTCTTGTAGCACAGATTTTGACGATATCAGGCCTCGCAGCACTTGAAGCATCTCGTTTCATACGTATGTTTTAGTCTTTCTGGGGGCTTGGGGGTTAACCCTTGTTGTAATCAGTGGTCCAGAAAGAGACCACGTTTTCTTGGAAATAATGCTGTTGTGCTTTCTGTTTTTACTATCTTTTTTTTTTTTTTAATGTAAGAGTGTTACTATTTATTCAGCCATTGATTAGGCTGATTGAATTGGGCATGAACTCCACGTAACCTTTTTTTTCTTTATAAACTTATTCATTGAATCACCGTGAGAGCAGTTACAAAGCTTTCGGGTTTAAGTCTCAGTCATACAATGATGAAACACTCGTCCCTTCACCAGTGCCCATTCTCCACCACCACCAAAATCCCCAGTATACCTCCCCCATCCCACACCCTCCCCCTACCTGTGGGGCAGATGATTTCTACATCACTCTCTCTCCACTTTGATTACATTCAATATTTCAACCTCAGACCCACCATTATTATTTGGGGTTTTACCCCAACACTCAAATCTGCCGAAAAGGCAACCGTAGACAATTTGTTTTCCATTGCTAGTTATGAATAACATGATGTCACGCGGCCGCAGTAGTGGCTGCACAATTTTGGAATTCCGAAATTTTAGCAATTAAATCTGGAGCGATTTCCTGCCGAAACCAGCTAGGTTCTGAGATCTGTTCCTGGGTCTCTGGGATCCTGGCCATTAAGCAGCTTGATCAGGAGCCAGAGAGGCTGTTTGTGGGTAGCGAGTCGGGGTCTCGTTGGGGCGGAGAGGAAAGAGCCGGCTCCACCCCCATCCCGTGAGGCCCTGTGTGTCTTGTCACTGGGGGCCCAAACCTGACTGTCCAGTGGCCTCTGGGGGATGGCGGCCACCGAGCCGCTAGGGGAAACAGGCCAAGGCACGAAACCTATTCCCACCTGGGTTGGCCCAGCACCGGTAACCTACTGCAGGGACCGGACGCATTTCTACCTAAAGCCGCTGGGTTCTGAGATTCGTTTCTGAGTCTCTGGGTTCATGGCCATTAAGCAGTTCAATCAGGAACCAGAGAGGCCATGCCTCCAATTATATAGCTGAGCCCAAGGTTGGTTTGTGGGTGTCTCCCACATACCTAACTTTTGGCCGTTTCCTTTCTTGGTAAACTTTGCCCCAAGTTGTTGGGGTCTGGCCAAAGGCACAGCAGCAATTGGGGGGGTATCTGGAAGTCTGAACGCGCCATCAGGCTGCTGATGCAGTCGCCTCCCAGGGACAGATTGACCTGCTGGCGGCACCATTTCTCTTGTCATTGTTTTTTGTTTTGTTTTGGGCCATTCTGAGTGGTGCTTGGGGCTTACTCCTGGCTCTGCACTCAGGGATACTCCTGGTGGTGCTTAGGGGACCATATGGGGTCCCAGGGACAGAAGCCGGGTTCGCCTTGTACAAGGCAAATGCCCTCCATGCTGTACCATCCTCTGGGATAGTACAATTACTATTGTCATCGTTTACGTGACCTTCGCTGAGTTTTCTTCAAGAAAAACAGTGAGATCTAGCTTCAGACTCATTCGAGGCCAGAGATAGTACAGTGGATAGGGCATTTGCCTTGTATGTGGCAGATACCAGTTCAGAACACTCCCCCCACCCTCCCTCCGCACTTTATAGGGTCCCCTGAGTGCACGGGCAGAAGTAACTTTAGAACATCTGGGCTTGGCACAAGAGAAATAAGAACAAGTTTTGTTCAGCGGCCAGGGAGAGAGCTCCAGTTGTGCACACAGTGAACATTGCAAGGGCCTGCGCTCTGCCTCCTGCCCTGGGGGTGGCCCCTTGGCCCTGTGCATGGCTGCCCCTAGGGGTCAAGCTTGGCCTTGAGTAGTTCTCTACTACACGTTCAAGCAGTGCTGGGCTGTGTGTAGTCTATTAAAAAATTAATTTAAAAACACCTTTTTTTTTTCTTGCTGCAAACTCTGAAGTATAAAAGCCTTTTTCTTTGGGGGCTGGAGAGATAGCACAGCGGGTAGGGCGTTTGCCTTGCACGCGGCCGACCCGGGTTCGATTCCCAGCATCCCATATGGTCCCCTGAGCACCGCCAGGAGTAACTCCTGAGTGCAGAGCCAGGAGTAAGCCCTGTGCATCGCCAGGTGTGACCCAAAAAGCAAAAAAAAAAAAGCCTTTTTCTTTGTAACTCTTGTGCGGTCTTTACCCACACTCGTGGTCATTCTTGGCTTAAGCCTCCCCAGCACGGCGGGGCCTTAGGTGTGAGGCTGGGTAGGAGGAAGTCACAGTCTTGGCCTGGGAAATGGTGAATGGTGGTCAGCTCAGCTTACGTTCACAGAACGAGCTGTCAGTTTTCATTCTGTGACCGAGAGGGTGGTCAGAAGTAGCCTGCGAGACCACAACACCCAATAAGAGAGAGAGAGAACAAAAGGGAATGCCCTTCCAAGAGGCAGTGTGGGATGGGGGGGATGGGGGGTGGGAGGGATACTGGGACCCATGGTGGTGGGAAATGGGCACCAGTGGAGGCATGGGTACTGGATCATTGTATAACTGAAACCCAAGCACAGAAATTTGTAAGTCTACAACTATACCTCACGGTGTCTCACTAATAAAAATTAAAAAAAAAATCAGAAGAAGTAGCCTGCGAATGGCCTGTGGTCCAGTGCCAAGCCCCTTTTTTAATGTACATATTACATGTTTTTCCAATTTGGCATGGTCACTGCACATATTTAGCTAGTTGGATATCTTTCATATTTTCGTCGAGTCATAGTGATATTTAACCTGACTTCCCTGCCAGCTTCTGTGACAGCCCAGCATTGAGAATGTCTCTGGGACTGTAGCAGAGCTAGGAGGCATGGCATGCTCTGCCTGCTCCAATCTCTCTGTTGGGCCTGTGAGCTGCCTGTGTTCTTCGTGGGGCCGGGGGAAGCGCTCAGTCGTGCTCGCTCGGCAGTTAAACACGGGCTGGAAGGGAAGTGGGCTGGCTTCCCGCCCTCCTTCCTGGCTGTGGTAAATGTGAACGGTGAGTCCTAGTTGGTTGAATGGGACTCCCAGAACTTCAGCTAGGCCACTCATTGCCTTGAGCTTCTTTTTTGTTCCTGTTTGCACTCTAGTAATTATCCTTCCACATAATCTGTCAAATAGGTCAATCTAAGCTGATTTCTTCTCCTATCTTTTTTCGGGGGAGGGGGGTGAGAGGTACCCACCAGTGGTGTTTAGTGCTTCCTTTTGGCTCTGTGTCCAGGGATCACTCCTGGTTGGGCTCAGGGGACCATATTGGGGGACAGGGATCAAACCGGGGTCTGCTGTGTGCAAGGCAGATGCCCTGCCCTCTGTACTTTCACTTTGACGCCTTCTCGTGTCTTTTTTTTTTTTAATTTTTATTAGTGAGACACCAGGAGGTACAGTTGTAGACTTACAAATTTTTGTGCTTGGGTTTCGATTATACAATGATCAAATACCCATCCCACCAGTGCCCATTTCCCACCACCACAGGTCCCAGCATCCCTCCCACCCCCCATCCCTCCCATCCTCCCCTGCCTCTGTGGCAGGACATTCCCCTCTGTTCTCTCTCTCCTTTTGGGTGTTGTGGTTTGCGAAAGAGTTAAGTCTGATTTTGAGGGAGAAACGTTGGATGATTTACTTTCCATTGATCACTTTGTATATAAGGAGATGTCACACACCCACGTAAGCGGCCACGCGGTTTGGAAAAAATGTCCTGGTACCCGCATGCCAGAGCCATGCTTGAAGAGGCTCATGGTCACCGGGGTTTCATCTGGAGAAGGTGGGATGCGGCACCTACCCCATCTGGGACCTTCCGGTGATCTCGGCTCTGTTTGGGGCCCGGAGCATTCTCCGGGAGCTGTGGGTCCCTCCAGCCGGTTTTCTTCTTTGTCGCTGTGTGCTGTAAGATGGCGCTGGAGGGGTGGTTGTGGGCATGACTTTGGGAATCAGAGGTTGCCTGGGAGATGGGGCGGCCCCAGTGAGCTTTGTAACTTTTCCCACAGTGATTCAATAAATAAATATAAGAAGAAAAAATAAATAAAAGCGATAGCACAGTGGGTAGGGCGTTTGCCTTGCAAGCAGCCAACATAGCCAACCCGAGTTCGATTCCTCTACCCCTCTCGGAGAGCCTGGCAAGCTCCCCATGACGTATTCAATATGCCAAACACAGTAACAACTAGTCTCACGATGGAGACGTTACTGGGCCCGCTCGAGCAAATCGATGAACAACGGGAGGACCGCGACCGTGATGAAAAGAAAAAAAGTAAGGTGGAGTTCATGTCCAATTCAATCAGCTAATCAGTGGCTGAATAAATAGCAGTACTCCTACATTAAAAAAAAATGGGATTAAAGAGATGTTATCACGCCCCAGAGTCTCTGTGATCCCCTTTCACGGTTGCTTTCAAAGCCAGGCTTCCTTGAGACACAATCCCAGGTTGAGCTCTTCCACACACAACGACGACCACGTGCTGGGGCACTGGGGCCCCGAAGGGTGAGCCTCCTTGGAAGCGAGGTGCCTGTTTTCTGGAACTTTCCGGAAGGTGAGGTGCCTGTTTTCAGGAACTTTCTGGAAGGTGACGTGCCTGCTTTCTGTGCTCCTGCGAGGCTCTGGCAGGAGAAAGAGAGAGAACCTAGCAGAAGAGGGCCTCTCACGGGTTCCATCGCCCGTTTTTTCTTGCTTGCTTCTTTCTTGTAGGTTTCTGCCCCTTCATGCTAACACCACAGTCTGTAAAGACCCTGTCCTCGGAGAGGTCATTTCCAGAAGTCGCAGCAGTGACGCTGAAGCCTGCCTCCTCCTCCACAGTCCTGGTCTCGGCGCTGGTGCCTGTGACACTGTGTCCTCTCCGGAGTTCTGGCCTTAACTCGCGTCTTCCCTTGGAACACGCTCTTTCCTCAGCACAGTTTCTCCCCGAATTCTGATGCAGTGGTGCAGTCTCTGCTTCCTCTCCCTCCTCCATCCCTGCACCCACTTTCCTCTCTGGCTTCTTCATGAAACAGAACTGACCTCAGCCCCCCCTTCCTTCCTGCCACAGTCCCCGCCTCTGCACCCTGGTACCTGCGTACCTCTGTCTGTCCAAGTCCCACCTCTCACCCCAGCATTGGCCCCTGTCCCTCCTATCAGGAGCCTTCCAGAGCTCTCTGACCACTCAGTTCCATCCTGCCATGGCCTCCGCCACTCACTCATTTTTTAAGAACTGCCACCAGATCAGGTGATGCGGAAATGCAGCGTGGACCATCTTCTTCTTGCCTAGAGAGCTGGAAGAGCAGTGAGGGGGCGAACCACCCTGTCCGGACCCTCTGCCGTCGAGGGGGAGGGGGAGAGAGAGAGACCAGAGAGGGTTGGGCCCTGGCTCAAGGGCTGCTCCTGGAGGTCCTAAGGGGCCCTGCAGCAGTGCCAGGGAGAGAGCCCTGGTCACTGCAGGCACGGCGAGTTCCTTAACCCTGCGTTATCTCTGTGGCCCTGCCCCATTCTTTATCAAAGTGCAGCTCAGATGCCAGCTCCCAGAAAGCTCCCTGCCACTCCTTTCTAGGCTTCCAGTCACCTCTCCCGTGTTCCTGAGTTTCCCTGAGTCTGTGGGCGACCCTGTGCTTGGCGTGGCGTTGAGGTTGTCAGAGTCCCATCCTAGCTTCTCATCCTAGCTGGGTGGGGGGCGCCTGCCGGCAGCTGGCCCAGGACAGGGTTTCAGGCACCTGGGTTGACTTTTTGAGTTGCTGTTCCTCCGAGGTCCAGTTATAGAAGTCCAGGCCTGGGCTTGGCAGACGACAGCCTGTGGGTCGCATCTGCTCTTTGCCCGGGCCTGTGGACGGAGTTGGGCTGCGACCCCGCCAGGCAGTGGCCTTCCAACCACTCGAGGCCCGGAGCCCCGGATGGTCCCACGGAACTGCCCTTTCACAGCAAAGGCCTACCCAGCCTCTGTCCACCAGTGTCCAGACTTTGGAAGGATACTGTATCCGCTGTGGAAGGAAGTGAAGGAAACAATGTTTGTTTCAACTCTTCACCTCTTGGTTATCGTAGCTAGGTGCTGGCTTTTTAAAAATCACCTTATTTAAAGTGAAGTGCAGTTAATTTGGTCATAATAGTGTTGCTGACAACCAAGTTATTGACTAGATGGGATCTCTAGGCTTTGGATTGATAGACTGCTGGGTAGAAAGAAAGACGGCCAGATTTTTATACAGTGAAAATGATCTTTAATATGTTTTTTTATATTCTCAGGAAAAAAAATCGTGTCTTACTAAGTAGTTTTGTCGGAAGAAATGATTTTTAATAAATAAGTTTTAAGGGGCTGGAGCGATAGCACAGTGGGGAGGGCGTTAGCCTTGCACGCGGCCGACCTGGGTTCAAGTCCCAGCATCCCATATGGTCCCCCAAACACCACCAGGAGTAATTCCTGAGTGCAGAGCCAGGAATAACCTCTGTGCATCGCAGGGTGTGACCCAAAAAAGCAATACATACATAAATAAGTTTTAAAATAAATAACATAGTAAACAGCTAAAAATGTGTAAAAAGAAATAATTCTTGTCTTTTTTTTTTTTTTGGATCTTTGGGCCAAACTTGACTGTGCTCCGGGCTTACTCCTGGTTCTGCTCTCAGGGATCCTCCTGCCGGGCTTGGGGGATCATGTGGGTTTCCGGGGATCGAACCTGAGTTGGCCACGTCCAAGGAAAGCACCTCCCTGCTGTACCCTGGCGCTAACCCTGAAATAATCGTGTCTGACATCAACCTCACCGACGGGCTTTTCATTTTGGTTACAGGGATGCACCAGTTCTGAAGCTGTGTCCAGCGTCTGTTTCAATCTTAAGGAGGAAAGCAGTGTGTTTGTGCGTGCCAGATTTTGCAGGTCGAGTTTTGCGGCCCCCAGGTCACTCACTACCTGTCCTCTTTGTTCTCTCTCCAGAGGGACGCATGGTCATCCAGGACATTCCTGCTGTCGCCAGCAGAGGGCACATGGAGAACGCCCCTGACCTGGTCTCTGACTCCACCTACTACAGCAGCTTTTACCAGCCGTCTCTGTTCCCGTACTACAACAATCTGTACAACTACCCGCAGTACTCCATGGCCTTGGCCGCGGATTCTTCTCCCGGGGATGTGGGAAGCCCTCTCGGAGGGTCCCCTGTGAAGAACAGCCTGCGGAGCCTGCCGGGACCGTATGTGCCTGGCCAAGCCGGAAGTCAGTGGCAGGTAAGATGCTGCCCAAAGCCAAGTGGGCATGGGACCGACCCCCACCCCTCAAACTCCCCCGTCCCCCACACAAACACACACACACACACGCACACGCACACAGACTCAGCACGCACACATGAACTCTGGGGGATGAAAACCCCACGTGTGCTTGCAGTTCTCCAGATCAGGGGAAGAGCGATTATCTGGAGGTGGCCTCCTCAGCAGCGGACTGAGGTGGTACTAGGCGGGTTCTCCTTGGCGGGAATGCTCAGCTCAGCACCACCCAGCGGCTCTCTGGCTGTCGGGTGCACTGCGACTCCGTGAGCTGATCTGGGACGCCTTGAGCACGCTTATTATTAGACTCCTTGGCCGAATTTTGGTTCTGGTTACAGTGTGAGGTATGGCTTTGGGAGTTTGCCCGTGTTTTTCAAGCGGGTCGAAATTTTCCTCGGATACTTTCCATTCTCCCCCTGCAGGTTCTAGACGAAGGGGGGGATGGGGACTGCTCAACTCAGCCCACCTTTGGGATTCTCTTTCTCTCCTCCCCCCCATGGATGACTTGCAGGGCACGTTAAAAGGTCCGCTTTTAATTCCTGGGGGGGTTCAGTCCTGTAGTTTTCCACATGGCTCATTTTCAGAATCGAGCTTATCTTAAAAGGGATTTTAATTTTTATTAGTGAAAGACCATGAGGTACAGTTGCAGACTTACAAATTTTTGCGCTTGGGTTTTAATTATACAATGATCAAGTACCCATCCCTCCACCAGCGCCCATCCTCCACCACCACGGGTCCCAGCATCCCTCCCACCCCCCATCCCCTCCATCCCACCCTGCCTCTGTGACAGGGCATGTCCCCTTGTTCTCTCTCTCTCTCCTTTTGGGTGTTGTGGTCTGCAAAAGAGTCCTGTGTTTTGCAAGAGAGGCATTGGGTGGCAATCATGTTCAGTCCATAGTCTACTTTCAGCATGCACCTCCCATCCTGGGAGGATCCTCCCAGCACCGAGAGGAAAGGTTTTGATTCACGGAGCTTCGCGCTGGGCTCCTTTGGGCCTTTCAAAGCTTCAGTTGGATTTTATGATCCAGGGCAGGTTTTTAGGTTGATTTCCGTTAGAGACTGCCCTCTCTGAAAGGAGAAATCAGTATCACAATTTTGAGATGAATGGCCAGCTCCTCCTGCATTTCTAAGAACTCGGGGCCAATCTTCTTCAACTCTTGGGATGTTCTGGTTTCGCGCTGAGTCCAGACTTGCAGGGATCAAGTGGGAGGGCCTGGAAAACCGGTTGGCTTAGGAGATGGAGGCCCTCCCGTTGATCATCGATTTGCTCGAGCGGGCCCAGTAACGTCTCCATTGGAGACTTTGTTGTTACTGTGTCTGGCATAGAGGAGGAGCAAGAAAATGATGCTCTGAGAGACAGCTCAGGAAGAGTCTCACAGAGCACCAGAAATCTCCTTGGTGCGTTGACCCTCCACCTTGTCCGTCTCTCAGATGCGGCTGACACGCTGTTACTTTGCACTCTGCCCGCAGACCTCGGGGAGGAGTGAGGGACAGGTATTTCCCCGCGGAGCCTCCCAAGGTCTCTTCCCGGAGGCACGGTGTGTGGAAGTGCTCCTGGGGCTTGGGGGGAGTCCCCACAGGCGCCCGCTGATCCTGCTGCGTGCCAGGGTGGAAGGGGAGGTCAGTCCCGAAAAGTCTGACTCCTGTGAGGGACACAGTTTGATGCTGCTTCTCAAACCTCAGTGACGCACTGAGGAGAAGCACCACCAGAAGACTCCGGGGCCACATTTACCGTCAACACGTTTGTTCCAAAGGCCTGAGCCTTGATTCCTCCTGCCAGTCACCGTTGGGGATTCATTCTCAGAGAGCATCATCTTGGCAGGAATCAGTTCCTCATAGGAATGACTGAGCAGGGAATCCTCCTGGTACTGTCCACTCTGTGAAGCGGTGACACCTTGAGAGTCAGGGTCACACAGGCGGGAACCCATAGGGTGTTTCAGCCGTGTCTGTCTGGCTGCAGCGTAGTTCTCCCCTTCACTAATGTCACCGTCACTGTCACTGTCCTCCCGTTGTTCATCGACTTGCTCGAGCAGGCCCAGGAACGTCTCCATCGTGAGACTTGTTGTTACTGTGTTTGGCATATCGAATACGTCACGGGGAGCTTGCCAGGCTCTGCCGTGTGGGCGAGATACTCTCGGTAGCTTGCCGGGCTCTGCGAGAGGGGCGGAGGAATCGAACCCGGCTCGTCCGGGCTGGCTGCACGCAAGGCAAACGCCCTACCGCTGTGCTATCGCTCCAGCCCACTTCACTAATGTGGCTTTTATTTGTATGTGTGGCTGCTCATAGTCAAATTGGTCCCTTGTGCTTGTCCCCTGTACTATTTAGGGTGATTGGGCTATTATGAAGTATCTGTCTTGTAAGTGAACTGAGAATCTAAAAGTCTTACTTGACCTCTCGCATTTGTTCGTTAGCATTAATTATAGCGCTGTAGGAACTCTATAACCATCGAGGCAAAGACAGAAGTGTTCCTCGGTACTCTGAGCACTGTGGGAAGGGGACAGAGTCCATGCTGCAGACACACTCCTTAGAAGGCGCCGTCCAGCCTCTGTGAGCAGGGACCACCCTCCCCCACCCCAGCCCCCGCCAAGTACAGACTGTCTCCAAAGAGTCCCATCGCTGGAGGGTCTGTTGAGTACCACAGCCAAGACCCTCCTTCAGGATTTCGGCTCTTCGTGGGTTGTATTTCTACCCAAGTACTTTGATTTGGGGACTCTTAAACTCTCTGCTGAATATTTTTCTTCACTTGTGGAGGTCAGAAACTGTTGGAAACTTCCCGAACAATGATGTGCAGTTGAAAGCTTCGAATGCCTCCTTAAACTCTATAATCTAGACCCTGAATGTCTGCGATACATTGAATTTCTTGCTCCTTGTCCGTTGCGATTTGAATCTGCGCACAGCTGTGTGTATGAGTATGATTATCCCTAAGAGTGTCTTTGTCAAGGTGACGGGTTCCAGCTCGTGTTTTTTTTCTCTGTCCCCTTTTAAGAGCCCATGGGTCAGTCTTGTAAGAAAATGGACATTAAGTTTGGGGATTCTTACGGCCTTGTAGTCCTGCCAGTAGAAATCACGTCCACTGAAATACTTGCCCCAGAGAGATAACGGCATCAATTTGCCAGGTGACAGGTGACTGTCAGCCCAGCGAAGCCTGTGCTGAGCTGGACCGTAGTGTCCTAGCACACCCCCATGCAGGGAACACGGACGGCTGTTGCTGAAGAGGTTAGAGTGTGTGGTAAAGCGGGCATGAGGAGCCAGGCCTAGTGGTCCAAGAGCCAAGAGAACAGTGCTCTGTTCTGTGAGGAGCTTGGCTTCCGACAGCAGAAGATTTGTCTTTTGTTGTTGGTGTTGTTGCAGTTTTATTTATTTACTTTTTTTGCGACACACTGACCAGTGCTCAGGAGTTACTCCTGGCGGTGCTTGGGATGCCGGGGATTGAACTTGGATTGACCACGAGCAAGGCAGGTGCCCTACTCACTGTGTGACTGCCCTGGCCCTGGCTGTTCTACCTGTTTGGGTAGCTGATAGCAAAATTCGTCACCTCCGAATGACTTTTCTGACCTGTGGGTGCCCCTTTCACTTTGTAGGACTTGTTGCAGGGAAGCCCCAGGAGATGTGGCTGCAGGCTGGGCTGGTTGGGGGAGATTTCTGCGTGGCAGAAGCAGCCGTTCATCGTTCCTTTCGCTTGACCCTCTTTTATCGGATCGCCAGTCTTTGTTTCTATGTATTTTCGTTATCTACCTCAGATACCCTTTGTAGCAAAAAAGAGGGTCTGTAACGTTTCAGTGACTGAAAAAAATTGACACATGAATCTGGGCCAAAGAGGGATGTATGTTGAGTAGTTTTTATCATCGGGAGAGGAAGTTTATCCACTTAGGAAATAGAAAACAAAGTACAAAGAGGAGATTGGGGCAGAGTAGGGTTAGGAAGATAAGTACGGAGAGGAGCCTTAATGGCAAATCGCGCTTAGGCCTGGGACAGCGTTGCTGTCCGTCAGGAACCGAAGGCCCCACTTGGTCGCTGGAGTTGGTGGGTCTGGGTGTGGGAAGCAGCTGGGGCCAGGGGTCCCCTGTCTTGGATTTCTGCAGGGAGGGGCCGGCTCTGTTCTGTGCACAGGCCACGGGACCCGGGCTGGGCCCGGCTGCTCCATCACCCTCTGCTCTGGAGAGTGTCCCGCAACTGTGCGGGGTTGGGGGCTGTGCTGGTCTCTCTCACTGACCCTTCTCTGGCCCGAGCCCGCCTCCCCCTAAAGGGCCCGAATTCTTTTCATTTTTTTATTTTTATTTTTTTTTGCTTTTTGGGTCACACCTGGCGATGCCCAGGGGCTCCTCCTGGCTCATGCACTCAGGAATCACTCCTGGCAGTGCTCGGGGGACCCTATGGGATGCTGGGAATCGAACCCGGGTCGGCCGCGTGCAAGGCAAAAGTGCTCCCCGCTGTGCTGTCACTGCAGTTTTTATTTATTTATTTATTTTTGCTTTTTGGGTCATACTCGGCGATCTCCAGGGGTTCCTCCTGGCTCTCTCACTCAGGAATTACCCCTGGCGGTGCTTGGGGGACCATATGGGATGCTGGGATTCGAACCCCAGTCGGCCGCATGCAAGGCAAATGCCCTGCCCGCTGTGCTGTCGCTGCAGTTTTTATTTATTTATTTATTTTTGCTTTTTGGGTCACACCCGGTGATGCCCAGGGGCTCCTCCTGGCTCTTGCACTCGGGAATCACTCCTGGCGGTGCTCGGGGGACCCTGTGGGATGCTGGGAATCGAACCCGGATCGGCTGCGTGCAAGGCAAATGCCCTCCCCGCTGTGCTATCGCTCCAGCCGCCTGAAGTCATTTTTAAGATTATAGGTGAGAGAAGTCGGGGGGCTGCACCTGGCAGTGATTTTGGGCGGGCCGCTCCCAGAAGTGCTCGGGGAGCCATCGGTAGTAGGGCCCCAACTTTCGGGATCCATCTCCACTGCCCCGGAAGGGCCGAGACTCTAGGGAATGTGTCTGTCACCTGCTTTCTTGACGTGCTGGCTCGAAGCTTCCAGCCCCTCCGGCACAGCTGCCCCTGCCTTGCTGTTCTCTGTGTCTGGGCGAAGGGAGGGCGTCCTGCTGCTACTCTTCCTAAAGGTTAGTGGGGAGGGGGTGGAATGATTTAAAAACAGAAATCATTGGGACTGGAGCGACAGCACAGCGGGTAGGGTGTTTGGTTGCACACGGCCAACCCAGGTTCGATTCCCAGCATCCAATAGGGTCCCCTGAGCACCGCCAGGGGTGATTCCTGAGTGCAGAGCCAGAAGTAACCCCTGTGCATTGCCAAGTGTGACCCAAAAAGCAAAAAAAAAAAAAATCATTGATTTCTTAACTATTTGATTGCATTTTGCTTTGTTGTCTACGGAGGGCTCGATTCCAGTGGAGCTCCGGATACCTAGGAGCACTCCCGGCAACAATTAAGGGAAGAGGCAGGCCTGAGAGGGTGGGGCTCGCACCCCAAAGCCAGGCCCGATTAGGGTGGGGCTCGCACCTCGAAGCCAGGACTGACGGGGCAGGGTTCGAACCCCGAAGTCCGGCCTGAGAGGGTAGAGCTTGCCCCCAGATGTCTGACCCGAAAGGGTAGGGCTCACTCCCTAAAGTCAGGCCTCATAGGATGGGACTCACATTCCAAAGTCAGGCCTGATAGCATGGGGCTCGCACCCTGCCATGCAGGCTGCTTGGGCCCAGCGGTGCTTGAGGACCGTTAGTGCCACCAGGGCTGGGCCCTGACCAGCTCAGGTGGTTACCAGTGTTTATTAGGGCTCTCACTCTGGCCTTCCCTCTCTTTGCTCCTGTGATAGTCTCTCTCTCGTTGAGCTGTAACGTCCCAGCTTCTGTATGTAGCATGATGAGTCCATGTTTGTATGTGTTGGGATGTAATCATCACCATAAGTACAGCCAGTGCCTGTCACCGTGCAGAGAGGCAATTTTTCCTTGTACCGAGAACTTGTCCGATCTCTCTGAAGTCGTTTTCGGGCTAATATAAATTCAGCAGTCTTAGCTGGTTACTTGAACTGACTGGTCAACTGGAGGTTTGTATCTTTCAAGCCATTTCCTCTGAGTCTCCCTGTAAAACCCATAAGCCACGAATGATCACGGAGCACCCACTAAGCGCAAAACGTCTTGAAAGATACACCGGGCGGGCTTCTGGGCCAGCCTCCCGGAAGACTGTCAGGCCGCCCCTGTCACCGCCCTGCGTGCGGCAGGCTGCTTTATAGCCTGTGGCCTGTCTCCAGCGCGTGGAGATTTGTGGCCCAATCATAGCTTCCTGCCCTGTAGTGAAACAGGAATAACATTTGTGGCACTGGAACAAACTCACGATGAATGGCTTGCGCCCACTGCCCAGCGGCTCCATTTCGCTTCTGCATTTAATTGCCTGCAAAAGGTGTTTATTGCCTCGTGCACTCCTCCACGGCAACATTATCTCTTAAATAAACATGTTGTACCAGGCTGACAAGGGAGAGGTGCCTAGCGAGGGAGCAGATGTAAATAGGAGAGGACGCGCGCGGCGCCTGGGATTCCCTGGGTCCCGGCGGCAGGCGCCTCTGCTTGCTTTCCAGAAGCCTGTGGTGCTTCCAGTCTGAGGTGGACACACAGTCCAGCCACGCCTGGGGTGGGGGCAGTTAGGACAGCCCAGTAGGCTGCATCTCTGCCAGAGGCGGTTTGGAACTTACAAGTGTCCGATCGCCCGCTTAACGCCCTGCACCGGGAAGAGTTCCTTTTTGTTGGTTTGTGGGACCACACCTGAGGATGCTCAGGGCTGACTCCTGGCTCTGCACTCAGGAATCACTCCTGGCGGTGCTTGGGGGGCCATATGGGATGCTGGGAATCGAACCCAGGTTGACCACATGCAAGGCAACTGCCTACTTACTGCACCTTACTATTATCTCTGTGTCCCAGAATGTGGTCATTATTATTATTATTAATATTATTACTATTATTATTTTGCCTTTTGGGTCACACCCGGCGATGCTCCGGGGTTACTCCTGGCTCATGCACTCCGGAATCACTCCTGGCAGTGCTCGGGGGACCCTATGGGATGCTGGGAATCGAACCTGGGTGGGCCATGTTGGTTGTATGCAAGGCAAACGCCCTCCCTGCTGTGCTGTCGCTCCAGCCCCCAAATGTGGTCATTATTAACCAGACGTTCATCGAGTTCTTTCTTAGCATGTGTAGATATCTCGAAGTTGCACCGAACAACAAGAAAACTTGCAAAAAGTGTTTGTCGGAGGAAGCGGTTATTACCAGCTGGGAAGTTGGGACCTTCTAAGCCCTGGGTTTGAAGTGGATAAGGGCAGGGAGCAGACAGGTCTCACAGAGGAGCCTTGGCCCATATGAGAAGCGCCCCCTGGTGGGCACTAATGGGGTCACCCTCTTGCCTTAGGGCCAGTTGGAGGCGGTGAGAAGAGTCTCCACTTCCCCACAGGAAAGTGTGTGGCTGGTGTTTGGGGCGGGACATTTGTTTTCTTTAGCATGGTTTGGCTTCAGAGAACAACGTTTTAGCTAACGGTCGCTGCCTCATAGTCTCACAGTCCAAGAGTGCTGGTGAAGGAGGGGACTAGGGAACCCAGGCCGACAAGTTTAACTAAAAGCCACTGTTGGGGCTTGGATGGGAGAGAGAATACAGCAGGGAAGGCTCTTGCTTTTTTTTGGGGGGGGGGGCGGGTCACACCCGGCTATGCACAGGGATTATTCCTGGCCCTGCACTCAGGAGTTACTCCTGGCGGTGCTCAGGGGACCATATGGGATGCTGGGAATCGAACCCGGGTCGGCAGCGTGCAAGGCAGACGCCCTACCCGCTGTGCTATCTTTCCAGTCCGGGAAGGCTCTTGCTTTGCACTTGAGGGGCCAGGATTGGATACTGGGCACCACCTATGGTCTCCCGAGGCCTGGCCAGAACAGAAGTAAGCCCTGAGCTCCACTGGGCATGGCCCCAAATGTACAAACCCAGAAATGTTAAAAGACACAGACTTTTTTTTTTTTTTTTGATTTTTATTAGTGAGACACCATGAGGTACAGTTGTAGACTTACAAATTTTTGTGCTTGGGTTTCAGTTATACAGTGATCGAGTACCCACCCCTCCACCAGTCCCAGTATCCCTCCCACCCCCCACCCCCCTTGGAGGCCAGCCGCACAGGCTAGGGGAAAAGGCAGCTCAGATAGAGAAGGGAGCACCAAATAAAGGGTGTTGGGAGGATCCTCCCAGGGGGCAGCTCAGATAGAGAAGGGAGCACCAAATAAAGGGTGTTGGGAGGATCCTCCCAGGATGGGAGAAGCATGCTGGAAGTAGACTATGGACTGAACATGATTGTCACCCATTGCCTCTTTTGCAAACCACAACACCCAATAGGAGAGAGAGAACAAAAGGGAATGCCCTGCCACAGAGGCAGGGTGGGATGGGGTGATGGGGGGTGGGAGGGATACTGGGATCCGTGGTGGTGGGAAATGGGCACTGGTGGAGGGATGGGTGTTTGATCATTGTAAAATTGAAACCCAAGCACAAAACTTTGTGAATCTACAACTGTACCTCATGGTGTTTCACTAACAAAAATTTAAAAAAAAAGAAGGAGGCCCCAGATGTCTCTCCTTGCCCTCCCGGCCGTCTGTCATGCTCGGTGCTCATAAGAGACCCTTCACACTGCTGATTTATGCTAAAAGTATCCTAATGTTTCTGACAGCTCATGTGTGACATGAATATAATCCATATTTCTTGCAGCAGCTAATCCAGGCGGCTTATTTCCCGATAGTGCTGATGGGGCTATATCTCTTGGTGTCGCCACCGCCGAGATTCTGAGGGTAACATATTGTTTGTGGGTCACTAGTTTTGTCTAAAACAGTAGGTTGGAACAGAGTAGCAAAGGTTAATTAAGTTTGTCCATCAAGATGGGGACAGACACGGATGCTCCCGGTACCTCTGCTCCTGAAATCAAAGTTCCTGGCCGTGGGTGTCAGATCAGAGACCGTCTCTTCTTTCAGTCTGCCCCCTCCTCTCCCAAGGAAGTTTCCTCTTTGATCTTGAAGTGATGAAGATGTAAAAGAGATGCTGAAAGCCAGAGGCCACACTCTTCGATATGCAGATTCCTTCCTTTAAAATGGGAATGGTGGGGGGTGGGGGGGGCTGGAGCGATAGCACAGCGGGTAGGGCGTTTGCCTTGCATGCAGCCAACATGACCTACACAGGTTCAATTCCCAGCACCCCATATGGTCCCCCGAGCACCGCCAGGAGCAATTCCTGAGTGCATGAGCCAGGAGGAACCCCTGAGCATCGCCGGGTGTGACCCAAAAAGCAAAATAAATAAATAAATAAATAAATAAATAAAATGGGAATGGTGGGGCTGGAGCGATAGCACAGCGGGTAGGGCGTTTGCCTTGCACGCGGCCGACCCGGGTTCGATTCCCAGCATCCCATGTGGTCCCCTGAGCACCGCCAGGGGTGATTCCTGAGTGCAAGAGCCAGGAGGAACCCCTGTGCAGATGTGACCCAAAAAGCAAAAAATAAATAAACAAATAAATAAATAAATAAAATGGGAATGGTGACTGGAGAGAGTGCAGAGGCCAGGGGACTCAACCTGGGCTCAATCCCTGGCTCCCGTACGTACGGTCCCCTGAACCCCACCAGGAGTGATTCCCGGGTGCAGACCAGAGCCCTGAGCAAGGCCAAGTGTGTGTGGCCCCCACCAAAGGCAAATGGGTGTGGTGCTGTGGTCCACCAGGAGGAGGTTTTGCTCTGAGTCCTGCTCACTGCTGAATACTTCTGTGAGCAGAACCTCGTAATTGCATGTCTGGGTAGTTTCTTCCTATGTTCATGGTTATTCTTGTCCCTTTCAAGAAATGCTGCTTTTCTTCCTCTGAAATTGTGCTAGTTCTGTGAACCACGAGAAGCGACGTTATGTCAGGAAAAATAGTTACCTTTGAAATGCGACTTTCCAAGCCATTGCCTCCTGCCTTAAGCGATGATGTCTTTGTAATCTGCAAGCGAGAGAGAATGGAGCATTCAGTCCTGACAGTTATTAACCAAATCTGAAAAATGCAAATATGCCCATTCCCTCTGCCATCGGGTCTTTCTGGGGCATTTTCTTACTTTTATCCTAAGTGATTATTGCGTGTGTAATTACAGATACCCCAAAGAGGGACCATTGTAGGAGTCGAGCTGCAAAGTGAGGCTTTTATTTCAAGTTTGCAAATCCGACAAATGTTTTCAACCCGGGAGGTATAAAAATCCCACAAACTTGTGACTCTCGGAAAAAACGAAACAAGATGCTGTAGTGGTCTCCAAGTGGACAGAAGCAGCCCTTCTTTTTTTTTCGTGAATCCTTTAAATGTGAGGGATCTCTCCAGGAGTCCAGTAAAAGCCACCATCAAAAAAAAGTTTTACCCTGCACGATTATCAGAATTCCTTGCTTCCTTTTCTCTTCTATCACAGTCTTTTTTTAAAAAATTGTATAAATATAGAATCTGTTTATTGTAGAATAGATTAGTACTAAAGCATTCATAAAGAGTCAAATTGTAGTTGTCTTTCACAGAATTCCACAGAATTTACAGATAACGAACTTCTTTTAAGTTAATATTTACTTATTGCCTGTATGGCCTTGTGAGGATCTTCTTGAACTAAGTAAATATTAGAAATTGATTTCAGGCATTTTACTATATCAAATACACATAGTACAAATTGACATACACATTAAGTCCATAAATACTTGATACCTAAACTATAATTTTAAAAAATACATGTTTTACATTATTTGATTATCTCTAAACACATTAAATAATGCTCAATCACTTTAAGTATTTGGAAAATGAAAGACTATAGCACACGTCCAAATAGAAATTAGATAAAGGAAGGTTCTAAGTCTGATCCTTTAATTCAAAAACTCTGCAGCAATATTTAGTACACTATAATATCATTGACTGAATTACTGGTGGCAATTTCTAGAAATAAAAATAACCTTGTAATTGAGGAATTTCTTTGGTGAAGAAATTATATAGAGGGATTTATGGGTTTCACAGTCTTTTTGACAGTTGAATCAAATCTTTTTTGTCATCTAGCATATAGGTACAGATAAACCCCAAATGAAGACAAGTTTCAGGAAATGGCCGACACCCATACTATGTGCAGTGAACTCTTGTTTTTATTCTTCCCTTTAAATTTGATTCAGTTCTTTTTATTCAAAGCCTGGCAAGCTCCCCGTGACGTGTCCGATATGCCAAACACAGTAACAACAAGTCTCACAATTTGTTGTGAGGCGTTACTGGTGCCCGCTCGAGCAAATCGATGAACAACGGGAGGACAGTGCTGCCGTGCTACCGTTTTTACTCAAGTGTCTGTCCCCCTGCTGTCCTAGACGAATTTCCCTCCTTCCCCCTGTGGCTGCGGAGGTCTGGCCTGCATACGCCTCACGGGACTGTCACGTCGACCGCACCTGGGCCACCACCCTGGTTGTGAAACTCCCGCAGACTCTGGGTGTCGTGCTCACACGTGCCCACCAGGCGGTTTCTCATCTTCGATTGTGGGACTCCCCGAGTCACACACACCCTTTGTTTGTTTGTTTCTGAGGGCGAAGGCAGTGGAGGAAATTCACCAGAGAGAGATTAATTTCCAGAGGGTCAGAGTGACAGACTGTAGCTGTGGGGTGGCATGACTCACTTTGACCTCCTGGTGTTGGAAATGGGTGCATAATGGCAATCCTCTTTCTCTCTCCAACACTCTCTCTCTCTCCCTCTCCCTCTCTCTCTCTCTCTCTCTCACACACACACACACACACACGCATGCACGCACGCACGCACGCACGCACACAGTGCTTTTAGAGAGACTGGGCAGCTGAGGCTACTAAGAGCAGCAGTCTCCTGCACCCTGTGTAGTAGGAATCCTTCTTTCCTGTGACGTGTGGCCTCTGGTGGGTGCATCAGGTGACTGTCAGGGGAGTAAGGGTGCCTGTTTCCACCATCAGCATTGCTGGGTACAGCCCTGCTGGTCTGAGGGAGGAGTCCTCCCTCCTCACTGCTCATCCCCCACCCCACACCCAAGACACATAATTGAGCTCCACTGGGTGTGGTCGGTATTGAAATTCATTTTATTTTACGGAAGCACTGTCATTTACCAAGTTCCTCACAGTTGAGTTTTAGACGTGAAATATCGCAGCACTGATTGCACCACCAAGGTCAAAACTTGGCTCCACTAGGGTACCCGGTTTCCCTCCCATAGCCCACCCTCCATCCCCAAGCCTTGACAAGCACTTTTCTAAGATTGTGGCTCAAGTTCGGGTCTCTCTCTCTCTCTCTCTCTCTCTCTCTTTTTTCTTTTTGGATCATACCCAGCGATGCACAAGGGGTTCCTCCTGGCTCTGCACTCAAGCATTACCCCTGGAGATGCTTGGGGAACCATATGAGTTGCCGGGGATTCAATTCGGGTCGTCTGTATGCAAGGCAGACTCCCCATCCGCTGTGCGATCACTCAGGCCCAAGTTTGGTCTCTTGATTTCAGTTGTCGACTCTGTGGTTTGGATATTCGGCTCTGGCGTTTCTTAACACCTCCTTTGTACCTGACTGCCCTGAACTGGCCTCTGTTGCCTCTCATCTGTCTCTTTCCCCCCCATCTCCTCTTTCTTTCTTTCTTTCTTTCTTTCTTTCTTTCTTTCTTTCTTTCTTTCTTTCTTTCTCTCTTTCTCTCTTTCTCTCTTTCTCTCTTTCTCTTTCTCTCTCTTTCTCTCTCTTTCTCTCTCTTTCTCTCTTTCTCTCTTTCTTCCTCCCTTCCTTCCTTCCTTCCTTCCTTCCTTCCTTCCTTCCTCTCTCTCCCTTCCTTCCTTCCTTCCTTCCTTCCTTCCTTCCTTTCTTCTTTCCTTCCTTCCTTCCTTCCTCCCTCCCTTCCTTCCTTTCTCTTTTTTCCTTCCTTCCTTTCTCCCTTCCTTCCTTCCTCTCTCTCTTTTCTCTCTTTCTTTCTTTCTTTCTTTCTTTCTTTCTTTCTTTCTTTCTTCCTTCCTTCCTTCCTTCCTTCCTTCCTTCCTCTCTCTTTTCTTTCTCTCTCTCTCCCTTCCTTCCTTCCTTCCTTCCTTTCTCTCTTTTCTTTCTCTCTCCCTTCCTTCCTCCCTCCCTCCCTCCCTTCCTTCCTTCCTTCCTTCCTCCCTCCCTTCCTTCCTTTCTCTTTTTTCCTTCCTTCCTTTCTCCCTTCCTTCCTTCCTCTCTCTCTTTTCTCTTTCTTTCTTTCTTTCTCTTTCTTTCTTTCTTTCTTTCTTTCTTTCTTTCTTTCTTTCTTCCTTCCTTTCTCTCTTTTCTTTCTCTCTCTCTCTCTCCCTCCCTTCCTTCCTCCCTTCCTCCCTTCCTTCCTTCCTTCCTTCCTTCCTTCCTTCCTTCCTTCCTTCCTTTCCTTCTTTCCCCTGTCCTCTGGGGCCAAGGGCGACCTGGGGACCTCCCTTTAAAACATTGCGTTTCCTTGTCCCGTTATTCTATATACCACATATAAAGGATACCATCCCGTGTTTATCCTTCTTCTGGCTTACTTCACTTAACAAGGTATCTTCCAGTTCATTCCATGTTGCCACGAATTGCGTGATTTCATCATTCTTTTTGGTTGTATGGTATTCCACTGCGTATCTGTACCACATCCTCATGATCCATTTATCTGTCATTAGACAACTAGGTTGATTCCAGATCTTGGCTATGGTACTGAGTGCCGCAATGAATAATTGCGTGCATATGGTGTGCACCATTATTGGTGGGCAGATGTTCTTTTGAATTAATGTTTTTCTGTCCTGGGGATAGGTATCCAAAAGCAGAATCACTGAATCATTTGGGAGCACAAATCTGAGTTCCCTGAGTATCCTCCATACTTTTTTTCATAAGGGTTTCATCAGAGAACGTTCCCGCCAGCAGTGGATGAGGGCTCCTTTCCTCACCAACATTCTTTCCAGTAGTTTTGATATGTGCCATTTTCACTGGTGTAAGATGATTATCTCATTGTTGTCTTGATTTGGATTTCCTTAATAATAAGTGATGATGTGGCCCCCTTTTTGAAAAAAAATTTTAATAAGTTGTTTCTATTTAATGATCCCATGGTTTATACGACTATTACTTGAACATGGAAATTCTGTTATATTAAATCCGCTCACCGCACACAGGCTAGGTCACTAGTCTCCCAATCAGAGCCTTTAGCCATATCTCCTGCAGCCCAAGCTCTCCTAAAACAGATCTCTGTGATAAAACAGCAGAGAGATTAGTCCTATTAGTCCAGTTAACGTGGTCCCTATATATTTTTTTTTTTAAAAACCATGTAGTGTGCAAGCCCAGCCACTTGTCAGTGCTGAGGGGAATCTTCACGGTATTTACTTAGACACCAGAGTTTTAATTAGGAGTTTTATTCTGACCATTTTGTCTTCCTCCACCCAGACGTCATAAACGAGCAGACAACCGTTAGTCCTTCACAGTTCTTTCTTGGCCGTCTAATTAGAATTGAGGATGTTCAGTTCTGGGAAAGACCAGACTCTGCTCTTGTCTGACGCTTTAATGGACAACCATTGGATTGTGTCTGGGATGATTTTTACAGGACGTGGGATCTGATATTTCTACGTTTTCTTGGAATGTTATTGTTACCATAAAAAGGTGACTACATATATATATATACACATATATATATGGAAAGATATGGCTCAGATTCATTGTTCTGTGTGCACTTAGCAATTGAATGAAATCAAACTTTTCAATGTCCCTGAGGTTGACATGGCAATAGGTGTGTTACTTGCCATCCAACTCTGTGTGCATTTGGAGGTGTGTGTGTGTGTGTGTGTGTGTGTGTGTGTGTGTGTGTGTATGGGGGCACTTATGAGAGCCTCTGGCTTAAACACAATCATACAGTGTTATTAAGGGTTGTGATTCTAGTCATAACCCACTAGAATCCTGGGTTTTATGTCTTGTAAGTTGATTTTTTTTTGCTTTTTTGGGTCACACCCAGCAATGCACAGGGGTTATTACTCCTGGCTCTGCACTCAGGGATCACCCCTGGCGGTGCTCAGGGGACCATATGGGATGCTGGGAATCGAACTCTGGTTGGCTGCGTGCAAAGCAGACGCTCTACCCGCTGTGCTATTGCTCCAGCCCCAAGCTGATTTAATTTAAAAGAATACAAAATATAACCTTGAGAGGAAGCAGATAATACTGCAGTAAGAGCATAGAAAAGAAAATAAATCTTCTCCCTCCCTAAACTTTGTTGTTTTGGATGGAGATATGGAGGTGTTAGGTGAGTGTGGGGAAGGCTTTCTCCTCCTTGGCCCGTTGGAATGGGGAAGTGTCCTGCGTTTTTGGGGGCGTTCAGTGACATTTTTGGTTTCTACTGCATTGGCAACATCTCTCCTTCTCCCTGACCATGAAAAATTAATGCAAACTGTCAGACAGCCCCTGGAAGACGGATGGCCCTTGGTTGAGTACCACTGGCGTAAAGTAAAACAAGTTTTAAAGCTCTCTTTATTTACCCATTTGTCGAAGCTGGAAGTAACAGAATTGTGATTTTTTTTTTGTAAATTTAAGCCAGAGGGGGCAAAAAGTTTTAATAGAACTTAAAATCAAATGTGCCATAACTTTGTGTGTCGGGGGGGTGGGTGGGTGGGTAGGGCTATGGGTGAGTCAGAGTTGGTCTAACCGCATGTGTCAGAAGTTCAGACATGCAGTTTGAAATACGTGGATATGCCATCCGTCCCTAGGTCCAGATTGTCACGTGGATGCTTGCTCCTATGTGGTTATTCCCTTGGATGTGTGTGACATGATCAGTGTCCTCAGTGTGTCCCCATTTTAATAACTTTAAATGGAGTCTGACTTGCATTTGCTAGACATTTTTTATTTTATTTATTTATTTATTTATTTTTTGCTTCTTGGGTCACACCTGGCGATGCATAGGGGTTAGTCCTGGCTCTGCACTCAGGAATTACCCCTGGCGGTGCTCAGGGGACCCTATGGGATGCTGGGAATCGAACCCGGGTCGGCCGCGTGCAAGGCAAATGCCCTACCCGCTGTGCTATCTCTCCAGCCCTAGACATTTTTTTATAGCTCAGTGATCTTGGACACATTCAACGTCCGGATTCAAAATCACTTACTTCCTGTTTCCAAATACTTGTATTCTGATGCTTTATAAACACAAAGAAAAGGGAGGGAAAAAATACCTAGAGTTGGAATCCCTGTAAACTTAATAATTCACACAAAAAATCACAAATCATCCTGTTACTCGTCGATTGCCTCGAGCAGGCCCCAGTAACGTCTCCTTCGTCCTAGCCCTGAGATTGTATTCAAGGCTCTTTAGGAGAATGAGACCCATCATTGTTACTGGTATTTGGCATATTGGGTACGCCACGGGGAGTTTGCCAGACTCTGCCCTGTGGGCAGGCTACATTCGATAGCCTGCAAGTTTGTCCAAAGTAGGAACGAGATAATAAGATGTCATAATAATAATTAAGGGGAAAAAAAAATCTGTGTCTTTTAAAGTAACGTCATGTTGGGGCTGGAGCTATAGCACAGCGGGTAGGGCGTTTGTCTTACACTCAGCCGACCCAGGTTCGATTCCCAGCATCCCATAGGGTCCCCTGAGCACCGCCAGGAGTAATTTCTGAGTGCAGAGTCAGGAATAACCCCTGTGCATCGCCGGGTGTGACCCAAAAAGCAACATAAATAAATAAACAAATAAAGAAAGTAACGTCATGTTGAAATGGGCAGGATTCAGACTGGCGTCTCAGTCTTAAATACGTGTGTAATTTTTCATGTTGGGGATTTGTCATCCTTGTGGACTCAGGGACGTGAGAGTGTGTTGGTAATTCCCAATCTGATTGTGGCATTGGGATGACCTGGGACCCTCCCCCAGACAGGTGAGGTGGGACGCTCTTGGTGGCCCAGGCGTCTGGTCTGGTTTCCTCCTCCCTGTATGTGGTGGGAGCAGAATTCGAGAAGCACTGCACCTCGTTACTTTTTAAAGTTTGTATAAAGTTTTCCAAATTTTATTGTATAAAAAGCGCTGTGAGTTACAAAGCTGGGTTTTTGACATAGAATATTCCATCCCTGATCCCACCTCCTCTGTCAGCTGTCCCTCCGCCAGTGTCCCCAGCTTCTTTGGTCTTGCCTTCAGATGACACTCAGTGACACCCAGGCGTTACTCACAGCTCTGTGCCTGGGGGTCACTCCCAGCAGCGCTGTGGGGGATAGAAGACAGACTTTGAGCATGCAAAGCATGTGCTCAGTGCCCTGAGCGCTCTCTCTGGCAGTAAATAATCACTGGCACACAGCCGTACCCATTCTAGGGAACTTGTCGTTTCCCAAGCCTAAGATGCCCACTGTTTGTCCATTTAGAAAAAAAAATTGTTGGCAGATTTCCACTCTAGATTCGTAAGGAACATTTTTCAAATATTTTGAAAAAAGAGGATGGAGGTTGTGCAAAAGTCCAGTATTTTTCAGAATCCTTAGGGCTGTCCTCTCTTGGTTTTCTTGGTTTTCTCTTGACCTGGAAAAATAAATGTCTTTGAAGAGCTTCAATGTGTATTTCTCAGTTTCTGAACGTTTGAGTTACTGCCACTTCACTCTGCCAGGAAGCATGAAGGCTTATTTTCGCCAGCTAAAAAAAAAAAAAAAGGCGGGGGGTGACATTTCTTATTTATGAGAAAGGGAAAAAGCAGACGAGCATTCACCGTGAGTCTCATAGCTCCAGACACTACACGGACAAGCCCCTTCCCTGAAGCTGCTTTATTCAGGCTGGGGGTTTGCCGTATCTTCTGTGCTTCTGCTTCTCCTCTGTGTGTGTTACCCTCAGGTTCAAATGTGATTTGCTAGGTGACCAGCGTGGTGAGGGCGGGGCTCTGGGGGTGCTCATTGTTTTCTCTGTGAAGCTTGTTTGCCCTTTTATTTAGTAAACATTTATGTGACTTAACAACCAAGTTCCGGTTCTACTGTTGCTCTAGGACTATTCACTTTTTTTTTTTTTTGCTTTTTGGGTCACACCCGGCAATGCACAGAGGTTACTCCTGGCTCTGCACTCAGGAATCACCCCCGGCGGTGCTCAGGGGACCATATGGGATGCTGGGAATCGAACCCGTGTTGGCCACGTGCAAGGCAAACACCCTACCGTTGTGCTGTCGCTCCAGCCCCCAAGGACCATTCACTTAAGAGACAAGGTGAAGGGACAAGAAAACTGCTGGCAATAGGTTGGCAGTTTTGGAAAACGGCAGACTGGTGGCCTCAAAGTGACCTTGTCTGCATGCATGGTCAGAAGAAGCAGTTTTATACGAAAAGAGAATCGGGAAGCACAATTTGAGAAGGAGTGGGTGGCAGGCTGGGGGACGCCAGGGCCATCGCTGAATTCCCTTGTCGGATGGTCTCCTGATGCACGCAGCCCATGTGTCTGCCACGAGTCTGAGGAAGGTTTCTGCCCACGCAGCCGTGAGGAGAGAAGGGGGATATTCTCAGCATTTCCTATCAACCCTGCCCTCATAAGTTCCCTGGTTTCTAGTACTGAATTCAGCTCTCAGTTTCTCTGGACTTTTTTCAGTGATAGAATGTGAAAATTGGATCACTGTCACTGTGATGATTTCACAGTGTTCATCGATTTGCTCGAGCGGGCCCAGTAACGTCTCCATTGGAGACTTTGTTGTTACTGTGTTTGGCATCTCGAATACGTCACGGGGAGCTTGCCAGGCTTTTTTGCCGTGCAGGCGAAATCCTCTCGGTAGCTTGCCGGGCTCTCCGAGAGGGGCGGAGGAATCGAACCTGGGTCGGCCAGGTCCGGCGCGTGCAAGGCAGACGCCCTACCCGCTGTGCTATTGCTCCAACCCGAAAATTGGGCAGTGCAATAAATCAGGCCTCCTGCATGCAAAGCAAACATTTCATTTCAGACGCTTGTAGAAACAAATGAGAAAGGACCATGGGAACTTGACAAACGACGTGGGAAGGAAGGAATAAAAAGAAATCAGGTTGCCATTGCCTCGCCAAGAAGCAGACCAGGTATCAGAGCATGATTTGTAGTGGTGAGCAGTCGGAAGGTCAGAAATAAGTCCCTTAAGCTTATCTCGATCGGAAATTAGGGACTCGGGCCTTTGTACCAAGAGTGCTGGACTAGTCCTAAGTGCACTGGTCTCTCTGCATTACTTGGGAGCTTGTTCAAAAATCCAGATATTCACAGATTGTCTTGAAGAAGCCTTTTATTTTTCCCCGACAAGGTTTTGCCATTTTGTTTTCGTCGTTAAACAGCCTTCTAAAGACCCAGATGACAAATCGTGATTTTCAACGTGGTTTTTCTAAACCTTGAATTGAACGTTTATCCTACACAGCCCTTGATTATGTTTTTAAGTTAAGCCGTCTAAATTTAAGAGGACCATGTGCAATAATTGCAGGCAAACGCGTTTTGCTATAAAGATCAGACCTTTTTAACGCAATGTCTGCAGAAAACACAGCCATGCAAGGAAGGCACTTGTGGAAGTGGCCCGGGAGGGTGAGGAAAACGGAAGAGAGAGAGAGAGAGCTCCTTGTAATTCTTCAGAAAACATCTTTTTCTTTTAACTTTGGGGGCTTTGTTTGGTTTTTGGTTTGGGAGCCGCACTTGAAAGTGCTCAGAAGCCACGTCTGACTCAGGGCTCTGGGTCATTTGTATGGGCACGAGGGAGGCCACATGCCATGCCAGGGGTCAAACCAGGCCTCCTGCATGACAAGCAAGCATTCCTGGGTGTTGAGCTCGCTGACTCGCGCTCTCTGGACCGACATCTCCTTGGCTGTGAGTGAGACATCAGACTCTGAGGCTTGCAGAAAAATGCACCCCCCCCCCCCCCCCCCCCGCCCAGCCAAGGCCACGTGCCAGCTGCCTGCAGCTCTGCCCCCCTGACTGCATGCTCGCTTTCCCTGCTCTGCCTCAGTTCCACGTCAGGTCCTGCTGCATGACAATCTCAGGAGAGTCTGGGAAACGGACCCTGGCTGCTAGTACTGTTACAGGGAAACGCGAAGAGGCCTGGCGTGGACACTGAGGGACAGTATCTGGCACAGGGGTCAGCCTAGTGATAACAGCTTTTCTTACACGCCACGAGCATATCGTGGCTGCAAATGCCTTTTTCCACGAACGCTGTGAGCACGTAGAGGCCAGTGCGACACACAGGTGGCAGGAGAAGAAGTCACGTGACTCGTTCCTGTCAAAACTGGTGGTCAGCGTTCCACTGGTTTCACGACCAGCCACGCTTTGCCTTCTGCTCCTGGCTGACCAAGCTCACGTGGGGTTTAGGAGTGCCTGAGAAAGAACCCCGACACCGGCTCCCTAAACCCGGGCCTTAGGTTCTAGAAAGAAGGACAAGAAAGAAACTGAGGAGGAGAGAGGTAAGACAGGGCTCATGGCAGATAGGAGGCCAAGGCCCCTTGCACACGGGCGATGTAGAGGTGAGGTTTGAGTTTGTGTCTAACCCAGCAGAGCCAACCACGCTGAAAGTAGGAGACACAAACGACAACAGCTGAACTTAAAAATGTGCTCCAATGAGACAGGCTGGCGGTACATCCTTTGATGCTTTGTCTGTTGGGTCACGGTCCTCCCGTTATTCATCGATTTGCTCGAGCGGGCCCAGTAACATCTCCATCGTGAGACTTGTTGTGACTGTGTTTGGCATCTCGAATACGTCACGGGTAGCTTGCCAGGCTTTGCCGTGCGGGCGAGAGACTCTCGGTAGCTTGCCGGGCTCTCCGAGAGGGGCGGAGGAATCGAACCCGGCTCGGCCGGGCCGGCTGCACGCAAGGTGAACGCCCTACCGCTGTGCTATCGCTCAGAGTCTTGACTTGTCTGTTGGGATCCGTTTAAAAATATATGTGAATGCAGGTGCGTCCACACACATACACACACACATACACACACATATGCGTGCTCACACAAATGCAAGCCACCATGACTTCCAGAGTTGTTCAGAATAGAGTTTCAGTCATACAAGGTGCCGACATCTGTCCCACCACTACGGTGGCCTTTTGTTCTCTGATCTCCCCAGTTCCCTCCGACCCAACGCCCCCGCCTTCTTTACAGGCACAGGTATATAAAAAGGAACCCCAACAGACGAGGCATCAAAGGATGCACAGCTCCGATCGTTGTAAGGTCTGTGCCTTGGAGTGGCAGGTACTTAAAATTGCAATATACTGGGGGCTGGAGCGATAGCACAGCGGGTAGGGCGTTTGCCTTGCACGCAGCCAACGTGACCGACACAGGTTCGATTCCCAGCACCCCACATGGTCCCCTGAACACCGCCAGGAGTAATTCCTGAGTGCGTGAGCCAGGAGTAACCCCTGAGCATCGCTGGGTGTGACCCAAAAAGCAAAAAAAAAAAAATTTGCAATATGCTGGTTCTTTGGATTCAAGTAAACTTAAGTCAAGGTATGGGTTGTGGCTTAGCAGCAGAATACTTGCCTGGCGTATGTGGAAGGCCCAGATGCTGAGCCCCGCACACTACGGAAAAAGAAAAGAAAAATGAAATAAAAATTACATTAGGGCATTCTTGTGATGATTGCAAACTGCGACACATGTCTTAGATTCCCTTTCCTTTGTCCTTCAGCAGATGAAAAACTCGGAGAACCGTCACGCCATGAGTTCGCAGTACCGGATGCATTCGTACTATCCACCGCCCTCCTACCTGGGCCAGAGTATGTCCCAGATCTTCACTTTCGAGGACGGACCTTCCTACGCGGAAGCCAAGGCGAGCGGTAGGTGCTGTTACCAGACGAGCTGGGTGGAGAGGGTGGACATCCCACTTGCCCTCCTTGATGCTGACCCCGCAGAGACTGCCAGACAGTTCGTACCAGGCGACTCCTGCTAATACTCACTAGTGCTTGGTAGACTCTCGCTACAGCCTTTGGCTTTTCTGACTATCTGGAGTGACAGACTGAGATAAGAGACCCCCATCATCGGAAGTGTTGAATGTACTTTCTGGGGGGCCAGTGTGTAGTGCAGAGCACTTTCAGTGGGAGACAGTCCTGGTGTGTGTGTGTGTGTGTGTGTGTGTGTGTGTGTGTGTGTGGTGAATTGCTATCTATCGAATACCTGTTTTTATAAAACTTTTCCTCTTTCAAACTGAAGGTGTATTCATCTTTTCGGGGAGGAAATAAAAATAACATAGTAAAATATTTTTTAATACAATTGATCTCAGAGTATGCAGTAGCAATGCAGATAACTCTGATAGATTGGCTTTAAAATAAAAAAAAATGGCTGCTTAATGAACCAGAGCACGTTGAAATACACAATACCTCAACTTCAATTTTAACCTTCTCCCAACATTTACACTCCCTCGATAGGCAGGTCATTCCTGGCTGCCGTGTTTCCAGTCCCCAGTGTGAGATCTTTTATAGATGAGTATAATTTGAACCTCGGAAAATAAAAAAAAAACATACCTAGCTGAGGACGTGCGTGGAAATCAGGGCCATTGTGAGTGTCTTGGTAGCTCAACTGACCACTGGAAGTTACATTCTCTGAAGTTTAAAGTTCATTTTTAAGATGATGTCCCTTTGGACAGGAATGGGTTTCTTGAATGCGAAGCAGAGCCGGGCATTGGTTCCACATTCAGAACCAGCAGGTCTCAAAGAGCTGGGCATGTTGTGCTGTATTGACCGTCACAACGGGAAGTGACCGGAGATGGCTCAGTAGCAGAGGGTGTGTCTTGCAGGCATGAGGCCCCGAGCTCCACCCCCGGTACTGCCCCACATGCCCAGTGTGATCCCAGAGCAAAGTTTGCGATCTCCTGCGCCACAGCCATGTGAGTACCGGCACCGGGACGAAAAGGGTTCGAGCCCAGCACAGCGGCAGCCGCGAGGGAAGGGGCAGATAGCACCAGACACGCTGACTGAAGCGGGTAGGTCCATGTGGACGGTAGCGAGACCATTCGAGACACAGTGGCTCAGTGCACTCTCGCGGTTCACGCACATCGTTCTTTGGGTCAGGAGTGGACAGCAAGAGGCACCGTGGCCATGGTGCTGCTGTCGACACATTGTGTGTGGCAACGGGCCCTGCAGGCTACACCCTGCAGTCGAGGTGTGTGATGCGCTGTTCCACTCAGGTTTGTAAAATCACACCCTAGTATTCGTACCATGACACAGTCACCTACAGTGCCTTTCTCAGACCATTGCACAGTGACATGTTTTTGTTTTTATGTGTTTGGGGGCCACATCCAGTGATGCTCAGGGGTTACTTAATTCTGGCTCTGCACTCAGGATTTAATGCTGGTGGTGCCCAAGGGACTCTCTGGGATGCTGGTGATCAAACCTGGATCAGCCGCGTGCAGTGCCCTACCCACTAAACCGTTTTTCTGGTCCCCTGTGACTGTGATGTTTGAACCATAAATCTGTTTGCATGTCGTCCTTCATGCATATCTCTACCTTGAATGCTGTTAAAGTGACTGTATTGACTGTGAGCTCCATGAGGATAGAGAACACTTTATGCACATCTTTTCGCCTGCTGTATACTTTAATTTACCTTTTGGTAGCTAGGTGAGTGTTTCGAGTCAAGTATTTTAAGTGAACTTAGCCCCGTCATGAAATGAACCGGAAATATCAGAATCCTAACTCATTCTCTGCCGAGTCAGCATAGTTCAGGGATGAAATATCAAAACATTTGCATGCCAAGGTAGGACGGAAACAAAAGAAACTTGTCTGGCTTCTGGATCAGGAGTTTGAGATCTGGATCAGGACTAGTTTGAGAAACATTGGCATTCTTGAAACACAAGTGTAAGCTTAAATCAGGCCCCAGGCCCCAAAGACCAAAAGATAAGAGGAAATCTTTTGAGTAGAGAGAAACGTATTTGGAAAGGAACCCAGACTTTTTTTTTTTTGCTTTTTTGCTTTTTGGGTCACACCTGGCTGTGCACAGGGGTTCCTCCTGGCTCTGCACTCAAGATTCACTCCTGGTGGTGCTCAGGGGACCATATGGGATGCTGGGAATCGAACCCGGGTCGGCCGCTTGCAAGGCAAATGCCTTCCCCGCTGTGCTATCGCTCCAGCCCAAGCATACTGGTATCTTGGCCTTTTGGAATTGATAAGTTATAAATTTTACAGGGTAAATGGAAAGGGAAAGAGGAAAGAGGACACTTAGTTTGGAGCCAACAAGAGTACTTCCTGGGGTCATCACTTAGGGCACTGAGTTTGTGTTTATCAGTTTTGGCAACGTGGGGAGCACTTTGAGAGCGGTTTGCACTGATCTGCTAAGTAGAGGCAAGTCCAGTACGGGGGGGGCGGAGGGCCAGTGTGGTCTGCTCTCCTTTTAGGAGGCATTTGGCTTTTGGGGGGAATCACGCCCTGTGGTGCTCAGGGCTTCTCACTTGTTGCTCTGGAGTTGCCGTCATTAGTGCCAGGGGATCACGCAGTGTCGCAGGTCACATCTGGGTGTCTCCTATACCCTGCAAGACCGCTGAACTCCCTTTTCGACCCCCTAACAGAAACCTCATTCCATAAGTGATTGCTTCCTGTGCTCCATCCTCCATTCCCTGGCCCTTAGTATCCACCAGCTTGGTAACTACGGCTCCTTTTTGACTGGATGGATTTGCTTTTTTTCTGAAAGTTCTGCAAGATTGAAGTCATGAATGCATGGCCCTTTGTGCCCGAAGTCACGTAGCAGCTTATTTTCAAGGTCCCTGTGCAACAGAGCAGATGATAGCACGATCAATTAGTCGCTGGGCCTTGGGGTGTCGGGATTCTTCCTTATTAGTGTGGACAACACTGTTGTCAGTGTTTGTGATTCCGTCTCATCTGAGTACCTGCTAAGTTTCTTCTGGGCATGTTCCAGAGAATGGAGTTCCTGCACTGGATTGTAATTCCGTATCGAACTTTTTTTCCATGATCAGGCGAGCTTCTCCACAAGTATATTAGGGCTAGTTTCTCCAGCCAAAACTTGTTTGCCTTTTTTTTTTCTTTCGTGACACATGGGTGCCACACCCGCAGTGTTCAGGCTGTTCTGTGGTTCGTCGGGGGAACCTCCAGCCTCTCACAGGCCAAGTGCTCAGATGTACAGTGGTGGCACGCCCACGCCCCCCCCCAGCCCTATTTTCTTTATCTTTTAAAATAAGGTTATGATTCAGGTGATTTCTACTTACGAGAACATCAGACGACGATGTGTTAGAAACAGAAAAATTCTTTTTTTTTTTAATTTTTTTGCTTTTTGGGTCACACCTGGCGATGCACAGGGGTTACTCTTGGCTCTGCACTCAGGAATTACTCCTGGCGGTGCTCGGGGGACCATATGGGATGCTGGGAATTGAACCCAGGTCAGCCGCGTGCAAGGCAAATGCCCTACCTGCTGTGCTATCGCTCCAGCCCCCAGAAAAATTCTTTTTACCCCAAATAAACAGACTTCTCTTTGCAAATACCATACTTTCACAGTCACAGTCATGGTCATGGTCCTCCCGTTGTTCATCGATTTGCTTGAGCGGGCCCAGTAACGTCTCCATTGTGAGACTTGTTGTTACTGTGTTTGGCATATCGAATACGTCACGGGGAGCTTGTCAGGCTCTGCCGTGCGGGCGAGATCCTCTCGGTAGCTTGCCGGGCTCTCTGAGAGGGGCAGAGGAATCGAACCCAGCTCAGCCGGGCTGGCTGTGTGCAAGGCAAATGCCCTACCCCTGTGCTATTGCTCCAGCCCACCATACTTTAGTGAGTATAAATATGTGTCTATATTTCTACATATATGAGAATAAAAGTAGTCAAATGTGGTAAAACAAAAACAAAAAAAAAACAACAGAAAAAACAAATATAGTAATAAGGATGCGTGCTTTGGATTTCATAAAAAGCTGTTTCGGGGTCATTTGAACATTGAATACTCATTACATTTTTGTGTCTAAATTAATTATAACCTCTATTGACTATGTTGATAATTGTTTAGAAAAAATATCTCTCAGATTAGGGGCTGTAGTGATAGCACAGCGGGCAGGGCAGGTAGGGCGTTTGCCTTGCGCATGGCCCGACCCGGGTTCGATTCCCAGCATCCCATATGGTCCCCTGAGCACCGCCAGGAGTTATTCCTGAGTGCATGAACCAGGAGTAACCCCTGTGCATCACTGGGTACGACCCAAAAAGCAATATATATATATATATATATATATCTCAGATTAGATGAAAAATCTTGCTTGTGTATTAAAAAGGTGCAAGTTACTTGTTCTGGCATACGGCATTAATATTCCCTGGTGTAAGCTTCATGAAATATTAAAACCAAATTAAACTCAGAAAACAAACTTAAACAGACTTCTCCCCACAAAGAGTTTCAGAAACACTGTCTAGGACCCAGGTAGGCATGGGAGGGTGTGGCCAGCTCTTCATAACAGATGCAGGTTGTTCAGATCGTGGCAGTTGGAGCACTGAAATCTAATGCTTCCCGAGCGCGTGGAAAGGGGAGAGTCAGTCGTGGGACCTTTGGGCAAGGAACATTCCTGTCTCTGGAGCGGGGCTTTTTCTGTTTCTGCAGAGGAGTGCCTGGAGACAGCTCAGAGGGCTGGAGTGCGTGCTTTGCATGTGGGAGGCCCGGGTTTAATGCTCAGAACCACATGATCCCTGAGGGACCTGGAGCTCTAAGAGTCGCCTCTGAGCATCCCTGAGTCCGGCTCCAATAAATCAAAAGGGTTCTTTTTTTTTTATTTTTAAATACCTAAATTCTTGGGTATAAGTTTTGTTTGGCTTGGTTTGGGGCCACGCCGGCAGTACTCGGGGCTTACTCCTGGCTCTGTGCTCAGGGCTCATTTCTGGCAAGGTTAGGAGGACCATGTGGGGTACCAGGAGAAGCCCAGGTAAGACTTGGCGTGAGGTAGAGAGCCCTACCTGCCGTGTTACCTCTCCGCCCCGTGAATGTCAGTTCTTTGAGTATATAGGAGTGGCCAACAGTTGCAAAAAGCTTTAGATTGAGACAGAAAGTCCAGGGACCCGGACAGCAGCTTTCAGAGGGCTGGAGGCTGAGTCCAGTCGCTGGCACCTATGGTCCGAGTGCAGCCAGGACGTCTTTGCTGTCCCAGCACCAAAGGCCCAGGCGGTACCACATCACCAGGCCCGGGCACTGCACCGTTGACCTGACTGGTCAGGGCCCCTGTCAGTACCCTAGGGGCTCCTGTGCGGCGGAGTATAGCGTCTGTCTGAGCAGATGTGGATCTTTCTGTCGACTTCGCCTTTCAGTTTTGAAAGTCAGAAGTGGCGCCGGCCTGTTGCTTCAGATCTTTGGGCTTCTGCTGGCTTCGTTCCAGCCACAAGCCCTCCTGCAGACTTCTGCCTTTCCCATCAGCCTCTCGTCCCAGAAGGAGGAAACACTGTCGAGGTGCCCCTCCTGGGTCAGGAAGTGTGTGTGTGTGTGTGTGTGTGTGTGTCATTCCCCCTAACTCACAAGGAGTGTCAGTACTTGGCACAAGCACTTCACCAGCGGTCAAGGGCCTGGGGCTGGTGGAGACCTCGTGCTCCCTTCGGGAATGCCTGGGCGCCTTGCAGAGACCTTCGTTTCACCAGTGACGATGGCATGTGAGTGTGTGCATCTGGGACCGTTTCTAGAGCAGGAGACCTAGAAGTGCTTGACTTCACGGATGGCTTAACAGCCCATCCCTGCCCCCCACCACAGTTGTCATTCATGACTAGTGGCGGCAGAATGGTCTTGCTCTCCCCCAGGGGATGGGTGTGCAGAACTCTACATGGACGAGAGCTAAGCCTCGCAGTAGATGCCCTGCTTGACCCTGGGGACAGGGAGGTGAGTGCCCTCAGAAGCACAGGTGTCGCTCACATACGGCTCAGGAGGCCAGTGCCTTTCACATCAGTGGCAAGTCCGGTGATGGACACTTGGTGTGTGGCCACGGCTGGCTGACTCTGAAGCCTTGGGTGGCTCCTCTCTGAGCACCTAGTTTCCTCGCCTGTGAGGGGCGAGGGGGTGGAAGTCTGGCAAATCCACCCCGGTGTGGTTCAAAGGATGAAATCACAAGCGTATGCAGACAGGCTCCGTAAATCCCCAAGGATGACGAGATGGCAGGATTCTGTTATCACTCCCGCATTCCTTTCTGCAAGGGTTTCGTTGACAGTCTGCAGTTCTTATCAGAGACACAGATAGTCTGGAGTGTTTTTGTGGTGGTGTTGTTTTGGTTTATTTATTTATTTTTTTTAAAAACAGAGTCTTGCTCAGGCAGGAAGGGAGCCGACCCAAGAATCTGCGGGCTGCCTCTGTTGAGAATATTCTACTCTGAATTGTGTGGAATTCTCCCTAAAAGAAAAAAAAGATCTCCCCTTTCTTTCCTGATTTAAGGACTGTCAAAATGTATTTGGGATCACTGTATCACTGTCATCCTGTTGTTCGTCGATTGCCTCGAGCAGGCCCCAGTAACGTCTCCTTCGTCCTAGCCCTGAGAATTTTTTAAAAAGTGCCACATTCGAGACTCTTTCAGGGTCAGGAGAATGAGACCCACATTGTTACTGGTTTTTGGCATATTGGGTACGCCACGGGGAGTTTGCCAGACTCTGCCGTGTGGGCAGGTCACGTTCGGTAGCCTGCCAGGTTCTGCAGATTTAAAACTAGATAATAAGCACACACAGTCATAAAAAATTTGTCACCAGAGTAGAAACTAATGCTTATTGTCAGTTAATGTTTTTCTTGTCAGAGGTCAAACTGTATACATCTTACACATGCACGAAGTTTTCTACCACTCAGCCAAATCCCACAGCTCTGCCCTTAGGGATCACTCTGGTGGGACTCGGGACTGAACCCGGGTCGGCCGTGTTCAAGGCAAGCACCTTCCCTACTGGACTGCTGCTGTGGCCTGTTGTTGGGATCACGACCACGACCACCCTGTTGTTCGTCGATTGCCTCGAGCAGGTGCCAGTAACGTCTTCTTCGTCCTAGCCCTGAGATTTTTTTTTAAAAGTGCCATATTCAAGGCTTTTTCAGGGTTAAGAGAATGAGACCCATCATTGTTACTGGTATTTGGCATATTGGGTACGCCACGGAGAGTTTGCCAGACTCTGCCGTGTGGGCATGTTACATTTGGTAGCCTGCCAGTTTGACCAAATTAGGAATGAGATGATAAGATGTTGCACGGCCGCGAATGCGGCCGCGCACTTCCGGGAGCTGAGTGTGATAATCTCTGGATCCTGGCCGTTGTTGGAGTTACACGGCAGTTGGTGGGTGTAACTGTCTAGTTACTGGCAGGTCCAGTCCCAAACCGTGCAGGCTTGGAGATCTCAGCCCCGGGTCCCACACACCTGGGTTCCTCTGCCAGTTCTTTTATGCGTGAGGCTCATCCAAGTGTGTGGAGAGTGCTCCCAGCATGGCCTTGGCTGGGCCTCGGTGGTCTTCAGCTGTTGGGCCCTGGTGGAGACAGTCAGGCATAGGGTAGGAGACTCTGTCTTGTTCTCTCCCAGGAGCTGAGTGTGATGATCTCTGGATCCTGGCCGTTGTTGGAGTTACACGGCAGTTGGTGGGTGTAACTGTCTAGTTACTGGCAGGTCCAGTCCCAAACTGTACAGGCTTGGAGATCTCAGCCCCGGGTCCCACACACCTGGGTTCCTCTGTCAGTTCTTTTATGCGTGAGGCTCATCCAAGTGTGTGGAGAGTGCTCTCAGCATGGCCTTGGCTGGGCCCCGGTCGTCTTCAGCTGTTGGGCCCTGGTGGAGACAGTCAGGCATAGGGTAGGAGACTCTGCCTTGTTCTCTCCCAGGAGCTGAGTGTGAGTTGTTGGGATAGCGTTTAGAAAATGTTGCGTGGCACTAAACTTGGCACTTCAGGAAATAACTTGGTTGCTAAATTTCAAAGAAAAGAACACTGTGCCAATAAACTTATTTTCCTTGTTTGCCTTTTCTTCTCGGTGTCAGCTTTGAGCAGAGGTAAGTGGGGCATTCAGTGGTAGTGACCTTGGAGGCCAACACATGCAGGAGAGTGGACGCCAGTCCAGGACGAGGTCTGGCCTGTGTCCCCGGCTCCGGACTGAATTGTAAAATGTGAACAACCTAATACCTTAGAGCTTTAGTTCCCTCACCTGGAAAGTTGAAACTGAAGATTGGCAACTTAACTTACTTTCAGCATGGATCATTTAGAAAATTATATATAAAAGTACCGCAGAGCTTGTCCCCTCCATATTCTTCCACGAAATCCTGGCTCCATGAAAACATGGGCTTCCTATTCCTGTTTCATTCTTCTAACTAACTTACTCAGTTTTAGCAAGTGTCTGGCAGTGAAGTGAGTTGTGCACATTAAAATGGTTGTGATCCTTAAAAAGGAAAGTTTAGGGGCTGGAGCGGTAGCACAGCGGATAGGGCGTTTGCCTTGCACGCGGCCGACCCGGGTTCGGTTCCCAGCATCCCATATGGTCCCCTGAGCACCGCCAGGAGTAATTCCTGAGTGCATGAGCCAGGAGTAACCCCTGTGCATTGCCAGGTCTGATCCAAAAAGCAAAACAGATAAAAAAAAAAAGGAAAGTTTAATTTTCAGCTCTCATGTATCCAACTCGAAGGTGATTTGTGTGTTACGATGTTCAAATTAGCTAGGCATCATTGATTTAAAAATAATATCTAGTTCGTCTAAGCATATAAACACTTAAAGATTTCATCATCATCATCATTTCATCATCCTGTTAATCGTCGATTGCTTCGAGCAGGCCCCAGTAACGTCTCTTTCATCCTAGCCCTGAGATTATATTCAGGGCTCTTTAGGAGAATGAGACCCATCATTGTTACTGGTATTTGGCATATTTGGTAGGCCACGGGGAGTTTGCCAGACTCTGCCCTGTGGGCAGGCTACATTCGACAGCCTGCAAGTTTGTCCACTTAAAGATAGTACCAATAAAGACTTTTTAAAAAGATATTTGCCCTCTAACAGCTAACTCAAACTGATAAAGTTCTTGGAATGCAGTTATCAGTTTTTGCAGGAAATAGGAGGAAAAGAGTGACGTATTAGATGATATAGAAGCACACAATTTGCCAAGGCCAGGACAAATTACTGAACTTACATCCCCCCCAGATTGCAAAAGAAAAGCAGTGAAGAGATGGGGGGGAAGAGATGGGGGATCTCAGAGGTCCTGAGTCATCTTCCACCCAGTTGTAGAGACGTCTTTTATTTGAATCCTGACTCAAACAGCCTTTTTTAAAAATTTTTTTTCCTCGTAGAACTTTTTTTTTTTGGGTCACACCCGGCGATGCCCAGGGGTTACTCCTGGCTCATGCACTCAGGAATTGCTCCTGGCAGTGCTCAGGGGACCATATGGGGTGCTGGGAATCGAACCTGTGTTGGCCATGTTGGCTGCATGCAAGGCAAACGCCCTACCCGCTGTGCTATCGCTCCAGCCCCAGAACTTATTTATTTTTAATTTATATACATATATATATATATTTAGTGAAACACCATGAGGTACAGTTATAGACTTATAGATTTTTGTGCTTGGGTTTCAGTTATTCAATGATCAAGTACCCATCCCTCCATCAGCGCCCATCTTCCACCACCATGGGTCCCATCAGCCCTCCCACCCCCCAGGCCCCCCCATCCCATCCTGCCTCTGTGGCAGGGCATTCCCTTTTGTTCTCTCTCTCTTTCTCTCTCCTTTTGGGTCCTGTGGTTTGCAAGAGAGGCTTTGAGTGGCAATCATGTTTGGTCTGTATTCTACTTTCAGCATGCTTCTCCCATTCTGGGAGGATCCTCCCAACACCCTTTACTTGGTGCTCCTTCTCTGTCTGAGCTCCCTTTTCCCCTAGCGTGTGTGGCTGGCCTCCAAGCCATGGAGCAAAATTCCTGGTACTAATCTCAGCCATTCCTGGGTGTTAGTCTCCCGTTTTGTTGCTTTATGTTCCCCAGATGAATGCAATCCTTCTGTGTCTATCCCGCTCTTTCTGACTCATTTCGCTTAGCATGATACTTTCCATGTTGTACCACTTGTATGTAAATTTCGTGACTTCATCTTTTCTAAGAGCTACATAGTACTCCATTGTGCAAATGTACCAAAGTTTCTTTAACCAGTCATCTCTTCTCGGGCACTCAGGTTTTTTCCAGATTCTAGCTATTGTAAAAAGTGCTGCAATGAACAAACAAGTGCAGATGTCACTTTGACTATACTTTTTTGCCTCTCTGGGATATATTCCCAGGAGTGGTATTGCTGGGTCAAATGGGAGCTCAATTTCTAATTTTTTGAGAATCGTCCATACTGTCTTCCAAAAGGGCTGAACCAGTGGACATTCCCACCAGCAGTGAAGGAGGGTCCCTTTCTCGCCACATTCGTGCCAGCATCAGTTGCTTTTGTTCTTTTGGATGTGGGCCAGTCTCTGTGGTGTGACATGATATCTCATTGTTGTTTTGATCTGCATCTCCCTGATGATTAATGATGTAGAGCATTTTCTGGTGCCTTTTAGCCATTCAGATTTCTTCTATGATACCCGTTTGACAAATGAAAACTCAAATACTTCTGGGTTTGTGATTTTAAAGAACTGGGTTTTTTCCCCAGGTATGATAATAGTATTCTGAATTTTAGAGTCCTTTTAGAGATACAGACTGAGATATGTTGGTTAGCATGCTATAAAGTCTGCTGTTTGCTTCAAGAGAATGGATATGATTGAGTGAATATAGTCTCTCGTGTCTGAGAGACAATTTGGTGCACTCACAGGGATAACTCCGTTAATTCTTTTTTTTTTTTTTTTGGCTTTTTGGGTCACACCTGGTGATGCACAGGGGTTACTCCTGGCTCTGCACTCAGGAATTACTCCTGGCGGTGCTCAGGGGATCATATGGGATGCTGGGAATCAAACCTGGGTTGGACGTGTGCAAGGCAAACACCCTACCCTCTGTGCTATCGCTCCAGCCCCCGTTAATTCTGATAATAATTAACAACAACAATTATATCTTGGTTTGGCAGAGGAACCCACTGAGACTTTGTCTTTGAGGCAGGGACCTTATGTCCATAGGTACGATTGAAACAATACTGGCCATAAGTTGTTCATCATTGAACCTGTGAAGACATCTAGGTTAAGGCATTGACATACACGTTTCCTAAGCAGAGTGAACAGAGATGTGTACACAAAGATACCAGTCGGCCCCTTCATACCTGAACAGTACAGCAGACAGCAAGCCGAATGACGTTTGAAGAAATTTACAGATTTCTCAGTCTTTTCTTCATACTAATTTTTCCTAAACACCCTGAACTGGAGCCATAGTACAGGGGTTAAGGCTCTTACCTTGCCTGCAGCCGGTGCGGGTTCAATCCCTGACATCCCATCCGGTCCCTTGAGCACCAGCAGGAGTAATTCTAAGCACAGAGTCAGCAGTAACTCCTGAGCGTCGCCCTCTGCAACCCCGCCCCTCCAGACTCAACAAAATAAAAGATAAAACGCACTGCAAGGCAACCTGGGGGATACATTGAGAGCGGCTGGACCTCTGGCGTGCCCCCTGTGTGTGAGTGCGGCCTGTAGGTCAGGCCACACCCAGCAGGCCAGTAGGCTCCCCTCGGGGCCCACCTGTCAGGGCTCAGACTCACTTCTGTATGGACAAAGGCTCAAACACGGAGCTGGAGATAAAATACAGTGGGCAGGTCATGCTACGGTTCATACTTTCTTGAACGCCTAAGAGACTGACCCCCTGGTCTTCTTCCTGGTTGCCTGAGCAGCCCAGTGTTAGACTCAGTGGTAAAGCATTCAGTGAAGTGACTAGGTCATGGCCAAGTGTGCGGCTCAGCCTCCGGCCATGGTGTGCCTGAATGTAGAATCTTCCATTCGGAAAACGTGAAGGTCAGAGCCTGAGCGCTTTTGACCTTGGCCTCTTGTCCTGATAAGTACCACAGCTGGGGCCAAGCCGGGTCCTGGGTTTGGGGGGATTTTGTGCAGGCAGAGTGCTGGGATGTCTGGGGCGTGCCTTTGACTGTTGGTGAAGGGGCGCCAGCCTGGGGCTTGGATCTCAGAGTCACTCTCTCTGGTGGTGGGTGGGTGGTTGGTTGGGTGGGTGGGTGGGGCATGAGGCATAAAACGCTCGTGAGAGACGGCAGTGACCGTGGTGCAGCCTGCCTCTTCTCTTCCCTTTCCCGCCCCTCACAAAGATTCCTTTGACTTGTACCATGTCTGAGAGACAACTTGGGTGCCCGTGACAGGTAGAACTCCGTTAATTCTTGTTTTTTTTCCTTGATCTACTTTCTTTTTATTTATTTATTTGTTTATTAGTGAAACACCATGAGGTACAGTTATAGACTTACAAATTTTTGTGCTTGGGTTTCAGTTATACAATGATCGAATACCCATCCCTCCACCAGTGCCCATTTCCCACCACCACGGATCCCAGTATCCCTCCCACCCCCCATCTCCCCCAACCTACCCTGCCTCTGTGGCAGGGCATTCCCTTTTGTTCTCTCTCTCCTTTTGGGTGTTGTGGTCTGCAAGAGAGGCATCGAGTGGCAATCATGTTCAGTTCATAGTCTACTTTCAACATGCATCTCCCCTCCTGGGAGGATCCTCCCAACACCCTTTATTTGGTGCTCTCTTCTCTATCTGAGCTTCCTTTTCACCTAGAACGTGTGGCTGGCCTTCCATTCATGGAGCAAAATTCCTGGTACTGGAGGATTACTCCATAACTTAGAGGCCAGCCGGGTATCCTAAAGGAAAGGGCAGTTCAGATAGAGAAGGGAGCACCAAATAAAGGATGTTTGGAGGATCCTCCCAGGAGGGGGGATGCATGTCGAAAGTAGACTATGGACTGAACATGTTTGCCACTCAATGCCTCTTTTGCAGACCACAACACCCAAAAGGAGAGAGAGAACACAGGGGATTGCCCTGCCACAGAGGCAGGGTGGGATGGGGGGATGGGTGGTGGGAGGGATACTGGGATCTGTGGTGGTGGAAAATGGGCACTGGTGGAGGGATGGGTATCTGATCATTGTATAATTGAAACCAAAGCACAAAAAATTGTAAATCTACAACTTTAAAAAAATAAATAAATAAAATAAAGGGAAAAATAAATTCCTGGTACTAATCTCAGCCATTCCTGGGTGTTAATCTCCCTTTTTGTTGCTTTATGTTCCCCAGATGAATGCAATCTTTCTGTGTCTATCCCTCTCTTTCTGACTCATTTCGCTTAGCATGATACTTTCCATGTAGTGCCACTTGTATGTAAATTTCATGACTTCATCTTTTCTAACAGCTACATAGTACTCCATTGTGTAGATGTTCCTAGCTTTAACCGCTAATTCTTACAATAACTAACACCGGTTACGTCTTTCCTTGGCCGAGGATCCCACTGAGGCTTCGTCTGTGAGGCGGGGGCCTTTCGTCCAGGTAGTGGGTGGGAAGGCTGAGGCTGATGACTAAATCAGTCTGCAGCGTCGCTACCCTCCAGTCTGGCGTTCTCTAATGTGAGTGATTTTGAAGAACATAATGACGCCGATTGGGGCTGAAGCCGAGCTTGGCGTGTTCTGCCTACTGGGACGGAAATAGGAACGCCATCATACCCTTTTGCTCGCAGTGGCAACATTCCATAACCTGCTTCCTCAGCTCACACCTCATGCAGAAATACCCCCCTCGAGGACTGTCTTCCTGCAACCTGTTGTAGTCACAACCGGACACTCCAGAAGCAGCTTTACAGAGCCCCACCACTCCCGGGACTGAGTGGACACTTTAAACACCTGTATGGCTTGATGAGCACAGTAAATTCTTTTTTTTTTCTTTTTGGGTCACCCCCGTTGATGCACAGGGGTTACTCCTGGCTCTGCACTCAGGAATTACTCCTGGCAGTGCTCAGGGGACCATATGGGATGCTGGGAATCGAGTCCGGGTTGGCCGCATGCAAGGCAAACGTCCTACCCGCTGTGCTATCACTCCAGCCCCAAAGTCTTTTTTTTTAATTTTGTGATTAGAATTTTCTCCTTGTGTCAGAGGAGGAAGTTGAAGTATGAGTGTTTATAACGCCTATAAATAAAATGTTGTTATTAGCTTTAAAATTGTACGTGCAGGGAGAAGCACTTTTTTTTCCCCCAAGTTCTTTTCTATTGTAATTAATAGAAAATAGGAAAAGAACTTGGAAAAAGAAAAGATAGTGCTTCTCTTCTTGAGGCTCTTCGTGTTCCTAGAACGAACAGACGCCACTGGGCTACACTAGCACGGGACAGGGACAAATGGAGACATTACTGGCGCCCGCTCGAGCAAATCGACGATTAACGGGAAGTCAAGTGATCAAGTGATCTTTTCTATTGTGGACATAAAACTGACTTTAAAATTAGTGTGACGAGGCTTGGAGAGAGGGAGTAGTAGTTCAGTAGACAAGGCACTCGCCTTGCACACCTCTGACCTGGATTTGATCCTTGGCACCACATAGGGTCCCCCATGCTCTGCCAGAGGTGATCACTGAGCACAGAGCCAGGAGTAGGCCCTGAGCATCACTGGGAGTGACCCCCAAACCAGTAAATAAGATTCGTGTAATTAACAAGCATACCCATTTTCCCGGGCTGGAGCGATAGCACAGCAGTAGGGCATTTGCCTGGCAACGCAGCCAGCCCAGCCAAGCTGGGTTCGATTCCTCCACCCCTCTCGGAGAGCCCGGCAAGCTACCGAGAGGATCTCGCCCGCATGGCAAAGCCTGGCAAACTCCCCGTGACGTACTCGATATGCCAAACACAGTCACAACAAGTCTCACGATGGAGACGTTACTGGGCCCGCTCGAGCAAATCGATGAATAACGGGAGGACCGTGACCGTGACCCATTTTCCCAGGGGCTGTTTGAGAAGGGCACTAGTCTGCACTCCACCCACATGTCAGCAGGATTGGTAAGACTGCATCTTTCACAGCTGTGAGGGGCCAGGGCACCTCCGCCATGCAGGGCTCTGCCTTTGGGTAATGGTTGTGATCTACAGCAAGGACAGCACCGAGTTCTGGAAACTGCTTTTCCAGGAAGTCCTGAAGATCCTAACAGCCAGGTTATCACCTGGAAAACGTTGTTGTTTGTCCAGATTTGTTAGTGCTGATTTAATTTCGGTGGAAGTCTGGCAGGACGTGGATCTAGTTTCCTCTCTGGCTGCTCAGGGGGGCCCCACCCTCCACCTGGTGGGCACATCACACCTCAGTCAGGTTTGCCGTTTCTGTTAGCGTTTCTTCTGCACTTACGAAGCCCAGAGAGGCAGGGTTGACTTGGACATGAACATCGCGAGGACAGCCTCGTGGCACCCACCCGCGTCCCCTGTGCTCAGTGTGGGATCTCGTGACTGGATTCCGCCTCGGATCCACGAGGCCTGGGCCGTGTTCCGGAGGGCCTGGCACAGAGTCCGTGGGGGAGTTTCCTTCCCCCAGCTCGGCTCCTGAGAGGCACAGCCCAGGCCAAGTACAACTTGAATAACCTTCAGGCAAGCTGTGCTGTCCTTCTGTCGGCCGCTGTCTTTGAAAATTGCCTCCAGAGTTAGTGAGCAGGAACAGTTAAGATTTACAAACAATGATGAAGCTTGTCAAGCATCTTTCACCATCCATCATCCAGGTGCCGTGCCTGGGCGGTGAAGTGTTCTTCATAAAAACCAGCTCAGTGTGAAATACACCTCGCTGCAATGTTTACTGCTCTGAAGCTCGTCGGCGGCCCTTTATAGTAAATCCAGATTGCGATGTGACATTACAGTATATCATTGCCCGGCGCGGTGGGGTTTACACTGGGAATGAGTGCAGTGCACACCAGATGAGGTGTCCAAATTGAGTTATGTCAGAATTGGGCTCTTAGATGGGGATAGCTTTTGTTTTCGGAACAGTGAAAGTTAGCTTCCATATGTGTTTATATTTATCTGTCTCGGCATATACTTCCCATCTCGCACGGATACGTGGGAATACAGTATATGCTGAGGTCACGTTCCGGCTGCGCTTGTTCCGTGAAGAATGGTGACCAGCATTCACGTGCCTTCCGGGAGTGCGTCCGAGTGGGTGCGAATGGTATCTTTGGGGATGGACGTGGAGGAGAAGTGGCTTCATTGGAGAAGCGAGTTTGATGTTGCCCAGAGAGTGGTGACAACTTGCTTTCTTCTCCTGCAAAACCCAGGATCCTTCTCGGGGTGCAGCAGTGGAATGTGCCCCTTGAGATGCAGGTGGGACGCTTCCCACCGGCTGTCGGGCTCCCAGCCTGCTTCTGAGCGTGCCCGTGTGCCCGTGCACGCCCGGGACCCCCAAGTGAGTTGTTGATTATTATCATTTTTTTTCCACGGGTATCAAAATCCCAGTGGTCCCTCCGTTCTCTTGAAAGCTGCTGCTTCCAAGAGGAGATTTATGATGCTGGAACTTAAATCGGCGGCATAAAAGAGCACACGGAATTTATTGCATGATCGGGTTTATTTACATTCTACCCTAAAAGCACCCGTCTTAAAAATGAGCTTCATAAAAAGCTGTTCAGAGATAGCGGCAGGTTCTGCAGTGCCGGGACCGCATACAACTAACGGTGTGAAAATTCTTTTCTGCGTCGGAGCACTGTCCGGGCTGCACACATCTGGCTTCCTAGTGAAGGTGGAGTCTTTCAGACCCCACTGACATCAGCTCTAGGCTCGAGGCTCCCCCAGTGTTGCAGAACAGAGGCGAACGGTCCTGTGCTCCTCCCACCCTGCTGCAGTGCCTCCTTACTGGAGAGTGATGAACGGTGCGTGTCAGTGTCCTCAAGCAGCACAGACCCAGCGGCAGGCGTGTGGTGCTGGTGTCTGTGGGGGTCAGGGGTGGGAATCTCTCACCGGCCCTTAACTGCAGGAGGAAGAGCAGAGTTCTGCATGCACTGGGTAGGGTTTCGGACGAACTGCAAAGATGATGTCCCAAATACTGTCCTCCCGTTGCTCATCGATTTGCTCGAGCGGGCCCAGTAACGTCTCCATCGTGAGACTTGTTGTTACTGTGTTTGGCAAATCGAATATGTCACGGGGAGCTTGCCAGGCTCTGCCGTGCGGGCGAGATCCTCTCGGTAGCTTGCCGGGCTCTCCGAGAGGGGCGCAGGAATCGAACCCGGCTCGGCCAGGCTGGCTGTGCACAAGGCAAACACCTACTACTGTACGATTGTGTCCCAGATACTATCTTAAAAAAAAAAAATGATTCTGGGATCGGAATCATAGTACAGTGGAGAGGGCACTTGTTTTGCATGTGGCCGGTCAGGGTTAGATTCCCGGCATCCCATATGGTCTACTGAGTGTTGCCAGATGTGATCCCTGAACACAGAGCCAGGAGTAAGCCCTGAGCATTGGTTGTTGTGACCCACATACCAAACCAAACAAACTGATTCTGAAACTTCAACTTGTTCAGCATCCTGTATTGGCTTTTATTTTTATTGGAGCGATAGCACAGCAGGTAGGGCATTTGCCTTGCACGTGGCCCACGCGGCCGACCCGAGTTCGATTCCTCTGCCCCTCTCGGAGAGCCCGGCAAGCTACCGAGAGGATCTCGCCCGCACGGCAGAGCCTGGCAAGCTCCCTGTGACATATTCCATATGCCAAATACAGTGACAACAAGTCTCACGATGGAGACGTTCCTGGGCCCGCTTGAGCAAAATCGATGAACAACGGAGGACAGTGTGATAGGTTTTCTATGAACCGCTGTTTCGGGGCCCTGGGGTAGAGGCAGAACTGAACAGTGGCGGGGTGTGATCACCGCTGCGCGTGACCTCAGTGTATTTGGTCTGGGCTGTCGTGTTTCTTGCGCTGCGGGGGGAGGGAAGGACGAGACGCTGGCCATCCTCCTTGTTTGATTGCAGCTGTTCATGGTTCCTTGGTGAGAAACTTCTTGGTTTTGGATTCCAATGATGGATCCAGCCCAGTTTAACTGTATTACTTCTTCCTTCTCCACATAGGTGATTTATAAGTCTAGAAGCTCAAAATAATCTTTTTTTCTTTTGTATTTTATGGGCTACATATATATCAAGATATGTCACGGTCACTGTCCTCCCATTGTTCATCGATTTTCTCGAGCGGGCCCAGTAACATCTTTATCGTGAGACTTGTTGTTACTGTGTTTGGCATATCGAATACGTCACGGGGAGCTTGCCAGGCTCTGCCGTGCGGGCGAGATACTCCCGGTAGCTTGCTGGGCTCTCCTAGAGGGGTGGAGGAATCGAACTTGGGTCATCCAGGTCGGCCACATGCAAGGCAAACGCCCTACCCACTGTGCTATCGCTCCAGCCCAAGATAGTGGCAAGTAAAAATTAACTAAAAGTGGAGGTTTTTGACTTCCTCAGATTTTGTCCAGTGGGTTCCCTTTCAGTTTTGCTGGGCACACCGGTGACTCTTGATGTCCGCCTGCCAGGCCATCTCTTTACTGAATTCTCCTCCCAGTAGGAACAAGGCGATGGCATAGATTCAGAATACTGTTATATGAGCGGACCACACCTTGGAGGTGAACTGTGTGGAGAGCTTGCCTCATAGTCCCTAAATGCCAGGTCTTAAAGACACAGGCCCTTCCCATCCCGTCCGCAGAAGGACCCCACGGCTGGGCCTCAGCGGGCCGTGAAAGGCCCACTGCCTTATTTCCAAGAAGATTGTTAGCCAAGTTGTCCTTGCAGACCTTAGGGCAGATTTCGTCTTGACTTCGAGGACCCAGCTTTTGAGTGAATGTTCCAGAGAAGCCAGCCTTCCAGACAGGCTTCACCTCTATCATCTGAACACGACTCAGGAGGTGAAACAGGCTCGATTTGTTTGTACATGTTTTATTAATACGTGATCCAAATAGCATAAAACCCACCCCTTGAGAGGTATGTCAGCAAAGGTGCGCAACCTTCACCACTGTCTAATTCCAGAGTATTTCCGTTGTCTGCCCAAGAATCCCCCCTTTTTTAGAAAATTTTTATTAGTGAAACACCATGAGGTACAGTTGTAATCTTACAAATTTTTGTGCTTGGGTTTCAGTTATACAATGATCAAACACCCATCCTTCTACCAGTGCCAGTTTTCCACCAAAACGGATCCCAGTATCCCTCCCACCCCCCATCCTCCCCATCCTACCCTGCCTCTGTGGCAGGGCATTCCCTTTTGTTCTCTCTCTGCTTTTGGGTGCTGTGGTTTGCAAAAGAGGCATTGAGTGGCAATCATGTTTGGTCTATAGTCTACTTTCATCATGCCCTTGTAATCACACATCTCCATCTTCTTTCTGGTTCTTGGTAGCTACTATCCTTCTGTTTGCTTATTCTGGAAGTTTCATAGAATTGGAAATCAGGTATTTGCCCTATTGTAGTGTGGGGGAGGGGTTGTGAGTAGCTAGTTCTTCAGCCAGTGCTTAGGAAACGCCAAGGCTACTTGGGGTGATGACTGGGTGTCATCACACTGCTTAACAGTGTTCGGGCTTGAACTTGAAGCCTTGTATGCGTCTCACGACCCCTTATGTGGCTTCTTTCACTCAGCAGGTGTTTCAAGGCTCATCCATGTTGAAGTATGTATTAGTACTTATTTCTTGTGGCTGAATAAGATAGCATGTGGCAGGTCTGATTTTATTTTGAGTTCAGAAACTTTCGAGAAAACTGCAAAACGATTATTAAAAACACAAGGTTTTCAAAGGAAGGGACTGGGGGAAGAGCGGGGTGGCTGAGATCCCCTGTCTTGCAAGCGTGTGGTCCTGAGTTCGATACCCCCACAGTCCCGCAGTGTGAGCCTGGGAAGAGCCACAAGTGGGTTGCGGCTACCCCACAGCCCAGTGTGTGTGTGTGTGTGTGTGTGTGTGTGTGTGTGTGTGTGAGTGGCGTGGTTAGAGGTGACCCGTGTGGGATCAACAGCGGCCTGGAGAGCCTGCAGATAGGCTGTTGTGAGCACAGAGAGGAGGGGGACCGTAGATGGTTGTGTATGTTGCACCAGAGTTCACAGTGCCATGTGGTGAGGCCAAGTGAGTGAGCACCGAGGTGTGGTGTGAATGGGTGTTGGAAGGGGCTACGTGATGGAATTTCTAGTTTCATGCCGATAGTCCTGACTTGAACCTTTCGGAGCTGCTGTTACAACAAAATAGCACAGAGACAACAAATGAACTCTCAAGTCCTGGAGGTTGCAGGGCAGACGGAGTTGCTTGCTGTGGGCTTCTGGTGAGGCCTCCCCAAGGCTGGAGCTGGCCGCGTCTACCGCTGCGTCTTCACAGGATCTCACTTTTCTCTGCGTGTGGAGAGAGAGGGACTGTGGTTCTCAGCTCTTCGGACAGAAGCCCCGGAGCCGGGGCACTGAGACCCTGCCCTCACGACCTTGGTTCTGAAAGTCCGCTTCCCAAATAGCATCCCATCTCCCAGTGGGGATTTTAGGAAGACTTTCATTCACTCTTGACTAAGAGCTTGCTCATGCACTCAGGGATCACCCCTGGCGGTGCTCAGGGGACCCTGTGGGATGCTGGGAATCGAACCTGGGTCGGCCGCGTGCAAGGCAAACGCCCTACCCGCTGTGCTATCGCTCCGGCCCCTAGATGCCTTTTTCTCAATGAGGTTCTTGGGAAAAGAGAGAAGGATGCTGGGACTCCGTAGGCCAGGGCGTGGAGGGTGAACGCAGTAGGTTCTCCGGGTTTGACTGATGGGTGCGTGCCGACCACCGATCACTTTCGAAGCACGTTGGGTTGCTTAGTGCAGCTTAGTGGAAGCTCCCCGGCTTAGAGCAGGGGTGGGTTTCGGAATTCAGCAGAATCAATTCTAAGGGCAGCCACACCTGCTCACCTGGAACATTTGGATCGATTCCTACCCCTCCTCACCCCTCCCCCGGCCCCTTTTCTTCGCTTTTTCCTCTCCCCACTTTTCATGTCTGACCTTGGGGGAAGGATTTCCTTTTCGTTGCCTTCTCTGCCCTTGAAGTACTCTGTGGAACCGTACGCAGTCTTAATTCTGATTAACTGTTACAAATGCGTCTTTCTAATTTTTATGGCAGAGATGGCTGGGAATTGGGGGAAATGGATGAGGGGAAGACGCAGGGAAGTTAATGAGTGAGCACCAACGTCATTTTCAGATGGCAAGAAGACCAAAGGTGACTTCGTGTTGATTTGCCATGATGTGAGCCCATGAGGTTAAGCATTAGAGGACTAGCTAGTATCTGTCACAGATCAGACAGATACGGAAAATGGTGACTTGCTTTATGAGCTATTCATGGACAGAAAGAATTTTATTTCACGCTAATAATAATCCAGTAGGCTGGGAGGGATTTTCTCCTTTTTCTTTTCTTTTTTCTAATCCCTTCTGAAACCAGACAAGTCTAGCACCAGTTTAGTGTCCAGTTCTGGCACTTAAGTCACTTAGCACAACTTCGTAAATTAAGAATTTAACGTCAAAGACGACACTCAGGTCATTTGCCAGTCAGCCACAAATGGGATGCCCAGAGTCCCATCCACAGTCCTGCCCAGCTCACTGCAGGTTTTCATAGCTCTGCACGTGTGATAATTTCCATTTTATACATTTTATAAAGCCAGTCCCTCTTTTCTTTTTTCTTTTTTTTTTCCTTTTGGGTCACGCCCAGTGATGCACAAGGGTTACTCCTGGCTCTTCACTCAGGAATTACTCCTGGCGGTGCTTGGGGGGGCCAAATGGGGTACTGGGAATCGAACCCAGGTCAGCCGCATGCAAGGTAAACGCCCTACCCGCTGTGCTATCACTCCAGCCCCAATCCCTGTTTTCTTTTAAGGCTTCTTTAAAATCTTACCGTTTTAGCTCAGATGTTAGGTCTTTATTCCATTTTGAGTTAGCTTATGTACAATATAAGGTGAGGGCACAGTTTCATTTTCTTCCATCGAAAGTTCAGTTTTCCCAATATGTTGATTGAAAAGGCGTCATTTCCTGTATTGAGTGGGCTTGGCACTAAGAAGGGAAAGTGAAAATAGAGATCAAGTGTAACACTTTCCCTCGTGGCCTTTCTCCAGGGCGGGCAGAGATGCTGAAGGTGAAATTGCAGCCGATTCCACTTACGCTGTCTGTGGTGAATAGATTCTCCTTTTTTTATTTGGGTCTCATTCTCCTAAAGAGCCGTGAATATAATCTCAGGGCTAGGATGAAAGAGACGTTACTGGGGCCTGCTCGAGGCAATCGACGATTAACAGGATGATGAAATGAAAAAATGAAATGAGGGGGGCAGGGAGTGTACTCTGGCTTGTGGTGCCTGGATCAAACCAGGGTCGGTCTCATGTGAATTAAATGCCGTGACTCACCTTCGCATCCCTTCCAGCTCAGTTCTTTTCTGTACCTGTCTTTCCCCACTCTCTCACCCCATCCCATTCTCATTCTGTGCAGCTCTGAAATAGAGAACAGGATTCCAAAGGAAGGGTATCCTTCCCAGAGCCAGCTCATCGGATGAGCCAGAGCTCATGTCACTGTCACTGTCTTCCCGTTGTTCCTCGATTTGCTCGAGCGGGCCCAGTCACGTCTCCATTGTGACACCTGTTACTGTGTTTGGCATATCGAATAATAAAAGTCAATAAAATCAAGTCCCTGACATCCGCACCCCAGTAATCAAGGGCCAGCCCCATGCCTCGCTGAATAGTCATTACAGCAGCTTTCACTCAGTACCAGGTAGCAGACATCCTCCGTAAAGCAGGGCCAAGGAATCCCAGGAGAAAAATAGATGTTCCCAAGTTTTAGTCTCTTTGCTTACACTTCTGGGGTAATCACCTTACACGTTTTCACATCAGTGCATTACTGAAACAAAAGTCGCACTTTAAAACAAGACTGACACCCAGAGTTGATAAAATTGTAATGAAGTATCTTCACTTAGAAGCCACCAACTATAAAATATCTAAAAGGTAGTCTTTATCTTTACAAAATATATAAAAGATAGCCACTGCTCATCTGTCCTCCTCACGAGAAGTCACCGGCGTCTTTCTGAAAGACAGCAGCAGGGGTTAATTGCTGCAATGATGCAGGGTCATCCCAAGCACGATGTTTGCATGTCTGAGATGGAGAGGTTCTCGTAGGTAGCGGAACCTCTTCACCGGGGCCTTGGCAGAACCCTGGGTTCTCTCCGTGTCGCATAGAAGGATTCCTCCCGGAGCAGACGCCCAGAGCCAAGATCAGCAGCGGAGCAGGAGGGCCTGGGTGGGATAATGCCTCTAGGACTGCAGCCAGCGCTGTCAATCACCCCTTAATGTTTACAGAAGCGAAAAGTCAATGTGCAGTTGTTTTAATTTGACACACTCAGGGTTGAGAGAATGGAATCGCCGGAGGGGACAGTTAAGTGGTTGTCAGCTCATCTGGTCTGACTCCCGTGCTAAGCGCTTTCCTGACGAGCCAGCGATAGATTGGGTTAAATACCGGAGTAATTGCTTCCGCATACTGGTTCTTCTGCCTTGTACTACATTTCTATCAGCACTTGCCTGAGGGTGTTGGGGTTTATGCAGCAACGAGAGTCTGTCTGTTCATTTTCATGAATCAATGTCCATTTTTTGAAAAGCAGTTGTTACAGGGCTAAGTGGACTTTAATAAATTACACCCCCTCCAGATCCCTTGGAGTAAATCAGACTGTTTTTATACGTCTAAGTGATCTTTCGCGTAGAAATGACTTTTTGTTTACTTCTCAAGCCAAATGTTGGTCTCTAGCGAACGAAGGCAAATGGCTCGCTCCTTTTTTTAAGTCCTGTGACTACATTTGGCTGCTGTAAACCATAGAGGAAATTGTTAATTTCCCGTTGTTAGGTAAGAAAAGGAACCCACACCCCCGTGAGTGAAATGGTTCTTAAGTCATTTCTTCGATCAGATTTTAAGGTATCATAGTTTACAATAGTACTAAAATGTTTTATAGTTATATATATGACATATATGTATATTGACTTGACTTGACACCCCCTTACTCATGGACTTGCTCGAGCGGGCACCAGTAACATCTCCAGTCATCCCTGTCCCATGCTAGTGTAGCCCAGTGGCGTCTGCATATGTATAATTATGTATGTGTTTCAGCAGATAGGGCGTTTGCCTTGCATGCAACCAACCTGGGTTATTCAGAAACAGGAAACAGGGAGTAAGCCCCGAGCACTGCCGAATGTGGCCTAAAAACCAAAATTATTACTCTTGTCGTTATTTTATAGTTGGTGGATTCTAAATGAAGATACTTCATTACAATTTTATCAACTCTGGGTGTCAGTCTTGTTTTAAAGTGCGACTTTTGTTTCAGTACTGCACTGATGTGAAAACGTGTAAGGTGCTTACCCTAGAAGCACCTTCTTTGTAAGCAAAGAAACTAAAATGGGGAACATCTATTTTTCTCCTGGGATTCCTTGGCCCTGCTTTACGGAGGATGTCTGCTACCTGGTACTGAGTGAAAGCTGCTGTAATGACTATTCAGTGAGGCATGGGGCTGGCCCTTGATTACTGGGGTGCGGATGTCAGGGACGTGATTTTATTGACTTTTATTATTCGATATGCCAAACACAGTAACAGGTGTCACAATGGAGACGTTACTGGTCCCGCTCGAGCAAATCGAGGAACAACGGGAAGACAGTGACAGTGACATATTATTATGGAACATTGGCCTTCCCTTCAATATGAGTTGAGCAATCATGACATCTTGCTATAGTTCTGGTTCTGGGTTTTGTCTGGTGCAGATAGGACCTTGTCTCCCACTTACCCTTTTCTTTAAATCTCACACGCCACAATCAGGATGTCTTGTTGTAGCACTAAGAATCTTTTCACTTTATTATACCTCTTGTTGGGCTGGAGCGATAGCACAGCGGGTAGGGCGTTTGCCTTGCACGCGGCCGACCCGGGTTCGATTCCTCTGGCCCTTTCGGAGAGCCTGGCAAGGTACCGAGAGTATCTCGCCCGCACGGCAGAGCCTGGCAAGCTCCCCTGTGGCGTATTCGATACACCAAAAACAGTCACAACAAGTCTCACAGTGGAGACATTACTGGTGTCTACTCAAGCAAATCGATGAACAACGGACGAGTGGACAGTGTGCTATACTTCTTGTTGTCCTAAGAGACCTGACACAATTTTCCATTTTAATCATCTGAGTGTAGGGTTTAGTGTCATTAAATACTTTCACAGGGCTGTATAAACTTCCGTTACGGCAAAGTCTAAAGTTTTGATCTGTGGCATGGTGGGCTGCCAGCTCAGGGAGCCTCAGATCCAGCTTCCCCGCCTCCACTGGCAGTTCCCTCACCCTAACACACGACGGCTCCATCCGGGTACCAGTAACACCCAATCTGTCCTCTGGACAATAATTTCAGGGAGCAGTAGCCGGGGATCAAGAAAAGTGAGTGTGAAAAGGCCAACCAAAAGTGTTAGCGGAGTGACAGTGGTGTGAGCTTTGGAATTTTCTCAGGAGTTTCTGGAAAGCCTCTCGGAAACGCTCCTGTGGGAATAAAGCAGACGTCCCTTAATCCATGGACTGCCTGAGGTAGGCTGAGGCACTGACTCCTCCCCACACAACCTTCTGAGTCGTGTGCTTGGGGAAGGAGGGTATCCCCATGAGAAGGCCCAGGCAGGAAGTGATAACCCCTGGCCCGGGAAGGTGAGCTCACCCTTGCCCAGGGTCATGTCAGAAGCCAATGGATCATGCATACAGGCCGTCCACTCGCTTTTTTATAGGTTTATCATTCAATCTCGCGCGACATCTTATTCTCTCATTTTTCCTTTGGAGAACCTGGCCGGCTGCCGAAAGTATCCTGCCCGCACGGCAGAGTCTGGCAAACTTCCCGTGTCGTACCCAATATGCCAAATACCAGTAACAATGATGGGTCTCGTCCTCCTAATCCTGAAAGAGCACTGAAATGACTCTTTTAAAATCTCAGGGCTAGGAAGAAGGAGACGTTACTGGGGCCTGCTCGAGGCAATCGACGAACAACGGGATGATTGTGATCGTGATCATTCAGTACAAGGCGATCATTCAATCTCAGATACGATTTTCCTGACTTCATAAAAGGAGCATTTTGGTGGCAACACGTCTTTTTGTTTCCTCAGAAAACTGTGAGGCACCAGAGAGAGAGAGAGAGAGAGAGAAAAAGAGAGAGTGAGGGGGTTAGGGTTCATGCCTTACATGGGGCTGACCCTGGTCAGCTCCCCAGCACCACCCGGTCCCCCACCACTGCTGAGCCTGGCCCCAGAATCTCTGAGCACTCGCCAACGTGGCCTGAGCAATCCTTGGGACTACAGGGTCCGAGCACCAGAGCATCCAGGGCCCTCATCGTGCAGCCGCCCACCTGATTGGCTGGGAATCGCCCAGCCCGCCTCAGCATCACTTGGAGGGCCGCCCTCCTCTCCCTTCTCCTTCCGACTCCCTCTTCCCGTTCTTCCCCTCCCCAAACATCTGAATTTTGTTACGATGTTGGGATGCAAGGTCCTTTATCAAATGGATTTTTCTTTCCTCTGCGAATATCAGCTCTTCGTGGTAGGAAGAGGGTTGAGTATTGACAGTTTATCAGCAAATTCCATTTTCCATTCTGCAGGGGATTTTATTTTGGTAAGAAACACCAGAAAAGCCATATAGGAAAGAAGTATTTTGGGGGAGGGAGTACGCTTGGTGGTGCTTGAGAGAGCACTTTTTTCCTTTATTACCTATAAAAATGTTTCAAAAGGGGGGGAAACCACTGTGTTGTATTGATTTTTTTCCCCTTTTGGGTCACACCCGGAAGTGCTCAGGGGTTACTCCTGGCTCTGCACTCAGGAATTACTCCTGGAGGTTCTCAGAGGACCATATGGGATGCTGGGAATCGAACCCGGGTCGGCCGTGTGCAAGGCAAATGCCCTACCCGCTGTGCTATCGCTCCAGCCCCTGTTGTATTGATTTTTATGGGGGAGGAGGGTGTCTTAAGCAGAACTTGAGGCCCTGGAGAAACTCCTGAGCATACTCTGGCCACCTGCGTTGGCAGCTAAGGCGAAGGCCTGAGGATGTGGTCAGGGGCCTCCAGTGCTCCACGTGGTGCTCCAGGGGTCCATGCCCTGCCAGAGACTGAACTGGGCTGGGGTGTGTCTCTGACCTGTGTGCCGTCTCCCTGACCCACCAAATGGAAGAAAAGATAACTGAAGGTCTGGGTGACCCCCAGAAAAATGTGCTTTTGATGTGAAGCACTTAGTAAGGGTGAGATGATCTTATTTTCCTTTGCCTTGGCACTGGGGTTGGGTGAAGCTGAATCGAATTATTCTTCAGAGCACTGACTTTGGCACTCCCAGGTTGGCGCTGCCAGCTAACGTCACAGGATCCCGGATAAGGGTCTGCTTTCCCCTGACCCTTCTCTTTTCCTGAACGCCATCCTCCATCTATTTATTTCCAGTGTAAACGGGGTGATACAGGTAAAGGACTTACCCAGCTCTGTAAGTAGTGTGTCCCATAAATTGCAGTTCCCTCGTCAGTTTTCCAGGAATTCCAGAACGTTGTTGTTCTCTTTTTTTTTAATTAATTTATTTTTTTTATTAAAATTTTTTTAAATAGTGAGACATGAGGTACAGTTGTAGACTTACAAATTTTTGTGCTTGGGTTTTGATTATACAATGATCAAATACCCATCCCTCCACCGGTGCCCATTTCCCACCACCACGAATCCCAGTATCCCTCCCACCCCCCATCCCCCCATCCCCCCCTGCCTCTGTGGCAGGGCATTCCCTTTTGCTCTCTCTCTCCTTTTGGGTGCTGTGGTTTGCAAAAGAGGCATTGAGTGGCAATCGTGTTTGGTCTATAGTCTACTTTCAGCATGCTTCTCCCATCCTGGGAGGATCCTCCCAGCACCCTTTATTTGGTGCTCCCTTTTCTATCTGAGTTCCCTTTCCCCCTAGCATGTGTGGCTGGCCTCCAAGCCATGGAGCAAAATTCCTGGTACTAATCTCGGCCACTCTTGGGTCTTAGTCTCCTATTTTGTTACTTTATGTTCCCCAGATGAATGCAATCTTTCTATGTCTATCCCTCTCTTTCTGAGTCATTTCCCTTAACATGATACTTTCCATGTAGTGTTGTTTTCTTTTTAATGAACTTTTCTCTCTGTGGCTTCAGACACCACCCCCACCCACCGTCCTCTCCTTCGAATTGTGCTCGAGGCGGGACCTTTACTGGCTTTGCCTGGTCTGCAGTGACTCATGACATCTCAGCAGTGACCGGCACAGGTCAGTCATGTCCCTGCATCTGCTCACTGCACGATCCTGCATCTGAACAAGAGTCACAGACACAGACTGGTTCCTTTGTCACTGTTACTGCCTCGTACCCTCCTTGGCTGAGTAGCTGGCGGGTATTTGTTGAAGTGGACCCACGGGTGATGTAACTGATGGATCAGTTTCATCCCTGTCTCAGGGTGCTGCTGCTGGTGGCCTCAGCTCATGTGACCCCAGAGTGTCTCGATGGAGGGTAGGCCACCTGTGTCTTCACTGAAGGAGCCTGATGGAGATTGTCCTGCCAGCATGCTCAGGTCACCAGTGGAAGTGTGCCAGTGGGCTGAGTCCAGGGAAGGAGGAAGGGGCTTCTGGGGAGCTTACTCTTCCCCTGTGCCCCTGCAGAGAGCACCGTCTTCCGGTGGGGATCTCCCTCCATCCCCTTTTGAGAGAAAAACACTTTAGTAAATAACATGGTAAAATAATATTGATTTTATGTCTTGGTCCTCCTGATTATGTGCGTTTTAAAAGGACATTAGTGTATATTCTAGAAAAATGGGTGTTTGATGGTGGAATTTCAGAGGCGGTGGCCTTAGGTGGCCAGCGTATTTTGAGAACAGACCCTCGTCCCCGGACTCTCCAATCACTTGGTTTATAAATAATTGCCTCTTTTCTGTGCGTTGGGGCCGAGTGTGATTCAAGCCTTCCCTTCCCCCAACCCTCCCCCCCCCCCCCCCAATTCAAGCCACTTAAGTTTTGGGAAGTACTTTAAATCTTGATCTATGCTGTTGACTATATTTATACCTCTGTTAGAATATCACACAAAACAAAAGTATGTGCCATAGAATATTACTATCCTTTGATGTTTAGGGTTTTTTTTTTTTCGTGTTTTGTTTTTGGGCCGCACATGGCTGTGATCTGGGGTTATTCCTGGCTCTACACTCAGAAATTACTCCGGGTGGGTTTTGGGAACCCTGTGGGGTGCTGAGGATTGGTCATGGTTGGCCTTGTTCAAGGCAAGTGCCTTCCCCTCTGTCCTACTGCTCTGACCCCTCGCCTTTGATTTTTTTTTTGTTTTGTTTTTTGGGTCACACCCAGCAATGCTCAGGGGTTCCTCCTGGCTCCGCACTCAGGAATTACCCCTGGCAGTGCTCGGGGGACCATATGGGATGCTGGGAATCGAACCCGGGTTGGCCACGTGCAAGGCAAACGCCCTACCCTGATGTTTTAAATATAGACATTATAATAACCTGTTATTCTATTTGTTTGGAAAGGTGCAGACCACATGCTGAGTTAGCATGGTAATTTATTAAATGTACTGGTCTAAAACATACATGCCCAGGGGCTGGAGAGATAGCACAGTGGGGAGGGCGTTTGCCTTGCACGCGGCCGACCCGGGCTCGATTCCCAGCATCCCATAGGGTCCCCCGAGCACCGCCAGGAGTGATTCCTGAGTGCAGAGCCAGGAGTAACCCCTGAGCATCGCCAGGTGTGACCCAAAAAAAGAAAAAATAAATAAAAGCATACATCCCCAAGTGACTAACTTACTTAAGCTAAAGAATTGTCCAGACTTTGGTAGAATAAGACCCGTGTGGTATCTGACTAATCAGCGATAGTAAATCCATTGCACATTTTACTCTCAAAGTTAGGTATTTTTTCAATCAAAATAGTTCCAAGTGGTTTATGTTCTAACAGTGACTATAGTTAACACTTTTTATTTCACAATAGTTTGCAGTCAGCCATTTCATCCTTCCATCAAGATGAAACTTGCTATACAGTTATTTTCATACCGTATTCATCTAAAAAGTACCTTTTAAGTCAGATTTAAAGAACAAAAATAACTTTGTAAAACGGGTTTTTTTTTTTTCAGAAACATTCTGAGTGCTCAGCTAAAATAACTTTTCTTAAATGAGAAGAATGCTGTTGTTTTTATTTTGTCTGATTCCTGACAAGTGTTTTTAAAAATATACCTACATGTACTTTTCTGCCCGTTGTAATCTTTGTCCTGGAGTGATTGTATATATTCTTTGAATGTGCTGAGTTATGATCTACTTTTCCCTTATTTATTCTGTATCTACTTTTTCTCTTTGCACTGGCAGGGGTCACATCCAGACCTCACATGGCACGCAAGGCCTGTGCTCCACTATTGAGTCACATCCCAGCCCTCATTTTATCTACTTAACGATTACCTCACGAGCCACATATTATATATGTCATTTCAGGCTTAATTCTATGATATCATATGCAGATACGTATTTCTGTTAAAAGGCATAATTTGCTTTTTCATATGAGTGATGGGAGCGGACACATTGTTATTCCAATGTCCTTTTTTCAATCAATGGTTTGTCTTAAATTGTTTGTGTTAGTAATATAAATATTAATCCAGAATTTGGGTGCGGCAGTTTGTTGGTGAATTTTCTTTATTGATAGTCCTGTTGTTTTGTGGGCTGGAGCGATAGCACAGCGGTAGGGCGTTTGCCTTGCATGCAGCCAGCCGGCCGAGCCAGGTTCGATTCCTCCACCCCTCTCGGAGAGCCCGGCAGGGTACCGAGAGTATCTCGCCCACACGGCAGAGCCTGGCAAGCTCCCTGTGATGTATTCCTTATGCCAAGCACAGTAACAACAAAGTCTCACAATGGAGACGTTACTGGTCCTGCTCGAGCAAATCGGTGAACAACGGGAGGACCATTGTTTTGTACGCTTTGACACTGTAGGCAAATAAATGTACAGGCTCCTTGTACACATTTGCTGGTGTTTTTTTTGGGGGGGGGGACTAAGAGGTAGCAGTTCAAGGAAAGTGCATTTTTTTCTTTTTTTTTAAATTCCTCCCGCCCCTCTCGGAGAGCCCGGCAAGCTACGAGAGTATTCGATATGCCAGACACAGTAACAACAAAGTCTCCAATGGAGATGTTACTGGGCCCGCTCGAGCAAATCGACGACCAACGGGAGGGCCTTTACCTTTTACCTTTAAATTTTATTAGTGAAACACCATGAGGTACAGTTGTAGATTTACAAGTTTTTGTGCTTGGGTTTCAGTTATACAATGATCGAGTACCCATCCCTCCACCAGTGCCCATTTCCCACCACCACGGATCCCAGTATCCCTCCTACCCCCCTATCCCACCCTGCTTCTGTGGCAGGGCATTCCCTTTTGTTCTCTCTCTCCTTTTGGGTGCTGTGGTTTGCAAAAGAGGCACTGAGTGGCAATCATGTTTGGTCTATAGTCTACTTTCAGCATGCTTCTCCCACCCTGGGAGGATCCTCCCAACACCCTTGATTTGGTGCTCCCTTCTCTATCTGAGCTGCCCTAAGGAAAGTGCATTTTTGGTTGCATTAAGTGCTGCCGAATTATCGCCAGTGCTTCCTGTTCCCACCGAAAGAACCATTTCCTCTTATTTTTGCTAACATGGACTTAGTGAGCATCTGTATCCAGCTCTTCTGGGTGGCTGAGTAAAATGGGGCGTGGTCTCCACTCCCAGCAGAGGCAGAGCCGTGTTTATCGGCCGTGGCAGTGACGGTGGCGTCCTCATCCAGCGTCTGGGCAGTGCCCGTCGCTGAACCATTCTGCACTCTGTCCGCTCCTTTCCCTCCTTGCCAGCAAAGAACAAACAAGGGCAGGTCACAGGGCACAAAACCAGCCCCTGCAGCAAGTCCGTCTCCGCTCAGCAGTCAGCTTGCACGGAATCCCTATAAATCTCCCCGTGAAAAACCCCTGCTCTAAAACAAGCAGGGCTGCTTTGGAGAACCTGGGTGGAGTCCAGCTCTCGTGGCTGATTCCTCATCACTAGAGCAGCTCATCGTCTAGCAGAGAAACAGGAGCAGTTCGTTCTTCCCGGGGGCAGCCGTGTTTCCACTAGGGCAAAGTCAGCACTGTGTCTGCTTGGTGGAAGAGGTTGGAGAATTGTCCTCTGCTAAGTTGCAGGTCTCCCGGGTCATGCCAGGGCGAGTGAGTGGACAGTCGCACAGGAGAACAGAGATGGGGGCTCTTCCAGGAGCTGGGCTGAGCCCATGGGCTGCAGCAGTTCAAGTAGGAAAGAGCCGAGATGCGTGAACGCGCCTCGTGGTGGGTCGTGAGCTGTGAGCTGAGGACCCGATTCCCACAAGTCACAGGATTGTCCTGATTCTGAAGCTGCTCTGTGACAGCCGCCTCCCTCCCCGGTGTCCACCCCCCCACCCAGCGGAGGAATTGAACCTTCTCCCTCGCGCTGGCTGATCCAGTGAGTGAAAGCGCTTACTAGGCCTCGTATTGACAGAAAACATTGATGGTTCCATTAGGCAAGGCACGGTTTTAATTTCTTGCTTCGGAAGTAATCACTTGATGCTAAATTACTCCGCGCTGGGTGCTACTCAATTAATTCTGACTTTCAGCAGGCCCTGAAGCCTTTAGCGCTTAGAGGAAATGGAGATTTTCAAGATTGTAGCAGTAAAATTATAACACAAATTTTTTTTTCTTTTTGGGTCACACCCGGCGATGCGCAGGGGTCACTTCTGCACTCAGGAATCATCCCTGGCGGTGCTCAGGGGACCCTATGGGATGCTGGGAATCGAACCCGGGTCGGCCACGTGCAAGGTAAACGCCCTACCTGCTGTGCTGTCTCTCCAGCCCCTATAACACAAATTCAGTTGTGGGACAGAAAAGCTAGAAGACATTCAACCCAACCTTCTCACTGTACAGTTGTGGAGTCTCCAAAGAGGACCAACGTAGTGTTTGTGGGTGATGATAATTCCATGGGCTGGAGCGATAGCACAGCGGGTAGGGCGTTTGCCTTGCGCACATCCAGCCCGGCCAAGTCGGGTTCGATTCCTCTGCCCCTCTCGGAGAGCCCGGCAAGCTACCGAGAGTATCTCGCCCTCACGGCAGAGCCTGGCAAGCTCCCCGTGACGTATTCGACATGGCAAACACAGTAACAACAAGTCTCATGAAGGAGATGTTACTGGGCCTGCTCGAGCAAATCGATGAACAACGGGAGGACCGTGACCGTGATAATTCCATCTGGATCCAAGAGTTGTTCCTCGTACCAGGCACCGTTTCCCAACTCCATGTGAGGATTGGCTCCTGAGCTGGGCTCTGATAGCTTCGCTTGATGGATGGATTTTCCCTGCTGGTGGCCCTGCCCGGGCAGCACGGCCTTTCTGTTAGATGTATCAGGAGCCCTTGATACTGCTGACCGGGAGGTACTGGAGCCTGCTGGGGTGAATTGCTTCATTTTTCACTGTCTCCAACCTGACTTCATGGAAGGTCACAGGAGGTGGAAGTGGGTAATTACTTACCTACTCAGCAAGCTCACCTGTGTGCCTTGGCCCCACGGCTGGCCCACGAGCCTTTCTGTGCTTGGGTTTCCCAGATGCTGAGTCTGAGACCTGCGTAGCTGGCTCCCGGCTTGGAGCGCGTCACCTTGGCTGTCCCCGTTCCTGCTCTTCCTCCTCTGTCCTCTGCTGAGCACTGCACCTCAGGATTATCCGAGTTCAGAGGCACGCCAAGACTAGATGTTAGGAAGGTCTTTTGCTCCTTTTCTTCTCTTTTCCTTGAATACATTATAGGGGGAGAGGTAACATGGGGACACAATAAAATTCCGTGAATAGTTTATCATCTTGATGCCTGGTGAATTTTGATGCTAAAACCAGGGCAGATTCTTAATCTAATGGAGGCTTCTGGATCTGGCTGAATACCTTCCAAAATTTAACCCTCCTTAACATTGGAGCATCACTTTTATTTATTTTAATTTTTTTTTCTCTTTGGGTCACACCCGGTGATGCACAGGGGTTACTCCTGGCTCTGCACTCAGGAGTTAATCCTGGCGGTGCTCAGGGGACCCTATGGGATGCTGGGACTCGAACCCGGGTCGCCCACGTGCAAGGCAAACGCCCTACCCGATGTGCTATCTCTCCAGCCCCAATACTTTTTTTAATATTTATTTATTGAATCAGGGCTGGAGCAATAGCACAGCGGTAGGGCGTTTGCCTTGCACGCAGCCAGCCTGGCGGAGCCAGGTTCGATTCCTCCGCCCCTCTCGGAGAGCCCGGCAAGCTACCGAGAGTCTCTCGCCCGCACGGCAGAGCCTGGCAAGCTCCCCGTGACGTGTTCGATATGCCAAACACAGTAACAACAAAGTCTCCAATGGAGACGTTACTGGGTCCGCTCGAGCAAATCGACGATCAACGGGAGGGCCTTTACCTTTACCTTTATTTATTGAATCACTGTGGGAAAAGTTACAAAGCTTTCAGGTTTAAGTCTCGGTCATGCAATGATCAAACCCCTTCCCCTTTACCAGTACTCATTTTTCACCACCAAGAACCCCCGCCCACCCCTCCCAATGCCTGTGAGGCAGATGAATTCTACTTCACTCTGTATCTACTTTGATTACATGCATTATTTCGACAAAGGATGCACCATTATTGTTTAGAGTTTCCACCCAACAATCAGAACTGCTGAAAATAATTTGTTTTCTTTAGCTGGTTATGAGAACCAAATGATGTCGCACAGCGTGGGAACATCACTTTTAGCTAGTGATAATATTTGTGTCTTTTTTGTTTCTCTCCATCTGGTCCAGTGTGTAGCTAGCTGTCCTTACAATGGAAAGTATTTACAAGTTAACTTTCTTCACTGCTGTGCCAGACACAGTCTGGGGCCTCACTGAAGCACTACAAGAAACGGGACTGTTACTGTGACATGGAAATGACTTTCTTGTCTTTTTTTTCTTCTTTGAAACACCATCTACTTTGTTTGGACTCTGACTGCATCCCACTTGTGTTGTGGGCATTGCACCCCATGTGCCGGGGAATTGTGTGGTCCACTGACACTGAGCTCTGAGGGGGCACATTTAAACAGGACTAGATGACCTGCCTGATTAGCTCATTGGGAGATCACCTTGCTTGACTTCATTCTCAGGGACTCAAGCCATCGTATAGCAGGAAGAGTGTTAGCTCTGCACGTGGCTGTCCTGGGTTTGCTCCTGACACCCTGCGAGGTCCCCCGAACACCTCCAGAAGACCAAGAGTAAATACTGAGCACTGTCCAGTGTGAGCCCTTCCTTCCCTTTCCCTTTAAAAATGTTTTTTTCCCTTTTGGGAACAGGGTAAGAAGTCACGGACAGTTGCCTTCATACTTCTGGGACCGCTGGCTTCTTTTTTTTTTTTTTAATATTTTGTACATGAAACAGAGTGCTCTGAAATTGATGTTTTAATTATCAGTTGATGTTTTAATTACCAAACAAAAAAGACACAAATATTATCACTAGCTAAAAGTGATGTTCCCACGCTGTGCGACATCATTTGGTTCTTATAACCAGCTATAGAAAACAAATTATTTTCAGCAGTTCTGATTGTTGGGTGGAAACTCTAAACAATAATGGTGCATCCTTTGTCGAAATAATGCATGTAATCAAAGTAGATACAGAGTTAAGTGTGTCAGTAGCACATGACAATCTATGAAATGTAAATAACATTTCTGATTTCCTAACATCTTACAGATCACTGAAAAATATTCCCCTATGTAATCTGGTCCCTTTTGAGATGTGCTTGTACCTTCTGAAAAGAGCAGATTACTTAAGCTTGAGGGAGCCGTCGCTTTTTGTTACTTGAATGGTCTTTGCTCTGGGCTTCAGACAGCCAATAATGCAGGAAGGGCTGGACGTTCACTCTTTTCAAATTAAAGATTCAATTACAGTCTTCACTGAAGATGAACCAAGTGTGAAAATACCTGATCACTCGGAATGTGGGATCGAGGAGGAGTGTGTGGGCTGGAGTCAGTGCCAGGACGTTTAAATACTTTCAACAGTAGCATTAAGGGTGAAATAAATTCTGTTGTGACCACATGCTGGCCTGCTGGTTAGTGAGTCCGTGAAATTTATACTCTTGCTTACCATTTTCAAAGCCGACTGGTTTTTCTCCCTCAGAGTTCCCTGATGGGCTGTGGGCTTCAGTCTCGAAGATCTCAAAGGTTTGTTTGAAAGATACACACCTCTGAAATGAGTTGCTGCTTTGTAGACTAGCCAATGACCATTTCCTATTAACGTTTCACGTATGCTTGGGACGTGTGTTGAACTATGGAAGACTGTTGAAGCAAGTTTATTGTGCTACATCATTAATCGAATAATAAAAACAGTCTCTAAAACTTAATCTACTGGCACACCGAATTACTTATATTTTTCTTGCGGCTGTAATCAGCCGTCCTTACGGTTCAGAAACAGAGAGCCTCCCTTATTCCTTTCTACTTTAGTTCTGATCTTTTTTGTTAACTAAAGTCCAGAGTGAAGTTACAGCGGTCCAAGGAGTTTAAGAAGAGACTTGTAATGGAACTGGAGACATAGACAGGGAGGGCACTGGCCTCGCACGCAACCCAACCTCTCCTGTTCTATCCCTGGGACCCCATACAGTAGACCCTCAGGCCCAGATAGGAGTGATCCCCGAATATGATACACAGTAAACTCTGAGCACTGCCAGGCGTGCCCGCTCTCCATCCCCCCAGAGAGATTTTTGGTGTTTTATTAATCGGCCGTCACTAAGAAATGACCTGTTTCACATAAACAAAATTCCAAGTTCCTGATTTCTTTTGCAGTTACCAAAGCCCCTGTTTACTCACCTTTGATGACAGGGAGCCTTAGTAAATGGATTCTCTTCTGGATCGCCCTCAGGATGCCAACCCTTTCCAGAACTCCGATGTCTTGAATCTGTTCATTACTGTACTTCCGGCTTTGCGGGTTCTTCTGCTGCTTTTAGTTGTCTTGCCTCTTTGTGGATTCAGGTCACTGCCCTGTCTCCGGGAGTGCTGCTTCTCCGTCCATCTCCTTTCATATTTACTGACCAGCAGTCCGTGTTGTGTTGGAGTCTAGGGAACAGATCACCTGGCTTTGACCTGTAAGAATTACTGTTATCGGGGATGGAGCAATAGCACAGCGGGTAGGGCGTTTGCCTTGCACGCGGCCAACCCGGGTTCGATTCCCAGCATCCCATATGGTCCCCTGAGCACTGCCAGGAGTAGTTCCTGAGTGCATGAACCAGGAGTAACCCCTGTGCATTGCCGGGTGTGACCCAAAAAAAAAAAAAAAAGAATTACTGTTAGCCATGAAAAAGTTCTGACATCCGTCGACGATCAAGAATCAGGGACGCTGTCTCGTTTCCCAAGGTGTCGAAAATCAGATGGGCTGGTCACGTAATGAGATTTAAAGACGACCGTTGGACTAGAGCTGTTACTGACTGGATTCCACGGGATGTCAAAAGACCGCGTGGCCGCCCACCTACCAGATGGTCAGACTTCTTCGTCAAGATCATGAACGATCGGTTTGAGGCCCTTCATGTTCCCGGAGCGAACAGATGCCATTGGGCTACACTAGCACGCGACAGGGACAAATGGAGACGTTACTGGCGCCCGCTCGAGCAAATCGACGACTAACGGGAAGTTAAGTGCTTAAGTGATTAAGTGATGTCTTATATAGAATTATATCCAGCGTAGTTGTCTCAGCGAGATAGAAATTATCATCATTTGGGGCTGGAGCAATAGCACAGCGGGTAGGGCGTTTGCCTTGCACGCGGCTGATCCGGGTTCGATTCCCAGCATCCCATATGGTCCCCTGAGCACTGCCAGGGGTGATTCCTGAGTGGAGAGCCAGAAATAACCCCTGTGCATCGCCGGGTGTGACCCCCGCAAGAAAAAAAAGCAAAAATGGAAAACTTATCATCATTTGCAAGTAGTGCTGTTTAAAATTTGTAAGAGGGCAGGCCGAGGACACATCAGTTAGCAGGACTGCCCCATCCCATAAGCGTGTGTGTCTGGTACCACACGGTCCCCCTGCATCACCGGGTGTGGTCCAGGAGGCCCCAAGCACTGCAGACGTGGCCCAGGTGTTCCTGGCACTTCAGGGTCCGAGCATCATGGCATCGCCTTGGACCCTTGGGTTGAACTGCCAGCTCACTTGGCTAGAATCACTCACTAGTGGGACTGCTGAGCATTTCTTGGGAGACCCACACGCCCAAAATAAAATGAAACTTGCGAGTTCCAATGAAGAGTTTCTGGAAGTCTGTTTGGGGGACAGTGGTTGTACAGAAGACATGGTGGGAGCAGGAAGTCCTAGAGAGCAGCAGGAAGATGAAGATGGCAAATGGGCAAATGGAGGCCGTTGGCCAGTGCTCTGAGGGATGGGGGGGCGGGGGGGAAAGGGCTTGGGTCACCAGTCGGTTGTGGGTGACCTTCAGAAGACTTCTTGGAATGAGACAGCTGTGGTCATAAAATTGAACTGCATAGTAGGTTGGAGTTGGGGAAGGATAACTGTGAAAGCTTTAGAAGAGTCATCACAGCAGGGATGTGGTTCAAGTTATGGGCAGAGGGGACTAGAGTGACAGTACAGCAGGCAGAATGTTTGCCTTGCACATGGCAGACCCGAGTTTGATCCCTGGCACCCTGGTATGTTTCCCCGAACCCTCCCTCCCGGAGTGATCCCTGAGCACAGGCAGGAGTCAGCCCTGAACACCACCCGGTGTGTCCCACTCCACCAATAGAAATTGTAGGTAGAGTCACAGCATGCAGAAGGAGCATGCTGGGTCCCATCCTGGGAACCACAGGTCCCCGTAGCAATATAAATAATTAAAAATCCGAAATGCTTTTGCTCTTAGGATGATGATTATATAAGGCACAAAATTAAAAGAAAGTGTTGCTGGGACTGTGAAGAAAGAAATTGGGGTCCTTATTCATTGCCGGCAAGAACGTAATGGATAACAAGAATAAATGGATAACTCTAGCTAAAAAGTTAGAATAGCATGTTGTGGTCGAACAGTTCTCCTTCTGCATCTGTACACCAAAGGAGACTTGACCAGATGTCTGAACCCAATGATCCTATCCGTGTCCAAAATACAGACATCATCCCTGTGTCTGAAGATGAACGGATGCATAAGCAGAATTTCGTGGGAACAAGTGAATGAGAAGGAAATTGGCGTTCTACCCGCATGCTCAAATGTGATCAACTTTGAGGGCATTTCCAAAAGGATACGCTAGGAGTTGGAGCGATAGCACAGCGGGTAGGGCGTTTGCCTTGCACGCAGCTGACCCGGGTTCGATTCCCAGCATCCCATATGGTCCCCTGAGCACCGCCAGGAGTAACTCCTGAGTGCAGAGCCAGGACTAATCCCTGTGCATCGCCAGGTGTGACCCAAAAAGAAAAAAAAAAGGATACTCTGATTCCCTTGACACAAGCTTTCAAGAATCTGACACAGGTCAAATTCCAAGAGACAGAAGTAGAAGGGTTAGCAGGGTTAAGGGAGGAGAGAATGGAGACTAGTGTTTCAAGTGATGGTGTTTCCTTGGGCAGAGGGATCGAGCTTTGGGGATGGTGACTGGTGATGAAACAATGTCAGAGTATATAATGCCACTTCATAAAGGTAAAAGGTAAAGGCCCTCCCGTTGATCGTCGATTTGCTCGAGCGGGCCCAGTAACGTCTCCATTGGAGACTTTGTTGTTACTGTGTCTGGCATATCCAATACTCTCGGTAGCTCTACACCTATGTAAAGGTAAAGGTAAAGGCCCTCCCGTTGATCGTCGATTTGCTCGAGCGGGCCCAGTAACGTCTCCATTGGAGACTTTGTTGTTACTGTGTCTGGCATATTTAATACTCTCGGTAGCTTGCCGGGCTCCAGTTGAAAATACTGCCATATTTTAGGTTATGTATATTATACTGTTGTGTTTTCCTTTGGGGGCGGGAGGGGATTGGGAGGACACCCAGCGATACTCAGGGCTTACACTCAAGGATCACACCTTGGGGCTGGAGCAATAGCACAGCGGGTAGGGCGTTTGCCTTGCACGCAGCCGACCCGGGTTCGATTCCCAGCATCCCATATGGTCCCCCGAGCACCGCCAGGAGTAATTCCTGAGTAAAGAGCCAGGAGTAACCCCTGTGCATTGCTGGGTGTGACCCAAAAAGCAAAAAAAAAAAAAAGGATCACACCTGGCACTGCTAGGGGAGGGTACCATATGGCGAGCTGGGAATTAAGCCTAAATCCACTCCCGCCCCAGTAAATATTTTTTGAAACAGAAAACTTAAAGATCGTGAAAGGTGAAACCAGGGGGAAGGAAGAATTAAAAACATGCCTCCAAGTTAGAGCAGATTTTCTCGTTGACTTTCATTGCAGCACTATTCACAGTAGCCCAAATCTGCAAACAACCCAAGTGCCCAAGAACAGGTGAGTACATTAAGAAATGGGAAGAGGGGCTGGAGGGATAGCACAGCGGGTCGGGCGTTTGCCTTGCACGCAGCCAACACGGCCGACCCAGGTTCGATTCCCAGCATCCCATATGGTCCCCTGAGCACCACCAGGAGCAATTCCTGAGTGCATGAGCCAGGAGTAACCCCTGAGCATCACTGGGTGTGACCCAAAAAGCAAAAAAAGAAAAAAAAAAGAAATGGGAAGGGACAGACAATGTGCTAGTAGTACTCAGCTGTAAGGAAAGAGGAAACGGACAGTTAACTGATTCGTTGGGTAGATCTGGACAATCTCCTGCTGAGTGGGACAGACACAGAATGATCGCTCTCATGCGTGGGATTTAAAGAATCCCAGAGGGGGAACTGCAGATGCCCAGGGCAACAAAAACTGAGAATGCATCTGGGTACCATAAAGTAACAAACTAAGAGACTAACACCCGAGAACAGCTGTGATAAATAGCAGGTTGTTCACTCCATGGCTTAGAGGCCAGCCGCACACTCTAGGGGTAAGGGCAGCTCAGATGGAGAAGGGAGCACCAAACAAAGGGTGCTGGGAAGATCTGCCCAGGATGGGAGATGCCTGCTGAAAGTAGTCTATGGACCGAACATGATTGCCACCCAATGTCTCTTCTGCAGACCACCGCACCCAAAAGGAGAGATAGAACAAAAGGGAGTGTCCTGCCACAGAGGCAGGGTGGGATGGGGGATGGGGGGGTGGGAGGGATACTGGGATTGGTGGTGGTGGAGAATGGGCACTGGTGGAGGGATGGGTACTCGATCATTGTATAACTGAAACCCAAGCACAACAACTTGTAAGTCTACAACTGTACCTCATGGTGTTTCACTAAAAAGTAAAGGTAAAGGCCCTCCCGTTGATCGTCGATTTGCTCGAGCGGGCCCAGTAACGTCTCCATTGGAGACTTTGTTGTTACTGTGTCTGGCATATCGAATACTCTCGGTAGCTTGCCGGGCTCTCCGAACTAATTAAAAAAAAACTGAGAATGCTCTAGAGTAGGATGCTTGCAGGGGGGTCAGGGGGTTGCGGATTGGGGGTCATGCATGACACTGGACAGTGGCGAAAGGAAGTGGACAGTCTGGTGGAGTGTGTGGTTGCCGGAGCGTTTCACGCACGTAGCCCTGCTTTCAACAGCATTGTGAATTATGGTGCCTGAAATAAAATTAAAAGGGGGAGAAGACGCCTGCCCCGTGCTTTGGTCAACTGGCCAGCGGTGTTTCCGTTATTTCATTCAGAGCTAAGCTTGGCTGCTCCAGGGAGCCCGCCCTTGGAGCACAGACATGACTGTGGCGTGTACGCTGAGATGGCCCTACAGAAGGGCCCCAGATCATCTTGACTTCCGAGAGGATGCAGTAGGAAATAAAATGGAAAACGATGCTGAAAGTAATGGCTCTGCATGTCAGACAGGAGATCTTTTCTCTGGGAGCAAGTCAGGGCCACTAAGAGCTGGAACCCATGAGGCCCCCCTGGTGCCCCTTCCCTGACTGCATTGCGTGGCCCGTGGCCCACGGATGGAACTTCTTGAAGGGAGGAAGGATCCAGAGTTCCTTTCTTGGGGTCCCATTGAACAGATTAAGCAACTACGAATTGCAAGAAATACACTTGCTAGTAAGCAGTGAGAGTCTCTTGCAAAGCCCGGGAGTATTTTTTTCAGAAGCACATAGTGTGCGCTCTCGTTTTCCGATTTCAGTTCACGCTTGACGTGAACCATTGCAGAAGAGTGTGTCTGTTCCTGTAATCGGAACCTCCTTATCCATCCGTGCTGTGGCGTTACCGTATTTAGGTGTGAAGGGATTTGTGTGGCTGAGATTAGGCATGTATTCTCCTGTCTGGAAGTGTCTGGAATTTTCTCTCCTGATTTTATCTGCTGTATGTCTTCTTTCGATGTGTTCTGGTGTCTGTTTCCTTCCTCTGGACCACAGGAATATTGGAATAATTGCTAGTCTTGAGTTTCCTATTGTAGAGCTAGTTAGACGGAAGCAGGAAAAGTGGGCATCGTCAGCTTGTCAGCCCTGAAGAAGTGTCGTGTTTGCTTTTTGGAGAAGGCAAGTCACCCGGGAACGAAGATAAAATAATTGGCTTAGCCCAGTTCTGCATCACCCTCGCTATCAGCGTATATCAGATGGGGCGCGGTGTTTATTTTCAAATTACACGCTGCAAGGGGGCCAGTTCTGCTTGAGAAATGGCTTGTGTACATCCTCTTTAACTTAATTACGAAATACCAGAATCTCTGAAAATGAAAGGCTTCCTAAACTCCATGTGTAAAGATGTACAGTTTAGTGGTTCAGTAAAATAGACTTTTCCTGGACCTGATCTAATTCCAGAGTTGAACGGATGGCCGTCATTTAGCTAGCCATCAAGCACCCAGAGCCCTGTTGGAATGAAGGCAGGGCTCTCTCTGACCGTGATAGGCTTTCCTGGCTGCCGTGTAGATGGACCCCAAAATGCTAATCCAGTGTATCCCAAAAATGGCTGTGATCCTGACGCCCCGGGCAGTAACAGTAGCCTTCGTGCAGTGGGCAGCGCTTTCTGTTTTCTCTCTTAAAGATGGTCCATTTCCCCACAGCTCAAAGTGATTTGTTTTCTTAAAGGGGGCAGTCTGCCAAGTAAGTCTGGTCTAACCCTCTCTCTTGGCATTTTTTTTGATGGGGGCAGGTTTTTATTGGGACCACACCTGGCAGTGACAGAAGTTACTGCAGATTTTGCTCTCGGGAATCACACCACCCTATGGGATGCTGGGAATCAAACTCAGGTCAGCTGCGTGCAAAATGAACACTGTGCCCACGTCCTGTGGCTACAGCACCAGCTAATGGGGTTCAGAAGTGATTCGGTAGCCCTTCCCGCTCTAATATCTCTCCGGCCTCTTTCTCTTTGCCTTCGAAGATGTCCAGCGTTGTTGAGATGCCTGTCGTCCAGTATCTTGTAAGCACCTGTGATTTGTTATTATTTTGCTTTGCAGGTAAGAAAAAATTCTACAAGAGAATTTTACAAAACATTCTCTTGCTGCCAAATATCTGGACAGAGTCTGCTTGGTTCCCAGGAGAACAAATGTTGCGGCTTGTTTTGGGGATTTGTTTTATTCTGTGTCGAGAAAACAGCTTTCCCAGAATTGTTACTAGACTCCAATTTCAGGGATTCTCTCTCAAAGGCCAATCATGCGTGACACGATCACGATCACGACCATCCTGTTGTTCGTCAATTGCCTCGAGCAGGCCACAGTAATGTCTCCTTCGTCCTAGCCCTGAGATTTTAAAAAGTGCCATATTCAAGGCTCTTTCAGGGTTAGGAGAATGAGACCCATCATTGTTACTGGTATTTGGCATACTGGGTACGCCACGGGGAGTTTGCCAGACTCTGCCGTGTGGGCAGGTTACATTCGGTAGCCTGCCAGTTTGTCCAAACCAAACCAACAAACAAACAAACAAAAAAAACCTCACCTCCAAAGAGAATACCCAACTAAAAGAATACCCAATCTAAAAAAGACAAGCTAGGGGCTGGAGTGATAGCACAGCGGGTAGGGCATTTGGCTTGCATGCGGCTGACCCGGGTTCGATTCCCAGCATCCCATATGATCCCCAAGCATCGCCAGGAGTAACCCCTGTGCATTGCCCGGTGTGACCCAAAAAGCAAAAACAAAACAAAAGACAAGCTACATTTAAAAAGTGGACACAAGGGTTGATATTTACAAAAAAAGAGAAGTCGGTGTGATTCTTAGTCTGACAAAATACTGCCTTCTTCTAAGCTCGGGGCTTCTGCAGGGCTGGTTGGGAAAGGGAAGTTCAAAGAGCTTCATGCAGAGCAGAGAGTTTCAGCTCGAGGCCGCCTGGGCTGGCATCAGTATTATTGGGTCCTTGTGGCATGGTCAGACACCCATCCATCTCCGGGGTCTGCATCAGAACTTTCCAGAATCTTTCCATGGACTGCTGTTGACTCTCTCTGAAGAAGAGAGGAGCACCTGGGCCTGAGAAGCCCGGGGATGTTCCCCGAAACCTTTTGTTTTCTCCCTCCTTTCAGAACCAAACCTGGCTTGACACCACACAGAGCCTGAGAAAGCTCTTGGGGTTGTGGGACGGAGTCGAGAAGACCAGGGGTGGGAAGGGGGCGAGAGGGTAAGAAACGGACCATGTGGGAGCAGGGTGATTCCAGGCTTGCTTGTGGAGCATCTGCTTTGCCTGGTCTGTGTGTGTGTGTGTGTGTGTGTGTGTGTGTGTGTGTGTGTGTGTGTGTCAAACTGACTGGCGCACTGTAGCGCTGTCCTCCCGTTGTTCATCGATTTGCTCGAGCGGGCACCGGTAACGTCTCCGTTGGGAGATTTGTTGTGACTGTTTTTGGCATATCAAATACGCCACGGGGAGCCTGCCAGGCTCTGCCATGTGGGTGGAAGACGAGATCTCGGCAGCTTGCCGGGCTCTCCGAGAGGGGTGGAGGAATCGGACCTGGGTCGGCTGCGTGCAAGGCAAACGCCCCTACCTGCTGTACTCTCGCTGCAGCCCTGACACTGCCTGCAAATGCTTTGACACTTGTCATCACTCATTCCTGGCGCTTTCACGTGGACCTGGGCCCTAGATTTTTGTTGTCGGATTCCTGAGAAACTTAGTCCAAGGTGCTCATTAAGAACATCGATTTTCAGGACTGGAGCGACAAAACAACAGCTAAAGCCCTTCCCTTGCATGCATGCAGTGGACCTCGGCTCCATCCTTAGCATCCCGAGCCCTGCCAGGAGGCAATCCTGAGTGCAGAGCCAGGAGAAAGTAAGCCCAGAGCACACTGGGCGTGACCCAAACCCCACAACCTTCTTCCATCAAAAAAAAAATAAAACAAAACAATTAAAAAATGCGGATTTTCAGGGGCTTCAGAGATAGTACAGGACCTTGCTTTGCAGCCTGATGCTAACACAGTTGGAATCTCTGGCACCATATGTGGTTCTGCCAGGGCACTCGGCAGCATAGAGCACTCCCCCCACCACCAAAAAAAAAGAGTACATATACATATACATATATCACTTAATCACTTAACTTCCCGTTAGTCGTTGATTTGCTCGAGCGGGCGCCAGTAACGTCTCCATTTGTCCCTGTCGCGTGCTAGTGTAGCCCAATGGCATCTGTTCGCTCCGGGAACATGAAGGGCCTCCAACCGATCGTTCATGATCTTGACGAAGAAGTCTGACCATCTGGTAGGTGGGCGGCCACACGGTCTTTTGACATCCCGTGGAATCCAGTCGGTAACAGCTCTAGTCCAGCGGTTGTCTTTAAATCTCATTGCGTGACCAGCCCATCTGATTTTCGACACCTTGGCATATGAGACAGCGTCCCTGATCCTTGATCGTCGACGGATGTCAGAACTCCGGATTCGTTCTCTCATTTGAGTGAAACGTGATATTCCAAGCATAGCTCTTTCTATTCTTCTTTGGGAGACCTGAATAGCGTTCTCATCTTGTTATATACATATATACATATATATACATATACATGTATATATACATATATATATATATATATCCTCCCATTGTTCCCATTGTTCATCGATTTGCTCGAGCAGGCACCAGTAACGTCTCAAAACAAGTTGTGTGACTTGTTACTGTTTTGGGCATATTGAATACGTCACGGGGAGCTTGCCAGGCTTTGCCGTGCAGGTGAGATGCTCTCGGTAGCTTGCCGGGCTCTCCGAGAGGGGTGGAGGAATCGAACCCGGGTCAGCCTCCTGCAAGGCAAACGCCCTACCCGCTGTGCTATTATTGCTCCAGCCCCAAACTCTGCCTTTTAAAAGCCTCAAAACGGGTTTTAGATTCAAGACTCTTTTTTGCCCAGTGTGCAGTTCCTGTACGGAGGTGGCAGGCAGGTTTGCGAAGGGGGGATTTTCTCTCCTCCGGCATTCACCCATCATCAAGCATCTCCTCTGCCCGTGTTGTGTACATGTGGCAGTGCCTGTGGCCCCAAGGGCGCAGGGTCTCAGCTTCTCTTCTGTCCCCCTCCCCCAACACACACACACACACACACACACACACACACACACACACACACACACACACAGACTTTCCCTCTCCGCCACCAGGTGGTTCTCCTGTCTGCCCCAGCCTGGTGAGGCTCAGTTTTCCTGCCTGTTGGCCCAGCCTCAGGAAATGTTACCTGTGACCGAAGGCGTGTTCACAGAGCGGCAAAAAGCGCAAAACAACAAGCTCGTGTTTCAGCTTGGAATTCGTCTTGGCTTTCACACTTCCGTTGCGTAAGAGACATGAATAAAGTAAGTGTCTCCTTTCCTTGAACGGCAGAAATGAAACTTGTCTGAGAACGTTCAGGAATATTTCGTATCACTCTTCTCCTCCTCCCCCCGTCCTCCTCCTCCTCCCCCATCCTCCTCCTCCTCTGTCCTCCTCCTCCTCCTCTTCCTCCTCCTCCTTTTCCTCCTCCTCCTCCTCTTCCTCTTCCTCCTCCTCCTCCCCCATCCTCCTCCTCCTCTGTCCTCCTCTTCCTCCTCCTCCTCCTCTCCCATCCTCCTCCTCCTTCTCCTCCCCGTCCTCCTCCTCCTCCTCCTTTCTCGTCCTCCTCCTCCTCCCCCTCCTCCTCCGTCCTCCTCCTCCGTCCTCCTCCTCCTCCCCCTCCTCCTCCATCCTCCTCCTCCTCCGTCCTCCTCCTCCTCCCCCTCCTCCTCTGTCCTCCTCTTCCTCCTCCTCCTCCTCCTCCCCCCGTCCTCCTCCTCCCCCCCGTCCTCCTCCTCCTCCCCCGTCCTCCTCTTCCTCCTCCTCCTCCTCCTCTTCCTCCTCCTCCTCCTCCTCCTCCTCTCCTGTCCTCCTCCTTCTCCCCGTCCTCCTCCTCCTCCTTTCCCGTCCTCCTCCTCCTCCCCCTCCTCCTCCGTCCTCCTCCTCTTCCTCCTCCTCCTCCTCCTCCTCTTTTCCCGTCCTCCTCCTCCTCCCCCTCCTCCTCCTCTGTCCTCCTCCTCTTCCTCCTCCTCCTCCTCTCCCATCCTCCTCCTCCTCCTCCTTTCCCGTCCTCCTCCTCCTCCCCCTCCTCCTCCGTCCTCCTCCTCTTCCTCCTCCTCCTCCTCCTCCTCTTTTCCCGTCCTCCTCCTCCTCCCCCTCCTCCTCTGTCCTCCTCCTCTTCCTCCTCCTCCTCCTCTCCCGTCCTCCTCCTCCTCCCCCTCCACCTCCTCCTCTGTCCTCCTCTTCCTCCTCCTCCTCCTCCTCCTCTCCCATCCTCCTCCTCCTCCCCGTCCTCCTCCTCCTCCTCTCCTGTCCTCCTCCTTGTCCTCCTCCTCTTCCTCCTCCTCCTCCTCTCCCGTCCTCCTCGTCCTCCCCTTCCTCCTCCTCCTCCTCTCCCGTCCTCCTCCTCCTCCCCTGTCCTCCTCCTCCTCCCCGTCCTCCTCCCCATCCTCCTCCTCCCCGTCCTCCTCCTCCTCCTCCCCCATCCTCCTCATCCAGTGCTCTTCCCTCTACCTCCTTCTTCCTTTCCTTCTTCTTCTCTCTCCTTCCTCTTTCCCAGTCATTGCAAAGTAAAATCTTTTGTGAAGACTTTGTGAAGATGAGAATGTTCAATAAGAATCTTGCAGATGTCTTGGTCCTGCCTTCGACGTGAAGTATGACACATTCCATTTCCTCCCTAGAGATGACCTTAGGCCTGAGCCAGGGCAGAGGGGACGGAACCATGACTGACAAGTGGTCAGAGTCTGCGGTATTTGTTTTTTGTTGTTTGCTTTGCCTTTTGGGTCACACCCAGCGATGCTCGGGGGTTACTCCTGACTCTGCACGCAGGAATTCCTCTTAGCACTGCTTGGGGGACCATATGGGAGGCCAGGTATTGAACCCGGGTCAGCTGCATGCAAGGCAAATGCCCTACCTGCTGTGCTATCGCTCCGGCCCCAAGTCTGCAATCTTCAGAGCTGCTTCGTTAAGTGAAGTGGAGGTACTGCACCCACCAGGCCGCTTTGGTAGCTGACCAAACGGTGATGCTGGTCACAGCTGGGATGTGGACTTTGCGGCTGGGTTGTGCTTTCTGAGAACCCAGTACTTGGCACAGAAGTGTCCTCTCCTCTCACTCTGCCTTTCTCCCAGGTTTTGTTGACAAGGAAAATGAAACCTGTGTGTGTGTGTGTGTGTGTGTGTGTGTGTGTGTGTGTGTGTGTGTGTGTGTTACTTTCTTTACAGCAGAAAGCTTGATTCAGCCAGGATTCTGTTCCCCCAGGAGCTATAGATTAGGTACAAAGATATTCTTTGGTCCATCAAAGTTTGTGCCTGGTACTTCTCAGAGCTTGCAAGTTCCAAGACAAACTTCGTTTCAAAACCAAACGATATTTCCAAAGAGTGCTGCCTGACGGGCTAGCTTGATCATCGGACAGTATTTTTGGTGGGGTTTTACAAAGCATATGCACAGACAGTTGTATCATTCGGTCTTAATTGGACACCAACCATCTTCACACAAACATGCATAACTTACCCCCACGAAGAAAAAGGGCAGAACCTAAATAAGAAAGGACCAGGTGAGCCACGAGGGGCCTTGCCTCCCAGATGGACGCTCTGGCAAGTATGGACATCCCAAACGTGGTAAGTGTGCCTTCTTCATCTTTGCTTCTCTCAAAACACACGTGTGACCAGAAACTCACACCACTCAGTAATCATCACCAATTCACCATCAGCTTCGGTTCACGGGTGGGGAGACTGAGTCCCAGGGGCTGAAGCCCATCACCAAGGTAGCTTAGGGGGCTTCTTCCGAGTCTGCCCAGTGATTGTGTCATTGACAAAATAGTGCCAGTTTGGCCACTGGACTGTGAGGTGGACTTAGCAAAGAGAAGAGAAAGATCCACTGCGTTTGCACTTGAGACATTATATATTTGGGCGAAACACGGTGGACTAGAGGAACGTGGAACGTTTGGGTCGTGTGTCATTCGGCGTATTCACCAAGAATAGCTTCCATGGATGAGACAAGTGCTTGAGCTGATAACAATGGGGAAACTTCCCACACCCACTTCGTTGACTTTCTGAAAGGGCTCAGGAGGAAATGTCATGAGAGAAAAAAATCCCCACAACTTCCAGTCACAGTTCGGAGGGTGGAAAAAAAATAGTCGGAAGCACTCAACCCTGATGAGCAAGAGGTTTGGGGGGTAACAAGGAGTTCCTTTGAGGTGCGAGCCCCTTTCCACGTAGAGCTGCTGCCACAGGCTCCTTGTTTTGATGACATAAGGACTTGATTTGGTGACGCAGACCCCTCCCCTCCCATGAAACAGTTAAGGAGTTGAGAACCCCAAGGATTTGTTGTTCAGAGAGAACTCGGCCAGCAGGGGTGGAAGGTCCCAAAAATGTGTTCCTTCTCCCTTTTCCCTTTGTGTGTGCTATATGACCATGTTCATGCACAGAGCTGTCCTCCGTGTGTGTCCACTGCACTCTGCTGCTAGGTGTGGGGGGACTGGCTGATCCATCCTTAGTTTTCCCAGAAGCAGGGAAGAAGATCTGCACCAACCACCGGTGAGGCATCTGGATCCGGATCCTCTGTTTCCCACACCATTATCCCTCTGTCCCAGCCCGCTACAAAAAGATGCTTGGTGATGCTTCTGCTTATTTTGAGAATCAAGTTATTCTAGTAGGATTCGCTGAAGTGTATCTACCTGTGTTATTCAAGAAGTATAGACGAGGGGACCAGAGAGAGAATATGGCCGATAAGGGGCTTGTTTGGCACGTGGCTGGCCTGGGTTCAAACCCCAGCCCCTGGCGCACAGCCACAAATGATCCCCAAATGCAGAGCCAGGAGTACAATGGGTATCGCCCAAAATCAAAAAGAGAAAAAAAAAAAGGAGGAAAGAGATATTGTTGATTTGCATAAACAAACGCTTCCTGTTCAAAAAAGTTCCCTTGGGTGTGGGGGGAGGAGGTAACTGTGGAGACCCTGGGGGTCCAACCCAGAGTCCTCACCTTCTCCACCCAAGTCTCACTTGGCTTTTTTTAGATGCAGTCCCCAGGGCTGTTCTGGTTTTTACCCAGGAGGAAGCGCTTGTGAAGGAACCTGATCAGCTATATAGCACCCTGGCATTCACTGACCAGGCTGTTTCTCCTTACAGCAAGCAGAGCTCACCCTCAGAATTTGCCTAGAGGGGCTGGAGCGATAGCACAGCTGGTAGGCGTTTGTCTTGCACGCGACCGACCAAGGTTCGATTCCCAGCATCCCATATGGTCCCCCGAGCACCGCTGGGAGTGATTCCTGAGTGCAGAGCCAGGAGTCAGCCCTGTGCATCGCCAGGTGTGACCCAAAAAGCAAAAAAAAAAAAAAAAAAAAAAAAAAAGAATTTTCCTAGAGTTGAGAACTGACAGTTCAGATATGTTTTTCTTTAAAAAAAAAAGAAAAACATAAACAGTCCTCAACAGCCCCGTTCTCTTGTTCTCCTCATCAACAACTCTTCAGTAGAAAAAAAAACAAAACATTTGTTTCCAAGATGCTTATTTTTAAAAGTAAATTTATAGTAAATGGAGGGAGATTAATAAAGGGCTATTTTTCCCCCGGCTTGTGGTTTCTAATTACATCAGTTACAGCTTAGCCTTCCTCTTAACTGGAGTGCAGGCGTGAACTGGAAAAGAATGAGCTAATCCATGATAGATCAGGTTGAATAAAGATCTCCATTCATATCTTTACCTTTTATCCCTTGTTCTGAGTGCCAAGAATTAATGCTGTTTGAAAGTACAAACTGAACCTGCCAAGCCTCGGACAGCTAAGATAATCCTAATTATTTTCAATGTTAGTGAGAGGGCAGCAGTCCCACTCTGGAAAAGCGTTCTATTGTGAAACATTAAATATCTGCTAAGTGGTATTGATTGGACGTGATTTTATTTCCAAACACCATGGTTATCACGAAGCGGAAGAATTTGTTGTTTGAGGCTTTTCACCAGCTTTTCATCAGATTCTAGCGCCTGCAAACTCGAGGAAACCAGGGCCCAGCAATTTCGTTGTTGTTTTTTTTTTTTTTCTTGGCCTCTCAGTGAAGAATTGCTAACAACTGAAGAATGAATGCCACTTGGACTTTTCATTTTTAGACGGTTCCTTAGTGGGAGCCTTAATGGCATTTAACATATAGAGGAAGAACTTTTTTATTTTTCCTCAAGCATGAATATCCTGTTTTCTCACATCACTGGAAGAGAATTATTCGTTCCAGTCCATTGACTTCCAACAGATCATTCAAGTTAAAAGTCAGGGGTCTTTGCAATGTCATAGATTTTAACAGCTCCAGTGTTTTTTTTTTTTTCAGTGAGTTGGTTGGTTGTTTCGGCTGCGTGTCCTCCCATTTTCCAAAGAGAACGGTGACAATTAGAATTTTTGAGGTAGCCATAGTGGAAAGCTTCTGTGTCCCTCCCCCGTACCTTTGATAAGAATGATTGTGCCTACGGGTTTTTGGTTGTTTTTTAAACAGTAATAAAAGTGAGGGCCAGTTAGCTCTCTTAGACAGCTAGGCTGCTTGAGAGAAAACAGATACTGGGCTTGCTGGTTCAGGCAAGGGTCAGCCTTGAGGGCTTATCCACCTTTCCTTTGCAACCAGAAAAGGGTTAGGTGGGCAAGTTTCCCACCCTTTTTCTTACTTTTCAGCCTCTGGTCTCCAGAAGTCATTCCTTCCATTTCTGCAAAGGCTGGGCGTGGACAGCTGCTGACAGGGTAGCGTCACCCTGAATTGTATCTTGCCTGTGGATGTGTCCTGCCCACCAAGCCTAGCACAGCTGCCCCCGTCCTCACCTCCATCCCTAGCAGGGCGGCAGAGCCCAGACATCTTCACGAATGCAAATAGTGTTGTGTTGAGCATCTCTGGGCCAATTACTCTTCCTTTCTGTGGGCTTATTCCCCGGAGTGGAATTACCAGGTCAGAGGGTATGAACAGTTTTTACAGTTCTTATTACATGTCACTAGATTGCTGTCCAGAGAGATTGAACCAATTTCTAGGGCTACCAGCAGCATATCTTTCTCTCCGTTCCCATTGACATTTGGGTATTAGCATTTTTACAAAACAATTATTATGAACCTTTGGAACTGAAATTAGCCTTGTGCAGGACTCATTAGAATCAACTTCAAAAGAAGAGTAATTTTGACTTTGGAATTTTTTTGGGGGGGGCATAGATTTTACATGTTTTTGCAATCACACTATTTTTTTTTTGGTAGGAGTACTGCTATTTATTCAGCCACTGATTAGCTGATTGAATTGGGCATGAACTCCACAACTTTGGAATTTTTAATTGGTATAAAATTGTTTATGATGATCAGTTATTACTCATCTTTAAACAGAATTTACTAACTGTTACAGTGGAGAAGGTACCCTTCACGATGATAGTAAAATAGATTTGGACATTAGCCTCTGAGATAAACACTTGAAACTATGTTGATAAGATGAGGAAACACAAAATGAGGGAACAATACCATCTCTGACATCAAAAGCTAAAAAAAAGGTACTAAATGGCAAAAATAAATGTAAAATTTAGAATTTGAGTGATATCTGTGCCATTCAAAATCAGTATTTACATTTGGCCAGGGTACCGATAGAGTGCCCTCTCCTTGTATTTTAAAATTCACATTTGAGTCGTTTTCTTTACTGCTGTGCTGTCATGAGTTAAGTATGCACAGAGTTCGATCTGTGTGAGTAACTGTTTTCTTGTGGTCCCAAGTCACAGGAACCCTTAATCGAGGAAGATCCTCTGGAGGCAGGTGAGAGCAGGAGGTGCTATCCTCAGATTCCTTCCTTTTGCAGACTTCTGGCCCTTCCTTCCTGGGGCCCACCTTGAAAGGGGAGTGGAGTGCGTTCTGGATTAGCAGCTCGGTGGAGTCAGAAGGAAGGCCCCGGGTGTCAGGAGGACATCCATCTGTTCCTTTCTAGGCTTCCATTGCTTTCTTTAAATCAGAGATTAGGCGGGTCTGAGGCCAGTGACTGCAGCGTGGCACCTTGTAAGGGTGAGATGGTGCAGGGGGTAAGAGCAGATCAGAGGGTTGGACTGACCAAGCCTGCACAGCTCGTGGCAGCTTCCACAGTGGGAAGACTAATCTCTGAATGAATGGTTTGAGGATTAACAACTTCATTAAAGTGAGAGGCATACAGGAACCAGTGAGTGTTCACGCTCTTCCTCCTGGTGTATACACAGAGGGACTCTCATTGGTTTGAGCTGGGAACTCTTGGTCGGGACAGATTAATTAGATGCTGCTCTGGTTGGCTTTCCATGGATTCTTCAGATCTCTGTCTATTAACCAGTGTCAGAAAACCCAATCGCTTTTGGAAAACATTTTTGTGTGTATGTACAGCATGTTTTTGTACACGACTCTAGTCATGTTGGGCTTTCCAGAGTTATAAGATTCAGTTCGAATTCAGTGAGAAGCTATTATAAAAGCGGCAGTACAATGAATGTTTTAGAGTTTTTAGGTTTTCTGAGTTTGGGGATTTGCATATTATGTCTGTGTGCATGCTTTGGGTGGATCTATAGAGTACCCTCTTTTATTTAAAAAAAAAAAAGAAAAGAAAAAGCTTACAGGGTATTCCTTTGCAGTTCCTAAGATTAAACAGCTTTCACCAATATCAAAAGTTACCGCCTGTCAGAAAATTGCTTAAATTGCTTTTTCAGTTTATTCACTACTAAGTTTTCAGATCATGCCTTTCCTTGTTGAATTTTTGTGGTAGCCATAGAAAGCTGTCCATATGTCTGTCTGCTGGTCCATATGTCGCATTTCAGAGGGGCCTTCTGAAATAATTTGGTCCCGTAGAGTGGCTCAAGGTCTGTTTCTTAAATCTCAGCTCTGTCTTTTATTTCTGTGTGGTTCCACGAGCTGCCGCAAACCTTTCCAAACCCATAACAAGGGTAAATAGTGTTCTCTTGTAAAAAGGTCTCTTTTCAGTGTGGTGTAATATTACCTTATTAAATTCCAGACATAATAAGTATTGATGGCAAACACATCAGGAACCAGTACAGCTTCTACTATGATTTAGTTCTCTACAAATGACTCCGCTCCCAATGCGTTTTGCTAATTACATCATAGATTTCCCTATTGATGAACACAAGCTGAATTAACACAGGAGCACTAATGTACCCTTTCACCATTATTGTTGTACAAGAAGCCGTGGCAGATGCTGGCAGTTAGTTACACAAACATTAGTATTAACGATTGGCCATTTGGAATTGGTGACAAACTACTGCCCGGCAGAATCCTGAGGCTGAAACCAATCAGGAAGTTAATGAGGAGAGAAATTACCACGGCAGCTTCCCCTTAATTACATTCACTCTAGGCAGGAAGGGAGTTCTGGGGGGTGGATCTAGACTCCGCTAAGGTTAAGAAGGTCAAAGGCCCCTTTGCTTAAATTTTGTATCGACTGTGGCTTGTAAGGTTGCAAAAATTCTTCAACGTATTATTACTTCTGCATCCTTTGTCGTGAATGTTGATTTTCTGGTGGTCTTATGTTTATAGGTTTGCTTTTAAAAAATCCTTACCGGTCCACTAAAGTAGTGTGGCATGATTCGGTTTCCTATTTTTAAAGTTTTGCTTCCACTACTAACTGCTTTTTAAAATAAGTTACACACACACACACACACACACATATATATATATATATATATATAATATATATATATATCCTCTTAAGTTCCTCTTAAGTATCTGTCCCCAAATACATGAGGGAATTAACGGGAAAGTTGATAAGTCATCAACTTTGTGTTTAATATCTTGCAAAATCAGGGTTGCCTGTCACACTGTGGAAATACAAGGGGTGGAGTCTTGCTTGGGGTGATTTGTCAGCTGGGTCATTTGACAAGTTCTATTAGCAGCCTACATCAGGGGAAGGGGTAAACTCACTGAATAGTGGAAATCGTCTCCCCAGAGAGGGAGGAAGTAGATGTCATGCACATGAACTGG